>NC_091684.1:35635000-36885000 GCF_041296265.1 Equus caballus
CTGACTAGTAATAAGCCTGAGCTCCCTTTAACCACAGGGCTTTGCACACTGTTCCTTCTGCTAGAAGTTCTAATCACCGCCACACACACACACACACACACACACACACACACACACACAGAGTTAACTCCTGTTTCCTTTGTAGCTCAGCTCAGTCATCAATCCTTCAGGAAAAGCCTTCTATGACCTCTCTGATGAGGCCATATCCTCTTATTATGATAGATCTTAACACCATATACTCTCTCCTTTTTGGCACTAATTACAACTAAAATTTTTAAAATTTGAAAAATTTTACATCTATTTGAATGCTTCTTTGATAAATATCTGCTTCCCACTACTAGACTATAAGCTTAACAAGGGCAGGAATAGTATCGTTTTCTTTTTCTGAGCCACTGACATGGTGGCTCATATAGAATAAGTGACCAATTAATATTTGTTGAATAAGTGTGTTCATAAAAGGATAAATGAATAAACTGAGGACAATAAGGAAAGGAAAAGAGAATCAAAGTGGGAGGGCTGTGCAAATAGCCTCACAGAAGGTCTTGAAAGTACGTGCCAGAAAGAGGAGGGGAATGTTGCTCAAGTTTACTACCCCTTTGCATGCCAGGTGCTACATATAGATTATCTCACTCATGGGTAGGCATTGTTATCCCCATTTTAAAAATTAGTAGGGGGCTGGCCCCGTGGCTGAGTGGTTAAGTTTTCACACTCTGCTGCAGGCAGCCCAGTGTTTCATTGGTTCGAATCCTGGGCACAGACGTGGCACTGCTCATTGAGCCATGCTGAGGTGGCATCCCACATGCCACAACTAGAAGGACCCACAGCTAAGAATATACAACTATGTACCAGGGGGCTTTGTGGAGAAAAAGGAAAAAAAATAAAATCTTAAAAAAAATAAATATATAAAATAAAAATTAGTAAAACTAAGTCTTTCTGCCCTCAATGTTCATGCTTTTTTCCATATACCATTCAGGACGCAGGGATGGAGAGAAGTAGGAAAGGGAGATTCTTCACCAAGATTACTGACTAGGAAGGAAAGGTAAGAAGAGACAGAAAAAAAGGGTTTAGGAGAATGCAGTGGACACTAAACTGAAGAGGGAGATGTTTAGGTCAAAACAGTGCTTTTGACTTAAAGCCAAAAGTGATCTAAAGGAAACAGCTCACCCTTGGGATGGAGATTATTTTCCAATCTCCATTGGATGGATTTTCCATCCAGTCCTGTGTGATTAGAAAATAATTTGTATTTGAATTCCAGTGCCTACACAGGTCCAAATAAAGATGCTGAGTAAAGGTTCGTTGAACCCAACACTGATGGTTTTTAAATATGTCCGCAAATTCTTTGATACTCCTCCCTTCAAAAAGTGAGCTCTAATTTCCATATCTTTAAGTGTGGTCGGAATTAAGTGACTCACATCTAACAAACTGAATAGCAGAAGTGCTGACTTCCAAGACTAGCTCTTAAATGGCATCAGAGCTTTCCCCTTGCTCTCTCTTGGATAACTTGCTCTGGGAGAAGCCAGCTGTTGTGTCATGAAGACACTCAAGCAAGCAGCCCTACGGAGAGGTTCATATAGTGAGAAACTGAAGCTTCCTGCCAACAGCCAGTACGGAACTGAGGACTCTCGCCAAGAGCCATATGAGTGACCCATCTTAGAATTGAATCTTTTAGCCTCAGTAAAGTCTTCAGATGACTGCAGCCTTGACTGACATCCAGACTGCAACTTCCAGAACCAGAACCACCCTGCTAAGCCACTCCTAAATTCCAGACCCACAGAAACTGTGTGAAATAATAAATGTTTATTATTGTTTTAAGATTCTAGGTTTTAAGGTAACTTGCAAACAGAAATAGATAACTCATATACACACTGAAACTATCATTATATTATGATATACACATGCATCATTATGTGTATTATGTTTAAAAGCTAGCTGTTTTGGAGCCTGTCTCTTTCACTTACATCCTTCCTGTCCTCCCCTTCCCATTTTTGCCACCTCCAGAAACCACCAATTCCCCTTTTTTCTGGATGTTAAAAAGTCCTAAATAGGGGCCAGCCCCGTGGCCAAATGGTTAAGTTTGCTCGCTCTGCTTCAGCGGCCCGGGGTTTCGCTGGTTCGAATCATGGGGGCGGAAATGGTACCACTCGTCAGGCCATGCTGAGGCGGCATCCCACATGCCACAACTATAAGGATCCACAACTAAAAATACACAACTATGTACTGGGGGGGCTTTGGGAGAAAAAGGAAAAATAAAATCTTGAAAGAAAAAAAGTCCTAAATAGAATATTAAAAAGTCCTTTTTCCCCTAGTGGGCCCAAGAAAGAGATTCCTTAGAGACAGAGCTTTATCTTCTTTCTGGTGTGACAGATATAAGAGGAGATATTTTGGATCATCCAGGCTTCTCATCAATCTATTCATAGATAACCACTTTTTTCCCTTACGTATCCATTTCTTCACCCAAGTGGATTTTAATTATAATCATCAGCAGCAGCCTGGAAAATGAAGGACAGCAATCAGAAGCATAAATGCTAAGCAGGTCTTCAGAGTGTATGTGGATATGCCCGGGCGCAGAAGTATTTCCAAACTTGTAACTAGAGGAAGGACTTGAGCTTTGGTGAGAGGTGGTGTAGAGAATATTAGAATAAGCAGGGGCGGCACTGTGGGAGATGTGAGAATGATATACATGACACCTTAGATGTTAGTTTCATTCTATGGTCTCTTCCCTGCTCAGCACATTTCCAAACAGCTTTAGAAGAGAGGCCTAGAGACAATGCGTCCTTGTTTTACAGAACATTTTTCCACAGAGAACTCCTGGCGGAGTCTGGTACAGAGAGGAGAGTGAGGAGCTATTGCTGCCAAAGGGACTATCAGAAAATGTACATGACATTGTGCCTGGAATCTACTTCCCCTTCCCTAGGGATTTTTAGAAAGCAATGAATAAATAAAGAACGGCTCTGAACAGCGGATACAAATAAAGACGAAACGTCATGTCTTACAAGTTTAGTTATCAACAAAAACCTTAAATAGAAAAGAACGAATATCACAATCCTAGGAAAATTCCTCTTTAATTTTTTCCTGAGCTATACTATTGCATATTAGGAAAAGAGTTTAAGGCATTTGATCCCATTTGCTGAAAACCACTCTCACTGGTGGGACTGGCATCTTAATACATTTCCCACCTGGTGTAAACATAAGCTTTGCTGCACTATAATATCTAATTCTTAGATTCATTAACTTTAAAATGGAGCTAATATTTATCTCATAAGATTATTAAAGATAAAGAATAATTATACTTAGGGCAAGATAAAAAGCGCTAACTAAGTGATAACTGTCCTAGGTTGGGGTCCCCTGAATTTGACCCTGAGTGAAGGTGTTACGGGATGAACTGTGTTAAAATCCTAACCTACGGTACCTATGAATGTGACCTTATTTGGAAACAGGGTCTTTGCAAACACAATCAAGTTGAGATGAGGTCATTAAGGTGGGCCTTTAATCCAGTATAACTGGTGTCCTTATATAAGGGTGACAAATAAAAATGGCAAGCAATAGGATATATTGGAGAATATGAGGAAGCCATTTGGTATAAACCTAATTCGGCCTGACCTTGTCTTTCCAAAAGGGCCTGACCGTGGCCGTTGAGCATGCATTGTATGTCTGCTTTACAGATTCCCTACGGCAAGAGCAAAAGTCCCTTGAGATAAAGGTGCAACTTCCCTCCCCCTCCCAACGTTGGCATCTCCTTAAGGATTAAGCATCTTTCCTTAGGCTAGAAACTGATTGCTGCGCTCACCTGTGACTGCCCAGCTCGAGACAATAGACTTGCCTCCTGCTACGCCCTATGAGATAGCAGACCCACTACCTGCTGTGTCCATCAAGCGCTGAGCTGACAGGGTAATCTTGTGACTATTGTGGGAGGGACATTTCAATCATATGTGAAACGTCCTGTTTGGGGGTATATAACCACTCTGTATACCTCACTTCTTCGGTGCCCTTTCTTGCTTTGGGAAGAAAGGCCCTGGGCCATGGTCCTCAGATTTCAGCTCAGAATAAATTCACCCAAATTTTCACTTATAGATTGGTTATGGATTATTTTCATTGACAGGGGGAAGATGGCCATGTGAAGACACAGAAACACAGAGAGAATGCTATGTAAAGATGGAGGCAGAGATTGGAGTGATGCATCCACAAACTCAAGAATGCCATGGATTGCCAGCCGTCACCAGGAGCTTGGAGAGAAGCACGGAACACGTTCTCTCTCAGAGCCCTAAAAAGGAATGAATGTGCCAACAGCTTTATTTCCAACTTCTAGCCTCCAGAAGTGTGAGAGAATAATACATTTCTGTTGTTTTAAGCTATGCAATTTGTGGTACTTTGGTATGGCAGCCCCAGGGAGCTAATACACAAGGATTTGAACACAAGTGGTTTGTTTTGAAGGAGAGTCCAGGAACCACTGATAAGAGTGGGGAAGTGAAACTGGGAGAAGGATAGTAGCAGAGAGAGCTGGTGAGTAGGCTACCCCTGCAGGTGGGGCTCAATCATTTTGTAGACTTCTGTGAGACAATGTGGAAGACGCTTCAGAGTTGTCCTACCTCTGAGGAGTGAGGACCCTGTAGAAATATTGGTGTATTAGTGTTCTATGGCTGCTGTAACAAACGACCACAAATTTGGTGGCTGAAAATAACAGAAACTTATTCTCTCACAGGTCTAGAGGCCAGGAGTCCGAAATCATTATCACGGGAATCATATGGTTCTTAGGGCCCCATTCCCTCCAGAGGCTGAAGGGGAGAATCTGTTTCTTGCCTCTTCCCTCTTCTGGTGGCTGTTTGCATTCCTTTTCTTGTGGCTACGTCACTACAATCTCTGCCTCTGTGGTCACATTGCCTGCTTCTCTCCTATATGTGTGAAATCTCCCCCTGTCCAGCTCTTATAAGAACACATGTGATTGCATTTATGGCCCACCTGACAGTCTAGGATAATCTCCCCATCTCAAGATCCTTAACTTAATCACACCTTTGGCCCTTTAACATAATATTCACAGGTTTCAAGGATTAGGGCTTGATATTTTCAGAGGACATTTTTCAGCCTATCATAATTGGTATATTTATTCTTTGACTACTGTTTGTCATTGGTTGAAGGCTGCTCTCAGGGGTGAAAATTCCTTGGCACTTCTGGTATGCTCTTCAGGGGTGGAGAAAAAGCCCTCAGGTGAAAAGTTGCAAGCGTTTGCAGAGGACTTTTTCTGGCAAGTATGGAATGAAAAGTGCGGAGAGGATGTCGATGGGACAGCAGCATCATCTGCTACATGATTATTTTATTTTTTGTTATAAATTTTGGTTTCCTGTTAACTTTAATTGAATAATTAATCATTAGTTACAATTATTGTTATTAGCTATTTTAACCTAATTTCCAGATGAACCACAATATAAATTATTTGCACTACCTGTGTGATCTTGCTTAGAAAACATTACCCCACCTATTTGAACTTTGTCCTTTCTATAAGGGTCCATTTAAGTATACATTATTCTGTCATTTCCTCCAAAGCAGCTTTCTTTTATCTTTTTTAGCACCTATGCAATCTCTTTTATTAACCCCTATTTGGTCATGCATAATTATCTTTCTCAACTATATATATATTTTTCTCAACTATATTTTAACATTGTTAAAGGTAGAGGCCATGACACAAGTATTTTCAAATTCCCGATGTTGGGATTTTGGAGATTTACATTTATAATCTGGCACTATTTATCAATTTTTCATAAGGCAATTTGAGGCGTCCACTTTGAACCTATTATTTGCTTTCAGTTTCTTCAAGGTCTCTTGTTGTAATTTATATAAATTATCTTGTGGGAAGAGAATACCAGAAGCCTTATTATACCATGTCTACTTAGTGACAGTTTTCAAACCAGCTTGTTTATAGAAAACAAAAGAATTGTAATATGGTGAATGGTCAAGGAAGTCCCGCCTTGTTTCCAAAGATCTCCAGAATATCGGGATTCTGGCTGTGGGTAAATGAGTGAAATAGGGTATATTGGAAGAGGGACAATGAAAAAAATAGTTTAGTTTTGAACACAGTTATTTTAAATTACATAGTTACCATATGGAACTGTCCAGAAGGAGGTGGCTACAAAACTGAAGCTTGAGGGAGAGGCATGGACTGCACAAGAGATTTGAGAATCGCTTTGCAAAATAGGTAGATGGACGACATCATACTGGAAGAGCAAGTAGAATGAGAAGAGAAGTAGAAAAGTGGGCCAAGAGTAGAACCCTGAGAATCACCTGTATTGAGGCACGAGGAAGAAAGAGTGGAGGTAGGACAAGAACCTGGGGAAGAGGCTGTTAGGAAAGCCAAGGAAGACAACATTCTAACGTGAGAGAAGAAAAATGTGTAGCATCATATACAGTGGAGAGATCTAGAGAGGTGAAAAAAAGGGGAAAAGAAATGATGTAACTCAGTGTACACTTAAAAAAGAAAAACTCAGGGGCTGGCCCCGTGGCCGAGTGGTTAAGTTTGCGCGCTCCGCTGCAGGCGGCCCAGTGTTTCGTCGGTTCGAATCCTGGGCGTGGACATGGCACTGCTCATCAAACCACACTGAGGCAGTGTCCCACATGCCACAACTAGAAGGACCCACAACGAAGAATATACAACTATGTACCAGGGGGCTTTGGGGAGAAAAAGGAAAAAAATAAAATCTTAAAAAAAAAGAGAAAAACTCAGAATGATTTGGAGGTTCTTGGTGACTTTAATGAGAGCAGTTTCAGTGGAATGTTATGGGCAGAGCCAGATGGGTTCTTAACAGACCTCTCAAAAGGTTCATAGGAATCTCTGGGTACAATCCCTGTGAAGCTGGTTTTGGGGAGCCCAGTGACCCCTTTCGAGCCCAAGTGTCCAGGAAAGCCTTGGAGGATCCAAGAGGATCTAGAGCCCAAAGTGAGCTGAGCAGTGGATTGAGTGAAGAGGAAATGACACAAAGCTGGAGACCTCGGAATTGACAAGTCAGTAAGATTAAATTAGTAGGAATCACGTAAACTCCCATTTCTAAGTTTGCGTTCAAATAAGAGACTGCTCAAATTCAAGATGGAAGAGATTTAGCTTGGCAACAATTGCTTAAAAATGATCCAGAGATTTTAGTTGATCGTAAACTTAAAATGGGCCAAGCCTATGACTTAATTCCTAAAAAACCTAGTACAGGCTTGTGCTCTGATAATAGAGAAGAGGAAGTGGAGACACCAGGAGGATATTAGTTTTTTTGGAAGGACACGCAGGGAGGGAGGAAAATAAAACAGCAGTTAAAAAGAGACAAGGTCGTTAGAAAAGAAATTTAAGGATGGAAGAGATTTGAATATGTTTACAGGCTGAGCGGAAGGATCCTTTAGGGAGGGAAAGAACACAGGGGAGAAGGGATAATTAGCCAGCCATACAGGAGTATGATGAAGTTGGGAGAAGTTGGTTTTGAACTGAAATGGCGATGCCTCACCCTTGGAGAGACAAGAGGGAAGGCTTGAGGATGGGAGTGACCACAAATAACTTGCTATTTCGGAAGGAATTCAGGCACTTGGGAAGAGCACAGGCTAATGTTTTCAATTTGTTTGATGAAGTAATACTCCAGTGGGACAGGCTTTGCCGTTTCTGAGAGTGTGTGTGTTTAAGGAGAAAGAGCAATGGGGAAATTAGGGAATTGGAAAGGAGGGAAAGAAGAATTCCAGATAGAACTGGATTCTTGGATTTGAAGTGGGATACAGAAAATGGCAGGTTTCTTCTCAGTCTCTTTAA
This sequence comes from Equus caballus, assembly GCF_041296265.1. Classification (NCBI taxonomy): domain Eukaryota; kingdom Metazoa; phylum Chordata; class Mammalia; order Perissodactyla; family Equidae; genus Equus; species Equus caballus. Next base: position 35,642,769 of record NC_091684.1, read on the forward strand.
CATGAACACTCACTAGGGAGCTCAGAATCTTTCGAATCTCTCCTGGCTTAGGACTGAGAGGTCAGGACTCAAGGATGTGCTCAAGAATCATGACTTTTTTTTTTTTTAATAAACTGAAATAGAATTCTTAAATTTACTCAAGAAAAAAGTCTTTGAGAGACAGCATTTTGAAAAACATATTCTTACTCTTACAATGCCCTAAATCTTCCTGTTAAAATTAATGACTTTGGCAGAATTACTAAGCAGACAGTAGAATTTACACAAAGGTAACATTTGTAAAATAGTGAAATGCAGATGAGACGCACTGATATACTGATGCGGGGTCGGTGAGCCGAGGAGTCGAAACAAAGATTTCTTGGACTCTCAAGATCTGGCAGTAGTGCTCTTTTATTTAGAGAATAGTGTGGAACAGCATGGGGACAGGACCCATGGGCAGTCAGGCTGCTGCGTGGGGACAGGGCCCACGAGCAGGAGGAGCCGCTGCTGCTGCCGCCCCTGCTGCTGCTGCCCCTGCTACTGCTGCCCCTGCTACTGCTGCCATGGGGACAGGACCCATGCGCATGCAGAGCTGCTGCGTGGGGACAGGACCCACGGGCAGGAGGAGCTGCTGCTGCTGCTGCTGCTTCTGCTGCAACACGGCTGGAGAGCAAGGTACCTCTTTATCAAACAACGTTTGAAATTAAGGCAAAAAGTGTTTCAAAATAAAACATCAAGAACTATAGGCTTTCAGGCAGGCCCCGGCCAAGTGGTCAAGTTCACATGCTCTGATTCGGCAGCCCAGGGTTTCGCCAGTTCGGATCCTGGGCGCAGACATAACACCGCTCCTCCGGCCATGCTGGGCCGGTGTCCCACAGGCCACTCACAACTAGAATATACAACTATGTCCTTGAGAGCTTCGGGGAGAAGGAAAAGAAAAAAAGGATTGGGAACAGATGTTAGCTCAGCTGCCAATCTAAAAAAATAAATTAATTTTTAAAAAAATTATAGGCTTTTGAGTGCAGGAAGATCATTCCACAAACATGCCCAAAGATCCCATGGAGGTCCACGTGAGAGGCGAGCATTACACAAAAGAAATAAGCTTTTCTCTGCCCTCAAGACTTTACCAAGGAAAACAGTACAAAAATCAGTAATTATCACAGAAAGATGAGATAAGCTAACAGTGGAGAGGCATCAAATGCAGTAACGTGATTGAAAAAGATTAAGTCCTTTCGTCCTGAGAGGAGGAACCCGATTTCCTCTAGACTTTAAAGCAAATCCGCCGAAAGTCAAAAGACTCAGAAACAAGGGCAAGCCTCCCCAGCACCAACCGATTTGGCCTTGGCCGTTCTAGAATGCGTGCCTGGCAAGGCGCGCGCACGCCGGGTCACCGGTCGGCCCAGGACCGCGAGACCGTCACCGCGAGAGGGCGCGCGCCGGGGCCTGTATGCGGAAGTCCCGCCCCCATTTCCGGCGGCGGAGGATGGGGAGGGGCTAGCTGCAGCTTCCGGCTTGCGCCGTGTCGTGGGTTCGGCACGTGTGTCATTCTGTCGGGATTCCTGGATTACTCCTGTACCTGGTGAACTTTTGGGGCTAGGACTCCCTTCAGGCTTAAGGATGAAGGCGGTAAGTGTTCTCAGAAACCGGTCCCCGCGGCTTAGGACCCCTTTGCCTGACAGAGTCGCTGCCTGGTGCAGCTTTTCGGAGGGTTTTCGCTGTTGTGTAGGGGGCGGTGGCCTAGATTCCGGGCTCCTTCCTGTCTCTGTGAGCTGTCAGCCTCCTGACTGTTCCTTCATCGCCCACTGTACGCGCGCTTGGCTTCAGGGGGCCTCGATAATACAGTCACCAAGCCTTGTATCCATCGGATGCCGGACGTTGACGAGTTCTTCAAGATCATCTTTTGAGCCCTTTATTTTAAACATGATAAGCAGGGTCCTACCCTCGGTGAGTTTATGAGTCATAGGACTCGAGAGAAGTCCATTTTTTCCCCCCCGAAAGAATAAGAAGATAAGAAAGTAAGTGATTTGCTCCGGTTCTCACTGAAAATTAGAGCTGGAATTTGGATTTCTGAATGAGGGGTCACCAGCAAGAATTGGAATCCAAAGAGTGGAATTCACTTTTGCCCTCCTTAATTTAGGGATCTTTGACAAGTCACAATCTCTCTGAGCCTTAGCTTCTTTATCAGTAATGTGAGAGTAACAGCAATTACTGCTTCACTAGGCTGTTGGAGGTAACAAGGATATTGGAGCATTTTGTAAACACTAAAGAACTATATAAATGTCACTTGTTATTTTAACGACAGGCAGCATTTTGCTCTGAATATGCCAAACTACAGGTGTTAAGCTAGGCTTGAATAACCATTTACCGCTAGATCAGTGGTTCGTAACCTTTTTTTGGGTTCTTAGACCCTTTTTGAGCAGCTGTGGATTCTGGTCACAGGAAGACTCTTAGTTGAATAACTGATACTCTAGTGCCATTCTGTAGGATTAATGCTATAGTTTGGCTTTAGCTCTTATATGCAAGATCCACGGCTATGAGATATTAAAATTGTAGAATTGGTTTAACAAAATTTATAATCAATGCTCTTTAACCTGAGTTTAAAAATAACATCATTTATGTTTCTGGGTATGCAGTGCTCCTTCTGTTGTTGTTTTCTAGAGAAGAAATAAAAAACAGATCCCAAGCTTTCGGAAGTTGCTAAAAACTAGTAAAGTCAAACTTGAAAACAAGCTAAAAAATAAGCAATTTAAACAACAAAGCACTCTCAAGAAGTACCGAAAAGAACAAAGGAAACTAAGACAAGCTGTAAAAGATGCTGTGTCTAAGAGACCGATTCCATTGGAGGACCCAAAGGGAAAACGACCAGGTACTTTTGAAAGCATTCATGGAAATGCTCTAGTTTCCGTTGATTTGTTCCGAAATGTTCTTCATGAAATAACATTGCTTTCTAGTAACCACTCTTCTTGTTCTCAGATCTTCCTAAGGGTAGGTAAGGATAGTAGTCCTATATGCTTTATCACAGTCATAAAGGAAACATTTCAATATAGCATTCATTGTGAGAAAGAGCTAGCCTCTGCTTTTAGTTTATCTAGAAAGCAAATCTGAAGATTTAATACTTGGGAAAATAAACCCAAAGTAGCCATATAAATACGTGTTGGGCAGCATGCTAGTGCTGCCACTTTCCCACTCACTGGCACTTAGCAAAGGTAAGAACATGGCTTTTTTCTGGTGCATTCTTCACAGTGTTGCCAAGGTTCACTTAGTTTTCTAAACTTCTGGCTTTCTTTTCAGTTGGAAACTTGAAGTGAAATTGGGCTGTAATTGTCAGGGTTATTCGTTTGTAAACCATCCAAAAACTCCAAGTACTCAAAACAAGTAAGGGATGTGACCATTTTGAGTCAAACCAGTTCTTTTACAATGTTACTAGTCCTTTCAGGGTATTCGTATTTGACTATATGTGACTAGTCAGTCTTCCCATGTCCATCTCATTCTCTTAATCCTGACCTGTTTACTTTGATCCCTTGGCAGCATATTATCGTGACATATAAAAGGTCACTGGACTGGAAGTCAGGAAACTTGGACTTTTCTCTCTCGTTTGTTGCTTTTGTTACTTACTAGCATGTGGCCTTAGTTGGTCACTTAATCTCCAGGTACTTCCTCTGTAAAAAAATGTGATGGCAGCTGCCCAGTGGTGTAGCGGTTAAGTTCATGCACTCTGCTTTAGCAGCCCAGGGTTCACAGGTTTAGATCCCAGGCACGGACCTAGCACCGCTTCTCAAGCCACACTGTGGTGACATCCACATAAAAGAGAGGCAGATTGGTACAGATGTTAACTCAGCAAGAATCTTCCTCAAGCAAAACGAGGAAGATTGGCAACAGGTGTTAACTCAGGGCCAATCTTCCTCACCAAAAAAAAAAAAAAAAAAAAGATATAGTTGAGTTAGATGCTTTTTTAAAGATCTCTTCCATGTAAATTTAAGTAGAATTTAAAAAGCGTGCTGTGTTAATAACTACATATTAAAGGCAAAAGATTTCTTCATTCTTACATCTTGAGCATCTAAATGCAGTCTATCAGGCAGTTGGGTGTAAGAGTATAAGGTTCAAGTGAAAGATCTAGGTTAGAGAGATTAGTTTTGGGAGTTATCAGCGTGTATATGGTAATTGAAGCCTTAGACTTAGGTGAAATCACTATTGAGACTGTAGCATGAGAATAAGAGAACTTAGAACAGAATTTTAAGAAACCCCAGCATTTAGGGAATGGGTAGAGGAAGAAAAACCTATAATGGCGTTTGAGGAGGAGCCTGAGAATTGGGAAGAAACCAGAATTGTACAGTGTCTTAGAAGTCAAAAGAAAAGTGTTTCAAGAAAGAAGGAAACTCTTTATGTTCTAACATGAACTAGTCTACAAAATAAATTGTTAGTCTTAAAAAACAAGGTGGAAAGTAGTGTGTATTGAAGCTTTCACTCACTTGAAATTATAGGCTATCACCACATGTATGATGTACTTTACACTATTTGAGTAAAAAAGGAAAAAATATATATTTATAAACTCATATAAGTTATCACAGGAGGGATTAAAAAAAAAAGAAATAGACTTTCCTTTGATCCAACAATCCTACTGCTAAGAATTCATCCTATAATTATATTTGGAAAAATTTCCAGGAATATATATATATGCCCAAGCATGTTTATTGCAACACTATGATAGCTTAAAAAAACCTCAAAAAAACACCACCACCACCATCAAAACCTGAAAATAATCGAAATGCCCATCACCAAGGATTTATTTTTTCCCCCTGAGGTAGATTTGCCCTAAGCTAACATCTGTTGGCAATCTGCCTTCTTTTGCTTGAGGAAGATTCGCCCTGAGCTAATATCTATGCCAGTCTTCCTCTGTTTTGTATGTGGATCACCATCACAGCATGGCCTCCAATGAGTGGTGTAGGTCTGTGCCCAGAAACCAAACCTGGGCCGCCGAAGGAGAGTGCACCAAAGTTAACCACTAGGCCATGAGGCCAGCCTAGGAATTATTAAATAATATAAATGTTGTATACATATGGTGAAATACTATACAGCTGTTAAGACTGAGGTAGAGCTATCTTCTGTCTCTATGATTACAAGGTCTGTGCAGCAAATGATACGATTATCATCATTTCCTACTTTCTTCAGGGTTTTTTTTTTTGGCAGCTGCATATTTTCCCCTTGAATGGAAGTTTATTTAACCAGTAATAGAATGCATTTTAAGTTTTGGTAAGATATTGACAAATTACCCGCTGGAAAATGACTTGACCATCTTAAAATGCTAATATGAAGAAGTCAGTAGATTGGAGAGTTTAAAGATACAGGGGAGAGTGGGCTGAAATGATAGAACAAGGCAAGAGAAGCCAAGAGTTTTTGGTATCCAGAGCACAGGAGGAGAGGCACCCCTTCCAATGTTATGAGAGGGAAAAAGGAAAAAATAGATGCAAATACTGTTGAATTCAGTGGGGGAATTGAAGGAGTTTCTAGTTTATAGCTTTTCTTTTCTCAGTGATACACGAAACTAGGTCCTCTGATGATTATGAAGTGAGGTAGGTGATGAGGTTGGAAGTGTGATGGTGGATAAAAGATTTGAAAAGGGGCCGGCCCGGTGGTGCAGCAGTTAAGTGCACACGTTCCGCGTCGGCAGCCTGGGATTCGCCGGTTTGGATCCCGGGTGTGGACATGACACCGCTTGGCAAGCCATACCGTGGTAGGCGTCCCACATATAAACTAGAGGAAGATGGGCATGGATGTTAGCTCAGGGCCAGTCTTCCTCAGCAAAAAGAGGAGGATTGGCAGTAGTTAGCTCAGGGCTAATCTTCCTCAAAAAAAAAAAAAAGATTTGAAAAGGTACTCTAGGGAAGAGAGGAAGTTGCCCAGGGAAATAACCAAATGCTGGTCAGTTTTGAGAAATAGCAGGCTGATTTAAAGTAGATAGAAATTCCATTCTATGCAGTGTGTACATTTATATAGCAATGCTTACGAGTGTTTTTGGAGTCAAGGAGAATTCTAACTTCTGATAGGGAAGATGCTGAGGTTCTCTTGTTCATTGTTGAATCCTTAGCACTTAGGATGTGCTTGGCGCTTAATTGGTGTTCATTTTTTAATTAAAGAAGAGAAAGAGACAGAGAAGAGAAAGAGCAAGGGACAGAGAGAGAAATTATAATGATTAGTAGTTGGGGTTTTGTTGAATGTGAGTGCCAGACCTGTAGAAGGGAAAGGAGTTGAGGATATTGGCAAGAGGGTGGTTGAAGTGATAACCATGCAATTTAAGTGAGGGAGTGAAGGTAGAACATGTTGGTAAATAGAAAGTAGAGTGGTCAAAGGATTAAAGGCCTATATATTTGGTCAAAGCAGTGCAGTGGAAGTAACTGAATGAGAGGTGGAAGGACAGAACGTTGTGGTAGGAGAATGGGGTGAGCACCAAGGTTTGGGATGTGGCCCTTGGAGGGAGTGGCTGAAGTGGAGTGGAAGTGAAAGTCATTGGAGATCAGAAGGAGCTAAGGGGCTAAGCCATTGGTTCTCAAATGCTCGGAAAGACATTGCGGAATGTGTGGAGATACTGATTTTTTGGTTGTTTCAGTGACCTGGGAAGGCTCCTGGCATTTAATTTCAGAGGTCGGAGATGCTAGCATTTTGTTTATCTCAGGACACCCCAGTCCCACAAACAGTTGTTTAGCTCAACATGTCAGTAGTGCTCCCATTTAGAAACACTGGGCTAAGGTATTAGAAAAACACAGGCTTTTCCTATTATAGACATAAAAGTGCAGAGCTCTATATCGCTAATACTTGTTGCTGATATCTTTCTGATGGAACAGGTAAAAGGATTGAGAGGGAAGAGGAGGAAGAAGAGGAAGCCCTTCCTTTAGATATGATGGATGAAGATGACTTACAGTTAATGAAGGATTTAGGACAAAGAGCATCTTTTCTAACAAGAGATCTTTCTTCAAGGTACTACTTCATTTAGATTATAGTGATTCACATCCTTTCAGTGTTAAAAACTTTGTTGTGAATGTTACTTGGGTGGTTAGTGCAAGACGTTCAGCTGTGAAAGCAGCGTTAACAAAGAGTAAACCCTGTTATTCAGTTTATCGTCTAAATAAAGGAAGTTCATGAATAAAACAAGCTGATTTTATTTAGCGTCCATCTTTATTTCTTTTGAGTCTGAACAGTGAAGTGGAGTGCATGGGGGAAGAATGCTGTTCTCTGGAGAATTGGCAGAACAGTCCTGAGTTCTTTATGGCTGTGATCTCAATCCTTGTTCCCCTATTAAGTAGGTATTATTCCCATTTACAGAGAGGAAACTGATGCTTCCCCACAATCACAAGTAGTGAATCTGAAATTTAAACTTAGATCTTTTTAACTCCTGAATCCATACTATGCTCTGAAGGTTTTTGAGAAGGTAAAGTAGCATGATGTCACCCTTGGGTCTCTGGAATATTCTTTAAAAAGAATCTGCTTTAACTTTCACCTTTATTTTGCATCTAAAGGGAAAACTAGATGAAGCCATAGTTTGGTTCTTTGTGGTAGATGATACAATTCATTTGTTTACTTACTGTTTGAGTGCCTGCTATGTGCCTGGTCTAGGTGCTAGAATCTATATACCTATTGGAGGTTTGGCTAGGAGTTAATTTTTATGTACTTTTAAATGATAGGTCTCTAGGTTCCTTTTTAAATATATTAAAACTGAAAATTAAATTTCTTTTTTTGCAGTGAGCCTGTTCACGTCAAGAAACGAAAGCGTGAGCACGTTATAGAAAAATATGAAAAAATACCAAGAGCTCTGCAAACTGCACCAGAGAAGGAATTGATTCACTTGCTTCCTATCAAAGATAAAAGTGGTATAATCCCACAGACCAGGGAGAAGCCAGGTGAATCTAATCAGCCTGTGTATTGGTTAAAATTTTAGCTCCTTACTAATGTCACATTTTTTTCCATTGAAAATTTAATTTTATTTTGACTTTTAGCCATATCTACAAAATAGGGGTAGCCGCAGTTAGTCATATAGCAAACTTGATGATTTTGGCCAGAAAAACAGATGATTATCTCAAGTGTCCATTGTACTGCGAGTGCAGACTGAAGCCTATGATGTTAATGTGATTTTCTTTTACCAAATTCTCTTGTTTCTAAAATTAGGGCATCTTAGTCATCCTTTTTTAGCGTTTTTTTCTTAACATATATCTTTTTTCTTATGAAATAAAACACACAGAAAAGTCCAGAAGTCAAAGATTTCAAGTTACGTGGTTTATCACAAAAAACACACCCAGAAATAAATACTGCCAGCACCCAGAAACTTGCTTTGTGCTCCCCTCAATCACTGATTTGCTCCCTCCTCATAGAAGTAACTACTTTCCCAAGTTTTATGGTAATGATGTCCCTGCTTTTCTTTGTAGTTTTGCCACTAAAATGTACTGTCACATTTTTAATAGATATATTTTTTATATAGTGATTGACAGTAACCAAGATGAAGAGGATCAAGAAGAGGTGGAACTTGAAGAAGGTAATGCGATACATCTTTATAGTTACTAAATTGTTAATTGAGAATTACATTTTTTTGCATTTTGTGGTATGAAATAATTTTGATTCTTTCTTAGAGCTTTTATACTTTATATATATTTTAGATAATTGGATGCTGGTTTCTAATAGCTAGAACAGTTCTAATCTAAGTTAAGCTTGTTCTTTTGTTTGAAATTATATTGGTTTAGAGTCTGTGATAGAATAAGATGGTTAAATTTTAGTTTGGCTTAGCAAACCTCATTAATAGTGTAGATGAGATTATAGTTCAGCTGTTTAACTGTTTTTGGTCATCCTTCGTAGGCTCATTATGGATTATGCTTGTGTGTTTATTAATCTAGTTCCTTATAAATTTCTTAAAGTGGAAATATTTTGTGTAGTTCAAAGGCCTGTATAGAGTTGAAAACAAATGAGAATATTCTGTACTTTTTAAAAAATTAAATTAGATTGCCTTTCCTCTTAATTAATAGGAATTATTCTGGTTTTACCAGCATAGTGGTTGCCTCAGTTTGAATCTCCTATCTGCCAGGTTTTGAACTTAGGGAAGTACTTTTCCTTTGTCTCAGTTTCTTTATCTACAGAGTGAGGCTAATGGTGGTACCTGTCTCAGATGATTTTCGAGAGGACAATAAGTAGTAATCTTGGCCCATGGCAAGTGCTCAGTAAAAGTTACCTATCATTGTTATTATCTATTACTACAAGAAAATTATTTTATTAATTAAAGTTCTTGGATACTTGTAAATAAAGGAACATTTAAGAGGGGAAACCTAATCTGTTTCAGAGATAATTGAAGATCCTGTTCGAGAGCTGACATTAGAAGAACATTTAACTGAAAGAAAGAAAAAACTACAAGAGAAGAAAATGCATATTGCAGCCTTGGCATCTGCCATATTATCAGATCCTGAAAGTAATGTAAGTAGTATTAATTTCTTTAGGCTCTTTATATTAGATATGGTGTACATGTCTAATATTTTAAGATTCTCTTGTTACTTACAATTCTCTTGTTACTTACTTACTACTTACAAGCACACACAAAAAGGAAAAGCATTAACAAAACATAGTAACTGAGTTAGAATAAGAGAGTAGACAGAATCTTAGCCTAATCCTATGTCTGAACTTAATTTCTTCTGTGATCTTAGAAGTCACTTAAACTCTGAGTCTTATTTTCTTCATCTCTAAATGAAGAAATTGGGTTTACTGTTGTAACTCTAAAAGTGGTAAGTGTGAAAATTAATTGTACTTGGGAAGAGGAACCTACTTACAAATTTGCTTGACTGATCTATAGAATTTTTAATAAAGAACATGCTACACAAAAGTCAATGAGATTAGTTCAGGAATGCTTGTAAGTGGAAAACATTTTAAGTGAAATAGACCAGAGAGTTATAATGAATTACCAATGGGCCATAGGTACAGTGGTGAAGGTGGTGATAGTTATAACATGGACTCAAGGAACCTGAGGTTCAGTCTTGGCTCCGCTAAGTACTATCTGTTAGACTTGGGTAAGTTTTACCTAGGGCTCATTTTCTTCATCTCTAAAAGAGGTAGGTACCTATTTTAAAACTTTGTTATGAGGATTAAATGGTAAAATATACATGAAGTCATATAAAGTGGTACTAATATTCTTGTTATATTGGTGTCCCCAGCATCCTAGTGTGACAAATATTTATTTATTGAATGATGAAATAGATTATTTACATTTGTAGAAAAAATTTCATGGAGTATGTTTTGGAGTAGTATTTGTCCTTTTCTAATAAAATGAGAGGAAGATCTGGAGCAGGATTGGGGAGGGGAATTTGGAATGTTTCTCACCTGTATTATCTCATTTAATCATTGTACAATCATAGAGACAAATGCTATTGATCTCTTTTTACACCTGAAAAATTGAGCCTTAAAAAAGTCAAGGCATTTGTTCTAGATTTTAATAGCCACTAGGTTGGAACCCAGGTCTTCTAACTCTGGAGCCTCTTGCTTATTTCATTCAAGTTAGAGATGGCAAATAGGTGGTGGCCTATTTGTCCTATTCCCTACTGTGGCCAACATTGCTAACCAACCAGAGCATTGCTTGTTAAGATATTGCTTCAGCAGGCAATAGTAGTTCATCAAAGCAAGCACATTTGTTGAAACCAATTTTTCACTTCTACATTACATCATACAAATGATTTTGTATGAGTCTTGTTGAAGCTAAAAGTTATGTGGATACATTATATTTAATTCCTGATTAATTCATGTATATGTGATTAATACATTTGATTGGTGTATATAATATATTTCAGAAAGTATTTTAGGGAAATAGGACACACAAGCTTTAAGAAAACCCAATGAGAAAAGAATTTCTAAAAATAGATAAATTAACAAATTTAAACTGTTTTTCTAAATCTTTATTTTTTATAACTACTTATTTAACAAAATATGATTAACTTATAACTTTAGTGATATATATGTTGGTAATGTGAGAAGTATCTAAATTGTGTGTAGCTTGACTAGACTCTGAGTCATTTCATGAGTTCTGTTTATTATACGAGATATGAGGCTGTTGTCTTTTGTTCATAATTGTTTTGCCATAGTTTCTCTAGCCTTACAAGTTATTTCTTTAACAGATTAAAAAATTGAAAGAATTACGTTCCATGTTGATGGAACAGGATCCTGATGTGGCTGTTACTGTTCGAAAGCTGGTGATAGTTTCTCTGATGGAGTTATTTAAAGACATCACTCCTTCATATAAAATACGACCCCTCACAGAAGCAGAAAAATCTACCAAGGTAATGCTAGATATAAATACTATACAAAATAAACTGAAAATTTGGAGAGCTAGAGATGGGAGAAATAGAGTTTTTTTGTTTGTTTTTATAAGACTGAGCATATACTAGGCACTCCCATTCTGTGCTAATTTAAGGATTTCAATGTTTTGATTTTAAAATATGACTGATCTTTTTTGTCTTTTTCAGATACGCAAAGAAACCCAAAAGTTAAGAGAATTTGAGGAAGGCCTGGTTAGCCAATATAAATTTTATTTGGAAAATCTGGAGCAAATGGTTAAAGGTATATTAAACATATCTTAAAAGTATGTAACATACTTAGTTTTGGTCAGGAAGGTGAATTCTATATTCTGTGCTGTGTATTGAGAGTCAGTATGGTGTATGTCAAGAGCAAGTCTAGAGTCAGACTTCCTGGTTCAAATCCTGGCTCACCACTTAATACCTATGTGATGGGCAAATCACTTAATCTCTCTGTGCCTCCTTTTTTCTGTCTATAAAATGAGAATAGTAATAGTACTTATCTCATAAGATTATTGTTAGAAGTAATTTATAATATAAAGCACTTAGAACTGTGCCCAGCTTGTACTAGGTACTATATTTTATCAGCTCTTAGTAGTATTGTTGCAGTCCTTTATCTAGTAAGTAGTTGTATGTTTCTTGAATTCATCAGTAGTTGAAATTTATTCTACTTTATTTTTATTCGGAAGGGCTAGTCAGGAGAGAAGGATAACTTGAAATGGATGTAATGAGTGCCTTGAAAATGGACTTATGAGTCAGTCATTCAGGATGATAACCTCTTCTATCAAACTCTTGTTCTCTTTCTCTTTGTTCAGAAAAAGAAGGGCATACAGAAAATTTGGGCATGAAAGGGGAAGAGAGTCAATTGCCTAGGCCAGGTGCTTTCACTTGACTCAGTTGGGCTCCTTTACTTAGTGCTGGGCTTAACGATTACCCAGCTGCCATCTCAGCTGGAACAGGACTGCTGAATCTTTTGGCCCAATAAGAGCATAAAGGTGGTGGAGTGTAGTGGACGTGCAGGTGGATGGCTTGGATATTGATTCTATGCTCTGGCATCTCAACTGTAACACACTTACTAGCATTTATTCTAAGGCCTGGGAGCTTTATGTAGACTGGCACTATCCAATAGTACTGTAACATGAGACACATACGTATGTCATTTAAAAAAATGTAACCACACCAAAAAAAAGTAAAAAGCAATGAAATTAATTTTAATAGTAAATTATATATATATCCAAATTATTATTTCAACATATAATCAATTCTAAAAATTAGTGAGATAGCTTATGTTCTTTTTTTGTACTAGGTTCTAGATCTGGTATGTATTTCACGCAGCACATCTAAATTTGGGTTAGCCACATTTCAAGTGCTCAATTGCCACATGTGGCTAGTGGCCTCTGTATTGGATCATGCAGGTGTAGGCCTTTTCTAAGCAGATTGAGCCATTACAAAGTCTTTAAGTTTTAAAAGAAATCATAGTAAAATATATATATAACACAAAATTTATCATTTTAACTATTATAAGTGTACAGTTCTGTGGCATTAAGTAAATCCGGCGTTAATACAACCATCATCACCATCCATCTCCAGAACCTTTTCTTCCTCAACTGAAATTCTATAACTATTAAACATTAACAGATATAAATACTATTATATTTAATAGTATTTAATAGTAACGCCTCATCCCGTCCTTTCCCCAGCCTGTGGCATCCACTATTCTACTAATTTGAATTAAATAGGAATTCGACTGCTCTGGGAACCTCATATTATAAGTGGAATCATACAATATTTGTCCTTTTGTAACTAGTTTATCTTACTTAGCATAATGTCGTCAGGATTCATCTTTGTTGTAGCATGTGTCAAAATTTCTTTCCTTTTTAAAACTGAATAATATTCCATTGTATGTATATACCACCTTTTGTTTATCCATTCGTCTGTCCAATTTGAAGTCTTGTTAACTTTAAGTAAATAGAAGATATGGTTCTTTCTTATAGTGAATACAGTCTGTTTGGGGAAAAATCATATATATGAGAATCAATTTTAAAATAAAGATACTATCATCCATACTCTCTCATCTCTGGCGGGGTGATGCAGAGGGAGGTGTTGAACTTTAGAAAAACCAGCATATTTTCATAATCAAGATGCTGTGTTATGGTAACACTATGTATGTAGAAATTTCTAGAAAAGAGTTACTGTGAATCTTTGGTTATTTTGAAGGAGAATTTAAATCTCTTCTGGACCTCCTGGGTAAAGATACCACAGTGAACATCAGCTAGAAGTCAGGAGAAATGATATTTTAGATTCTTGGGATTTTTGAAAAAAAGGAGAAACTGGAGCTCAGAGAGTTTAGAACTTATTTATGTTCACCAGCCAATTAATGGATGACTAGGATTTGAACCCAGGCTTCTTATAATCTAGTGTTTTGGGGAAAGCCTTGGTAGAGCCCAGCCCAAGGATTCCTTTAAGGTATCCACTCCCTGACACCCCCCCCCCCCGCCCTTTCTTACCCCACAGACCCTTTTCATTGATTGATATAACTTCTATTTATTTATTTATTTACGTTTGCTGAGGAAGATTTGCCCTGAACCAACATCTGTTACCAATCTCCCTCTTTTTGTATGTGAGCCACTGCCACAATGTGGCCACTGACAGAATAGTGCAGGTCTGCACCCAGGAGCCAAACATGGGCCACCAAGGCAGAGTGTGCTGAACTTAACCACTTGGCTACTGGGGCTGGCCCATAATGATATATCTTTTCAAATATATGGAAAGCCAAGATTCTTGTAATTGTGGTTAGAGTCAAGAGGGTGGAGATGGTAGACAAATTTCAAAGACAACATTTGTACTTGTGTCAACAGTAGACACAACTCATATTTAAGAATTTGCGTTGCGTATTGAATTTTCATATCATTGCATATTACTGTAAAAGAAAGCTAATTAGTTGAAGTTTTCACCAATGAATAAAAGAATAACTACTGTTATCTTTTGATTAGACTGGAAGCAAAGGAAGCTGAAGAAAAGTAATGTAATTTCCTTAAAGGCATACAAAGGACTGGCAGAAGTGGCTGTGAAGAGCCTCTGTGAGCTGTTGGTGGCACTACCTCATTTCAACTTTCACAACAACATCATTGTATTGATTGTCCCTCTCATGAATGATGTGTCAAAATTGGTGGGTTGCTCTAAATGATTGTTGCTGTTGTCCTTAACAGAAATTATAGACCATGTGATTATTTTTTTCCTCTCAAAATTCTTTTAGAGCTATTATTTATTGCTGAAATAGGGTCACTTCATTGAATACTCTCTCTAAGAAAAATTATTTGAACATGAGTTTAGTGTGGTGGTTCTGAGCAGGAGGCACTTTTGCCCTCCAGGGACTGTTAGGCTGTGTCTGCACACGTTTTTGATTGTCACGACTGTGGTAATGGGGGAGTGTTACTACTGGCATCTAGTGGGTAAAGGCCAGGGGGCCTCCTAAACATCCTACAATGCACAGGACAGCCCCCCACAACAAAGTAGGATCTGACCCAAAATGTCAGTGTGCTGAGGTTGAGAAACACTGGTTTAGTGTAACATTTTATTTTTCAGATATCTGAAATGTGTTGTGAGGCAGTAAAGAAACTCTTCAAACAAGATAAATTAGGCCAAGCTTCCCTTGGTGTAATTAAAGTGATTTCTGGTTTTGTGAAGGGCAGAAATTATGAAGTTAGGCCAGAGGTAAGCCTTTCCTTTCTTACTTTACATTTTATTTGTTTTTAAATTACAAAGTGAATTTTCAGTTGTTATGAGGAATTTATTCTTTATTGATGTATATAAAGTAGAAAGTGAAAGTACTCACCTACCCAAATGTAACCACTCTTATCACTTTGGTGTATATCCTTCTAGATATTTTCTGTGCAGATGTAGAAATATATGCTTGTTTATATATTAAAATAAAAAATGAGTTTATACTATGGAAACTATTCTGGAGCTGTTTTCATTTTATATATTGTGGGCTTATGTGGAGGACTATCCTATTCTTTTTAATGTCTGCCATCCTATTCCATTATGTGAATATATGGCCCCCAATTGATGGATAGCTTAGTTGTTTTTATATTTCTGCTGTTATAGTCAGCAAGGAAGAGAACATTTTGGCTCTATTATTTTTTCATACTTGTGTGAATATTCTGTGAGTTAAATTTCTAAAGTGTGGATACTAGGTCCAGCAGTACACACATTTAAAAACTTGAGAGATAATGCCAAATTGTCCTTCAAAAACATTTTATCACTTATGTTCCCACTAGTGATAGGACTGTCATTTCCCTACAACCTACCCCAAACTGAATATTTTTTACTATTTAATTTTTGTTAGTCTGGTAGGTAAAAAATTATGTATTATATGTGTATTTTTTGTTTTCACATCTTTATTAGTGAGGTTTTACTTTCATGCATTTAGTAGTCATTTGAACTTTTTACCTTGTATTGTTTGCCAGATTTTCTCCTCAGGTATTTGTCTTTCTTTAATGACTTGTAATAATTTTTTTATATTTATTCATTTCGATAAATTTGGCTGTGTACTAGGTACTGTTCTAGGTCCTGGGGACAACATAGTGAACAAAAGAAACAGCAGCTGTGTGTGGGTCTTCACGTCACATTGCGTCCTGAGGAGATTAAGTCTGATATGTAACTTGCAAATATTTGTTTGTTGTTCTATCTTTTAATTTTGTATTGTGGTCTTTTTGCTTTATAGAAGTTTTACATTTTAGTCTGCTGTCACGTTTTTTCCACTTTTATGTGAGGCTGTATTTTTGTCGTTCATAGAACTGCCTCAATCCTAAGAATTATAGATTCTTTCCTTGCAGAAGAGTTTTAGTTATATTTAAATATTTATATTTAATATTATATTTAAATATTTAATCCATTTGACATCTTTTTGTTTGTGTATGGTATGAGTGCAAAGCTAATAATAGATACTTTTTAAAGTGGGTAATTTGTTATTTCAATACCATCTTCTTTTTGCTGCTGATTTGAAATGCTGCCTTTATTATATGCTAAATTCCAACACAAAATTTTATTTTTGAGCTCTTCTGTTGATTTAGTTAGTTCCCTAAAATATACTATTTTAATTATTGTAGCCTTATATCTGTAGAATACAGTATATCTGTAGTATATTTGGATATCTGGTAGGATGATGCTGATCAAAATGGAGATAACTGATAAAAGCCATGGACCATTCTTTTTTTTTCCTCCAATATATTTTAAATTATTTTTGTATATATTATTCCAGAAGGAATTTAGAATCAAAATTTACTTCCCCATCCCCAAATAGTACACACAGAGAATCTAACTGGCATTGATTCAATGTATAGGTTAATGTGGGAGAATTAAAATATTTACAGAATTGATTTTTTTCTACTTAAGAATATCATACATCTTGCTTTTTGTTTAAGGCTTCTTTTACGTTCTTAAGTGAAGTTTTATAATTTTCTTCATTTGGGTCTTAGATATTTTTATTAACTTTAGTTTTGGTCATATAGTTTTGATTGTTAAGGTGATATTTTCTACTCTGTTTTGTTTCCTAACTTCAAAGTCTTTCTTTGCCATCAAATCCCTTTCATTCCTCAAAGCTGATAATTTCAGTTGAACCACTAAAATGATAAATGTTGGGTTTAAGTAAGAGAATATATTTAGTGTCTTTACTCAGAATTGTAGAGTGGTCAGATAATAAGGCTTAAACATGAAACTGAGCCATAGAGAAACTTTCATTTTAGTGAAGCTGGAATATAAACTGTGTTCTTTAATATGTTGGGGATTTTTTTGAATACATATTTAGGTTGTACAATGTAATTTTTTTAAAAAGAATATAATGTGATGATTTTGTATATACATTATGAAATGATTACCACAGTAAAGTTAATTAACACATCCATCACCTTACATAGTTACCTGTTTTTGTGTGTGGTGAGAATATTTAAAATTTCAAGTACACAATATCTTGGGTACTGTGAATAATGCTGCAGTGGACATGGGTGCAGATATCTCTTTGAGGCAGTGATTTATTTTCCTTTGGATAAATAGCCAGAAGTGGGAATTCTGGATCATATGGTAGTTCTATTTTTAATTTTTTGAGGAACTTCCATACTGTTTTTCATAATGGCTGCACCAATTTAGAGTCCCACCAACACTGTACAGGATTCCTTTCTTTTCACACCCTCATAAACAACTTATCTCTTATCTTTTTTATAATGACCATCTTAACAGGTGTGAGATACTATCTCATGATTTTGATTTGTATTTCTCTGATGATTAGTGCTGTTGAGCACCTTTTCATATACCTGTTGGCCGTTCGGATGTCTTTGGGAAAGGTCTGTTCAGGTCCTTTGCCCATTTTTTCTTTTTTTTTTTTGAGGAAGATTAGCCCTGAGCTAGCATCTGCTGCCAGTCTCCCTCTTTTTGCTGAGGAAGGCTGGCCCTGAGCTAACATCCGTGCCCATCTTCCTCTACTTTTTATGTGGGACGCCTGCCACAGCATGGCTTGTCAAGTGGTGCCATGTCTGCACCCAGGATCCGAACTGGTGAACTGTGGGCTACCAAAGTGGAATGTGTACACTTAACTGCTGCGCCACTGGGCCAGCCCCTGCCCGTTTTTTAATCAGATTCTTTGTTTTTTGCTATTGAGTTGTGTGAGTTCCTTATTTATTTTGGATATTAACCCCTTATTGGATGTATGGTTTGCAAATATCTCCTCCCATTCTGTTGCCTTTTCATTTTGTTGGCGGTTTCTTTTGCTCTGCAGAAGCTTTTTAGTTTAATGTAGTCTCACTTGTTTATTTTTGCCTCTGTTGCCTGTTTTTGATGTCATATCCACAAAAATCATTGCTGAGACCAATGTCCAACAGCTTTTCCGTATGGTTTCTTCTAGGAGTTTTACAGTTTCAGGTGTTATTTTTAAGTTTTTAATCCATTTCGAGATAATTTTTGTGAGTGGTATAAGATAAGGGTCCAACTTTCGTTCTTCTGCATGTAGATAGCCAGTTTTCCCAGTCCATTTATCGAAGAGACTACTTTTCCTCGTTGTGTATTCTTGGTTTGCTTGCCAAGGATTAGTGGACCAAATGCCACATTCTTTAATTTGGAATTATTTTTCATTTATGGGTAATATTTTATGAGCATACAGAATACCTACAAAATATTCGTAATTGCTCTTTCTGATACCTAGGATGACTTCACGTTCACTATGTATGCTTTTAGTTCTTCCTTCCTCCTTGTTTTCGTTCTGTGCTTTAAGCCCTCTAATCTGAAATACTCAGCTTTCTTCCATACGTACATATTGGAAGATGAAGCTGTAGTCCTGATTTTTTTTCCAGGAATGCTGCTGTGACTGCAGGAAGTCAGTAGAGTGATTTCTTCCAGAGAAAATACTGAATTTTAAACCTCTTTTGTCTGTATGTGTGGATGGTTGCTGTAACACACAAAACACCAATTTCCAAATTAGTATCTGAATTTGTGAGTGGCTTAAGCAATAGTTTTCATTGTGGTCCCTGGACCACGTGGGAGTTAGAACTATAAATTCTGGGGCCCCACTCCAGACCTACTGAATCAGAACCTGGGGATGGGGCTCAGCTATTTGTGTTTTAACAAGTCTTCCAGGTGATTCTGATGTTTACTAAAGTTGGAGAACTATGGCTTAAAGGAAAATAAGTTGTCTTAAAATTAATAACACTAGTGTTCATGTTATTTTTTTACTGGTAAGAAGAGATAAAGATTGGAACTGTTGGGGCCAGCCCCGTGGCCGAGTAGTTAAGTTTGCACGCTCCGCTTCAGCAGTCCAGGATTTCGCTGGTTCGGATCCTGGGTGTTTGGGTACTGAGGCAGCATCCCACATGCCACAACTAGAAGGACCCACAACTAAAAATATACAACTATGTACTGGAGGGCTTTGGGGAGAAAAAGGAAAAATAAAATCTGTAAAAAAAAAAATTAGAGCTGTTAACTGAAAAACTGAAGCTGGTTTGGTAAATTGAAGCTGGTTTACAATTACCTAATTTATATCCTTTCCTCCCATTCTGGTCCAAACCTTTTTCTGGTCTGTCTACTCTTTCTCATCCTACCTACCAATGCCAAGTGATATGTTCTCTCTTTCTATACTCATTAAACTGCAAAATAACATTATGTGTATTTAACCAAATAATGGTGTTCTTTCATAGATACAAATTATGAAATATGTTCAGCAAAAAAATGTGGAACTTTGTGTAAAATGTGATAAAAGATGTTTTACAGCTTTTTTTTCCCTGAAGGAAAGGAATAACATTGTTAAATGCTTGTTTTTCCGTATAAAGTTTTTGAGGGCAATATAAATGTGAAGCTTTGTATTTGTGTTTTCTTCAATATTAGATGTTAAAAACATTCTTGTGCCTAAGAATCAAGGAAATAGAAGTGAAAAAAGATACAGAGGACATTAATAAACCAAAAAAGTTCATGACTTTCAAGGAAAAGAGAAAAACTCTATCAAGAATGCAGAGAAAGGTTTGATTTATTTCCTTTTTTGTTTTATTTGGTTTTAGAATAAAATCATATTATGTGCACAGGTGAAAAATCATAGTTAAATCATAAATATAAATATTGTAACATCTAACATTTAGAGAATTTTATTTTTCTCAGTTACTGCAAAGAAATATTTTAATGAATTAGGGGCCAGCCTAGTGGCATAGTGGTTAACTTTGTGTGCTCCACTTTGCCGGCCTTTTGTTCGTGGGTTCCTTTCCTGGGGCCAGACCTACACACGGCTCATCAAGCCATGCTGAGGCAACATCCCACATACGAAAAATAGAGGAAGATTGGCAGAGATGTTAGCTCAGTGACAATCTTCCTCAAGCAAAACGAGGAAGATTGGCAACAGATGTTAGCTCAGGACCAATCTTCCTCACCAAAAAAAAGAAAAGAAAAAAATATTTTTTTTTTATTGAGTTATTGATAGGTTACAATCTTGTCAAATTTCAATTGTACATTAATGTTTGTCAGTCATGTTATAGGTGCACCACTTCACCCTTTGTGCCCACCCCCCACCCCACCTTTCCCCTGGTATCCACTAAACTGTTCTTGGTCCATAGTTTTAAATTCCTCATATGAGTGGAGTCATACACAGATTATCTAAGAAAAATATTTTAATGAATCAGTTTAAACTGATAATTCATTGGCAAAGAGAGCAATAGATAAAATGACTTACAATCATCTTAGATTCATTGTGATACACAGATTCTGTCCTTAACAGAAAGGATGTATTCATGTGAAGTTGGCAACAAAGTGGGTGGTTGTTAATTGAATCATATTTCTTTATTGGTTTGCCTTTGAAACCTAGGTTGAAATTCCCGGCCTTTGTTTATTTACTATGAGACTTTGGAAACTTTTTTTTATTTTGAGAAATGGAGCTAATAATAGCACCTACTTCGTAGGGTCATTGTGCGTTTTACATGAGATGATATATGCAAAGCACTTAGCAGAGCACATAACACTGTGTGTGCTTTGTAAACATTAGTTGTCATCACCACCATCATTATTATTATCACTTCTCAAAACTTTTCTAGACAGTTTATTAGGGTTATCAAATTGCATATAAAAAAAAACGAAAAATAATTTCCAGGAATATCTGTCTTTGAATGTCTAATAAATGTTGAAAACATGACAGAAGTATCAAAATAGACTTAATAGTTGTAAACAAATGAAGGTAAACATTTTAA
Source organism: Equus caballus (assembly GCF_041296265.1). Lineage (NCBI taxonomy): Eukaryota > Metazoa > Chordata > Mammalia > Perissodactyla > Equidae > Equus > Equus caballus. The sequence goes on from NC_091684.1 coordinate 35,663,767, forward strand.
TTATTTGTACCATACTGTCCTAGTAGAAGTTGGACAAGCCTGTTAGGAGCAGCATGTATGTAGCTATGGTGGGGAAACAGAGACTCAGTAAACAGCAGCTCTTTAACAGCTTCAGATGAGGGAAGGAAACTGTTCCTCAGTCCTCTGTGTCTCAGGCAGATTAGCAACCATTGTGTGCTTATTATTCCTTACAGCATAAGGAAGTGTAAAAAAATTAACATTTTGTTGAATTTCTACATGGAATCTGGTTTCATGCATTGTATGTAAATGGGTTTAGGAAGTATTGTTAATGAGTGGTTTCCATGTTATAGATGATTTAACAATAAGAATTATTTCTGCATTCAGCATGTTCTTCTGTTTTCTCTTTTTTGAAAATTTTAAATTTAATTTATGGAAAACTGCAGAGAATGATATAGCATATCCCGTGTACCCACCATTCAGAGTGAGCAAATATTAGTAGACTTATTTCACTTTTTTCCTTGAGAAGAAAGAAACCATTGGTGATAGAGTTGGAATCCCCTTTGTGCCTCTCCCTGCTCTTATTCTTCTGCCTTCCTCCTAGGAGGCAACCACTGTTACAAGTTTTGTGTACACTGCTTATCTGTGTTTTTTTTTGCTTTTGCTTATATTTGTATTCATAGACAATCTATGGTATTAGTCTGTGTGTTTCATAATATTTGCATATTAGGCCTCTCTGAAGCTTGCTTTTTTTATTCGGTGATATGTCCTCTTACTTTTTTTTCCACTCTCTTTTCAGTGGAAGAAAGCAGAAGAGAAACTCGAGCGAGAGCTTCGGGAGGCAGAAGCTTCAGAGAGTACTGAGAAAAAACTTAAACTGGTAGGCAGGTTCACATTCTCTTATGCTTGCAAAATGTTTTGTTAAATGATTTTAACTAGAGATTTATTGTTTCAACTTGTGGTTGTATAATTCTGCTTTATTTCATAAGGCTTATTTGTGCCAGAAACTGATGTGATCAATGCTACTTTTATGAAATCACAGGATGTACATCTTCATTCTGTTTTGTTGAAGCTCCTAACACTGAGGTTGAGCTTTAAAAGGTTGACTTTGAAAGTCATGGTTATGGTAACTCAGGAGAAAGTATATGAGGTTATACTAAAGTCGTTTTGTCTATTTCTTCTGCCAGCACACGGAGACTTTGAATATTGTGTTTGTAACCTACTTCAGAATATTGAAGAAGGCCCAGAGGTCACCTCTCCTGCCAGCAGTTCTAGAAGGTCTTGCCAAGTAAGGGCTGTGTAGGTTGACACCTTTTAGATTCTTTCTATATAGATAAGACCGAAGTAACGATGAATTTTAAACAGAGTTCATGAATGATGACCTAGTGTCCTTCTCAGTTCTCATTCCTTTTTTATTTGTCACAAGCCTTTTCTTGAAACTGTTCATAACACTGTGCTTTTTTGTTTTTCTCATCTCAAACCTTTTATTTTTTAAATCTCCTTCACTAACTCTTTGCTTCTGCTTGGTAAATTTTAGGTGTCCCTAGGGTTTATTTCTCAGTTCTTGGTTCTTTTTGCACTGTAGTTGGTTACCCACTATCACAGTTTGAGTGGTTCATGCAGGGGACTCTAAAGTCTGTTCTAACCCAGTTCACACATTGTTTCTTTAGTCCTAGTAATCTGCTCCTGTTAAGATAGATTTTTTTGTATATTTTATCAACACTAATGAACCTTTTCGGAGATCTGAGCTAGAATAATGGTTGTCATGATAGTTTTGCACAATTATTTGAGGTAGTATCCTATAGAACAGTGCTATCCAATAGAAATGTAATATGAACTACATATGTAATTTAAAATTTTCTGTTAGGCAAATGGAAAAAGTGAAAACAAATAGGTGAAATTATTACATTTTATTAAATTCTGTTTATCTAAAATATTTTGACATACAATCAATATTAAACATTAAAGAGATAATTGGCATTCTTTTTTTCATAACATGTCTTCCAAAACTGATGTATATTTTACACCTGGAGCACATCTCAATTTGGACTAGCCACATTTCAAGCACCACTAGCAACATGTGGCTATTGGCTACCATTGTTTGACAGCACAGCTTTAGAAATAGGACTAGTGGCTGATAGAGAGAAGGCAAGTTCTGTTCCATATAAGAAATTACTTTCTAATGACTGGAGCTATTTGGCGATAGGATGCTTTTCTTTATAAACTAATGTGGTCCTTGTCAGTGAAAGTATTCAAAGAGAGGTTGGTCAGAGGTTCAAAGAGAAAGGGTTGTTCCTACATTGGGCAGGACCTGGTGTGTTTTTGTTTGTTTTTTGTGGGGAAAGATCCACCATGAGCTAACATCTGTTGCCAGTCTTCCTCTTTTTTTTTTTCCTCCCCAAAGTCCCAGTACATGGTTATATGTCCTAGCTGTAAGTCCTCCTAGTTCTTCTATGTGAGCCATGGCCACAGCATGGCAACTGACAGATGGGTGGTGTAATTCCGTGACTAGGAAACAAACCCGGGCTGCTGAAGCAGTAAGAATGTTGAACTTTAAGCACTAGATTGTCAGGGCTGGCTCATGGTGTTTGTTTTTTTAATGACTAATTCCTTTATTTAAACAAGTTTTTAATAATATACACTCATTTAAAAAATTCAGATAATGCTATTAAAAATTTAAAAATTGCGAGTTCCTCTCCTATATATGTATGTAAGTATCTTCCTGCCTTCTTTCACACAAATGGAATTGTGCTATGTATGCTGTTTGGTAACTTACTTTTTTTTGATATTTACTCTGAGTGCCTTGTCATGTTAGCACGCATAAGTCCACTTTTTTTGTTTTTAAGTTCATAATACTCCATTTTATAGATATATAATACTTTATTTGGTCAGTCCCCTGTGTTGCACTGGAATATTGCCATGCATTTGTGTGTGTGTATTGCCAGGTCAAAGGTTATGCTCATTTTAAATTTTGATAAATATTGCTAAATTGCTTCCCAAAATGATTGTACTAACACATGGGAAATGTATCACTTCTAAGGTCCCTTCTTGTTATGAGATTTACAAAATGTCAAAGGCTCTTGCACTAATATTGAAGAGATATACTGACTTTAACTACCTCAGTGCCTAATATTTTGTAGTGTTGAGTGCTCTTTAGACAGAAATCAAAATACGATGATGTACACCTGAAATTTGTATGATGTTATAAACCAATGTTACCGCAATTAAAAAAAAAAAGGGTGCTCTGACATTTAGTAGCTCAAGTGATTCTTTCTCTTTAATTCTATTGAGTGACCTCAGTTATTTGCAGAAATAGAGCCCCAGGACAGTCAAGTGACTCACCTAGGATGATATAGGTAATTCATTGCAGAGCTTGAACTAGACTCCAGGTCCAGTATTCTTTCCATTTTATTTTTAAAGCTTTCATAGTGTCCATATTCTTATAAATAGCAGATTTATACCCCTTTTTCCTCTGCCCGCCACCCTTCTTCCTAGAAGCTTATGATGCTGGCTCCTTTATGACTTAGAGCAGATCTGGACACCTGATAAACTTTCCTTGGGGGAAGTTGCTTGCTCTTAGCAACTTCTTCCTTAGGGCAGAAGTATTTTTGAAATATTTTTAGTTCGTTTAGTGCCTCATATATTCCTGCTGAATTTAGTGTCCAACTGTGGATGAATTGTCAAAAAGGCCAATCTGAATTAATGAAAAGTATCAATAATCAACATCATCCCCATCATAGCTAACATTTTGAAATAAGGAATATTAAAAATATGGTTTTAAAGTCAAGCTTAATTTTTAGCTGCTTTATTTCTGTTTTTAGGTTACCTTTTAACTAAGTTTTGTTTGATTCTAGGTTTGCTCACCTTATAAACGTGGAATTTTTTGATGATTTATTAGTAGTCCTACATACTCTGATTGAATCTGGTGTAAGTAACTATTAATGAATTACTTTTTAAGATGTAAATGATAATTATTCTTAATATCAATTTTTTCCCTTTTTTTAAAGGACTTAAGCTATCAAGAAAGTCTTCACTGTGTCCAGACTGCTTTTCATATTCTTTCTGGGCAAGGTAAGCTATTTTCTTCATCAAGTTTTGTTCGCTTTACCTTTGGAGGCTGAACATACCTAAGTGGTGTTTGTTGTCATTTCACAGGTGATGTTCTGAATATTGATCCAATGAAATTCTATACACATCTTTACAAAACGTTGTTCAAGTTACATGCAGGTATGTGTGTTAGATAATATGTCTTTGATTAAAATTTATCTTTTAAGAATGTGTTGTGGCCAGAATTATAGTGAATGAAAAATGAGGACTAGGAGCTGGTCTATGAGATGCTGGCCTGCCAGTGCCACCCATCTGTATTTAACCCCATATAAGACTTGGAGAGAGAACTTCTGGAACTGCCTGGAGATGTGCAACCCAGTCCATGCCTCGAGCAGTAGTGCTGCTTTGTTGGGTAGGGAAGTGACTTGGGGCAGGGGCGGCAGTTCATCTTGGGTTTTTCTGGAGTCAGTGAAGTTACGTAATGAAAAAGTAGGAAGAACAGCCCTGAAGGGTATGTCTCCTGTTGTAGGTGCTACCAATGAAGGTGTTGAGATTGTCCTCCAGTGCCTTGATATCATGCTGACTAAGCGAAGAAAGCAAGTGTCTCAGCAGCGAGCCCTTGCCTTCATCAAGCGTCTTTGTACCCTCGCTCTTCATGTTCTTCCAAATTCAAGCATTGGCATTTTAGCGATTAACAGAATATTAATGCATGTAAGTAGTGAACAGAGCTAAGTTCTTGCTGTACAACAGTGGTTTGATTGATTTGTGTCTTTTCTCCCCATTTATGTTATTATTTTAATTATAAAAGTAGTTCATACTTGTAACAAAATCAGGTGGAGACAGAAAGTACATAAAATAACAAAGCATTCCACCCCAGTTGACCTTTTCCAGAAGTAACCGTTTTAATCATTTGGTGGATGTCCTTCCAGCAGACTTTTTTTTTTCCCAGTGAGGAAGATGGTGCTGAGCTAACATCTGCTGCCAATCCTCCTCTTTTTGCTTGAGGAAGAGTGGCCCCGAGCTAGCATCCATGCCAGTCTTCCTCTGTTTTGTCTGTGGGACTCCACCGCAACATGGCTTGATGAGTGGTGTAGGTCCATGCCTAGGATCCAAACCCGCAAACCCCCGGCCACCGAAGCAGAGCACGTGACTTAACCACTATGCCACTGGGCTGTCCCCCAGCAGACTTTTTAAAATTCATATATAAATGCATACACCAAACACCCACAAGCAACACAATTTTCTTTTTCAATGGAAAGGAAATTGAGGGGATTATGATATACATTATTGTTCTACAGTTTTTTTTAACACTTGATGGTGAACACATTTTTGTGTTAGTATAAATATAACTACTTTATCTCTTTAATGACTGTATAAGGTTATGTGTCTAACAAACACATATAGTTCTTACTGAGTGCCTGCCACTGCTTTGAAAAGTTAACTCATCTAATTTTCATAACAACTCTGTGAAGTGGCTACTATTATTATTCCCATTTTACTGATGGGGAAAATTGAAGTCCAGAGAAAATAAGTAACTTGCCTAAAGTGACACTGTTAGTCAGTGGCAGAGGTGGGATTCAAATTTAGGCAGTCTGGCCTTTACACTTCTTTGCATTTTTCTTTTGGTGGACATATAGGTTGTTTCGTTTTTTGCTGTTATAAATGATGCTGTAGTGAATATCCTTATATGTGTATCTAATGTAATTATTTCTATAGAAAAGATTCCTAAAAGTGGGATTGCTGGGTGAAGAGAATATTCTGTTTTCTTTTGCAAAATAAATCCTTTTCAAAGTGAGCCAAGATAAAATATTTTGCAATTGTTCTCTTATGGTATAACCTTAAATTTTAAAAATTAAAACTAGGTATAAAGTTCATGTGCTCATAATCCTTATATAACCATAGACTCAAATTTAAATATGAATAAAAGTACAGAACCCACTAACATTTTTTAAATTAACAATAGTAGTTTAATTAATTCTTCTTTTTACCTGACATTTTTGCAGACATTCCCCAAAACAGATCTGTTGCTTGACAATGAATCTCAGGGAAGTGGGGTTTTCCTTCCTGAGCTGGATGAACCCGAGTACTGTAATGCTCAGAACACTGCTCTTTGGGAATTGCATGCACTACGGGTAAGAGTGGCCTCCCACCCTTTCTTTTGGTGAGCAATTTTTTCTAGTTTTCCCCAAAGTAGTTTGCCAGAGTACCTAGTATATTTTGATCTGGTATAATTCCTCTTTCAGTAGTCTACGTTTCACTTTGCTCTTACTGTTCTTTAAGATGTTGAGATACATTTTCTAAGGAGGCAGAAAATGATGATAGTTTCATGGATAAAATTTATCGAACTCTTTCCCTAACACTGTTCACAATGGAAGATTTGTTATCAGGCTCATTTGTATTAGGTCCTGTCCAAGGAGACTTCGATATGCCTGCTCAATTTCAGGAGGGTTTCACCTATGTCATTATCCTACAGTGTGGGCAGAGTTAGAGTGAGACTCGGAGAAAATGTGTTTCAGGAAACCTCTTGTAAGCTAACTTTTTTCACTCTGAAAGAGGAATTGCTTTTTTGACTTTTCCTTTTCATATTATAAAATCAAGACTAAGCTACATCACTGGAAACTTGGTCATCAAACAGATTTGTGTTGTAATCCTGTGAGCAAAGATAGTATTTTTTCTGTAGGTATGTGGTTCTTATGAATTTCATATACATATATATTTTATTTTATTTTTTATTTTTTATTTTTTTTTGAGGAAGATTAGCCCTCAGCTAACTACTGCCAGTCCTCCTCTTTTTGCTGAGGAAGCCTGGCCCTGAGCTAACATCGTGCCCATCTTCCTCTACTTCCTATGTGGGATGCCTGCCACAGCATGGCGTGCCAAGTGATGACATGTCCGCACCCGGGATCCGAACCGGCGAACCCTGGGCCGCTGAGAAGCAGAACGTGCGAACTTAACCACTGCACCACCGGGGCGGCCCCCTCATCTACATATATATATTTTAAAATAGTGTTTATTAAAGGAAATCTGTGCTGTAACTAGTGTTTTATAATGACCTTGTGCAAAATGTGGGTGTCGTGTTTTCTCTTCAGAGACATTACCATCCCATAGTGCAGAGATTTGCAGCCCACTTGATGGCTGGAGCACCTTCTGAGGGTTCTGAAGCACTCAAACCAGAGTTGAGCCGAAGGTAGTATTTAGCATTGCCTTGTTATAAAACTGCAAATTTCAGCTGATAGCTGTTTACTATGAGAAGTCTGTTTTATAAAGTAATAGATTTTAAAATGTAAAGTGCTAGTTGGTTATCTGGATTTGGTCTCACTTCATATTCCTGAATTGTTCTAAAGAGAAAATATGCTGACTGTGCTTTTGTTAGTTTGCTTTGGGTAATGTAACATTTTTCTTTTTTTGGTCATAAAAGGTTTTATTATATGTATAAGTAGAAAGAATAGTGCATTCCCATATGCCTATGACTCAGGTTCGACAATTAATAATATAATGCCATATTTGCTTTATGTGAGGATCTATGAATCCAACCACAGTGATATTCCTTTATTTTTTATTTTTTATTTTGAGGAAGATTAGCCCTGAGCTAACATCTGCTGCTAACATCAGCAATCCTCCTGTTTTTGCTGAGGAAGGCTGGCCCTGAGCTCTAACATCTGTGCCCATCTTCCTCTACTTTATATGTGGGATGCCTACCACAGCATGGCTTGCCAAGCAGTGCCATGTCTGCACCTGGGATCTGAACTGGTAAACCCCAGGCCACCAAAGCAGAACGTGTGCACTTAACCACTGTGCCACTGGGCCAGCCCCTCCTTTTTTTAATTTTAATTTTAATTTTTTCTGGAATGGTCCTGCCAGGGCCAGAAAGGGAGAAATGAGGAGAGAGAGAAAGTGCTCTGGAGTACTGCCACCCAGAAGGGCAGCAGTTTCTCTACTTGGTCCTCACAGCCATCTCTGTACAGCATCTCTTGACTAACAAGAAGCTTGGACTGCTACTTCCAGCATTCACCTTACACTCTTCCAGATGGGGAAAAGGATCCTCCTAAAAGAACGTTCTTTTCCCCCAACTTTTTATTCTGAAAAATTTCAAAAGTACAGAAAAGTTGAAAAAACAATAATTACTTCCCCCCCCCCCCCAAAATCAGTTAGGAAATACTTGAGTGGTAGAGAAAATGTAGTATAAAAGACAACCTTGTACCCACCACATACCCACCACTCAGAATTAAATTCACTGTAGCCTTTTCTCCTTCTTTGCAAGCCCACTGGTTTCTTTAATTCAGAGACCACAGATACGTGATCTGTAGGCTACCAGCTTGATTTTGTGGCCTCTTAAGAGTTTGAACAAAAATTGAATTGGTTGCTATCTTTTAAATATTGGAAGAATTCACCTAAAAATCACATTTCCAGCTTTTCTTTAAATACTGGGAGATTTGGCAAAGTGGGTCTATATTTTTAGATATATTTTAGATAGTCAACTGCCTCCCCCTCTAAATGAGGCATCAACTCTGTTGTTTTCTGTAAACCCTTTTCCTTCTGGGTAGGCTGGAGATAACTTTTAGTCTTATTAAATAATAAAATGACCATTTACTTCTTTCCTTCCCTCATACTCCCCACCTGTCCCCTAGCCTTGTTTTTTAAAAGGGAAAAAAAGGAGAAAACAATTCTTTGTCACTTTTCTTTTTTACGATCCTTTTCTGGCATGTTTTCATCAGCGATCTTGAACATTTGCCTCATTTTTGCCAGAGGTTTCCTTTTCTGGAGGAAGATGAAGAATGGGTTTAATCCTAAAGGCTTGAGAAAGGAGACTCATGATGATCTTCCCTGGAGAATGGAGCTTGGAATGTGAGCCTAATCACAACCCTTGCAGGCCCTTGCCCATCTCCTTTGGCAAATGTGAACCAACCCCAATTCATTAGGGATTCATTTACACACCATGTGTATAAACCTTTGTTCTCTCCTGAATGGCGTCTTCTTGCTTTTAATCAGGCCAGCAACTGAAGGGTTGAGCTGTTTGAAATTCATAGGGGATAACTCCATGCTTCACTCCTCTGGCTCCCATGAATAAGTTAAGCTTAGTTGTGGATCATTCGTGTTACTGGTTGAGTTGGGATATGATTCCATTGAGCTTGAGGTCTTTTGCTCAGCCTTTTCTCTATCGAGGCCTGTATTTCTAAATGTATACCAGACCTCTCTGAGGTGGATTTAGTTGGATAATGTTACCATTACATAGGAATTTAGGTTTTATTTTACATGTGTGTGTTGATTTGTTGGTTTCAAAAGAGGGATTAGGTTGTACCTTAATATAGAGGTTTAGAATACTGAGTCATTCTTTGGATGTGATCTAATTATTTTCAAGTTATACAGATATGGTGATGTCTTTGCATTCTTATATTTGTGATTATAGGTCTGCTACAGAACTTTTTGAGACTTACAGCATGGCAGCAATGACATTCAATCCTCCTGTTGAATCTTCCAACTCTAAAAGGAAGGTATGTCATTTTTTTAATTTAATTATTTTATTAAGGTCATATTAGCTTATAACATTGTGTAATTTCATGTGTACATTATTATTTATCAGTTTCTGTATAAACTGCATCATGTTCATCACCAATAGTCCAGTTTTTATCAGTCACCATACGTATGTGCCCCTTTACCGCTTTTGCCTTCCCCTCACTCCCTTCCCTTCTGGTAACCACTAATCTGTTCTCCTTATCAGTGTTTATTTATCTTCTGTATATGAGCGAAATCATACAGAGTTTGTCTTTCTCTGTCTGGCTTATTTCACTTAGCATAATACCCTCAAGGTCCATCAGTATTGTTGCAAATGGCATGATTTTGTCTTTTTCTATGGCTAAGTAGTACTCCGTTGTATGTATATACCACATCTTCTTTAACCATGCATCTGTTGATGGGCACTTGGGTTGCTTCCATGCCTTGGCTATTGTGAATAATGCTGAGATGAACATAGGGATGCATAAATCTCTTTGAATTGTTAATTTCATGTTCTTCGGATATATACCCAGTAGTGGGATAGCTGGGTTGTATGGTATTTCTATTTTTAATTTTTTGAGAAATCTCCATACAGTTTTCCACAGTGGCTGCACCAGTTTGCATTGCCACCAACAGTGCATGAGGGTTCCCTTTTCTCCACATCTTCTCCAACATTTGTTATTTCTTGTCTTGTTAATTATAGCCATTCTGACAGGAGCAAGGTGATATCCCATTGTCATTTTGATTTGCATTTCCCTACTAATTAGTGATGTTGAACACCTTTTCATGTGCTTGTTGGGCATCTGTATATCTTCTTTGGAAAAATGTCTGTTCATATTCTTTGCCCATTTTTTGATCGAGTTGTTTGTTTTTTTTGTTGTTGAGTTGTATGAGTTTTGTATATATTTTGGAAGTTAACCCCTTGTTGGATGTATGATTTGCAAATACTTTCTCCCAGTTGGTGGGTTGTCTTTTCATTTGGTTCATGGTTCCTTTGCCTTGCAGAACCTTTTTAGTCTGATGTAGTCCCATTTGTTTAAGTTTTTCTTTTGTGTTTCTCTTGCCTGAGTAGACATGGTATTTGAAAAGATACTGCTAAGACCAGTGTCAGAGTATACTGCCTGTATTTTCTCCCAGGAGTTTTATGGTTTCAGGTCTTACATTGAAGACTTTAATCCATTTTGCGTTAAGTTTTGTGTATGGTGTGAGATAATGGTCTACTTTCATTCTTTGGCACATGGCTGTCCCCTTTCCCCAACACCATTTATTGAAGAGACTTTCCTTTCTCCATTGTATGTTCCTAGCTGCTTTTTCAAAGCTTAGCTGTCCATAGATGTGTGGTTTCATTTCTGGGCTTCAATTCTGTTCCATTGGTCTGTGTGTCTGTTTTTCTGCCAGTACCATGAAGTTTTGATTACTGTAGCTTTGTAGTATATTTTGAAGTTAGGGATTGTGATAACTTCCAGCTTTGTTCTTTTTTCCCAGGATTGCTTTGGCTATTGGGGGTCTTGTGTTGTTCCTTATAAATTTTAGAATTCTTTGTTTTATTTCTGTGAAGAATGTCACTGAGATGCTGATTGGGATTGCATTGAATCTTCAGATTGCTTTATGTAATATGGACATTTTAACTACGTTTATTCTTCCAATCCATGAGAATGGAATATCTTTACATTTCTTTATGTCTTCTTCGATTTCTTTCATTAATGTCCTATAGTTTTCAGTGTACAGGTTTTTCACCTCCTTGGTTAAATTTATTCCTAGATATTTTATTCTTTTTGTTGTGATTGTAAATAGGATTGTATTCTTGACTTCTCTTTCTGCTAGTTTGTTATCGGGGTATAGAATTGCAACTGATTTTTGTATGTTGATTTTGTACCCTGCAACTTTGCTGTAGTTGTTGATTATTTCTAATAGTTTTCTGGTGAATTCTTCGGGATTTTCTGTGTATAGCATCATGTCATCCACAAACAGTGAGAGTTTTACTTCTTTCTGTCCAATTCAGATCTGTTTTATTTCTTTTTCTTGAATTGCTCTGGCCAAAACTTCCAGTACTATGTTGAGTAAGAGTGGTGAGATTGGGCACCCTTGTGTTTTTCCTATTCTCAGAGAGATGGCTTTCAGGTTGGCTGTGGGTTTGTCTTATTTGGCCTTTATTATGAGGTACTTTCCTTCTATACCCATTTTATTGAGAGTTTTTTTTTTATCATAAACGGATGTTGGATCTTGTCAAATTCTTTCTCTGCATTTATTGAGATGATCATGTGATTTTTATTTCTCATTTTGTTAATGTGGTGTATCACATTGATTGATTTGCAGATGTTGAACTATCTCTGTATCTCTGGAATAAATCCCACTTGTTCGTGGTGTGTGATCCTTTTAATGCCTTGCTGTATTTGCTTTGCTAATATTTGTTAAGGATTTTTGCATCTATGTTAATCAGTGATATTCACCTGTAATTTTGCTTTTTTGTGTTGTACTTGTCTGGATTTGGTATTAGGGTAATGTTGGCCTCATAGAATTAGGAAGTCTCTTATCTTCCTTTTTTTCAGAGCAGTTTGAGAAAGATGTGTATTAAATCTTTGAATGTTTGGTAGAGTTCACCAGAGAAGCCATCTGGTCTGGACCTTTTTTGGGGGAAGGTTTTTGATTACCGTTTCAATCTCTTTACTTGTGCTTGGTCTATTCAGATTCTCTATTTCTTCTTGAATCATTTTTGGGAGGTTGTATGAGTCTTAAGAATTTATTCATTTCTTCAAGGTTATCCAATTTGTTGGCATATAGTTTTTCATAGTATTCTCTTATAATCCTTTGTATTTCTGTGGTATCTGTTGTAATGTCTTCTCTTTCATTTCTAATTTTGTTTATTTGTGGCTTCTCTCTTTTTTCTTCGTGAGTCTAGCTAAAGGTTTGTCAATTTTGTTTATCTTCTCAAAGAACCAGCTCTGTTTCATTTATCCTTCTTCTGTTTTTTTAGTCTCTATTTCATTTATTTCTGTTCTAATTTTTATTATTTCCCTCCTTCTGCTGACTTTGAGCTTTATTTGTTTCTCTTTCTCTAGTTCTTTTAGTTGTAGTTTAAGATTACTTATTTGAAATTTTTCTTGTTTGTTGAGGTAGGCCTATATTGCTATAAATTTCCCTCTTAGTACCACTTTTGCTGCATCCCATAAGAGTTGGTATGTTGTGTTTTCATGTTCATTTTTCTCCAGGTAGTTTTTGATTTCTCTTTTGATTTCTTCATTGATCCAATCGTCATTCAGTAGCATGTTGTTTACTTTGCACATATTTGTGTCTCTCCCAGCTTTTTTGTTGTAGTTGATTTCTAGTTTCATAGTATAGTGGTCAGAAAAGATGCTTGATATGATTTCAGTCTTATTAAATTTATTGAGACTTGCCTTGTTTCCCAACATATGGTCTGTCTTTGAGAATGTTCCATGTGCACTTGAGAAGAATGTGTAATCTGCTGTTTTGGGATGGAATGTTCTATATATATCTATTAAGTCCATCTGGTCTCTTGTTTCATTTAAGGCCACTATTTCCTTGTTGACGTTCTGTCTGGATGATCTATCCATTGTTGTAAGTGGGGTGTTGAGGTCCCCTACTATTATTGTGTTGCTGTCACTTTCTCCCTTTAGGTCTGTTACTAGTTGCTTTATATCTGTTGGTGCTCCTGGGTTAGGTGCATATATATTAATAAATATCATGTCCTCTTGGTGAAATGTCCCTTTTATCATTATATACTGCCTCTCTTTGTCTCTCATTATCTTTTTTATATTGAAGTCTGCTTTGTCTAATATAACCATGGCTTCACCTACTTTCTTTTGCTTGCCATTTGCTTGGTGTATCCTCTTTTATCCCTTTACTCTGAGCCTGTGTTTGTCTTTAGAGCTGAGATGTGTTTCCTGGAGGTGGCATATTGTTGGTTCTTGTTTTTTAACCCATCCCTCCACTCTGTGTCTTTTGATTGGTGAATTCAGTACATTTACATTTAGAGTGGTTATTGATATGGGAGGATTTAATACTGCCATTTTTCTCCTGTCTTCCAGTTGTTCATTTCTGTTGTTTCTTTTTCCTTGTATTTCTTTCTGCCATTTCAGTTTGGTGGTTTTCTGTGATGGTTTTCTCAGTTTTCTCTTTATTTATCATTTGTAACTACTCTGTGCCAATTTTTTGTTTAGTGGTTACCATGAGGTTTGTGTAAAAGATCTTATAGATGAGATAATCCATTTTCTGATAGCCTCTTATCTCCATTAGCCTAAGCAGGTTCCATCCCTTTCCTCTTCTCCTTCTGTGTAATTGTTGTCACAAATTATTCTTTTCTGTGTTGTGAGTCTGTGTCTAAATTGAAGTGTTTTTAGTTACTTTTGATGCTTTCTTTCCCATTATCTTTTATGTTATAATTGTTTGCTAACCTATTATGGTAAAGAACTGCAATTTTCTGACTTCGTTTATCTCCTTGCTCAAAGCTTTGTCAGTCTTTGCCGTTTTGTTTCAGGTAGGTGGGCTCTCTTCATCATTTCTTGTAAGGCAGGTCTAGTCATGCTGTATCCCCTCAGCTTTTGTTTACCTGGGCTTTTATTTCTCCATCATATCTGAAAGATAATTTCACTGGATAGAGTATTCTTTGCTGATGGCTGATAATTTTTTCTTTCAGAATTTTTTTTTTTTTTTGCTTGAGGAAGATTGTCTCTGAGCTAACGTCTGTGCCAGTCTTTCTCTTTTTGTTTGTGGGATGCTGCCTTGGTGTGGCTTGATGAGCGGTGTGTAGGTCTGTGCCCAGGATCTGAACCTGGGAACTGCAGCCCGCCAAAGCGGAGCACACGAACTTAACCATTATGCCGCTGGGCTGGCCCCATGTCTTTCAGTATTTTGAATATATCATTTCATTCTCTCCAAACCTCATAAGGTTTCTGCTGAGAAATCCACTGAAAGCCTGTTTGGGGTTTCTTTGTAGATTATTTTCTTCTGCTTACTGCCCTTAATATTTTTTCTTTGTCGTTGATGTTTGACAGTTTTAATTGTATGCCTTGGAGAAGGTCTTTTCGCATTGATGTAATTAGGAGTTCGCTTCATGTATTTGTAAGTCCAGTTTCTTCCCCGGGTTTGGGAAGTTCTCCACTACTATTTCTTTAAACAAATTGCTCCTTTCTCCCTCTCTTCACCCTCTGGGATACCTATAATTCTTATGTTACTTTTCCTAATTGAACTGGATGTTTCTTGAATAATTTCTTTCTTTTTTTTTTACATCTTAGTTCTCTATCCTCCACCTGAAGCATTTCTAGATTTCTATCTTCCAGATCACTAATTTTCTCCTCCATAAGGTCTGCTCTACTTTTATGCTTTCCACATTATTTTTTGTCTCATTAATTGTGTTCTTCATATCCAGAATTTCTGTATGGCTTTTCTTTTTTATAGCTTCAATCTCTTTTGTGAAGTATTTCTTCTGTTCATTAATTTTATTCCTGAGCTCATTGAACTTGCTGTGTTTTCTTGTAACATGTTGAGTTTCTTTATAACAGCTATTTTGAATTTTCCGTTAATTAGATTGTAATCTTCTGTCACTTCAGGTTTGTTTTCTGGAGATTTGTCATTTTCCTTCTGTGGTGTTACTGTAGTTCTTCATAGTGTTTGATGAATTGATCCTCTGCTGGCACATTTGTGGTAGTGATCACCTTTTCTTATTTGGGTACAGCTTTGCTTACTTTAGTTCTGATCACCTGGGTCTTGTGCTCCTCCACTGGGTCTCTGTGGGCTTGGATGCTGCTGTCCTGTGCACCACTTATGCTGCTGTTCCTGGGTTGTCTTGGGGTGCTGGTTGTGCCACTGTCAGGGGTGCTGGGTTCACAGGTGTCACTGTAGCTGGCAGGGACATGGGGACCCGTGGACTTGTATACAGTCCCTGCTGCTGGTAGAGCTGGTGTCGGGGTTGGCAGCACTGGGGGCTGGGTTATGCCTTCTGCTGTGATTCCTGTTGCTTCTGGTCACAGATTCCACCTGGCGCCACTAGGGGGATGCAGGGGCTTTTTTTTCTGCTCCTGCCCAGTCTACTTGCAGTTGTGCTGGTTGAGTCACTCTCTGTTCATGCAGGATGGCCACAGGTACTTGGCAGTTTGTGCTCATGTGAGCAAGGCTGCTGTGCTCAGTGGGTGGGTCACAGCTTAGCTGCTGTGCTTGGCGGGTGGGTGGGTTGCGCTCGTGTGGGCTGGGCACCTTCAAGTGGGCCTGGCTGCTGTGTTCAGCAGGTGCATCCAGCTGGGCTGTGGTGCTCAGTAGGTGGGGTGCCTGTGCTGAGCCACTGTGACTTCGTGAGGAGCATTTGTGCAGGTAGGGACACCATGGTAGGTGGGTGCTCCCGTGCGTTGGGTTACTACTACAAAAGCATTCACATGCAGGCCGGGCTGTCTCCACATGCACTCACAGTCACGCTGGCCTCTGTGTGAGGGTCTGTGACGTGGATTGCTGCTCCTGGTGAGTGGGAAGAGTCTGCTCCTGTAGTTCCACTGCTTTCCGGGGTCCAGTCCACCCACCTTCAGATGTATAGCTACGTGGATCTCTCAGGCATCTTGTTGTGTAGGGAATCCTCTGTTGGTTAATGGATGTTTGTTTAGTTATTACTTAGAGGGGAGAGACGAAGGGAACAACTTACTCTGCCATGATGCTGATGTTACCTCATTATTTTTTTTAAGATGAAATAAAAACTAAAATGTCTCTTAATAACTGATTTGAACTTGCTTAATTGTTTTATAGGTGGACTTGTTTCATGTTCAAGGTTGATGGTAGGATGCAACTCTGGGGTTGGAATTCTGTAGACAGTCACGATACTCTTTTGTTCAGCATAGGATATGTGTGAGACCTGACCCAGCACAAACATAATAATGTGTATTATGTTTCACATGTTGGTTTGGTGTCAGCTGTTGCCATCTTCAGCTTTGTTCATAGCTTAGCTTTTGCTTATGGCACAAGAACTTTCAACTCATACTTTTAACTTTTTTTCAGGATAAAGTTATACAAGGGGATTCATTTTTGAATGAAGATTTAAATGAGCTAATCAAAAGACATTGCAATGAAGTTGGTACTCACTTGCCTCTGGATTTCACCAAATATTTGCAGTCATCACTACGGTAGTAGAAGAAAGAAGTGTCAGTGGACTTTCTTGTATATTTGCACGTGTGGGTGCAGATGCACATAAAGATATATTGTTAATTTAGGACCTTCTTTTTTTATACAAGGGAAATTTCCTAAGAAAATTAGCAGAGGAAGAAGAATTTCCCTTTGGGTGGTGCAGGTTCTGCCCTAATTTTGAAAATGTCATTTCATTAAGAAAGGGAATCTAGGGGCTGGCTCCATGGTCGACTGGTTAAGTTCGCACGCTCTGCTTCGGCAGCCCAGGGTTTTGCCAGTTTAGATCCTGGGTGCGGACATGGCACCATTCATCAAACCATGCTGAGGTGGCATCCCACATGCCACAACTAGAAGGACCCGCAACTAAAAATACACAACTATGTACCAGGGGGCTTTGGGGAGAAAAAGGAAAAATAAAATAAATAAACAAATTAAATAAAATGTTAAAAAAAAAAGGGGGAATCTAAAGCCTTTAACCCCTGCACCCACTATTTGGAAATTTCTTTCTTAATGATGTTGCCTTTTTAAAACTCCCTATGCATATTAAATTATAGTTTTTAGAAAATCTGTTCACTGAACTTATTGAAATGCAGTTGCTGGATTAAAATGAGAGCATAGAGCACAGAAAAATCAAGACCGTAAGGTTGCTTTTAACCATGTGGCTATTCTTTATAACCAAATACACTTTATAACCAAATAAATCTGTTTTTATTGCAGCACCATAGGTAGAAGTGAGAAAAATTTTAAATTTGAGTGAGTATATTTTTATGAAGATTTTTGATTTAAAAAAATAGTTTGAAATGAGATACCAGGTTCATTGGCTCTTGCTGGATGATGTACTTCAAGAAGTAAGGTAATTTGGCCTTTTTAAAAAGAGTAAGGGGCCAGCCTGGTGGTGTAGTAGTTAAGTTCACACACTCCACTTTGGCGGCTCAGGGTTTGCAGGTTCGGATCCTGGGCATGGACCTAGCACTGCTTGTCAAGCCACGCTGTGGCAGCATCTCACATAAAATAGAGGAAGATTGACATAGATTTTAGCTCAAGGACAATATTCCTCAAGCAAAATGGGGGAAGATTGGCAACAGATGTTAGGTCAGGGCCAGTCTTTCTCACACACACACAAAAAGAATGAGAGTGACTACTTTCAAAGAAAGTTTGAATGTGATTCTAGTCTCCAAAGTTCTTTGCATTTTCTGACATATTCTGGAGAGTGATGGGGGAAGCAGTGCTCCCAAGTGGAAAAACCAAGTCTGATATTTTACCATCCTGTTTTAAGGATAAAGGCTACCCAGTGAAGGGCTTTTTTTAAAAACACAGATAAAATGCCAATTCTTATGAATGTAATTAAAAAGCAGTATTTTATGTAACAGCCATTGCCATATTCTAGGAATGGCCTATGAATTATGTGTTTGACTGCCTAGGTTATAAATATTTCTACTGTGAACAGTTGAATAAAACAGCTGCTTTTTTTCTCCCTCCTATTCTTGTCAAGTGAGTATTAAAAAAAATGCACAGCAGTCCAACTAAATAGATCTGTGATTTCTTCAAAGCTATATAAGTCAATTCTTTTGATCTAAGAGCCTAAACCTCTTTTTTTCTCGTGAAGTAAGTGAAAATAGAAAGTTCCTCTATCAGTCCAGCAGAGTGGTGGCTATCAGCTCAACCGTGCATGTAAGTCTTTCAGCATATTCTGATATCTGATTTGAAAAAGTGTTTCTAAGATGAATTTTTTTAGGCTTGATTATTTAATGATGAGAAATGTATGATTCAAAATATAATATTGGCTTTTAACCCACCTTTTAGATATAAAACAAAGTCCAGGAATGTGATGAATAGTTATTTGGATGACTGGAGGGTTCCCCATCAGAGCATGAGTGACCAATACATGTCACAAATCATTTATTTTCCAAACATATACAGATACGTTTATGTTTCACTTTGGCAGAAGAAACTGTAGTTTAGGTGAAAAATCAGTTTTAAAATAGAAATTCATCAACTATTTCACACCTGTATTATGCTTTTAACCTTCTTGTTACACATATAGGGAATTGCAGTGGGACCAAAAATTATATATCTAGTATTTGAATATCCTATATGAATTTGAGAATGAAATGCCTTTGTGCCTTGTATTGATGAGTTTCATTTTCCGAACTAAATATTGTAGTCATTAATAATAATACACACACACCCTGAGGCTATACTAAGCTACAGCCTTAATATTTCTTTAACTAGACAAATATTCAGCACCTACTATGTGCTTAGCCCTGTAATTGGCACTTAAAAGTGAAGTGGGGTAATAACATAGCCTCTGTCTTCCATTATCTTGCATGCTGAGTCCGTTCAGTCACACATTTTTTAAAGATGGGACATTACCCAATTCAGTGTCAGAGTGAGTTGTTTCAAAGTTCAGAGACCTGTGTCATCTAAAATAGGGAAGGTTTCAGAGGCCTGCTTGTTGGCAGGTTTGAGCATAGTTGTGTTTTGGATCCAAGAGATGTACATGAATAGCTGGGTAATCCTGGCAATTCAGTGAGTATTTCAACAACATTCATTTCAGGTATTCCCATTTCAAAATCCTTAGCCATCAGCCAAGGATTGCTTTTAGGAAGTTGATACATAGAGATGGCAGAGGACACATAGATTGTTAACAATGCACTGTATTGTGGAAAGGTTGATCCGAGTATGGACTTTGTGTAAGAGGCAATCTCCCTTTTCTACTAACTTTTTGGAGGGCCCAGGTATTCACCTCTTCTTGCCTTGCTGCTGATGTGAGAGAAGCATTTGAAAGGGATCAGAGGCAGCCATCTAGAGAGCACTTTCCCTGTAGGCTGCCTCTCACTCTGCTAAGTATAAGATCACACACCAGCCAGGAAAATCCTACTTTTCTATTGGCATGGGAGCAGAGTTGTGGAGCTTTGTGTTTTAGAGTTAATTCAGTTTTACCAGACCAGTATGCAAGCTCCTGTTACTTTTCAGAATTAAGCAAGGCCTGTGGGTGTCCATCCAGATTGGGGAGGAGAGGTCTACAGAGATATTGGAAGCGGAGAGGACAGAGAAGGGGAAGATGTAGTTTTTAAAAAAACAACAGTACATGTGTAACAATAGGGGAGGCCCACTTTCATTAGTGAGCCTCAAGTGTCTCCAGAGCCATCCCCAAACTGTGTTAAAAACAAGGCACCTGACATGTACTTTTGTTGAGTCTAGACTCCATATTTACCCCAACTGCAGAATTTATAAATAATTTTTACTTGCTAAGGATGACATGAAAAGAGGCCTTCCCTCAAGAGGGCGCTTTCTGCCCACATGGTATTATTACGTCCTACAGAGTAATCCTCACACTTATCCTTAATTCCTTGACGCCCTCTTGTCATCTTAGATTATTTGTAAAACCGCCGGGTCCAGATGAACAGGTGACTGAGAGGAAGTTAATCTATTTCTTCCCGCGTCACACATCACACAGGATTCTGACTCCAAGCCTTTCTTGCCAGCCGTAGGTATTCTTAAAAGTTGGCCACTACCTAACAAGGTGACAGAATTCATGTTCCTTGTTTTTAGTGAAGCAGCTTAAAATATTTTTCCTCAGAATCTTGTAATAAACCCAGCTTGCATATTGAGATTCTTTTCCATATCAGCTTTACTGATAAACGTTTGCTACCTGGGTTTTTAGTAGTCTGAAAAGTATGAAGTGAAGTGGTGATGGGTATAGTTTGGGTGGCTGTTTTAGATACATTCTAAATAATAGGATAATTTCTTTCATTTGGTATACTAATATAGCTGTGTAATGCAGATAAGCTATAAATAAAAATTTCATGTTTTTGGCAAACATGGGGTTGTGCTGGTTAGTTGTAATAGAAGAGCGGGACCTTTTACATTTTTGAGCAACGTATCCTTCCTAAAACCCCAAGAACTCAATACAATAGAATGGAATGAATAGCCTCAAAATGGAATGGCCAACCAAGTTGGGTTGCAACAGAGGCAAATAGGCTGTTGTTAAAACACTCACTTACTAAAACCTAGTGTCACGTTCAGTCTCCCGGCAAGCTTCAGATTTTGTTCTGTGGCCGAATCAGCTATGTTAAAGGCTGTGGGGTCAGGTGGGGAGGAGCTTGGAAAGAGTCAAGGCCAGATGATAAACCTGGAGAGACCCTTCTTGCTGTGCATCTCGTTACTCTGCATAGTTTTCATTTTGACTCTAGCCAGTTAGACCAGTAACTTGCTTTTCAATAGATAGTA
This sequence comes from Equus caballus, assembly GCF_041296265.1. Taxonomy (NCBI): domain Eukaryota; kingdom Metazoa; phylum Chordata; class Mammalia; order Perissodactyla; family Equidae; genus Equus; species Equus caballus. The sequence continues at coordinate 35,684,620 of NC_091684.1, forward strand.
TGCCAAACCAGAGGAAAAAATGCCTCTGAGTTTATAGAAGCTTGATACAGTGTCTCTGGAATATTTTTAAAAATGGGGCAGCATTGTGCATTTGTTATACACTGATTGCTTTAAAGAAACCTGTAGCAGTGTACAAAATACATCAAACTGGAATAGCCTGCATTCTATCAACAAGCAAATGGTGCTTCTTCCAGCATTAAGACTTTGAGTCAGTAAGAACTTCCATAACATGAAAGCTGTGTGTGCTGTATTTTTAACACTTCTGTTTTTAGAATTGCAAAGAACTAGGGAATTGTTTACTTATTTTTATAATTGGCAAAAAACTTCTCAAAGCAAAGGTTAAGATTTTTACTGTGTTTTATAATTTGAAGAAAAATGTCTTGAATTTTAATAGAAAGATAAAATTTAGATTTTACTTCAGAGGAACACATTTCATTTTAAGTCTTAATTTGCTTCATACAAAGAATAAGAATCCTTTACACTTACATGATAGTTTTATACAGCAAGATTTTAAAAATAATTTACATTAAATGGCAAGTATGACTTGAATCAATAGCTCTTCAATTAATCAGAAATGCAAATGAAGCTTTTTTCACATGAAATTCTGGCCCATTTCAGGTATTCAGAGCATACATTTTCTTTTTTAGGAGATTTGTCTTCAAATAGTGAGACAGAACCACTAATATTTCTAATCCATAAGCAATACCAAGAAAGCTATGTATAATAAATATATAAGTACAGTGTCAGTACAAACTTTGAAAAATAAATAAACACCAACTCAGTCTACTTTTGCTTTAAAAAACAGGTTAAGTTTCTTGTTAAGATGTCACAACTCAGTAGATATTACATTATACATCATTCTAAACCCATTTTGTGAAAAACAAAAGTGGAATACTCTGTGAATATATAAGCAATAAACTTAAAAAAAAACAACCCAGTATTATTCTGTATGTAAAAAGAATTCCTAAAGAAGAGTTCACTATGGTACACAATACAGAAACTACATTGAATTACTTTTAATGAATCTTACAGGACATATTTACATTTGCAATGCCCAAAAGCTTCCAATTCTCAGCCATAAAATGTGCAGCTAAACTAGCTTGCTTGTTTTCAGACCCCTGTGCCTCTTGTTCCCAATTTTCTAAGTCAGGTCAGCAAACTATGGCCCTTTGGCCAAATCCAGCCTGCCACCTGTTTTACTATGGCTCTTGAACTAAAAATAGTTTTCAAATGTTTTTAAATGATTGGAAAAAAAAAACAGAAGAGGATTTGTGACGTCAAGATTATATGAAATTCTAATTTCAGTGCCTGTAAAGTTTTATTGGAACAGAGCCATGCTCATTCGTGTATATATTGTCTGTGGCTGCTTTTGCGCTACAACAGCTGAGTTGAATAGTTGCAACAGAGACCATATGGCCAGTAAGCCTAAAATATTTACTATCTGGCCCTTTACAGACAAAGTTTGCTGACCCTTGGTCTAAGTCAATTATTGCTAGCTTAGCAATTGTTTTTTCCAACTGTTGACATTTGTAAAATGGCAATCTCCTGGGTTTCTTTGCTTCATTCATCAGGAAATTGGTTGGCAGCTAGCCCTGTGCCATTTTGCTTTTCCTCAGTGTAGACCTCACATCATGTGTGAAGAAGCCTTCAGTTCAGAAATCATCAATTTCCAGTTTAAGTCTAATGAAAATAAAGAAATTACATTTGTTTCCACCATGTTCGCTCTTGACTTTAACTTCTTGCCAAAGATATCACCTGTAAAGTTGTATACATAGACTTATTAGTACATTTAAAATGAAGGAGCAGAAACATTTACAGTGTAGCAAGAGTTTAGTGTTGTTCACCCAGCAGAAACCCACAGCTCTGGTGACTGCGTTTGGGGGAGAGACTATTTCTTATAAACTCACAAGGTTATAACATGATGTTCCAGGAGGTGGAAAGTTAGGCTATTTCTGCCCTGGAACACCACATTTTTAGAAAGATTTTTTTTAAAGCACAATCAAATAAACCGTTCAGCTTTTTAAAAAAGATGGAATTCCTTCAACAACTGTATTTATTACTTCAGATAACAGTAAGGTAGATAATTACTTGTTCAGAAATTCTTCGGTTATTAAGGGGTAACCCTTGAAACTTTAGAGGTGAAAATTTTAGAACAAATAACATGAAATATGTCACTCAGAAAGCAATAAAAATACTAAACTTGCTTTCTTATGAGCATACACAGAAAGGCCCTTGGTTTTTCACAAGTGCTCTTTCTTGGAAACACCATTTGTAAAGGAGTTCATAACATGGGATATATATTCCTATAGTTGCACCAATGGATATTTTTAAAGAGAAGCTTCCCAAGTTTAAGCCAAGCTGAGGTCAGCTGAATGCTTCCCAATGTCTGCTTGCTGTGGGAAAACTGAGTGCAAAGGCACTCATCTAGATCACCACCTCCCTCCCTACTCACCTAAAATTTAAGCAATTAGTAATGCTCATTATAGCAAGCATATTATTTTTAAGTCAAATTTCTAGTGGAGTTGTATTCTTATGTACTTAATGTAATCTGGTAGCACAATGAGGGCTCCTTAATGTGCAGTGTAATTTCACTTTATCATTATGGAGGTTATAATATAGAGGTGTGTATAACATTATCACACTTGTGATTTATTTGATGCTAAGCTCTTGATATAGAAGACAATACTTTAAATTTCTTTCTGATGAGTCTTTACATGTAGAACCTAAACAAGCTCGAATCTCTCAGAATAGCAGGATATGCAGACGAAAGGGGCGGTTTCCTGTGTTTGGCCTTGTCTGTTGTTTTGAAAGAGCTTTGTAAGTATAGTATGGAACACCAATTATTTTAGGAGTCCCTCAAATGTAGAAACACGGGCTCGATGTATTAGGTCTTCTTTGGGTCTGTTACAAACCAAATTTGGCCTTGTCAGGAGGTATCAATTAATTCTTTAATTGTGAGCTTCTACAAGTCTATGTAAGGAATTCCTGATTTGTCGTGAAGACAGATGATGAAGCTCTGCAGAATAAGCAGCAGGGTCTCCCTATGCTGTTGGTCTCTTGTGAATTTTACATCTTAGAACTACAGAGAAACAGGTGAAAAGTCAGCTTTAATAATCCCTTGGGTTCGTTAAGAAACTAAGTGAACAGAAGAAATCTAGGTTCGGTTTCCTCAAAATTTTTTTTCTTTTTTAATTCAGCTTCCATATAAATAATTTGTTTTAAGATAGAATGAAATTTACTCGGTACCAAGCAGTAGCTTGGCAACCAAAGGCCTCATTTACTGCAGTTTCAAGATCGAGGCTATGTTATTTTGCTTTTTTATTTTGTTTTTAACCAACACAGCCTGAATACCAGATTTTTATTTTTTAATTATGGCAGAAGAAGTTGAGGTTGTTGAGGCTAAATCAAACCTAAATTAAAATAACATAAAACTAGAAATCCAAAGGAACGAAAGCTGAATGACACAAAGCAGCCCTTCAAGAATGTTCATGTGAGTTGTAATTAAGCTAGGTCTATGTCTGTGAAATAAGGCTCTTGTAGTAGTTTGGTCAAGTTGGTTGTCCTCTTGGGGCCTTTGTTTAGTTATCTATAAAATAAGGAGGTCTAAAATGATAATGCTGAAGGTACATATGTCTTCAGAGCCCTTTTCCTGGTTTAAGGTACCATTCCTACTTGCCTTCAGGGGACATCCTCCTCTTGGAAAGACAAAAGATACTGTACAAACTATGCCTTGCGAAGTAGTTAAGTGGACCTGTTTTGGAATGGTGCAGTGACTCAGTATATACCTGGGTAAAACACGCCACCCTTGGTCACTGTCGATAGTCTGTCGTGTCACTGGAGGACAAGCTGCCCACAGGCTTCTCCTCCTTGTTTTGGACACTTTCTGAGGCCAAGACCTGAGAAGGCGATGTGAGTCCTCGGGGCTGTTTAGTTGACTTGGTGAGCTTCTTGAATTCACTGGCAAAAGATATGCCTTTTCTTTTGTCTTCTCGGGATGCCTGTGGGAAAAAAGAACCTTCCACTGGTATCAGGTTAAAGCCAGAGTCCTCAATCACATGACCCTATATCAGAAAGAGCCCTTTCTTCTTCCCTCTCTAGTACGTAGAGCTTTGGAAAGAAGGGCTGATGGACACTCATCTCAGGACTCCTTAACCACGGAGGGGAATGCATTTCTTTTCACATAGTGAAAACAAAGCCAGACAGTTTTCTCCCAGCTAAATTCCTTGACTCAGAAACCTTCTAGATTTCACTAACTCCCACATTTGATTACACAGTGTAGTCATGAATATCAAATTATTTGTGAAGAGAGTGAAATAACCTTGAACTTTACCTGTACCTGCTCCTTTAGCTTAAGGATGAATTTTCCTGCACCTTTCCACTTGCTTTGTGCTTGAAACACACACTCCTGATCCAAAAGGACCCGCTGGGAGGACTTCGGGGTAGAAGACTTCTTGTTGGTCGTGTCTTTCACTACCTCTTCCAAAAGCACATAGTCACTTGGGTTGGGGTTGCTCAGGATGCTATAGGAATATTTGGCTTTGCATAAGGTCTGAAAGATAAGTTATGATCAACTGAATAAAGACAGTATCTCCAATATTTGGATTCATTCTCAATGAAACTTTAAGGGGGAAAAATGTCACCGACTTTTAGAGAAGGAGGGGATCTTTCAGGTCACTTCATCTCCTCCTCTTAGATTTGCATAGTTGTATCTTATAATGTACTTTCCCACGTTACTGCATTTAGCTTCACACCAGTCCATGATTTAGGTATTATCCCCATTTTCAGACAAGGAAACTTAAGCTTATAGAAGTTAGGCAGATTCCAGAGGATGCGCAGTTAATAAGTAATAGAATAAAGACTTGAAGTGGATTTTCTGCATGCCCCAAAGCTCAGACATGAAGGTCATGCAGACAGTGAGGGACAGAATCCTGACCCTCAGGAGTCTCTGTGCCACTTCATCAGTGTTGGATGTTGAAAGCATTTTAGAACTTACCTGGTCTCACTGCTCATTGAGTACAAGATTATCTTTCATTTGTGCATTTATTCACTCATCAAATGTTTAGTAAGAACCTAGTATGTCCCAGATATTGTATTAGACTTTGGAGAGACAAAGATGAACAAAGGAAACATATTTCTGGGCCTTCTTGGAGTTCAAAGTCTATTACTAGGCTAATATTAACCAAATTATCATGTAATAAGAATAGCAAATAGCACTTAAGTAGTCACCATATGCTAGGCATTGTGCACCTTACATATATTTACTTACTTAATCTTCACAACAACTCTGTGAAGAAAGTACTATTACAGTATTTCCATGTTATCTATGTGGTAACGTACCACATTCTAGTATGCTGGAGCCAACTGGAATGGGCTAGTGAAATCAGACGTGGTGGGAGTATTTGCACAACAGAAATTGGCAAATGCTACAAATCAGGGCTTCTTTTTCTTTTTTTAAAGAGAGCCAGTTTACCAGCTAACCACTGTTACTAAGGCACAGATGGTTAAACGACTTGCCCCAGATCTCGGAGCTAGTAAGTAGACCTGGGACTTGAACCTGCAGCAAGCTGCTCTAGAGTCTGTGCTGTTAAGCATTATGATATACCACTTCTCAAACGGGTGTTTAATGGATGCCAACCAGGACAAGGCTTCGAAGGAGGGCAGTACAGTTCTCTGAAACCATGTACACAAAGAAGCATGAGCTGGAGGAGGGGAGAGTATCAGAGTAGGCTTCCTGCATGTCCTCTGAAGGACTCTTGAGAGATCATTGGTCAATAATCATTAGGTATTGGCTTAGGCATTTCTGGGACAATGAAATTACTACTCTGCAGAGCCGTCTCATTAAGTCCATTATTATCAGTGCTTCATAGGTAGTCAGACTCATAGTAGTTCCTAGGTAAGTGAAGGAATGAACTAATGAGCTGTCAGCGCATAGACATAGGATCTGTCCCAATTGTTTCCACTGAGGAAAGGACTGAGGTGAGGAGGGCGAGGCCTTCACCTGCTGAATGACGTCCTGCGCCGTGCTGACTCGAGGCGCTTTGATGACTGTTCGAGGTTGCTCCGGAGAAACGTCGTGCACTTGGACAAAGAAGCTCTCCTCCTCCGAGCTCAGGATCACCTCCTTGTCCTCTGGAACAATGTTTTTCTCTTCTAGGTTCTATGTTAGAAAAGATTAAAAGTCTGAGTAAATGGCAAGATCATATAGAATAAGGAAAGAAAACTAGCAAAAATTTGAGATGGATCTTGGCAATGTGGGAACAACTTCTTAGCTTTAAATTTCATACGCTAGTTAATATTTCATAAACTATTTTAAAAGGCTTTACATGTCTTCTGAGAGCAAGAAAGGACTGTAAGTATTTCTGCTGATGTTGACAGGCTGATAAAGTCTGGCCCAGAACAAGCCAGTAGATCTCCTATTAGCTGTGAATTTTGTGTCCAAGTCAGCTGTAGATAAATTTGTAAGAAGATAACATACCATTTTGCCAATTACCAAAAGCCAAATAAGAACACAGTAAATTACATTTAAGAGAAATCCCACCCAGTCCCACACAAACCTTGAGTACTTAAGAAATGCTAGACATCTGAAATGTGAAACATGCAAAATTGACATTTCAAAACCTACAGTGAAAAGGCTAAAACAATGACTGGAGGTAAGTAACACTGAAATAAATATTGAAAAAATTCTCAATAGTTATGAGAATTGGTCATCAGGTTAAGTGGCTGTTGGCTTTTAGTGAATTTTACATATATAATTATACATATTATATATTTAGTTAGATATATCTATAGATACGTTCTTATTAAAAATTTTCAAACAGTAAAGAAATATATCAATAAAAAGGCAAACTTTCCCCCAGTCTCACCATTTTTCCTTCTCTCTCCCATCTTACTCTTCACAAAAAACCCACTGTTACTAGGTTATATATCATAAACATCTGCTATGGATATATAAGTGTATTTTTGTGTATGTGAAGAAATATATACAATGATACCCAGTTCTTTGTTAGGTCCATTCTCAAATGAGGGTATTACAGTTGTCTTCTCCAAGGGGGAGGCATGAAGGGGAAGGAGAGGCAAGGCAAGTAAACAATAGGCAGCCTCAGCTCAGGAAGTGAGCATTTTGGCAGGAACATCCTCCGATCCCTAGCATTCTCCTAGCCTAATCTCAGATCAGGCCACTGAAAGGTGCTAACTACCCAGAAAAATCCAAGAATTGCTGTCCTATCCTGGAGGTTCCAACCAGCCACAGGACTCAGAATTGTCCCCATTGATATTAAAGGCAGAATGGATAACTGCCACCAGGTGGCGCCAAACTGCAGCCAGCACCGGAAAGAACTGGCTCCTGGAGCTTGCCAACCAGCTGCACAGGCTCGCCCCAATCATTTCATCAATCTTGTAATCATGGTCCCTACAATTTACATGACTGAAGTTTTTGGACCTCATTCATTATATTATGGGTTGGAGGGAGAGTTATTGTCTATTACATAAAATGAGATCATACTCTACTGCATATACTGTTCTACAACTTGTTTGTTCTCCCCAGTTAAAAGACTGTGGTGTTCATTTCATGTCAATTCCTGGAGATTCTGCAGCATAATATGTCACTGCACCGATCATCATATATTTAACCAATCAGAGAGTGGGGTTGGGTGGTAACTCACATGACGTAATATATAATCTCAGAGTCCTGAAAACCAGGAAGCAAGCAAGCAAGAAAAAAGCAAGAAAGGTTCTAAGTTGCCACATAAAATATCCCAACCCCCATGCACTAAGCATTACTTCTCAGAGCTCTTTAGAGCCTCACTCAGAGCTTATTTATTTTTAAGGAGTTTTCAGCTGCAATAGAAGCCACATATTATCATGACCATAACAACTCTTACTTGCATTGTCCTTTATAACTTACTAAGTATTTTTCTACGTTTTGTCTACATGTTTGGCATGAGTCTCACGATCATCTTTTTGAATCAAGCAGGGTAGTTTCCATTATAGATTTATGAATTAGGGACATTTACAGAAGTCAGATGAGCTGTCCAGGATCATCTAATTTGTGGCAGAGCCAGGTTTGTCTGATTTCAAGGCCAGCAGGTATCAGAGGGGGCATAGTGACTGTGGGAAGAAGTGATACCTGACAGCCTGAGAGCCCAGGAGACAAGAAAACTACAAAAAGAGGGCAGGAGAGATCAGAGGTCACAGATAGCAGTTTGGGGACTTTTAACACATGAGCAAGCTGCTTACATTATCTTACTAGTTCCACAGAGTAAAATGAATGGAAATACATATAGTCCAAATCTATCAGCTATGCTAGTGTCTGCTAACATACAATAATTACTGAATTCATTTATTCAAGCAGTAAACAGTTATTGTGTGTTACTATGCACCAGGGAAACCTAGATGCATTAAATGTGGTTGGGTATCTTTTGAGCTATAGTTCAGTCATTTAAAAAATCTCCTCCCAACAAAGGCATATCAAAGAGAACTTGCTATATTCTACACATCAGAAAATTCTTGTTAGCCTTCCCTTCTAATTTGCTTTCCTTTTTCTCAAAAGTCTTCTCTTCCACCAGTTTTATTAGACATTTATTCCTGACGTCTCTACTGCCCATTGTCATGTACATTTAGAACTGCATATGGGCATCCCTCACCTCCCAAGGCCTTCCAACCATACGATGAAGTCCCTTTGTGACACTCAATAGCTGGCTTGTCTTTCCTCTTGCCCACTGCCTGGGTGCGGATGATCCACGAAGACTGACACCACTCCAGCCTGGGCAGCACAGGATGGTGGAAAGAACACTCACCTGGAAGCCATAAGACGAGTTCTTTCTACTACTGACCGTGTCACAATTTAACCTCTCTGAACCTCAGTTTCCTTACGTGCAAATGGTTTCCATTACTTCACGAGATCATTCAAAATAGTGAGTGAGGGAGAGCTTTAAACACTGTAAATCATTACGCAAACATATGGTTTAAAAAATTCACTTATTCACTGAGATTTTCCCATACTTTTTATACAGGTGCAAAAGACAATTATAAATAGGAAAAAAATTTAGAGAGAAATTAAAGATGGCTTCAAAAGTCCAGCTAAGCCCTCTGATATCTTCTCATAAAGCTATTATTACTGGAACTGCTTTTTCTCTGTCTTAGCAATTTGTATGTCTGATAGGGAGAGAAGGCTGGGGAGACACTTACATTTCTTTGCTTAAATGAAGTGTCCTTTTATGGCCTAAGACAAGGTTAGAAGGGAAGGCAGTGGCTCTGGTTCCCAGAGGAGATGTCGGAGTTCTGTAGAGGCTGCAGGCCATGTTCACAGTTAAGTAGAGAGTGAAAAAGTAACATGATGCTGAAAATAGGCTCTTTATCGTCTGTATTGTGTCCCAGCAAGCATAGGCCACCGATGGAAATTTTACCACTCAGGCTCTCTTACATGCCCAAAAGGAGCAGATCATGTGCCCAGAACAGGGCCCGGCACAGATGAGGTGCTCAATAAATATTCGTTTAATCAGACTGTTGAGCTGACTCAATTGCGTCACTATTGACATATCATGAGGCATGACTGTCTATGCTGGAACGATGACCTTATATGTCATTTTCAAAAATGGCACTAAGGGTGTTCTTATCAGTTTATTAAGAAAAAAAAAGTGCCCCATCAACAAACCCCAACAGGAGCCAACCCATCTGGAGCTGACAGGGCAGTTGTCGTATTGTTTCCTTTATGGGAAGGATCACAGGAATATTGGTGAACATTATAATTTTTTACAACTTCTGACAAAAGCTGAGAATGAGTCTTACTTTGTGTGAAGTTATGGAATGTTTTCAAAGAACTACTCTTATTTTACTTATAAGCACAGAACGTTTCATTAACTAAAACTTAAACAGGCACTAACAGGAAGACATCCGATCCCAAAATGCAAAATGCCTACAGGCTTTCCATCCCACGGTACTGTGGCCCGCACCACGAGGTCTTCTCACGCGCACAGACAAAATGCTGACCCAGCGCTGACGACATGCACGAGGAATCCTTTGAGTTCTTGCTCCCTTTGTTTTATAGGGGATGATTTTTAGACGGAATTTCTTTAACTTAGAGACAACATTCTGAATATGTGCAGAAAAATAAAATCATTCCTCCACATTCATTTAAGATGCATAATATAAACCAAGTTGCAATTACAAGGAATTCTGAATTTGAGGGAGGTGGCCAGTGGTGAGGCGGTTAATTACAAACCGAGCGTTACTGTGTAGGCTGCGCCAGGACACACTTACTTCCTGCTGGGTTTTCAAGACAATCCTGCCAACATATCCTTCTTCTGGAAACCAGCTGCTTAAAATCTGCATGATCTCTTCTTCTGGACCAATGGCTCTCTGGAAGGGTTGTTTCCTGCATTCATTCTTTTCTTTAGATATGAAATATTTTTCTTCCATCAAAAAATAGTCTGTGGCAATAGGTTTGGTGTCTTGTTCAGTGGCCAGAATCTAAAGAAAAATCAAAGGCAAATTTAGGCGCACCTCTGAGGAGTGGGCAAAACTTTAATTCAAAACAAGTCTACTGGGGCCGGCCCCGTGGCCGAGTGGTTAAGTTCGCATGCTCCAGTCAGCAGCCCAGGGTTTTGCTGGTTTGGATCCTGGGTGTGGACATGGTGCCGCTCATCAGGCCATGCTGACGTGGCATCCCACATAGCACAACCAGAGGCACTCACAGCTAGAATATACAGCTATGTACTGGGGGACTTTGGGGAGAAGAAGAAGGAAAAAAAAGAAGATTGGCAACAGATGTTAGCTCAGGTGCCAATCTTAAAAAAAAAAAAGTCCACTTCCACAGTGTTCAGATAGGTTTGATGTGCAATTTATAAATGAAACCTACTCTGCAGTGTTGCATAATTCTTTTGGAAGATTGAAGAATTCTCTTATGTCCAAAAAGGATTGTTTATGTCCATTCTGGGCAACGACACAATTTATTCACAATCCCCAGACAGCATAACTATTTTTCCCAGTGCTGGAATGAGAGCTCCTACTGAATTAAAAACTTTAGATCTTTCAATCTATGAATTTAGCTCTTTGTAATCTTGCAACATAGGACTGAGGGCAAAGAACCTAGTCCAACTTTTACGAAAATAATCTCTTTTTCTTATGTTGGAAATAATCATCTTCGAATCTCATCTGATCTAAGTTCCTGAGAATTCTCCTTTCAATAAACTCTTGAAGTATGCCTAGAGGCCTGTTTTCTTTGTTGGCTACTGACGCTGGGCCGTCAAACAGAGTAGCTGAGACAAGGCTCAGGAGCCAGACAGATTTGGGGCTGAGGTCTGCTTTTAACACTTATTGGCTGTGAAGTGTTGGGTAAGATATTTAACCACTTGGAGACTCAGTTCCCCCAGCTATAAAATGGGAACAGTAAGACTAACAACTTCTTAATTTTGTTTTGTTTTATGATTGAGGCTCTGGTTATAAAGTATAACACGGTCACATTACAAGACTCAATAAACACTAGCTGTCATTATAGTTACTCTTACTGATGTATTCTTTCACACTCAGATTGTACAGGTTACTGACAAAAGGCTTAGTGGACTTACTTGCTGGAGAAGCTGCTTTGCCTTTGTGCCTCCATTTATAGAGAAAACAGTAAAGGGCTCTGGACCAGGGACCCCATGCACCGTGACTCTGTGAGTCTGCAAACATTTTCTTTCTTCTGTATTAAACATCTGTCAAGGAAGATCACATGGTTTCTCATTCATCCTCATTCTCAGATTATCTCTAGGCTATATTCAATACAGAGGTGTTAGTTCTTAGAAGTATGTACAGGGACATGTAAATGCAAAAGAATGGCATCCTTTTATAGCCTGATGCATCTTTTTGTGATTGAAGAGGCAATGGTGCGTCTTCCTTCATGGCCTACTGAGGATATTTAGTAGCATACCACCAAAATATTAATTTATTTTAAATAACAATGTCTCTTTCCATCATAATTAGGGGACATATTATCTGAAATGTATGTTGGTCCTTATTTGTTAACTGATATTCAGCAGTGTCTATTGAGTTCCATCTTTCTTCAGGGCATGGGGCTAGAATTTTGGATGGTAAGATGATAAATAAAATATTCTGGCCTTAGGGAGCTCACTGTCAAAGCACACAAATAATTATAATACACAAAGCATTTCCAGTAGGAAGAACTGGGGAGGTGTGTAACTCACAACTATTTGAGCATTTTGTATCTTAAGATACAGTCATTCATTCAAAACACAGTCATGTGTAGCTTAACAACAGGGGTACACTCTGAGAAATGTCTCATCAGGCAATTTCATCATTGTGAGAACATCATAGAGTGCACTTACACAAACCTAGATGGTATAGACTACTACACAGCGAGGCTATATGGTACTAATCTTATGGAACCAATGTCATATATATAGTCGGTTGTTGACCGAAACATCATTATGTGGCATGTGACCATAAAAAATAATTTATGGAGGGCTGATAGTGAATCCAGCATTATGCCTGGCCCTGGGGATTCAGAGAGAAATGGGACTTAAGGACTCTCAGTTGAAAGAAACAGCTAGAAGAGAAAGTGGACAATTGTAAGAAGCATGGAAGGTCCTTGGGAACCCAGAGAAGGGGGTCTATCCCAGGTTTGGAGGAAGTCAGAGTGCTTCCTGAAAATGGTATCATCTGAACTAAATCTTCAAGGTCCAGGGTGACTTGGCAGATGAAGAGTGGGACAAGAACATCCCAAATACTGGTGTAGCCTGTGTGCAAAGACTTAGAGGGAGCCTACAGCAGAGCATTCTGGGAACCTCAGTGAGTTCTGTGACTGAAGTGTGGGAGAGGAAAAGGCTGGAGATGCAAGCAAGAGCACAATCATGTATGTCTTTTTTTTCTAACTGGCTAGAAAATTTAGATAGAAATGGGCAAAATGGTCTAAGTGTTTTGTTTATCATACATTTTATTTTTACTTGGAGGGTGGGAGAAGAGGTTTGCTGTTTTGTTATGCTTGCACAATCTATTTTTATTATTTAATCAATTTTATTGAGATATGACTTGAATACCATAAAATGCACACATTTTACTTGTATGGTTTAGCCTGCATTATATTTTTAAAAAGTTGAAATAGTTGCGAACATTTACATAAATCCAGATGTCCTGACTCTCTGGAAAACCAAAAGATCTGGTGATGCTGCATGGCAACAAGCTGCTGGAAGTGAGAGCAGGGTAGCAGCTGCCCCTTTAAACAACCCATGAGCTCTCTGCTTTCCCAGTCTCTTCCAAGCCCACTTACTTATAAACTTTATCCTGAAAGCAATGGAGAACCAAAAAAGGTTTTTTAATAGACAAGTGACATCAGCAGATTAAGTTTGGGGTAAATCTGTCTAGGGGGCCCTAAAGGAGGACAGAGGGAGATTAGCTCAGAAGGGAGCGAGACCAGTTAAGAACCCACTGCCACAAACCAGGTGAGAATGAATGAGGGCCAAGGCAGTAGGGTTGGATAGACATGAATGGATTTGAAAGATACTAAGGAGACAGAATTACCAAGTCTTAAGTGGGGTGATGAGAGGGAGAGAGAGAAGTCTAGGATGATCTTCAGTTTTTGGCTTGAACAATGAAGGGTGATGACTTTCAATGTCAAAGACCACATGTTTACTAAGCATATATAATCCTGCCTGGGATATACCAAGGATGGCATGGTGTGATATAATAAAAAATAAATATTTGGTCTTTGTGGTTCCTGGCACACGTCTCCTAAAACCATTGGAATCTCTGGAGTGATGAGTGTTTTCTGTATGCTAATGAGATGACTGATGGCTGGAGGCCCCTAGGTAGCTCTAGGATGAGACCTGGTCACCAGAGAGACCATGGTTGGAATGTTCAGCCCCACCTCCCGATTTCCAGGGAGGGGAAAGGAGCTGGGGATTGAGTTAAGCACCAATGGCCAATGATGTACTCAATCATGCCTAGGCAATGAACTCTTCATATAAACCCCCAAAAGATGGGGTTCTGAGAGCTTCTGGGTTGGTGAACACATGGAGATGCTGCAAGGGTGGTAGGCCCAGGGAAGGCATGGAGGCTCTGAGCCCCCTCTCCCCCATACCTCGCCCTATGTAGCTCTTCCATTTGGCTGTTTCTGAGTTGTATCCTTTATAATAAATCAGTAATGGTAAGTAAAGCACTTTCCTAAGTTCTGTGAGTCATTCTACAAATTACTGAACCTGAGAAGGGGGTTGTGGGAACCTCTTGAATATATAGCTGATCTGTCAGAAGTACCAGGGATAACCTGGGACTTGCAACTGGCACCTGAAGCAGGGTCAGTCTTGTGAGACTGAGCCCTTAACTTGTGGGATCTAAGGTAGGACACTGAGCTGGTGGCAGAGAGTCAGAGAAGTAGTGTATGAACAGACATCACACGTTTGGTGTCAGAAGTGTTGTGAGGAAGAATGATTCATTCACAGCATGTGTAGAATCTTCAGCCCTATTAGGTACTGAGGGCAACCATCCCAGAATTGGGCAGTAAACCCTTTGTTGCCCTTCTGAAGACATCTGATTCCTGCTCTTAGGTACCAGGCACCCCGTGCCTACTTCCCTGTCCTCTGCACAAGGTGGAGGCAATACCTCCCTCCACCTTGGCCAAAGTGCCCTTCTCAACCTTGGCCAAGCATTGAAGGAAAAAAGAGGAGAACCTAAGAAAACAAGGTCAGGGACAGAGAGAGAAGAAACTGACAAGGTAAGTGAAAGAGAAGCAGAAAAGACAGCAGGGCTATTTAGAGGCAGCAGTGGCAGTGGTCAAGCCAGCACCACTTTGAGCATATAAGGCGCCTTTTCAAGGGTTGTTAGGACTACGTTGAAGCATAAGGTTGACACAACAGTGATCAGACGATCAAACATGTAAAGAGGTAACCCAAGAGCACAGACTCTGCCTCTCCCCACGTGCCGGGGTGCAAGGTACGTATCCCCAGCAGCACCTGGCTGCTCACCCCAACACTGCTCACCTGTGACATCTGCCCCTGGACCACTGAAGAAGCAAAGGATTTTCCTGGTCCAACCTGAAGTTTCCAGAAGTATCAAGATGCTTCCCAGAAGGCTTTGCTTAATTAGCCTTTTCCCCGTGTTGTTATTTTGCCTCACTTCCCTGGCAGACACTGTACTGTTCCTGTTAAGAGTATGGGCTTTGGCACTAGATGAACTTGGGTTTACAGCTATGTGACGTCAGATGTACTCAGCTCTTACCTTCCTCATCTGTGAAGTGGAGATGATACTAATAGCTATTTCATGAAGTTATTGAGAGGATTAAGTGAGTCAGTATATATGTAAAGAACTTAGAAAGTGTCAAGTGTCAGCCATTATTATTATGATTATATCCATAGCTACCTAATTAGTGACTCTAACTGACCATGTTCCTGTACCACCAGAAAGCCTACCTCCAGCGTAGCAATCCTCGCCAACATATTGAGTGAAATAGAACTTAATTACCAAAGAGGACGGCACAGTATTGCTGGAGGAATTTTCTTCCATCCTTCTGCTGTTTATGAATAAACTGGAGATCTCCAAGATTTCATTGTGGAGGTTTCGTAGCTGAAGATGTCGATATCCTGGAATAATGCAGAATTGGGAAAAGTTTGTTAGCCATGCACTGCAGAACTCTGCAAAGAAGATACCCCAGGGAGGTCGATAAATGACAGGCAGAAATAAGACCTTAAGGGGGGGCGGGGGTGGCAACAGGCATGCAGCCAACACATACATGCCTTTTCACCAGGAGAATGTTGCCCCTGGGGACAGTATTGGCCACCTAGTGGTAATTAACATCTTCAGGTACTGTTTCTAACTTAGGCTCAAACATAAAATCTTAAATTCAAACAAAATATAGTTAGAAAACCTGATCATTTTTGTATCAAGGCATCTCTACAGTCACTGTTTTACAAAATTCCATCTTAGAATAGCTTTAGTGATAATAAAGTATTCCAACTGCAGAGAGTTGGCAAAATAAGTTCCAGTGTCCGTGTTTGTACAAGTATAAAATGGAATAATATGCACCCAGTAAAAGTGATAATGAAGATATACAGCTATTAACATGAAAAGTTGTTCACTACATACATACATAGTGAAGTGAAAACCAGTAAGTTGCAAAACATTAAGATTAGTAGGAAGCCTATTTGTTAAAAATTTTTACTATGTGCTAATATGTATATACATGGGCAGAGAAATAAAGCTGCAAAAGATCTACACCAAAAGGGATTATTTTGGAGAGATGGAAAAATGGATAATTAAAAAAAATTGGTTTTGCTTCTCTCTACTTCCTCATATTTCTGTAATAACTGTTGTAACCTGAACTGTGGCCTCCTAAGATTCATGTGTTGAAGTCCTAACTCCCAGTACACCAGAATGCGACTGTATCTGGACACAGGGCCTTTAAAGAAGTAATGAAGTTAAAACGGGCCATTAGGGTGGGCCTCACTCCAATACGACTGATATCCTTAGAAGAAGAGACTAGCACACAGAGAGAGACACTGGTTGCCGTGCTCACAGACTGAGGGGTGACCGTGTGAGAACGCAGTGAGTCGGTGGCCATCTGCAAGCCAAGGGGAGAGGCCTCAGGAGAAACCAAACCTGCTGACACCCTGATCCTGGACTTCCACCCTCCAGAACTGTGAGAAAATAAATTTCTGTTGTCTAAGCCACCTGGTCTGTGCTATTTTGTTATAGCAGCCCGAGCATACTTAGACAGTGACCATGTGCTACTTGCACAGTGGAGAAGAGAAACAGGAAAAGAAGAAAACATAGGGGACTAGAAGGTGCTTGTGGTGCTCAGAGGATGGCAGTCTAGGTGTGGTTGTGGGAGGAAGTACGCACTAGGACTCTAGTACTCAAAGCAGATGGGCAGGGTCAGCATCCCTGGGAGCTTGTTAGAGAGCAGAACCTGAAGCCCTACTCCAGACCTACTGCATCAGCATCTGCATCTTACTACCAAGAGCCCAGGTGACTCCACTGCACATCAACATTTGAGGAGCAATGCACAGACATTCTGGACAGGTGTGACAGGCTGAAGTTCCTGGAGGGCCACAGCAAAGCCAATCCGAGGTACTGACAATGTCCCTTATGAAGGACGGATCTGCCAGGCCAACAGCTCGGGCCTCTGCTCAGGGTTCTCTGCACCCAACACCCATCCTCAGCTTTCGACACTGGACTTCTGCCGGGTCCCGACTCCAACCTCGGCCCACTTATGCCACTACCACCCCCAACCCTCCCTCCTCTCCGTTTCCTCTCCTTCCTTCAGTTGCTGCTTTAAAAATGCTAGGGGTGTGGCGGGTGCTGCTTGGGAAGGGACGTGTGGGAATGAGAGCACAAGAACCCCTGCCTCGGACATCAGCAGTGGTGGGAGAGGCCATCTCTCCTAAGGGATGTCCTCTATACCTCAGATTTTAGAATAACGTAAAAGAAAAACCTCTTTCAAGACGTGCTTAAGCAGTATTCAAATTTGTATTATTTCTCCCTACCTCATTTAAATTTTTCGATATGAAAATTTCAAACATACCCAAAAGTAGAGAGAAGAGTATAATGAATTCTGGGGCATCCATCACTTAGCTACAAGAATTATTAAGATTTTGACAACTTTATTCTACCTCGTTTTAAAGCCTTGAGTGGAATGACCCTCTGAGCAGTTACCGCCGAGCTATTGTTTTCCACAACTGCAAAACGGAGAAATACGAGATCTTCAAAGTGAACCCGGAAGAGAAACTGTTCGTTCCACATGGGGTTCAGGGTATTTCGATGGATGGGCTTCGTGCGGAAGTGGCAGCTGTCCAGGGGCATGCCCAGGACGTCAACTTCAATACACGGGCTTCCCGTGCTGTTACTCGGGCACACGTTTTGACCAGAGACAATCTGAGGGGCGAAGAAAAGATCAAAGTCACTGAAGATGCAAAAGTAACAAAGGCAGCTCTGCACTGCACCTCCACGAAGAAACACAACGCTGGGTTGGATGAGGTGAATGATTAACAAAGCTGCTTTAGCTTTATTAAGAAGTAAACGATTGTGATCAGGGAATCGCGTGACTGGAATCAGGTGAGTCTGTTTTATCAACAGCATTCGCCTAACTATAACCTTTCAACTGTCAAAATGTTCAAGTATCTTCAAACAAGCAGTTAAGAGGAAATTAAGTTTCTCAAGAAGGCTCGAGAAAAGAAGACCTTAGAGATGTCATCACAGATTTGTTACGTTCTGTTCAAAATGTTTTAGGTGTATATTTTTTTTGTTTTGTTTTCGTGAGGAAGATTGTCCCTGAGCCAAGCTGTGCCACTCTTCCTCTATTTTACGTGGGACGCTGCCACAGAGCGACTTGATGAGCAGTGCTAGGTCCGTGCCCAGGATCCGAACCTGAGAACCCTGGGCCGCCGAAGTGGAGGGTGCGAATTTTAACAACTACACCACCGGGCCAGCCCCAAAATGTTTTAGGTGTGTATTTTACAACTTCAAAGTCTTTTTCTTGAATTGTGTAGTTTTGGAGCAAGTCACAGGGAATATTGTTAAAAATTAATTCATAGCCTCTGTAAACATGAAGCTATACTCGAGTCTAGCTAAAAGGGTCAGAGAGAAAAGGCACTACTGCCTTAGTCTTAGGGAAAGAGAAAAAGCAGTTTGGGTGGTAGGGAAATCTGTGAGTGAGGTTCTTCCAGGGGTTTGAGGTGTCATGGGCAGAGGCAGCTCGACATTCTTCCTTTGGAGGTAAACGAGCAAGATCTAAAGATGGACAGAAGAGATAACTTTGTCCCTCGCGTCTTTCCTATCACCCATCGGGCGTTTTTTGTGTGTCAGCTTAAGGGGGAGTGAAAGAACAGGGAAATAAAGTTGGATGATGAGCTACTGGGGCTCAGTTGTTAAGGGCAGCCTGTGGAGTTTTGACAATCAGTTAATTAGGCAATAAAAGGAGTAAGGCAAGGCCCAGGAATGATGAAAGTTAACTGTAAGGAGGAAAGATATTTAATTGATTTCTATTTTGATGCCTGTTTGCCTGATCTTATGAAAGCTGGTCAGAGGTTAAGTTGACCTGCTCCAAGAAGGAGCTCCCCTTCTATGGGATACACTCATAGTCATGATTCTGAGAGGCCTGGAAGACAGAATTACCAGCATCAGTATGTAGGTGATGCAGGGAGCTCCTAACCCCAGCTGTGGGCTCTGGCAAACACGGTGCCAGGTGACAGCGTACCTAAACCGTAGCCACTTCTGAGAGGTAGAGAAATTCTTTTGGGAACTAAATCTGCATGAACAAAACTGTGACATGAGAACTTTGTAATACCTTGAATTCAAAACCAGTTCATATTCAGGAAGGCTTACTGTACTCTGACACTGGGGGCCACACTCACAGATAAAGAATAGACAGCAGGCTCCATGTTGTCCAGGTCTCTTTCCAAGGGAGAAAACTTCTGATACATGGGACAGTTCTTGTCCCACAGAACTGGGGGTTTCAAAACATAACCACAGCCACCGTTGGCCTCAAACATGGCAGCATTTAAATGCAAAGGGAGATCTGCAAAATAAACAAAGTCAATATTGCTTGTTACTTTGTCACTGAGATGTCATCTTATAAGTTTACTGTAAAGTTCAAAAGAAGTTTGGATTGATTTTCCCTAGGCTTCAGCATGAAGAAGAGATAACAATTCATTTATTCCATAGATTGATTGAGTGCCTACTATGTGCCAGGTTATATTAGGCACCAGAGATACAGCAGGTAACAAGGCACAAAATCCCTGTCTCTACGGGGCTCATAGTCTACAGGATACACCCAGTTCCTACTCCAGCCCAGGTTCTGCCACTTAAGGACTCCTCTTACAAATAAAAATTTACAACATCCATCTAAAAAAATCTTTGAAAGACCTCATTTTGTACTGAATTTTAGAAAAGAATAATGGCATTTTCTTAGCCCCATAAGCCAAACCATTCAGACAATGGTATAACCAATTCTTGCTTTTTCGAATGTAAATCTTAATAATCTAAGAAAGACAAGGAGAATAGCCAGAAGAACATATCTTTTCCTTGAAATCTCAATTTCAACCTATAAATTGAAATACTTCTACCTCTTTTTTTATTGTAGTTAAATACGAAAAAAAATCGTTATCCCATGTGATTCACATCATGTGCACAATCCCCTCATCCTAACTTCTGGAACCCTCACAACGGCTTCCAGTCTTTTGAGGCCAAATTTTATCTGGCACAGAGTTTTGATGAATGATTGGATTCCTGCACTGTTTTTAGGCTGTTCCACACTCAAATGCTCCTCTGATGGCGCAAGTCTGTATAAAAGTTGTCCAGATGAGCAAAAAGTTTATGAGATACACCTGACAAATGTTCCCTCCGATCGATTCCTTCCATGTGCAGAGTGAACTTCGCTACATGGACTAGCATCAAGGAAAAGTGTGGTAAGCACCACGGAGCCATGAGAAGCTGGCCTCCGCTTGTCTCCTGTGTAAAATTATTCCGTGTATGTGGGGTTGGCAGGGACCATGTGCAGGAATTCCTGGGGTAAGATGTCTTAGACATATCAAAGCTCCTTGGGCCTCAGTCTGCTTATCTATAAAATTAGTGTGCTGGACCCCATCTCTCAGGTCCCTTGCAGCTCCTACATGACTGATTCAAAGAGGTCAGCTGTCTTGCCTGCAATGGGAGAAAATTCTCTTCCCAGGCCACTCTGTGACAGAGGAGCACAGACATGGGCTAGGATGGCTAAGAGAGTGAAGCAGGCTAGCTCAGACAGTGTGGGTAAGGGTGAAACGGATATGTATTACTGACAAAATTATAGCAGCTCACGCTTACTGCCCTTTTACTATGTACCAGGCCCCAGTCTAAGCACTTTACGTGCATCGGTGTCTCCCAATAACCCATGAGGTAAATTCTGTTAGGATCCTCATTTTTATAGATGAGGAAATTAAGGCACGTGAAGTGACAAAACCCAAGGCACATAGCTAGTAAGTGGTGGATGCTAGCATTCAAACCCAGACAGCCTGACCCATAGTTCCCAATCTTAACTACTGAGCCACATAATGTAGATCGCACAGGGATGTCATAAAGATCAATGAGATAATGTGGGAAAGTCCCTACCTCAGCATTTGGCACATAGAAGGTGCTCAATAAGCAGAAGCTATTAAATTATGATTATGATAATGCTCATTTGGGTTTGAAGTCTGATTTCATTAGCATTGTGTCTATCCTTGTAGCTTTGTAAAACTTTAAAGCACTTTTTCTTAATTAAAATCTCATTTCATGATGCCATATGTAAAACAGATCCATATGGAGCTGCTCAGTTTGGAATAAAGGTGGGACCTCAAATTTAGCCCTCCTACTGTCCCCCAGGGGTGCTCCCAGAACTTCATCTAGGGCTATAGTTTTGAAACCCCTGTTCTAACCAAGTGCAAGAGTGTGCATGGGGGCCGGCTCCATGGTGTAATGGTTAAGTTCAGCACGCTCTGCTTCAGCGGCCCAGGTTCACGGGTTTGGATCCCAGGTGTGGGACCTACACCACTGGTCAAACCATACTGTGGCGGCATCACACATACATACTAGAGGAAGATTGGCACAGCTGTTAGCTTAGGGCTAAGCTTCCTCAAGCAAAAATATAAAAATAAAAAAAAGCGTGCATGAATCTGTGTACC
This sequence comes from Equus caballus, assembly GCF_041296265.1. Lineage (NCBI taxonomy): Eukaryota > Metazoa > Chordata > Mammalia > Perissodactyla > Equidae > Equus > Equus caballus. Next base: position 35,706,240 of record NC_091684.1, read on the forward strand.
CCACCGCCCCTCTAGTCAATGCATGTGATGCAGATCAAGCATGTCGTTAGCTTTATGATCTTCTATTCATTTCAAAACGCTGCATTCAGTAGACACCATTCTCACAATAATTATCCCTATATTTGGGGGCTGAGAAAGTCATCACAAAGAGTGTGACAATTATTCAAGAAAGCATGATAAATATTAATAGGAGCTTTTCTTTTGACTGGGGCTGTGTGTCTACTTACTTGTTGGCCTGGGACATGAGGCAGGAATCATTCTACCCCAGGAGGAAAGAACTTTGAGGGACTGTCGCCGGCAGTAACCAGAGTCTGCATGCCACGCTCAAGTGAGATTCCAAACTCAAGAGCTGGTTTTATTGAGTGTAGACCTGGGCTACTCCTGGTTCCAGATCACTGCAGACCTTCTGGGAGTGATGGAACCATTGGAAATCCTGGGATGAGATGACCCTAAATCCAGGAACACCCCTTTGGGGCATCAGGGTCCCCTGAAATTCAGGAAGTGGTAAGGCAGATGACCCATGGAACATATTTGGAGGCTACAGGGACATTGGAAAGGGGTTCTCTGTTATTTGGTTGGGATGTTTTATGGAAAATCAATCTCTCCCTAACCTGGGAATTCTTTTCAAAAATTTAAAATTGACTCCAACCTTGACCCTTATCTGTCTATTTGGACTTGCAATTCACAGAGAAGTACCTAGAAGAGATCTAGATAAAAAATCAAGAACCACAGGTTCCACTTGCAGTGGGGACAATCTGTTTCAGCTCAGTGCAGCATGCATTTATTGAGCATCTACTGTGTGCAAGGTACTGACCAGGTTCTACGCTCAGTTTGTGGGAATGAAGACCATTTTTACAGACGAACACACTGAAACTGCATGTCGCTTGTGCTTTGTCCAGGGGAGATGTTTAATCACTGCTTGCTGCATTGAATCAAGAGAGGTTATATGGCAGCCCTCCCTCCTGGGTTGAAAGGTTGTAGAGAAACTTGAGGATGAAGCACACAACACAGCCATCTGCCTCCCTTGAGTGGGGCACTTGAACAGGCATGCCCGGCTTGATTGGGAGAGAGGCAAAGGCTTTAGGGGCGAATGGAGGTCAAGCTGCAGCCTCAGTGTGCACTTCTGGATGGTGGGGTGGCCCAAGGAGGGGCAATTCCCTTGTCCCCTTCAGCTGTGCCTCCCATTGCCATCAGTGGAGCCAGTGTGTCTGCACCAGCCTCGGCACTTCAGGAGAAAGGGCACATCCAAAACCAAATGCATTTCCATTTCCTTGAGAAAACCATTTTGCTAGTTATTTCACTTTACTTAAAATATTTTGGTATCATAATAACCAAGGGCGCCAGCGGACACAGGGCTACAGACAGGGCCAGAGATGTGAACCCACAAGTCACTTGGGACATATTGAAAAGGAATTTTTACAACTTTGAAAATATTTCATTATTATTTCCACTTGTGAGTCCAAATCATACTGTTTTCATAACTTATCAAAAACACTTAATGACAGTTAACGTTTGTGGAACGCTTTCTATGTGCCAGGCACTAGGTTAAGTATGCTACTTCACCTGCATTATCTTATTTAATTTCAATTGAAAGAAGCAAATATAACAAGGGCAAAAAAATATGACTGCTATCTCTAACCACACGTCTGCAGAGTCAGCCACAAATGGGTGCTGCTGGCGCCAGTACCAGGTGGCCAGCTGGTCCCAGAGCTAAAGCTGTGGTTTGACCTTGGCTGGAGGCGGGGCTCTGCTGTGGTCGGTGGGTCAGCACAGTTAGTTAGGATCTGGTTGAGTTCACGTGAGTGGAATGGGAGGCTGCTTGATTGTTCAAAGGAAAGACTGTTGTTTTTGAATGAGATTCTAGGAAACGTTCCTCATCATCTTCTGCAGCTCCCCTCCTCTCATAACCAAGTGGAAACAGAAAGCTTTATCCTCTAAACTCCCAGAGTCCTTGAATTCATTATTAAAATTTATTATTTTTAATATTATTATTAAATTTATTATTAGTATTATAATTTATTATTATTCTGTGGCCTTGAGCAAATTAATCGCTCTGTGGCTTGGTTTGCTCATCTGAGAAAAGGGGATCATAAAGGCACCACCTCAGGGTTGTTGCCAAGATTAAGTGAGATACCATGGGTCAAGAATTCTGCATGGGGCCTGGCACACAGAGCATGCAATAAACGGGACCTCTTCTCCTGGACTTTTAGGCCTCCTCAGTTACCCCTGTTATGAGCGTCTCATCGACCACAGAGAAACACCACTACTTTCCCTGTTCGGGGAATTCACGTCCTCGTTTTCTTTGTGTTGGCTACTCACAGAGAACTGAGTGCTGACCGTTACTCTCCATTTTAGTCTCAAAGGGATGAGAAGAAGCTAAAAAGGTTTTAACTTGCAAAATGTTTGGAGCGACACTACTTTTTGACTGCGAGAACAGTAGCTTAGCAAGACTAAGTGGTATTAGGCAATCTCTGCCCCAAAAGGTCTTTAAAAACAAACTGGACACAGCCCTATCCAGAGATGTCTTATGTTTAAAAAGTGCATTAAAAAGGGAGCGGGAACAAGAGCCTCTTAGGGAATCCGTCAAGGTTTTTTCTATCGCCTCAACTCTGAAACATCAAGGGCACAATTCAGTATCAAATTCACTTCTGCTTTCTGTCATCTGTATTTTTACCCTCACATATGGTGTACCCCAGTCTGGAATCCTGACCCTTTTAAAAAAACGTGGTTTGTTGAACTACGTTTACTGAAACATAAGACACAAAGGAGAGAGGGGAGGAGGGACCCGCGTGGGTGGAGCAGGCCCATTACCATCTGTCTGGTAGTTGAGGGCCACAAGCTGTATCCCATGGAGCCAGAACATGAGAGGATTGGGGTTGGACGAGTCGATGCGGGTGGCGGCCGGGTAAGTCCTCAGCAGCTGACAGGCGGTGTGCTGGATCAGTTTCTGGGAATACCTGCGACACAGACGCTTGGCGGCATTTTCATTCAGCGACGAGATATGGTAACATTTGGGAGTTCTAATGATAGCGCTGAGGGACGTGGTTGGGTTGAGGGGGGAAGATGATTCCTCCCAGGCCTGTCGCATTCCTTCATAGGAACCTAAACCCCCCAAAAGATTAGCCTCAGATTAGTGCAGAAAACGTTAAATATTTTAGAAAGATAAACCTGAACGACATCCCAGTAAACAATCATAAACAGAACACATCAGAAAACATCTGGAGTGTTACTTGTGAGCGAGTCCGCTGCCTTGAAACAAAATGATAGCTAGAGAATTTTCAAATGAGAATAGCAACACTAACTTAAATGACTGAAGTCCTTCGCCTCAGTACCTCATCTGTCCTGTGGATATATTTGCACAAATACACAACAATGTACGTACAAGGGTCTTCACTCTAGCATTGTTTTTTACAGCAAAAAAAAAAAAGAAAAGCAGGGCTGACCCTGTGGTATAGCAGTTAAGTTCGCACATTCTGCTTTGGCAGCCCGGGGTTCACCGGTTCGGATCCCGGGTGCAGTCTCAGGCACTGCTTTATATGTGGCAGGCATCCCGCATATAATGTAGAGGAAGATGGGCACGAATGTTAGCTCAGGGCCGGTCTTCCTCAGCAAAACGAGGAGGATTGGCGGTGGATGTTAGCTCAGGGCTAATCGTCCTCAAAAAAAAAAAAAAAGAAGAAAAAGAGAAAAGCAACAAAAAACCCAGGAAGCAACCCAAACTTTCTACCAGTGAGGAAGTAGTTAAATAAATGACGATATACCACACAATGGAGTACACAGAGGCATTAAGGAGAACGAGGTCGATATATGTGCAGAAAGCTATGTGAAAAGTTATAGCAAGTATAAAAGTTATCCAAGTATGTTGAGTTATATCCCATTTGGATTATCTTAAAAAGGATCTCATTTTTCTTGAACAAAACACAATAAACTTAGCAGTGGTTACCTCCGGGGAGTAGAACCGGGACATTGAGAATGGAAAGGAATTTTAATAATACTCTGTATTGTTTGAGTTTTTAACTATGAGTATTTATTACTTTTATAATAAAAAGTAATTAGAAATAAAATGGATATATCTTCTGGAGTTATAATGGTGAACAGGGCAGTTCCAAGAACCACTAGAATTTTCCAAGGTGGCTCCAATTTTTACCTTAGAGGCAAACACTGTTAGAACGTCTTCAGTGAAATGCCATTTTTTAGGATGTGAAAAGTGTAAACTGATAATATTTATATCATACAGATAATATGAACATTCACGAGAACAAAAAACGAATTAAAAAGTTCAAAGGAAGTGCTTAGACAGTAAAATATGGGAATCATCCAGCATGCAGAATCAAGCAAAGATACTGTCAGAAGGTGACTTTACTTTTTCCAGATGTTTTGTTAAACGATGCTGTCTCTCCAGGGCTCATTCTGCCCGGATTGTTGCCAAAAATGGACTTCCTGCTTTTCCTTTCTTTTCCTCTGCTAGAGCCAGATGCATTTAGAGTTGACAGGCCTGTTCCCATAAAATGAAAATAAATAAGCCAAAAACTACAGGCAAGGGAACTCAACATTTTCCATCCCTGTTAATGTTTATTTTGAAGTCCTACTACTCCGTCGTAACCTCATACAGAAGACCTACTAGCATTTTTAGCACCGATAATAATAGCATTGTAGGCAATTATAGCAAAGTTTTTAATCTCTGTAGGCAAATATGACAAGAACTGCATAATTAGGATGGAATGACCACAGAATCACCCACTTAATTGTGCACCAGAAAGATTTAGAAAAATTACATGAAGAGAAAGTGCTGCTGTCTATATGTAATTATCAGCCTCATTACTCAATTTGGAGAGATGAAAGAAAGGTTAAGCGCCTGAGCTTTAGGGTCATATTGTCTGGGTTCCATTCCTGCCAGCAGGAGCTTTGACTCAACATCTACCCTGTCTGTCCTCAGTTTCCTTACCTACAAAATGGGTCTAGTGATGGGAACTCACTCACAGGGTTGGTCTGAGGATAAAATGGGAAATATATTATGATGCTAATGATGTTTGACGGCTTCTCTTTCTCACTCCTAGTCCAGCCACTCCCTGGATCCTTCCTGTCTGGCACAGTGCCTGGTGCACAGCAGGAACTTCATAGATATTTGCCGAATGAGGAAATGAATGCATACCACGCAGGCCTGGCTCCGGTGCAGGGGGAGCGATTTAAAGGCACCAGGGAAGCCAGAGTTGTCTCCAGCCACTCCCACTGTCTACAATTGTACCATTAGAGTATTTTCTTCATCTGAAGCAGCATTCAGGGGGTCCTCTTTGAGATGAAAATACACCTTCCGAGAACATCATCAGGGAAGACAGGATAACAGAGTGTTTAATAAGAATGGAAAATTTGGGGTTTAAACCCTGCTCCTAGAGGTGCGCCCTCACACAAGTTACTTAGCCTCTATGAACCACTCCTTCCTCATCTGCAAAAGGGTTATGGTTCGGATTAAATGAGAGAATGCATATATATACATACTTCAGAGAGTATCTTGTTCAGAGAAAGTGCTGAGTTCATAGCAGCTGTGGGGCTTCTAAATTTTTTTTCTCTGAAGCATCTGAAACCATGAAGACATACAAACTTGGACTGGTCAGTTCTCATGCTTTATCTTAAGATTTTGTGTGAATTCTGCCCACTACACAATGAGGTAACAATGGATTTTCTCCCAGGTAAAACGAATGAGGGGCCAGAGTGTGGGGCTGCGATCCTTCTGGGGTTTCTGCACACATCATGGCACATGTCCACATCCCCCAGGGGTATGTGGGCCCTCCTGTGAAGAGCCTGGTTGCTTTCTTAGGGTGAGGCAAGGACGCAACAAAACAAGGGCTGGGTGATCAGGAAAGCGGAAGGAATCGGCAGAGGCCCAGAGAAGTAACCGAAGGAGCAACCAAGAACCTTCATCCGCCCCACAGGCCTGTTTACCAAGGACGATGACAACCATCACCATTTCCGGAGAGCCAACTGGTTCCAGATAGTGTGCTAATTACAGTCTCTACTTTACGGCTAATTTTTACAACAACTTTGCAAGTTGGGACTGTTATGTCTGTTTTACAGATAAGGAATGTGAAGAGCAGAGAAGTTATATAACTGCCCTAGTCAAGGTCACTGAGGAGTCAAGGCCACTGCCGCAGGTTCGTGATCTTGGGGAATTTACTTTACTTCTGGGGGAGGTCCTGCCACGTGATCTTCGCGGTGCCTCACCGCTGTGAAGACTTTTTTGCATGTGGCTCCTTGGAAGGGAACTGGGTTGGTGAAAGGTCAGCTAACGGTGATGACGCAGCAGACGTAAAATCAATAGCGTAGCAAAATGCACATTTTATAGTATTTTCTTCATGAGTGTCAAAACAAAGCATAATAATAAATATTTAGAAGGTATTATAACAATGATTCTGGCAACAGAATTTAGTTATTCTGAGAAAGGAAATAAATTTGGGGAAAGAAAAATGTAAGAAATTTCAATTACTAAAAAAAAAAATTAAAATATACCTATAAAGAATGTGTGCTATATAAACACTTCTGAAAAACAGCATGCTTGGAATTTTAAAAACAAGCCAGACAAGCCCCTGCTTAGCCTGCGCCTCAGATCAGAAGCTGGGCCAAATGACCTTTTGACGCTTCCACCATTCTCTATCGGTACAGAAACTTTATCTTTCATGGTGACTTCAACTATCTTTGGGAATTCGTGCTCTTTATTTACTCGGTGCTTGAGAAGAAAAGACAAAGCCAGCAAAATGGTTTGGGTACAGCTTCGGCTGAATTGATAAAGAACGAGAGAGGCAGCGTGTGAGTCTTGACGAGCGGTCCTCACGTTTGTTCCCATGATGGAGGACATGCAGGCCATAAGACTGACAGGAAGAGGATTCTACTCCATCCTAAGGACAGTTTCACTGGCTGCAAATAGGGTCATATTGTACTCGTGTGACAGAAAGTCACAATCTGTGAAACTAAACCTAAACGGCTAGGTTTTTGCGCTGCTTTGAAATCGCTGCTTGCTGCTTACTCATTCGCGTCCTCCGCAACAGAATCTGCTAGCAGATAAACAGCAGCAGCTGCCAAAAGTTTCAAAAGAATTCACAGGAGAAAATTTCAAATTGAGACAGTTCTATCTATGATGTTTTCACTTGGTGTGTGGAAAGATGACTATTACCTAGTTTTTAATAGCCCGACACCTCTGTCCTGTTTGCAGGGCAGAGTGTGAGAAATGGTGCTTAAGATAAGCCTCTGGAAGCCAGGAGCTGTTCAGACCATCTTGAAAAAAATGAGGGTTGGTATTTTAACTCCCCTCTTGAGGCCAAATTTATATACCCTGTTTACTAACATTTAGACAGATCTCCCAATTCCAGCTGTTTTCCTGTCCTCAGAAATCTTATGCAGGGGAATCCTTGTTCTTAGTATGAGATGAATTTTTCTGACTTCCATAGATTTATGGCTTTCCTGTCTGCCCTCCACCTCTCACTGTCCCATCTGTGGGACACGCAATCGGGTTAGCTCATTGAAGCACCCCTAACAAGAGAGGCAGGGTAGTGCAATGGTTAAGGGCAGGCAGGACTTTGGAGATAGAGAGGCTCTGGAATCATAGTTCTACCACTTAGTAACTGAAATGCACATTTTGGGGAGGAAGTGGTTTATCAGCATAAGTTCACTGTACTTTGTTATTAGTGCCATGGAGTGAATTCCAAGTCCTAGCGACCCTGCGGACAGCAGAGCAGAACCCTGCCTGGTCTTTTGCGTCATCCCTCATCTTCCAGTGCTCTGTCAGACAGTGCTCTGCTGCTATTCGTAGCCTTTTTATGGCCAATTTTATTGGAAATGAGTGGCCAGGTCCTTCTTCCTAGTCTGTTTTAGTCTGGAAGGTCCACTGAAACCTGTCCACCCTGGGTGACCCTGCTGGTATTTGAAATATCAGTGGCATAGCTTTCAGCATCACAGCAACACACAGCCGCCACAGTATGACAGCTCCCAGATGGGTGGTGCGGTTCCCTGACTGGGAAACAAACCTGGACCATGGTGGCGAGAGCTCTGAATCTTAACCACTAGGCCACCTTGTACTTCTAGAAATTGGGGAAATCTTCTCTCCCACTGAAACCCCATTCTTGGTCCTTGTGGTTTGAGTGGAGCTTCGCTACCCAGCTCAGGGATGGGACATGTGACATAGGCCCCAGACTGTCAGAGCACTGCATGCCCCTGGCCACAGGGCTGGTTCAGAGATGGGCAAAGGACCCACAAAAAACAATGAAACTGCTGCTGAAAGTTCTGGAAGAGACTCTTACACTGAAGCTGAATCTGGAAACACATAGTGCCAGCCTGCTGTGGCCACCTTGCAACCACAAAGGGAATAAAGCTAACACAGTGGAGGCAAAGTAAGAAGTGGGGAGAGAGGAAAGCCCTGGATCAAGCTGTACCTGAAACCTGTGTATCTCTTCATGTTTCAACACATGAGCCAATAAATTTTCTCTTTAAGTCCATTTCTGCCACTTTCAAACAAAAGAGTCTTAACTGATATACTCTGAAACCTTGGGGCAATTACTTCATCTCTCTCAGACTTTGTTTTATTTAAAAATGGGGATAAATCCACATACCTCATAGAATTATTATAAAGTCAATAAGATAATGTATGTAAAATACTTAGCACAAATCCTGGTATTTAACTGCTTAATAAATTTCAGCTATTAGATATTTGAATATTATTATCATTATTATTAACTGTTATGAAAATACATGATATGACCTGGAAAAATGAACATTTTATAGTATTTTCCTCATAGGCATCAATGCAAATAATAATAATAAATAAATAAATATTTAGAAGGTATTGTAACAATGATTTCAGCAACAGAATTTAGGTATTTTAAGAGCATTCACAATGCCCGATTAAATAAATAGCATATTTTTTATCTTTTGCTATCTTTAAATGTCATAGATGATATTGCCTACTCTTACCTGGAAATTTTACTGCTTGGCAATAGATGACCAGGTCAGAAAGCTCTGGTGCAATCTGTCTGCTTTCCTTTTTATTCTGAGGAAGATAAAATTCTTCTCCCAGTTCCATGTCATAAACCTATTAAGGGAAAAACGATACCAGTTTACACGGAAGGTGTATGCCACCCACCTCTGAATCCCCAAAGCTCTTTATCTGTTCCCCTCTCATGTCATCTGGGTGTTTCACCTTGCTCTATATTTGTCCTTACACATGTCGGAACACCTACCCTAGAACAAAAGCTTTCTGAGCAAGAGATGAGTCTAACTCACCCTTCATCTTCCCTCAGGGCATAGGCCAGTGTCTTAAATGTGGAACAGTCAAAGCATGTTTGTTGAATGAATAGATGATTGATTATGTATCTTCTGTGGCTCAAATTTTTGAGATATTTTATTATTTTGTTCTTCAACAGTGTCACTGTAATTATGTCTGTAGATTTGCTCAGAGTCTATATAATGTGAGGCACTTGAGAACAGGGTCTGGGTATTTCATTTCTCTTTCTATTCTCAGTGTCATTCCTCTGTTAACACTTCACAAGCTGGGCCCTGTTTATCTTCTTGGTCATCCCAAACAACTTTAAAACTTCTAGCAATTCCGTGAACGTACCACGCTGTCCTCTTGGCCTGAATGCCTTGTTTTTGTCTGCTTGGCCATATCTTCCTTCTCCAACATCATCTTCCCTGATGCTCGAATGACACTGTGTAATCATGCTCTTTGTACTTATCTACAAGCACTGTTTACATCTTTGTCTCCATCACCAAACCACCTCCTGCGCCACCTCAGTGCCTGCCACACAATGTACCTTCAGTAGGTATTGGTTGGATGAATCAATGACTAACCTTCTACAAATGGCAGGTGGGTGTCCCATATCATCACCATGTGGGCTTTGGCATCTAAGGGAAAGTGAGGGGAAAGGTGAAGGGAAGGGACAGGGAGGGAGTGAAACCTACAAGAGTACCGTGGTCCAAGTGTAATTTATCAGAAACCATTCACCTACCTTTCCTTTGTTGCAAGCAGAGTTATCTGCTTTCTTTATCCTCTTGGGGATTTCTTCATTATACTCAAACTGAAGCTTGTCATTACATGATTTATTTTCAGGTCTGTCTTCTAGAATGTTGTCTGAAAATGAGTTGGCAGGCTTCAGTGAACAAGAACCAAATGCTTCACTTAAGGGCTACGCCTACATCATTGCAAGGATACCCAGACACTCGTGCTTATCTGTCAGATGGAAGCTCTGGCTACATGTTACCAAAAGGATGGCTTAAAGTATAATTTTTTAAATTTGTTAAATGATATGTTTATTTTTTATTGAACGGACTCATTTACTGGTAGTTTTGGTACCATACAGACATAATGTAAAGGTGAAGGCTCATTTGCATACAGATGATTGGAACTGTGCCAACGTTCTGGAAGACACCCTGTGTCCGGAAGCTCTCAGCACACGAGTCTGGGAAGGATTTAGTGGTTGAAGCACTTCTGGATGGTGCATACATGATTTAATCACTCACTTTAAAATGAACCTATCAGCTTCCTTTATCTCTAGAAATGTCAAAACCAGGGGAAAAGAGACATTGTTATCTGCAATGCAATTATACTTAACTGGCAAGTAAAGTTTTCATAATTGTTTATCGATTTATTAAGTGAAAATCTTAAGGATAGGAATTAAAATATATCTAAAAAAACCCTAAAGGATGACAGATAATCTTATACTTTGCTCTTATTTTGATATTTCTATTCAAAAGTACTTTAAAGGTGTTAGAGCTATATTAGGATTATGTTCTTTTAAAATGGAAAACAAGAAAGCTCATTTCTCACCCAAGATTTACTATCTCCTAAGACCACAAACGCTTAGACCACAGTGTCCTTCTGTCACATCAGGGCATGCAGACTGCCAAGAAGTAAATGAGACCAATCATTTTTTTACATGTTTATTCACATAAGTGTCACAACTTCATGCTAATCAGGCCTAAGAAAATGGAAACAGAACACCGACATTCATGCAGTTAAAATGCCAGTTCAAATGGCTTTACCTTCCTGACTGTTAGGAGCAGGAGAAGCAGTAAGGACATCTGCTACAGAAAAACAGAATCAGAAAGGGATGAAAGTAAGGAAAATAAGACAAAACGCCAGGTAAATTAAACTAAGGTACAAAGCAAAGCACAAATAACAACAGCTTAGATTATAAAGTAAATGAAACAAGAAATCTTCCATCAATTTAACATTTTGACTATTAAGAGATGCAAGGGCTAGCTATAAAAGAAGTGCACACATACTAATGTTAATCAGGCAGCCACATTCACGTTACATACTTGCAGTTACTGACTGTCGTAATACTCCCAGTAATACATTATGTCAAATGCATAGAAATTGATTAATTTGTTAGAATCATGCAGTCTTATCATAGAATATGTCTATATTAAGTTGAAAATTCAAATCTATATTCCAGTGCATGTTCAAAGCTAGTTAGGATAAACAGCAAGATTGGGAAAAATTAATCTATATTTCTTTAATGAAATTTAATTAAATATTCATTAAGAACTTCTTGGCCAAAAAAGCAAGAGCAGCAGTTTCTGAAATACATGAGCCTCATTTGCAACTTACTTTAGATTTTCTGGAACTAAATTTGTGGTTAGAAATCATCACATTTTATAGCCAAAAGAGGCTTTAGACGAATTCTCTCATTTCATAGATGTGAAAACGGAGGACTAGAGCTTTCACAGAGATAAACTGGGACACCCAGATTCTAGAGACGGGTTTTTAATCTGAGATGCCTGCGAGGGCCTCAGAAGGTCTGTGAAAACCCCTGCAATTTTATGCAGAAATTTGAGACCATGTGTATTTCTCTGATCACAGCTTCCGTCTCATCCTCAAAGGGACCCATCATTACAAGAAGCTTAGAAACATTTGAGGTCTCCCTAAGAAGCTGGCAATGGTCCTACCCACAGCAGGTAGGTTGCTATTTTCTTCTCATCTCAGTTGCAGAAAGTGAAGATGGTAGAGGGAAGCAGAGATGAGTGAGGCACCACAAACCACAACCAAAAGTCAAGATTGAAAGGGCATTTAACAGTAGCATAAGGAAGCCTTAATACAACGAGCTTAAACAAGTCATGGCATAACTACAAGGCCTGTTTGGGAATCAGCCAGTCAGAGGAATCCTTCAATGAAATGGGAGATAATCATGTGGTGGTAGTGGATTTAAGTTATCACAGATCATAAATGTTAGTGCTAGAAGAAGGGAGACTATCAGTCAACGTGTAACAGAACCTGTTCATTACACATCTGAGGGACCTAAGGCATAGAGTGGTGACAGGACATTGCCTAAGGTCTCACGGTCCACTGGAGCAGAACCTGGTGGGAACCCTTACCATGTACCTCACCCCAGCACATACGGGTTTTAAAAAAGCATGCAACTATTAGAGAAATTCAGTGGAGGAGGGTTTAAATCTTACTCTGCTAACTGAAAATAAGTCAGAAAGATCCTTCCTCTACCTGTTCATTTTATTTGCATATCAAAAACTCCTATAATAATGCTACTAATAATTAAGAAAAGCCTTCACCTTTCTGTTCTCAAAAGTACAGAAAAAAACACAGGGGTACTTTATGATAGAGTGAGTTTATCTCCCACTGTACGAACTTCTTACAGGGGCAATGACATCTGGATAGATTCATTTCTTAAGTGTGGTTTTCATTTCTGATCTGAATGAATTTGTTCCTCTATGGGACAACATCACCACGACTGTAGTTGAGATTCACAGGGAAGAATAAGTCAGTATAAAAATATTCATATTCCCATAACTTTTCAGGAATAGGATACAAGAAATTATCGTGACTCTTCTTCATTTTCTTCCTCTCTCTAACTCCCCATTAGAGAATATGCCCCTTGTATTATGTGACAGGATTTCAAGTCAAGTAAATTAGCTTTTAGTTGATGGTATGACGCAATCAACTATTACTAAGGACGCATATTAAATGGACATAGACTAGTATCGTATTTGGGGGCGGAGAGAGACCGGACAGTAACTGCTGCCATGATGGCGGCTCGTGGAACTGAACATGACTAGGAGACCGTCCTGGAAGGTGAGAAGCAGAGAGTTGGAGGAGGGTAGCTTGGCTGTCTTAATGCCAATGGCAAATGATTGCTGGTCTGAGCATATTAGCATATTAGCAAAACAATTATCCTACACAGAAGTAATATTTCCTACAAATATAATGTTTATGCAAATACAAACTTTGGCATTTTTCATTACTACATTGTTTTCTTTTAGAAGTTGCCAAAATGAAACAGGCTATCATTAGTAATAGTACCTGAGAAAACATTTTGCAATCTATAAGAAACGACACTAATTTAGTGCAAACGAAACACACCTGAAACCTAATTCTCCTTCACCTATATTCTGCAGATAACATCATTCATGTGACTTTTTTGTATTGCACCATTAGCCAACACCCATGTTTTGTCCCTTTGGTGGGGCCAAAGGGAGATGCCTGGTTGGCTTAGCAATATGAGAACCAGGAAGGTGGGGGGTGGGAGAGGGAAATGATGCTCTTTCTTTTCCATACTCCTAGAAAGCAGATGTGAACACGGTGAAAGGGGGGGGCAGACAGCTCAGAAACGTGACGCTGCCCCCTGCAGGTGGTGCAGGAGAAAGAAAAGATTCACCACAGTCTACAATTCCTGCCAAGAGCATCAGGCATGCCAGAAACTGAAAAGGTGAGAATGGGGTCTCTCGGCTGTAATTCCACCTCTTCCTCTAGAAACTCACTTAGGGTGACCCCTGTGTTGCATCCCGCACCCTCCTCTTCTTTCCTTGAGTGGTGGCTGTAGTGGCTAACAGAATCCCTTTCCTTGCTTGGTCCTTCTCGCTAACTGGCAGGATTCAGAAACTCTTGGACAATATTACAACAATTTGTATTGTTAGTCTATGGAATGCCAGACATTTTTGAAAAAAAACATGACACCAATGAAACCACCAGAAAATCATCCAGGCATTTCCCTGTGCATAGCATAGGGTTCTGTTTCTCTTACCATCAGAGAGGGATTCATAGTCATAATCATATTCGTCCTCTTCATCTTCCTCTTCCTCGTTATTAGCAGGTGGAGGGTTGGCATTCCCGCCATTATATGCCTGAGCTTGCATGGATGCTAACTGATGAGCCTGTAAGGTATATCAATAATTAAAGACTGCAGATGCTAAGCTACTGACCTTTCATTTATAGCTTTCAAATGACCATCGAATGCTTACCACAGTCATTAAAAGTGGCTTATCCTATTTTGATTCATTTGGGAAAGGAAATAAAAATCTAAATTCACCTGAAGTACAAGGTTAATACTTGGGTGAAAGTTAACATTCTTACAGGAGGAATCCTGGAGCTTTTAGAAACAATCACAAGGAATCACGTGTGGTGCCCAGCCAGCTGGGTTCCCTGGGGCAAACCCTCCAGGAGAACCCTTGGTGCTTCAGAGAACCACCACCAATCCCACATGATGAAGAAGTGAATTGGCCCATCAATTTTGAAAAGTAAATCTCAGCTAGGAAACAGTTTTTTCTTTCCTTCTTAAAATAATATCTAAAGGCCCCTGACCTTGAGAAAAATGTTAGAATCCCTATGGACAAAGAGACCAAAAGAATAGTTGGTTTAAATAAAGTTTTTCAACAGACTTCATCTAAACCATAAATCAGATGAACAAAATAGGCTTAGAAACTTCCAAAAACTTGATGTGTGCTGCCAGGGAGATCATGTGCCTCTGCATCCGACTAGAATTACTGTGACGGGATATCACAGGACACAAGAATAAATATAGGTCTGGGAACCTAGCTTAAGGAAATAATCTGAAATATACAAACGTTCCTTGCCTGAATTAAAAACAGGAAACAATTCAAAAGTTCAACAGTAGAGGAGTGGACTTAGTAAACTATGGTATATCTGCTTCAGAGAATGAGCCATGAAAAAAGAATTGTGATATATATTTACTGAACAAAGGCTCCAGAATTGTGTGTGTAAATATAATATTAGGCTCCAGAATTGTGTGTGTAAATATAATATTTATACATGTAGATATATACATATATACATGTATCTATGTAAATATATATACCATTCTATATTCTTTGTTCAGTATCTATATATATCTCTCTATGTATAATGATTGTACTAATATAAAATGACATGCTTCAAAAGGCTGGATATTAAATGTTAATATAGCAGGGATTCTTGTTTTTTTTTTACAGATTGGCACCTGAGCTAACAACTGTTGCCAATCTTCTTTTTTTTTGTCTCCCCCCTGCTTTTCTCCCCAAATCCCCCCAGTACATAGTTGTATATTTTAGTTGCGGGTCCTTCTAGTTGTGGCATGTGGGACGCTGCCTCAGCATGGCCTGATGAGTGGTGCCATGTCCGTGCCCAGGATCCGAACCCTCGAAACCCTGGGCTGCCGAAGCGGAGTGTGCGAACTTAACCACTTGGCCACGGGCCGGCCCCACAGCTGGGATTCTTGACCTGTTTTTGTGGCAGACCCCTCTGGCAATCTGGTGAGGCAGGATCCCTTCTCAGAATGACGTTTTAAATACATAAAATACATAAGATTACAAAGGAAAAAAGAATGTTGAATACAGTTATCAAATGTTGGAAAAAATGAATTTGTGCTATGGGAATATATGTTCCTTTATTAACACAGTAAAAAATGTATAATGGTAGGTCAAGTAATGTTTTTGAAATAGTGATTAACATAAATAATTCTCGGAAATATTAGCAACTACTGTGATATAATATGAAAAAGCTGTGATTTCTATTGGTGACAAAGACATAGATGGGTGCTGCCAACATTACTGTGGTTTGCTCCCTACATCTATAATCAGAAGAAATGCTAAATTTCAGAGAGAGGCTGGCGAAAATGAAGATGTAACTTTTTTTGTATCTAAGTTCATGGACCCCCTGAATTCTTTCTGTGGATATTACCAAGGCTAAGAATCCCTGAAATATAGGTTGTGTTTGGTCTTGGAATTATGTATGTTTTAAAATAATTCTCTGTTCCCTAAATTTCCTGAAATGTGGTTATATTACCTTTACAATAAAAATGTACACATAAGGAAGATACAATTTAGGCTATGTCTACAGCCAGATAAATATTTGACCATGCAGTCCACTCCAGATAACTGAGCATTGTCTAGGCTGGGATTTCTCAAAGTGGGGTTTATGGAACACTATCTCCATGGGTGTTAATAGCTGTTATGTAAAAAATGACAAAGTAACCACAAAACACAATGGAAGTTTGGAAACAGCAGCTTAAACAAACTGAAGCGCATTCCTACTACAGCGTTTCACATAGCCTTCATTTAATATGCTAAAGCACATCATGATTCTTCAAAGATCTCAGCGCAGCATTTCCCACGCTTATTGAACCAGGGAATTTTCTTTTCTTTTTTCAGAGTGTCTCATAGGATTAGCATTCTTCAAAAGTCTGGGAAATCTGCTCTAGGCACAAGTGAGCCACAAAAGCAAGGCTATTTGTCATGGACAAGAGAAAGTCCTTGACGTAGCGAGCATTCAAGGTAGGCCGAGTGCTGGGAATGATGATGCAAAGAGCTTGGTAGGCCCACTGGCAGAAAAGTGTGAGAACTGTATGCTAGGCGTGGTGCCATTCAAAGACTCACAGACTAGCAATGTCAGAAAGTGGAGTGCCAAGGTCTGTTAGGTGCTCAAATCCTTCCACCAGTGCAGGAAGTATGGAAGTATGGGGGAAGTGGCCAAATGAACAGCCAGGAGCTGACATCCTTATTCTTTGCAATATCCTATTTATTCTGAGGCAGAAAAACAGGACCCCAGCTCTGAATAGAAGCAATTCAGATATAAGTCAGGGGGTTAGAGTGAGGGGTCAGATGAGGAGACTGGCTCACATGGGTCTAGACAGGAGCCATGTCTTACTCTGCTCTGTTCCCCCAGCACGTAGCACAGTGCCTGTGATCTGGTGTGAACTGTTTGAATCTAGCAGAGTGGAAGTAGGGAGACCAAGGTGAGAATACTGGAGACCTGGTGGAGTATAGTTAGGGAGCATCTGTAAGAGCCTCAGCACTAGCCTGAGGCAGATGAAGGGCTTCAGAAATCCCGATCTGAGTCAGTCCAGCCTTGCTGAGGGGGAGTTCCCTGTGTGGAAATGACCCAGGCCTTCTAAGTTAGGGGTTCCGTCTGTGCACACCCAGCCTCATGTGAACTAACATCACTAGGTCCAGACCCACAACCTGCCAGGCAACTAAAAGGTCTTACAGATACGACTGTCAGTCCAGAGAGGAAATCATGGGGATTGGAAGTGATCTTAAACAAGCATCTGGAAATGGCATTACATTGTCCCATTTTTCCAGAAAGAGGAAGAGGTAAGTTGTGGAAATCATAAAGGAGGAAGTATCAAGGTGATATTGGGCAAAATTTCAGAATGAATTAATTAGTTGGTTGTGAGAACACAGAAAAAGAGGTGGTTAGCGGGAGTTAGCATGAGTTTACTAAGAACAAATCTATCCAGTAACCTATTTAGACTTTTTGGTTAAGGTAACTCACTTTGTGGGAAACAACAGATAAGCGGTCTTTCCAAACTTCCAGGATGATTAGAAGTATTTTTAAATAAACAGATTGCCAGGCCTTCCTTGTGGAAATTCTCATTGAGTTGGGCAGATTTGGGACCCAAGAATCTATGTTTTCAGAAGTGTCCCCGTAATTCCTATTAATGTATTCTGAAACCTGTGTTGCCTTTGAAAATGTCTTTCCTGAAGGTCTGAATCTGCCACTATGAGCTGGGTGGCTTTGAGAAAGTCACATAAGTGGCCAGATCTCAGTTTTCTATTTTATACCTAAAGAATTTGAAGTGGACTCTGGAGAAATGGGGGCTGTGAGAGAGCAGAGCAGTAGACAGGAGGGCTCATCACTTAAACTCCAGGGACACTCTATAAGAAGGGCCACAGGGCTCTCCACTTAGCTGCCTGGCTCAAGGGCACCTTGGGATGAAGGCACAATTTGAAAAAATGCAAATACACACATCAAAAATCAAAATTCACAAAGAACACTGTATGCTGCAATAACGTACCAAAACCAAGAAGAGCAAATATAACAGAGATAAATATGAGGCTCCTGCGCACAGAAGGTTAAAACTCAGTGTAGACCTGGGACAATGAGGAGACTAGACATAAGAACAGTCCATGTGAAAATAACTGAATACTTTTTGTTTTCCACAAACTCGACATGAACCTGGTGTGTGTTACAGAATTTTAAAAGTGGTAATAGTCCTAGGCTGCATTAACTGAGGTATAAAGTTCAAACTAAAAGAGGTGATGGTTTCACTGTCCTCATGCTGTCACAGACCCTGTCTGGAGCATTGACTTAGTTCTGGAAATCATGTTTTAAGATTGACAAATCCATGAATATCCACAAATTTAAGAATATCAAAATATTTTTAATGGAAAGTGAAAAGTCTTAGCAGCCACATCCTTTGAGGAACAGTTGACACAACAAGAATGTTTAGCTTGGAGAAGAGAAAAGCTGGTGGGGAGACACATGCTAGCTCTCTAGATACAGAATTAGTCTGTGCAGCTGCAGAGGGAAGAAGCAGTGCCAAAGAGTAGGAGGAAGAGGAAGGAAGATTTGGGCTCAACATAAAGGAGACTTCTGTCACAACACGATCTATTCATTAGTGGAAGGGAGGCTGCAGAAGTAACTGTGAATAACTATGAAAGGAATGGGAAAGGCAACAGCTACGAGAACTTCAAACACATCTGGAAGACCACAGAGGTATGCAAAGGGAAGCTCTATCTTCTTGGCAGTGAGGAGTGGGCAGTAGTTGCTGGATAAAGAAAACAGCACGGAGGAACAGTGTGGTAGAAGAAAGAGTGCCCAATGGGCAGGCAGTTACTGATGCAGCACTTCAGGAGGGCCAGGCATTAGGGAACACATGCTAATATTTTAGTCAAATGACTTCATAACACAGCCCATAACCATAGGTCTCATGGCCTCTGGAACCTAAGTAAATGCCAGGCCTTCTGCAGCAGCTTTGAGCGTACAGATTTGGACAAAGGTAGACCTAGCTGAGGCCTCAAACTGGAGGTCCTTGGGACTGACCACTTCCAGGCCAGACTAGTTTGGCTGGTGTCGTGTTTTAAAAAGAATTTAATTAGAGCTGTTCATTTATGAGGGCATGCACGCTCCACTCATGTCCTCACCACTTCCAACTGTCATATATCCAGCTGGCTCCTCATATTTATGTTTCCTGCTTGGCCCCTGAAGGTGACTGATTTTGTAACTCGTGGCATAGAGCTGTGTGTGATCTTCAAATGGGTCATGTGTACCTACAGGGTATGCAAAGACTTCTGGGGATGTGCAGGTTCATATATTTTTAAAGGAGTCAATTTCTAGACTCAAGATTTTCCACATCTATGTGTACTTTTCTAGAAATAATCCTGCCTGAGAACAAGCTTATGGTCAGCTGGTTCTCCCTTCGCATCTTTTCATAATTGCTCTTCTCCTATTTTACAAAGGAAATCATAACTCTCACTATCAATCAACAATCTTATTGTGATGCATGAGATGAAGTGAAAAAGCACCCAAGGCAGCAAAAGGACAGTTAAGAATGTAGAGCTCCTGGGGGCCAGCCCCGTGGCCGAGTGGTTGGGTTCTTGTGCTCTGCTTCAGCGGCCCAGGATTTCGCCAGTTCGGATCCTGGGCGCGGACATGGCGCCGCTCATCAGGCCATGCTCAGGCGGCGTCCCACATGCCACAACTAGAAGGACCCACAACTAAAAATGCACAACTATGTACTGGGGGGCTTTGGGCAGAAAAAGGAAAAATTAAAAAAAAAAATCTTAAAAAAAAAAAAAGAATGTAGAGTTCCTGACAGACAGTCTTGAGAAACTAAAGATGGGAGCATTTAATTTCATCCAGGCACCAAACATGTGCAAGGCTCCATGCCTTATCTGTCTGTCTGTCTATCTATCACCTATCTATCTATATATCTTTCTTCCTTTCCCTTCCTTCTTTCCACTGTCTGTCCATCCATCCATCTATCTTAGAATTAAAATTAAAAATTGAGATGGTCATCATAGGGATTATAATACAATGTTTATAAATTGAAAAAATAAAGTCAGACTTTTTCTGACCAAAGGTAAGTCTAGCTGACTGGACTGATTTATTTATAAGGACTGTTTTTTTGTATATTATGTTTGTATGTAATTTCTGTTATCTATGATATATTTGTGTATAATAAATAATATGTTTGAAAAAATGTCCTTTGTAACTATTTAAACTTGTGATAAGATTTTTCATGTCACCTTAAAAATGTATAAGGGGGAAAAATGTATGAGAAAGGTACATGGTTTTTCAAAATTCTTTGAAAGGATCCTTGAGCAAAAAAAGTTTGATAAGCCTGAGGTACTCTAGTTAGGGCAAACCTGATCATAGGAATCTGCTGGGCTGAATGGGTTCAGGGTCCCTTCTGTAAATATCTGCTTTTCTGCTCAGAAGCGTAGGTCTCAAGATGATGGAACCTCTGGCCTCCCCTTCATTCTCCACTCTAGGGCATCTGAAGTAATCCGGGCTTTTGGTGAATCACCAGGGTTACTAAGTGATATAACATAAGCCCCTAACACTCGCCTGGACTTTGGGCCACCTGGAATCCTGCCGTGGGTGAGCCGGACAATCTGGGAATTCCCTGGTTCTTACTAGAACAGCAGATGACAAGATGCTCCAAAGGGCCTCTCAGAGAAGCAGTAATGTTCTAGAATGGCAAGAAACACTGGAACTAGAGCCAGAGAAGTGGGATAATATAATGTTTACAGAGTGGTCTGCAATTCTGACAGGGGTCTCACAATTCATCTCGGGAGAGATATTGTGAGATTTTAGCGTCAGAAGGGTTCTTTGAGGCTAGTTACCTTAACATTCCCATTTCATAGATGGAGAAATGGAAGCCCAGAAAGACTGACTGGCCCATGGTCACATGGCAGGTTTGTGACAGAGTAAGTGGCTAGAACCTGGCATCTTAGCTCCACACCTAATGCTCTTTCTCCAATATCACACTATATATCCTTTGGCTTTAAACTCAGGCCCTACCCGAGATTTCTATAAATTAGAGCTTTTAGACGATTTGATGATTGTTCCAAATTGACTACTCAACTAGGTCAAACGCTTGACTCAATTCAATGTGACATTTTTATTAATGACTTAGGGCAAAGGTTCCTAATATCTTGGGCTCATAGAATCCCTCTGCTGCCTTCTCTTTTCTCTGGGGACCACTAAAGCAGGACTGGAGCAGGGCCTGGAGGCTTAGAGGTGATGGCAAAGAGAGAAATTAAAAGTTATAGGATGCCACCTAGTTTTTCCTCTGGACTGTTCTGTGTCTGGAGCTGCACCATTCTACCCCTGAAGGGTGCTGAGGTTCATGCAGCTTGCTGTAAGCTTCAAAAGTGGTGTTTTACGGCCAACAGTGCCCTCTTAAATAGGACAAAGAGTTTTAGCAGTTGCCATTCTGGGGGATAAGTAAGTGCAACCTGGCATGTGGACTTGTGGTCCTGGACCTAAACTTTTTCAGGGATCCTTGGGCTGAGGGCCATCCTACATAAGTGGGTTTGTGGTGCTTGAGGTGCAGATCTCCATAGGTGAGGCAGGTATGGGAGTGCCTTGGAGTCCACCTGCCACAGTGATACACTCTGCCACCTTCCATGCTGGGACCACAGGGCTGCTGCTATTGGGGTTCCACCAACGACCACAGGAGTCACAGCCCCATGTCCAAGTCTCTCCCCACAGGGGGCTCTCCCTACAGGGCACTATAGCAACCACTGTGGGATTGACAGCCAGGAACCCAGGTCCAGAGACAAGAGTCACACATTATCCTGCTCAGAGTAAATTAAATAACAGAAGTACATTCTACGTGGGAAGTCAATTCCACAAAATAAAATTTAAGGTGAGTGGGATGAGAATATTTACTGGTCTATTAAATGAAAAGCCAAAAATCAAATGTATCATTCAAGGAAACTCAATCTTCAAACACTAGTTTCCCACCAGGTGATCCAAAAGCTTAGAATGACATTAATTTCTTTGTTCTGTGCACACAGCCTACCCCTAGCCGCTTTAATAACAGGAGAGTACCTTTTGCTTTAAGATATCCACTGGGGTCTGATGGGCTTTCAGCTTCTTATTTTTAAGAAGCACTTTTCTTCTAAGTTGGTCAGGTGAGGGAAGCATTGGATCATCTGAGAAATCACTCTCAAATAAGAATTTAGCCACCAGTTTTTCTCCAAAAACAGTCTAAAAAGAATAAAGAAAAACACATAAGCAATGCCTTTTATCTATAATTCAACTAGATACTTCAGCACAGTTGAATTGTTTAAAAAATCCTAGGAAGCGGGCTGGCCCCGTGGCCGAGTGGTTAAGTTTGCACGCTCCACTGCAGGCGGCCCAGTGTTTCGTTGGTTCGAATCCTGGGCGCGGACATGGCACTGCTCATCAGACCACGCTGAGGCAGCGTCCCACATACCACAACTAGAAGGACCCACAACGAAGAAAATACAACTATGTACCCGGGGGCTTTGGGGAGAAAAAGGAAAAAAATAAAATCTTTAAAAAAAAAAATCCTAGGAAGAAGAAGGAGGAAAGAAGCCGTCCCTAAGCCACCAGGGGGAACGTCCTGATGCCCAGGGACCGACAGTGCGTCCCTCCCAGCTTAGTTTGCTACCAGCTGATTGAGATGATTGCAGTCTAGGTGCCACAGGACGTCACCACTGTGGTTAATTTCATAAAAAGACTTTTCTCGAAACTATTCTATTTCATAAAGAGATGAAAAGTGACTATGAAAATCTCTTACACCGCACAGAAGTTCACACTTTATATCATGAAAAAGTAGTTAAAGGAGTATTTCTAAGTTACACATTTTTCTTTAAAAAAAAAAGTGTCCTAAAATTTCTGAATTATTCTGCGTTTGCAGTGGTAGCAATACTTCGTTCTTACCAGATAATAATAATAATGCAAATAATAAAATTACATTTAATCTGGTCTTGTATGATAAGGGTAATGTTCTAACATTCAGTGAGAAATTAATTGCTTTTTAGACAAAATTTGTGTTCTGGAAGGAGTATTTTAAAAGCAGATGTCTAAAAATATTCCCATTGTGATATGATTTTGTTGTAGGAAACAATGTATGTTAACATAAAAACTCTCATATATGCACACTTAAGAAACATGGAAGCAGACTTTCTAATGGTTAAAAAATCTTACAAATGAAGGGTTTTTGTGGAGTTTGAATTCATTTGTTAAAAATATAAAAGGCAACACCTTTTCAATAAGTTTCTAAGAAAAACTGATTGATACCAGGAAACATACAAACTGTCTAGCCAAATTTCAACAAAAACCTTCGCATCATTAATGGATTTGAGAAATGAGTACCATGATTTGGCAAGCACAGCTAATGACGCCCCTTTTCCATCTGGATACACGTATCTTTGTAAGGTATCTTAATCAGCTACTGTAGCTAGTAAAACCAAATACCAAAATGACAAACTAAACTTACCACCAGACACCCAAGTCATTGATCACAAAGTTTAAACAAAAATTTCAAAAATAAAAAAGCATATTCAATCATATTACTCCCACTAAAAATTTAAGTAATAAATCAACAATAAATTTACTTCAATTTTTTTTGTGAGAGCAAAAAGGGTTTTGTACCATTAATAAATAATAGTATTAAAAATAATTCTTTACTTCATCTTTTCTATGCTATTCACTTTTATATTCTATTTTTTCATGTTTTAATAAATGTATAAAATATGTTAAGTAGGATATGTATATAATTTATAAATAAGTCAATAAATGTATAATAAGAATACATGCTATAGTATTTTACTGGCAGGGGTATACAATAAAAAAGGTTTAGTAAATGATGGCAAAGGAAAGACAATATGAAAGGCTAATTAGTTTTGTTGGCATTAGTATTTGAGGACACCTTCCCCTGGCAGTGCCCTCCCTCCCACTGAGAGCCATAGGTCTATAAATGCCTCTACCAGAGGGAGGGGGAAGTTCAAAGGAATACCTGCTCCTGCATCTGTCTGCATATAGTTTCCTTGTGTCAGGAAGGGCCGAGGTTAACACAGCAACTGTGCTGGCCAGTCTAAGGTCTTTGCCAATGTGGATCCCTCATCTGTAGTGTGGGCACAAGAAGATTTGACTTATTTGTCCTGGGATATTTTTAGCTTTCCTACATAAAACTGACAGGTGACATCCTGGCACCCCTGATTTGTGGTACCAGAAATGTTGGAGAGTTGGTCTGTCCTTATCTCCTAAGGCTTTCTGGAAATGGTCAGGAGACCACAGAACAATGCTCCTATCACTCCAGCTAAAAAGGTGGACCATTTGAGAGAGCCCAAGCTCCCAGAGCATCTCCATTTCTCAGGTCTGAGAGACCCTAATTGTATGTGCTTCATGGCTGAGGTCCAGCTGTGGTGTGGTCCACGGTGGCTCCATATAAAACTCAACAACAGCTGCAAGACAAAGGCCACGATGCCAAGATACATCTTAGTTAAAAGCTTACCTTGAAAATTTCTGCCATTTTTCGTTGCTGAGGCAATGAACAGTGGTTCTCAATTGATATGATGATTGGCAGGTCAGAGGTGATGAAGGCACTTCGATCAATGGCTTCAACCACTTCCTATGAGAGCCAAAACAGCTCATCAGAATTCAAGTATCTGTCCAGTGTGTCAGAAGGCAAGGTACTTATAGCCACAGAAAGCATCTAATTTGTTGTTTTCAGAAGACTCTGGCCAAAGCGGTTTTTACCCTTTTCAAACATATTTTCAAATTAAGCAAGAGAACAAGGCTATTTTCTATAAAGACATTAAACTGTTCATATTGAGTTTTGCTCACATACTATAAGGAACAGCTATCAGTATGCTGAATTTAACAAATCAACATATATATATTCAGTATACTATAGGTAAAAGACACTGGTTTAGTTACAGCATGAAAAATAATGAGGCATAAGATATTTTCCTACTTTCAAGCAGTGTATAATCTTCTTGGGGCAATAAGGCATATATTTATGTGTATATGTAAACCAGTTATCAACTCCCTCCCTCTATCTAGAGTACAAGAGATTTAACAGGGCTGCATAGAAAACTGAGTTCAAGAGAAAATGTATTTTAGCCACCATCTTCACAAATAAGACAGAAATAATAGTATGCCTTCCCAGCCCCACCACAGTTCAGAGAAAAATGATGTTACACAGCCAAAGACCCTCTGAAAGAGGGTAGTACAACGAATTAATAAACTACCTAGCATCTGAAACAATAATCCAATAAGACCAGTCTTCCTGGGTGACCAATTTCCCCGACGTGGAACTAATTCTCATTATTTTATAATTTTAATTATTTAATCATCTTCTAACAGGTGATGTTGGCCTTTGTCAGCAGGAAACCAGGACAAATGACCCTTAATTCCTATAACAAGAGAACAGCCCCTGCTGTTTTTGTTTTTTTTGAGGAAGATTAGGCCTGAGCTAACATCTGCTGCCAATCTTCCTCTTTTTGCTGAGGAAGACTGGCCCTGAGCTAACATCCATGCCCATCTTCCTTTACTTTATATGTGGGACGCCTACCACAGCATGGCTTGCCAAGTGGTGCTGTGTCTGCACCCGGGACCCGAACCAGCGAACCTTGGGCCGCCAAAGTGGAACGTGTGAACTTAACTGCTGCACCACCCGGCCGGCCCCAGCCCTTGCCTTTTATATGTCATCTTATGACATATGGCAACAACCCCATTACATGATAACTAATTTAAGGTAAGAGTTACTAAACTTTGGTTGGAGGAGAATCTAATGAGAGTTCTATAAATCAACTTCCAGAAAAATGAATATGTGCATATCCTACACAATCAATACTGCAAACAATCTCAGGAAGTCTTCAGACCCAGGATAAGAACACTTGACCTAAGGTATAATTTGATAGAATCACTGATTTAAACGATGAATGAAAACAATGACTTCATGATTTGATTTAAAGAAAGTTATGAAGTATTACCTTGAAGGGGATCTTGGTTGTCAGGGTATGTCCATGATAAATGATGGGCATCCCATCATCTCCATCCCAGCAGTCCAACTCTATGCTCCTACAGCCTTGCAGGAGGACCTGTGTGATCAATGAATGAATCCACCTCACATGACCAAATGGAGATAAAGCCTCAAATTAAACCCAGCACATGCTTCAACATATCAGTGTTCACATTCAGGGCTAACACAGAAGGGCATAAGATCTAAAAAAAAAATGCTGCATTTTGGCCACAGGCCACAATTAATCAGGGTAGAGAGAACAGATTCAGGTGGAAAGAGTGCTTATGGGAGCTGAATACTATTGGAAGGTAAAATTTGATAGCAAAAATATCTGACCATTTCCCCAGCAACTTTCGTCCCTCAAGGGACCTATACATGGCATATCCTGAAATGAGAGAGCCAGGCTAGTACTCTATCTGGGCAGATGTCAGTGGAGGTCAAGTTGCTGATGCTGCAGCCCAGAGGAAATGAGGCCACTGATTCCTAAATGAACTGGCCAAACATTTACATGAAGCCAGTCAGGATAAAATCCCCTCCATTTAGATCCAAACTCTGCCACCAGCTAATCCCCTTGCTATGACCATGTAGCATTTAAGAAGAGTAGAAACAAGGAGTTATCAAGGATTTGCTTTGCTGTCTAATCCCAGAACAGCATCCAGAGCAGAGATGGCAAATAATCCATAAACACCCCTCTCCCATTCACATAGCAGACGTCAGTAATCAATCACAGCACACCTGCCCCTAAGCTTTGATATATTCTCTCATGAACTCTTCAGCATAGTGCTCCAGGAAACACCACCAATGAATCAGATGGGATGATACCTATTTGCTATCCTAGATCTAGAGTTGGAAGCAGAGCTCCTGACACAACGTGCTTGGGTTGCAGCTTTGTAATGTTTGCTTGGAGCAATGTCTTCCTCCACAGAATCTATCTGTAAAAGATTCTGCATAGTGAAAGGGTAACTCAAGCCAAGAGGCGGATATATCTGTGAATGGGCTGACTCACTGATTTAAGAATCCACATAACTATTTCCATGAGACAGCAATCTAATACTAAGGGCTGGTGGCCACCGGACTTGCTGCCACAAAACTCAGACAGTGGCATCCCTCTTATTTTAATATTTTTGATGAGATACTTGCTAGATTCTTCCCATTGCACAGTATGCAGCATCCAATGTTCCTGGGTGACCAATCTTCCCAGGTGGACTGATTCTCTCGTCTAGAATCCCAAGGCTATCTATCAGCTTCTTTCATCAGCTGGAGTATCTACAGGTATATTGCTTTGGCCTGGAGATTGTTGTGTAATATGACAGCTGGAACATGAGGCTGCTTCATCTCTATAGTGAGCCTGCCATACTGGAAAGAACATTCACTGACTGGAGGCAGATTGGATGGTTCTCCAGCATGAAAAGACCAAAGGTCTTTATCAAAGTCTGCATGACTTTAAGACCTCCATATATGGATAGAAAAGGGAAACCAGGGCTGAAACTTCTGGGTGAAAACAGGGTTTTTTCTCACTTCCCATTCTGCCCTACAGAGTAATGTTAGGAGGTAATTAGGAGGGCAGAGGGAGGGTGATAAGAAATAAAAGAAAAGGATCTTCATACTAGGTTTAATCATGTCTGAGTCTCTTTGAGGGGTTCTTGTGCCTTATTCAAAGGCTATGACAATCTCTACTTGGGATGTAATGTTAATGAGTTAAAAAAAAACTCTTTGAAGTCATATAGGAAAGTGAAGTAGGAATGAAAGCGAGGACATTGGTCCTTGCTTATTTTCTTGGGAGCAACACATGCATGCATGCACACACACACACACTTCATTTCTTTCCCCTAGAACAATGGATTTCAAATTACTTTTAACCTTGGAATTCTCTGTGCAAATGCAAGGCCAATATGTACAGCACCTAAAAAAGCAGGCCTGCAGCTGCGGTGGGGGTAGGGTAAGGGACCCTTCCTACTCTACTGCTTGATCATCTCAGCATCAGCAACTAAGTCCCCTTGACAGAAGTCCTCTTTTGAAAATCATAACTACTCTAAGGACACATCATCATTTCATAATAAAAGTACCTTATATTTTAAATTTAAAAATATACATTCCATTATAGATACATATTCCATACTAGATTTGGGAAAGAAATTTGACCCATGCTTTGAGGGACATCTGGACTAACCTGGAGAACAAACGAACTTCAAGTCTGATGGGTTTGCGAAAACAATACAATTATCATTTTCACACTTGGACTCACACACACATTCACACATTTATATTCCCTAGACCTAGCCTAGTTCCTTCCCAATTAACTCTTCTTGTAGGAGTTCAGAAAACAGGCAGCGTAGACCAGGAAGTTGCAGAAAATATAAGAGAGAGTCAACTGACATGCAGATCATTGAGAGTTGGATGTTTAGGTCAAAAGGATGTGCTTTTTCCAGTCCAGAGAACCTACTGAGTTCCCAAGGACATTCCCATGAATTTAAGCGTGAAGAAACACGCCTACATTCTGTGCAGAATTTTTTCTTGAGTTCGTTACCATAGGGAGGGATTGATTTTCTAAGAAATTGCAAAGCAAAACAAACAATATTTTGGGAATAACTTTGTAGAAAGTTGGATTTCCTACTATGCCTTCCCACTACAATATATTGATTTATTTAGCATTTAGGGAAACAATCAGAAAATCTTCCCATGGGAAAATCTAATTTTAGTAGGAGTAGGTCAGACTAACTTGGGTCTAAAAGCTATGAGTTTCAAACAAATGCTTTTTTTTTTTGTTGTTGCCTAGAATAAAGGTTAAGTATAGATAGAGGGGGAAACAAGAAAACAAAAAGAAGTAAAGAAAACAACTGGAGGTATAGGCAGTTTTCCCACACGTCATGTGTCCTCACATTTCACATGTAATAGTTTATAAGTTCTTCAGAGTCTGGGGTCAGGTTTTTGTGACTTTGGGGGTTACATAAATAAGGCTTAATGGAAACCACATTCCAAGTGGAATCTTAGTACCTGGCTGTAGAGTTCTACTGAGGATTCTCCTTTGAGCTGATGGCCTGTGAGGTAGGTATTGTGTGAAGATTCAATGTAGTAGTAGGAGAGGGGCAGCTGCAATTCTCTACTGTTCTCCTGTGACTCGTCATTTTTTGAGGCAAAATTATCTTTATCCATCAGAAACCTAGAGGAAACAAATTTTCTTAGACTGCCTGGGGAAAAGAGACACAGTTAAATGATAGGCAAAAGACATTTTAAGAGTTACCTTGCAAATCCTTCAAACGACATTAGGCCCTGATGACACATACTAACGCTGGGCTCGAACTTCTGCAAGGGATCCAAAAAGAGTGTTATTTAGGTAAAGGAAACTAAGGGGAAAAAACCACCACATCATTTTTTAAAGCTGTTCTGTTTTCATCAGGAAACATCTAAACCAAATATTTGAACTAATTCAGTTATGTAGTGGTAAGATGTAGTTTTTTAGTCCAAAAGAAAACATTTATTATGTGTGAGTTTATTATACGAAGCATATTTATTTAAGAGAAAAAAGGAGAGCGAGAGAAAAGAATAAGATTGATTTATACGAAAACAAACTGTATCAGTTTATACAGGTGAAAATGGGGATAGTAATAGCAGCTACCAGAGAGTTGGTGGGAGGTGAAATGGGAGGATTTTCACAGAACACTTAGTACGGTGCTCGTACTCGATAACGCTATAGTGCGCACACAATCATGTGATCATAATCTTACATCTTTAGCATTTCCAGTGATCCAATCCAATTGCTGGACAGCTAAGCCACTGATTTCCAATCAGGTGACAAGGGAGGTTGAAAACCTAGACTATTTCTGTTCCATGTGCCGCAGCCACAATGGACGGTCTCACCCCCCTATCTCTTGCCACCCTCTAGTTGAAGCCATCACCTTCTCTAGCCTGGATTACTGTGAAAGCTTCCTGCCCATCTCTCTGCTTCTATTCCTTCCCCAGCACTGTTTATTCCTGCTTATTCTCCCATGGGGCCAGAGTGACCTCTTAAAAAACATAAATCAAATCATATTACTCCCCTGCTCAAAAGTTTCCAATAGCTTCCATTTCACACAGACTAAAGTCAAACTCCTTACCATGGCCTAAAATGCCTAGAGGATTCGGCCCCTGCCTCCCTGTGTGGAATCAGATCTACCATTGTCCCTCTGGTTCATGGGGCTTCCCTCACACCAGCCTTTTCGTTGTTCCTCATAAACCCGGAGCTGGCTCCTGCCTCGATCTTTGAGCTTGCTATACCCTGTCTGCAATGCTCTTTCCTTAGCCCTTCACAGGGCTTCTTCATTCAGGGCTCAGCCCATGTGTCACCTCCTCAGAGTGGCTTTTGCTTACTCCTCACAGCCCTCCTGCATCACTCCATCCCCTCACTTTGCTAGATTTTTTTGAGAACTCATTATTATCTGAAATTACATCTTTATTTGTTTATTGTCTGCCTCACCCACTAGAATATAAGCTGCTTTGAGGGCCAGAACTTGATTTTATTTACTGTTGTACTTCCAGGTCCTGGAACAGAGCCAGGCTCATAGTATGAGCTAATAAATATTTGTTAAAATATCAAAGAGGTCGGAAACCTAGACGACCAATCCTATTGCATGTGCTAGAACAACAAGAAGGAATCATGTACCGATTCCCTCTAATAGTCACTGAGTAAGAGAAGGATTGGGACCCACGTTAATTATATGTTAAATAAGAACACATAAATTTGATATTTCAAAAGAAAGCCCCCAAAACCCTTTATTTCTGCCCCAGACTTAAAGGCTTTGGAAAGAAGTGTAGAAAGAGTAAATGTTTAGCAGAGAATAATTAGAATAGTCAGAGGCTTTACACATACATGTGCACAGGAAAGGGGTACAAACCTGGATGATGCTGAGGATTTCATCGTAAGTGCAATGTTCTCCTTGGCAATTCACTAGGAAGTCATTGAGCTGGAGTATGCCTACCCCAAATATGCCCAGGGACGTGCTCTCGATCCCAGTGCCGTTTGTCACGATACTTGCAGCAGCAATGGCATCGGATATCTGCCTCTGGTTGTCTGACAGCTGCTGTTTACTCTTAATGAACAACCCCAAATCCGAGACATTTCTGGTCAACAAATCTGAAACAGAATCACCCACAGAACATGGACAAGCTAGCCAGCATCTTTCACAAAGTTTATTTTGGAGATATTATTTTATTATATTATTTTGTGGAATTATTAATTATTAACTCTTCACTAATTTGTCTAAACAAGCGATCAAACTCAGTGCTTATCCTGGCTTCGCACAATTGAAGGAATAAAATAGCGAATCAATGACTAAATAAAAGAAAGTAAGGAAGAGCCAGGTCGATGATCTTGAAAGCCCACAAGCTGTGGTATTAGATGGGAACTAAATGTACATTTAATTGGGGACTTGAGGCTGAATTCAGAGTCTGGTTTTCGAGAATAGCTACTTCTACATTCTTATGTTTGCAAAGACTGAAGATGTACCCTTAAAATTAGAGTTTTTCTGCACTTTAAAAGTGTAATTATAAACATAGTGTGCAGGTTTCTGAGTGAATACAAGTTTTCAACTCATTTGGGTAAACACCAAGGAGTACAATTTCTGGATCGTATGGTAAGAGTATGTTTAGTTTTGTAAGAAACTGCCAGACTCTCTTCCGAAACGGCTCTTCCATTTTCTTACCAACAGAGTCCTAGTTGCTCTGCATTACACCAACTTTGATACGGCCAGTCATTTTAATTCCAAGCACTTTGGAAGACAGTCTGGCATTTTCTTTCAGAACTAAACGTAGGCTTACCATATGATCCAGTAATTGTATTCCTAGGTGTTTATCTACATGAGTTTAAAACTTATGTCCACACAAAACCTGCACACAAATATTTAAAGCAGCTTTATTCATAATTGCCAAAACTTGGAAGCTACCAAGATGTCCTTCAAAAGGTGAGTGGAAAAACAAACTGTGATACAGCCATACAATGGAATATTACTCAGCAATAAAAAGAAATACGCTGTCAAGCCATGAATAGACATGGAGGAACCTTAAATGCATATGGCCAAGTGCAAGAAGCCAGTCTGAAAAGGCTACATACTGTATGATTCCAACTATATGACATTTTAGAAAAGGCAAAACTATGGAGATGGTAAAGAGATCAGTGGTTGCCTGGGGTTCAGACAGAGGGTGGGAGGAATGAAAAGCTCGAAGACAAGGGATTTTTAGGGCAGTGAAACTATTCTGTATAATACTGTAACGGTGGATACATGTTATTACACTTTTCTCAAAACCCATAGGATGTACAACACAGTGAACACTAATGTAAACTGTTGACTTCAGTTAATAATAACATATCAATACTGGCTCAATTATAACACTATACCACACTAATGCAAGATATTAATAATAGGGGAAACTGTATGTATGTGGGAGAAGGGTATTTGGGAAACTCTCTGTACTTTGCATTCATTTTTTTCTGTAAACTTAAAACTGCTCTAAAAAATTAAAGTCTAGTAATTTTTAAAAAGTGAAACTACTTGATTAATCCATAATTATGCACATTTTATGACTAAAGTTGAAAAAGGTTAATATTCTTAGCTTAAGAACAATATAAGTTTTTAAATAATTAGAAAGCCACTGCATACAAGAGGACAGTTTTTTTTGGTTTTTGCTTTTTTGTCTTTATAGTTTCCCACAAGAGCAGAGGAGAAAAATAATAGGCTTAAAATGCATGGGTGGTGATGGTAATGGTGGTGGTGTGAGTGGGACCGAAGAATTAGACATTCTGGTTTACATATTAGGAAAAATATCCTGGATAGGACAGGAATGCTCTGTTGAGGTCACTAAAGATTTTCCTTGTCAAAGGACAGACAGCTCCCACCCTGGGGTTGAGCACCCATCTGCCTGAAGAAGGCAGAGAAGAGACTGATTGTTCTCATCTGGGACACACCACACACCCAGTGGACATCTGGAAATGGGTGGGAAAGGGTTTTGGTTGTCAGAATGACTGGAGGGCTCTATTGATTAAATATTCTGAAATACACGGACAGACCCACACAATGATGAATTTCCTTGCCTCAAATGCCAATAGTACCTGTCCCCATGACACCATGAAATCATTCTCTAAGTGTTTCACCAGCCTCCAGGTAACAGCATGCCACGTGGGACAGGCTGAGGGTTTGTGCGATTGGATCACATGTTTAGATAGAAAGATCTCACAGCGAAATAAATTGTTATACAAACCTAGGTCAGGCTGAAGACCGCTGGTGTTTTCATCGATTGTGAGGTTGGTGTAGAGCGGGGCCGACTCGGAGCCGGCTCGGTTGCATGGCACAGCATAGATGTCAAAGAGATCCTTCAGGTCCTTGCGGCTCCGTACACTGCGAGGAATGGAAAAGACCTCACATTGAGTATTGTTATAAAAATGTGGAGCTGAGAAAGGGTGAGAAGAAAGCACGCCATACCTGAATGATTTGAACAGCTCAACAAATTCAATGAAACTCATGTTACTGTCTGAAACCATGAAGCTCTGAAAGCCCTTCATTCCTCCTTTGATCCGCCCGTGCCAGCTGCTGCTGCTCCAAGCACTGCAACAAAGACACGGCCTTAATGGGCAAAACTGGGGCCAGCCTGGTCATTCTGCCCCAACAGACGTTCTCTGATTAGCAATACGAGCAAAAAGAGGATTGCAAGTCATTTAAGGTTTAGGGTATTTTCTAGATTCCCTTTTCATTTCTCTCAAAATTAGTCTATATTGTGTTAGAGGTAATAAAATATATTAGATATTGAAACCACTTCATGTTTGCAGCCTATTTAATAAGGCCACAAGGCTGAGGTTAATATTCCTCTACTAATCAAAACAGTTCTTTGAAGTCACAGGTCAATGGGGGAAGAAAAACATAAATTCAGTGTTTTTGAAGAAAAGTCATCTAAAAAAAGTTCAAAATTAATCATAATCTGTGGAAAATTATGCAGGTTCTTTCTTCTATTCTAAATTATAGAAACACATTTAAGAAGAAAGTCTTGAACGTATCAGTGTCTTCTTTTCCAGTTAGATGAAAACAGGGAAGAGCTTTTAATATTAATGGAAAATGTGAGTCAGAAAAATATTAGGAATGGAAAGAAGCCAACTCTGCCTAGGATTCTATTTGCACCTGCCAAGGCTGTCTCCAGTCAACATAAAAATATCAGTCAACGCTGTCAAAAATGTGTGACACCATTTCTTATTTTCTACCCTGGTTCCCTGACGGGATAGTATGAGAAATGTTTCGACTATGGGGTTTTTATCAGTGAACAGGATCTTTCTTTTCATCTTTGTTTTTGTAATTTATTTTTCCCTTTAGAAATATTTCAAATATAAAAGCAAGTATAGAGAATATTGTAATGAATAAACAGTTTACCCTAATGCTGCTAACAATGTTTACTCATGGAAAATTGTTTTGTGTGGACATCTGAAGGTCACCTTGGTTACGGGAAGAGTATTACAGACGGATAGGTTTATTTTACTTGGAGGCATAGGATGTTGATGCCCAGTGCGGTGTGGGAAAGTGGGCAGAGGTTCGGGAAGAGGAAAAAGGTCATTTAAAGAGGCTTTATCACTTACATTTAAACATGTACATTCCCTGTCTGCCTTCTGTTCCGGCCTCAGCTGCTGGCTGCAGGCACCCATCTCCCTCTGACTTTAGGAAACTATTTGTCCACTCTTTCCCCTTCTAGGGCTCAGTCTTGCTTTCTCCCTGAACAGCATTCGGGCTGGTTCTTCTCCCCCTGCCTTGTCTTTTTCTTCTGTTTTAGAATACTTGCGGGGCATGGACCCCCGTCCTCCTGTGATGGGGCCCTGTGATCTTACATTTGGAGTGTTAGTTTCTCCACTTCTACCTCTTTGAGAAGATTTTCCTCTTACTCTGTCCTTCCTTTTCCTGCTCATGAGTGACTGAAACAAAGGGAAAGGCCACTTAACCCAAGTTTTCCGGCGATTTTATTTACCTGGGATGCTATACAGGCTGAAATATAATGTAAAGAATTCTGATTCTTTGTAGCTTTTAATTACATTACAAACCTAAACCTACAGAAAAGTTTCAAGAGTGTACAAACAGTTCCCATGTACCCTTGATTCACTTTCGCCAAGTGTAGACATCTGAATGTATAAAGCCTAAATTATGTTCATTATTCCCATTGTGAAAGAATGCTTCCTTATAAAAGATGAGTCACTGTAGGGCTCTTATCAATAGCAAGCTTTCTTGAGAGAGAGAGAGAGATTATATGTGTGTGTGTGTGTAATTAATGTTTCCAAAGCCACTGTCCGCACAGACCCATTTCCTCCTCCCACTCCTCTGTTTGATAAAGTAAAGAATGCTGCTTTATCTTGGTTCTGTCTGGAACCTCTGCATTTCTTAAACCTTAGTGTTGGGTCGAGGGAGATGGTGTAGTGTTCTGATTCCTTTAGAAGAGTTTCATTTTAATATTTCTTCTGAGAGGGCAGATGTTTCAAATCTGCAATTTGCATGGACCTTATAGAATAATTTACTATAGTGGCAGCTTTAGAATTATATCTAAACATACCCAACTTGCTGTAATACATTCATTTCTCTAGGCATGTATATGTTATATGTGAGAAGAGTATTAAATATATTTCACTCATTAGCAAAGGGTCAAGCAAATTACATTAAAACAATTTATTCTTCAATTTCGAGCTACGCAATGATAGAAATGTTCTATAGGGGGCCGGCCCTGTGGCCAAGTGGTTAAGTTTGTGCACTCTGCTTCGGTGGCCCAGGGTTTCACTGGTTCAGATCCTGGGCGCAGACATGGCACCACTCATCAGGCCATGCTGAGGCGGCGTCCCACATGCCACAACTAGAGGGACCCACAACTAAAATACACAACCATGTACCGGGGGGCTTTGCGGAGAAAAAGGAAAAATAAAATCTTAACAAAAAAAGAAAAGAAAAGTTCTATATCTGCAATGTTCAGTACAGTAGCCTCCAGCCACATGGAGCTATGGAACACTTTTAATGTGGCTAGTGTGACTGAGGAACTGAATCTTAAATTTTATTTAATTTTAATTTATTAAAATTTGAATTTAAATAGTTACTTCTTTTTTTTTTTTCTTCCCTGTGGCTAGTGGCTACTATATTGGGCAGTGCAGATTTAGAGAGTCACTGCTTGCATTTTATTATTGCTACTGACCTTTGAAGAGTTGGTCTGTCAAATAATTAGGAGCAATTATAGTAATGTGAGAAGGTAGAAGAACAAAATCAGGAAAATTAGGAGTATTTAAGAATTTGGGGTTCTTCAGTTTTTAATGGAAGTGTTTTCCATAGAGCACTGGAAGAGGACGCCCTTCTACACAACGTGAATGCTGTGAAGGGTCCTTCTGTTTTATCATGTTAAGGCCCCACCTGGACGGGCTCTTGTTTGAAGAAGACAGCACAGGGGAGGACACTGGCCTGATGGGAGATGACGTCCCGGAAGCCAAGTTAGGGGACCCAGCCGTGGTCAAAGAGTGGGCTCTTCTGGAAGGGAGAGGGTTCGGAGGGCTCGTGATGGCATTCGCCTCTGTCAAAGTGAAAGGCAGAAGAGATAATAAGTCTGGTTATACTTTCCCTCAGAAATCAAATGAAAACCAAAGATGCCTCTGAATGTCTGAGCAAATCAATCTATGTAGGCAATTTCCATACAACAAGAATCAAAATATTCTGATGAATGGACTAATCCGGTGGACTCTCAACCCTTGCTACACATTAGAATCATCTGGGGAGCTTAAAAAGTATATAGATTTCCAGGTCCCAGCCAGAGGGTGTCCGAATTGGCTGGCCTGGGGTGTGGCCAGGGCGTCCAGATATTTTTTTAAAAGCTCTAATATCCAGCTGGGGTTGAGAATCACTGGTCTAATCCATCAAATTGTATCTTGTATACCTAATACCCCCTGTCAATAATGGCAAGGTAATTAATGAAACTTTCTCCCAAGTACTGTGCTTGCAGAAATATCTCTTGGGTTACACCATCTAATTAAAAACAAAGGTAAGTATATTTAACACGATAAAGAGTTTTGTTAAGGATGCCTACAATACTTAAGTCACAATTTAAAAGAAAACGCATATTTCTTCCATAAAATTAAAAAGAAAAACCTGTCAGATGTGAATATCCTGCTTACCTGATTCCTCTGGTTCGTTAGCATCTTGAGGGTCAGAACCGCTCCGGCTCCGACACTCTTTGTGCACTTTGACCTTGCGGGTGGCCATCTCATCGTCGGTTGCCTCTCCACTCTCACCCTGGGAACACGAGACTCACAATGTTTCTCACTCTGTATTTCTCTCCCAGCATGGCTCTAGTTCAGGCAGGTCTCTTCTTGCAGACTGAGCCACCTTCACACTGCCTCCCCCTGGTGAAGGCTGATCAACTCTGCTTACATGACATTATCCATTTGTTCTTCCCTATAAAGCAGCACTCCTCAGGGGAGGGGGCCGCCAAGGGGAGGCATACGATCCCTGGGATCTCCGGGTAGAGACAGAATCATGAAGCAGACGAAGGTCAACCTAGGCATCAATAGCCTTCCATATATAAAGAGTGGGA
Organism: Equus caballus; assembly: GCF_041296265.1. NCBI lineage: Eukaryota > Metazoa > Chordata > Mammalia > Perissodactyla > Equidae > Equus > Equus caballus. The sequence goes on from NC_091684.1 coordinate 35,743,862, forward strand.
ATTTTTCTAGATAACCAGGGAGAACATATATTAACATGTAATAATGATAACTTATAGAGTGCAATATATAATATACGGTCATAACATATTCATTATAGTGAAAAACACATAACATAAAATTTACCATCTTAATCGTTTTTAAGTGTACAGTAGAACTGTGGTAACTATATGTACCTTGGTGTACAACGCTTCTCTAGAACTTTTTCACCTTGCAAAACTGAAACTCTACGCCCCTCGAACATCAACTCCCCTTCTTCCTCTCCCCCGAGCCCCCAGCAACCACCATTCCACTTTCTGTTTCTAGGAGTTTGACTATTCTAGGTGCCTCACATAAGTGGAACCATGCAGCATTGGTCCTTCTGTGACTGGCTTATTTCACATAGGATGCCCTCAAGGTTCATCCACAGTGTAACACACGATAGGATTTCCTTATTTTTTTAAGGCTGAATAATATTCCATCGTATGTATATACCACACTCTTTATCCTCCATTTGTGGATGGGCATTTAGGTTGCTTCCAGTGATGATATATTTTAGACTGTGTCCTACATCTAGTATTTTCGCCCTCTAAAACCTTCATAACCTGATCCTCTTCCTTTCGAGTCCTTTCTCGGCCACCACAGAGCCCATGCTCCAGCTTGGGGCATGACCCCAGAACTACATGTGCTTCCTAGAACAAACCAAATCTTTCATGCCTCTCTGCTGCCTCCTTTGCCAGGGGCGTTTTCCCTTGGGTTTTCTGTCTGGTAAACTCCTACATATCCTTCAAGACCCATCTGTCAACTTCTCTGTGAAGCCTTCCCTGCTTGCCCCTCAGCCCTATATTTGCCTTCTTTCTGCTGCCACAGCACTCTGTAGGCAGCTTGGCGATGACTCTTATTTAGATCTCACTGTGTTTGTTAACATGTCTGTGTCCCTCTTCGGACCCTGACTTTTTCCTGGTGTTGATTCAGCATTCGGCCTGGTTCCTAGCATTGGACCTGCCACACAGGAAGCACTTGGTAAGCCCTTGAATTTCATTTGTTTTATATCTCATCTTGTCCCTAACCCAAATGACCTAAGTAGACCACACCATGGTCCTGGATAGATTGGGTCTGATGCTTAGTAAACAAGCAACACTCTACCCTCATCAGGATTTTCTTCTTTTTCTTGGTGGTACTTATGCCCAAGGTGTTGTTTCTCTGCACGTTGGGCTTCTCGGCACTCTTTGCTGATGTCCCAGGGCTGGGGTTTCGAGTACTCCATCGTCTGCCACCAAACAACTCCACAGCATGAGCCAAAGTTGGGCCTTCATACCGTCCATCTTCCTGCAAAAGAACCACATGCTGAACACATAAGGGAACAGCAAGCAATGGGGAAGTTAATAGATTAATGACTTCCAGTAAATTCCCAGAGGTGGAAGAGCAAAGGCAGCCACCAAGGAATAATGATCTGGCCACCCAAGTGGCTCTGTTTTCTATCAGGACTCTCTGTTGGGGATTTCATCATGTCCTCTGCAGTCCTGGTCACATCCCTGCTGAGTTCCAGTGATGTGCTTTCATAGGGCCAAATTCAACTTAAACAAAAAAAATTTCCCATCCCAGTTTCAAAGATTATCTTCCAGAATTACCACTGTAGGAAAATTCATTAAAATGTACTTTGCAAATTAGGGCTTTGGAGGACTTGAGGGGTGTATGTGTGTATGTGTGTGTGAGTCTATTTAAGTAAAATCAAGTTCTATTTGTTATTGCATCATTCCAGGTAGATTTTCATCTATGTTATGCTTAGGATAGTCTGACTTGAAATATAGGGTATGCGGCATACATGAAATTCACTTGGGAGGGCTCTGGGGAGCAACTGAAATAGTTGGGCTGCCATCCTCTTGAGTGACTGGTATCCAAGGATAGAGAGCCCAGGGGACTCAGAACACCATGCATATTATGATGCTGTGAGCAAAAACACATGCAAGGGGCAGGTTATGGTTTACAATATAGCTGTTTCTCATAAGGCAACTCCATGTTACATGCGTTGAGCAGCAGTAGGCATTTATTAATTAAACAAAGGCCAGTGATTCTCCCAATATGTCAGGAAAGCCAGTTAATAAAACTACAAAAAGTCGAATATAAGTTAAAGACAATATTGATATTTCATAGGTTGTATAAAAGGGCCCTTTAAAATTAATTTCCATTTACTGTCTTTACTTTCTGCAAAACTTTAAGGCTGGTCTTTCTTTGCAGTTCCAAAGAAGTGCTTGTAAATAGATTTTGCTTTGTTGTAGATAATATGCAAATAATAAAGAGGCTCTGTGTATCTGTGCTTGCTCCTTTATCCTAATGTTCAATGAGTGTCTGATTTTATGATGAGTTGTGACCTCCCACTTCCTGCATCCTGTTACGGATCCCAAGATGCTGAGTAACTTGGATACTGGATGTGGGAAACTTTTTGGTGATCTCTGGTAGTGGATATTTACCACTTATTCCTGTCCATTAATTATTTCTCTCTTCTCTAACCATACCCCAATTTTACTTTATCTTTTTTCCACTGGATACAGTCTTGGGTCTGTCAATCAAGGAGGAACATCCTCCCTTGACCAATGGTTGGCACAGGATCCAAATAAGCCAATCAGAATCTCCCTCTCTGGAAAATGAATCTTGACTGCAGAGATACAGAGAATGAAAACAGTTGGAGATCATTCCACTTGACGCAGGCGAACTGAAGAAAGTCCCCTAACAAGTCACTATGATTGACTCCAACATGGAATAAACATTTCACGACACTGTTTCATAAATGGGTTTTAACTACCTTACTGAATAACATACTCTGAATCTGAAAGAAACTTTGTAAAATTTTATCTATGGATTTTAACCAACATATCTTTAAAAATTTAATAGACTCCTTCATTAAAATTTAAAACTTTTGCTCTGTGAAAGATGCTATCAAGAGGATAAGAAGACAAGCCAAAGACTCGGAGAAAATGTTTGCAAAAGAAACATCTGACAACGAACCGTTGTCCAAAATATACAAAGGATGCTTAAAACTCAACAACAAGAAAACAACCTGATTAAAAAATGGGCCAAAGACCTTAACAGACACCTCACCAAAGAAGACATACAGATGGCAAACAAGCATATGAAAAGATGCTCTACATCATATGTTACCAGGGAATGCAAATTAAAACAACGAGATAACACTACACACGTATTAGAATGGCCAAAATCCAAAACACTGACAACAACAAATGCTGGCGAGGATGTGGAGCAACAGGAGCTCTCATCCATTGCTGGTGGGCAGGCAAAATGGACAGCCACTTCAGAAGACAATTTGGCAGTTTCCCACAAAACTAAATATACCTTTACCATACGATCCAGCAATTGGGCTTCTTGGTATTTAACCAAAAGAGTTGAAAACTTAGGTCCACACAAAAATCTGCACATGGATGTTTATAGCAGCTTTGTTTATAATTGCCAAAACTTGGAAGCAACCAAGATGGCCCTCAGGGGGTGAGTGGATAAACTGTGGTCCATCCAGACAATGCAATATTATTTAGCAATAAAAAGAAATGAGGGGCCAGCCCTGTGGCTGAGTGGTTAAATTTGTGCGCTCCACTTTGGGGGCCCAGGATTTCACTGGTTCAGATCCTGGGCGGGGACCTAGCACTGCTCGTCAGGCCATGCTCAGGTGGCGTCCCACATAGCACAACTAGAAGGACCTGCAGCAAGAATATACAACTATGTACTGGGGGGCTTTGGGGAGAAGAAGAAGAAGAAGAAAAAAAAAAGATTGGCAACAGATGTTAGCACAGGTGTCAATCTTTAAAAAAAACAAAAAAGGAAAAAAGAAATGCGCTGTTGAACCATGAGAGGACATAGAGGAAAGTTAAATGCATATTACTAAGTGAAAGAAGCCAATCTGAAAAGGTTACATACTGTATGATCCCAACTATATGACATTCTGGAAAATGCAAAACTACGGAGACAATAAAAAAACCAGCGGCTGCAGGGGGCGAGGGAAAAGGGTGGGGTAGGGTGGGGGAAGAGATGAACAGGCAGAGCAAAGATGATTTTTAGGGCAGTGAAAATACTCCATATGATATTACAATAATGGATATATGTTGTTATAACTTTGTACAAACCCAAAGAATGAACAAAACCAAGAGTGAACTCTAAGGTAAACTACGCTCTTTGGGTGATTACAATACGTCAGTGTGGGTGCAGAAGCAGGGGGTTTATGGGAAATCTCTGTACTTTCCTTTCAACTTTACTGTAAACCTAAAACTGCTCTAAAAAAATAAAATCTTTTTTTTTTTTTTTTGGTGAGGAAGATTGTCACTGAGCTAATAACTGTGCCGCTTGATGAGCAGTGTGCAGGTCCATGCCTGGGATCTGAACCCTCGAATCCCAGGACCACCAAAGTGAAGGATGTGAGCTTAACCACTATGTCACAGGCCAGCCCCACAAAATAAAATCTTTTTTTTTTAAATTAAAAATTTTTTTTTTTTTGAGGAAGGTTAGCCCTGAGCTAACTACTGCCAGTCCTCCTCTTTTTTGCTGAGGAAGCCTGGCCTTGAGCTAACATCCGTGCCCATCTTCCTCTACTTTATATGTGGGACACCCACCACAACATGGCTTGCCACGCGGTGCCCTGTTCGTACCTGGGATCTGAACTGGTGAACCCCAGGCCACTGTAGCGGAAATTGCAAACTTAACCGCTGCACCACCGGGCTAGGCCCAAAATAAAATCTTTAACAAACATTTTTAATAGACCTGTTGCCATGTACACATAAAAGAACCAGCACCATTCACCTCCACTGCTCTGATTTTTCTAAATTCAGAACATCCCAACATGGGGAAAGCTTTACTCTTAACGGGAATATTTTAGGTCTGGAAAAGGCAGGATGCCTTTGCTTAATCTTTAAAGGAGACTTTCTGGGAACTAAAATGTACTTTGAATCGTTCATTTTATATAAAACAATAAACTTGTTTGGTATGGGTGAAGGATATACCTTCTATTTTTAATTTGGGAGAAGGACTATTGTGAGTGAAGACACATTCTCAGTTTTAGAGAACAGCTCATGTGGAAGATGAGGATTAGAAAATTGATTCCTTAGAAAATATTCGTGCACTTTTGCCTCTTGGCATATCTCTGCAAATGATATCTTGAAGACTGTTAAACTAATCTAATCCTTTGAATAAATCCTTTTTCTCCTTTGAAGACAGATAGAATCTGTTTCTGTTGCTTACAACCATAGAAGTTTATCTGCTAATCCTGTATTTAGCCTTTTCAGCTTCCCAGGGATCTTTCCAAATACCCAGGATTAGGGGTTCTCAGCTCTGCCCCCGAGAAGCTCGAGTCAAAGCTCAGGACACCAGTCTTTCCTCCACAGCCCACATCAAATCTCAGCACAGTTTACTTTCTTTTATTTTCCTGTATTCCTAGGCTTTGTTACAAACGTCACTGTTTCTTCTTGTCTTTGCTTTATCTCCTGATACTATTTCCATTGGATTGATTTATCTTTACCAGTATAAAATACTTGCACTTGAAAGTAACTTCACATACATTCATCACACAAGGGGGCTCTGACATCACAAAGATTACTTTCTATATAAGCACTTAAACTGGAGATAAAAAAATATTGTTATAGAGCTCCTAATAGAAATTTGGAAGAACCCAAGACTTCTCATAAATGTCTTTAACTTATAGATATATTTCAATTGTTTTCTTTTGTACTTTAGGATTTCTCAGAGTCTTGAACATGCTAAGCTGCATTCTAAGTCACCAAGAAGGGCATTTAGCATGATGCCTGTTTGACCTTTTGTTCTCCAAGTACCAAATTAGCATCCTTTGGACGTTCCCTGAGACAGTTTGGGAACTGGTCCATATGATGGGAAACGATAAGTCCACTGACATTTTTCACTTTTTTGGGGGGGAGCTAACACCTGTTGCCAATCTTTCTCTTTTTGCTTGAGGAAGAGTGGCCCTGAGCTAACATCTGTGCCAATCTTCCTCTACCTTGTATATGGGATGCTGCCATAGCATGGCTTGATGAGCGGTGTGTAGGTCCACACCCAGGATCCGAACCCGTGAACCCTGGGCTGCTGAAGCAGACTACACAAACTTAACCCCTACGCCCTCAGGCCAGCCCTTCACTTTTTTTTAAAGAAAGAAATGGAGTGTGTTTCTAAGACACGTTTCCTGTCTTCCCGGGCGGCTCATGTAGAACAACGTCTTGAGGAAGAACATCACCCATGTTTTCAGAAGTGACTGGGGTACACGGAGCTGCTGTGCCTTTACAGTGTGAGGCTTGGTTCCTCTCAGAGGAGGAGGGCTGGGGGCTGGGGGCAGGGAGGCACGTAGCTGTGCTTGTAACTGGGCAGGACTGAGTCTGCTAAGGTCACTTCCTCTGGCTCTGCTTCAGCAGCACCTCTTACCTCTTCCCATCTGCTGGTTATGGTCTCACCTGGTGCCTCCTTCAGCAAACACTGAGGGTTGCCAGGGGAAACGAGAAATCAAGGACACCTTATGTGTTAATTCAGTTACTTTATGCTATAAGATTGGGAAGGAAACACATGGAACAAATACACCACGCAGGCTTTATGACAGGGATTGTAATTGAGCTCAAAGACTTTGCTTTACATCCAGGTTGAATGAATTTTCATCATTCTAGAAGACTGAGGAATGGCTGTAATTAAAAAACAATATTCTCAGAACTTACAACTAGAATATACAATTATGTACTGGGGCTTTAGGGAGGAAAAAAAATCAATATTCATAATAGCTCTGAAAATCTTTCTTCCAAGCAGTTGACTGCACTGAAAGCTCCCTGTGGAGCAGACAGGAAGCAGGTATTTTGGTTTCTGTTTTCGATGAGTTAACTAAAACTGGCTTGGTGTTGTGCAGCATTAGCAAAGTTGTGTCTATAGGCCTACGTGCTTATTAATTAATTACTCAAGTTAGTGACTCAGGATATGATCTCTACCCATAGTTATTGCATGGATGTGGGGACAGGAGAAAAAGGAGGCATTATATGTGCTTCTACTAACACCCCAGAGGGAAAAATGTTTTTAATTGTCAGAAACATGTTAGAACTGTAAAAAGCACAGGAAATCAGTCATTTGAGTATTAAGTCATCGTTCTATTTCTTCTGTGACACTAGTAAAAAAGATAATTTTTTCCCCAAAAGATCAAAAAGTATAACAAACAAAAGCTGAATATTTTCATACAACTCATTTGACAGTGCCATTTCAACAGTGTGGCAGGGTCTGCGACTCAGTTTCCAAGCAATCCCTGCCCTCCTTCCCCCACAGCATGCCACTCTGTCTCTCTCACTGTCTCATTCAGCCCAGTTCCGCACCACCCCTAGCTAGGCTATTAAAGTACCTGAACATTTAGGGTTAATAAGAAACTCACTCAGTTAAAGCAGCCCACTGTGAGAACTGCCCCCTAAAGGCTGCCGCCACTACAAACCTGGTTAGGAAGAGCTCCATGTATGAGTTCTCCCACATTCGGGTAAGCATCTTCTTTTTTTTCTTTTTAAAGATTGGCACCTGAGCTAACAACTGTTGCCAATCTTTTTTTTTTTTTTCCTGCTTTTTTCTGCCCGAACCCCCCAGTATATAATTGTATATCTTAGTTGCAGGTCCTTCTGGTTGTGACATGTGGGACACCGCCTCAGCGTGGACTGATGAGTGGTGCCATGTCCGCGCCCAGGATCTGAACCAGCGAAACCCTGGGCCACTGAAGCAGAGTGCTCGAACTTAACCACTCGGCCACGGGGCCAGCCCCCTTGGGTAAGCTTCTTTTAATCTTAGTAGTTCTACAGTTAGGCAGCAATACCATTAAGTGAAGTACTATCCGTATTTAACACACATGCTCTGAGAGTCATGTAGCATATTAGGCAATGAATCGGAATTTCAATTTCCAAAGTGAAGGTTCCCAATGTATCAGCTAGTCCCTAATTAACAATAAAAGCATTCGGATTACAACACTTTCACCTGAAACCTGGAGTAAGTGAAAATGCTTCTATGAACTGGTTTCTTTCCAGAAGTGAGAAGTACAATGACCGCAGTCACTATTTTCATACAAAATAATAATAAGACACACTATGAGCCAGATACTATTCTTTATACATATGAATTTGCATTATGGCTTTACACATATTAACTCAGTTAAACATCACAGCTACCCTAGGAATAGGTATTGTTATTATTATTTTATTTTTGCTGAGGAAGATTTGCCCTGAGCTAAGATTCATTGCCAATCCTCTTTTTTTTTTTTTTCGCTTGAGGAAGATTAGCCCTGAGCTAACATCTGTGCCAACCTTCCCGTATTTTTTTGTATGTGGGACACCTCCACAGTGTGGTTGGTGAGTAGAGCAGGTCTGCATCTGGGGTCCAAACCTGCGAACGCAGCCTGCCAAAGTGGAGTGTGTGGAACTTTAACCACTCATCCATGGGGCCAGGCCCTATTACTCCCATTTTATAGATAAGAAGCTGAGGCACAGAGGTTAGGTAAAAGCTGCCTAATATCACTCAGGTAGTGAGTGACAGAGCTAGGAGAATGAACTCTGATGGTCTAGTTGCCAAGCGTGTGTTTACAAGATCTGTATCTTGAGAATTATGTCACTGAGAAGAGAGGGAAGGCTGTACCCCTTACCTGATAGAGGCTGACGTATTGTTTCCGCAGCCACTGCTGTCTTTGGTCAGGGAACTTCCTCATCTTTCTTACAGCTTTCGTGAGTTCCAACAATCCGCTGAAGAGCATTTTAGCTGTGTGCTTTGGTGCCACAAAGTGCAATAACCTATTGTCCGTGGTCTGAAGCCCATAGAGCAGCGTTACACCAGTCTCTGAGAGAAGCATGCTACCCAGTTTGTTCTGAACACACACAGTGTGTATATCAATGCTAGGGTGTCCCATGTACACAGCCTTTGCTGAAAACAGATCCAAGACCCCCTCCACCAGGCTGCTTAATCCAGCACTGCCCAGTAACGGGAATTTACCAGGCTCAGACGTGTTACTAAGTACACCAAGTTTCGCTTTAGCACTGGCTGGGGAGGCAGTGGTGGGCTTCATCCAGGTCAAGGTGCTATTGTCAGGCTGAAGCCGGAGGAAGCAGCGGGCAGAGAGGTGCATGTCCTGGTCGTAGTGGATGACCGTGGCCCCCTGCAACAGGAACTGGTGCACATCAGCTTGGATAGACAGCACGTACCACGGGATGAGCTCTGTCCCATGGTCAAACGCCTTCTGTGGCTCTTCTGATCCATGAGGGTCCCATTCTTTGGGCTGCTCAAAGATGTCATTTTCAGAATCTAGCAAATCTCCAATTATAAACCTGATGGAAAAAGATACAAATTTGGTCTGTTTAATAATCAGAAGTGAGAACAACACAAATCCTTTCACTAGCTCTGGACATCATTTTTCATTCCACAGTGAATTCAAATTAGCATAGGAAACATAAAATGCTAAAAGTCAGAGAGTAATTTTTTATAGCTGTATTCTAAAACCTTATATACAGCAGTGTGTCTGACCACAGGCATAAGGAAAGGAACCATTAGATCAGTTATTGTATTTTTAATACCAAATACAATAATCTTCATTACGTATTTAGTTTTCCCTCTTGTGTCAGGAACTGTGTTAAATACTTTACATACATTTCCGCACTTAATTTGAGCTACTTGTGAAGTAAGTTTTCTTACTCTTTTTTGTCTATGAGGAAAGTGAAGTTCAGAAGGGGTGAATCACTTGCTCCAGGTTACCCAGCTCAGAAGAGGCCTACCCAATGCAGGACTCTCGTCTGTCTGACTCTTTAGCCTGAGATCTTTATCACTAGGTTCATCTGCGTTCTACTTGATCATAAACAAGAGTCAGGAACTGAATACAACAGGGCTAAAACAGGCAAAACAAGACTTAAGACTGCGTTGGGTAGGCCTCTTCTGAGCTGGGTAACCTGGAGCAAGTGATTCACCCCTTCTGAACTTCACTTTCCTCATAGACAAAAAAGAGTAAGAAAACTTACTTCACAAGTAGCTCAAATTAAGTGCGGAAATGTACGTAAAGTATTTAACACAGTTCCTGACACAAGAGGGAAAACTAAATACGTAATGAAGATTATTGTATTTGGTATTAAAAATACAATAACTGATCTAATGGTTCCTTTCCTTATTTTTCCTTATAAGTTGGCCTGAGAAGTGCCTCTGTTAAAAATAAAAAATGATTAGGGCAAAGACACTCATTGGGAAATACTGTCACGGTAGCCAGGCAAGCGAGACCAGCTCTCCTTGACTCAACCTTAGATTTTCATTGTGTGTGTGTGTGTGCATGTGCAAGCACATGTGCACATAAAGGACTTGTTTGCTTAGAAATTTAGCAAGTTGTCTTCCCTGAGTCAGGAAGCTGGATTATTAGGCCAGGAGGGTCTGAGGAGAAGGCTAGGAGACTTTATTGCTTCCTTTCTATCTGGCCACCTTGATAGAAATGTGCCCAAGAGACACTCACGCTCTTGGAAGCACGTAGAATTGTTAGTGGGATCAAGGTTTCTGCTGTTTGATCCATAGACATCACTAGCAAAGTGGTGGATAAAACTGAGAAGGAGCTGGTCCGTGCATCTCTGGGAAGGAACGCTCCCATCATCTGGAGGCACGTGGCGGCCTACTGCCTCTTGGCGAGGCATGAGCAGCAGCACTGGGCTGCTTGGACTCTGAGTCCAGATCCCCGTCCCGGAGCAAGAGCCCACTCCTGCTTTCAAACAGCAGGTTCTTCCTCCTTGCCTCCATAAGTAACATTCTTAAAAGAGAAATCTACAAGAGATCTCACAAATCTGATGGTCAGGATATCCTTTTCAGATAACCCACACTGGAAACAACCCAAATGTCCAGCAATATACAATAAAATGTATAAATAAAATTTGATGTATTCATACAATGTAATTCTGCAGAGCAATGAAAATGAACATGCAATAGCTAACTACGTGCAACAATATGGACAAATCTTAAGCAACAGACACAAGAACACTCGCTGTATGATCGCATCTACGTAAATGTAAATTCCAAAACCAGACAAAACTACACTACAGTGTTTAGAAATGTATAATAGTGGTAAACTTATAAAGAAAAGTAGGATGTATTATCATGAAATTCACAGTAGCAAATTTTTCTCTGCGGGAAAGGGAGTCACAGAATCGAGAAGGGAAACAAGGGGTTTACGGGTGCGGACAATGTTTTCACTGTGGGTGGCAGTTACACATGTATTCACTTGATGAATATTCAAATACATTAGTTTTTAAAAAAACTTCTAATTTTAGAATACAGCAGGTTTAGATTTGTAGAGAAATTGCAAAGACAGTATACCCCACATCCAGTTTTCCCTATTATTAACCTCTTACATTGGGATGGTGTATTTGACACAATTCATGAACCAATACTGATACGTTATTATGAAAGTCCATCCACTATTTAGATTGTCTTAGTTTTTCCCCGTGTGCTTTTTCCGCTCCAGGATCCCGTCCGGATACCATATTACATTTAGCCATCAGGCTTCTTTAGCCTCCTCTTAAACATGACGGTTTCTCAAACTTTCCTTGTTTTTGTTATCTTGACGGTTTTGAGGAGCACAGGTCAGGCATTTTTTAGAATGTCTCTCAATTAGAATTTGCCTGACATTTTTCTCATAATTCCACTGCAGTTCTGGGTTTTGGGGAGGAAGACCACAGAGGCAGAGTGCCATTCTCATCACACCCTGTCAAGGGAGCACCCTACCAACGTGACACATCCCTGTTGACAGTGACTGGCTGAGGCAGTGTTGGTCATGTCCACTGTAAAGTTACTCTTTTTTTTTTTTTTAACCCCTTTCTAGAGTGTCCTCTTTGGAAGGAAGTCACTACATGCAAGCCACCCAAGGAGTAAGGAGTTACGTTCTACCTGCTGGAGGGCAGAGTATCTAAAGTACTTCTAAATTATTAAATTAGTTGGAATTCTTCTGCACGGGAAGAATTTGTTTATTTATCATTTAAGTGTGTGGACTCACGGACATTTATTCAATACTTCAGGTGATAATTTCATAGCACTGAGGCTATTTAAATTGTTCCAGCTTTGCGAGCTCTTTCAGTTGGCTGTTGTGTTCCTCTGACATAACCTCATTATTGTGTGTGTGTGTGTGTGTGTTTTAAATGCTTCTTTAATTTCTGGCACAAGATGCTCCGGGCTCATCTTGTGTATTCCCTGCCCCAGTCCTGGAATCAGCCATTTCTCCAAGGAGCTTTGCTTTCTTTTATTGAAGAATGTTATTAGAAATCAAGATCTGGGTGCTATGTGCAATTACATTCTATTTTACACACTTTTCTTAAAACTACATTTCACCTCAAGATGTGTAGAAAGAAAGAAAAAGAAAGAAAATCCTTATGTCTAATTTAGCTCCATCCCGTTGAAATTACTCTCAGTAACAGTGGAAACTCAACACTTATGTCCACTTATATGATACTTCTGTCCACGTTTTATATATAAAACATGGTAGTTAGGAACATGCCTTCTGGAGTCACCCTGGGTTTAATGTTCAGTTCCGTCACCTCTTTGCTGTGTGACCTAGTCAAATCACTCACTTTACTTTACTTTACGGAGCCTCACTTTACTTAGCTATTAATGGAAAAAAGAGAATACCCATTTCAGAGAGTAATGGTGAAGCTCAAATAAGATAATACTTGTAAAGCACTCAGCACAGCCTTGGGCTCAGGAAAGTAAATGACTATAATTAAAGATAGGAAGGTGGAGGCTTCATCCCTGCCTCTTCTCCTTCCCCGCCTCCTTTGCACCAGGCTAAATCCGCCCAGCTGTTCCTCTGGAGGGGCTTTCTTCAGGGCCACATCCAAGCCCTTTAATCTTTTTATTTCCTTTCTCTGGGACCATGTCCACATTCTCCATGTCACACTTGTTGTTTTAAGAGCAAAAATGATTCAATTGGGAAGTGTCAGTATCCATGAAATACAGCACATGTTAATTTGGACAAAGAACTTCTGATTTTAATTTATAGCAAGAGAAATGGTGTTTCCCATATTCCATTTAATTTGACTTCTGAGCTCAATTAAGTATTTGCCAGTGAAAAACGACAGGCATTATAAATAATAGTGCCTGAAAAGAAAAATTATGAGGCTTTTCTGGAGCCCATTTCTGCTGCTGAGACATGAAGTAAGCTGGGATGGAAGGGACCCTGTCTTTCTTAGTATCAGTTTCTATTCTGGAACACCAGAACAACTAATGCTGGTGTTAACAATTCCAGTAAAAAGCATTCTTCCAGGGACCAATGCCCGAGATAAAACTGACTGTTTTTGTAGTGAAATGAGTTCATTTCAAAAAGGAAACTAATAGCTTTGTCTCTCAGATCATATAATGAATTTTATGCACTTTTGTGCTGGATTCTCTCCGGAGACACATTTCTGGGAGTTTACAAGAAGGAATATGGTGAAACTTAAAGGATTATTTAGGAACCAAATAACATTAACCAAGGATCAAAGATGTGGTTTACCAGCAAAGCAACTACCTTGTCAAACGTAGGTCATATGCCGAGAGGACCAAAGAGAAAAGAGAAGGAGGGTTTGTATCTGACCCCTGAAAAAGTTCTCCAGCATCCTTTAGTTAGAAGACATAAATTGACAGATAAACATTTTTCTAATGTTCCGTGAGGAAAATCTTATATTAGGGGACAAGTGGGCTATTTGTCAACCTGGTTATATATTTTTTTAATAAATGGTTCATTACTTCCTACAAATTTAATATGACTACATGAACATGATTCATCAAGTGATAAAAAAGCTCTAATTTAATTTTGTAAGATAGAAGAAAATGCACACCTTTTCCAAAGGACTACCTACAGCTGTTCCTTGTAATAAAATTTAGAGTTTTAAGCTTGCTTCTGGCAAATTCTTGCTTTTAATTAACCTAGCACTTTCCTTAACTACAGGCAGCTTCTAAATTACATCTGGGAGTATGTGGACGTTGGAGCCGGCCTGCCTGAGGTTAAATCTTGGCTCTGCAAGGTGTGAGATCCTGAGTAAAATGAACCTGCTGTGAGGATTAAATCATTTAATGTATGCAAAGTATTTAGGACAGTGTTTGTTTAAAAGTAGGCTCTTCTTAAATAATAGCATGTTAAATATTACTAACATCATTATTGTCTGACTTGTATTTGCAAAGTCAATATTTCTAGAACATAGCCACCCACACATTGCTTTTCTGTGAAAATGGTGTTCCAGTTTCAAGTCTGGATTCGAGCAATAAACAAGCTTAAACTGAATGTAGCACAGACAGTGGGAAAATGGCTTTCTTTGATACAGGTCACAGAAGGAGGACTGGGTCGTGGGTGTTGGCCAAGGAGACAGGAAGAGAGAGAAATAGAGAGTCCCAGGTATCCCCAGTCCCAGTTCCCTTCAGCAAAGCTGGCGAGGGTGGAGACCACGTTAAGGTTTGGGCTGAAGCAGGCAGCTAGCTGTGCCTGAGGCGGGTGTCTGTAAGGTTGGGACTTGTCTGCACCATCGTCTGTGGAGAATAACTGATCGGTTTCCTATCATTTTATTATCTTGTGCGTGCATGTGCATGTGTGTGTGTGTGTGAGACGAATCCTGGTAACTATTATCTTTTCTTAGATACGCTCCTTCCTTATGCATAGCTTTCTTACTTTCTACCCTTGTGGGGTTGGATTACTGTCCAGACAAGTCTCTAAGGAGGCTGTTGGGGTAGGAGGGCGCAGAAAACAGCTCTCTCCAGTAAGAAAGGGGAGTGTGACGGAGGGGAGCTCCTAAAATGATGACTGCTGCCAGGGGTGCCCACACCTAAGTGCTCGAGCCTCCAGATGCCTCAGCCTGGCATTCACAGGTGTGACGTCAGACATTAATTACAAGAGTCACCATTTATATGGCATTTGCGATGTAAAATTGCTTATTTTATATATATCATCTCACATAATCCTCATAACAACCCTATAAAGCATCACGATTGTCCCCATTTTATAGATGACAAAGCCAAGGCTTAGTAAAATTAAGTCACCTATCCCGGTGACACAAATAGCAAGTGGGAGTGGTAAGATTCAGTCCCAGGCAATGTGACAGCAAGGTCTGAGCTCGTAACTGGTTCAAGCAGCCTCCATTCTAAGGTGCTGTCTGTATTCATTATCTACGTATATCCAATTTCTCCAAATGTACAAATCCTTCTTAAGCCGCAGCATCTTAAAGAGGGTCAACAGAGTTGAAAATAAAACTTGCAGCTCTTCTATGATCCAACACTCTTCTCTACATACCTTAATATTCTTAATTTCCATTTTCCAACAATAGTGTCATATGCTATTCTTATGCCGCCATGACTTAAACACACTCACACAGGCAAAGCTCATTTATTCTTCACGCTGTTAAATTTAAAAAGTCATTGTTAAGGAGCTTTATTGGTCATAGGAAATGTAACTAGAATGTTTTTAGAACTCAGATATTCCTAATCTACAGGTACTAGAAATAAAAAGAAGCTGAGTTAGTCCCTGTACCGGGACAAGAAATGCCTTAAACGTCGCCGGAGAAAAGATCCTGCCCTGAGGCTGAACACGCGCTTGGGCTTACACTCCAGCTCTGCTGGGCGACACTTAGGCACGTGACTTCACCTCTCTGGGCATCACTTCTTCATCCGTGCTGGGGAAGCCAGACGAAATGACCTTAAGATCCCACTGACATATTGAGATTCTCTCAACCCTATTCCTTTCCTGTTGAGGTCTTGAACTTTTTATGGTCACTTCTCTGGGGTTTCTGTGAGTGCTTTGAATGAGTCTTTTTGGCAGGAGTAGCTGAGAGGTTTGAGAAAAATTGTAAGAGTGCCCTGCAGGCTGGGTGAACCAAAGGACATGAGATTGTCCCTTCTTTCTTTGATATGATTTTCACAGGGCTGGTGGCTGCCACAGGGACAGGGGCTAGAGGTTATTGTTTATGGAGTCTTGGTTTTAGCCATATCAACAACAAAGCACGGTTCTTAGGGGTTTTGGGATCTGGAAATCCCCTTGCCGCCCACAACCCTGTGCTGGATATTTTCACATGAGGCTCTGAATCAGGAACAGGTTCCCAAGTCCTGGCAGATGGTCTCGGAAACAGTGCTGGCTGCTCTGGTTTCAGTGGATTCTATTAAACACTCCACCCCCATCTTTTGTGTGCAGTGGTTCTTTCCAGAGTAGCAGACACTTGGGGTAAGGAAACTATTCCTGGAACTGAGGTACATAGGTTTCAGTGTGAGGGTTTCAACAGGAATTCACAGGTTTGTAAAAGAAATATTTGCATTCTTGTGCTTTTTTCCCTTCTAAGAGTGCTCACAAGCAGGAACTGGAAAATGGAAGTGGAAGGGCAATGTTCTTAGGTTGTCAATGGTAACATGTTTAGAAAGAGGACAAGAGAATAAGCAGAAAATTGGAAATAAAAATTTCATGAGAGGTGAAGTGATGAGGTAAGAAACATATCACTTGAAGGAATCCCAGGCAAGAGAGAAGGATGGTAAAGGGAAAGCTCAGAGTCTGGTCTCTGAGGCTCAATGAAAGGTAGCATTCCTAAAAGCATTTTAGCTTTTCTAAAATGACAATGAAGTTGACATCTTCAAGGTACGCTCCCATACCCACAAACACACACTTGGCCCCCAGTGAAGGTTGTTATGAGAGACAGCCATGTGAAATTCATGATTTCATCTATTCAGGGATGGTGTATCCCTTATAGTAGGGTTTAGGAAAGGAATTTGGCCAGATCTCAGTATAAGGAAAAGGCATGCTTTTCCCAAACACCTGTCCCACTTTTCTTACAAATACTGTGAAACTTGTCATGAATCATGATTCCCTTTTTCCTTTGGCCACTAAGAATTCTCAGAACGAAATTTACTCACTGTAAAGACTGTATGGTATACACTTCAGTATGTTTCATTTTTTCCTATCCTTTTTGCCTTTTTCCTTAAGATCCTCAATTATTTATGTCTATTCTTATAAACATCAACAAAATCTTTTGTGGAAGGAGGTAGATATACGCAGATGGGTAGATACAGGTAGCTATAGATTAACTATTTAAATGGCTATGAGATGCTTCTTGTGTAGACATGTACTTATTTGTACATGATCCTCTCTCTCTAGATGGATTGCCACTAACATCAGCAAGCTGCTAGTCAGAAAACTTTCAAATAATCTTTAATTCGAGGTAAATTAAAAAAAAAAAGACACCAATTGTAGAAGTTACTTGTGAGACATTTGAGCTTTAGGGCTGAGACATTGTGGGGAGGGTAGTACCAGTTAATCTTTGAGCACCTGGGTCCTCCATGGGGATGAATGAGGAAGTGAGGTTTGGAAGAAAGCCCAAAGACTTGGGAGAAACCTGCAATAGAGGTTTACCTCCTTAAAACATAATAGCATTAGGGATTCAGACACAAGGTGTTCATTTCTGTGTTCGCACCAATTCTAAGGATCTAGCACTACAATTTCAAAGAAACTATTTGCTGAGAACACTGTCACCCTTCCCAGTGTAGGCTCACACACACACAGAGACAACCAGGAAAGGCTTTTGCAAAACAAATAGCAATGTCTTACAAACGTACACATGTGTGCATAAGGACTACAAGACAACTGCAAGGTATGACTCAGGAACACTGATCACAAATAAAACCATTCGTGGCTCTTTGCAGACCTCACAGTTTAGGATGGCGCCAAGGGATTCCTCCAGCTGGGCCAGGCTCTACCATTTGAGTTAGGCTTGACCATGAGTAAGTGGCCTTGAAGAGATGCGACGCACACCCCAAGACCACTGATTTCTGAACTTCTCATTTGGTTGTGGGTAAGCCTGTCTGGCTAGACTGCAATGTCTGCTGATAAAGCAGCAACTGGAACAACTGAAGAACTACAAAGCTGCGGATGCCACCTCACAGAGCTAAGATTCTGAAAGTGAGATCCTTGAACCACCTGACTTAGAATCACCCAGAGTTTTGGGGGGAGCTGCTAAAAACACTGATTTCTGGGGGCCGGCCCTGTGGCTGAGTGGTTAAGTTCGCATGCTCTGTTTCAGTTGCCCAGCCTTTTGCTGGTTCAGACCCTGGGTGCGGACATGGCACTGCTCATCAAGCCATGCAGAGGTGGCGTCCCACATAGCAGAACTATAAGGACCCACAACTAGAATATACAACTATGTACTGGGGGCTTTTGGGGAGAAGAAGAAGAAGAAGGAAAAAAAGAGAAGTTTGGCAAAAGATGTTAGCTCAGGTGCTAATCTTTAAAAAAACACACACACACAAAAACCCACTGATTTCTGGGTATCACTCCAGCCCAACTAAATCAGTATATGTGATTTAAAAATATTTTAGTACTTGTCCCCGTGCCCCACTCAGTGATTAATAAAAACTATTTTTAAAGAAGCTATGAAATAAATAAAATATCATGGTCTGATCCTGAAATTTAATTTGTTGAGTTTTTAGAAATCGCAGGATAGCTTTAATTTTCTTTTCTTTTCTTTTTTTAAGAGATAGAAAGAAGAAATGAGCATCCTTCTTTTTAAATGTGAAACTTACTGCCATCTGGCTTTATCCTTCAAGGAATTTTTCCTAGAGCTGTTCCCTTCACTGGGGCTGTCCTCCTCCTCGGTCTCGAGACTTCGACTACAGCTTCTGATGATCTGAAAGATGCTGTTGACTGTGGACTCCTTCTCTGAATTCTTTAAGCCATTTTGTCCCACACGTTGTAAGAAATTATCTTGTCCACTATAATCAGCTACAAACTACAGAAAAATATATCGAGGATTTGTTATCACAACTTCCCATACTACATCTAAATAACATACTTGGCTGGGGAAACGAAATCATAATAGTCGTAAATAATGGCATTTGTGCCTATTTTATTGCAAAGCAAAAAAAAGAACCTCCAGGAAAAACATTTTTTCGTTTCACCACAAGAAATACCAAAACTCACTCTTATTTCCACTAAGGCAACTTTAGTCCCTCTAGGAATCAGCACTCCACTTCGAATTTACAACACAAAAAGCAATATTATTGCAAGGTTCCCTAGGGAGAAGATTAGCCACTTTACAGAGGAAGGGCAGGGTTATTTTATCCTTGTAGTGAGAACTGAGAAAAACCATGACGAAGTCTATTATTCTATGGAACTGGCTAAAATTACTGGAGCCCAAGGAAAACATTGAGAGGGGGTGACGTTTTTCTTAATTTCCCATATATCCTATGGTGACACAGAGGCTTCCTGGTGGTTTTTAAGTGCTTATTGTCTACATTCATGATCAGGAAGTTTCTCCCACCAGAGGTAAGAGCTGTAGCCAGGCAGCAAGATGTGGCGTTCCTTCCTTCCAAGACATGAGGGGCCGGTGTGGGTGCAACTTGGAGGGCTTGCTTTAAGCTTTCTCCTCCATTTCTTGCCCTTTTATCCCCGTCATAAGCCAGAGAGATGCAAGCCGGCAATGTTGCCTCTACCCGTCAGGAGCTCTTAAGTCTCCCTGACACCATGTGATGCCTTTGTTCCCAGGTGACACAGAAGAGGCTGAAGTTCTAGGGAAAATCTTCCCACTGCCACCGAGAAGGGGTGTATGTGAGTGTGTGAGAGAGAGAGTGTGTGTGCATGTGTGTGTGTAAGATCAGTAGTGGGTGCTGTTACCATGGTTGAGAATGAGTCTAGATTTGGGTTTGGGACTTCCAGGTATGGGACTCCTCAAAATTCTCCATAAAGTTCCCCCCATTTTAGTCTCTTCTTTCATTTATCAACACCACATAGGGAGTTTCCTTATCTTCTTTCAGTTTCTCAATGCCCCTTCTCTCCAATGCCCAAGCCCTGAGTCAGAGCTTACACGGTCCTCTCCACTCTGGGAGTCAGGAATGAGAATCGATAGACCTGGGAAGACTGAGGCAGCCTTGATCAGGACCCTAGAGCCTGTCTTTAGATGAGGCACCAGCATCTCCAGCGGCCTCTCAGTAAGGATCAAAGGAGGGCAGCACTGACTCCCCCCCCATTCTTTCCTCCGTTGATTCAGAAAAGTTAATACTCTCGCTTGACTTCCCTTATCCCTTGCATCCAGACATTCCCACCCAATAAGAGAGAAGAAAACCCCATCAACCCTTAAAAAAAATCAGAACACAACACCCATTTCCACTTGTATTTACATATTGTCCCATTAAAGGCTAACTTCACAATGTTAAGCCCCAAAGAGGGCTAGTTGGCACTTTTCTTTGGAACTTTCAAAGACCTCACTGTTATCCAACACAACAGTAATGACTGATAATCCTGGGTTCAAGAAGTTATCTCTTCTCACTTTAGTGAGTGATGAGCCAGGCGGCAACAACAACTCTTCAGATCATGAGGATTTGGAAAGGCCTCACCTCTAGAGTTTCTTCCTGGGAATTGTACCTCGGGCAAAGCTTCATGAGGCCGGAGGCTCCGTCGAGCGCTTCACACAGCTCCTTCAGAAACACCCCACAGAACGGAACCACCTTACAGCCGGGGATGTGCAGTGCCCGCGTCACCACCTTCCTGTACTCACAGGAAGATTCGTGCTGAGCCATGGCATCCTTCAGGCTCCTCATGGTCTCCAGGTCAGACTGGTCCATGAACTGCCACATTTTTAAAACTTTTCTTGACCTATGGCAAGTAAACAACATTTCTTTAGACAGAAGGAGAATAACATAGTTTATAGTTTACAGTAAATAGCCTAAATCCCATACAAATTCATTCTTTTTTGTCTAAGTTTCCTTTATGTTTTAATACTTATTTAGGATACATATCTCTACCTACTTTGCCAGGTACATATCTCTACCTACTTCCCTAAATGATGTGATTATTACTTTTATAAATTGAAAAACAAAATTAAATAGGACAGATACAAACAAAAACACATGTGGAAGGAGTTAATTTCGGAAGGTAGGCAATGAACTTAGGTTTAAGCTTGTCTGACAGCTATAGCCAAAAGGGAAAACTAATGGATAGCATGGTTTATACAAATATTTATGTAGGATTGCCTGCAGAAACACTGTCCGTTCATTCCTCTTGATCTTGCAAGCGCTGTCCTTGGATCAAGCCAGTCCCTCAGTGATACACATGAAGTCTGTTATGGCTTTTGTGGAACTGCTATTGCTGAATCCAGCTTTGACATTAAACCACTGGTCCATCCTGAGGGGTATTATTTTCAAGTATTATTTGCATAACAGGATGTTGAATGGACTTTTCCTATTTTGAAATGGCTGCTGAGAACAACAGGTGACAGTGTACCCCATCTTCTAAAGAGAGGCACCAGGCCGTCACAAGGGGTGTCCTAACTGCCCTGCCCTCAGTGAGCTCTAACCCTCCATCTGCTCATGCAGAGGAACTGGAGCTGAGGGGCAGCTAGGGAGTGTTTCTTTGGAGAGAGTTGTCAGAGCACTAAATGTAGAACGAGAAAAGCCACTCCAAGTGCAGGGGGCTTGAAGTCAACTCCACGGAGAGGGTGACCTGTGTCCTGGGCAGTGTGTTGATCACATAGACTGGTGTTGACTCTTGCCTACGAAAGCCTAGGCAAGATGAGAGGCTGCCAGGAGCTGCCCGAAGGCAACATGAGGGAGAAGGTTCCTGTGGGCACGTCTTGCATGTGCAGTCTGGGAGGGCAAAGCGCTCAGTGCTTCCTGTGAGTCAGGAGTGGACACTGTGAGAGGCAGCTGGACCTGAGCTATCTTGAAAGGCCTGCCTGCCACATGAGGTGGCCCTAGTGGAAAGAGTCTGTGAGGGCAGCACTTCCAGAGTTGGGTCCTGGGGATGGAGGGTGCATTGCCTCTTGCCAGGTAATGGTGCACTGGGAGGTACCTATTGGACAGGGGCTGGGGGAAGATGGAGGGAGTAATTAGGAAGAAACCCTATAAGCACCCCACACTGCTCTCTGTGGGAGCATCTAGGCCAGATTACAACTGTCCCAGTCAAGTAAGACCTTCATACCGTTTACCCTCCTCCCTTCGCCTCTCCTGCTCACTTTTTCTGCAGGGACCTTGAGCTGGAGGGAGAGGGAGAGAAAAGATAAACCATATCTTCCCGTCCTACTGCAGGTTTCTGAGACTAGCTGGGCTGCAAAGTGTGGGGAAAAGGAGAAGCTTTAAATTAAATGAGAGATTGAAATTTTGATTTAGATCAGACTGGCTGAAAAAAATCATTATGTAATATATAAGATATCCAAAAGACATGAAGAAGTACAACATGACAAACACCCATGCCCCAACCGCTCAGTTTGAAAAATAAAACACTGATAATACTGTTGAGGCCCCAGTGGACTCCTCCATGGGCACATACTCCTCCCTCCTTCACCAAAGGGGACCACAACTCTGATTTCAGGGTTCTCGTTCCCTTACAATTCTTTATACTCTTCCAACATGTGTATATATCGCCTAGCAGTTTGTAGAACTGTTGGTGTGCTTTTCAACTGTATGTAAATGGTGTCACACTATAGGTACTCTTAAGGCAACCTGCTTTTTTGCTCAGCCTTGTGTTTCTGAGATTCATTCATGCTCATGTGCTGAGACAGCTTATTAACCACACAAGTGACTGGGAAAGCTACAGGATCTCCCAAGGTATAATCCAGAATCAGGGGAGGGACAGCCAATTGGGCATGTGTAAAAGACAGTGAGGTCAGAAAAATAAAATTGTTTCCTGATTTCACCCCACTAAGTCCAGCTTGTCCTACAACTGTTTTCTTATAAGGTGGTGAGAATCACTTTTTGGGCATGAAATGGAGGTATAAATAAATAAAGTGAATAAATACATGAGCTATGGTTCTCATTATTTGATCATCCTTCTTTTCATGAGTAATGGAGTAGTCCTGGTACAATTGGGAGCAAAAGATAAACATCAGCAAAGATCAAAGATTTTTTGTTAGATTGAGAATTGACACTATTTTAAAACTTTTATTTCTTTTGTGATTATAAAGGTACTAGATGCTCATTGTAGAAAATCTGGAAAATACCAAAAATTTAGAAAATCCACCCACAGTTCTACCATTCACAGACAACATTAGGCATAGTTCCTTCCAGTATTCTATTTGTATCTGTCTGGTATAAATATTTTATAAATTTTGTTGTATAAATATTGCTGAGGGTATTAAGTATTGACAGCTTTATTCCCAGATGTTTTTATGCCTTATATACTACTTGTTTTCCAATGGTATTAAAAATTTTTCATAAACATAATTTTGGGTGGCTAAATAATATTCCATTGTATGAATGCATTACATTATTTTCTTCATTTTTCCATTCTTGTTCATTTGGGTTATTTTAAATTGACACCATGATTATGTGAAATGAATAATGGAAGCTTCAGCTAAATTGGAGTCAGGAACGCCTATAGGGGGAGCTCTCACCTCCTATTGTACATAGTCAATTACTTCAAACAGGAAGAGATGTAGCTTGCATCTTAGACAGGAAGGCGTTTGTTACTTCACTCTACAGCAGGAGGAAGATTTCTCTCCCTGCCCAGCAACAGCTCAGCCAATGAGAAGCACCACAGCTAAGCCAGTGAGAAGCTGTCACCACCCTGAACTCTCACTTTACTCCAATGAACTTTCTTTTAGAACAGTCCCTCCCTTTTCCTCTCCCCCTTTTGCTCTATAAAAGTAAGCCCCTTCCTTTGTTTCTCTGGATTTGCCTGTGGTCCACCCATAACACATACATCCCAAATTGCAATTCTTTTGGCTCTTCCTGAATAAACTTGTTGTACGGGTAAAACAATTGGATAATGTACTGTTTAAGTTGACAAGTAAACATTGTTATATGTAAATCTTCATATTTCTAATCATTTCCTTTAGACAGTTGAGAATTTAGTTTAAGGAAGCAAAATGTAAAATGTCCATAGAAAACTAAAGTCATTTAACAGTGTTTGCTCCCCCTTCACATGTACTTGCTTCAAAAAATGAAAAACTTTAGTTATCTTGATGTAGTTAAATTACTTATAATCGAAATATTTTCAAGCCTGAAATTGTACACACAAGCTCTGCCTCTACAATCATTCTATCATAAGAACATCTAGAAACTTATCTTGTGTATACTGTTCCAGCAAAAGAGCTATTAAACACGGTACTTTTACCCACATATTTGTAAAGATCAGTTTTAAGCCAAATATAGGAGCATGACTAGGTGGCAATAGGTCTGGGGTGTAAGACAAAACGCACAGGAATTACTGGTAAGGTTTAGCCTGGTCTGAGGTTATTCCTCATTTAAGGGAGAATCACCTGGCTCTGCGGTCTTCTTGGATTTTGAATCCAAACTTGGATCCAAACAAAGTTGGGTTTGAAAGTCACATTCACTCAAGGTCTTCATGGGTCATTGAGGCCATTCTTGTATCAAGAGAATCTAATACATGGTACGTGGCAGCCAGCCTCCAAGATGGCGCCCAATGATCCACACCTCCTGGTGTAGTATAGTCCTATCTACAATGAACCAGTGCTGGTGCTAAGTGACCAGTACAATATGGCAGAAGTGACAGTGTGTGACTTCTGAGGCTAGGACATAAAAGGCACTGCAGCTTCTGCCTTGCTCGCTTGGATGGTTCACTTTGGAGGGAGCCAGCCACCATGCTGTGAGGACAGAAGAGAGGAAGTGAGGTCCCCAGCCAACAGCCAGCACCAACTTGCCAGTCAAACACAGAAGGATAATCATTACTAAAACAGAACTATTTTTATCATAATATGATCATTCTTCTTTTTTTTAAAAAAAATAGAAAAGTAGCAGGTTCTTTGTAGAAAATTTATCACAAAGAGAATCAAATCATCTGAATATAGCCTTTTGTTCTCCCAGTATTTTCTCTATTTTTATCTTCTTTTGAGCCATGCCTGGTACATTTGTGTGATCATTTTAAATGCCAATGACATGATTATTTGAGTTTATTCTTAGTTAAGAAAACTCAAAAAGGACAAAAAAATTTCCACCTCTGAGAATTTTCCTCTCCTCCCTCAATCCTGCATCCCTATGTAGGGACATGGAGAATCAAAGAAAAATCTTGATAACGTTATAAAGCAGGATCTATTTATAGTGAGAACCCTCACTGGGAAGGTCAACAGACAACAGTAAGAATAACAGTAATAGGTTCTCTTTATGAAGTCTTACTATATGCCAGCCACTTTACATTATCTCACTAAATCCTACATGAAGAGATAGGTGCTTTTTTATTATAATCTCCATTTTGCAGATGAAGAAACTGAGACTCGGTGAGGTCAAGCCATTTGTCCAGATTACACAGGCATTCTGTGGGGGAGCCAGGATTTGATTCCCTGTTATTCTGACTCAACAGCTCATGCCCTTCTTCCTCACCCCACAATGCCTCCCACAAGAGTGAAGGGCAGCTACTTTATGCCAGGTAACTGAGGTTGCAAGGGAATAAGGCAGGAGACTTTATTGACAGCATGGTGATCTTATTATTAGGTTGATGGAGAAGACATGAGAGCAGCATATCACAGAGGTGAAGGGCAGGGCTCTGAAATCAAGGCTGCCTGCATTCATGTCCCACCCATACCACGTGACCTTGGGTGAATGACTTAACCTCTCCTACCTTTAGTTTCTTCTTTTGTATAATGCAGTAATAATAATAGCATCTACCTCAAAATATTGTTCAGAGAATTAAAAGATTTAACGCATGGAACATGCTTAGCCCAATGCTTGACACCCAGTAGGTGTTCAATAAAAATGAGAGCTAACATTACTGAATGCTTATTATCAATGTTAGCCACTGTCATGTTGGGAGCTTACAGTGCTGGGGCAATTCATAAGGCAGAGCTGGGAAGAGATAGAAGACAGTGCGATTTACAGGGCAGGAAGGGGAAGAGTGGGACCAGTAAAGGGGCTGATGGAGTGATGCAATCAGGTAATTTTACTCAGCTTGGCCAAGACACAGCTAATTCAGATGCTGAATTCTGCAGCATCTTTGAGGGACGGAGCTAGCAGAGGATAATATATTTCCTGAAATAATCACTACCAATTACCTGGTTTGGGTAAGTGTGGTTACCAGGGCAATTAATTCAGCGTCATTCAGCTGGTTAAGAGGAAACTGTGCCCAGATAATCATATTCCCCACCACCTGTACCTGAGGCCAGCCAAGAACTCCATGACAGCATTGTAGTTGCCCATGTTCCAGCAGCATTTGGCCACATGCACCAAATATGAGAAGACTTCCCGCTTCTCCTCCATGGAGCCCGCGGTGAGGATCAGCCACGTTACCCAGGAGCTCACCTGGAAAATGCAAAGAGGGGCATCCACTGAAACTTTGTCCCAGAAGCTTGGTAAATATTTTTTTTTACAAGAAAACGGTTTTTCTCTTTTTAAAAATCAGTGTAGGGTTAGGAAATGAAGGACTCAGCCAAGAGATTGACATGAAGCTCAGCTCCGTCACTGCTTTGCAGTGGGATTCTGGGAAACCACTTCACCTCTCTGTACTCCTCATCTTCATCTTTCAAATACGAAGGCTGAAAGGTAATTCATAAAATCCCTCTTGATCTATAAAATTCCACGAGATTAAGTCCTAAGGATAATCTTGATTTAAATATATTTGATTGATGGACAGCAAGATTAAATGCAATCAATGCACTTAGCACAAACGAAAGACCATTTATCAAGTAGTAAAATACATGAGATCATATATTACGTATTATGATACATAATATTATAATATCATATATGTAAAAAGGCAGAAATACATGTATTTTTGAACCGTCTTTTACAAATGCATTCTCTATTATGTTCCTCAAATGACTAAATAATAATGAGGGGAACAAACACTTATATAGCACTATGTGCCAGGAACTGTTCTAAGCACTTTACATAAGTTAACTCACTTATGTCTCACAACAATCCTAAGAGTCAGGGACTATTATTCTCCTCATTTTGTAGAGGAGGCAACTGAGGCACAGAAGGCCTAAGAGACTTGCTCAAGGTCCCCAACCAAAAGGTGGCAAAACGTGCATTGGAACTGAGGTGTGTGTCCCCGAGGTGGCACTATTCACCACTCACTCAATGCCTAAAGTGTATATGCCACCTCTACTGTCCTCCAGCTCTAGGCTTAACTTATTCTAATGTGACTTGTTTTTTCTACCACACAGACTGGAGTATGATATTAATAATAATCTACTACTACAGTCCCCCCTTTATGATCTGCAGCCTCAAAATCCTCTGCTGAACCTCTAAGGTTATTTTGCTGCTACCTAGACTTTGGTGCGTGGACACTCGTGTTCACTTAAGTTACTTTCTTTGGCTAATGTCTGGGCACATTTGTTAACAAACCAAAGCTTTGGTTTCAACCCCACATGGCCATTAGCTGCGTTTAGTTCAGCAACAGTGCTGAAACCCGGGGAGCAACTCATTTCCCCGGCCTGAGCGTGGGTGAGGCCTGAACGCAGAGGTCATGGTGACCCATGACAAATGCAGGAAGAAAAGAGTTCAAGGTCTATGGCAGGCTGCCCCTCCTCCCCCAGTCAATAAAATGATAGGAATGAATGGTATTTAGTGTTGGCAGAGGGCAGTCCAACCCCACTTTTTCCAGATCAGGAATCTATGGCTCATGGGAGAGTGACTTTCCAAGGTCACAATTCTAATTGATGTCAAAACTAGGACTCCCACTCTGGTGCTCTTTCATCTGATGAAGGATGACAGTTTCTTTAAATTTGGCACTGCTTAGGTCCTTCTAAGCACTCAATAAGGGCTTCACATTTGAAGACAGAGCTGGAATAAAAGGAGAAGATACCGAGAAGAGTACCAAAAAATGATTAAAGTAGTGAAAAAAGCCGAACAGAAGAGACTGAAGCTGAACACCTCTTTCCTCTCCCCACCCAGAAACAAATAGGGAAATAGTAGCCACAGGGAGTTTCAGCGATAAAACAGCTTCCTACTCTGGTACCAGCCAGCAGCACTGCAGTAATAATCTGCCTCTTCCCTTCTGAAATCGGCTAAAGCAAAATGTGATGGGCTGCCTGCCACCCCTGAGGCCAGCCCCAGCCCAGTGGGCTCCAAGCACACACCTCTGATCTCTGCCGGCTCTGAACTTTGCTGGGCCCTCAGGCAAAACCAGGAGAAGAGGTCTGGACTCAGCTCCCTAGGATGAGCCCTGGTCCAGATACCCTGCAAGGAATTCAGAGCCTTTGGGGAAGATAACCATCAGTTCCGATCTCCTGTGACTGCTTTGAGTACACAGGAACCCTTGGGATTCCCAGAGCCAGCCGCTCTCGAAGCTATGGGCAGTCCCTTGCTCAGTGTCTCCATGCCTTGTCCTCTTACCCAGTTTACCCAGTAAACAGTCACCTCCGTGAAACTCTGGCTCACTAGAGCAAGACATTATTTGGCCAATAGCGACTGAGTGCCGTTAGTGCTTCTGTCCGAGTCTTCCTTTAGTGTGATCCGCTTTTGGTGAGCCCTATCATGCTGCAGGAAATCACCAGTGAACACTTAGAATCATAAAATCATCGACTCTTTGAGCTAGAAATTCAAACCCATCTCTTAACAACAACAATAACAAAAGAAATCTTGGAAAGTTCAAGTGGTTACTCAAAGATACCCAATTCATGAGTTCTTAAGGCCTATGGCTAGATTCTTTCTATGTCTTTAGCTCTTTTTCTGTTGAAATTGACGGCAAATCAGTGTCTCTGGAGTCATTGTTCGTTCAGGCTATCCTGGCACCACACAGTAACTTATTAGTCCAGGGGCCTGAAAGGGTTAAATCATCGTGGCCTGGACAGGCCTGCGTCACAGAGCAGGTGCAGACCACCACATGTTTTGTGCCTCCATCCTGACCATGCATCCAGATTTATTTCCTATCAGTCAAACCATTTTCCATATACTTTCCCACAATGCTAGGAAAAAAATAGCGATACGTATTTCACATGGAAACCTAATTTAAACCAACTGTTCCATCTCCGAGCGTGAGTCTCCAGGGCCTGGTTGTTGAGATCATGTAAGCACTCTTATCATAAACATAAACACACACACACACAGCGCCCAACATCTGCTTACCGACTTCAGGGACAATTCTCATCACAGCCTAATATTAGTCATAATTTCACAGGTATTAAACGATCAGAGTGTCATCACTAATTACGGAAAATAAAAGACACAAAAACGAAACAAGGATTCAGCGATGATGTAAAATGTTGCCTGAAGCATAAAGGGTGGTCACATTTACTAAGTAGAAAATGGGGTGTGTTGCCAATCCAGAAAGAATTTCAGGACACTGAAATCACACAGGAAAACAAAAATCGCATACATATAAAGTCCTACGACTCAGTCATAGGGAGCACCCCCAGAGTAGAAAGGTGTTAGATGTAACAGATTATCTTGATTTATTTCAACGGTCAGTACACAATAAAGAGAGAACCTGGCCCCCAACCTAAGTCTTCCAGAGTTCCTCTCAGAGGCTCTGTGCTCACCCTGACGACCCTGACCCCTTGGTACATGCCTATAACTCCTCCACAACTTCTGCCCCCAAATGTTTTTGCCTTCCTTCACTTGTCTTTCTCAGGACTCTTAGGCCTCGCCAAATGGAACAGCTTGCTCTCTCTCTCACATCAAATACCTTATTGGCAACACACAAGCTCAGTTTGGAAGGAACGTTCTTGCTCCGTGTAAAATGACCTTTCCTTGCTCCACCGTGTCTTGCCCGTGTCCTGTGTAAAGCTGAATTCTTACTTGGCCCACCAGGGCCCTGTCTGTCCTCCAACTTCACCTTGGCTCTCCCCACCATCCCTGCTTTTAGCGGGTGTCCAAGGCTTTTTCCCAACTCAGGGATCTTGTACTGGTTGTTCCTTCTATGAAGGCTTCCTCTACTCCCCCACCTTTGATTTAGCCAATGCCTACTTATCCTTTAGGCAGAACTGCCCTTAGACGCAGAAATCAGGATCCCTGCCCGGGACCCAGTGCTCTAGAAGGCCCACGCTGGCTCATTCAGCTATGCCCCTCTCCAGAGTGAGAAGCCTGTGTGGTGCGGGGAACATGTCTGCCCAGCGGCTGTGCGCCCCCTTCCAGATCATTCAGCCCTTTAGACTCAGGACTCCCAAATTCCCTCTCCAAACAGCCCCAAGCCCACATCTTAGCCTGCGAGGGGACTTTCATCTGGATCATTCCTCGTAGATCATAATTCTAGGCCTGAAGGCTGGCCAAGGGGCAGTTGTGTGTAGATGGAGTTTGAACTTGAGACCTGAGGAGTCCACACACAGGCATATGAGCCAGGACGGAAAGAGAAGGTGGGCAGGCCATGGGCTGGGGCCTCCTTTGTACTTCGTCCCAGCTCCTCTAAAGTCAAGGGCAGGGCTGTCTTTAGGGATCTGATGAAAGCATCACTTTCTTGAGTAGGCCTGCTCTGACATCCCACCTAGACTAGGTCCTTATGCTGTGCATTATGTGATGCCCCTATGTCTCCTTGACCGCAGACCTCCTGAACAGTTAGCCTTGTGTTCCCTAAAAGGCAGATATCTGTTCTGCTGTGCTCACCAGCAGCAGTATCCACTGCCAGTGCTTAATGAGATTTGGTGAATGAGTGGATGTGACCTCCCCTAGGAAGGCTTTTCCGATCGCTCACCTAGCACCCCCATTCGACTTCTTCTGTTTCTCTTT
The DNA here is from genome assembly GCF_041296265.1 of Equus caballus. Lineage (NCBI taxonomy): Eukaryota > Metazoa > Chordata > Mammalia > Perissodactyla > Equidae > Equus > Equus caballus. Next base: position 35,774,409 of record NC_091684.1, read on the forward strand.
GACTTAATGTTAGACCTTGAGTCCAACATTCCGTCTGCACTTGGATTCTCACTGCTGCATGGATTTGTGTCTGGTTTATTTTTGTTACATTTGTGTGCCTGACTCTTTCACATGGATCTGTTCTGTCTACCCCACCATCCTTACGTCCTCAAGGACAGAGACCATCTTTCCCACATCTCCAGTGTGGGGATGCTCAGTGGCTCTGACCGACAGGCAGGCCACCCAGAGTCCCAGGAGGCCATGGGCAGAGAGGATTCTCAGCCCCCAGATGGTCAGGGATTATATTTGGGAAAAGGCCTGAATGCTTCCTACTACTGTTCCCAAGTCCAGAAAAACGGGACAAATGACTTTCTGCCAAAAAGTTTTTTTTTGACTATGCTAAGCAGAAGTTGTCCTAGAAAGATGATCCTTTTAATGGGTATCTGGTCACCCTAACTGCAAAGGCTGGGCTCAAATGGTGAAATCTAAAGAAGACAGTGGTAGTCTAGACAAAGCGACTCTGAAGTAGTTTATGTGAGTACACATCTACACCTGCCCTCCATGGGGCTTTACTAAAACAACCCGTGAACTAGAGTGTGTGGGCATGCACATGCACACAACACATTGGCAGCCACACACACCCACCCCCGCCCCCCGCCCAGGCAGCACTCCACAACGTGGAGCACGGGCACCAGAATCTCTGGTGGTGGTAGAGTGTTTGTGCAAATGCAGATTCCGAGGTCTCACCCAGACCTGGAAACCAGACTAAGAGCGGGGCCCAAGAATCTGCATTTTTAGATGACTCCCTGGTATTTCTGACTCACACTTAAATGAGAACTATCCCAGGGGTTCAGCGTCCCTTTCTGTACCCTGAGCCTCAAGTCCGAGCTCAGGCATCATGTCTGTCGTACCAGGCCAACACTGTAAGTCACCGGCTCTGTAACTGCACTGGAGACTGGGGTTGTGACCCGTGTGGAACTAGGAAGAGAAGCCAGAGGAAGGCAGCACCGCACAGCGGTGGAGAACACAGGCACCGGAGTTGAGAGAACCTGTGTTTAGCTTGGGTTCCACTGTTGCCTTGTGCATGTCCCTGAGGCAAGCCACCCAACCCATCAGTCTTAACTCCCTCTTCAGTAAAATGGGAATAATAATATTTTCCTCAACAAATTATCGTGGGGGAGAAACTGCAGACTGTTATCTAAAGATCTCAACATGATGCTTGGTGTGTGGTTAGGGGCTCAATAAATGTTTACTATTGTGACTGCTGCTGCTGCTACTACTATTAACATTGTTACCTGAATTGTAAAGGAGCTGAATTCCAGGAAACAGAATACAGAAATCCAGAAGAAAGGAATGTCTAAGCACCAATTCTAACCTCGACAAGGCTGGACCAGGAAGAATCTGTGATTGCCTTGAGAAGGGTTTGTGCCCTGAGCACAGCCTTTCCTAACAGAAGGGTAACACACATTTCCTTTTCTTTTCATTGGAATCATAAACTGCAAAGATATGAGCCTGGAGCTATCAACAGCTGTCTTTGCCACAATATCAAGAGAGCTAACGTGAGAATGAAGCCAACACAAAAGAAAGATGAAGATGGATTCCTGAGGACATTAGTCAGATTCCTAGATCCAGCCATACTTGAAGCCCTCTGAAGATGCCATGTATATAAACCAAAAAATTTCCTTTTTTTCTGTTTGAGCAGGTTTGAATTGAGTTGCTGTTACCTCGCAACTGAAAAAAAGAGCCTTGACAAATATATCTTGGCTTGAGATGACCCTCTCTCTTCTAACAAACACTTACTGAGTAACTACTACATACTGTACACCATGCTGGATACTAATAAACAAGACAGACACGGTCTCTGCCCCTGGAGAGCTTGGAGCCTCATGGAGGAAAATAACATAAGTAATTAAATAGTAGTATGGTTGATATTATGATTGGGTAAGTACCAGGTCAACTTTACCCATTTATATCCTACCATCTTTGGAAGTCCGGTCTTTCTACCACTCCTTGGTCCCAGTTGCCTTCCCAAAGCACTTATTTATAACTCTATAACAGTGTTTATTCTTTCCACAAACAGTTACTGCATGACTAGGAATTTGCCAGGAACTATGCTAGGCATGGGGGCAGGAAGGCTGGGAGTAAGTATAAGAAAAGGAAGAGCATGCTCTGCCTTGCAGTGAAGTCAGTTGCATATATGTCCACCTTCTCTAAACTGTCAGCTCCTGAGGATAGAGACCATAGTATTTGGCCACCTTTCTACTTTTTGCAAAATGTCTTGCCCATAGTTTGCAAAAAATACTTGTTTATTCTCAAATTCTTCAACTATAAATTCCCTAAATACTTGGAAATCAGGTTCTAAATTCACTGGAATTATTTACTGTTTTCAAATCAACTGGGGGAAATATTTTGACTTAGGTATGCAAACACCATTTCTAGTTAAATGGACTGCAGAGAATTGCCAACAGCCATATCTTCCACTCTCTTATCGTACTCAACTGAATGGATCATTCATTCTGGTATTCAAGAGTAAGCCTTGGGGCAAGCCTGGTGGCACAGAGGTTAGGTTAAGTGCAGGGCGGGCCGGGGTTTGCAGGTTCGGATCCATGGCACCGCTTGGCAAGCCATGCTGTGGTAGGCGTCCCACATATAAAGCGGAGGAAGATGGGCACGGATGTGAGCTCGGGCCAGTCTTCCTCAGAAAAGAGAGAAGGATTGGCAGCAGTTAGCTCAGGGCTAATCTTCCTCAAAAAAAAAAAAAAAAAAGAAAGAAAGAAAGAGTAAGCCTCATTTCATGCATATCCTCCCCTTTTGTCAAAGTACTTATTGATAGCCCTAGAATAGAGTCTTTGTTATTTCATCCCATTTTAAGAATGGCATTAAAACCCATGGCTAGGAGTTTATATAAAAAATCTTGATAGAAGTGAGCTGTTAGCTCCAAACTATCGTGATGTGATTGTGGGGCCATTTATGAATGAATTTCTTTTTCTCTCTGCCTGATTTTAATAGTCCTTATCACAACAACAGCTTCCAAGTATCAGGCATGGAGTTGTGAGAGGGACACTGCTTATCCCATTTGATCCTCCCAGCCCTACACGGCTGGTACTAATCCTGTTCCCATTCTACAGATGAGGAAGCGGCTAATCCAACTTGTCCAAGGTTACACCACTAGGAATGGACCAAATCAAAAGCTTGTGCTTTTAAACTACCATGCTTTACCACCTTCCATTTTCTCTTGTGGGCATTAGACCAAAGAATGAATTAATTACAGCTTTTAGCCCTGATAGCTACCCTGATCTACTGAGCAAAGAAGTGCCTCGGTAAAGACTATGGGGAGCCCAGCTCAAAGGTCTGAGAGATGAGCAGAGTCACATCCCCTTTAGAAGCAGAATGTCAGCATCCTGAGAGGTCACAGAGAATGTGGAGTAGGTGCTTGCCGGTTCTGTCGCTCAGCTAAAATTCTAAGTTTTCTATGACATGCAAATAGGACCGAGTCCTCCTGAATTAGAGTCTGGAAATAGAAGGCATGTATGGGAGAAGACTATGAGAGATTCCATCCCTGTGGCTCTGTCATGGAGATAGCCAGGTTTCCCAGGCAGAGGTTTGAGAGAGAGTCAGGAGATGCCCCCAAGAAACCTGCTTCTCGAGCTGCTGCCACCGCTGGAGTGGTCTACCCGCTTCCCTTGGGCCCTGCAGCCTCTATGCTCCAGCTAAGCTGTGGGACCTTCAGCAAATATATACTCGTGAGCAGATCTTTATTGAGTGCCCACCCTCAAGGAGCTCACACTCCAGTGGGCGCTGCTCTGGACACTGGGGCACGCAGTTAGCAAGGCAGACACTGTTCCTGACTCCCAGGAGATGTTGGCATCTTCACCGCCCAGCACGACCGGTCCCTTCTTGTCCCAGCTGTGTCCGGCTTCCATGGGGGCTCTCCTTCACCTCTCCTCCCTGGAGATCTCAACTGGACAGTGCCAGTGGGCAATGAGAGGCTGACTCTGTCATAGGCTGTGTTTGCCCTTTTCTGACATCAGAAAGAATAATAATATCAAATGCTCTTATACAGTCTACTTAAACAGACTGTTTTAAGTACTTAATGTGTTAACTCATTTAATCCTACAACAACTCAATGAGGTATATGTCATTACAACCCCATTTTATAGATGAAAGGGAAGCACAGAGAGGTTTAGTCACCCACCCAATGTCAACAGCTACTAAGTTGTGGAGGTGGGATCCCCCAACCCAGGCAGCCCAGCCCCAGAGCCCATGCTCACAATATTGTCCTCTGCTGTCACAAGCTGGTTCTTGAATGCTGGTGTTTCTTGGGGCTCTTGGTTCTTCTTAGATTTCTTCTTGTGCTACATTCTCTCCCTAGATAATTTCCTTCATGTACTGAAGTTTTACCCACCTCTCTGCTGCTGTCTCTGAATATCCACCTATTGTCCTGTATATCCAAGAATTAACTGGACATTTCCACCTAGAGGGCCCAAAGGCTCTGAAAGCTCACCCCGACCCCAATCCTTGACTACTGCTTTACCTTCCGTTCCCACATCTGATTGGTTGTCAAGTAGCCCAGATGTCACGTCCTCCAGGAAGCCTTTCTTGAACCCTCATTTGGCTAACCAGTCCTCTTCTCTAACATAACTTTATCATTGCACTGTGACCACTTTCCCCCAGGGCCCAGCCACTGGAGTTTGAGCTCCTTCAAGGCAGGCATTGTTTTACTCATTCATTTCCCAGCACAGCTTCCAGCATGAGGGCTAGGTGCTCAATAACTTTTTTTTTGAGTCACATACAGAGCACAGCAGCCAACTCCCTGTTGCTGCTGCCCTTCTCAGAAGAGTGTCCACGCATCTGAGTGCCCGGGGCATACGGGGGCTGTCATAGAAGAAGTGAGGCTGACACCCCCATTCGATAATCATCTGCCAGCTTGCTCTTCACCCAAGAGGCTCAAGAGACTAGTGCTGGGGAAGGACATCCAGGGAGCCATGACATAGAAGGCCTGTGGGTAATTTAGCCAATGTCTGGAAGATTCCACTTTCCCTGAGATAATTGGGCGTCAGAGGATGAGGGTAGTGGTGGCCTTCTCATCTGCTCTGGAATGGGTTGGGCCCATTCTGAGGTACCCTGAATGATGGACAGGTGAGGTACCCTGAGTGATGGACAGGAAATGGCCTCCCTGGTGACTCAAGTCTCCTGGATGGGGAAGCCACTGGCCACAAGCCACATTGCTTGGGAAAAGGGGAAGAGTAAAGGTTGTCTTCCAGGGCCGAGCAGGTCCAGTAGGTTCTGAGACATGCCGTGAATCACTCTGGGCCCCAGCGCAGGTGGATGCCGGTCACAGGAAAGTATAAGTGAGCCCAGCAAGTCACTAATTTACTCAGAGAGCCCAATGGCAAATGTGTGCTGACTGCAATGCAGATGGTGAGCGGGTAACAGGGGACTAACAAGTAAACCAACACTAATGATCAAGCAGGAAGGAGAGAATGCATGGAAATAAAATGCTTTGCGTGTGTTGGCATACGGTCCCCTAAAGACAAATATCTGTGCAGAAACAAAGCATACTGGCACCCCATCAAGATCAATTACATCCTGGCCCTGCTGGACACTGGTAGATGTCATAGATCATTAAGAAGAAGATAATGAAATCTGCTGTCTGTGCAGTACACGTGCGGGGGGGTGAGCTTCTGGGAATGAATCTTCTAGGGGAGAAATCTGATGAAAACCAGAATTCTGTCTCTTCAACTTCTCTGTTCCAACAGGAAGTGGTGGGAGGAGGGCATGTCATGGTGAGAACACAGGATTTGGAGCCAAATAAATGCAGGTTCTTTTCTTGGCATCGCTTTTCACTATTTCTGTGACCTTGAGCACGTTTCTTACCTTCTCTGAGACTCAATTTCTTACCCATAAAAATGGGAACAATAAATGTCCTAAATGTCCTGTATCCTAAGGGGTGTGGTGACTAACAAGAGAGACAATACATGGGAAGGGCCCCAGTGCTCAGAGCAGAGTACAAACTCAATAAATGTCAACTGATATGGATAACTAAAAAAAATAATAATAAGCAGCTCCTTCTCCAAGAGGCAGTCTTCGTAGAAGAGGTGGGTCTTTTTATCACAGTGCCAGCTGCCCTTCTCTGTTTAGCAGGGAGAGACTTACCGTAGACTAAACCCTCAGAAAGAATGATCCTTCATTTCTTTTAAAGAGGCCAGAAAGGAGAGGCAGAGGGAAGGTGGTAAAAGGAAAAGAAAAAATTCAGAAAAAACATTTCAATAGAAAGCCTAAGCAAAATTGGTGGGGAGGGGTGAGAATAGGACATGAGGAAGGAGGGCCTGGTGAGGCCTGAGGAAGCGGGGACATGTGGGGATGGTTTGCTAGAAGGGACGTGCTTGGAAAAATAGTAGTGAGTCATAAATAGGTTCTAAAAGGGCAGTTGCCCTGAGAACCTGGGGCCCTCTGTCCACGAAATGTCAGGTGTACTAGGCTGCAATTACATTTGACCAAGAGTAGGATTAAATGGCAGCATGTGACATCAGCCATTTTGACATCTTTCTCACTTTGTGAAAAGGAGGTCATCTTTTTTGGGGAAAGAATAGATCCCAATTCTGAATAAAACCCAACAGGGCTGTACATGTAAGGGAAAAATTCTAGGATGCCTCACTAACTACCTAATCTATAAAAATAAACGAGTGTCCTGTGATGATATCACATAACTGGTTGAATGGTAACTGCCCTGGTGGAGCAAAGCAAAGAGCTTGAGACTGACAGTTGAGAGCACAGAAATTCAATTCGGGAAGTCAAACAACTGCCCAGTGGCCTGGCTCCAGCACTACCAAGCTGTTCTTGATACTTCATTTGTCTTGCTTGCCGACTGGCATGCTTATTCGTGTGTGCCAGCCCCTCAGCAGCTTTAGATTTTGAAATCTTGACTTGCAAGTGTTGATGTGCCAATTTTGAATTATTCCCATGTGTTCTGCATACCATGGGTGCTCGATAAATATTCCAGCAGCTGTCATTATCCCTTTCGGCTCTGAAGACCCAGATAGAGATAGATCAGCAATGTTTTGTGGTAATGTTTCCCAAACTGTGTTCCAGGCACATCTTCTACCAGATGTTAACTATTTTGTGAAGCAAGTGTCTGGGGCCATAAGAGTTTGGGGAATGCTGAGATAAATTAAGATTTCTTCACTGGCAGGATTTCTTGAAGCTTTAAACATGCTAATGTGCATGGTAAATCTCCAAGAAAGAGCTAACATTCAGAGTTCCCCAAATTCTTGTGACCATGTGATACATTTTTCAAAGGAACACTAACATCTAGAAAGACCCTGGAATATTGGCTCTGGGTCTCTCCAAGCTCCTTTAGCCTGGAGTGGATATAGCCAGAGGCTCATCTCCACTGGCAATTCTGGAGACCTTTTCCTGCATCTGCCAGACCTGAGAACACATCTCTTCATCTCTAGGAACTGCACAGCGGGAGTGGACTTTGAGAGGTGGACATAGTCAGAACGGCAGCATATGGTTTTATAACTGGTGGCATAAATTCAGAGTTTATATATCATTGGGGGAATTCTAAAACCAAGACACAAGGAAGATTTTCCTTATAATCCAAAATGAAGAGAGTAAGGCAGATAGGCAACTGCTATTTCATAGCCAAGGCTGTCATGAGGAAAAAGCCTCAGAGAGCAGCAGCTTTTAGCCATGTGGTTTTACTATATAATGTGACAAGTGACAAATCAAAGGACCTTAGAGGTTATTTAGCCCATTTCCATTATTCTATAGATGAAGAAAACAAGAATCAGAGAGGTTAGGTGACTTGTTCCAGGTCATCCAGGTGGTCAGTGGCAGTGCCAGGGCTAGACACCAGGTCCCTTGACCTCAGGACATCCTAAAGTCACAACCTGCTGGGCTTCTGTTATCTCCGTGAAGAGGATTTGATGCACTGCGGCCCCTCCTGCCCTCCTTCTCTGTGGGTCCTCAGAGGCAGGCTCACCTGGGTGAACAGGTGGTGCAAGCCAGGAAGGAGCTAACCTGGTCTGATGGTGAGAAGGAGGAGGAGGGCTGGGAGCTGTACGAATTGCCAAAGACACTAACTCAGGTAGCCTAAGAGAGGGTGGCAGTGGGTCCTAGTTGGGCAAAACCCGAGGAAGAAAAGGGAGAAGAGCCAGGCAATGAAAATGAGAGTGCCCAGCATGGGGTCTGCCACGTCACAGCCCCAACAGGCAGCTGACCTGCCTGCAGCATTTCAGACAGGCTGGGGCTTGAGCTTTTCCTCCAGCTTCAGCCAGAGAGGGGACTCCAGCTGTGCCCTGCAGACCAGGTTACAGAAGGGAAAGGGCCCAGGAGCATGGAGATTTGGGGCAGAATTCTAGAAGGGAGGCTGGAAGAAAAATAGGGGAGAAATAAATAAAAGAAGTCAGTGCAGTTACTATTTGTCTTTATTAGGGATGGCGAGAGAAGTCAAAGGAAGAAGAAAGAAACCTCTTCTGCTTCCGTGAGGACAGGAGGCAGGCAGAAAGAGCCCTTCCAGGAAAATTTCTGCCAGGATCTGTGTTTCTGGAAAGGAGAGAGCAGCTGCTCACTGGTGGCAGCAGCGGATTAGAGGCTGGGGACCCTGATGATCAGCTCCATGGTCACAAACCCAAGGCTAGGAGCTGCAGAAATTCACAGCTTTGGACGTGGGGAGCTGAAGTGAGCTTCAGACCAGCAGAGGAGCGGGATTGACCCTGCAGACTGCGCCATGCGGCCGGCCGGGCTTGGCAGGGATTTTGCTGAGTGGGCTGAAGTCAAGGCTGCTGCTCTTCTTCAAGAGAATCAGTTAAAGAAGTTTGGGGGTGTTGACAGTTTTTGAGGGTGCATTGACAGTTCCTGTAAAAGTGACAGACCTGTCTGGGGTCTGGAAGCTGGTTATTTAAAGGTTACACCGAGCCACGGCAAGAGGAGACAGGGGCCAAACACCAGCCTTGCTTCTCCTGTAGCAAGAGGGTGAGTTCTAACCCCAGAGGGGTAAAGACATGTTTGATATCTGGCTCAAGAAATCTCTTTCGAGGAGTATTTACTTGGAACATGCTTAGGGTATAGATGACAGAGACTGAAAAGTGAAAAACACCGTTCAAGCATTAGAAAGTGACACACCTTATACCAAAAAACCCCCCAAACCAAACCAAAACAAGACCGTGTTTTTGGGCTGTTGATTGACAAATACTCCTTACTAGATGCAGTGAGGGGGAAGCCCACGTTTGAAGTCAGAGGTGCTGGATTCAAGCGTCAGCTTTAACATTCACTGACTGTGTGACACTGGGCCAAGAACTTAATCTCTCTCCTACTCCTTTACTTTATCGCAGGCCTATGAGCAACATCTTCCCTCCAGAATGGTAGGAATAAGGAAATAAGGTGGAAGTGCCTTATATACTTCTAAGCACAGTAGAAAGGTTAGCCAGTTTGACTAATGGGCACATATTCAATGAGATCGAGATATGGCATTTGGTTTAGCGAAGCACCTACATTTAACGTGGTATTTCTTTGAACTTAGAAATTATAGTTTTTTATTAACATCTAAAATGTTTCCCTTGCTGTTCCACTGTACAGCCGCTCCCTGACTCTCTGCTCCACGGTGGGACAGGAGAGCATCACGTCTGAGACTCGTGCATAGAATGTGCCTCCATTACATACAGCTTCAGTCTTTAAATTCTATATTTTTATATCTTTCCTAGGGCAGGGAAGAAATTAGTAAAGGAAGGTGCTTTTTATGTCCATGAGGTACTACAGATAAACTGACAGATGCTAACAAGAAAGCAAAAGCAAATTTTGGTATGAGTTGAAGAAAGCTGAGTTAAAGAATATCTGAAAACGAGATATTTTCATATAAAGTTGACTAAAAGATTTCTTCCTATTTTTTTCCTAATTTTCTAAGTACTGGAATACAGTCAAAAACTTAAATGTTTTAGTCAGATATTTTTCTTTCTTTTTTTTTCTTATCTTTTCTTTTTTTTTTTTGAGGAAGATTAGCCCTGAGCTAACTACTGCCAGTCCTCCTCTTTTTTGCTGAGGAAAACTGGCCCTGAGCTAACATCCGTGCCCATCTTCCTCTATTTTATACGTGGGACGCCTACCACAGCATGGCTTGCCAAACAGTGTCCGCACCCGGGATCTGAACCAGCGAACCCCGGGGCCACAGGGAAGCGGAACATGCAAATTTAACCGCTGCGCCACCGGGCCAGCCCCTAGATATTTTTCTGAAACAAAGTTGGTATGCATAATTTTTTTTCTTTTAACTCTAAATGAATAGACTGCAGCCTTTGATCAAATATATCCAACACCTGTAGTGTATAAACTCAGGCCCAATTTCCTAAAAATGCTGGACATGTTTTAGTATTTTAATGATAAAACCCAGATGTCTTGTTTTACATGCCCTGGAAGAAAAGAAACATACAACCTTACAAAGAACACTCACCATTTTAAATCTGATTAAACTCTATGCCAAACAAGGACTGGAAAGAGTATGATGTTTGTACAAACAATCTTTTAAAAAGTATTTTTCAAATCCACTTAAATGTTCTGGAAAACTCCTGAAATGTGAACCAGCAATATTTATTTACATTCCACTGCCGCACTGGAGTATTAGTTTGGGGTCACGTCCTGGTGCTCAGAGTCCTGGGGATGATTAGCTTGAGTCTCCATCTGTGTTTCACGGCCCACGTAGAATGAACCCTGCTTTGGTCATTTACACTTATGACAATACCATTTAGAGCCTGTGGTTCCTAAACGTGGCTTGGTATCAGAACCACTAGCAAGAGTTTCTTAAAAAATACCTAAATGCAGGGGGCTGGCCCCATGGCACAGTGATTAAAGTTTGGCGTGCTCCACTTTGGTGGCCCATGTTTGTGGGTTCAGATCCCAGGTGCAGACCTACAGCACTTGTCAGTCTCACTGTGGTGGTGACCCACACACAAAGCAGAGGAAGACTGGCACAGATGTTAGCTCAGGGCTAATCTTCCTCAAGTGAAAAAAGAGGGAGATTGGCAAAAGACGTTAGCTCAGGACCAGTCTTCCTCAGCAAAACAAAAACAAAAACAAAAAGCAAAAAACCCCACCTAATTGCAGATTTCACTGTTTAGTGTCTAATTCAGCAAATTGGGTTGAGGGGGGTATACGAATCTGTCCTTTTAAAAAGTATTCCTAAGTGATTCTGATAAAGCCTTCTATTTGGGAACTGCTGATCTGAGGCCCTGGCCATTCTCAAACTTAACTGTGCATAGGAATTATTGGGGAATTTGGCAAAATGCAGGTTCTGATTCAGCAGGTCTGGGATGGCAGTCTGGGCGGAAGGTTCTGCATTTCTAACAAGTTCTCAGATGATGCTGAGGTGCTGGTCTGGGGAACCACAAATTAGATCTCATCCTCAGGTCTCTTCAGTCTGTTCCAATCTGGAATAGTTCTTCCATGGTTCCCTGTCTTTCATGTCCTTGAAGTTTGAAAGATTGCAGGCCTTACATTATGTAGGATGGCACTCAACCCGGGTACGTCAGATATTTCCTCACAACCAGACTTAGGAGATGCTGTTTTGGCAGGAGTGCCCCAGAGTGAAGCTGGTCTTGGCTGGGCGCAGCACGTCAGAGGGCACAGGATGTCAACACTTCACACCACTGGTAATATGACCCTTGATCATGTGGGCAGTTTGGAGTCTACCAGGTGCCTCTACCAGAAAGTCACCATTTGCCCCTTATAATTGATTAGTATTTTGTGGGGAGATAACTTGAAGCCTGCACCAAAAGCCTGCTCCTCATCAACTGTCCGTCCACCTGCCTTCCGTTGATGACTGCGGCCTGGATCAACCACCTAGCTCTACAATAGTGCCCAATGCTGATTCCTATTTCCACATTCCTTCTAGATGGATTCATTTCATGCTTCAGTAAGAATTAGCTTTCCCTTCTCCCCCATTTATGTATTCATTTACTTAAAAAATCAGCATAGACTCATGGATTGTAATTTTTTTCACTATATTAGAATCCATGACTAGCATAATAAAGCTCAAATTGTCCCAAAGTGGCTCCTGGGTCCTTTTGACATGTTTCCTACATCATTTGAGCATTTCCTTATTTTCTAGCATAAGATGTTTCAGACTTATCTTTAATTTCCCCTGCCCCAAACGTGGAATCAGCCATTTCTCCAAGAAGCCCTGGTTTCCTTTTCGTGGAGACGGTATTTAGAATCTAATATCTGTGTGCTTAATGTGTTCATTGCTCCTGGACTGTCATGCTTCTAAGTTCCCTAAGCACACAGAGCTAGATAAACACACACAACTATTTCCATATTTATTTGTGTATATATATTTAAAAGCATAAGTTTGTAAAGAAATCTACATTTCCAATCTAAATACCTTGAGGTTTTTTCTAGCCTTCCTTCTTTCTAGGTTTTTAAGTATCTTTTCCAACAGTGGTAAACTTGGCTTTCCTATATTTATCCTAAACATATTTACTTATTTACTCGATCAGTTTAGTTATTTGCTCAGAGTAACCAATCTCCCAACCATCCAGGCCTTTCTTCTGTAGACAGCCTACGGGGCCCTTCACCACCCTGCATCCTTTGACACGCATTCGATGCGCCTCTGCGTGACTCTCACGGCTGTCACCTCACCTCCAATGAGGCAGGTCTCCTCCCAACTCCTCCACGCTGGGAAACAAAGGGAAGACCATTCATCCTTTATAAAGGATTCAACAGTGTCTTACATTCAAGCTACAATAGTTAGTAAATTCATAATTGTGAAAGCAATGTTTTTTACGAAAACATTTACTAATGAAAAAGTAAACATTAAAATAGTTTAAACACAGTGTGTGTGTGTGTGTGTGTGTGACAGCTGAACTTTAAAGTTGTAAAGAACTTTAGAGGTCACTTAATCAAATGGTTTCAAATTTGGGGGCCCCAAGACTTCGGGGGGATGCCTGGGACACGACACTGAGTAAGCAGAGCCGGTCTGGACGAAGAAAGGCTGCGAGAAGAACCGGGCAGCGTCTCTTCAAGAATATTCCCAGGGGTTCCTCAGCACAACACTTCAACACCACCAGCCTACTGCAGCCCCTCAACCTCTAACTAGGAGATGGCAGGCTTTACTGACTACTTTGCTATCTGCTAACAGCACTTCAAATTTTTGGCCACATAGATTTGACTACTGTCCGCCATTGATACATGGCCAGGAACTACCCACGGGGCTAAGCCGTTTATCTCAACAGATTCCAGGATTCTCACGTTCCTTCTGAATCATTAGGAAGCTAGATCAGAAGATTGCATTGCATGGGACTGGCCTGTCAATAGCACAAATTCAGCTGTTCACAGGAAAAGCAGGATGGCTTAGATCCATATTTCTTAACTTATCCCCAAATCATTTAAGTATGGCATTGAGATGAACAGGATATATTCCCCTCCCCGACTCCCCATAATTGCAATAGAAACAGACATATCTACGTGATGATAAAAAAAAAAAAAAAAAAGGAGGGAGAAACAACTGTTTTTCAATGGTAGAAGGATAAAGAGTACCCCATAGAATATAGAGCAATGAAAATGAATCAATCATAGCTACATATATCAACATGCATAAATTTCAGAAACAAGCTTTAGTGAAAGAACAAGTCAGAAAAGAATACAGACAATTTGGTCAAAACCTTCCAGAGACTTCCATATCTTCTGGGTAAAACGGACAGCCCTTACAAAGCTGTATACCATCAGGCCATCTGACCTCACCTCCAATTTCTCCCCTCAATCCCCCATGGCTTACTCCACCCCAGCCATGCTGACCTCCTTACTGCCCCTTGAATGTGCCAGGCATGTGTGTCCCCCTCAACTCCCACAGGAGTCAAAGGCCACATGGCATTTGCACTTACTGTTCCCTCTGCCTGGATGGCTCTTCCACCAGATGTCCAGCTAGCTCACTCCCTCAATCCTTCCTGTCTTGACTTAAACATGAGTGTCTCAGTGAGCCCTTCCCTCTCCATCCTACTTAAGGTTACAATGGCCACCCCTTCCCAACACTCCCCATCCCTCTTCCCTGCTTTATTTTTCTCCCTAACACTTATCCTGCCATATGTTTTACTGTCTCCACCTAACTAGAATGCAATCCCTGTGGCTACAGATTTTGTCTGCTTTCTCATTGTAGCGTCTCCAGAGCCTAGAACAGTTCCTGGCACATAGTAGGCACTCAGGCAATATTTCTGGATAAATGACTGAATGAACAAATGAATGATATTCCAAGGGTGACCTCAAGAAGCAAACAAAAGTGCTGGCTGACTGATGACAGGAAGAAGAGCTCACTTCCAATTATGCTGGATCAGAAGAGTCATTTTTGGCAGCCTGCCTCTGACACATAATTCTAGTTGAAAGATGAACCCATTTAGGAATCTGCGGGATCCATTTTGGGGCTGCTCATCCTGGAAAGGGTGTTAGGATGCTGCCCTACTTACGACAAAATGCTTTAAAGAAGCCATAGTAATTTGTTTCCTAATCGAGAAGGCCAACTGGCCACTTCGTCTCCAGACTCTTGCTGGCTGGACCTCTCTTCTATGTTCTATTTATTTAGTCATTCAACAAATATTTATGGAGCAATGTCTGAGTGACAGCACTGCACTAGGGCTTCATGTGCATACTTTATTCTTTTTGTGGAACAGATCTTTTCAAATTTATTTGCACGCAACTGTATTTCACCTTCGTTCTCTCTCCCTCCCACTTTTCCTTCTCTTTCTCCCCTCTGACCGGGTCCCTGGTTTAACCTTTGTTATTTTAAGCAATATTGTACCTGTGTGTTATAAAAAGAAAGCCCAACAATATAGCATTCTATACAGCAGAAAAGGAACCCCCCTTCCTTCCTCCCTCACTTTGGGTCACCATAATAATAAACTTTATAGGTGAGAGAACTCTGGGGCCTAGACAGGTGGTGAAAGGGGGAACTTTCACAAATCTGAATTACTTTTATCTATAAAGGGACTTGCCAAGAATCTGAATTTTCAAAGGTCTGTAGCATGTCACTCTTGTCAAAAGCTCGGTTGAGGCAACTGGTATTTGAGAAAGACATCCTAAGGGTCATACCAGGCATTCATTCCTTAGATTTTCTAAGCTTTATCCCTGTGCCTAAGGGATATCTAAGACTGTCAGTGAGCAACACACCTGAACTAGATTTTCTTAGCTCTCTACATGCTTATCTTTGGAGAGCTATGCTTTTTAATTACGTCCTTTTATTGAGGGTCAATAGAAAATATGGCCAGAGAGAGACTGTTTCTGCAAATGTTTTTGTCCTCAAAAATGCTCCTGAAAATTGTCCCTTTTCTGTAGGACACATACAAAAATTCCTCCCTGAGTTTAACTTGAATTTTCTGACGATCTGGTGTGTTGTTGCTTCTTTGCCTTCTTCCTCTCCTTTCTCTTTTTTTCCCTCCTCTCTGCACTCCATCTTTCTCAGTTAATGAAAACAATATAACCCATCATATCTCTCTTCTTGCCTATGCTACCAGGAAGCTCTGACCAACTGTTGAATCAATGGCATCAGTTTCCTTTTGCCTAGGCATTCTTGCTCACTTCATGCTAGCCTTTCTTGCATGATTCTAGCTTTTTCACTCCACTGTTTTTAAAAGCTTTTTGAGATCTTTTTTTCCCCTTTTTTGCAAGGAGGAGGGAACTTGAACAATACATTAACAAACAGTCCAATGCTGACATTTTACAATTTACAGGTAAGGAGCAGAAGGCCCACAGAGGCTGCCTTTGCTAAGAGCCACAAACAGCTGGTTAGAGGAAGCTTTCACACCAAAACCCAAGGTCCCCCCCCCTTTCCACCATCCTATATTGTTTCATGTTAAAGAGTAATATTTCATCTGCCTTCATATGTTGTAGATATTCACTCAGCTTGACTTCCTTTGTGTTCTCCATCTGGGGAGAGAAGCCAAGGCTGTGGTCTATATGATCTCTCCCCCACTCATCACCATCAATGCACAAAGTTGACAGGGTCCAGGAGGGAGGGAGATGTCTTCTCACATCTTCCCTGCTTATGGAGGCCCACCTCCAGCAATGGCCATATGGTCAAAATATCTTTAGGAAACGAGGTATTTCTGAGTATGACATTTTTGTTGTGAAGTGTGGGGTCACCAAAAAGAAGGACACAATGAGTTTAATGCAAGCTGCAGAACTCTGTATTTTGAAGTTTAAAATATGGTTGTTTATACTCCCAAAGCAAGAGTGATTGATTGGATTTAAAATAACTGCCACCTAAACCATTAATATGAAGTAAAAATTCTTATTTGTACTTTTATGTTTCCTCATATGGAAAAATATGGCCAGTCTAAAGATGTATCTAGGAGTGCTAAGTTGGACAAACATTCAGAGTAGACTGACATGCGTCCATAAGTGCTTTGAGGAGGGGGCACAAGTCGAGGGAGCAGAGAGGGTGACGGAGCCCTGATGTGACTGGAGTGGCACTCCATGTGGGGCTCTGGAGGCACAGAGATGGCCCAGAATCCCAGCTCTCCCAGGGGCTAGATGTGTGAACTCTGACGTGTTTTCTAAGTCCTTTGAGCTTCAGTGTTCCCATCTATAAAATGGGAACAACAGTAGCTATTCCCTACGACTGTGCAGAGAATTTAGAAGGTCACACGTGTGAAGCACACAGTGTCGTGTCAACTTGTTTAAGTGCTCAGCTAACTGTAGCTAGTGCAATTACTAAATCAGGTTAGAGCGACTATCGTAGCCAGTCAGTAACTCTTTCACTTAACCAACTAGGCAAGAATCATAAAGAAAACCCTGAGAGGACACAGTGGTCACAGACGTATTGAAGAGACGCTGGGTACATCTAGCTGAGGATAGACTTCACTCCCGGGGAGGGAGGGAGCTGCAGAGATGACAGTTTTCAGACTGAAATTGTGGCGAGCCAGACTTATGTTAGGATAAATGAAATCAATGAATAAACTCCGTACCTGGTAACTGTCTAACTCTGCTGGACTTTTATAGCTTGCAGCCAAGAGGCCAAGCTTCCTTCACATTGTCATCAAGTCATAAATGGCCAGCTAAGCAGACAATGGGCAGAGTGCCCCTGGAGAGTAATAACGGGGAAACACTACAGGCCCAAGGTCAGAGCCCAAGGAGAAGAAACCCTCACAAATTGAGTGGTTGGCAGCCCGGAGTCTTAGGGGTTGGGGTTGGGGGGCATCAGCTCCTATGGGGGGGGGCGGTGTGCGTGTGTGAAAATTTTGACTCAGTTTTGTCACAGACAGTGATTTGGATCTGAATGTAAAAACATCTTGCCGGAAACCTTCTGTTACAAGAAGCTCACCAGAAAGCAATGAAAGCTTAAACTACAACATATCCTTTAAAGGCATTACAACTATCTTAGAGAAGGGGGAAAGGGATAAAAAGAATATGGGAATTTCCCATTGCTATAAAACATCTTGATTGACTGACCTAGATGGTCTAGATGTTTGTATGTGGACATATTCTACAAGTTGTGTCATAATATAAAATATTGGGTTCTACAGCATATGTACATTGATCTTATTTGTACACTTGCTCTTGTTACTTTGAAAAGCAATCTAAAGAACACTTTAGAGAACAAACGAAAACCAAGCTGGATTTTGTTTTTAACTTGGCAGAATGAGTGGCCTTTGATTTTGTGCCTGATGTTCTGAATAATTATCTGCTGGATTTTTCTTTTTTCTTTTTTTCCAATTCCTTCTCCATATTTCTTTAAGTTTTTGAAAGGAAATGCCCCCCAAATATCTACAGTCATCTTTCTCTTCGGATGTCTCAATGAGCAACATCAAAAAAATCATAATAAATGTTTCATTTGAAGCTCACATAATTCATGTCACAAAAACTTTGAAAGAACACATCTTGTTTAAAATTTCATCAAGATTAAACTGAAATTCTTCAGAGAATATCTTTCAGTGGGGCAAAGTGTTCTATTAAAACAAATGAAATTTTAGGTCTTTCTAGTCCTTCTTACTTTGTGAGGAGACATTTTTAAAAAGTAAACTTTTTATGTTAGAATATTTTTAGATTCACAGAAAAACAACAGGATAGTACAGAGAATTTACATAGACCCAGCACCCAATTTCCCTTTTCATTAACATCTTAGCTTAGTATGGTACATTTGTTTTGACATACCCCATCACTGCGGTGTTTTTGACCACTTCCTTATATTCTAGCACTACCAGATGCTCCAGGTTCACCTTGTGTATTTCTTGCCCCAATTTTAGAATCAACCCTTTCCCCAAGGAGCCCTGGTTCCTTATATCAGAGAATGATATTAGAAACCAAGATCTGGGGACTAGTACGCTTGTTGCTACTGGGGTGTCAGTTTCTTCTTTCTAGACTCTCTCAGATACTACAGCAAGGAAATAGATGTGTGTATAATGACCCATGAATTCGTACATATCTATACATATTTCTACATGTAACCATCTGTATATTATACTAAACATTAGTGCAAACTGATGTCAAGGAGGAAATCTTTCACTAGTTGTTTCTTACACCTTTCTACCACAGAAGAAAGTAAATTTCAAAATTTGCAAAAAGTAAGTTAAAATGATTACTTTTATTGTCAGCTTCCCACCTTCCCCTCCCACCCCACTGTAATAAGACATTTTAGACAGTCAGTCCTCTTAACAGCTGCCGTCGTCCTATACCTCACCCTGGGGACACTGCCCAGCTAGGCCTGCACTTATTTCTCCCACAGCGCGTCACACCGTCTGTCCTGCTGACTCTGCTCCTGCGGACTTCCATCACATAGGGTCATTTTTCTTTATCAAATTGACTCACACTTGATGATTTACATCTTGGTCATTTATCTGCTTCTGTGAAAAATTTAAAAACTGGAGCCAAAACAAACTCCAGAATGCATCTAAGGCAAAGCCTCTCACTGCTTTAGACCTGCTATAACTCGCTCTGCTAAGATGTAGGGGAAAAAAATGAAACATTCAGCTCATGTGGGAAACAAATTTGACATATAAGTGGGCGTGATCATTATCATCGTAAGCAGCAGCATTTCTTACCTGGGTATAGCACTTTACAGTTTACAAAGCACTTCTGCTTATGCTGCTCACTTTTATTTCTAGATCCTGATAGAGTAGTCAGGCAGGGATTGCTGCTCCATTTACGGATGAAAAAACTGAGGTTCATGACAACAGGTGACAGGATGTGGAACAACTGGAACTCTCACATATTATTGTTGGGAATGCCAAATGATACAGACACTTTGCAAAACATTTTAGTATTTATCCAAGAGAAATGAAAATCTATATTCACCTGTTTGAGAATATTTTCAATGGCTTAATTCACAATCGCCAAAAAAAAAAAAAAAGAAAAGAAAAGAACCCAAATGTCCTTCAACCGATGAATGGATAAATAAACTATGATAGGTATACATACAATGGAATACTACTCAGAACAAATTATTGATATGCGCAATAACAATGATGAATTTCCAATGCATTACCCTTAGTGAAAAAAGCCAAGCTCAAAAGGCTATAAGATTCCATTTGTGTGACATTCTGAAAAAGGCAAAAGGATAAAGAGAGGAATGAGATCAGTAATTCCTAGAGGTTTGCAATAGGGTGAAGAGATGGACTACATGGGGTAAAGGGAACTTTTGGAATGAGAGAAGTCTTCTCTCTCTTAATTGTGGTGGTCATCATACAACTGTATGCGTTTGTCAAAACTCAAACTGTACACCAAAAAGGGTGAATTCTACTGTATGTACATTATACTTCAATTTAAAAAGGGAAAAATGATCATGGAAACGGGGGATTGGAAAGGCAGGTTTAAAGAAGCTAACTTACCTACTAAGCAACTTGTTCATTGTCACCAAGCAGAACCAGGAATTCAACCCAGGCCTCCTACCTTCCAGTGCAGAGTTTTTCTGCTGAGAATGCACACTTGTCTAGAAAACAAGTGATTTTCTGTCTTCCCTGCTTATAGACATAATCCCTGTCAGAGTAGGAATCCTAAGCACTGACTCTCTTCTTGTCCACACTCCGGAAGTAGAGCCCTCACTTTCCCTACCCAGGACACCCATTCATACTCAAGGACTGAGAATGACAACAGTCTACACATGAAGGATGAGACTCTATCTTAATTTCATGCTTCATTGTCACAAATGTTGCAAGAAAGGATTTGAATGGGGATTTCTCCAAAAAAGATAAATATAAGTGCATGAAAAGATACTCAATATCATTAACCATTTAGGGAAATAAAATCAAAAGCACAATGAGCTACCATTTGACACCCACTAGGATGGCTAAAATAAACAAAGACAGAGAATAGTAAGTCTTGACAAGAATGTGAAGAAATCAGAACCCTCACGTGTTACCGGTGGGAATGTAAAACGGTGCAGCCACTTTGGAACACAGTTTGGCAATTCCTTAAAATGCTAAAAATTGAGTTACTATATAACCCAGCAGTCTCAATCCTAGGTATATACTCAAGAGAAATGAAAACATATATCCACACAAAAATTTCTACATGAATGTTGACAGTAACATTATTTACAATAACCAAAAGGTGGAAACAACCCAAATGTCCATTAACTGATGAATGAATAAACAACATGAGGTATATCCATACAATGGAATATTAATCAACAACAAAAAAGAATGAAGCACTGATACATGCTACAACGTAGATGAACCTTGAAAACATTACGCTAAGTGAAAGAAGCTACACACAAAAGACCACATACTGTATGATTCGTTTATGTGAAATGCCCCAAATAGGCAAATCCATAGGGACAGAAAGTATATTATAGTGGTTTCTAGGGGCTAGGGAGGAATAGGGAGTGACTGCCACTGCATTTGGGGTTTCTTTCTGGGGTGACAAACATGTTTTCCAAAATTGATTGTGGTGAAGTACAACTCTACGAATATTCTAAAAAAATCACTGAACCATGTACCTGAAATGTGTGTATTGTATGGCATATGAATTACATATCAATAAAGCTGTCACAAAAATCATACTGAAAACAACAAACAAAAAGTGTTGCCAGGAGTAGAGAAAGCAGATGAGAAGAGGCATTGGGTATTCTGGGCAGAGCAGTCCCCCCTTATTATGCCTGAGTGGGGCCCTTTCTCCTTAAGTCTCTCCCGTGAGAGGTAGGCCATTTATCCTCCCCTCTTATCCTAACAAGTTTCCCATAACTCTAAGCTGGGGGTGAGCTGCTTCTCCTCTGGGGGCTCTCCCCAGCTCTAACAACCAGGCTGACAGCAGATCAGACGAGAAATCCCTACCTGAAAAGAATGACCAGGAGAACGCTCCATCCTAAAATATACATATTGTAGCAATAGCAGAACCCTCACTGTTACCCCCGTCCCGTAGAACCCAAGCCCCTGAGCCCAGGCCAGGGCTTTGGCTGTTGACTGGTAGACTTGGTTCCTCTCTCTTCCTCTCCTGCAAATAGGGGTATAGCAAGTGGGTAGTGCTTATAGGATATTCTAGATTCAGTATTACATACAATTCACCTTACATATTAAGCATCAGAGGATTGTAATAACAACAGACAGCATCTATTGATCATAACGACTCTACCTATAAGGAAGTATTATCCTCATTTGACAAATGGGCAAAGGGAGGCTTAGAAAGACTTAGTAACTTAGATCACATAAACAATGCAGCTGCGATTCAAACTTGGGGAGGTCAGACTCTAGAGTTCAAGTTCTATGGGGCGTTGAGGGTCATCTGGTCTAATCCTTTGTCTTACTGGGCAGGAACTGATGCCCAGATGCTAAAGGATTTGTTCACATGGCCAGCTAGCAGCAAAATGAAGATTCCAGACTCATGATCTTGTTAAAAGTTTCTTTGGCCTTTTTTAGATTCATGGTAGAGAAGGAAGAAATCCCCTGAAATCAAGATCTCACACTCATAGTCCTGCTGTCTAACTTGAGTCCTAAAACTATCTTACACAGATGGGTATGTATTGTTTTCTTAAGAATTTCTAAGAAAGAAGTTTTTGAAATCTTCAAGGAGTTATATTGTTGATAGAATGTCTTTTTTCCCCACCTCCTAAGTAGTCTCAAATTCCCAAGAGAAAGGGAACCACTGGGTGTCGTGGTATCCTCCTCAAATGTGTCATGTCATGATATGTCACTCTTCTTTAAAAAAACGCCCAATTCTTAGAGTGACATTCCCGGACCCGAACTTCTGTTCCCATGTCATCTCATTGTGTCCCTTTACACACGGACTTCTTTCTTGTCAGGAGGAATACTTAGATCTCCAGAGTTCGGACACTTGGTCCCTAAATCATAAAATTCTAAAACTAGAAGAGCCATGTTAGAGGTCAAGTGGAATCTGGAGCAGCCCACCAGTCTTTCTCTTTGACCACAACTCTCACCTTGGGGAGGAGGGTGATGACTGTCTTGGCCAAGGTTGGAGCAGGGCAGACAGGGGAGATGGGAACCTGTAATATTTTTAAAATGTATATTCAGCATTACAAATGCTTTTATTCATACTATCAACTATATTTTGAAATTTCAAACCACATTAAATGTGGATATGAGGTGTTCTTTATTTTATTTTTATTTTTTTGAGGAAGATTAGCCCTGAACTAACTGCCGCCAATCTTCCTCTTTTTGCTGAGGAAGGCTGGCCCTGAGCTAACATCCGTGCCCATCTTCCTCTGCTTTATATGTGGGATGCCTGCCTCAGCATGGCTTGTCAAGTGGTGCCATGTCCGCACCCGGGATCCAAACCGGTGAACCCTGGGCCACCAAGGCGGAACGTGCACACTTAACCGCTGCGCCACCGGGCCGGCTCCCATTTTTTTTTAACATTCTGAAAGAAGGCATGGGTTAAAAATGTTAGAAAATTTTATGTTAGATGCAGTCTCTCTATTC
Source organism: Equus caballus (assembly GCF_041296265.1). NCBI lineage: Eukaryota > Metazoa > Chordata > Mammalia > Perissodactyla > Equidae > Equus > Equus caballus. The sequence goes on from NC_091684.1 coordinate 35,797,235, forward strand.
TGTGAATCCAGATACAGACAGTGGAACCAACCCTAACATCAGTAGCTCTATCTACCTACCACCTTTGTTATCATTCAAACAGCCCACATAGGTGTGCTGTACTATTCAAAATGGTGACCTCTACTTTCCCAGACGTCTTGATAGCTTGTAAATGGTGATCTTAAAATGTTATAATATTGGAAGCAAAGAAAACTTTCTTATCTATTCTAAAATTAAGTGATCCAGATTTATTAGTTTTCTAGAATCATTATCTTCATCACTAGTTATTTATTGAGTTCTTGAGTCTAGGTCAATTACTGTGGCAAACACATTCCCCTAAATTATCTCTTTTGATTCTTGCAACAACCCTATTTGTTAGGTGGGTATTATTAGCACTATTTTATAGATGAGGAGACTAAAGTATAGAATGGTTAAGAAACTTGCCTGGGGTCACACAGTTAAATGGTGGAATTGGGATTTGAATTCAGATTTCACAGCCAGTGCTCTCATCCAGAGCTGCTGTTTTGTGCCCTACGTGAATGGTGCCCTCTGGAATTGTGCTGGGTCTCTGTCACTTTCCACAGAGTGTGACAATGAGTCATCCAAGCTGATAGATGTGAAAGAGGCATGAGAGATTAATGGGGGAGAAAACTGGACAGGTACTTTGTAGAGCTTCTTGAATGTGGCTAAAATGCTGAAACACTATTTGGTTGGCAACAAGGAGCTACTAAAAAATGAAGAGCAGAGAGATTTTGTTACTGAACCAAAGTGGGTTCGCCTCCTGGCAAATTAAAACCAGACTCTCCAACAGCAGTAGTTGTTACACAAAGTAGAGCCTATTTGCAGCAAATAGGAGGGCATGCGGAATCACTTCCAAAGTCGCGGCTGTCCCCGAGCACAGGAAAGCAGGGGCTTTTTATGTCGGATGGGGAATAAATATTCAAAAGGGAGGGGTGGGCATTCGCTGGTGCAGGCTTATTTGGCACCTCCCGGATCACCTGCACAGCTGATGCTCTCCCAATAGGGCTCAGTCTGGTTCAGGGTGGTTGGTGATCGCATCACTTGACAAAAACAACAAAAAACAATTTGGAGAAACAGTTAAATGCTTCCGAAACCACCCTTGAATTTCTTGGGGTAATTAGTCAGTGACATTATCTCTTGGTATGGTCCCAGGGGCAAGGAATGAATGCGAAAACCAAAAGATGAATGTAGCTGCTTGTTAACAGCTGTCACCTAATTCCCCTGGGAAAGGATGGCAAAACTATTAGCCAAAGTAGGATATTTGGTTCTGTGTGGATTTTTATAAGCAGAATATCTGGTTGCCTCATTGGCACAAATCACAAACATTACTTATATTGGACTACATAATAGGTATCTTGCTTTGTTTGGACAAAGAACAGTAACTAAGTTCCCGTGTCTGGTGTGAAATTCTACTTGAATACCATTATGCTTCAAGAGTATGAAGTAAACATTTTTGTGACAGTTATGAGATGTTAAGAAGGAAGTCACACTGTAAGAAGCAATAAAAAATTTGCTTTTTAAAAAAGTCAGTTTCATACCACACTTCCCCTGGATTTATCCTGCTTATCTCATCCATTGGTTGGGGACCAAGCTTTGGAGAGCCCAGCAGGGAAGCCCGCCTCGTGTTTACGCAGCAGTAGAGAGAATCAGTTTCATCTCACTTGCAGAAGTGGATTTCAGAGGAAAGGATCTGACAAAGTTGTTCAACCCAATGGAGGCAGAAGAGGAAAGCTGGGCTGATTATGTATCTGAGCACTGTCATTTTGAAACTCATTTTGGCCCCCAGAGTATAAATACACTTCAGTATTTTTGTTAGGATTGCCAGAAAATCAGCAAGTGTTCACTTCTTTTGGCCAACAAAAGCATGACTCTCTGTGCAAAAATTTTCTGCACATTTATAAACAAGAACATTTAGAAAATCCCCTCTTGCTGAGGGATATGACAACAGATATATTTAACTGAGCCATAAAATAAAGCAGATACTAAGAATACCGTTGGGTTCATCAAGCACAGGAAGAGTTTTTATGTCTCTCTTTTGACACAAACTCACAGTACACGTCTTCCTCTCCCTCCTAAACTACCTTTCCTGTCCAGTGCTGGTCTGACAAGCCGCCGCCCGTTTTTACCTTTGTTTTCTGTCAGACTTCTCACACAAGTATTCCCAATCCATTATCTACATTTTCTCACCACTGCACCCTGGTTGTCTATCCCTGCAGACTATTGCGATGGTGGTTTCCAAGCGATCCGTGACCTTCTACCCAAATCTAAAGCAAAAACTTTTCTCCCTCATAGAATCTCCCAGTTGAAAAAAGGCCACCGGATGATCTCAAACTTTTTGGCAAAGTTCCTCTGGAAAGAGCCAGATGATAAATATTTTAGGCTTTATGAGCCATTCATTCTTTGTTGCAACTATTCAGCCCTACCACTGTAGTGCAAAGCCAGCCATAGACGGTACGTAAACGAATGAGCATGGCTGTGTTCCAATACAATTTTATTTATGGACACTGAAATTTGAATTTCATACTATCCTCACCTATTGCAAAATCTTCTTTTTTTGATCTTTAGAAACCATTTAAAAATGTAAGAGCCATTCTTGGCTTCCAAGCTGTACAAAAACAGGTGGTGGGACAGATTTGGCCCATAGGCCATAGTTTGAGCTAGGCCTGACCCAAACCAGGAGATTCTTCCTAGCTTTGCAGCCAGGCAGCCAGGCTCTGGGTGAAATATCTCCAGTTATAAGAAGCTCACTACCTCAGAGGGCAGCCTGTTCTAAGGCCAAGATGAAATGGCTGGACTTAGTTCTGCCTGCTAAAGTCACAAAAAATAGCTCAACTTCGTCTTCATGGCAACCCTTCAAATACTAAAATGTACCTATCCTGACCACATTAGAAGTCTGCCTTCTTGGTAAAATAGTTGAAGTTTCTTCAATTGTTGACTGTTCACCATGTTTTTTAGCATCCTCTGTGCTCCAGTCTGTAGAAATCCTGCAAATTTGGCCTCAGAATACAACTCTCCAGATGTGGGCTCAATTTAGGGGATAGGAGAGTAAGGCTACATCATTCTGTGATCTGTTCGCCACTCTGGACTCTTTGATCAGTGCACTTCTCAACTTCCCTGACTCAGGATAATGTGATATTCATCTTGGAAGTTCTTCCCCCTTCATCACCCACACTACCAGATTCTCTTGTGATGCCCACCTTCTCCTTATCAACGGACCCTTCTATCTGCCATGACAGTGAGTGTTACCAAAGCTTGATCTTTGGAGCCTGTGATCTCTCTCGTACTTGATGTCTTAGAAAACAGACTAATTCTCATGGTTCAGCCATCCCTTCTATAGGCATTATCCTAAATTGTACCTGAGATCTCAATCTCTAGTACATGAGCTCCAGATTCCTACCTCTCACTGCCTAGAGGGCATCCACTTAAAGATCTTAGTTTACTCTCACTCTAAAACCTGCATGCCCCAACTTGAATATCTTCTCACAAGATGATGATGATGATGATGATAGTAATAATAGAAATAACAATTACCATTTGTTGAGTACCTAAACTCCATGCTAGGCACTATCCTGAGCTAAGGATTCATTATCTTACTTAAACTTTACAATGACCTATAAGGAAACTACGCTTGCTCCCTTTTACAGCTGGGGAAATAAGCTCACAGAAGTAAAGCAATTTGGCCAAATCTACTGTGCTAACAGGGTCAGAATTGGAAGCCTCGTCTATCTGAATCAAAACATGTGCTCTTGACCACCTCGGATGGTTTTTGTAACTAACTGCACAGATGCTATCGCAGGTGCCCCATGTGTTCCAAACACCCTGCCTGGAATGCCTGAAGTCAGTCTTGACCCTTCTCTACCATTCAGCCTTCCTACCCAATCAGTCATTGCACTACTGGGTTTCTTTTTTCTAAACAATCAGGAGCAATTTTCCCCTTTTATTCTCACCAGTATCCTATACGAGGCCCCTTGTCACTTCCTGTTCATTCCAACTCTCTCCTGATGGGTCTTCCTGTACCCAGGCTCCCTCTTCAATCCATCATGCATGATCCTGCCGAGAATATGTTTGATCGAGCTGGTTCTCTCATTTGAAATGTCCTCCTTGCCATCCAGCTCTTTGTCATTCATTCATTTCACCCACCTTGGAACTGTCCAGCCCTGACTGACCTGGAGCCCTCATCCTAAGGGGGAGGAGAGGAGGAAGGCCGAAATTGTGTTAGATTTCACATGTGTATCTTTTGTTTCTTAATATGTTTTGTTTTTGGTACTTTCAAGAACAGTGTTCAGCAAAACTAGAGAAAGAGAAGGAACATACAGGTCCAGGCGAAATATATTTGAAAAATGCTGGTGAATTAAGTGTCTTTATTGCTAGACTTCTCGAGCCTTCCATATGCTAATGTGCATTTGGACTATCAATACACAAGGGGAAAAGGGCTGCAAAGGTGTTTCTGAAAGGTGTTAAGCCATGACTCTTTTTTTTTTCCCTTTCTGTTCCAGAGCAGGTTGAGAAACCAGGGTTCTACAGAACAATTTTCAGGAAAAGCTACTCCAGGAGTATCTATCAAAGTGCTAGGTACACAGCAGGAGTGAAAGGCAGCAGTGATGGAGGGGAGAACACTGAACTTGGAGTCAGAGGAACATATTGGAGCCCCAGATCCAAATTAGAGCGGCCTATAAGGATTAAATGAGATAACGCATGTAAAGAGCTCTGCATAAGTGTAAGGCACAGTATAAATGTGTCCATTATTTGCTTAAGGGTTTTAATTTAAGTATACCTTAAAAATTTTCCCCAGGATTGGCTGTTGGTTTCTCCAGCTTAAGATTAAGAAATCATATTTTAAGTAAGCAAAGAAAGCTTCTTAGAAAGTATCAGATTGAAGGACTATAAATATATAGATTTTTTTCCCTCTACTTCTAGGGAGTATCTGTTGTATTAATGTATTTGATTGATCCAAATAAAGAACTCCCACAAATATATGATGATTTTGCTTTTCATTGAAGACAATATTTTACAAATCACAAAGTGACTCATAACAACAAATTTAAAGCGTCTCTATTGCTGGACTGCTTGAGGTTTCGCTTGAACATGAATTGGGGTAGTTAAGAGGGACCTGGGAGTCTCATGGCAGCTGTGAGGACCCAGAGAAGAGGGTGAGGGGATAGAAAACAGAAGAGATGGGTGTGGTGGCTGGAAATGCCCACAAACTTCTTGGCTGAATTTTTCAAGGCCAGTCTTGTGTGTTTTCTACCCTAACAATTTATACATAATTTTAGTGTCTGTATAATTTTTAAAGTATGAAGTGTAATGATGAAAGAATGGAACTTGTGTTTGACTGAGGCTTATGATATCCAAATCATGAGATTAAGTTCTCATCTTGCAAGTCTATGTGGCCCAGACCCGTGCGCCAGGACAGGAGGGACCCAGGCCTCATCTTCCACAGAAACTGCCCTGCTTTGAACTAGATTTGAATCCTCACTTTCTTCCCTGCTCCTTCTCCAGCTCTTGAGGGATTCACGGCCAAGCTGCTTAGGGAGGCGAAGGCATTAAGGCCCAGATTCAGATCCACCTTCTCCCTATATGACAGCCCCCTACCCCCCCTACATGACACAGTTTCCCAAAGCATGTTTCGTAACATTTACTGGGCCTACAGGCACTCAGTACTCAAGTATGTTTGTGAACTGCTGCGTTTTGAGAGAGTCTGAATGTACATTAGCATAGTAAATGACCTGAGAAATCCTGCAATGAAAAAAACCCCACTTAGTTATCATTGTTTTTCTAGCATGTAGCATACGTGTTAGACCATGGGGCGCTATTTTTCCACAGAATGCATGCTGACATCCCACACAACTCACTTTGGGAGATGCTGCTCTGGTCTTATTTGGTTATCACCCAAATCCCTCAAACAAACCAGCATTTTGTGCTCTCATTTCTTTACTCATGGTATTTCCCATGGCAAATATTTATTGTGCAACTAGACGCATAGTTCTAAATGTATAGCAATATGACAAAGAGTTTGGGCTTTGGGGTCACAAAAGCCTGAGTTTCATCTTGGCTTAGCCACTTTCTAACTATGTGATATCAGGCAAATTATGTAGCCTTTCTGAATCTCAGTTTCCTTATTTGTAAAATAAAGCAATGATTCCCATCTTTCAGGGCTGTGTGAAAGCTAAATGTGATTAGATATGCAAAGTCTTCGGCACAGCGCCCAGCATAAGGCACAAAATTAACAGTGGCTACATTGTTAATTTCTCTATCATCATCATCTAAGTCAATAGAAGAAAAATTAGACATTCTCAAGCAGCTGATTGTCAACTTAACCAAACTTTTTCTTTCCTTTTGAGAGGATAATTTGACTTAGATATCAAGGATGTGTCTTGGTTTTAGGAAATTATTTCACAGTCTATCTCAAATTACACCTAGAGACAAAATGAGAAACATCTGTTGGATGATCGTGGCATTAAGGAAATTCACATCTAGCTTAAAAGACCTAGCAAAGAGGGAATTAATGGTTCAAGGCCAACCTGATAAGCAGTCACTAGTGATGTGCCATAGGGCTTTCTATTAATTCCTATTTGGTTTGACATTTTTACCAACAATTTGAATAAATATACACGAGACACATTTACAAAACCTGAATATTAAAAAAATCAGGAATGGCAGCTAATTCAATACATAACTGACTTAAGATTCAAGATTATTTTGATGGGCTTGAATGTCCAAAAAGATAAAATTTAGTAGATTTAAATATAAAATATTACATCCATGTAAGAAAACAACAAACAGAACAATCTATGCACCGAGAAAAGATGAGCTCCATAGCCATTTGCCTAGGGGTTTCAGTTGACCTTTAGCTAAATAAATAGAAACAGCTGACAGAAGAAAATAATCAAATTAGTAGGCATTAAGAGCAAGACAATGACCCAACTGCAAGAAGGGAGAGTCTCAGAACAGACAAGGAGCCCTCATCTTTAAGAGGGATATTGAAAAATGATCTAAGTTTCAACAATATGGGAAATGTCTAGTCTCAAGAAAACAAAACCAAAGAAGACAAAATTTCTGTTAAAGACAACTTCAACATGAAAGATAACTTTAACACCTGGCACTTTGCAAAGAACCAGATATATATTATGTTGAGCTTCATCAACATAATAGGCTTATTGAAATGGAGTGAACTGCCTTTAAAAATTTGGGCAAAAATCTGCAAGGAATCTACATTTGGTGGATGATAGGAGTACATAACATAACCTCTGAAACCTCATCAATGATAGTTCATAATTGTGTCTGGCAAAAGCCTTTCCAACCTCCAAGGCTCCGAAGTCTTTGCTCATCCTCAAGGGCAATGTGCCCGTGTGGTGTCTCTCTTCCACTCTCATGGCGTGTACAGTCGTCGACTCTCATCTGACATGGATCACACTAACTACCATTTATTGAACACCTATCCTGTGCTAGGTGCCTTTCTATACATTATCTTGCTCAAACGTCCCAATAACCATGTGAACTTGATAAAATTATCCCATTTTGCAGGTGAGAAATATGAAGCTGAAATCAGCTTATGTCCTTACTTGCCTAGAGTCACATAGTGAGTAAGTGGTAGAACCTGGACTCAAATCCAGACTTAGCAACAGAACCATGCTCTTTCCACTAACCCATGGCACTTCTCTAACCATGGTCTCTCACATGATAGTTAACGCATTGCTTTTTTTAATGTGTATATTTATTCAATATTTTATGTCTTATATGCCTTGAACTAGATTGTAAATTCCTTGAACAAAGGACATCTTGCTTTTCTTTGTATCTCTAATAGCAACTATTTCAATAAACAATTATTAACATCAATTAGCATTATTCATTCATTAAATACTTATTTACTGAGCATCTACTATATAGTTGGCACTTTGTGAAGAACCACATATATAGCAATGAACAAGTTAAAGAAGTTTCTAAGGAAAAAAGTAAACAAGTCAATGGCTTCCTTGACTTTTGAGCTGAGACATGACCAAAAGAAGACAGCAGCTGTGGTATGACCTGGGGGAAGAAGGTTTTAGGCAGAGGGAACAGGAAGTGCAAAGTCTGTGTGGAGAAAATAGGCTCGGCATGTTCAGGAACAGAAGGAAGTTCAGTGTGGCTGGAACAGAGCCAGAGAGATGGGTAAGTGGTATAAAGTTAGGCTAGAGAAGTAGACAGGCGCAAAATCATGCAGGGTCTTGGCATTTTGGATTTCACTCCAAATGCAAAGGGAAGCCATTGGGGGATTTTCAGCAGAGGTGTGACCTGGTCTGCTAATTTGTTTATAAAAGATCACTCTGGCTCCTGGGTGGAGAATGGATTACAGGTTACGCAAGCAGGAAAGCAGTACTGGAGATGAGAGCAATGGTGGCTGGCTCCAAGGTCATGGCAGGTGAAATGCTAAGGAGTGGTCCAATTCAGGATGCATTTTGTGAGTAGAGCAAACGGACTTACTGGACTTAATGGTTTGGATGTTGGGGGTTCGGCAACAAAGAGTAAATCAAGGATAACTCCTAGGTTGTTAGCCAGAGCACCTGGGTAGATGCTGCGATGGGGAGGATGGCGTGGGGTTAGTGGGGTAGATACCGGATGGTATGGGAATGGGGGAGGGAGAAGTCAGTAGTTCCATTTTGGCTATATGTGAGATGTCTCTTAGACATCATTAGAACTGAAGCTCTGTGAGGGCAGGGGCTCTGTCCATCTTATTCTGTGCTGTATCCCCAGTGCACAAAACAGCACTTAGTATGTATGCTGGAACTCCATAAAATCTTGTTGAATGAAGAAAGCCAAGGGGAGGCATTGAGAAGGCAATTGGATTTATGAATGTTTAAATCTCTTGTGCGAATGTAGGTTCTTGGCAAAGCATAAATACACTCCTCCTTGGCTCCTACATGTGCAGTACAGATCTCTAAGAGAGTAGTTTTTCGAAGAGCTGGATTAAACATCCTAATAGGGTCAGTTAGTGTAGTCCTGGAGGGAGGCTCGAAATCCCAGTCTCCGATTAAAGCATCCCAGGTCTTTCCCACAGTGTCATTTAAGTGACATGTCTGATGGCAAAGAACACTGGGCCTTGAGGAGCTGCTGCCCTGCTTCTCCGAGTCATGTTTACTATTTCTATCAACAACTACAATAATATTTCTCAGGTATGTAAAAATTGCTATTTGTTAATTTCCATTGGATTAATTTTTATTTCTATCAGTCCCAGGATTGAAGTGTTGACTTGATGCCTGCTTTAAACAGAATAAAACAGGCCTCCAATGGGTCAATGGCTTTGGCAGTTCTTTCTCCAGGTTGGTTAAATCCGAGAGACCTGATGTACGCTTCAAGAAGGGTAACTAAGAGGGTAGTCAGCTGGGGCTGCCTTGATCTCCCCCGGGAGCAGATGGAGTTGGCCCATGGTGGCTAGCACGAAGGGCAACAGATGGGAGGCCAGGGTTACCCCAGGAACCCACCCAGCTGCCACCAGTGAAGGAAGACCACCTGGGTTTAAGAGTGAGTGGGCGTTTAATGATTGCTTTAGTTTGAACTACCCTGGCAACCCCCTGCCAGGGGACTTGATTGAGTGTTTTGTCCTGGCTGTCAGCACTGGGCCCTGTACCTGGGTGATGGTTATGTTATCAACATAGCACCTCTAAAGGAGGGCATTCCTGCAGCATTTACAAGCGCCAAGCCTGTATTCAGCAGAAAGGCCCCGGTGAAGATGCAGCTCTCGAAGCATGTTGTGGGAAATGACACATATAGAATAAACAATACAATGAAACATATGCCCCTTTCCCCGTGGAACAAGTCATACAATGGTCAGAGTTTGTTATTGGACAGGAGGTGGAGTATGACATATTTGTCAACAACTGTGAGCGTTTTGTGACTTTGTTTTGCTATGGAGAAGGAGTTTCAGAGCAGGCCAACCAAGCAATAAGTTCCATTGGGTTTGTGACAGCTGCTGCTGGTGCCTTATTCCTGGGCTTATTTCCAAAAAGGCAAAGAGCAAAATACTATTAACAATTTACCAAAGAGATAATGGAACTGAAGGAATTTGTGAGGAGGGGAAAAAAACCACCTGGGATGAATACTTATTTTGAATGCATCATTACTGTTCCAAATTCCAATGATGGATGGCAGGCTCTTTAATAGAGCGCTTACTGATATCATCTCAAAAAAAAAAAGTAACTCAGAGAATAAAAATATCCACTCATAGTAACAAAATAGTTTGAATAGTTAAGATTTTAAAACCAAGTCCTCCACTGCAGCATAAGGACCACAGAATAAAACAAAAATACAGAAATAAGGAAGGAAAGAGAAAGAAAAAGAAAAGAAAAGAAAAGGAAGGAGGGGAGGGAGGGAGGAAGGAAGGAAAAAAAGCAAGCAAGCCACCACATTTACTTAACTTTGGACAATTCCTACCTATCTGCACTAATGGAGGACCCCAATGATAGGAATAATTTCTTCGTATTTGCTTTGGGATACAGCTTTGTTCTTCTATTTGAATACTGGTGTGTCTGATGGTCTACGGCAGTGATTACCAACCATTGGTAGCATCAGAATTTTCTAGCGGAGCTTTTTAAAGATACAGATCCTGAGGCCACTATGTATCCACTGAGCTAGAATCTCCTGGGGGCAGGGTCCAGGCATGTGTATATTTAAAAAATAGTCTGATGCCCATCGCCTTCATTCTGCTGATCAGTGAAGACCACTCTTCCAGGAAATCTCGTTAGACATTTAAGGAATGAGCACAGGCGTGGAGGCCCTGATTCACACGGTGCTTGGCAGCCCTTCTCCATCACCTTCTCTTGCTGCCCCACCACTGAGCAGAGCCTCCATTCCTTCCAGTACTTCAAGGAGTACAGATAGGACTGAAGATTTTGAATTTCAAAAGCCATCCCTGTTGGGGGTGTAGGTTTCACACAAAATAGAAATACAGTCACGTATCGCTTAACGACAGGGATATGTTCTGAGAAACGCATCGTTGGGTGATTTCATCATTGTGTGAACATCATAGCGTGTACTTACACAAATCTATATGGTATAGCCTACTATACACCTGGGCTATATGGTACTAATCTTATGGGACCACAAAGTACACATAGTACAAAGTTGACCAAAATGTCATTATTCAGAGCATGACTGTAAACAGAGAGGGAGGAGGAAAAATACAACAGCGACAGTGCAGTCAGGAGAAGAAGATAAAGACACAAAATAAAGTAAAATTTGGATTTTTTTGGCATCCTACATTCTCAGGCATCCAGTACTTAAGGAAAACTCAAAACCAAGAAGGGAACTTTAAAAGCCAAAGACCTGAAATCCCCCTCTGCCTGCTGTGTGCAAATGACAACTTATCCTAATGCTCTTCTGGGACAATATTCACAGACACCTTGAGATGCCATTGTCCTCCCCATTTCAAGGACCATCGTCTCCCAGTTCAAAGGAGATGCCACATGTTCAATATCAAGAACTGAGCACACGGGTTAAAGTCAACTAGAAGGTCAACAGTATTACACATGTTGAAATCCTAAACAATATTTTGAATCCTGTCGTGAAGCAAATGGTTTTATTCAGAGTAAGAGAACAAAGTCAAGGAAAAAAGGCTCCTTCAGCTTTTGATTAAATAGCACAAGGTAGATGAGCCAAGAACATTGGCTCTGGAAGCCAGACCACCTGGGCTCAAATGCTAGCTCTGAAATCATAGGTCATTTACTTAGCCTCTCTGAGCCTCAGTTTTTTCATCTGTTAAGTAGGGGAATAATAATAAAAAATAGGATCTCTTATTAGCTATAGTAAAAATGCAGTTATTTTAGTGTTGTTTCGCTTTTTGTAACAAACATTGAACCATGACTGTGTCTTGCATCCTCTCTAAATGCTTTACACATGTCATCCCCCTGAATACTCATATAAACCATTTGTTTATATGAGTGGGTGGGTGCTATTATTTTCCCTATCTAAAGACGAGAGATTAGGTAGCTGGCTTGAGGTTACCCACGTGAGAATGGTGGATTAGAACCCAGGCAGGCCTGAATGATGATGTGCCGTGATGCCCCTCCTCATTCTCAGCCCCGCCGTTTACAGAGTGTTACTGTGAGCAAGTAGAAGCCTGTGGGTGCTGATGGCCAAGAACCTCCGAACATGATCCACTGTCAGTCGGCTCCAGGGCAGAGGAGACCCCTACAAATAACCTTGCTCTCAGAACACTGCTCCACACAGCTGAGTCGATGTGGTTTAATTGCCTACTGTATTTTTTAGTCCAGAAATTCCTGGACTAAAATTTCTGTTAATTCTGTTTGGGAATGTGCAGTGAAATGTTCTGGGGAATGAATACAATGTCTGCTCTGAGAGGTGTGCCTCTGGGGAGACGTGCTTTCCCAAGGAGAAAGCTGGTTTTCCAAAGTGAGCTGAAACTTCCCGTACCCTGAGGGGTTATTGACAATTTACCCCACGAGTGTTCAGAAATGAGGAAGAAAGTTGGTACAGCAGCCCTGAACAGACAATTTGCTTGCCTGTCTGCATAAAAGAGGAAAAAAGTTTTCACAGGAAACTTTTCTAACATGGTTGAATGTACCACTCCAAAACCAATATTTTTTCCAAAATATTTCAAATGAAGGAATACATTTGGACATGAGGACACTCCCCCCGCCCCCTCCCCAGCCCTCTGCCGTTATTACATGTCATGCTTTTTCCTTACTGTGCTGAAATGGTCTTTCCTTGGTATGACCAGACAGACTTTTAGATGCTGGACTTTGCCAAAGAGATCATCACCACTTATGAAGGATATAAGGGATTCTGGCTAAAAGGACTCAGGTTCAATCAGCTGTTCTCTGGCCAGATGGCTTACTTATTCCTACAATTCTTTCCCCGGGAGTTAAGCCTGCACCTTGGTATTCTTTATAGGGGGGTGGCCTTTAAACTGTTGAACTGACATGTGATGAAACCTACCAAGATGGAAGGAACAAGCAACACTGAGTGTCAGTTTAGGCCGCCCACATTTGTGTAGCTAGAGGAGCAGGTTGATGATTGCTTAGGCTGAGCAACCAGAAGGGGGTGGGGAAAGGTCACGGGGGCAAAGAGCCAGGTGGAATCCCTCAAGAGTCTTCTGAGGTCTCAGTAAAACTGTGGGCTCAACCTTGGGCTCATGATCTGCCCTTGGACCAGCTGGTCCAAAAGAGGAGCCCAGAGAATGGTCTTTCTAAGAACTACTCAACAAGCAAAAACTGCCCTCTCAGGGCACAGGAAAAAGTTAACCTGTTAATGGTTTCTTGAAGCTGAAAACCAGTCCTCAGTCAGAGAAATCAATTATCTTTTATACAAAAGAGCTTCTGGCAGTGGTGTGGGCAGTGGTAAATTATGGGGCCAAAAATTCACCCTGTTGAGAGATCCTGAGGACCAGTTGTAGATGCAGACCATGATGAGTTCAAACCCCAAAGTCCTCAGTGGGTGAACAGGACAGGAACAGAGGCCATATTGAGGAGGCATAAGGTTTGAGAACTAGTGACTCAGAACTGTCATCCCAGAATACCACCCACCACGTTCTACCACAGTCCTTCCTTAGAAAAGGCGTGAAAGTGAAGGGAACAAGGATGAACTCCAATCTCTATTTGCCTCTCATCATTTCTCAACTGCATGTCCTAGAGGACGTGATCTCTTTGGTGAAGTTATCTACAAAAAAATGCCTTTCTGTCTCCTCTGGAAAAGAAAAATGGCCCTGGCATTTATTCTAAGAGGAATTAAAAAACAGTAAGATCAAAAGGAATGTGGGCTAGAGGTAGAGGCTGGATAGAAAAAGAAAAAGGGAAAAAACCAGAACAATATGATTTGAGACCGTCAAAGCAAGAGACTCTGTGGGTGGTCAGGAAGGGAGGTTGCTCAGCCTAAAGGAGAAAGAACGCTGGCTTCTTGGAGCTTTAGATCAAGAATATGACAACAGAGAAGGTGTCCAGATCAAAAGAGTTCTGGAAGATCTGTTTCCCAAGCAAGCAAAGCAGGACCGAGCCTACCCCCAGCACAGATCTCAACTACCCCTGGCTTGAACGCTGACCCATTGCACGTGCTTCTGTTTACTTGCAAGGACAAAGAGATGACCGCCTTTAAGAAGTTACTCTAGTGTGCGTCAGTCTTGACATCGGGCAGGAGAAGAGAGAATGGGCAGAAACATTGCTTCCAAGCTACAATCTAAATTGATTTAAAATGATTTTATCTCTTGGCCTTCCTTAATGTAAGCCAAATCCTTTCAGTTGTTTCATGATTGTACTTTGAATTGCATTTTAACCATATTTTCCTAAGAATGAACGTTATGCAACATTGCCCCGAAAGGCATCAGGGATTTTCTTCCCTTTCCCCACATTACAGTTAAGCCATTGTGTAAAGAGCTGTTAGAATTCGAGAGACTTCCAGCTTATGATCACGTTCTACTGACAATCAGGCACAAGCCGCCTCGTAGACCATGAGTCTTGCTCACGACAAGAACTGATTGTCTCTTGTCTGGAATGTCCTCCCTTCCCCGTGATGTTCCCCTCCATCACAGCCATCCCTTGAGGCCCGGCTCCAAGCCCCAGAGCTGAGCAGAGAGAGCTCTGATCACCCATCTAGACACCTCAGCTCCCACCGACTGTGCCACTCACACTGCACTCACTTTCTGCCTTTTTTGGTAGTGATTCGTGCCTGCGCCTGACTACAATTTAAGACTGGTAGCTTCTGGCAGCTGCAGACCGTTACTCACTTTCCTTAGTGTGTATCCACCATAGTGTCCTGCTTCTGAGAAGTGCTGAATAAACGTTAACTGAGTGACTGAATAAACGCATGCGCCTCTCCCCTAAGTGAGTGGCACTCCTGTGATGGAGCTAATATTCTCTCTCTTGTCTTTGAGATTCTCCAGTCTTCCAATGAATATATACCTTCCTAGCACTGAGGAAAATGCATTTATTTTGTGCATCCAATTTTGACAGAACCAAAGTATGGGCTTATAATGTTGTAAATTTTAATCATATATTGCTAATTTCTTCTTTAAAAGAATGTTTCACGCACCAGTAAAAAAAGGGAAGAAAGCTATAGCATAGAGGTGCTCAACAAATAAGTCTTGAGTGAATGAATGAATGAGTGAGTGATAATAGGACACTGGATAAAAACGGAAACAGAAAGAGGAGTAGAAAAAAGATAGATGTGCAGCAGATTTAGAAAAGAAGTAGAAAGAAGGGGGGGGGGTAAGAGGAAAAGGAGACACAGGCTAATTAAATTCTAAATCAGCAATTCTGGTTTTAATACAAACTTGAACTTGATAATTTATCAAGTAGAGAGGTCAGGCAGTCGGGTGAGAAGAGAACAGATTTTGAAGACAGACATCTGGATTCTGACATTCACTCAGCCACTGTGTGACCTTGGACAAGTGACTCAACCTCTCTGAGCTTCACTATTTTTTTGAAACTTTATTCTGAGGTAATTTTAGATTTACAGAAAAGTCGCAAAAATAGTACAGTGATTTCCTGTATATAGTTCACCCAGATTCTCCTAATGTTAGCATCTTTCATAATCACAGTGCCATTATCCCAACCAGAAAACTAACATTGATACATTAATACTAATTAAACTACATGCCTTATTAGAATTTTACCAGTTTTCCCATTGATATTCTTTTTCTAGTCCAGGATCTAATAGGATCCTACACTGCATTTAGCTGTCTTGTCTCCTCTACTCTTTGACAGTTGCTCAGTCTTTCCTTACCTTTCATGACACTTTTGAAGAGCAGAATGTCCCCAATGTGGGGTCGTCTAATTTTTTTTTCTCATGATTAGATTTAGGTTATGCATTTATTTTTTTGGCAAGAATGCCACAGAGATGATGTCATGTCCTTCTTAGTGCATCATATCAGAAGATACTTGTCAACATGTCTTATTACTGGTCATGCTGAGCTTGAGCACTTGCTTAAGGGGATATCTAATAGGTTTCTCTACTGTTTTATTTTTTCTTTTGTAATTAATAAATATTTTGTGGAGAGATACTCTGAGATTAGGCAAATATCTCGTTTCTCATCATACTTTTGCCCAATACTTTTAGCATTCATCCGTGGTTCTGGCCTGTAACAATTTATTACTGGGGTGTCCTAGTGGGGATTTCCTACTTCCCTCATTCTTTCTACATTTATTAATTGGAATTCTTTTATAAGTAAGAGCTGTACCTTCCCCTCCCCTCCCACTGATTTATTTATTCAATTATTTATTTATATGAGTATGGATTCATGAATATTTATTTTATTCTATGGACCACAATCCAATACTATCATTATTTATTTTGCTGTTTAAGCTTCACTTTCTTCATAATGGTAAGTGCCTTACACAACTGTCAGAAGGATTAAATGGGATTAAAAAATGTGAAAATGGCCAGTCCAGAGCACCTAGTCAATAAATGCTAGCTCCTTTCCTTCCTTTTTGTTTCAGAAAGTAAAGCCATGCTAATTTGGAGGCAAGACATTCTAAATAGGTGAAAATCTGAATTTAAGAATTTTCTTGTAACGTAATGCAGCTTTTCTACCATAAGCTATGTGGAGCAGCTAGAACTTAGTTCTCCCAGCGTTACGTAGTGGAGGTCATTTGGAATCTGCCTGTAACGACTATATAAGACTGATTTTTAATCAGCATACCCATAATTTGTATGAAAATAGATGCTTGAGAATACTTGAAAACAGTCTGTTCTCTTAAGTAGTTTAAGTGTTTTCCCAGAAATCTTGTTTATGTTCTGAAGTTGCTTAGCTAAACTATTTTCAGAGACAGTCCAAAGCATGCCTCAGTCCAGCTGTGGTGCAACTCATCACTAACTCTGAATTAGTGAAATCACTGGTTCATCTTTGATTCCCAAGGTTATGGTACTGAATGGAAGAAATCCAAGTTTTCTTCCTCCAACATTAATTTACAATTAGATTTTAAAAGTTTAGGCAAGTCACTTGTAAGTTGAGGTAGAATTGAAAACAAAAACAACAACAACAAAGGATGAGGATACAGGCCTAAGGATGTGAGAGTGAGTAGATCTGGAAGTTTAGAATAATTCACCAAATACAGTAAAATCCACTAACAAAGTCACTCAGTTGACTGGAACTTTCATTTTCCACCCTGTTTTTATCAGCAAGGAAAATCAAGAACATCAGGAGATTTATTTTATAAAGCAACTTTGGGGCAGTGTAATTCACAAGCTCTCATGTGGACTCCCAGAGAGTCTGTCTTATTCAATTAGGGGTGGGGCTAGGAATCTGTATTTATCAGGTGCTACAGCCAACCCAAGCCTGAAACAGACAAGAGGCAGGGTCCTGTTCAAAGCCCAGACTCTAGGGCCTGATTGTGTGGGTTGGAATCTCACTGTTGTCATCTACCACCTACATAAACTTGCACAAATGACTTCGTCTCCTCGTGCCTCAGTTTCCCCACTGGTAAGATGGAGCCATTGACAGTCTCTGTCTCTTAGAGTTGTTGTAAGGAACAAATAAGTGGTACATGTAAAATGATTAGCATGACAGGGCCAGACGGAGATCAGCGATCCCCTGGGTAATGGATCTCCCTTTGAGGAGTGGGCTTCAGAACATGTCTAGACACAGAATTGCTTGAGCTCAGCCTCTAACGCTTTCTGCATCCACTAAGCCTCATGGTCACTGACACAGAACTATCATCAGGTTCACGACTGACAGGCTATGGAGGCTGTAAGGAGCTGCTATGGTTAGAAAGTGTTTAAGCAACAAAGGCTGATGGATCCTCTGTCAATCAGAGACATACAGGACCCAGAAGGGGAGCATCTTCTTAGCATTCCAGTAGTTTAAGAGATGACTAAAATAGAAAATTACTATATTCGTGAAGTTCAACCAACCAACAACCAACAAGCGCACAGATTGAGATGATGTGTTTTAATATTCAAGGCAAAAGAAATTAAGTCTAAATGAAATAAAACGTAGAACAGAAAACTCTGGGTGTGGGGTTGTACTATGGTGAGAAATGTTCTTTCAGCCCAAGAACACAGTATCCCCTGACCCCAGCACTGTATGGAAACCTGCCTCTCGTTCCTGTCCCTCATCCTGCTCCAGGTCACAGGCTGTCAGCCATTGGCTCTTTTCCTCCCAGCAAGGCCCGAGACCTCTCACAGTGCCTCCCTCTTAAAAGTGTTCCCAGACTCCAGTCACAACTGTCCTCTTTAGAACTGGCTTCTGGTAAGGTCTCGGAGGCCTTGGAGGAAATTTCTGGGCTGAGGATTTTGACGGGATGCAGAAAGCAGGAGCGTGGTGATTCATCATCCCTCAAGCTCACGGTCCTCCTCGCTCTCCTGACCCAGGTGTGTTGGTGTTTAGTTTTTGCCGAGAAGGCCTGATAAGGGAGGAGGGAGCGGGCTAGACAGATCCCATAGTCAGGGATCATGTTGTCAAAACTCAAAAATGAGACATCTTAATAAAAAATGAAGTCTTAAAAGCACCTGTAGGAACAAGGGGGAGAATATTTGAAAACGGGCCCAGGGAGAACATTTTGGCAAGGGAGGGGAGAAAATGCAGGGCCTGGTTGACCAAAGGGAAAAGGCTTGCGGACTTGGTAGAGATATGGGGCAGAGAAAGGATCAATTAGGCTTCAGGATAGGTTGGTGTGAAGTAAGAGGGAAGATGACAGCGTGTTGTCTATCTGCTTACTTGGAAAGAAAGCAGCCATCATGGAAGTGGCAAGACAGACAGGTAGCTGAGATATCAGGTGTCAGTAACAGACAAACCTAAAAGGAGAAATACACTTAGAAAACATTTACTAGCTTTTCAATTACAAAAACATCCCAAAGTGGCTTCTTACCTCATTAAATCTCATCAGGAGATCTTCAAGGGCATTGTGTTCTCCGTTCTGGGAGGTAAGAATTGATGCTGAGATGGACGCTTTGAGGCAGGGCAGAGACCTCTGGCATTCCGGAGTGCCCAAGTCCCGGGTCAAGAAGCAAAGATAGTCAACTGGCAAGACCCTTCGGTAAATATTCTGCTCCTGCTCCATCAGGATGCTGGCGACCTCTTCTGGGAACTGGATGAGGGGCTGCAGATCAATCAGTTCCTTGCTGATCCCAGCGGAACTTGAAGGGAGGGCACTGGAATTGGCCATAGAGGTGCCCGGTTGGCGTTCTGAAATAAAGAAACAAAAGCCATGGTTACACCAAGGTTGGGATCCTCTACAACAGATGTTTACTTGGGAGCCATTCAGAATCTGACAGGTTTCTTAACCAAAGTTTTTGCTTGCTGAATAGTTCTATATCATCTTCCTCGTTATGGAAACCTTTCTGCTGTCTATCCTGTCTCCCCGTTCCTGCCCCCCAGGGGGTGGGGGAAGTCTTAGTTTCCCATTTTCAGAAGCAGAATTGACACTGCAGAGTAGTAGAAAAGTAAAATGTACCCTTTGCTTCCTCATCCTACAGTGCTAAGCATCAGAGTGAAAAGAAATGCAGGAAGGGGTGGGCACAGCAATTGGAATGGAAGAGGAAAGAAGGCTGTGGGCGGGCATGCACTTGTATAGGCACATTGTTTGTACACATGCAGGAGACGCAGGGAGCCTCTGCATACAAGGGTTCAAAACTGCATGGTCTACTCGCCAACACTCCACCCTCCAAGACTCTGATTCCCCTGAGACCCATGTGCAGGTCTGCAGGGACAGACCCACCTATAAAAGTAAGGAAGGAATAGGTCATAAGGAGATGAATCCAAATAAATAAATAAATAAATCTTATTCCCTGCTCCACAACTGGCAGTACGAAGGTGGCAGTGGGAGAGAAAGTGGTGAGTGCGTTAGCTAGAAGTACCAAGTGCATTCGTAGGCTCAAAATTATTCCCTTAGCTCAGATTCTCTTTATTTTGACTACTCCTCCCCAATCTGTCTCTTAACTTCCTGACTTTAACTCATTCGTTCATTCATGTATCTACTTAACCATTCATCCAACCATTCACTCAAAAAACTTTGAAAATATATGATGAACCCTAGAAAAGAATTTCCCAAAGTGTGATCACTTTTGTGGCCAGCTCAGTTGGGGAAATGTTACATACTCATGTTACAAATTCTCTTCCTGAGAAGACATTATGCACACGGGTACACCGTAAAGGCTCTAAGGGGTCTTACAATAAAGAAATCCATTTACATTACTTAACCCAGTGTTTCTCCAGAGTCATACTTTATACAACACCTACTACACCATTCTGTGTGACCAGTGGAACCACTTCAGGAAATGCTGTTTTGAGGGTCAAACTGCTTTTGCTCTCCATCCAATTCACATCTTTTCCTTCCCAGCCATCCCTCCGTGGCCAGCCCTCCTTCACACTTCTCATAGTGCTTCCTGAGGGCACCACATTCTATTTTTCCAGAATTTTTCTTACATTTCTGATTTCTTAAAACACCCTTACCGACCCTTTGGCAGAATAAAACCCATGTGTCTTCTGACAACACCGTATTCCTCACCACTCAGTGTCATCTGGCCTGGACACTGGACAATAGCAAAGTTCATAAGGAAGACTTCCTCAACCTTCAGACCTTAGTATTCTTGACTCTTTTTTGTCTCTATTGGAGAAAAGTTTGGAATCATCACTCCAAGTGCTGTCTCTGTATTATTGAACTCTGAAGTCATCATCTCTGAGTTTGACCTCCTTTTCCCTTCTACTCTTTGTACTAAACGTTTTCTGTCCTTCCACACTTCCAGTTCCTCGCTCTGGGTGCATGGTCAGCATTTTTTTTTTTTTTTTTTTGAGGAAGATTAGCCCTGAGCTAACATCTGCTGCCAATCCTCTTTTTGCTGAGGAAGACTGGCCCTGAGCTAACATCTGTGCCCATCTTCCTCCACTTTATACGTGGGACGACTACCACAGCATGGCTTGCCGAGCGGTGCCATGTCCGTACCCGGGATCTGAACCAGTGAACCCCAGGCTGCCGAAGTGGAACATGCAAACTTAACCGCTGCGTCACTGGGCCAGCCCCAAGGTCAGCATTTTAACATGGCACCCACCAACACTCAGGATTCCCTCACAAGTCACCTTGGCATGCACCAGCTGCCCTTCCCAATTGTCAAACCCAGGCAACTCAGCCATCCATCCTTGGCTTCCGGGCCACTATATATATGATGACACTGACAACTATGCTACTTAGTGATGGGACCCTTGCTAATTTGTGTTATCTAACTTCAGCTAGGCCCTCAGGGTGACGTCAAACTTAACATGAATTTATTTATTTTTCCCTAAATAACTCACCGTCTTCTTTACCTCAGCAATGTAGCTTTTCTATTCTTCTCACACACCCAAACCCACTTCTATTTTCCTTACATTTGTTTGGTCATTTCTTAACTTACTACACTGTGGTAATTGCCAAGTGTCAGGAACTCCTTCAATTAGTTCAAATGCTTCTATTTCTTCCATCTTCTCCTCCTTCTCTGAGAATGGTGTGTGCTTTCTCCTCTCCAAGGCCCCCCTAGGTTTGCGATGAAGTCTATTCAATCTGCCTCATGGTTATCTCTGCCTTCAGTCCCTTTCTTTCCACTGACTTTTCTTTGCATACATAAATGTTCAGTTTCCTTTATCCTTAAAACAAATCAATAAAACTTCCCTGCTCCCTTAAACTCCAGATCCTCTCTGCCGTCCCTTCATTGTGTACCTTCTCTAAAGGGTAGTCTACATTCCCTGATTCCTTCCTCTGTAAGCATGGTGACCAGATCTTCTGACCCAAAAATCAGGCCACACAGCCTGTCCAAATTAATAAACCACTAAAGGTGTGGAAGAGAAAAACAGAAACCAGGTCCTGGGGGCTCCTAGTGCTTAGGTCAGCAAGTTGACGCGGCATCTCTATTGATGATCTGGGCTCTGATGTTCTTCTCTCAACTCATCCTCTTCTAAGCAGCCCACCTTGGAAGCCTAGCTCAGGAAAGGTTCTCGGTGGCATTTCCTATTTAATTAAGTGAGTTGCTCCCCTTTTGGAGAAATGCTTTCAGTGACAATCTAAAAAAACACAGTGAGGAGAAAGCTTTCAAGTTTGAGCTACACTGCTCTCCACTGATGCAGCCTGGATTTGTTTTAAATAGATTCTAATAGGGACTTTTTGTCTTCCATATAAAAACCGCAGTATCCAAATAGTCATTTCTCTTTGATTCTAAAAGGCGAGCAGGTGAGTAAGGAGTACAATGATTTATTCTAACCATTTTTACCCATCTTTTAGACCAAACAAACTACCAAAAATTGACGGCAGCAAAAAATGAAGACTACCAAATTATATTTGGTTCTCTCTAAGCTCATATTTGAAAATAATTAAAATAAGGCAGGTGCTCAACTGTAGCCTGCACGACCTCACTCTCCAAATTGCTGAATAGTTTAGAAAGAGACTGGATTTCCTGAAAATTGAGTCAGAACGTGGCCTGATGACAGAGGCAGTTTTTGGATACTGATAACTTATGTACAGTGGAATTAGCCATATATAGAAAGTCTTCCCAGAAGTAACCAACTCTAACACATGATTTCAAAGTACAGCTCTCTGTGAAGGAAATAAAGGCAATTCCCAAATCTTCTGAAACCACTTATCTAAAATGTTGAGATAACATAATACAATATGCAAATAGCATAAGGTAAGATGATATATTGTAAACTTGAGGTATGAATCACATGCTATTACAATGAATGAAGAGTCTAGTGACTGGTGGGAAATAGCAATAAAGGAGACAAAAAAATTGAATAAAAGAAGAAAAAGAAGCCTGGTCAGTGTAACCCTAACAAATGTAGTGGCCCCATGTGTCTCAGTACAAGAGTGACATCACACTCCAAGGAAACACAAATCCGATGTTAGAAACCTTGAAACATAATGCAGACTTTCAGTGTAGGTTTCCTTAAAGCAGGATTATTTAGGGATTTTATATCATGCACCACGAAGAAATATTCCAGAAATTTTCTTGGGACATAATTTTCTGTCCCCCAAATTCCACACTTTTAGCAGTTCTTAAAAATAATTCCCCCTTTCTCTCATTCTGGTTGAACTCTCTTTATCATCTCCTCCTTCCCTTCCCAGGCCACAGTGCCCCAAACTCAGCTGTAAGTCACCAACACATCTTCCTGTCTGCAACATGGGCAACTCGACGGCGGATTAAAGAGCCAGGAACTCTGTGACCTCTGATCCTTCCTCATTATTTGTGGAGCAAAGTTCCCAGAAAACCCACTGGAAACTGTAATTCTTCTCTTGTGAAAAAATTTTTAGAAAGTTTCTGGTGAATAAAATTACTCACCTCACTTACAGTCAATGTCTGCTCTCAGCCCCACGTTCTTCAGTTAATAATTATTCTACAGTAGAACAGGGCTGTATCTCCAGACATGATCACAGCCTAGAAATAGTGACCATGAGACACACTATTTTCAAGGTCCGATGTCCTGCTCAAGCAGTAGCTTCCTGTACTGAGTGCTGTATATGGATTAATTCAGGAGGCAGATAGTATTATGTGAGGCTCACATAAGGTCACGTAAATAGTAAGCCAGGGAGCTGGGATTTGAATCAGAGTCTATTTGACTCCAGAGCTCACGCTTCTGATCACTCAGTGTATTGCCTCATATAGCAACAGAATGGCACATGGGCATTCTGGATTTTAGATGCATCTCAAGTGATTTTAGTTAGTATAAATCAACTTCTTCTGCTTGTTTACATGGAGTGGGCTGATAAAATGAACTCTTCAAACTCCACAGTTAAGGATTTGACCCCAGAGGGTGGACAGTTCCCCTCCTTGGGCAGCCGGGAACCATCACATCAACCACTACATTACAACTACATTAGAATGTAGTGCACAGAAACTTAAAAGTTCCCTCTCTTTTCTTTCTTACCAGTTCATAAGAATGTTCTCAAGCTTTAAACAAGTATTTTCCAAAGGGTATTACACTAAATTTATGCAAAACACATTTCCTTGGTTAATAATTTAGAGACATATTGGGTTAAACAAAGTTAACAAACTTTTTTTAAAAAAATTTTAACTGCAGGACTTCTCAGAGCCTTTAGTAATTCCCACTAGGGGACTATATTATCACAACACACAGCAGCTTTCCTCAACCTCGTTGTCTGTCTCTATATCACTTACCTGGGAATTACAGTCCCTTCAAAACTTTTCTCATCACGCTCAGTGGTTCTCAATGGAGGAATGGAGCCTAAGGTTTTGGTGAGGTTAGTTGGTTTGCAAGGAAGCTTAATCTGTCATGTTGGTGGGACTCTATGGAAAGGTTTAAGGGTGACAGAGACTGTGGCTTATTTAGAAAACTGCAAGTTATTCCTATGGCTGAAGCATATATTAAGAGAGAGAGAGAGCATCACTGTAGCAAACGAGGGAGGAAGCTTCATTTTCCAGAAGGCACTAGAGAACAGATGTGGCTCATGAAGGAACGATGGGGGTATGGGAAACAAAAAACCTACATGTGCAGAAATATCACCCTAGACTTTTGGGTCTCCGGGTGGATCTAGGCAATCACCCTGCCTAGAGGGAGAGGAGTCCGGGAATCCTCCCATGAGGAATGCTGCCCTGAAAGGCATCCTCTCCTGCCATCCCCATAGAGTCCTTTCATTCCTTTCTGGTGATCAGAAAGTCCCTGATCTTGTCTCTAAGCTGCCATTCCCAGGGGCTGTGCACAAACCGTGCAGCCAGAAACAGCCCAGAAAAGCCTCTAAGCCTGGTGAGCATTTTCTCTTGACAGTCGTTTACCCAATGCTCTGGGGTACAGCGCTTTGGGGACCTCCCTCCCCCAGAATCCCGTCCCCCGCTCAGAGTTAGCACTTATGCTAGTTTAGGTCCAAGCCCAACGTAGAGCCTCGGGCTTGGGCTAGGGCCCAGCAAAACGTGCCACTTCCCATTCATTCCTCTTTTTTGCTTTTTGGTCCCTATCAAAATTAAAAGCATTTAGTCTTTCTTGCCATGCCTCAGATGACAATCTAGAATTTATGAAATAATCTCCTGCACAACCTGAGGGAATCGTGACAGGTAGGCATTGCTAATCTTATTTTTTATAAAGCTTGAGTCAAGTTACATGACTTGCCCAAGAATCCAGCTTGTGAACACTCAGCCCTGGAACTGGCAAAAGCTGAGAGAGAAACGGAAGATTCTGGCTCCTGGCCCAGTACTCTGCATCACCCAAGCCAAGGCTGAGTTATCTTGGGTGTGTATGGTGTCCAGAGGCCAGCCTTATTAGCTGCCGATATGTCTGAATGGGTTTAAGAAGGGCTAAGTAGAAACGCATTCGTTCATCTGAGTGCCTTCTACTTGCCAGGCTTTGTTTCAGGCTACACTGATGTTGGGATTTAGCAGAACAAGAAGAGATCCTTGTTCATATAGAACATTCTAGGAGTCGAGACAGATAAACAATAATATAATGTAAGTTGGTGTGGGGGAGATGGTGGAAGGGGTGAAAGTGCAGTATTACAAAGCATATATTAACTAGAATGTTAGCAATTTCTTCAAGTTTTTCTGAAAAAGTTTTCAAAGTTTTACCATCCAGGATGTTCTTGGCTTGGTCATCCGAATCCTTTTCTAGCAACTCAACAATCTCACCTAGCTCTTGCTCCTCACCATTTATTAGTTCTTTGCATCAAGTGACTCATTTAATTCTCACAAAGAACTCTGTAAGGCAAGTGGGATTATCCCCATCCTACAGATGACAAAATAGAGGTCAGAAATGTTAAGCAATTTGCTTAAAGACACCAGCCACTAAGAGATGAGCTGGAACCAAAATCCAGTTCTGCCTCCAAAGGCCCACCCTCTATTATATTCAGCATTTTGAAGGGTCTTCTTCAGAGGAGACAGGTTTCCCTGACTTCCTGCTGAGTCTGTCTGTCTGTCTGTCTGTCTCGTTCTCTCTCTCTCTTATACACACACACACACACACACACACACACACACACACACACACACTTCCTTCTGAAACTCTATCTTCCATTCTCATTCTCTGTGAGGGGTGGTGAAATGGGCATAAGCTTTCTTGGAAGGTAAAACAAAATTTTAAACATACATACCCTTTGTCCTAGCAATTCCACTTTTAGCAATTTATCCAACAGAAATTCTTCCAAAAACACAAAGTGAGGGAAATTTGCATGTACTGAAATTGAAAATTTTTCATGATAAATTTAGGTAAAAAGAAAGCAAGCTGGAAACAATGGAATATGGTCCTATTGGAAGAAAATGAATTTTATAAATGTGGGTATATGTTTGCATATCTGTCTAGTATACACTGAACTAATAATACTGTTTACATATTGCACAGTTCTGTTTTAACTCTTTTCTAATGTAAGTGTGACAGTATTTCAAAAAAACATATCAAAATGATATCTGAAAAATTTATCCAGAGAACAAAATCTCAAACTTCTCATGAGCACAAACTGGTTGGGCATTTAAGCTGTCCAGATTGTTTCCAATAAATACTACAATATTGCTTTTGAAAAGTTACTTCAAATTACAACTAGGGAAGAAAGCAGGAAAAAATTTGTTGTATCCACTCTATCCATTTTTTCTTTGATTCTTTGATTCGAATTTTTTAGACAGTCCCTTTATTTTTTAAAGATAAGCATCAGATTCATCAACTGCACATTTAACAGTCTTCGAGCGCTGCAATTCCAATTATATAAAATAAGACAAGAGAGAAAGGATGTTGATTTCTTTTTATAAAAGATTCAGAGTTGGCTTCAGGGCACTAAATCTCAGGAAGAGTTGAAGAGTTGAAGAGTTGAAAATTGCTTTCCAAAGGGGAGTCATGGATTTACAGAAAGGTTAGTTAATTGGTGATTCTTTCTCATTATCTGTTATTGGTTTTCAGAGTAACAAATCGATCTTGCCACAAATGTGTCTGGCCTGTCCTCAATATTACATGAAAAGGATGAGTTCACAAAATCAATGAAGTCCATTATTTCTAAGTCAGTACTTTAAAAAAAAAAGCAATATGCCTCGATTGAGAATTAAGCCATATTCAGATAAAACAGCTTACTGGACTGAAGAGCCTCATAGGAAAACATTTGACAGAATTCCTATTAATAAAAAATAACTTCCGCACTCTGATTTCCAAAAAAAAAAATACGAAAGTATAGAAAATTTAAAGAAGTATAAAGAAGAAAATTAATCAGTAATCTCATAACCAGACATGATTCCTGCTAAGATTTTTGTTGCAGCACTCATGTTTCTTCTATAAATGCATACAAGATTTACAAAATTAGAATCAGAACATATACTTTTTCTACCTTTTTTTAGAAAACATACTCTATGGTGCATAATTCCCCAAATCTAAAACTAGTTTTCTGGGGCCGGCCCCGTGGCCAAGTGGTTAAATTCACGCACTCTGCTACCGCGGGCCAGGGTTTCACCAGCCCAGATCCTGGGTGTGGACCCAGCACCACTCATCAGGCCATGCTGAGGCGGCATCCCACATGCCACAACTAGAAGGATCCACAACTGAAAATACACAACTATGTACTGGGGGCTTTGGGGAGAATAAGGAAAAATAAAATCTTAAAAAAAAATAATAAAACTAGTTTTCTAATATTTTATTTTAATGGCTCTTTAGTAGTCAGTGTTACATTTACCATTTTTTTACCATTATAAATAACACTGTGATAGAGGGCATTGTAAATATATCATTATATGTGATTACTATATTATCTAACGACATTGAAAGAGAAAAATTCTCCACCCACATTGGGAAATTTCCAGAAAGCGGTAGTTTCTTTTCTTTTTGTGGCACATTAAATAACTGTTTTCTCAGTATCTCTCATTGATCATCTATTTCTGATTACTTTGGGTAAACAAAATAAAGTGAGTCAAACTTCATACAGTAAGCTATAATAATGTACTGTGCTGTGTAGAGGAAAATTGCATTAGTGACTCAAAGTTAACAGGAAGGAAACTCTGGAGTGTTGGTGACAATCTAATGCCCTTTACCCAGCAGTACACTCCTGAGGGACGGCTGACCCAGCAGACGTGGACAGTTCTACAACTGAGCCCAGGAAGGCCACCTGAACTCCAGAGTCCAACCGGGCTGAGCTACTTAAACATACACTAATTACCCTTAAGGGATTCTGTGTCTCTATTTTATAATTTTAACCCTCAATTATAATAATCAGAAATTATAATATTATTAAATAAACCACCACTTACTATGTGCTAGGGAATAGCACTGAGCTCTCTACAACGATCTCACTCAGTCCTTGCAACCACTCTATGCAGACGGCATAGCACTGGATGCTGTGATCATCCCCATTTTAGCAGACGGGGACAGAGGTTAAGTAACTTGCTCAATACCACATGAGATTAGCAACGGAACCAGCACCACATCCGTCTGACACTAAAGCCCAGGTTCCCCAAATCACCACCCTCCACTGACTCGAAGGTTTCATTCCTCTTAGTGTCTCTATATACAACTGACAATCAGATGTTTTCTTAGTGATAGGTAAATGAGGCAGGACTTGGACTGAATACTTGAGAGCTGGAAGGAACTACAGGGAGAGTTGGGATGAATTTTCCACGCTTTACAAATCAGGAAGCTATGCATCTGAGAAATCAAAGTTACAGAGCTGATTAGTGGCAAAGCCAGACTAGAACTCAGTGCCCCGACTTCGAGTGCAGAGCATTTCCTCTCTACTCTAATGCCTCCCCTACTTAGGTGTGGTTAGAATCTTAGGTGCTATAAGCTCTTGGGGGGAATCTCCCCCTGAGGGAGAAAGCAGGGAAACCGAGAGTATAATCCCGTGGTTATGAGTGAGGTCTTGGGAGTCAGAGAGATGTGGGATCGCAGCCCAGCTCAATCTGACTTGCTGCATGGTCTTGGGTAAGTTCTCTACAACTATGTCATAGTGATGACAGGGAAATTAAAATGAGAAAATGCACATAAAATGTTTATTACATATTCATCTCTCAGGAGTGAGCCATTTTTATCATCATCAATTTATCATTTGAAAGAGGAAGAAGGAATTCTGGGGCCTTTCATCTTAGAAGCCAGATGGTGAGATTTAGTCATATATCAAACCATTTCAGGCTATGGAAACTTTTGCTTTGTTTTTATAACCTGCAACTTGGACCCTCTGGCGTAGTGTCCACCATAATCAAAAATATTTTAAAGATGCCCAGTGATACCTCATTTATTCATAGGAAAAGAAATATTCATAACATCTTGCCATATATACTACATCCATAATAATGGATTCCCCAATTAAAAAAAAAAGACCCTCCTCCTCTTCCCAGTCTGCTGTTCTTAACTGTGCAGCTCTTCCCCCTATGAAGAGAACAGTCACATCCCTTCCAGCTTGGCATTATCAGCAAACTCCATCAAGATGTCAGAGCAGTCTCAGAGTTAAATCTTTCCAGGCTAAAATATTGCTGAGCTATTTATGTCCCTTCCTTTTTTTTATATTGAGATATAATTCACATACCAGAAAATTCATTTTTGAAAGTGCATAATTCAATGGGTTTTAGTATATTCATAGAGTTGTACAATCATCGCCATAATCAAT
Organism: Equus caballus; assembly: GCF_041296265.1. Taxonomy (NCBI): domain Eukaryota; kingdom Metazoa; phylum Chordata; class Mammalia; order Perissodactyla; family Equidae; genus Equus; species Equus caballus. The sequence continues at coordinate 35,826,694 of NC_091684.1, forward strand.
TTTAGAACCTTTTTATCAGCCCTCTTACACATTAGCACTCATTCTCCATAGCCCCCCTCACATCAGCCCCTGTCAACCACTAATCTACCTTCTACCTCGATAGGGTTGCCTATTTCGTACATTTCATATAACTGAATTATACAATACGTGGCCTTTTGTGTCTGGCTTCTTTCACTTATAATGTTTTCCAGGTTCATCAATGTTATAGTATGAATCAGTACTTCATTTCTTTTTATGGCTGAATAATGTTCCATTTTATATATATAACAAATTTTGTTTGTCTATTCATCAGTTGATGGACATTGGGTTGTTTCCACCTTTTGGCTATCATGAATAATACTATTATGAACATTTCTGCAAAAACTTTTGTGTGAACATATGTTTTCATTTCTCTTGGGTAAATACCTAGGAATGGAACTGCTGGATCATACAGTAATTCTATGTTTAGCATTTTTTTTAAGAATGCCCAAGTTGTTTTCCACAGTAGCTGCACCCATTTCCACTCCCATCAGCAATGTACAGGGCTCCAATTTCTCCAAATCCAGGTCAACGCTTGTTTTCCTTCATTTTTAAAAAAAATTATTTCCATCCTAGTGGGTGTGAAGTGGTGTCTTATGGTTTTGATTTGCATATCCCTAATGCAAACTAATAAGGCTGAGCATCTTCTCACATTCCTATTGGCCATTTGTATATCTTCTTTTGAGAAATATCTATTCAAGTCCTTTGCCCATTTTTGAATTGGGTTGTTTGTTTTTTATTGTTGTTGTTGAATTTTATATATACATTGGATATTAATCTCTTATCATATATGTGATTTGCAATATTTTATCCCATTCTGTGGGTTGACTTTTTACTCCATTGATAGTGTTCTTTGATGCACAAAAGTTACAATTTTTTTCATCCTCACAAATAATATTTATTATTCATCTAGGCAGAAGGAAAACAAATCTTCTCATTCTGATAAAATATCTTAAGCAACATTAGGTTGAAGTCTGTATTACCACCTAAGAACACCAGGGCCACACACCTTTAACAAATAAGTTTTTTTTCATTGATGTATGATTGACATACAAAATTCTATTAGTTTTACGTGTACATCATAGTGATTCAATATTTATATACATTACAAAATGATCACCACAATAAGTCTAGTTACAAAGTTATTACAATATTATTGACTATTATTCCCTATGCTGTACATTACAACACCATGACTTACTTATTAAGGGAATAAGTTTGTCCCTCTAATAAGGAGGAAGTTTGTACCTCTTAATCCTTTAAAAGTTTTAAATTTTGATGAAGTCCAATTTGTCTTTTTTTTCTTTTGTTGCCCATGCCTTTGGTGTCATATCCAAGAAATCACTGCCAAATCCAATGTCATGAAGCTCCCCTATGTTTCATAGTTCTTAGGTCTTAGACTTAGGTCTTTGATCCATTTTGAGTTAATTTTTGTATAAGGTGTAAAGTAAGAATCCAAATTCATTTTTTCATGTGGATATACAATTTTCCTAGCATTATTGGTCGAAAAGACTGTTCTTTCCTCCACTGAATGGTCTTGGCATCCTTGTCAAAAATTATTTGACCATATATGCGAGGGCTTATGTCTGGGCTCTCTAGTCTATTCCATTGGTCTATGTCTGTCCTTATGCCAATATCACACTGTTTTGACTACTGTAACTTGGCAGTAAGTTTAGAAATTGGAATTGTAAGTCTTCCACTTTATTCTTCCTTTAAAAAATTATTTTGGCAATTCTGAGTCCCTTGAAAGTCCATATGAAATTTAGAATATGAAATTTGTTAATTTCTGCCAAAGTGGACACTGGAATTTTAATAGAGATTGCACTGAATCAGTAGATTGCTTTTGGGAGTAGTGCCATCTTGACAATCTTAAGTCTTTTAACCCATGAATACAGGCCATCTTCCCATTTATTTAGGTCTCTTAAAATTTCTTTCAACAATGTTTTTCAGTTTTTAGTATACAAGTCTTGTATTTCTTTTGTTGAATTTATTCCTCAGTATTTATTATTCTCTTTGATGCTGTTGTATATGGAATTGTTTTCTTAACTTCACTTTTGGATTGTTGTTGGCTAGTGTACGGAAATACAAGTGACTTTGTATTTTGCAACCTTGCTGAACTCATTTGCCAGTTCTACTAGTGTTTTAGTGGATTCCGCAGGATTGCCTACGTATAAGATCATGTTGTCTCTAAGAGAGATAGTTTTTGTTCTTCCTTTCCAATCTGAACGCCTTTTATTTCTTTTCTTTGCCTAATTTCCCTGGCTGGAATCACCAGTACAATGTTAAATGGAAGTGGTAAGAATGGCTACCTGTGTCTGGTTCCTGATTTGAGGTGGAAAGCTTCCAGTCTTCCACCATTACGCATTCTTCTAGCTCTGGGTTTTTCATAGACGCGCTTTATCCGGTTGGAGATATTTGTTTCCATTCCTATCTAGTTGAGTGTTTTTATCCTGAAAGGGTGTTGGATTTTGTCAAATGCTTTTTATGCATTTATTGAGAGGATCATGTGGTGTTATTCATTATTCTATTAATATAGTGTATTACTATGATTGATTTTTGTATGTTTAAGTGTACATTCATTTTTATATTAATATATTACATGTTAAAGGAAGTCTAACTGAGAAGAGTTTTGTACGAGATCAACACACATTTACTGTCTATTTGCAATTCTGGCCCTAACTTGGACCTGTACGTTGGACAAGAACAGATGGCAAACTAGGACGTGACTGTAACCATGACTTCAAATCACAAACACTCTGATATTTTTAAAAATTGTTTTTTTAAGAAAAGAAATATATGTTTTTAAAATTCATGTTGAACATGCACTCTTTATTGTTGTTTGTTATTATAATCACATTTTCAACCCCTGACGACATGAGTATCAATTAAAATAGCTCTTGACTTAAAAGAAAACTGGTGCATGCTATTTCTGATTTAGAATATACTATTGCAGAAATGACCTGTACCAGACGTTGAGTAGGTCAAAGTCACTTAATAAGAAAAACACATATGGACCTGGAATTTTTTTTTTTTTTTTTGCCCATAAAAGGCAATAATAATGGTACTGATAGCATTGCTTGCTAACTTTTTATTAAGCACCTCCTTTAGTCCTACTAGCCACTCTGTGGCCTAAGCACAATTAGTATTCCATTTTACAGCTGAGGAAACTCAGAGAGGTTAGTACCTTGCCTAAATATTCACAGGAGGTAAGTAGTGAGGCCAGGATTTTGACTCAGAACCATTTGACTCCAAAGTTCATGCTCTTTACCATTTCTTGTACTTTAGGTACCAGAGTTTAATTTGTGCACAAACTCAAAAATGTTCGTTTCCCCCTTTTTGATTCAAATGGGACCAAAACCTGGAAAGTCATACGATTCCCAGTGTCCCACTTGTTGACCAGTTCTGTCTCAAGTCAAGTACTCATTGAGTATTTAGCATGTGAATTCAGCCTATGTGATGTATCTAATCTAGTAGTGGACAAAGCTGTACAGGAACTGTTTTGTATTTAATTGTGCAGTTAATGGCTTTTTAACTATGTTTGACGATTTAAGTAGAAGATCTTTACTAACAAAGTCAAACCCACCTTTAACAGCAAAAAAATAGCTATGCCAAAGTGGCTAATGAGAGATTTGAGGACATTATGACTTGGTGCATTAAAATCACCATAGAGCTGTTATTTAGAGGGAGCCTGGTAATGTACAACATAATGTCCAAGCACCATGGACCTACCATGAGTCCTGGCTCAGGACACTACACTTTCTTGGCTTTCTTAACTCTCCAGCCATGGCAGTAGTTTCTGGGCCTCCTTGCAGACCCTCAGCCTGAAATCTACAGGTCTCAGTTCTCTGCTTGTCTCTCTCTCTCCTCCTAGGAAAGCTCATCTCAGCTGTAACCATCACAACTAAGCAGATGACTTGCAAATGTGTAATTCCAGTTCTGACCTCTCAGTCAGATCCAATCCTGATGCTTCTATTGGGAGTGTCTACTGAACATCCCAGTATCTCAAAGTCAAGGTAATCCCAACTGGATCTAACTTTTCACTTTATTTTTAATGGTACCACCTTCATTCCCACAGGTCCAAAATCTTGGAGGCATTTGTTATTCCTCCATGTCCTGGGCTGTTTGCATTCATTCATTCACCAGTTGCCTCGAGAAATGCTCCCTTTCAGCCCATTCTCATTACTTCCTCTCAACTTCTACTTGCATCAATATCTGCAACAGCATCCTAACTGTCCTCTGCTAGGAGAGATCAAGAGGGATCCTTACAAAACCCTTCTAAGGCCAACATCTAGGGGGTTGGAAAGCCTATTTGGCCCTGTGAGGTGATGTCCATAATGACAGTGGGAGGTGGGAGAAGGGTGCAGGAAGCCCAATAGAATGGATAAAGAAAACACATATGGTTTATATACAGGTCTGGGAGAGACCTATACTTCCTTCTTGAGGTCAGTTCCTCTCTGATTTGGTATAAAACAGTCATAGGACCTGGAAGAATAGCTGTCGGTCTCTCTCTGATGAGCCTGAGGTCATTAGGAGGTGCTGGTGCCCACTGCTAGACATGGACAGCCAGACTGCCCAGCATCTGGCATCTGTGACCCTCCTGCTGGACTGCTGCTAGCTCTCACTGTGTAAACCAGGGCTGCATGCCTGAGAGCCTTGGGCATCTTCATTCATGTGCCTTTTACCAGAGGCAATGGGTAAGGATGTGGTGAAGGAGGAGGCCTGGACCCCAGACACAATATGGGAGAGTGCTCAGGTATCTGGACCCTGAAGTGGGGTGAAACCAGGTTCAAATTTCTGCACAGCCACTCTGGTTGCTTAACTCTGTAATTAATCTCTCAGAGCAGAGCAGGCCATCCACTCAGCTTCCTGTGAACTCCCAGCTGGAAGGAGTACAAAACATCCCTGAAGATATGAGGAGATGGGGAAAATCAATTTTCCTAAACTCCTCACAAGTAAATATCATACGTGGAACAAATACTTTGGCAAACTTCTGAGGTTACAAGAAGTTGGGATCACCGTGAGGTCCCCTAAACACCTTCTAAAGCAGGGGCACCCGCTTAGCCTAACCACAGGGCCTTGGGTTTGTGGACTGTAGCAGGAAAGTTCGGGGCCAGGAGGAAATAGCTCAGGACAACAGGGGGTAAAGCCACCAGCTATCTGCCCCATCTCGATCTCCTTCTTAAATAATTGAATTTGTAGGGAAATCAACTTATAGGCTGTAAGCCTCAGTTTTCTCATCTTCGAAATGGGGGTCATAATGCTACCTCACTAGGTTGTTTTGGGAACTACATGGGACATACACAAAACTTCACTCAGCATAGTGGCTGGGCCACTAATGGAAGGCCTGCTTGTTTCCACATGGACTCCAGCCAGGTTGTCATATGCACTGGGAGTGTTAATATTTACTTGTTTGTAAGCACATGAGAGTTAGTGAAGAGGGAAATAGGTCATTAACACACAAAAGACATATGGCTCCTTCACTCTGTTGAAGGCCCAGTTGCTTATTGGTCTGTTATTTCTTTCAGGGTGACTTCCTTTTTGTCTACAGTTATAGACAATAATATAAATAATACAGGGAGATTACATTTTAGGACAGGTGGTGGATCACATCTAATTGTTCCATAATCTTGTCACCTGAAGGGACCCCGCTGGCCAGCTCCTGCTCTCTCTGAAGGAATAATCATAAACCAGAGCTTCCCTCTGGCCACTCTGAGTGGGTCTCACAGTTGTTGACCACCAATCCTGGGCAGCAAAGAGAACTCTCAAACTTCTTTATCAATGGAAGGGACTTGGGGTATTTTTAAGTTGACCTTGAAACTGAAGGAGACCAAGGGAACAAAGATGGAAGGCAGGGGAGAAAAGATTAAGGTTGCATGATCAATAAGTGGCATGGCTGGGATTTAAACCCAGGTTTTTACCCAGGAATTTTGGTGTTTAAAAAAATGTGGATCCTGACCCATGAAGTCTCAGGTGGGGTCTGAGATTTTTTTTTTGGTGCTGGGACCACACTTTCAGTTTCAATAGGGTCGGTGTTGGTAAGGCACTTAGAGCAGTTTATGGCATGTAGTTCCTGATTCAATAAATCGTAGTTATTATTACTGCTGTTGTTTCTATTACTTGCACTGATTGAGCTGCACGTAGCTCTTAGAAATTGGGAAAGTGCATTTGGGTTTAGAAGTCAGTTTTCTGTGAACTTGATTGGCTCAGATCAGCACCTAGGGTTCAAAGACTGATTCAAGTAGGCTGGGTGAACTGACTACACCAAACTTTGAAGATACCTTCAGAGCTGAGGATTAGACCTCAAGGCAGAGAGGAACAAACATACTGGAGAACATGATAGCTGCCTCCTGTGTGTGGCAGCAGGACCGGGATCTGGTTTCAAGACCAGGTATGGGCCTGGCATGGAAGCTCTGGGCCCTCAGAGGATGAGTTAGTTCTCCTCAGGCAAAGGTGGGTGACACAGAAGCCGTGAGACACAGAGAGGTCCCCTGAGATAATCTAGAGTTTTGCTACTCAACATCAGGGCCTTGAGCAATAGCAGCTGCACCATGTGGGAATGCCCTGAAAATTCAGACTCTCAGTCCCCATTCTAGACCTAGTAAATCCAAACGTGCATTTCAACAAGATCCCCAGGAGACTCATATGCACATTACAGATTGAGAAGCACGGCTCTGAAGGAGTTTCATTACAAGTGGGACCACCACAGGGAAAGGAGCATCAAGATACAGCAGAGAATGAGCCCACTGTCTTCACAAACCACACCCACACAACAGCCACAGCCATTATCTATCATCACAATTACTAACAACAGTAGCACTAGCAGCTTACATTTGTAGGATGGCTTACAGTCAACAAATTGAATGTCTCTACATTCCTTTGGTTTATAGGACAAGCCTGTTATTTCCACTTTGTGGATACAGAAAACTAAGGCCTGAAGAGGTTGAACAATCAAATCTGGGGTCCCTCAGGACCTTTGAAACTGCTCCTAACAAGCTTATTTTCAACATAGAAGCCTAAATCAAAGATATTTTATTATATCATTGGTCATGTCATAAATACATGGTTTTTCATTAATTTGCAGTCTTAATAACAGTATTAATGATTTTGTTAACCATGCAGGCTTTTTGCTTTTAATTCCAAAGTGATAAAGGTCTAAGAATGATATATATATTTTTTTAAATCAAAACCACCAGAATTTAGGTCCAAGTAAGCACTAAATGGTCCCTTTGGGTACCATATACGTAATACAAAGGTGTTCCGGGTGGCCCTGGGTCCTTTATCGGTGCTGTTTCAGAGTCTGTAGCAATGCCGTTTCAACCTCCTATTCTTTCCATTGCTATCTCCAACACCCGGCAGAGAGGAGAGCCAGTAAGTGTCACCTAATGAATAGATGGAGAGATTGATAAACACAAAGGAATGTGACATAGCCCAGGGCCAAAGAGATCCAAGACCTGGGGACCTCTGTGGAGAGGTCAGAAGGTTCTAGAAGGGATGTGGCAACCAGGTCAACAGACTCTTCCCCAGATAGCTGGTTTAATCTCTCCAAGTCCAGACTCAAGGCAGAAGCAAGGAAGAGAAGAACAGGAAGTCCTAAAAGGGACCATTAGCGAGGCTGCTCTGTGACCCACCTTTGATAAATGAGGTATCTAAGTCGGCTTTGCTGCACGTCTGTTTCAGTGCATTTGCATATCCTTCCCTTCCCTTCCTCTGTCGTTTCTCTCCCTTTCCGTTCTCCCATCTCATTTCTCCTCGCTCCCTTCCTTCCATCTTTTCTCTCTTTTTCTTTTGAAAGGAAAAGTTTGCACTAAAAAATTCCAACTTTCTTACAGCTGAGGTAGAGGAGGAGAAAAGGGATGTGCCTGTGCACCACCCAACTGAGCGAGCTAGGAAGACAAGAGAGGCCTTGAGGCAGTGAGTGCTGTCTGCAGCTGAGGCGACTAGGAATCGCGGAAAGGAGGGGGGCTGGATGGGAGGAAGGAGCTCTGAAGGCTAGAGCCAGGAAGAGCTGCTGTCCGGGTCCCTGCCCTCCTGAGGTCTGCCTTGACCCAAGGCCCAGCCGCAGCTCCAGGCGACCTCCAGACCATGGCACCCTTCCCAGCTCCACTTCCCACAATCCCCTGCATGTTCCCTCTCTCCTGCCGAACCTGGCCCCTTGCTAGGACCCTCTACTAGCTACACCTTTGTTCATGCTGTTTCTTGAATGTCTTCTTTGCTCCATCTCTAGCTTATTTTGCCTTTTTTAGACAGTGTGCTAATCACGTTATATTCATTAGATTCATTTATTTTATCCCATTATAATTCTGAGGCAAGAATCTGCATTGTTCCCAATTTACAGGCACGATGATGAAATCTAGGAACAGCAAAGTTAAGTAATCTGCCCCAGGTCACACAGCATGTATGTCATAGATCTGGAATTTAGGTCTGTCTGTAACCAAAGCGCACACTCTTAATCACTAATCTTTGCCTCGTATGTGTCACAGTACAGTATAATCACATGTTCATGTCAGTCTCTCTGTCAACTAAATCACCAACTCCTAAAGATTAACAACACTGCTTTTTTTCATTCCTGGCTAGAACAAAGCCATGTAAATGTTTTCCACTTTGTGCTACATGACATTATATTTCCTAGAGGTAGATGAGAGACAGGGTAAGAGCCTGAGTGGAGGTCGAGACCAGCTCACATCATGCTTCTGTGACCTCTGGATTTGTGACCTTCTAGAGCTTGGTTCTTAGATGCTCTGTGTCTCAGTTTCCTATCTCTACCTTTTAATAGATTGTGGAGATCAGGAGTTAGGGGAATTTTTTCTTCTTCTTCAGTCCATCCCCCTCCACTGTCCCCAAACAGTGCCTAACAAAGTGTCCAGCCCACAGTAGGCACTACGCTGACTACTTAGTGAGTGAATGAACATTCATAATTCTCTATGAATCTGCCTCCCCCATTTTTTAAAAAACTGGGATCAAGAAGGAAAATATGCCACTTAACTGTCATGGGGAGAGAGACACAAAGTTACACTATGCTATGCGTATAGAAAACTAACTAAACTATTGGGCTGGAAAGAGTGACAAAGGATATTGAAAATAGAAATGGAGGTTGGGAAGTTACCAAAACCCTGTCTATGGAAAATGTGAATGCTCTCTGGAGCTTTTCCAACCCAATTCCTGAATGTGTAACACACTTACAGAAGATCTAACTTGGGCTTTAACATCTCATTAGCAGAAAAAAAAAGTACTGTATATATTATAGGTGCAGAACGCAATCCATTTGTGGGTTTGCAACCGAGGTGCTGAGACACGTCAAAAAAGGACGAAGACTGAAGCGCACACAGTCTCATCAGACTGGAGCGAAGCAGCTGAAACAAGACATTAACCAACTCAAAGACCCTGAGGCCTTCAGCCTTTCCCCTTGGATAACTCTGAAAGGCGTCCAGCAAGTTCCAATTTGGGCAGGGGTTTGTTTATTCTGCTTGGTTCAAATCAGGGCTTTGGATCCCTAATGGTTTTCACGTCCCCAAAGGTTTTCCACATTTGGGCAAGATCTACGCTTCTTTATGGAAGCCCGAGGAGGCCCTGCTCCCAGCCCTCCGGCTGCGCAGGCTGCGCCAAGAGCGCTCGAATGCCCCGACTCCCGGGGAAGTTGAGCGGCATCTGCTCCTTGGCACGAGCTTGGAGATCTCCACAATGGTGCTGTGTGTACTAAAAATGCCTCCATTCTTAACCAACTGCAATTTTTATTACATTTCATTTTTCTCCCGGTGAGGCTAAATTTTCAAGACTAGTCTTTTTCCTATAACCACGGCCCTGTGCCAACGAAAACTACATGGGCTCACACCGGCTTCTGACTCTTTATTTTGAGGGCACCATTCCTAATCTGCGAAGCACCATCCAGGTTTGTAATTGCCACTCGCCTTCCAACAGAGGGTGACCCTGCCTCCAGACCCTAACATGTCACTGTGGGTCTGACCTTCCTAAAATTCAACCTGTTTAAGAGCCTGCCATGGCTCTCTAACACTTTAGGTCCAAATTTTCACTTCTGCTTTCCGAATTGTAACCATACCTACCAAGTTAACCTTCTTTCTCTGATCTACCCTCTAGACTGTTGATGAAAATCATTTCCTCTTTGCTTCCCAGGCACTGCATTAACTCCCACCCTGGCACTTTATCTCACCCGCTTTTCCTGTCAGGAAAAACTACTGTAGCTCCCAGGGAGAGCCCCCAACCAGGAGCCGGTACAAGGATGACTTTCCTGTGTTTACAGCCCTTCGTCCCAACTTCCAGCCCAGCCTCCTAAACCCATGAACTGAAATCCTCGATAGCATCTGTGAATCCAGAAAACCATCCAGGGGTCCCAAATGTGGATGCCTGCAGGACCATGCAGGTGAGAAAATGAGACGGGAGCTGGGAGGAAGACGACCTGGGAGGTGCGGCCAGGTGTAGCCTGGGAGGAGGATGGAGCCGGTGTGTCTAATCTAGAGGGTTAGTGTGGGTCAGGGCCAGCCCAGGGGGGCCAGAGAAGCCGGAACTCTACGTCTTAATGCAAAATTTGCCAATTTTTAAAATACTGCAGCTGTCAAAGAAAACCCCACATATCCTGGATTTGGCCCATGAGGGAGTTTTTGCTGGCCTGGTCTAAGTAAGACACTTCTAGGACTCATAGCACTCAGCGAATTTGCTGTGGGTAAGGGGAGCGTTAGTAGTCCCCCCAGGCCTGGAGGGGGAGTGCCTTCATTCCCTCTCTCTGGTTCACATCACAAGACCCTCTTCTCCGCTTTTTGAAATACAGTCCCCAGAGAGTAGGCAGAGCTGGGTGACTAGGCCATGTCTCCTTTTCCCACCTCCTTACAACAGCTGCAGCACTTCAGCTAATGCTATCTGGGTCTCTATGTCAGAATAATCATTTATCTTCAAATTTACTATCTGTGACAGTGCTAAATGTAAACATTTTAATTTTGGGTACAAAGAGGGCTGGAAGGGGCCGTGCAGGTGGGTCATCGCTAGTTTATTTTTATCAGAATCGTCCTTTCGAAAGATAAATCTTACTGTGTCACTTCTGCTTAAATCCTCTGATGGCTTCCCACTAATCCTAGGGATAAAGACAAGGGCCCTTAATAAGAGCTTGTATTATCTAGCAATTTGTTTTGCCTCTCTGTGGCTTAGTTTCTTCATATGTAAAAAATGTGAGTTTTAAATTAGGAAACACTTTTAAAAACACTGTCACAATGCCTGGCACACAGTGAGCACCTGATACCTGTTAGACTTCATCATTCTAACTTCTCTAGACTTTATTGATGAACCTTCCAGTTCTCTACTCTCCATCCAAACCTCAAGCTTGCCATACTCTCTTTTGCCACTGGGCCTCTGCACCTACTTCTGTCTAGACCACACTTCCAACTCTACCTATTGGACCCTTAGCCCTCAGCTAAAACATCAAACATCCAGGTCTCAGCCTGTGTACTATGGCTACAATTTGTCATTTGTTTTTGGAATTGCTTGATTCCTTACAGGTCTTTAAGCTCCATGTGGGTAAGGAAAATGTCTGTTTTACTCTTGGTATCTGAGAGTGCAAGTATTTAATAACAGTTGTAAGGTGAATGAATTTCCACCACCAGTAGCCTGTTCTCGGTGTGCTGGGGTATGATAACCACAGGCAGGAGGGCCTTCCGCAAAGATACAGAGGAAATGGGGACTTCTTTCCTGGCTTGAGGGCCGGAGAGTGCAGGTGCCCTCACCTCTCTGCTCATGGAAGAGACCCCAGGCACTCCAAAGCAGACCTAATGCAGAAACTTAGGGCCACTTCCTTCCTTCTTTTCCTTTTCTTTTCTCCACAACAGTGTGGGCCCACTTTATAGAGATAAGACCCTCAGGAGAACTTGCCAACTGGCCTAGGGGTGTGAAGGCACATGGGCAATGACAGAAACAGACCAGAGAGAAATCATGCCATGGCTGTCCTCTCTGTGGGCCAGTTATTACCTCCCAACTGGGCAGGACCCTCCTGCTCAGAGGCCGATGAGGACCAAAGGTTTAAATATGCCTCGTATGGCTCTCAGACGTTCTGTCTTCTGCCACCTACCTTCAGTCAGGAACTGGGCAGGGCTGGAACCAGCCCAGATGATTGTTGTAAATGATGCTTGAAAAACAGTACTGCCGGTAAATTAACTTTGGATGTTGGTGATGCTCACAGGATCGAACCAGATAGCTTCAAATATACGTTTCTGGTTTTAGTACAGATAACTGTGTGTTAGCCTAGACTCATGTGCACGTGTTCATTTACTCATTCATTCACTCAACAAATATTTTCTGAGCCCCGCCCATGTGCCAGGCACCACGTGGCTTCTTTTGTAGAGAGGAACACATTTGCTTGGTCCATTAGCTAATAGAAATCCCTTTTCCCATTCGGTTGATTCTGTGCTATGACTACTTAACTGTAGATGGGAAGACCCCCCATCTACCTTCATAGCTGCCCATATCAAAGAATGCTTGAGATATCCTTGAAGTTCTTTGAGCTCTCTAGGTCAAGGAGGCAGCAGGTATACAGCAAAATGATCAATTTTGTGGTCAGATGGACCTGTGTTCAAATTGGGGGTTCCATGTTGTACTTATATATGTACATACACACACACGGCTCAGGACACAGGCTGAGACCTGAGTGGGAGATAAAACTGGAGGGTTTCCTAGTGGTTAAGAACTTGGATATGGGAATCAGACAGGCTTGGGATCAAATGCTGGCTTTGCCCCTGCTGGCTGATCAATCCCAGTTAAAGGATTTGGTTCTAGACTTTCTGGTCTATAAGCCCAGACCCTGTGAGGTGCCAGGGTGTCTGAAACTTTTTGCACTCTCTGTTCCCCTTGATGTTCCCAGACCATCCACAACACGATCTGTTTGAAATAGATTTTAGACGAGTCTGCTTATTAGTGCAAAAATGTGATTCCGGGTATAAACAAGGGTAAAATACCTCCTGCTGCTACCAAGGGTGTTTCCGGGGACCATAAAACTCACAGGGAGAGCCTCAGGGGGGTTGAAGTTCAGGCCCTCATGGAATCACCTGTGGGATTCATATTATAAACATCATTTTTTGAAAAGTTTGTTGTCATAATGAAATACAGAGTTAAAAGATTTAAAAAACCTAATATGCGTTTCCAGTTGGCAAACATTTTAGACTTTCTTGAAGATAACAAAATATCTTCTGGTAGAATTCAGCCCATAGTAAACTAAACACTCTTAAAATGCTCTCTTACTGCTTTAACCATACTACTAATTTCTTTATGATTTCTTAGTTTTAAAATTCAATTCCAACAGAAGTTTAAAGAATGACTCAGACTATCTTGAGATCTTCTTTTTCCTCTTAAATATTTGCTACAGACCCCATGTTATTATAAACAAATTATAAGCATATTCCATTATGTTCTATAAATGTTCCCATGGACAAGAATTTTCATAGTTCATTTAAATGAGTTTTTGTTCTTTAAAAGAATAAACAATTTAAAAACACTCAAAAGGATTAGTTACATGTGCTGAAAAATCTCATTTAATTTTATTGTAATGAGTAATGCATCGTCATAAAAATGTACAAATTTTAACTTGAGCAGTAAATTTTGTACCAACCATAGACTTTTAGACACTGCTCCCAACCCCAGGAATAAACACTTAGCATCTTTTCCGCTATGGGGGGAAGAGAGATGATCTCAGCAGAGACTGAAGTAGAAACAGAAGCTTCATAATACAGGTAGGGGAGTGTTTTCCTTGGTTTAACAGGTGTTCCCATTTCTCCAGGCTCTTAAGTGGTCTTAGAAACCTCAGACTTCACTCAGTGTGGTATAGGGACTTCCCTCTGAGCCCCGACAGCCTGTGCTTATCTCAACTATAAAATTTATACCATCCTAAAATTGCATGCTTATCTGTCCATCTCCTCCACTAGCAGGCGAATTCCTTCAAAGTTAAAACGATATCTTATTCACCGTTTTATCCTCAGGGCCTAGCACAGTGCTTGGCACACAGCAGATGCTCAACAAATCTTCGTTAAATGAATGAACGAATGAATGAATGGCCTGATGCATGGGCCCTAAGGAAAACCTAACTGAAGACTGTATATAGGGGCGGCCTCCAGCACCCTACCAGGAACATGCCTTAGCAGCAGCCTCCCAAATGCCTCCAGTTCTCACAGCCCTGTCCCCCCATCCACCTTCCACACTAAGCTTACTCACCTGAAGTATCAGAGACTCTGAGTAGGTCTGGGGGGTGAAGCCCAGAAAGTTATATTTTGAACACCCACGCTGGGCGATTCTGATGCAGGTGGGCTAAGGATGATACTCTGAGAAGCGCCATCCCACACTGCAGCCAGATGGATCTTTCTAAAGACTCAATCTGATCACGTCACACCCTTCCTTAGAACCTGTTAGTGCCTCTCATTACTTACAAAGTAAAATCCAAGCTCTCATGAAAGACAGCCCCCTGGAGACCGATTTTCTCCCGCAGCCCCAGCCCCATGCCTCCCTGCTTTCCCTCTGTACTCCCCAAGCTTTGGCCAGACCAGCCTCGTAAACCAGCAGTTCCCTGAACACATCTTGCCTTTTCCCGTCTCATACCTTTGCACCTGTGTGCCCCATTCCCTCTGCCAGTTACCGTCAGCTCCTCCATGGGTCCCTAGCCCTCCAGAGGGAGCTTCCCTCATCACTCGACACTCCAGGTCTCTATTCTAACCCATCAGGTCACTCTCTTCACAAAGCCCGGCTGGGACCCACTGCAGCGAGAACATGAGATTATGTTTTCACATGGCAGCGAGGGAGGAGTGGATGGGCTGGTACAGTTAGGAGGGCTCTGGATCCCTTGAGGTGGCAGGCACCTGGAAGGAGGGGAGGGGAGTTCACACAAGGAGTAAGGAAGGCCCCAGAGATAACCCTGCAACCATTCCAGGACCCTGGTGCTGATAACAGCTTTTGAGACATTGAAAATTGGCTTTTGTGCCCAGTTGGAAACGTCCTGAATATATTTGCATTTTCATCTTGTATGAGTTTGATATGCTAGTACCTACAGTATAAATTAGTGTTTTATTTATATATTTAGTATTATTTATATATATAGTATTTATAAGTATAAACCTACAGTATAAATTAGTGTTCTCTTTCTTTGGGTGTAAAATTATCTTATTCAATTAAGTGTTATCAAAGAGCAAGGATTATATGTTCCCTGATTCTGTGAACATACCTGCCATTCAATTCCGTGAAGGTTTATGGACTGTCTGTTCTGTGCCTCGTCCTGTGCCAGGCAAGGTGTGTGTGAGAGGAGGATGAGCATTAGAGCTTGGGACTAGAAAAACCCAAAAACAACTAAAACAAGGCAAAAATGGACAGTGCCATTGGAGAGCTGCAAACACATCTCCATCATAGCTGTGATGACGGATGAGCCTTGGAGAAGCTTGGTCTGGACTGTCTGCACAAACTTACTGGTTGTGTGACCTTGGGCAAGTCATTTAACCTCTCTGAGCTTCAGTTTCCTTGTGTTAATAATTTCTTCCTCATAGGATTATGAAAAGGACTTAGTTTCCTAGTGTCACTGTAACAAATTACCACTACTGGGATGGTTTAAAACAAAAGAAATTTATTCTTGCACAGTTCTAGAGGCTAGAAGTCCAAAATCAAGGTGTTGGCAGGGCTATGCTCCCTCTGAGACTCTGGTTAGAATCTTTCCTTGCCTCTTCCTAGCTTCTGGTGGTGGCCCCAAGTCCCCGACATCTCTTGGCTTGCAGGTGCATCACTCCAATCTCTGCCTCCATTATCACATGATGTTCACTCCAACATGGATCTGTCTCTATGTCTCTTCTCTTCTTCTAATAAAGGCAACTAGTTGGTAGGTTTATGGCTCACTCTAACCTAACTTGATTACATCTGCAAAGATCTTTTTTCCAAGTAAGGTCACATTCAGATGTACTGGGGGTTGGGAGTTCAACATATCTCTTTCAGGGAACACAAGTCAATGCACAACAAGGATGAAATGAAATAATGCACATAAGGGTTTGGTGCATTGCCTGGAACACAGTAAGTGCTCAACAGGCTGCCTGGGTTCAAATACTGACTCTATCATTGACTACCTGTGCACCCTTGGGCAAGTTTCTTAATGTCTCTGGGCCTCAATTTTCTCATTAGTAAACAGTACCTCGCTCATTGGTATATTGAATGATTTTCAATGAAATCATGCATGCAAAGTACTTAGAGCACTACATGGCACCCAGCAAGAAATAAAAAAATGTTAACAAGTATTACTACAATTCTACCCAACTCTAAACCTCTCCTACACCCAATTTTCTCTTTCTAGATGCATGAGTTTAAATTTTCAGGGGTAACAGTAATGGGGATGTCATCTTGAAAAAATTCAAAAAAATACATAATTCTTCTACTTGGCCCTCCTTCCCCCCTCCAAAAACACATAATTGCTTTGACTCAAGAAGCATTGCATCTCCAGTAATATTTGAGATAGCAACTTTGCTCTCCCCTGGCCCTTTCGAGAAACTCCCCCTGGTTATAAGCAGGGGTGTGGAGACACACTCCTCAGTCACACCTGAGCATCTTTAGGTCACACCTAGACATGGAGCCACATTCCTTGGCCATACCTGGGCATGAAGTCACTCTCCTAGATGACACCTGACCACCTGTGGCCCCAAGGCAGAAGGCTTCTGTCCTGTGCCCACCAAACTTCCTGGCCCCGTGCGCTACAGACCCCACTATCAACTGAGTAGCCCAGCATTTATGACTCTCTTGGGGGTAGTAAGGGCTGCTCAGTAGACCTGAAACCTAATATTACATTTTCTGTGGAGTGAGAAACATTACTTTACAAGTTGAAGTCTGAAGACCTCCAGATGTGATCTTTTGCATTCTTCCCAGAGGTGACACACAACTAGGCCTTAGTGGGCAGCAAACAAATACTTTTTAGTTGATTAACTGGCAGAGAAACATACCCCAGATTACATTAAAGCATACTTTTAACCATCGAGAAAATAATTTCAAGGTCACAAAACTAGTTAAGTCAGAGGATTTCTTTAAATAAACTTAAATCTTGGAATTAGAATTATGCATATGCCTTTCTCTGCTTGGTAGGCATGTGTAGGGTAACTGTTTTGATTATGAGGAAGTCAACAAAGACAGCCTTTATAAATAAAATTATTTATGAGGTACAGTCACATAGTTCAAATGTGTGTGTGCATTCCTATTACGACTTCTTTTTTTTATACTCAAAGGTATAACTTTAGAGAAGACACAAATAGAATATTCTTATTGCAGTAAAAGAAAATAAGTTGAAAATTTATTAGACCTCTCTATCAGAAACAAAATATTCCCTATTTTCTAAGTACATTAAATACGTGGGCGTTTTTTGTTTTCATATTATTATTCTATTTGTGGTTTATATATGACCAATAACTTTAATATACCTATTCTATACATACACATACACACACTTAAGCTGGTTAAAAATGAATGGTGGAGTTTTCTTTTCTACGACATAATCTAAATACGGGTAACAGCTTTGCCCTGGTTATACGTAAATATTTAATCTTTGAGTTGACAAACTTATTTAGCAACTATTTGAGAAGGAAAAATTGAGTTTAATGTACTAAATTTATATATTAGCTGATAGAATATGTACACTTTACCACCTTATATTGAAAAATCTTCTTCCTTATCACTATTTATTTTTCCAATTTTGCTATTCCAGTGCTTTACATTACTATCAATTATCTCACTCTCTTCTCTCCCTTTTAACTTGATCTTGCTTTTATAATTTTCAGTTGGTAGTACATTGGAAAAAAAGAAACAAAAGCAGGTGATGGTTTTACACAATGTCTTCCCAAATATTGAAGTCAATAATTCTTTTGACTGCCACTGCTCTATGCAGTTGGTCCGGAGATTCAAGCAAGGTTAACGGAGAGGGGGAGAAGGGAACCCAGACAGAAAGTAGAAAGATCTTACTTGTTAAACCCGTGGAAGTTGCTGAAAGCATGGTGTGAGCTCTCCATTTTCCATTTTGAGATCGCACACCTTCGTAAAGAAGGGCACACCCTTGCTGATCAATGCCTCATATCAGAAAATGTTTCTCCTTATTTGACAGAATTTCAACTTAGTAGATAGACCATGCTTGGTGGTCCTGAAGGCAGGAAAACCAGGAATGTTTGTTTACTGTTCGCTGTCTTTCTAAAGCCGTCTGTACCATTGGGGGTGTGCAAGCTCATGGAGATGCTGAAGAGCTAGCAGACCCCTGCCAACAGTGGGAACGCTGCAAGGCTGCAGAACCTTGATCAATCAATCCCTGAGTTACCAATTCCTGACCTGTGATTGCCCTGGGAATAACGAACAACTTTTTGGACATTTCTGCTCCTATCTCACCTACTGCAGGCTGCTCCAACCCTCATCTTGTAATCGTAACCACTTCAAAAGACAAGTTGACCTGGTCCACCCAGAGGTCACATGAAAAACTGTCTTCGTATTTCTTTTTCACAACCTCAGTTCTTTCTAACATCTTAAAAGACTTGAGACCAAAGACCCACATAACTTGTTCCTCCTCTTTAAAATTTTTTTGTGTGTGTATGTGAGGAAGATTGGCCCTGAGCTAACATCTATTGCCAATCTTCCTCTTTTTACTTGAAGAAGATTGTCCCTGAACTAACATCTGTGACAATCTTCCTCTATTTTGTATGTGGGATGCTGCCAAAGCCTGGCTCGATGAGCGGTGTGTAGGTCTGTGCCCAGGATCTGAACCCACGAACCCTGGGCCGCCAAAGTGGAGAGCGTGAACTTAACCACTAGGCCACTGGGCCGGCCCCTCCTTTTTAAATTTTTTGATTGATTTTTCTTGTGTGTGTGGTAAAATACATAAAAGATAAAATTTAGCATCTTAACCATTTTTACAGTTCAGTGGTATTAAGTACATTCATATTGTTGTGCAACCATCACCACCATCCATCTCCAGAACTCTTTTCATCTTGCAAAACTGAAATGCTATATCTATTAAACAATAACTCCCCATTCCCCCTCCCTTACCAGCCCCAGCAACCACCTTTCGACTTTCTGTCTCTATGAGTCTGACTATTCCAAATGCCTCATATAAATGGAATCATACAGTATTTGTCTTTTTCCCTCCTCCGACTCCATTTAATCTGCTTCAGACATGATCTCTCTCATGGAAGAGGTCACTCTTTTTGACCCTCCTCCCTGCTCTTTCTCTCTGAGAAAAAGAATTTTAAACCTTCCCTCCTCTCTCTTCCCTTCTTCTTTCCCTTTATAAGCCTCTCATAAAAAATAGTTCCTGAGATAATAATTTTCTGATTTTTTCATATTGGTATGAGTTTCAAAACGTAACTAACCTTAACACAAAAACTACAGATGCCAGCATCTAAAATCTTTAAAATGGCCCAAAGTTCTTTTCAAAATCTCCATAAAAGTTTTAAAGTCTCTACACATCTTAATTAAAATTATTTCCCCTGAGGGGCTGGCCCCGTGGCCGAGTGGTTAAGTTCGCGCGCTCCGCTGCAGGCAGCCCAGTGTTTCGTTGGTTCGAATCCTGGGCGCGGACATGGCACTGCTCATCAAACCACGCTGAGGCAGCGTCCCACATGCCACAACTAGGAGGACCCACAACGAAGAATATACAACTATGTACCGGGAGGCTTTGGGGAGAAAAAGGAAAAAAAAAATAAAATCTTTAAAATTATTTCCCCTGAAAAAGAAACGTCTTTTAACTAACTTTTTAGTTAAAATTTTTAGTTAAAAATTGCTTTTTTCTTGGAGGCTGATTATCAGCATTCTAATAATCGTGTTTTTCTCTGTATTACATGGGAAGTGTGCAGATTTCAACTGTGTTATGGGTTAAAGAGCTTTTTGAGGACTAGAGTCTGGGAACCAAATCACAATGTTTAATACTCTTTCTCCAGGAAAGTGTTCTAAGTTCCACACAGCTCCTGGAAGATGAACTTCTGGAGTGCAAGCCACTTATAAACTGGGGACTGAGTGTGTATTATTCACTTCCCATAGATTTTCATTAGTGATACAGAGCTGAAAGCTGTTGGCCAACTCAATGCCCTAGGACAAGAGAGCAATAAAAGAAGACAAACAAGTCACAGCAGGCAGCATGTCCTCCAGACCCCCTGCCGGAGTATATGGCCAACAAAGCTCAAGATCCAACCAGTCAACATGCTGACCCTATAGATTCTATAAATATTCCATGACTTCAAACACCCATATGGTCTTTTGATGCATTTTCTTCCACGACATGTTGAAGAACATATGTTTCATTACAGCACATATAGACTTTGAAAACCATATAGACTTTAGAGAGGACACTGAAATTGAGAAAGAGAGACAGAGAGCAAGCTACAGACGTAAGCCTGGAGCAGAAGCCAACCAGCTAATTGTGTTATCCAGCAGAAGCTACTTACAGCGGGATATCAGAAACCAACGAAGAGCTGCAAAACAGAAAGTTAAAGAAACACCCAACTCTTGCACAAAACACCAATTCAAAGATAACAGATGAACTGATGGTCCAATGAGTCTCAGAGCTGGGAACAGTGACCTACAAAGTTCTGATATGAACAGGGAGGTGCAAATAGCAATTGAGAACAAGTTCCTATCAGGGCAACAGATGCACTAACCAGAAGCCTCCTTTTTTCTCCTCAAAGATCTGTGTAAGACTGGAGGCAGCCTGCCTTGGTCAGGCTGGAGATCTGTTCCTTTGCAATTGATGGAGAAGAAAGAAAGTGGCTTTTATTGACTTTTTTTTGTTTGTTTGAGGCCTCATGTTTCAGGCCAAGCCATTTGTCACTCCCTCTCCAAACTCTTTGAACACTTACAGCCACTTCCACATTATTCGGCACTTAAATCTCTGCAGTCTCATATGATGCTTTGAATACTTGGTGCAGGCATACCTGGCCTCCTCATTAATAACTCCTAAATAACTTAAAGGCAAGAAAATTGACTTGTATTTCTTAGGATCTCTCATAACACCTACACACTTTTGGGCACAGAGCGTGTATCTGATAACTCACAGGATGAGGTCTTCACGTAGAGTCACAAGCACTGAACCAATGCCAACTCCACATGCCGATCTCAGCCCAACTTCCCAGGAATAGTACTGATGGAGAATGTAAGCTTGGCAGTCACCAGGAGCCACATCAGAGTAGAGAAATCTTGAATCCTGTGCATAGGGGAAATTGTTTACCACCTAGAGACTAGAAGCCCCATGAGGTGAGGAACTACGTTCTGTTCCCTACCCAGCACCTAGCACTAGTAGGGGCTCAAAAAACATATGTTAAATGGATGAAAAACATTTGAAACCAAGTTTCTCTCTTTTATTCTCTTGGATTAGTGTTCCCAAATCTTGTTTTCCTTCATTAACCATTTATAACCAATCCACAAAAGTTTGGGTGACTCCAGAAAAAAACCCAACATGGTACCCACGTGGTACACAGGGATGTGTGCACCTGCTCTTTGGCCTGTGTAGGGTGTGTGTGTGGCGGGGTGGTAGTGGGGGAGGCTGAAGATCAAGGAGGAAGGTCACTGGCCCACCAGCTGCAGGTCTGGGGCTTGCTGTGCAGGGACAACAGCTGCCCTCCTTGAGAGAAATGGCTGGATGTCAGAGCAAGCTCTTGGCAGTTCCCAGGCAGCGGAACGCTGCTCGGCATGGTCCTGGTCTAGCTGGCAACTTCCTGCCAGGGAAGGTTGCCAAATGGATTGTGACAGCTGTGCAGTGCACAGATCTCCGAGGTTCTCTGGTGCCCTGCCATTTCTGACCTGCTTGTCTGCTACTCGTGGCAAGTAGCTGGGAAGTTCCAATGCTGGAACTCCATTTTCCACTGACTTTCATTTTTCAGCAGGATGCCTGACTATCTTGTCTTTCAAGATGGGAGCCATTGGAAGATGGCCTTTAGCTTTTCTGCTCAACATGAACCTATTGATTCTGTGGAGGAAGGAGAACTAAATTCTACTCTGTTCCTGTCCACCGTTGGTTTTCACTGTGACCATATGACTACACTTGTTTACAGGCATCTTATCACAGGAATTGACATCTGTCATGGACTACCACTAGGATAAACCACCTGTCTGAATAATTTTTTTAAAAATTAAACATAGCCTTTTAACCATTTACTTCTTTTGAAATTCAAAATCTTAACGTTTATTACATGGAATGTTTACACCTTAAGGAATTTTGATAAAGAACTACCTTTTATCTTCTCTTAAAGCAGCTACCATTATTTAAAGTTGCTGAGAAGTGAACTCAATTTTCCATCAAGAGATGCATAAATGTTAACTTAGATTCTTTTCTGCACTCAAAGAGGAAAAGTTAAAAGTGAAATTTCAGACATTACCTTTCATCATCATTCGTCCAGTGGATCCTCCAAAAGTATTGAGAAGGCCACTTCGTGCTCCTAAAGATGTGGTTGCTTCTAGGAGAGAACCGGTGATGTACTGCGATATGGAAGTCCTTTGGAGGGTGGCACGATACTCACACACGGTGTCTCGGACACATTGCTTTAAGCACGGACCAATGCTAATCCTTTCATGGGCTCTCTCAGAGGCTGGGAGCTCTGTGAAGACATGGAGAAGAGATCCAATTGTATCTTCTGTTCCTTCTCCCCTTCTCACTGCAGTGTAGATCTGTGAATAACACAAAGTACAGGAAGTATTAATCTAGTTTCTTAGAAAAGCAAATTAACTTGTTGACAAAATGCCAAGATGACTTATTAAGAAAGAAGGCTCAGTCGCTCTAAGCACAAACACTCTTCAGCACTGGACTCATGCATTAACCTGAACATTCTACAGACACCATTTATTTGGAAAAGCTATGTGTAGTTATGAACTGGGCCATTCAAACAACCCTGCTATCAAACAGAGTACTTACAAGTTGTACCAACCAAAAATCTATTCAGCTCAAACTTTTCCTCCTCCTCCTCAGCACAGCAAAGCTCTTGTGCAGAGGGACAAAGGCAAACTTTTCCTTTCTGTCTTCTCAGGCTCTCCTGAGTGATCGTCCCAGGTCTGTCTGCCTCCAAGGAACACTTTAGCCTGACATTCATGAGGAATCTTTTCTCCACGCTCAAACTGAAGGGAGGATGGGAGCGTCATGGGGAAGGAGAAATTCTATATTTTTCTCTTGGGCGTAATCCTTCAACCCATCAGCTTCGATCAAAGTCTCTGAATCCTTTTTCCTCTTCCTCCTTTCTCACCTCTCTCATCCAATGAGTAGACAGATCCTGCCCACTCTTCCTGCTCTGTCTCTGTCACTATCCTGATTTTCTCTTCCCTTATCACCTGAATTCACCAAGAATTATCTCAAGAAGACTGGACTATTAGGACAGGTTCCCAATCATAATTCCAGTCCATTGCAATGCAATCACTCAACATGCATTTATATAGATCTGGCTCTGTGTGAGGCACAGTGTTGAAAGATGTGGGGCATGCATAAAGAGTAACACACACACCTCTTGTGCTGCAGGATTTCACAATCTAATTTAGAAGATGAAGCTTGAAAATTATGAGGTTTGACATTATTGCAGAGAGGTTGGGATTCTGTCAAGGTCTCTGGGAAGTCAGAGACTTCTGGGTAGTGTATAAACAACAGGGAAGTTAATGGGTGACTTGGGGTGAGTTAATCTAGCTTTTTAATGGTGGAATAACATTGTGTTGTCTCCATCATGCCACCTTGAGCACCTTGCCTCGGTTGACTTGTGATTCATTTATCAAATCAACAAATAGTTATTATGTGTTTAGACAGTCCCCGACTTATGATGGTTTGACTTACGATTTTTTGACTATGATGGTGCAAAAGCAATATGCATTCAGTAGAAACTGTACTTTGAATTCTGATCTTTTCCCAGGCTAGCAATATGCAGTACAACACTCTCTCCTGATTCTCAGCAGTGAGCCGCGGCTCCCAGTCAGCCATGTGATCACGAAAGTAAACAGCTGATATACCTGCCACTATTCTGTACCCATATAACCATTCTGTTTGTCACTCTCAGTACAGTCTCCAATAAATTACATGAGATATTCAATAT
Source organism: Equus caballus (assembly GCF_041296265.1). Classification (NCBI taxonomy): domain Eukaryota; kingdom Metazoa; phylum Chordata; class Mammalia; order Perissodactyla; family Equidae; genus Equus; species Equus caballus. Next base: position 35,850,744 of record NC_091684.1, read on the forward strand.
TTTATTGTAAAATAGGTTTTGTGTTAGATGATTTTGCCCAATTGTAGGCTAATTTTAAGTGTTCTGAGCATGTTAAAGGTAGGCTAGGGTAAACTATGATATTTGTTTCGGTAGTTTAGGTGTATTAAATGCATTTTTGACTTCAATATTTTCAATTTATCATGGCTTTATCAGGGCATAATCCCCTTGTAAGTCAAGGAAGATCTGTACCAGTCATGGGTCAGGCCTGGGTAAATAAGATAGCTTCTCCCCTCAAAGAGTTCACAATCTAGTAAGGGAGAAAGACAGATAAGCAAAGAGCTCACAATAGGGTGCAAATAGAGGTCACCCCCTCTGGTGACATCACTAAGTGTCTAGGGAAAAGAAGACCCCTGCATGCCCTCCAGGCCATGCAGGCTGCTCCATGACGCTGCACACTCCAAATCCCACCTTAACCAGGGCCCACGAGCACTCAAAAGGACCCCTAGTGAATGGTGCTAGGTCCTTAGGAGATCCTAGAATGTACCCCAAACCCCCCTGATATTCAAAGTGCACTGACCATAACTAGATTTCTATTCTCCCTTCCTTTGCCTACTGTTATATACTTGCCACTTGAAGGCAGAGTGTGAATTCTTAGCTTTAATTCTCTGTCATTAAATTTCTGGTGGCCAATGTGGCCAGGAGATGGTGTGCTGGGACAGAAAGAGCCCAGATTTTGAGGTCAGGTGTGTAGAGCTGTATACCTGGCTCTACGTTGACCAGCTAGAGAGCTGCTCATGAGCAAGAGCATGAGCAAGCTGACTTGAATGTTTTGAGACAGCTTCCTCTTCTGTAAAATGCAGATAATAACACCTATTCTTAGGGATGTTGTGGGATTCACCAAGATAATACATGTAAGGTGATCAGCCTAGTGTCTAGAAATGGCACCTATTACTATTGAGAAAGAAGAGAACGAACTCTTCTATCCTCAAGAAAAAGCAAGTGGCTGTAGAACAACAGAGCATAGTCTATGAAATTCACCTGCTCTTACATGCTGCTGGACAATATCATCCTAACCTTATTTGGGTCTATTGTGAAGGCAAACAGGATAGAGAGCTGTAGAGCTCAGAACATGCATTTCTTCTCTCAGCTCCAAGTCATACAAGCAATCTCCAACACACTGAATCTCAAATGAATCCTTCAGAAGTAAATGCTCTAGATGTTCAGAGAAAAGAACCCATTGAGAGGTTTGATGGCCAAGGAAGGCTTCAGAGGAAAGGAAGATCTGAGACTTGGAAAAGAGGCACAGCTCCACTTGGAGCAGCTTGGGGAGGCACATGGTAAGCATGGGTGAAGGAGTTGGAAAACAGTGAACTCATCCTAAGGACAGTGAGCAGAGCAGGGTATTTAGAGCAGAGAGTGAGTGTAGAGCATAAATGGGAAATTAGAAAGGTCAGTTGGCCTGATAAAGGAGAGGCTTGAATGTCAAGCAAAGAGGTTTAATCCATCAGAGGTGGGGAACCCTTCACTTTTTCTGTTTTTTTGTTTGTTTTTAGCTGAGGAATGATGCTAAAAACGTTTTATTTTACAAAAATCAAGATGCTGACAATTCTTAGGTACTAATGGGTTGACCTACTTTCTTTACTTGCCAAGCTGCTCCATTGGCTCATTATGCCCTCACTCATTATCTTATGCATTCCAGTTTCCACATCATGCCTTCAGAGCTTCCTAATGTCTCATCCAGTCCCTTATCCAGCTTTCCCAAAGTGTTTTCCTCAAATCATTAGATCTAGAGGGATTACATGAAACAGGGACATCTTGATCATGGAAGTTTGAAAAACTCAGTGCATATTTCTTCTTCTGAAGATTTACATTGCGTGTTAGAATATTAAAGACAATTAAACAGGTCAGAGTAAAGAAATCCATTTTATTTTGATTAACTGAGTGTTTGAGTATTTCTCATGTTATTTGATCATGGATTTTATTTTATTTTTTTAAGAACACAGCCTGTGAACGCAATGTTGTATGAAATAATTTGCTCTAATCAAATGGCCTTTTCTTATTCTCATTTCCTTGACCTTTGTGAAATCTCTGAAACAGACAATCACCCATCTTTCTGGGGGGTCCTTCCTCTCTTATCATCTCACTGCCCCATCTCTGCCTTATTCTGTGCCTCCCATTCCTCCTCAGGCCTTCAGGACAGTTGTAATGCAATATAGAGGTGCCAAGGAGTACCTAACGTAGGGGGTCACAAATGCGCTAGCTACGGGCCAGATTTACTCAAAAGACCTGCTTCATGTGACACACAGTGTTTTTCTTGAAATCAGGAAAGTTTACATACACGTCTGATATTATAGCATCTTCTGAGAAATGGAACAATCTGGCACCACTGAACATTCCCATGTGGTGTCAAACGGCTAGACCTTCCCCCTGTTGGATGGGGCACAAGTTCTCCAGCTGGTACCAGTTCCCACCACTCTCTAGTGATCACACCTGGCCAATCTGGTCACCATCAGTATGTGTGCTTGTGAGCCTTGCCTTAGTGGGATATGGACATGGCTGCAGATACACACAATAAACATGTACTGAGCTCCTCCAATGTGCCCTTTGTGTGCTCTTCCTTGTGCTAGTTGCCGAGGATACAGAGAGAAAGCCATGGTCTCTGCTCTCAATGTATAAAAATGTTATGTATATATTAGGTAATCATTTAGCATTGCTATCAGCTACTCATTTCCAAGTCCTCAAATTTGTTTGAAGAAATAAGAGCTGAATAGCTCTAAGAATAAAGTTCTGAGCTGCCATTACCATTGCTAACAGCCCATCCACAAAGAACCAGAAAGAGATCAACAGCTTCTTTTAAGTTCTGGACTAACACATGCTAGTCATACTAATACCAGATGAGCTGAATTCAACGTACTTCTTGGAAAAATGCTAAAAGGTGAATGAAGCAGTGGAAGATATGGCAGTGCTCAGGGAACATGTTAACATCAGGCCATAACATCTTGTTAGATCATCCACTTAAAAAGAAAGCAATCATGTAAAATCCCACATATACAGAATGGGAAGAGGAGAGAGTATAGAATGGTTATTATGAGTGTGGTTTTGGAGTGTTGGTTTGAACCCTAGCTGCCTGGCTTCCCAGCTATGTGACCTTGGATAAGTTGCTTTGCCATTCTGTGCCTCGGTTTTCTTTTCTCCAAATATGGAGATATAACAGTATCTGCCTCATAGGGTTGTGGTAAGAAAGACAAGCTTTGATAAATGTTATATGAATAGAACAGCACCTACCACTTAGTAAACACTCAACAAACATTGTTTTTTACAATGATGGTGACAACGATGACTGTGGTAGACTACAAAAATGGCCACATGTTATTTCCTTCCCAGATTCTGGGCCAGCCTTGTGATTTGCTTAACCAATGGGAATTTAGCAAATGTGACGCAAACAAAATCTTGAAAAATACTTGTATGTTGGAGCTTGCTCTCCCTTGCTGCTTTTGGGAGATCTGCAACAACTACCATGTGGCGAACCCAGAGCTAGTTTGCTGGAGGAGAGAGACCATGGCCCAGTCACTCCTGTCACCTTGGCTGATAGCCTGCCAACAATCAGACACGTGGTGAGCCCATCCTAGATCCTAGGTCATCCAATGGCCCGTCCAACTGCCATCACAAATAGATGAGAAAGCCCAGCAAAGATGAGTTGATCCAGACTAGGAGCACCGCCCAGCCAATTCACAGAAACAGGAGCTAAATAAATAATTGTTGTGAAATGTCACTAAGTTTTGGGAGTGCTTTGTTACAAAGCAAAAGTTAACTGACACAATGATGAAGTGTTGGGCACAATGATAAGTATTTACTTGCATGAGATTTGAATCCACATACTAACCCTGTGAGGTTGATGCAATTTGCAGATGGGGACAGTAAGCTAGAGAGGTGGAGAAATACAGTCAATTTTACACAGCTAGTAAGATGCTGAGCCCGGATTAAAATCTGGGTTTGTCCAACCCTGTGGTTCAGCTCGATCCATTGCGCTAAACACGGTCACACCCAAAGCCCAAACAGTGGGATTCAAGAAAACATCATTATTTGGCAAGAGGGTTCAATGATGTTTACATGGCTATTGTTATTGTTTTTATTCATGATAATTCCTTTCATGGTCATCCTAAATTACTTTTTTTTTTTAAAGATTGGTACCTGAGCTAACAACTGTTGTCAATCTTCTTTTTTTTTTCTGCTTTTTCTCCCCAAATCCCCCCAGTACATAGTTGTATATTTTAATTGTGGGTCCTTCTAGTTGTGGCATGTGGGACGCCACCTCAGCATGGCCTAATGAGAGATGCCATGTCCGCGCCCTGGATCCAAACGGGCGAAAGCCTGGGCTACCGAAGCCAAGCGCGTGAACTTAACCACTTGGCCATGGCGCTGGCCCCCTAAATTACTTTTGAAAATAGCCAACTTATGACTAATGAATGGTCAAATATGTTTCCTTTATATGGGGATTTATAGTTTCACTAGGTGAAAAAATTATATAACCTCTATCTCACTTGATTAATGTGGTAATAGAACATGCTGAAAACTAGACAGACTATTGCCCTGTAAGGGTCAATATCTTTTTTGAGATAAAATAAACATGTTACAACATGGCGTCTAAGCTTGCTAAACAGGTATGTATCCGCTCATTCATTCAACAATTGATTTATATTCATTAAGCATACATGTTGTGTTAAGGCCAATTGCTGGGGATCCAATAGTGTGCAAGAAGAGCTTCACTTTAGTGGGGAAGGCAGACAATAAATAAGTGGACCAAATAAGTTAATTAAAAATTACAGGCGGGCCGGCCTGGTAGCGCAGTGGTTAAGTTCGCATGTTCTGCTTCAGTGGCCCAGGGTTCGCCAGTTCGGATCCCGGGTGCAGACCTACATACCCCTTGGCAAGTCACGCTGTGGCAGGCATCCCACATATAAAATAGAGGGAGATGGGCATGGATGTTAGCTCAGGGCCAGTCTTCCTCAGCAAAAAGAGGAGGATTGGCGGCAGATGTTAGCTCAGGGCTAATCTCCTTAAAAAAAAAAAAAAATTTGCAGGGGCCGGACCATGGCCAAATGGTAAGTTCATGCACTCTGCTTCAGCAGCCCAGGGTTTCACAGGTTCAGATCCTGGGCACGGACCTAGCACTGCTCATCAAGCCACACTGAGGCGGTATCCCACATAGCAGAACTAAAAGGACCTACAACTAGAATATACAACTATGTACTGGGGGGCTGTGGAGAGAAGAAGAAAAAAAAAACATAAAGATTGGCAACAGATGTTAGCTCAGGGCCAATCTTTGTTTTTTTTTTTTTTTAGGAAGATTAGCCCTGAGCTAACTGCTGCCAATCCTCCTCTTTTTGCTGAGGAAGACTGGCCCTGAGCTAACATCCACGTCCATCTTCCTCTACTTTATATGTGGGATGCCTACCACAGCATGGCTTGCCAAGCAGTGCCATGTCCGCACTGGGTATCCAAACCAGCAAACCCTGGGTGGCCAAAGGAAAATGTGCGAACTTAACCAGTGTGCCACCGGGCCAGCCTGAGGGCCCATCTTTAAAAAAAAAATTGCAGACTGTTCTATATAGTCAAGATATATTTTGGATATAGATTCCACAGGACTTGTTGAAGTTCTTGGGAATGAGGAAAGGAAAGGAGTCAAGCTTTCTACATTTGGTCATAATTCTTAGAGATTTAAGATTTATATAGAGAGCTATAGATTAGTGTTGCCAACAGTGCCCCTTATGGCTCCTATGTTTAACAACCACTGGGAACTGTGAGAGGATCCTCCCCATGGAATTACGCTACTCCCATTATGGCAAATGCTGCATTTGAGCAGAATAACCTTGATATTATGAAGTTACTTGCAGAAAAGCAAACAGTGCTTAGACAACACTTAAGAAAACATTTGCAGTTTCTTGTGACTCAAGAAAGAGGGATGCCTTGTAGAAACCAGCCCTGAGACATGGAGTTCAGACCCAAAACAAAATAAAACAAACATCCAAGGCTGAAGAGACCTGGAGTAATTCATATGGAGGCAAAGCCAAAGACTTCAGTGCACCGAAAAACATGAAGCAGCCAGACACAGCATGTGCACAGCTCTCACCCAGGAGGAAAGCTTCCGCCTCTATACAGCCAGAACGGGCTTTGTCTTAACTTGGCTTGTACTGGGATCAAAGAGGGTACTTGTCAAGAGGCATCAATTTTTTCCTTGCTCTGTTTCAAAAGCCGTCTTTCTGGGATCAGGGTTACGGGAAATTATGATGTTCCAAGATTTGATGGCACATCGTCTGAAATCTTTGAACAAGAAGGAGGCTTGTTACTTAGGTGTCCACTGGCTCTTAATACTTGCAATCACTGCAACATTTATTGAGTGCTTAAAACGAAGTAGGCACTGAGCACTGAGACATGATTTCACCGAAACTTCAGAACAGCTCTAGGAAGAGGTCCTACTATTACCACCACTTAAAAATAAGGAGCTAACGTGCACACAGCTAGGACTTAGCATCAGGACTCACCATCTCTAGGCCAGTGCTGCTAACCACCAAATGGAAGTAGGGAATTCTATACTACAGTCACCAAAGAAACCACTTTTAGAAAGCGGGTAATTGTAGTAATGATCCTTCCATCTCTCTTTGTTTATGGTCTGTCTCCTCCCACTAGAACGTCAGCTTCATGAAGACTTAATTTCTTTTTTCATTGCGTATCTCTAGTGTCTAGAAGTGTCTGGCATTACAGCTTCTCAACAAATAGTTCTTGATTGAATTAACGTCTCTATTCTATATCTTTGCCAAGAACTTGGCTAGAATCCTCCAATTTTTTGGTCAAGAATTTATAGGATTCATCTGAACTACAGGTGACATTGTATTCTCACCAGCATTTGCTGAGAATCAGATAGAGAAATCACATGAAATGGCATCAAGTCTTTACAAAGTATTCAGAATAGCCGTAGCCAAATGAGGCTCTAACTGCTACTAGCCAAACATGGCCTGTCCTGAAATTTACCAATAGTTTAGCATTATTTCATTTTCATTTGCCAATTGGCTTAGAGTTGAGAATGCTTAATCAGATCTATTCTCCATCCTGACCTTTCAGGAAAACGATGATTTGTAAGGATCATAGGGCTTAAAAAAACAGGATATGGATTCATATATTAGCTCTCAATTTAATTTACTTCAACAACTGTGGAGTTGTAGTTACAGAGACAATGACAGATGCTTGAGAATGATGATTTATTTTTATAAGGACAAAATCTGCCCTGTGTCTGAAACCTACCCCTCCCTCCCAGTTTTCTTATCTTTTTTTTTTTGAGGAAGATTAGCCCTGAGCTAACATCTGCCACCAATCCTCCTCTTTTTTAGCTGAGGAAGATTGGCCCTGCACTAACATCTGTGCCCATCTTCCTCTACTTTATATGTGGGACACCTGCCACAGCATGGCTTGTTAATCGGTGCATAGGTTCGCACCTGGGATCCTAACCAGCTAACCCAGGGCCACCGAAGAGGAACATGCAAACTTAACCACTGTACCACTGGGCTGGCCCCCTAGTTTTCTCATCTTTAACATGAAGCGGTCAGCCAACATTATCTCCAACAATGTTACTGTTTGATGACCTATACTTCCTAGCCTTCTTAAATAGCAGATAGAGGACATTAATTCACCTTAATTTCAATCATCATTATTCTCTAAGATGATGTATAGTTAGAATCTCATATTTCACTCTCTATTCCCAGTATTCTCCTTCACTTTTCTCACTAGTGACATATATCTACTCTTTTTTTTAATATTATTTTTTAAAATCTTTTGTGTGTGTGTGTGCTTTTTCTCCCCGAATCCCCCCAGTACATAGTTGTATATTTTAGTTGTGGGTCCTTCCAGTTGTGGCATGTGGGACGCCGCCTCAACATGGTCTGATGAGTGGTGTCATGCCCACGCCCAGGATCCGAACCGGGGAAACCCTGGGCTGCCAAAGCAGAGAGCGCGAACTTAACCACTCGGCCACATGGCTGGCCCCTATATATCTACTTTTAAGAGCACCCTTATCCTCCCTAGAATGGGATCCTTAAAGTAGCCTGAGCTAGAAAAACAAATAATCACATTTATTTGAACTATGTGTTAACTGAGAGTTAACAGCCTGGGTAACAATGCAGAATCTCCCTCATGGAATCAAGTGTAAGAGCTGTGGTTTGGAAACCCCTTTTACTGGTCTCATGGGCCCTTTTCCTAACTTCTGGAATCTAGAAGCAGTGTTCTAGAAGGCTGAAGATGATGGAAGTTTGATTTCTGATGGGTGTGTGTGCCTAAACAAAATGCAATGATATAAGAACTACCAAATTTCCTAAAGAGTCAACAAAAACAGTGAGGCTGTTGTAGGGGGTGGTAGCTGAGGCAGCTTGGAGACCTGAGTGCCAGGGATGGGGAATAGGATTTTGGTAGCAGGCTGTTGCTTCCTCTGCTCTCGATTCCACATTCCATTCAAGTGCTTGTGCAGAGAATTCCATTCTACTGAGAATATTCAGACCATGCACGAGACGCTGACCAAACAGAGCCCCAGAGAGCCAAAAATAAAGGCTTTGCTGAGGCCAGGCCAATTAACCAGAGCGATGCCACCAGCTTCTACAGGAAGTCAAACCTTTATTACTACAGGAAACATCTAAGGAGTGTGAGAGGATGTCTGAGGACCTTTCATAATCCGGGAACTTAACATCTGGAAACGCCCTTCCACATAACTTCTTTCATTCCACATTTCACCCTTGCATTCAAATTTTGCCTCCTCCACGCAGCCTTCCCTGGACTCCAACAAGAAATGAACATCTTCTTTTCTGTGTTCCAACTGCCCCCATGCAAAACTCTACAGCGGCACTTTGTACAAAATATGGAAGCCACTGTTTACACCCCTTCTTCCAGGCTGTGAGTTCCCAGAGGGGCAGGGGCCATGTCTTATTTGACATTTTGTCTCCAGCACAGAGCACACTGCTTAGCATGCTGCAGGCAATGGAGAGAGCAGGCAATGGAGCAATAACTGAAGGCTTAGAGCCAGGTCCTTAAAGCGTGGTCTCCAGACCAGCAGCAGCAGCACCACCTGGGAACTTGTTAGAAATGCAAATTCTTGGGCCCCACCCCAGATTTACTGAATCAGGGACTCTGGGGCTGGGGCCCAGAAATCTATGTTGTAACAAGCCCCCTAGGTGATCTTGACTCCTGCTAAAGTTCGAGAACCGCTACCTGAGACTTGAAGGAGAACACATTACCTTTCACCTCTGACTGCACTTCTCACATCATCTACTCCACAAACACTCACAACCATGTCATCTTCCTTCTAGAATGGGGGCTCCTAAGGTGAGAGGGGAAGTCCTATGATCTCTCTATTTCCCAAAACCCCTAGCTCAGAGTTCAGCACAGGGCAAACTCGACAAATGCTGGCTGAATGAAGGGGCATCTCTTGCAGAAATTCCCTGTGGCTGTGAATGTAACAGGCTTTCTGAAATGATGCTTCCAGCTTAATATTTCCAAAGATGAATCATGTCTGAGATACTCATTCTACTGGGAATTACCATACAGATGAATCATATTGTAATGAGAAAACCTGGCTGCCAAGGAGCCCTCTTGAAAAGAAAAAATCAAATCAGGACAAATGGATTATGTTGTGAGGCTTGTGATGCTGGGCTGTGAATTAGGCGGACAGAAGGGATTTAATGGCCTGAACTACCAGGCTCCCCGCAGCTCTAAGGAGTAACGGGTCAGTTAATGAATCACATGGGGACAAAGCCCCTGCAAGACAAAAACAAACTTTCACAAATCGCATAGACCGTGATGCCCTGGCTCAGAGGCTCAAGGGCAGCGTTCTTGCTAAGCTGTGCGCATGTGAAGCTGTGAGGGACAGAAAGTTCATGAAGTCCTGTGGCTCCAGGCTGCTGTGTGTCCACAACAGGTGGAGGGGACCAAGGCCAACCTAGAGGGCCATGTTGTTTGCTTCCTGTGCTCCAACTGAATTCCTACTCACCTCATCCCAGCTTTTAACCTCCAGCCCTCTGCCCAGCTAGAAGGGATCAGTGTTGCTGTCTGTCTTCATGGCACCCAGAGGCCCCTTCCCGCCTGGGTCATCACTTCTGCAACAACTAACACTACATTTCCTTCCTCTACTCCTTGCCTGAAGACTGCCTGAGGCTGACCTCCTGGAAGATATTGCTCTGCCCACAAAAAAACTTGTGTTTTTTTAATGGAGATTATCACAGGGTTGTTATAAACCAGGGTTAAATGAGATAAGATAGCTGTGAGTTCTTTGTCTCCAGCTACGCAGCCCTTGAGCATCCAAGTGGTCATAACAGTATCAGTGCCTGAATCTGTAGGGCTCCAAGGCCATGCCCGCTTTCCTGCAGAAGCTGAGACAACTTCCCACCCTCAAAAGCCATCACCCCCCACCCCACCTAGTTATTCGCTGTTGTTCCCAAGGCTGTGGAGCGTCTCCTACGCTCAGGAGTAAGTTTGTCCAGCCTCCTGCAATAAGAACTCACGCAGAGACGTCTGCGTGTTTTCTGGTCCACAGCTCTGCAAACAGCCACACTCTGAATTCAATTTTGGGCTAGTGCACCCACAAAGGCAAGCACTTAGTACAGTGGTTGGGACATATGTGGCATTTAATAAATGGGAGCTTACTAATCCTCTTGATTAATACGGAAGTTATAGCATGAATCCTCTCTCTCACCCAAGGTCTCTTCCTCTCTCGCCCAAGGTCTCTTCCTCTCTCACTTCTCTGCTCTCTTCTTGCTTTCTAGGTTGCTCCTGGAGATGTTTTCTCCAACTTTCCTTGGGTCTCTATGGTTTCTTCACTCAATTTTTTTTCCTCCCACTTTGATATCCCCCATTTTGCTTTCTTTTTACTCTCGTCTCATTTCTTCTTGCTCTGTCCTGATCTTTCTATCTTCCTCACTCTCTCTTTGTCTTCCTTTTATTCCCACTGCCCATCTCTCTCCTCCACTCATTTCTTTTCACCTCCTTTTGATCTGGATCCTTTGAGCTTCAGTTCCAGGGGCAAAGGAAGAGGCTAGGAATAGGTGAGGAGTGTTGACTAGGAGGGTCTGTAAGCAGAGACCCTCCTCTAATCCTTAGCGGATAGTTGTTTGTCCTTACTGAATGCACTGTGTTTCTTCTACTGGAATACTTCAGTGCTTTAAATTCTTGAAAGTCTCTCCTCTGGTGAGAGCCAAGTAAATGGTCACTAGAGAGGAGCTAGGGACAGTCCTCCCCCAAACCCCAAGGAACAGGAACTTAGTAGTTGAGCCAACACTGGACCCACCCTCAGAAATAGGGCCCAATGTAAGTTAGCTTCTGGCCTGGCTAATTGAGCTGGCTGCAGGCAGGAGTACCCGCTTCAGAGCCTCATGCTACCAGTAAGACTTGAGAGCTGTTTAGAACAAGCAGCACAGACTCTCAGGTTTCATCCAAGGGTAGAATAAAGCTTAACAAGCAGTTAGTGAACACGCTTCAGGCAAAGCAAATGGAACAGGTAGTGATGGGTGAACAGAGACCACCAGGTTTCCAGGAGCCAGAGTGGTCAATGAGCTCAGACAGGCCAGGAGGACACAGAGCCTGGGAAAGGAATTTCCACCTCTAGAAGGGAAAAGGCATCAGGGGCCTGGACAGGATGGATTGTTGAGGAAGAGTATAGAACAGCAGTATAGCCCAGCCTGATGGGGAAATCCTGGAGCCTACATCCAGAGAAGAGGAGCCTCTGAGAGGGCCTAAGCAACAGCCAGGCCCCAGACAAGGGTGCAAACCCAGGGGAATCCTCTGAGAAGCTTGGACTGCTGTCCAGGGCAGACATGGACAAAGTCTCTGGCCACACTTTAATTTCTGAAGGAGAAGGAATGTAAGAATACAAATGCCTTCCTTCTTTGGACTCCAATCATTCATTCACTCAATAAATATTTACTGAATGTCTACTTTGTGCCAAACAGTGTGCCAGAATCTGGAGACAAAATGATGAATAAAACAGTTTTTGTCTCAAGAAAGTTATCAAGTATCTGGGGAGGTAGGCCAGAAAATGGGCAGTTCTATTAGAGCATGCAATTCTGCAATGGTGTGAGCACAAACTGCTTCAGGAACACAGAAGAGGTAACATCCAGACACAACCTAAAGACAACAAGAGTTAGCCGGGCAAAGGTGAGGGCAAAGTAAGATAAGACAGAGGAAAATGTTGTAAACAGAGGGAACAGCATGTGCAAAGTGGCTCCCTATGGTTGAAGCTAAGAGAGTGAGCAATGAGTCTGGGGAGAAAAGCAGCATCCTTCTGGGTCCTTACCAATGGATGCAATTCAGCCCAGAACTATTTCCTTTCTCAAATATTTTCTAAGCTAACTACCATGGAAGTACCTTCAGTACCAAAAAAAAAAAAAAAAAAAAAAAAAAATAGTTTACAGCTGGAAGGTTATATCTCCTACATCTGGGGACACCCATTGCCCTACTAGGGGTATCATGCTAAATACTGAGGATGCAACATCAAACAAGACCCAGTCTTGGCTCTTAGGCATCAGTGGGATAGAGATGATCACTTCTAAGATTTCTTATAACTTGATGGTTTCTTGTTATTAACAAAAACCAACAGGAAGAGACAAACTGCCCAACATTACCTACCAGCTTGGAATAGCAAAAAGACCATCGACTTCATTCACACCCACAGTGTAACAATGAAAAAGGCATCCCACAGGGTGGGCAGCAATTTAGGACTTTTCCTGTCTACTTGAAGGTATAGAGCCAGAAAGAGACGGGAAGGTTCTGAAGGAAACATTACCTTCCTCTCTACCTTTGGAAGATGGCAGTGGAAAGGTAAGCCTTCAAGAAACTTCCAAAATATTGGGGATTACAAAAAATAAACAGGTTATGGTATTAGAATTGCACTCAAGTTCAAGGAGAAGATTCAGGGACTGTCTATCCCAAGAAAGAGAACTTCTGTCCCGTTACAGAGGCTCTCAGCTACATGTGTGTATGAGAACATACGTTCAGGGCTAGAATCATGTGAAGAGATTGAAGGTCAAAGACAACATGTGCAGAGGGCTCAGGAGTGTGGGAAAGTTATCACCTTCCATCTCAGATACCCTCTCTGTAGTCACATAAGAAAGATATGGTCACTGTGAGCTGTATTCCAAAGAACTCAATGAATATCATTAAAAAAAACCTCCTAAAGTTGATCAAAACTGCAGGATACAGTCATATTAAAAAAAAAAGTTTCTAATTTACATTCCAAAAATAAGACATTTTAGGCTCTTAACATTTTGTCATTGAAAAAGCCTGTTCTGTTGTCTCTACTGAGCTTACGGTTTTTCTTGGCTATCAAAACAAAGAAGTCTTTTGTTGACAGAAACAGGCGACAGTGTTTTGGTAAAAAGATTATATACAGAATAATGGTATGAAGCTCTATTGTGTAAAAAGTAGACTTAAGAGCATTCCCTGTCTCCAGATTCTCTGGGTTTCTTGCAACAAAGTAAAATATACATGTCCTTCACTTGGTGGGAACCCTAAACAAGTGGACGCGGTCATTATTTTCTAAGAGCTTATAAAGGACACTATGCTGATATGACTATACGTAATTAAAGGCTATGTCAACAACAGTGTATATACTAACTACAGCTGTGACCAACTGCATTGGGATCAACCACTTGTAGGTGTGCCAAAGATTTCTCTCCTTTGTACGCTCCATGATCCAGTGATCCATGGTATGTTGTATTGCATGCAGCTGGAACTCATGAAATATTCCCTGAATTGATTTCACCTGGCTCTTGGCATCTGTACTTACTAGACATTATCAGTAATGTCAAAGGTGGGGGTGAACGAAGACGATGCAGCCAGCATTTGGCATATGAGTCCACCATCAGGTGGGCTAGAAGGAGGAGTGGGGTCACTGAGGTTCACTTCTGGCAGAGCAGCTAGGAGCTAAAGGAGAGATAGTGAATGTGGTGCTGAGCTGGAATAAGGGGCCTTTCAATGGGCCACTCCTCTTTGTAAATCCCAGTCATTTCTGCAGCTTCTTCTTGGGCATCAATGGGAGCTTTTGCAGGAGGAAGTGAGGGTTCAACTGGAGAGTTCTATCATCCATGGCCCAAAAGTCAGGCCACCTTTTGTTCATGGAGAAGCTTACCACCTGTGCTGTTTCTTCTCTCAAAGTCTTGTGCCTTCACTACAACCCCGACCATGTGGCCGTTCACTTAATGTGCGTGAAGGAAAGAGGAAGGGAGCTCTACTTGTGCTCTTGGTGGGAGGAGAAGCAGCACATATGGGGACCTTGCATGGGGCCACACTGATGAACAGGTCACAGACGATTCTCTCAACTCTTGCTTATTTGTGATCTGGTAATGACCATGATGTGTTACAAAATAGGAGGCAGAGGCAGTGGGAATGGAGAGGGAACAGGCTCTGAAAAACAGGCTCTATATGAAAAAGAGGCATGATAGTTCTTTCTTTTCTTTTGATGTCCTCCCTCCAAATTGCTCCTTTTCAACTCTTTACCTTGCAGCCATGGAGAAGCAAACGCAATCTCTTTTAGGAGGTAGAGCATATTCTGTTAGGAAGGAGGGCATGGCTGTCCCTGCGTGGGCTAATTCTGGCTTCCATCAGTCCGCTCCAACAGGTTTCATCATCAGCCCTTCCATGTTTTGCCCTCTGCATATTCCTAAGAATTCTTAAGACAGACTTGGCAACCTTTTCCTATCGAAGTCATGGATCCTTTCACCATTTCCAAAATCAGAGGCCACACACAAAAAGTTAAAAAGAAAATCATAGCATTATTTTCAGACACAAAACATAGAAAATCAGAAAAGTCAAGAGCTGTATGTATAGCAAAAGTGAGGATAAATGAGATCGACATGGTGAGCAGCTAAGGAACTAAGGTGTGTGTGGGTGGGGAGGAATTTGGGGAGGAGAAAATCACAGAAAGATAAAATTTTGAAGCTAGACATGGAAAGAGGGAGGCAGGGGCAGGAGGAAGAGAAGTGAGGACAGTGTCTGAGATGAGTGTGCTCCGGAGACCTGCTGTTTGCCCTGGTTTTGGATATCAGAACAATTATCGCCCTTCCTCCCTACCCTGTGAAGTGCTCACTGAGCAATCAATGACTCACCCCTGCTTCATTGAGTGTCTCTTACATGACCAGGGATGGTTGAAAGGAAGGGAAAGTTAACTAATAGGACAAGACAGGAGATAATAAGTGAGAAGAGAGAGGTTCAGGCAACTGGGAACAGCTGACTTCACTGGATGTGAGCAGCTACCGTGTGCCTGGAATCATGCAACAGCAAAAAATCAGGGTGTAGCAGAACTAACCTATTGCGAGGTCTGGAGATGAATAAATAAGGAAAGAATAGCGGTGCTGTGAACTCTCATCTGGGGTATTGTGGAGATCATAACAGCAAGCAAAGCTACCTATAAGTGAGGTGCTGTGAGGCTTGGTGTAAAAATCCAAAAATGACAGGAAGTCAGACCAGGGAGAGATCATGGAAAGGCCTCCCTGAACGAACTAAGCCCTGAGCTGGACAAAGCTGGGCTAGAAGGTTGAGGGGAATGTGTTCCCGGGGATGAAAAGTTACTGGCTCTGAAGTGCAGGTTCCGACTGGAGATCAGACTGTCAGCCTGAGATGCCAGATGTTCTTCCTTCTCTGCCCGTTAGCCATGTTACTGTCCGTCCCTGTCTGTCTCAGCGGTGAGACAGGCTGGAAGGGAAAGGCTGGGAAACTCAACTTGCTCCACCTTTGGGGAGAGTAGGGGTCAAAGGAGAACAATCTTGTCCTTCCCCTTTGGAGGGTTTGCCTTTCAGTCCAGGAGGCTTGACACCAAATTTCCTGAGCATTCTGGGCTCGGGGAGTCCCCTGGGCTGGGACTTTGCCATCAAGGCAAGGAATTTAAGGTTCTAGAGCAGGTTCTATGGAGGCCCTGCAGTTCCCACAGGTCATTGTGGCTTCTCTTTTGGTGGCTGCTCCCCAGTGGCCAGGTCACAGGGCCAGATGGGTGAGCAAGTCCTGTCGTGTGCCCATCCATACACCAGGTGAGATGCAGGGGACAGGATGGTGCTCCAGACAATATACTCACAGCTTCTTTTAAATAGACCCAGAGATCCCCCCATGCAGACACACATGCCTGTGCCTTGAGAAGACTGAACATGGCCTTCTTACACCTTGCTTTGAGTCAATCATCTTCAATGGTGCCCACCCACTGCATCTTGAGATGCAGTCATGAGGGCATCTCAGTAACCTCTCCCTGTCCATCTTTCTGGCCTCAGCCTCAATTATTACCCTATAGGGACCCACGGCTCCTGCCAAACCAAGCTGCTTACTATCCATCCCCTTAGCACACCCAAGCTTTCCTGCCATAGCATCACCCCAGATGCCTTTATCATCATATTCCTATCAGAATCCTACCTGCTCCTTAAGGCAGTCTTAATGTCACTACTTGACCAGTATATGACCTTGGGTCAGTTACCTTCTCTGTACCTCAGTTCACTGTGATAAAATGGAGATAACTGTGTGGTGATTAAGTGACCTAGTACAGGTAAGCACTTAGAGCAGTGCCTGGGACACAGTGAGGTCCATGAAACATCTTGTCTTTTTCTCACCCACTGGATGTACCAGGACATCTGCATGGCTTCAGCCCATCTTCTCCTCTGAACACTTAGGTGCTATCTGAAATAGAGGTGATAATTACATGCCTCCAAGCAGGATTTACTTTATTGTGCTCTCAGCTATTGTCCCCATTTTAAACTCTGTCGATTTTGAAAGGACTAGGTGTACAGCACTAGTTTCTTCTCTGCTGTTTCTAACTCACTGATTCAGTGTTAAGTCCTCCCAGAAAAGGACAACCTTGGCTTTTTTTTTTAACAGCAACTTTATTGAGATGTAACTCACATACCATACAATTCACCCATTTGACGTACAGTCATGCCTTGCTTAATGACAGGGATATGTTCTGAGAAATGCATCATCAGGTGATTTTGTCGTTGTGCAAACATTATAGAGTGTACTTACACAAACCTAGACGGTACAGCCTGCTGCACTAAGCTATATGGTACCAATCTTATGGGACCACCGTCGTGCATGCAGTCTGTTGTTGACTGAAATGTCACTATGCAGCACATGACTGTAAACAAGTCAATGTTTTTTGGTATATTCACAGTTGCATAATCATCACTATAGTCAATTTTGGATCATTTTCATTACCCCAAAAAGAAGCCCTATTCCCATTAGCAGCCACTCCCCGTTTACCCCCAACTTCCCCAGGCCTACGCAACCATTAACCTACTTTCTATGTCTATAGATTTGCCTAGTGGGGACATTTCATAGAATCCCCTGGCTTTTTAAAGCGGCCAAACTCTTCATCATTAACCTATTTCCCCAGAATACCCAGCCATAGGACACGGCACATATGTCCTGTTGAATGAAAACCAAAACATGAGTTCCATCAAGTTAAACATTTATTTTTGTCACATTTCATCTTTGGATTTTGATTTTCCAAAACAAGTCTGGGAAATCGACCAGGAGCAGGGTTGTGTTTTTGTCTTTCTAAGGCACAGAAAAGCTCTGTTGAGACTCCTCAAAGTGAAATTCTAGTGCAGAGGTTCTCAAACCTGGCTGTAGCTTAGTGTCACCTGGGGAACAGAAAGTACGGAGCATGAGACTGCCCCTCCCCACCCCACCTCCAAGGTTCTGATTTATCAGTCCAGGACGGGCCCTGTCAGTATCTTTTAAATGTTCCCCAATTTTAAATATGATTCCGTGAACGGCCAGGGTTGAGAACTTTTGTTCCAATGGAAACAATCATTCTAAGCAAGAATAATTTTTGAATTCCAGCCATCCTCAGCATGATACACAGCCAAAGTTTTCAACTCTGTCTTCAGGGAAATGAATCTCTGAATTTTTAAGAAAGCAATAAAAACCAGAAAATTCATTTCACAGAAATTTTCTTTAAAGCCAATATTACTATTAGATTGAACCATATGAAATTGCTGATATTTGACTGTTTTGAACTATAAACGGAAATTTCACATCATTCAAACCAATTGAATGCATTTATCTCATGAAATAGAAAATACATATAATACTCAGTCTGAATCACCATCTTACTTAATCCACCTATTCATCTTCCTTGTGCTTCACACACTTTTTATAAAGATTTCAAGCCTTATTAAATATATATTTCCAGTAGAGGAGGAAAAATAAATTAGCCATTAAGGAAGACAAAAGCATGAAAATTCATAAACAGATAAAACAAACACCAACTTTATAGACAACTTTCACTTTTTGCCACACATCATTTCTGGAAAGCATGTCATAAAGTAGACTGTTATAAAGCAAGTTATATTTTCCCATAGAAAAAAAATTTATGATTAGGGATTGTGTTCCTGACTAGACATCATATAAATCAGAGATATGATCATCAACAGGTCATGAAAGCCAAGATGCAATAGCTATAAACCTCTATAAACATTTAAAATAATAAATTTATTATTCAAGCACCATAAAATGCCAAAATTATATTTTACCCATTGACCATTATACTGTCATTTTGAAAGGTAATTTAACACTACTCATCAAAATTCAAAAGGGGACATTCTTTGGTTCACTTCTGGTGATCAGTTTTCTATAGGAAAACTGGCTCTGTCTCTTTCTCGCCTTACAAGACCACGTACAAATGTCTCAGTCTAGACCTCATACCCTGCACACTCTCACTTCCAACTGGGCAGTGTCCTCAGGGCTCTCTCCCATCCCTCCACCTCCTCATCTGAGGCTCTGCTCCTTCTACTTGCAAGCTGTATGCTGCCCCATGATCTGAGGACAATCCTGTTCGAAGTCAAGAGAAATTTAAGGAGCTTTAGTTCCCTGGTGCAGCCTCCACAATGTCTAGTCAAGTGCATTTCTGCTCTCGTTCCGCTCTCAGGCTTGGAAGTTGGGTTTCCACTGCCTTCCTGTAACCAGAACTGCTCATATCTCAGTCCTTCTGAGCTTTGTTACCTGCCAGACTTGTTCCTCACTCCACCTCTGCCTGCAAGGGGCTGAAGTCCTCTCTTTGAATACCACCCTGTCACTGGAAGGAATCCTGCTACCTACTGACACACTTTTTCTGATGGCAAACACCTCTCTGACAAACAAGTGTTTCATGAATGAATGAATTCCTAGATTTCTCCATTACTGTGCACAACTGAACAGACAATGCTACCTCTTGGTAGGTCTCCCTGAGCCCGGTGGCCCTTGGACTGCTGGTTACCATGGCTTCTTTGTGAAAGCCATGTGCTCACTGGGAACACCAGCTCTGCCTTCCTGGCTGTGCTGGCACCTGCCTCCCCTTGGAAGGGTCTCCAGGACCCCTCCCCACTCTCTCCCTTCTTCCTTATCACACTGACCTAAGGCCTTACAAGCTCCAGGCACAACTCGGTCACCAAAACCCTCCAGATTAATCTCCTGACATTCTCTTTCCTGCTCCCCATCTCTCTGGTCTCTCATGCACTGCACGGGAGAGTGGGCTTTTGGGAAAGTATCAGCATATGATTCTAGAACAGAGATTGTCAACCAGAGGCCATTTTGCCCCCGAGGGGACATCTGGCAATTGGTGGAGACATTCTGGGTGACACATTTGAGGACATGCTGCTGGCATCTAATGGGTAGGGGCCAATGGGCAGCTCCCACAATAATTATTCAACCCCAAACTGGCTGAGGATGAGAAACACTGTTCTAGAGAAATCAAAGAAACCTTCTGCAGCACTACAAGACAAATCAAACTGAAAATTACCAACACAGAAGCATAATGCTTCTGTTTTCAGTAAAAAAAAATTTCCCTCCAAATATCAAAATTCATGCTCATTATGGAAAAATGAGAAAATAAAGAGAAGAGAAAGATCACACATGATACCAACATCATTATATATTTTTACATAGTTGTGATCATATTATATACAATTTATAGTCTGCTTTTCCTACATAACATGACAATCAAGCTTTCTCCCATATTAAAAGTCATTACTTGTTATGTGAGAGCTACCCCATGATCAAACCACAGTGTAATTAACCATTCTCTTCTTAGTGTAAATTTAAGTTGTTTCCAGATTTTCGCTATCATAAAAGCTGTTGTGATGTACATATTTGTGCATAAAAACTTTTCCACATGGCCAGTTATTTCCTAGACAAACCTTAGAAAGGGTCTATACTCCTGACATAATTCTTGAAAGGCAAATAGGATTTGCCAAGGGATTCTAACATGAAAACTCATGTGACATACTCCAAACCCACAACTTAAAGTGTCTCCATTTAGGGAACATCAAAGGAGCCAGAAAAATAAAAAAATCCATCCCAGAACTTTCTGAATAGAGTGCGGCAGTGGATCATGAGAACAAGAATAAAAGGTCTTGTGATTTTTGGCACAGGGAGACATAACTAATATGCCCTTAAGACGGCAGGATTTGCAGGTTACAGAGGCAAAATGATTTTGATTAGAATGTCTTTCTTAGAAGAATAATGCCATTTTCTGTTCATTAAAGCAGTTTGGCTAGTTTTGTTATTTTTTAGTCATATTTTCTTTTTATCTCAGGTATTTATTTAGGCCTTTGGGAGAGCAATAATTTTGACAAACATCTCGACAGCTGTTTGTTGGTATAAATTCAGAACATTTTGAAACAAGAATAGGTCAAAGGTAAAATTTTTTTTCATTAACACTCAAACCGTTTTCCTAAGTTTTAGCAGCTGATTACAGTATGGCTAGAGAGAAGTAAAAGCTAGACTCTCACTTTCTTCCTGCTGCCAGATTCAAGGGGAAATCTACAAGTATATATAAATCAAAGCAAAACAGCATGTTTTGATGCATAAACTCTACAATGGCAGGGAACAGTAAGAAGATGGGAATCAGAGGACCTGGGTTTCTACTTCTCTATGCCACTAGCAAGCCCCTGGCTTTGCCACTGATATTTGAAGCACTCAATTTCAAAAAAGACTGTCAAATACGAAACAGCATATGTGAAGTGCTTTTGTAGATACAGTGCACTTCTCTAAATTCAGTAAGAGTACAAAGAGAGTTGTTATTGTGTATTCCTGTGTATCGTGTACTGTCCTTTATGATATCAACCCAAGTATGGTCAAGGACAGAAAGGTCAGTACTGATCACGTGAGCCATGGGACTAGAAAGAAGCAGGCAGACGTCTGGGTGGGGCATTGGTGATTCAGAAGACCGTACCCCGGCAGGAATCAAAAGTCCCTCCCAAGTCACAGGTCTGGGAAGTTAGCAATGATGGTGCGAGACACAAAAACAACAGAACGTCAGCAGAAACTACAGCCACCATTTATTGAGGATTTACCACGTTGTAGCCACTCTGCTAAGTGTTTTACTTGCATGATCTCAGTCAATCTTCATAACCGTCCAACAGGAGTTGCTACAGAAACAGACGAGACCGAGGCTTAGAGAGAGGTTCAGAGTAATATAAAATCTTACAGATGCAAAACAGCCAGGAAGAGATTTCAATCCCTGTTTTCTGACTCAGAGCCCAAGGGAAAGCCCAGGCACGAGTAGGAGTTAAATAAAAAGCTCAGTGACAGCCCTGGGAAGAGAGAACCTATGGGCCAGGCTGAGGCTCCCAGCTCTGAGAAGCTCAGACTTCGCCCGAGGCAGGGTGGGGTGGGGGTCAGGAGGTCTTACAAGTGGACTGGGATTGTCCTTCCACTAACAGGGAACAGTTCTTGCTGCTGCACTTGCCCTCTCTTCCCCTCCCTCCCGCATGATGAGGGTCAGGAATGGACAAGGAGGCTGGCAGGCTCTAGCCTGTACTACGGAAGTCAGAGGAGCCACGGGGCAGCCTTGCTCCACAGGTAAACTGCCACAGTGGGTTAGACATGCAGTCCGTTCAGCCCAGGACTCGTCTCCAACAGTGAAATCAAACAACTAATGCAATGGTTTGTAGACATTTTTTTTCTTTTAATAACAAAAAATTGTTTTCAAGAGAAATCTCATGTGAAAGCCCAGAACTTACAAGAGATAAGAAGTAGAGAGATTCTGGTTTAAAGAAAGGTGAAGGAAGACCAGAATGCACACCCCCCCAATACCTTCATGGACCCTAGGGCTGGGTAGGCATGGTTAAGTCACCTGACATCAACAGGAATGGCTAAGGACCCTAAGTATCCTACCTCTCCTTAGAAATCCAGGGGCAATCCATTATCATGCAGTTTTCTAAAACCTTAAAAATCTAAGTTTTCCATCTGCACCACACTTTTGGCTACAAAGTCCACTATTTACGAGCCACTTTCAGAAGTACTTTACTTTTGTCCTAGATTTGCTCTGCTCTAACTTCAAGGGGTCTCTTCTCCGTAGTAGTTACATTAGAACTATTTATGACATTAGCTACTTTGTTCGCATCCTCCTCCTCTTTCCAGACAGAACATTCCTAATCTGTTTAGTCTGTTCTCACTGGAGGATTAAATGGAATAATGTATGTAAAGTACCAAGCAAAAGAGGTGGCACAAAGGAGAGGTTCAGCCAGCACGACGCCTCTGTCCTTCCCTTTCCGTCTCCTTCAGCATCGAACAGGCTCTTCTCTCCTTTGCCTTCCATTGTAACCCCTTGTTCCTTTCTTAATCACACTCATTTGCTGCGCCCAAATAAGAGGGACAAGATGATGGGGTCTTTTTACCAATATAGGCAAACACCAATACTGCAAGAAGATGAGCATCAACCCCAACCAGCACCAAGAAAAGCATCATCACAGCCAGGAACACAGAGTTCACTCTTCTCAAAGTAGCCTCCAGGTGCCCTTGACAAGAAACCTTGGCCTGAATGAGGCTCTCCATTATGTTTTTGCATAACTGAGGGAGGGGAGAGAGAGTGAGAGAAAGAGAGAGAAAGGCACAAGTGAGTGAACAGGGGGGATGTGATATAGCCAAGCAACGTGGGAAGAAGAAATAAGTTTCCTCTGTAGAAAGAGAAGCATGAGAAGCAGACAACACGCGCTTCTCTGGGACGGTCAGGAAGGGAGCTAGTGTTCACTTCCTGAACTTGTACACAAAGGAAAAGAAAATCCCAGGGAATTCAAGACACTACTGGCAGGAGGATAAGTGGGTACGACATTTTGAGAGGACTATTTATCAACATTCATCACAGTTTTAAGTGTATATACCCTAAGATTCAGCAATCCCATTTTTAGGAATCTAAACTTATAGAAATATTAACATTGTACAGAGAGAGATGTACAGTGATGTTCCCTCCAGTGCTGTTTCTGAGGGAACCGCCTAAGTGTTCAAGAGCAGGGACTGATCAAATATATTATGGTGTATCTATACAGTGGAACACTAGGCAACAGTGAAAAAGAATGAGCTGGCGATACATATACTAACATGAAAAGATCTCAAAAATACAGTAAGTGGAAAAGGCAAGCTGTAATATGTATAATATGAGCCAATTTTTGTTTTAAAATTATATAAATATTCATGAAAACATAAGAAAACCATATAGAAGGATTTACATTGATTATTTCAAATTTTTTTTTGTAGGGGTGGAGAACTGTCACTTTTTACTTTATAGACTTCTAGACTGTTGAATTCTGTAATTAAAAATAAATTAGGGGAGCATCTCGGTGCCTAGGGCCCTGGCACTTGCCAAGGCCAACACACATGCGGTGGTGCAGAAGCTCAGGGTCCCCAAGGGCACCAGGCCAGGGGTGCAGAGGAGGGCCACTCTACAGTGAGGCGGCAACGCACGCCCAGCAGCCCCAGGAAACAGTGGAGGATGCTCTGCAGCAGGCAGCGTCACTGCTGACCAAAGCCCTGGGAGGCCGGGCACCTACGAGGACAAGGACTTGGTAGATGGAACCCAGACGAGACCACCCTGCCGAGTGGACTGGGGCCGTGACTGCTGTGCCCCTGCCTGCCTGTTGCTCCACGTGGGCACCTGTACTGCAGACAGCCATTGCTCTGCTGTGTGAAGTGTTGGGGATGGGAACACTGGGCCTTCATCAAAAGAAAAGTTTCTCAGAGTGGGAAGAAAAATAAATAAATACAAATTAATTATAGGAGAGCTACCTGTAGCACAGTGGTTATGTGCATGGGCTGTGAAGTCACCCTACCTGAGTTTGAATCCAAGCTCTGCCTTGTCCTAGAAGTGACAGGTAGTTTATCCTTTCTGTGACTCAGTTTCCCCATTGGTAAAATACTAATAATGATAGTACCAACCTTATAGGGTTGTTTTGCCACTTAAGTGAGTTAATACACATAAAGAGGTTAGATAGGCCCTGGCCTATAGTAAACACCCAATAAATTGTTAGTCTAAAAAAAGAATAATTAGGATTTTTTCTTAATTAGCAAAGGATAGAAGGGGGAAAGTGGGAAAAGATTAGTGCCAGATGGTAAAGGGCCTTGAACACCAGGGTAAGGAGTGACAATTCATTTATGCAGTGGGAAATAAGGAGCTATTTATTCATTCAACAAACATTTATTGAGTGTCTTCTATGGGCCTGACGCTGTTCTAGATGATTGGGACACATCAGTGAATGAAATGGACAACAGCATTTTGAAAAAGGACCAATGCAATCAAGACTGGCCTTTTGGGTATGATGGGTGTGTGTCAAAGTGTTTTGTGTGTGTTTGTGGGGAGATGAGCAGCAAGACTGTGGGCTGTCAGTCAGGAGGCCCTTGTATTGTTCTGAAGAAGAGGGCCTGATACTTGAAAGGACTCCAGGCCAGAAGTCCTGAAGAGATGTCTGAGATAACAGACAGGCGATCCCTAGTGTGGGCAAGGTGGTTGAGGAGGTGTCAGGCAGGGAGCTACAGTGGGCCAGAGAACCTCGGAACACCAGCTTTTCAGCATTCATCCCAGCGTCAGCCAACTCAGTTGGCCTGCAGTCAGGCAATCTGGTTCTAGGTCCACGTTCACCACCAATGGATTCGAGGGGCCCCAGAGAACCGAACTTCTCTGGCATCGGAATCCTCTTATAAAATGAGAGGGTCACCTGTGACGATCTCCAGGGCCCCTGTCAGCTCTAACATTCTACAGTTTTCACATCATCATGAAGAGGTGAATGAACAGGACTTCCTTTCCCATTATCAACATATATACTAGAGTCAAAAGAGAAACCATTAAAACACAGGAATCAGATGTGCAGGATAATGTACAAGAAGATTGTTTACATTCATTTCCTTTTTGAGAAAGTGCATATTGAGTTTTAAACCAAATGTATGTGTCAAGGTCTGAAAATGGGTTACTCAGATAATTTCCTTCCATACATGCAGCTGTTCGAAAGCATAAACCACACTCATCCAGTAAAACCATCATCTGTCCTACGAAGAATACGAGCATTCATCTGGCCCTTATTTTTAGAGTAAGAGGTCAAACGCACAAAGGGTGAAATGTAGTCGACTTCACTGTGCCAGAGGCAGACAGGCAGAGGAGGGCCAATTATAAATGGTAATATCTGAATTTGTGGGCATTTAAATTAGATGGCTTAGAAGATCATGAGAAATAAATCATGGAATATCGGAGTGGCAAAGAGAAGCTGCCAAAAGCCCACGTTTCATTCGCTCATTCATTCAACAAATCGCTCTCACAAAATAAATCCCCAAAATAAACACACACTGACTCATTTCCCATTGCTTGTTGGAGTTTGGTTCTTTCTTCCCCGCAAGGTCATGGAATGCGTGAACTTCAGGCTTACTCTTGTGTGTGAGAAAAGTCCTGCATGAAGATAATGAACGCTATGTTAGAAGAAACTGTAACTTTCCACTGCCCACGAGTATCGGGCACTGAAGCCAGGCTACCAGCTTTGCCACTCACCAGCTAAGTGACTTTGGGCAAGTTACTTAGCTTCGTTCTGCCTCAGTTTCCCCCTCATAGGTTTGTGATGAAGATGTTACTATTTCCACATTGTTCTGAACAGCGCCTGCTGTACGGTCAGCACTATATATGTGTTTATAAAATAAATCTTAGGTGTTAGAGGCAGCACAGGGGAGAGAGCGGCCACACATTGATTCCCTTAAAGGATCTTTCCTCTCTGCTCATCCTACTCACTCATAAAAGTACCACGGAAAACCATATATTAGATAAGGATCAGCTGTTCCTCATTTTAACTTAGGAAGGCCTGGGAGGAATTTATACTGAAAAACCTCCTGCCAGGATTGCTGAAATCAAAATGACTCTTCTCTTTAAAAAGGAGATACGAGTTTCTCAGTAGAGATGAAATTAGAATGCCCTGGCACGGTGCCCACTGGCCTCAGAGTCTGTAATTTCAACCAACTGTTTGCTTGAGTTATTTGAACCCATTTTATTCTTAGCTGTTCTGGCGTGTGAGTGATTGAGTTGTGTTGTGTGTGTGTGTGTGTGTTTGTGTGTGTGTACGCACACACATGGTGGGTGCAAAGGGTGATAGCCCAGGTGGAGGCATGATGCTTGAACCCTTGAGCCTGGGTCATTTCAGCTCCAACACTGAGAGTGGTTACCTAGGACAAATCACCTAATTTCTTGAACCTCAAGTACAATAACTGAAAACTGGTCTTGACAAGTGGTCTCTTGGGGCTCTTTTCTAGACCAATACCTATTATTCAGTAGGTTTGTTTTGTTTTCATAATGATTGCCCCTCTGCAGGCCAGCCAGAGGGCTGCTGACAATCCACTGGCTAAGACTCAGGGTGTCTGGTAACATAAGTAATTGAGAGCACAAACACAGGGTTCAGGGCCTATGTTCAAGCCCCAGCTTTGTCACTTAAAATATCTTGTGACCTAAAAAAATATCAGAACCTCTCTAAGCCTCAGTTTGTCTATCTATAAAATGGTGATAATGATAATAACAGCATCTATCTTATCAGGTGGTTGCAAGGAATAAATGAGAATACTCAAGAAGCACCTAGCATGATACCCAACAGTCAGTGCTCGTTACACAGTGGATTTCACAGTAACGGCTATTCTTGCCCCTAAGTGCCTTAGTGAGCTCTTAGGTGTACTCATCTTTGGATTGTGATGGGCAGTTTATTAGCTGGTTTTTATATTAGCTTTTAAAATCCCCAGTGAGAACTCTTTTAAAACAGGCCATCTGCCTCTTCCAATGTTTTTCTTCTTTGTATTTTTTTTTTAATTTCAAAACAAACCAGCTATTTTAAAGTATGTCTGAATGGTTGCCTATTATTCATCAGAAGAGATTCCAGGGCTTTTTGTAGAAGGATTTCATGTCAGGATGCTTTGGTCCAGGAGCTGCCTGTCCTGTTCTTTCTTCCCCATGGACAGCCCTCCACATTAGCGGGGTTTCAGTACCTCCCCCTGAGGTGTCAGGATGAGGGGGGCTGGGAGCTCAGCCCAGGGCAGCAGCAAGGAGGAGTCAGTCAGGAGAGCCCGTGGAGAGTTTTGGCCTCGGCCCTTCCAATGACTGGCTGTGTGACTTTAGACAGGTCACTTAAACTCAGCTGCATTGTCTTCATTTGTGACAAGAGTGGGCTAGCAATGGGCAAAAAACCAGAAGGACAAATAGTAAATACATGGTTCCCTTCACTAGTTATCAAAGAATTGGAAGTTATAGCAATAAAAGACATCACTTCTATGTTCATTAAAATAAAAATTTGAAAACAATGTTGCTTTTCTTTTGCATTACTGGGAGCACTGGCAAATTTCTATAACTGCTTGGGACTGGAAAACACAATTCACATTGTGTCCCATGAAAGAGAAGGAGGTAAACTTTGTATGAATCTTCATCTCTGCAACTCAGTAGATTTGAGGCTGAACCTTTTTGAGACTCCATTCATTTCCTCATTGGAGGAAAAATGGGTAAAATGGGGATAATAAAAATCATGCCCACTTGGTGGGTTGTTGTGTAAATAATGGACCTAGCCTAATGTTTGGCACATAACAGATACTTATTGTTGCTGTTGTGAAGATGACGATGATGCTTGATTCTGCCTGGTTCTATAATATTATAATGCCACTGGAGAGAGAACCCATTCTCCCCTCCTTTCTCGGATTCCATGTGGGAATCTGGCTTCTGCTCAGCAAGCAGAGCAGACAACCGCTCAGCTGCAGCCCCACTCATCCAGTTTCCTAAGGGATTCTGATCCATGGCCTCAGAGGTCCCCAGGCAACATCAAGTACGTGCCCCACACAAACACGTCCTACGACACTCACACCACCATACGTCACCACACGCACACCACCACACGTCAGATGCCAGTCCTACCCTGCCCAGCTGGCACTAACTCAGCTCTGCAAACAGACTTCTGGTCTCTCGGGCCAGACCCCTCCAGTGCCTGCACACAGAGCAGGGAGCGAATGTCCTCCCTGTGCCCCACAACCTCTGCCCGCATCTCTCTCTAAGCAAACACAAGCCAGCCCCTCCCGAGAGCTCAAGCTCTCTGATGCATGTCTGCTGCTGCCACCGCCCTGCACATCTCCTGTGCCAGCCACTGGCCTCCATATTTACCAAGTAACTCACCACACCCGGGGGAAACCCTCAGTCACTTGTTTTCAAATGCCCATTTGCTTCTGAGGAGAGTTTTTCTCTTCTTTCTCAGATTTCTCCTGCGATTCACCTCTTGTTTTTTGGTAATTCGAGCTCAGCATTGACTTGAATTGCCATGGATTCTTTATCTACTCAATATCAAAGATGTCTCTTCTCAAATGTTTCCTTGAATTCTTTCTCAATACCAGGTTCTGTTTCTGTTCCCACTTTGCAACCTAATAAGGACTGAAATCTGTTTTCAGTAGTTACTTGATTTTTTTTTTTCTCAGCTTTAAAAATAATTTCAGAGAGCCATGGAACTGAGGAACTGAAAGGAACTCATGGAGTCTTGACTTCATTCATGACAAAAATGAGGGCCCTAGGGGTGAGCTTTGTGGTGATCACACAGTGGTGAGGTACTCAGAAGCGGGAAGGCAGACCATGGATTCCTAGGAAGCGCTCCTTCTACCTCCCAGCCTGTCACATGCCCCACGTCCTTGTTACACCAGGCTCAGGTTCTACATGGCAGGGCTTCCGGCAATGACTGCACTGCCCTCTGTGGAGAGATCTGAGGGGCCTGGCAGCCCTGCAGAAACAGCTCTCCAGGTGTCCCAAATCCATCACGGACTCATTCGTCTCTCTTCCAGGCTTTTGTAAATGCTGTTTCCTCTTCCTGGTAAATCTGGCTAAGTCACATTCATTCTCTAGGTGCTTTCTCCAGGAAGCCCAGCTGAGTCTCCAATTCCGGGCAGGAAAATCTCCCATGTTTCCCCAGCAGTGCCTTCCACGCCCTCTCTCCAAGGTGGGTATTGCTCATCAGTCTTGCAACAAATCATTACCTGTTTGCATCCATCGCCTTGAGGTCTGCACGGAGCATGAGGGCAGAGCAGCAGACACAGTCACCTCATACCAAAACGTTAGTGACCTTTAAAATCTCTGCTACCTACAGAGACCCCGGTGCTGAGCACTTGAAGAAGGGAAGAGTCCCAAGGGCGGTCAAAAGTCCAAGGACAAATGACTTCACAATTTTAGACTGAAGGACTCTCCTCTAAATTTTTCAGGAAATTGGGAATAAACTTCTTATCCAAGCAAATAAGGGGAGCAGAACAATTAACCAGGCCCAGATGAGCACCCGCAAGCGCCCACCTCTTGATTCACACCCTTTCTTATCCAGGACTGTGTTTCTGCAGAAAGAAATGAGCCTTTGAGAACATCCTCACCCTATTGCTTTAGCAGCCTGGCCTTTGACCCAGGGTAACCCAGAGTCCTGGCTGCCCTTCAGGGGGTGAAGGGAAAGGAAGACTAGACCCTAAGAGAGGGAGAAAGGGATGGGGAGGTGGGAATGGAATAAATCTGGGTCTCGACTTCTCTGGATTGTTGTCCCACATTATCTCATAAAATTCCACAAACAAGCCTAAGATGTAGTCCTTTAGGGTCTCCATTTCACTGAGGGAGAAACAATGAGATGCAAAGTTCAGTAACCAGCTGAGATCACAGACAGATGGGTCAGACATTGTGCTGAGACTCACCCAGAGCATGAGGCTCTCAACCGTTGCTTCTTTTTGTAATTTCCTACAAACTTTTCTCAAAGGGGCCAGGGATGCATAGGTGTGTTCTCTCTGACCATTTAAACATTCACTTGTACGAAGAGGACAACTAGGAAGTTCAAAGCAGGTATTTTTAATACTCTTTTCTGTCAAGTTTCTCTGCTTGGCCTGTTCCCCCATCCTGAAAGGCCCTGAAATGTACTTTTACCTCCTGTGATGGTCAAATATCCACTGGGTCCTACCTGACTCCTCCCTCGCCATAGAGGCTTCAACCCGAGTTCATGTCTCCATTCTCCATACTCCTATTACATTTATAGATGGCTCTGCACAATGTAGTATTTCATAAAATTGTCCAACTACTGGTATAACAATTTATTATTTTATAACTCCCATGAAAAGAAATATTTTTGAGCATTTGCCATCTGCTGAATATATTTTCCCTATTTAATTCTCATGATAATTCCATAAAATGGATACAACATCTCCCTCCTTACAAACAAGGATACTGAGCCCTGATGAACCTGTTTGGCAAAAGTAATACATCCCAGCAGTTAGAGGGTGAGCTCTGTATTAGCCTGCCTGGGTTGAATCCCAGGTCCCTAAGTAGGGAAATGTGCACAAACTGCTTCTCTAAGCCTCAGTTTTGTGACCTATAAAATGGAGTTGCTGAGAGGCCTAACATGAGGTCATGCACATGAAGCGCTGAGCACAGGACTGGCACAGAGTACACTGCCCAGCGACTGTGAACACTTAACATTATTAGGAAGAAGCAGAGCTTAGAGACAACTCTCGACTGTGTTACTCCAGGGCCCATGCTGCCTGCTTTTCCCATAATTCTGAAATAGGTAGAATTTATTGTCCCTATTTTAAAGAAGAGGAATTAGGTTCAGATAGGCGAAGTGACTTGTTCACGATCACAGAGCTGTTAAGTGTCAAGGCTGAAGTCTGAGCCAAGTGCAGCTTTCCTTGACTTCCTGACACCATGCTGTCTGTGTTAATCTGTCAGTTTCATGTAATCCTCTTCCCTCCAACTGAGCGCTAAACTCCTCAGAGCCAAGCAAAGGCACTTCCACTTTCCCTGCATTTCCCAAATGTCCTGGCACAGCATCACACATGCTGTGCTCTCAATGCACCACTGGTCCAGAAAATACTTGTTGCCCTTGCTCAGCCTGGCACCCAGCTTGCTCTTCCAAACCATGAGCAGCATCACTCATGATGATGAAGACTCCGGAGACAGAAGGAACACAGAAAGATAATTCCAGAATCACCTAACAATTTATGCCCATTATTTTGAAAAGAAGTGAATCTAAAATAGTAATTCAAGGTGCTCTAAAAAAACCTGAATGTTCTACAGGACAAGTGCCACAGCTTCTCAATAAGTAAATGGTGTATAAAAGGAGAGGGATCTGTTAGAGATGAAAAGACTCAAGAGACGAGTCAGTCAAATGTAACATTTGGACCTCATCTGATCCCTGACTTCAAAAATCAAACATTAAAAGCCATTTTGAGGACAATCAGGGAAATTTGAATATAGGCTCATTATTAAATAATAACTTGGAATTATTTATTTGTTTAGATATAATACTGAAGTTATGTTTTTAAAAAGTCTTTATCTGTAAAAACGTATAATTAAGTATTAATGGATAAAATGATATAAATCTGAGGTTTACTTTACTCCCACGAGAGGGAAAAGTACTCCTGGGAGGAGGTTGACAAAGCAATATTGGCAAATGTTGTCAAATGTTGAAGCAACGTAATGGGCACATGGAGGTTTATTGTACTATTCTCAGTATTTTTGTGTTTGTTTGAAAACTTGCACAATAAGAATTTTTTTTAAAAAAAAAAAGAAAGAATGAATGGTGAATCCCCAGCAACCTTCTGTTTTGCTCTTCAACTACTTTCCTTCCTAGAGAGTTCAGCTTCCTTGATGATACAAGAAATCATCCTCTTCCTAAGGTCCCCGAAGGTACTCATCCAAGTGAGGTCAAACATCTGTTGCGATGACCGCTCACCTGGACCACTCTGCCACCCCTTCCCAATCACCCTGCCCCAACTGCCCTTGTCACCTTCCATCAAGCAAACTCACTGTCTTTGCCACCCCAGCTCTCCATTGCTACTATGTCCTTCCACTCTTCTAGCAAGAAACCTCAGCATCACCTTTGCCTCTTTCCTCCCCTTCACCCTCCAGGTGAGGCAGCCAATGATACTTTGGAACATGACTCAGTGGACACCCTTCCTCTCCATTCTGGCTGCACAGCTCCGTCTAAAGGCTCAGCACCCACACTCAGATTCTCGCAGTAGCCTCCTAGCAGGTCTGCCTCCTTTGACCTTTCTCCCTTTCTGTGCAAACCACTGGATTTCCTAAAACTCCAGACTGCCATGCTTGATGCTTTTACTTGGAATTGCCCATTTTGAAGCCACCGGTTATGTCCCTGTCCTCTAACACAGTCCTCTCAGGAGCTTTTATGGTTGAGCTCCATCTTATTACCTTTAGCAGCTCACTGTATACCTTCTCCAGCCATTTTAGAATGAGTCTGGTTACAGACAGACCAGAAGCTCCTTCGGGGCAGGGCTTGTCTGCCCACTACTATATCCCAGCACTTAGCTCAGCACTCAGCATACAATGGTGGGTGCTCAGTAAATATTGGTTGAGTGAATGAATAGGTTCATTAATGAACAAACACTATGAAAAAAATCATTGACTCCACTTTTCCCTCCATGTATGCCTAACTATGAAGTCCTCTCTTCAGCACAGGTCATAATCTCATTTACTCCAATCCCATGATGATTAAATCTTTAAGAACCTTTCCTGGGACACCTTATCAAAAGTTATTTGAAAATCCCAAATAAAAGATATTCTAGGGTTTCTGTTTTTCCACATACCCACAGTCTAAACAGACCTTAACTGATAGGTCAAATAATCTTAGCTTTACCTCTGAGTACATGTGAACCTGATCTAGCCACCAATGTTTCCGATCCTCAGTTTCATCATCCAGCAAAGGAGGGGGTGGTTGGGTAATTGGTGGGATCCTGCCAGTTATAATCTTCTTGGTACCTTCTTTTATAGAAGCCATAATGCCTTGTGCCTAATATGTTATATTAACTAAGTGTTCAGAAAACTTCCCTTTTATTATAGGTTCCAGCTGCTTGACTGACAGGAAAATTAGACTCGCTGATACGAAGTTCCTCTCTGGAACTCACCTCCTGATGGAGTTTCTTTCATTCCTTTGTTCAATACACATCTATTAAGTTCCTACTATGAGCCAATTCAGTTTGTCCTTCCTGTCGCTGACACAGTACCTCTTGAAAATGGTAAGTTATGCATCTTTTCAGTCTGCCTTTATAACCATTATGTTATTCCATACCCAGGGCCACCAGTGGAGACAATGGGTAGGTTTTACGGTTGGCTCATCATTTTGCAAATAAGACTGGATAAGCAACACATTCAAGGGCAAACAGCAAGGGAAAGGCAGAGGTACCTAGAATCTAGGTCTCCTAAGGCCTGGTCCAGGACTCTTCAGCATCATTCCATACTGCCCATGGGAGCAGTAAGCAGGTCAGCTGGAAGGGTAAAGAGAACTGGGGTCCAGCTTGTGAAGCCAGCTCAGCAATCTGTGGACGATCAATGAACCAATGGCCCAAATGAGGATGAATCTGGATCACAAGAAGCCCCAGGAACAGCTGGAGACGACAGCCTCACTTTCAGTCCTGGAGGTCACTCAACTCCAGATCTGCCTTGCAGCCTAAGAAGACCCCTGTCAATCTGTCCTAGTGGCATGGGAGCTGGGCCATAGCAAGGCCCAGGGGTCTGGGTAGTTCCTCCAGAATACAGAAGTAGAAGGACCATGAGCTCAGTCTTAACAGGTGGGCTCAAATCCCACCTGTGCCCCTTAGCAGCTGTGTGAAATCAGGCCCATTATTCATCTGTAAAATGAGGGTGATACCACCCACTGGGGAGGGTTTTCTGAGAGGATTAGATGAACTATCTCACATGAAAGCAGTTTGGATGGTGTTAGACCTGATTATTTCACTTTTCCCCACCTTCCAGTGCCTCTGTCTCATCTCCTACGCAGCCCTGTGGTGGCACACAGCAGGTTCTCAGTGTCAGCTATTGTTATTAAGGAACAGAAGGGTCCACGAGGTACAATAGAGAGTAAGGAGCCCACAAGAGAGGCGTGCTGCACATGGGAACCTGCCATAGCAAAGACACAGAGTGCATCTTCCCCAAATGGTTCATCGTTGGTGAGCCCTGAGGTTGGCCCAGCATGTAGCTCACAGCTCTTTCCTGGCAGAAATAAAACCAGTCTCTCTAGAAAAGAGTCAGTAAAAGGAGTAGAGGGGAAAGAGAGGCATTTTAAAGGTAATTGAAACACATACTTTGTTAAACAGATGCCAAAACAGCCTGTAGTTACCAGCAATTGGAAACAATTCCTGGGGCAGCCATGCGAGAAAAGAAGTTTTTTCTAAGAAGTTTGAATCTTGCTCTAATTTGATTAGATTTAGTTAATCAAAAATAGACTTTAGCGCTGAAAGAGGCAGTCAGGCAGAATTCCACTTCTATGGAAAATTCACCAAGAAGGGGACTGAACATCTACTTCTTCCCTTGTACTCATGACCACTAGGCTAAGCATCTCTAGACCCATGTCACTCCTCATCTGGTGGCAGCTGGGTGCATGTAGGTACAGCACCCAAAAGGCATTGGACTCTGGGTGTGAAACGCTGCCTCTTGGGGATTGATAAAGTTGTGCACTAAAAGGAGTGTCCATCACCCATGAGTAACCACCCACCTGGCCTAGGGCTTCCTCCCCCTGGTCTCCAGGCCTGGCTGTTGCCTCAGCCTGGAGCACTTCCCTTCCTCTACTCTCATCCACCATACTTTTATCTGGGGGCTACTCATCCAGCAGGCCTCCTCTTAGCTAGGACTTCCTCCAGGAAGCCTCCCCTCCTGGCCAGGTCTGGGTTAAGGAGACGTGCAAGGAGTTCCCAGAGTCACCTGTTCTTTCTCCATTCAGGCACTTATCACATCCTCCTGCTGGGATTCTCAACCGGGAAGATTTTGCTTCCAGGGGACATTTGGCAATATCTGCAAACATTTTTGGTTGTCACAACTGCGTGTGAGAGAGAATGCTACTAGCATCTAATGCGTGGAGTTCAGGGATGCTGCTAAACATCCTGAAATGCACAGACAGCCCCCATAACGAAGGAGTATCCAGCCCAAAATGTCACTAGTGGTGAGGTTGAGAAACCCTACTCAAGTGTAGTTGTTTACTGGTTTATCTTTCTCACAGTGGCTTTCTCATTCATATTTGTACCCCCAGGACAATGCCTAGCACATTCTAGGTGCTCAGAAAAGATCTGTTAAAGCACTGCATGACCTTCACCTCATCTCCTGTTTACTCCTGCTTGCTTTGATGCTGACCAACTCCCTGTACTGGCCTCTCTGTCTCACCCAGCACAAATTCGGTGTTCTGACTCTGGCCAGGCCTCCCATTCTACTCCTGCTCTATGCACTGCAGGCCATGGGTGACAG
The DNA here is from genome assembly GCF_041296265.1 of Equus caballus. Lineage (NCBI taxonomy): Eukaryota > Metazoa > Chordata > Mammalia > Perissodactyla > Equidae > Equus > Equus caballus. Next base: position 35,886,223 of record NC_091684.1, read on the forward strand.
AGAGCTAGGGCCGCCTGCAGTAAAGCAGAGAACAAGGTGTCTGGACCAGTCGATTGAGCAGGGCCAGACGAAGTCAAGACTATGAGAAAGGGAAGAAGGCCTGAGCCAGCTGGGAGCAGGGCCAGGCCACCAGGCAAATCGGGCAGCTGGACTGTGCAGTTAGGGATCACAAGCTGATTAGTTTTCAAATCCTCCACATGCCTTTTATTTAATTAATGGACAGTGAATGTCCATTTCCGAGGCTGCAGGAGTCTTCTCTTCCTTTAGTGAAGCAGCACTGTATGATGAATACTTTCTCGAAATACTCAGTCACTGCCCATTTGCTTCTTTGTGCTTTTGCTACTAAGTTCACGTGACTAATTACAATTACGTGATCATAAGGGGCTGGGTAATTCTTAGCAATTTCAAGAATGAAACGTTCACAAAGACTTTCAAGATTGTGACACCACAGGGTTGGGAATTCAAAATCACTGCTGTCTAAAACCTATTTTCTTATTTGATTTATTATATTTCATGTTTTACATATATATTATAATTTATGTTCAAATGATGTAGTGCAGAGAGATGGAGCCAGGCAATTTTACCAGACAATGAAAGTTTAGGGGGTTGCCGGAGTTTCGAAGGTAAAAATTAGTTGCTTTAACCAACAGCCCCAAGATTTCACCCTTGAATTCCTTTAGAATCCTTGGATGAATGCCAAAATGTCTCCATGATTTATTCACATCCAGTTTGTCAACCAGGTCTAGAACATTCTGTGCATCTACTCCTACTTGATCTAATATCTCTACTTCTAAAGATGATTTAAGAATGATATTCATTTTGATATATTTGTCTGAAAAGATCAAGGCAAATAATTTATCATGCCTGCTGGCTCCTTTTCATAGATCCAAAGGAGTCTTCTGATAATCTACAAAGGTTCCACTGGGTCTTTGGCTGGCTCCTTCATTCTAATCACTTTCAAAAGCTCTCTTATTTTTGCTTTAACATCTGTTCCTTATAGGATGCTCCTTAAATTATATGTGGATCTTTTTCGTGGGTTTCCTAGGTGAGTTTCTCTGTTTTTCCAATGAAATTTCCATTTTTTTCCCCCAAGGTGTCTGTTTCTTGGGAATATGTTTTTGCCTTGATCAATCCTCTCTGAGCTGCATCTGGAAATTGTGATTATTATCCCAACCTCCATGGCTCTGAGGGTCAAAAGAAGTAAGGCACATAGAGGGTTTTGCCCGATGCCTGGCACAAAGCAAGTGCTTAGCAAATGGTTATTTATTCTTATTGTTTTGGCCAGAGAAGCTGGGGTAGGAAAAGGAAGCTAGTTGTTCCAACCTCACCCCCTAAAATGCTTTTTTGAATCTTGTCACACTTTGTGCTTCCCAAAAGTTGTTTGGTAATGCTTTTTAAAAATTAGTTGGCAAAATTTTTGAGTTATTGACAATTTTTTCATAATTACCATTCATGTTTTTTTAGTTCACCTGTTATGTACACATTACCTTGGTTTTCTGTTCTTGCACCAGACCGTTCATCGTAAACTTATTAGCCTCATTAAATTACAGTGGTCACAGACGGATACTCCCTGCACCTTCTACAGCGCTTCTCTTCCTTTTCTTCTGTAAAATCATTAGCACAGGAAATGATCATTTGTCCTAATTCATCCCAGGGAGGTATTTTGCCAATCTACAAACGAGTAAACACCCTCATTATTACTAATTGGCCTGATTTTTTAGCTTGGCCAGTCCTATTCCAGTTTCCAGCTCAATCTCATTATCCTTGTCAGGTGGCCCATAACCCCTTTCCACTGCCATATTTTCATCAACTGTTGGCTATTTCCACTCACTGGGCATTTCCTGACAGCATTTTTATGCTGGGGCTCCTTGGATTTCTCCACTACTCTGAGAATCTGTTTCATGACCCTGGTTTCTGACCCTTCTTTGCCAGAATCTGTTTCATGACCCTGGTTTCTGACCCTTCTTTGCCAGCTGTCTCAGGAGAGCCTTTGGTTCCTGAGAAACTCAACAGCCCTGTTTCCTGCTTTCACTAGGACTCTCAAATTCCACCTGTTTCATGGGTGCTACGTACCACAGCTAATTAAACTATATACATACATATATATATGTATATAAAATAGACTATAACTCAGCAACGACCACAAAAGGTTGTCATCTTCAGCCTCTTTCTCAGCTTCCCAAATTACCCTTGAGAACCTTCCTATTGTATGCTCCCAAATCGTGGTACTGGGTCCAAAGGGGAGAGTTGGGCATGTTATCCCTGGGACATGTATGGAACCACTTCTATCCTATTGATTTCCTTCCTGGGTTCTCATCATTTTCACCAGATGGTCTTTACCCAATTAGTGCCAGCATGCAACTCCCTTTGCCAACTCTTGCAAACATGGAGTCACTGTTCTGGAATGCCCTAAAGCTCCCCTGTGTCCTGCACCTGCCTAAGCCTGCAGTGGTTGCCACAGTTCTTTCCTCATGGGTACGATTTGCAGCCCCCACTGGATTCCTAAGTTGGACTGACCCCAATGGAGAAATCACTGAACATACAGAGTCTCTGGCAAAACCCCTCTCCACTCCACAACACACATGCACACCTGCTGCTTCTCTGTATGTCCCTATGTGGCAGGTGAGAACACGGAAATTAGTATTAGATGTCTAAGTAGTTCAAATTCAACTGGCAGCTATGGCAGAGCATGGAAGGGTGTGAAATGAACAGTAAATAAAACTCGGTAGGTGTTTGACCTTTCTGTTCTTCTTGTAGCAACAGCTCATTTGGGAAGTGTCAGAAGTGGGTGCCAGAGACAAGTGCTTATATTTTATTATCCAACCCATGTCACATTGTCACTGAGTGGACTGGGGATCACAATGTATGGGGAAGCTGTCTGTGATGGTACAGTGCTGGAGTGTAGGACTTGTACCACCTGCCCCTGAATGGCAAACTCCTTGAGGACAAGAGCTATGTTTTACTCTCCAGGTATGCCCTATAGTCCTAATATTATGACTTGCACTGAGTAACTGTTTAATTCAACTGAACATGAACTAGAAGGGATCCATCCATACAACCAGTCATTTACTAAGCACCCACCACATGCATCATACATTATGGTCCTCCCTTTCTCTCCCTTCTCTATCCCCATGCTGGGCTACTCGCCTCTCTTCCCAAGAATCTCTACTATACCTGAAGCTTCATAAGAGCAGTGACCATATCTGTATCTCAGGGCATGGCAATGTGTGGCACCTAAGGTCCCCAGTCAGCATTTACTGAGCCAATAAATCAATGAGAATAAACCTGTTTCCAACTCGGGCTGGTTTCATGGGAAACATTCTACCTAGTACTAAAGTGTGACCAATGTTCATCTGTGTCAAGCAGATCCACGTGGGTCACTTGCTATAGGACTGAGCACATGCAGTTACACTCATGGGGAAGTGGAAGTAAAAGGGGGCAGAGACAGGGTTATTTTTCCAGCACACATGTGCATGTACATATATGTATAATTACAGTAAACATTTTCAACATTACAACCTATTAAAAGAGATTTTTAATGGAGGCTCTGCTCACTTTAGTTAATGGCATCATTTCAGACTGTAATCAAGGCTAGAACTTACAGTGACCAATTGTAAGGCAATGCCCTTCACTCAGTGTGTGAACATTGCATGCCGTAGGTTTTCAAACAGAATACCTTCCCCATCACTACCCCTTTCTCCATCCAACTTCTGATTACAGATATGTGATTCATTGGCCACTAGTCTTCTTCCAGTGGGTTCCTATGGCTATTAATATCAGCAGAAGTCATTCTGAAAACTTGGAGAAGAGAAAGTGAAAAATGGATGCAGAAGGAGGCCTTCCCTTTAAACCAACGCCGTTCAAAGTGTGGTCCCGACAAGCAGCATCAGTGCCTGGAAAACTGCTGGAAATGCAAATTCTGGGGTCCAATAGCAGTCTTCTAGAATCAGAATTTCCCGCATGGAACCCACGAAGTTGTGTTTTAACCCACTGTGCGGGGGTTGCTTATGCATACTAAAGTTTGAGAAGCACCGTTCTAAAGCCGTGTTTACTTCTTTTCAAACTTCCCTCAGACACTGCCTAGGGGAGAACCGAGTGTCTGGGACCCACGGAGGAGCCTTCTCACAATTCATCTTTTTGTACTATTTGAATTTTTTTCAGCCACTCCCAAGTCTTGCAATTTCAATAGATATAAAAACAACAAATAAATAAAACCTTTATCAAGAGCACATTAAGAAGGAAAGGATGATTCCTGGCAACAGCTACTGGATGTTCCTGGCAACTATTCCTTAACTGATTTCTTGGACAATTTCCCTCTCTCCAGATGACAGGTAAGGAGGAAGAAGACAAAATGAGGACAAGGTAATACGTTGACAAAATTATATTTTGTTTTGGCCTTCTAAAAATATCAGAGGACTAAGGATATCCCTTAAGAAGATATCAATATGACAAGTAAAGTCTGGGCAACATCAGGGTTTATCATTTCCACACTATACGGCATGATTTTTTTTTTTAAAGCTCAATTATGGAGAGCATTTGTAACAACAGCTTGTCTAGATCCCTCAATAATCCAAAGAGAATGGACACAGCACAATTAAGAGTTTGCATGCTTTAACCCTTGGTATGATTTTCTCTTCCTAAAGATTACAGCTGCTCTCACACCTTCTCAAACTGAGCGTCAGGTCTGCCGCCTTATTAGCCATCTACTAAAAGGAAACACAACGGCTAAAATGCTCCATTAAAGTAATACAAAATGTAAGAGACTGTATTGCCAGTCTGTTTTCCAAAGCCGAAACAGAAGACAGCATGAACTAAAAGGGCACGTCAAACAAAAACAGTAAGAACAACTGGATGCACAAACTTCCTCTCACCCAACCCCCCAAAGTTGTAGGGTTGGAGTCCCCTACACTTAACGGAAACATTTTGTTTTCAGTAAGTAACAGGGATCAGGAGTCCCCGCATCTATCCATCTGCCACAACAACCATAGGCATTCTCTCTTACCAAGACACCCCACACCCTCACTGTAATGAGGGGTACAAATGCCCCTTGCCTCCCTTTGATAACTCAACCACTACTGTGGACACAGGAAAAATGAACTTGTGTCAAGAAATTGACAGCATTTCTCATGTCATTTTCTTTGAGTTGTTATCCATCTCCTAGGGCTGTAGAAGGAATGAACGCTTAATTGAAAATTTTAATCCTAATACTCCTCAAACATCATATGCTCTAGAAAAGGGTCATAGAAATTCGCAGATAGAATTGTGTGAGCCATTTCAAGAGTAATCTTCATAGTTTGAATTCCTTAAACACAGTACTTTGCAATAAAGTTAGCCAAATACAGAGAAACAAAACAGTTTTCAAGTTTTATTCTGGGTTATTTTTAACTTCAGATTTTTTTTTTTTTTTTACGAAAAGGAACAGAATTTGGAATTGAGTTGGTGGTGAGCAGAAAACCACTCTTCCAACATCTCTTCTTGAGCTAATCTTATCCAACGTCTAAATTGCTTTTAATGCTTGTGAATAAATAGCTTAACCACACAGATAAGCTGCGTCACCTTTCCCAGAACCATGAGCATTTACACTGAAAATTTCATTTAATAAAGTCTATTTGAAGCATCAAAAGACATGTAGCTCATTTCAACCAGGGATGCTATCAAATATGTTTGCAGTGAAATCCCAAGTATACTTTTTTCTTCTTATAATTAGTTATACTTAAGGATAGTCCTTACCAGTATCGCATTCACAAAAGCCAAAAGATAAAAAGGAAAAAAACCATCAAATCTGCATAAAGAAGATCAACTTATTCAAAAGCTAGCATTCTAAAGAATATCATGAACTAGAAGTTTTCCTGAAACTAGATGTGGATACATAACACACAGGCCATTGTGAAAGGAAGGAAAACAAACATCTAATAAACCCTCAGGATTCTTTTCAAAATCTCCTAGATTAAAATGCAAAGAAGTCATCTCAAAACTGTGATTACCAAGAAAGAAAAATTTGCATCCCTATAGTTAAGTATTTGGGGTTAAAACATTTTAGAAACTTTCTTAACTAGGAAAGAAACTTCCCTGATCCTCTTTGTGAAATGTCTCAGAGGAATTGTGTTTGGCTAACGCTGCCCAGCAGTGTGAGTGAAGGAGCAGCCCCCAGGATTCCATGCATTAAGAGCATCGGGGGACTTCTTGGAAAACGAGAACCCTTACCTGGTCTTCTCTAAGCCTCCAGCATCCACATCCATCCTTTAATAAGGTAAAATTGGGTACTGCAGAGAGAGGGAAGAGCCAACCAACCCTCAAGGCAGGCTGAAAGCGTGCAAAGCCCCAGCTGACAGCCTGCCTCCCTCTCCTGAGGCGCTCTGCCTCAGAGGCTGCACAGAAACCAAGCCCGGTGCCAAATCTTAATCCCTTTGCAGAATCTCACATGGAGCTGCCTCACCTCTTCCATTCCCGCAAAACCTCTTCCTGCTGCATTTCCTTCTGAAACTATCAATCACCGCAACCGACCCACGGAGTGAAGCCCAATCTCAAACAGTACTGAAAAATCCTGCAACACGCAGGGTGATGAGTGTTTACATTAGCCGAAATGAAATGATGTAATGGCCAGAATCAAGGGAGGGCCCCATCCAGAGTCAGGGCATGGTAAGAACTGCTGTGAAATACAACTTTTCTAGATGAAAAAAAAAAAAAACAACCAACATGCACCCTTGGGTTTTATTAATCTGGCTTCTGTAATTTTAAGGTTATTGGGATTGTTCTGATCTCATTAAGAGTATCACAGGATCATGTTTTCCAAGTAGAACTTCAGACCTTCTCAAATACCCATAGTTTTAACCAAGAGGGAAAAAAGTTAGCAAACAGAACCCAAAGTGCATTTGTGTGCAAAGAACCTGGTGTCTAGTGGGTAACGGCACCAATCCAGGGATGTGGGAACCTGCCGTATTGCAGGATGCCAGAGGTGTGAATGCCTCCAAAGTAAAGGCAACTCCCAAGAAAAGCGGTGTTTCTTTAAGCCAGAAGTCCATTTTTCTTCCCATAACTTTTGAGGAATAAGAAAGCCCAGAGGTTCCCAAAACCATTCCTGATGGGCAACTGCCGTTTATTACTTTCGGATCTCATGGTCCCTGATTTGGTGTCCCTGCGATGTCGCTACTGGATGAGAAGGGTGTTAGGGGAGGAGAAGGGGTTTATCAACAGCACCTGCTTAGGAGAGAGACCAGAGAAGTTTTCACAACTGATCAGAGGTGAGCTTGGGACTGGTGGGCATGCCAGAGGTAGACTCTTTGTTTTTCGATGTGTTACTGATCATAATATGAAATTTAAAAAAGTATTTACCTGTGCCAGGCACTGTGCTAAGCACTTTATATACATATCTCAGTTAACCCTCACAAGAACTCTATGAAGTAGATACTAATATTGTTCCTGTTCTGCAAATGAGAACTGAAGCTCAGAGAGGTTGAGTAGTGGTAAACTGATAAGTAGTGGTACCAGGTTTGTCTGAAACCCTCCCTAATCACCGATCTATTGCTCCCATCAGTTTCAGAAGTTGCACAGGCACATGATCATAAGCATGCTCTGCACTCTGCAAAGTGAAAGTGTTCCTACACAAAGATGTGGGAAGCACGTGCTTGCAGCTCCCCAAATGCAAATAGCAAACTATTGGCTGTTACTGCCCAGGAGTGCCAGGCCCCAGAGCTCCAAGGGCTTGCAAGGACCTTGGAAAGAAGGGGTAACCTCCAAATGCAGGGGGCAAAAATCAAATGTCACATAAAAGGAACACTGGCTTGGCCCAGGTCATTCATGAACAAGTTGTGTGACCTTAGTCAATCCACTTCCCTTTCTGGAGCTCAGTAAAATCAGGAAGATGGACTTTGATGGGCTCTCAGGTTCCTTCCAGTATGAAATTTCTATGACATAAGATATTAAATGATGTGAACACTGAGTGAATTATTATTATTATTGTTATTATTATTGGTGAGGAAGATGGTCCCTGAGCTAACATCTGTGCCAATCTTCCTCTATTTTGTATGTGGGGAGCTGCCACAGCATGGCTTGATGAGCAGTGAGTAGGTGCGCATCCAGGATCTGAACCTGTGAACCCCGGGCCACTGAAGCAGAGTGCGTGAACTTAACCACTACACCACCAGGCTGGCCCTGAGTTATTATTTTTCAAAATCCAGAATTTATGCATCCAAATAAGAATTCACTCGAAAATGGCAATAATTATAATAATCATTCCCACTTACTTAGTATACTATGCAATAGGCACAATGCTTAGGGTACTACATGAATATTCTCACTTGTCCTTATAAAAGCCCCCTGAGGGAGTATTATTATTCCCATTCCACGTAGAAGTGGAGGCTCAGAGGGAAGGAATGATTTGTGTAGGGCCAGCTGCACAGCTGGTAAAGGGGACGATCAAGGATTGGAGCCAGGCCTGACAGATTCCAGAGCCCAGATATATTGTCTACACCACATTGTCCATTGTTCCAATGACACTCTTATCATTCAGAGCAATTCTGGAACACCACTTTGGAAACTTCTTTCAGAACCTGTACATTCCATTTTAGTAAATATACATTTTTGAACTTCTGCTCCACGTGGAGCACTGCAGAGGGTATACACAAATAGTATACTGGCCTTTCAAAGGCTTCCAACCTTAGTAGGGGAAATGGAGGCAGACGGAGCTTAGTGTTACAACAGAGGCACCGAAGATGATGGGAGTTTGGGCAAGTGAGACGTTATTTCGAAATTATCCAAATTACTGCTAATATGCTCAGTGGTGGTAAATATCTATCCTTAGAGGGTGGATGTAATTTTGGCTCACAGGCAAGTCAATTAGAGCCAAGTCTGGGGAATAAAGTGGGTCATCAAGCTGGGCAATACCATTTTTGGTCACAAGCTAGGTGTGGCTATAAAATAGTGAGATGCATTTTCCTGTGTGGCCCAGACTAGCTCTGAAGGCAGTTCCTAAAGAGCAGTTCCAAAAACGTTTGGAGCAATGATACCATCTCCAGATTAAAGGGAGAGCCGCCCAACCGATTTCAAACGACAAGGCTTCCTGAGCACAGCACTCGACCACACCAGAGGCAACAGCCTGCAGAATCGTTGCTGCGTGCGCTCCCTATCAGCAGGCCCAGATCAGCTTTCTTGCTGCTGTGCCCCCAGCATCTGGCACAGTGCTTGGTACAGGGAAGGCTCAATAAACATTTGTCGATCGATTGAATGAGAGAGAATTTTGAAAGTAAAAATTCTGGATTATTTGCTTTTAAAAACTGTCATTATTTGATAAAACTTGGACATTTGCATATTTACTCCAAATTTACATATTAATCCAAATTAAGATTGGGTTTACCCAGTCTGTCTGCCCTAGGTGGTCAGCCTGACCATGACCGGCCACAATAATTTCCCATCCGATCCCTACTTGTGGCCATTCTTGTATTCAGTGTGAGGAGGAGTGAGCGCAAGGCACTAAAGATGCCACCACACAGGATCTGCTTAGGGCTTGTGGCCAAATGAGGTGACTGATTCCTCATTTAGCGACAGCTCTGAAAGTCAGGCAACCACTGGAAAATACCTCTAGAACCCCATCAGGGGTGGGCAGGGCACTTCAATGGACTTGTAGAGCATCCCACAGCCAAGCTGGCCTCCCAAAGGACCTAAGTCTGGGGGAACCCGGGCTGCCCCAGGAACCATCCCCCAACCACAGCCCTACCCCATACACATTCCAGAAAATGGGTTGACATCTCTGGGACTGTGGGTTCTCAAATCAATAGGACCAACTAGGGTTCAGAATAGACCTCAGGATAGTCAGAAGCCAGAGAGGTTTCTCCAGTCTTCTGTGGTCATCAGTTCTCCCCTTCCCCTCCTTGTCTTTATCCCTGTTTTCAGTTTGTTTGTGGTTGGCTTACTAATCATGCACATAAACAAGCCAATACCAGCTGGGCCAAGGCCTCTCTGCCACTAGGACTCCCAAGGCCAAAGGAATTCTTTGGGTCTAACATCCACCACTCGTGAAGGAAGGGGTGGTCTCTCACTAGCTGTGAGACTCTGCTCAGCTACTTAACCTTTTGGTGCCTCACTTTCCTCATCTTTAAATAAAAATAATAGTACTCCCAAACACAAGGTTTTTGAACGAGAAAACACATACAAAGGACTTAGAATAGTGCCCAGTCCGAAGTGGGTCCTAACTACATGTCAGTTGTTATTGTTGTTGTTTCAGACTCGCTGAGAGTGGGGAAGGAGCCAGATGATGGAGAAGTCACGTATTTCTCCACCTATTTATTATGTCTTTCTGCACGAATGATTTAAAGCCACAAAAGGATGTGGTGTGGTTTCTATATTAAAGTACATAAAATCAGACAACAACAACATCCAGTTCTAAGAAGGATTTAGAGACCGAAGTTGTCTGAGGGAAGCTGCTACTGCTAACCACTGCATTTAGCTCTGAGCTTCTCGGCAAATGGAGTCATAAGAGAAACACACTGAGAGGGTATCACAGATGTCATCCAATCAGAAAAAATAGAAGGGTTCGAGCAGAGAGACAAATGCTTTCCTGGCTCCAAATTTCAAGAGGAATTTATAAGCTGGGATGTAGGGCACTGGGTAACAGAGGACAGTGCCTTCCCCAGGACTCACACGAAAGATACGGAGACATTATTCCAAGGGGCCAGACTTACAAGGCCCCTCCAGAAAAGCCGAGGGCTCACATTAAACTGTAGATCGAAGGAGGCGTCTACGGTTTCGCAGAGTGTCAGTACTGGAATGGCCTGTCGTCCACTGTCCTGGTTTTATGGACGTAGAAATAGCGGCTGGGAAGTTGAAGGGACAGCTGGCCGAGGACCCAGACTCAGAGCTCCTAGTCAAGTGCCTCTTTTCCTCCCTGAACTCTCGCCCTCTCCCTCATTTCTTCCACCAGCAAAAAGAAGCTTCCCTCAGTCCTTTTCCCTGTGGGAAATGACAAAGCTGTGTAGCCTCTTTCACACTGTGGGAATCCCTTTTCTTTATGTTTGGTTAAAAATAAATATGAAAATGTTTAAATTTTCAGAGTCTGGGCTGGAGAGCTGCCAGGTGGCCTCAGGAGTCTGCAGACCAAAGCCGCTCTCAGCGTTAAACTGTTGGCTGCCTCTGCTGGTTGTGGAGACGCACTCCATGCCGTGGGATCCAGTTTTAAAAGGTTGTGTGTTTTAGCAGCCACTAGTCTTAAAAGCTTTCTAAGCGCCCCACGGTGTGCTAAGTGCCCTAACTGATAGCCTCATTTGATCCTTCCAGCAACACCAAGAGGAAAGTTCTATTATTAAACCAGGACTTGAGCTGTATTGGTTGCCTCCAGAGCCCAAGGTCTTAACTACAAACTCTCAGTTACATTTACAGAATGGGAGTCTTTGCTAGGCAGGAACAAAGTCTGGCAACCATGCTTCTGTCCAGCCCCCTGTTTAAGCAACAAATTTTCTGAGGCCAACACTTGGAGAACGTCATACAAACTGTAGCTGGTTATCCTGAAGTTGTAGGAGACTCTTCTGGAAAGACGGCCGCATAATTGGGACAATTCTTTAATTGTGGCATCTTGGGAGCAACATCAAAACAAGGCCCCCAAATACATCCACACGCCATCCCTAACAGGGAAATTTACTTCTAGCCAATCACAGGAAACGGGTGTTTACTATCATTGAGCTAGAAGTAACTGGGGGCAACAGAGTCGGGTGGCTGAGTGCACAGGCTGCACAGTTCCCAAACCCGGGTGTAGTTTCTGGCTCTGTCACATTCTAGTGTGTGACCCTAGGCAACTGGCTTAACCTCTCTAGGCCGCAGTTTCCTCTTCTGTAAAAGGAAATAATAAGAGCAGTACCTCCTTTATAGAGATGTGGCCATTACATGAGATAATATCAGGAAAGGTTAATGTGTGTGGGCATTAGAGGAGATAACATCAGTAACGTTGTTTAGAAAAGTGGCAGCACATACTCTGGGCTCAATAAAAATTAGCCAGTGACAGCAGACACATGATTCAAGGCAGGTATCAGAGTACAGATTAATGGTTGAAATCTGTAATATAAGGGCCCTTAATACGAATTAGATGCTGCTAAACATCTGAGGCAGTTTCCCATTTTCCATATACATCTTGATTTTATTTTACCCAACAGACACCTTTCTAATTCACAAAGCAATTATGGCACCATATTTTATGGGTTCACCTAACTTCCTAGCAGCAAATTGGCAACACGTAATATATGTACTTCTAATACTTGACTGAGAATGTAAACTCCAATTCTGTGCTGTACCTTCTTACCAGGAGCTTGATTGTAAAAAGTAATAATCATAGAGAATTGCACCAAAAGTATGATTGGCCCATCTGTTCCTCTTAAAATTTTAAATTATAGTCTTCCTTCAAATCAAATCATCAGAAAGCCACATATCTAAAATATCAATATTTTTACTTCACATAAAATTGCTTTTAATAAATTTGCTCCAGTGTTTTGCCATTGGCTTTTCAATAATGTTCTATAGTTTTCAGTGCACAAGTCTTGCACCACTTTTCTTAAATTTATTCCTAAGTATTTAATTATTTTTGATGATAATAAGAATGAAATTGTTTTCTTAATTTGATTTTGGAATTGTTCATTGCTAGTGTAAAGAAATACAACTGATTTTTGCATATTGACCTTGTATCTAGCCATTGGCTTTTATTGATGGATATTACAAATAAATTCATTCATTCATTCAAAAAATACATTACGAGCACCTAATTTGTGTCAGGCATTGTGCTGGGCACTGGTATATAATGAAGATTGAAGTAGATATGGTGCCTGCCCCCTCAAGGAGCTTGGGGTCGAGTAGGGGAACCAGGTCCAGGAAAGGTACACTTCCTCATTACCGAGAAGAAGCTGATGAACTCTGCGCACATCATCACAGAAGGTCCCCATGTGAGGGCCACGGCAGAAGTTCCTCTCCAGTCTCAGAATTAAAAAACACTGTGTCTCCCCTTAGCAACAGTCTAGTTTGATCCCATGCCCACTGTGAATTGTGTAGCTGGACAGGTTTTCTCTGCTTCAGTTGCTAGGAGGCTTAGGGCTATGTTGTGGCCAAATTCTAACAAATGACACTAGAGCAAGAACTATTTTTTATTTTATTTTATCTTTGCCCTGATTTTCTCATCTTCTTATTTTATCTGGTTTTGGGTAGATCTTTGTAAGCTACCTCAGATCTTTTATGGATAGAGGCTGGGAAGGAAGGAAGGACAGAAGGATGGAAGGGAAGAAGGAAGGAAGGAAGAAGGAAGGATATTTTAGTTACCTGTTAATATTCCTGAGAATGTTAACTTACTATGAAGATCTACTCCCCACTTCTGAAGTTCCTCCAAGATGTGATTTTATTACCTGAGTGAATGCTCATACCATCTGGAATAAGAACTGTTTCATACTTATAAGTTCTTTTAATCTGCTTTTGGCAGGTCTAAACTAAACAAAGTCTATTAGTTTTGTTCAGACACACTGGGAGTGCTTTTCTGGCATCACTTCAAAAAAATTTTCTTTCCTCATTAGACACAGAGGAGCTGGGCAAGAGCATGCAAGGTGGAAGGGGATATCTTTACCCCAAGTCATCTGTGACCAAGAGGCAGCATAAGCAGTTTAATTTTGAAGCCACTCAGACCTGGGTTTGAATACTGATTCTGATATATTTACTAGCTGTGTGATTCTGGAAAGGTTATTTATTTTCTCCAAGTTTCTGTTACTTCACCTATAAAGTTGAGATAACACCTACACTATTGACTATTGGTGTAATCCAATTAAATGGGATTTAGCATATGGCTGAGGACACATCTATTTAATACTGCACTGGAAGTACTAGGCAGTGTAATAAGACAAGAAAAACAAACAAAAGGTATAAAGATGGCAAAGGAAGAAATGTACCCAACTGTATGTGGCAGCTTGGTTAAAATAAATTATATTTCGACCCAATTACAAAAAAAATTCCAGATGAATGAAAAATCATAATGTGAAAAGCAAAATATTTAAAACATTTTGAGGAGAATATCTTTATGATCACAGGGTAGGGAAGGATTTCTTAGTTAAAATATAAAAAGCAGAAATCACAAAGGAAATTGTTAATTGGATCACGTTAAATTCTAAAATTTCTATAGGACACATGATAATATAAACAAAGACATAAGTCATGGACTAGTAGAAGGTATTTGCAACATATATAACAGGCAAAGGAATAATCCAACATACAGGGAACTTTACAAACCAATAAGAAAAACGCAAACAACCAAAGAGATACACGGCAAGAGATATAAACAGGTAACTCACAGCAGCCTCAGGAGCCAATAAACATTGAAAATGTCCAAGCTTTCTAATAATCAGGGAAATATAAATGAAAACAAGAGTGAGATAATATTTCCCATCCGTAAGACTAGCCAAAATGTCAAATTTTCTGTTTTCCTCCACTTGCATGCCTTCCGATGACTGGTTTGACAATTGTCCACATAGTGGTTACCACTGAGGGAAGAAGATGGGGTGGAGAATGGGGCCCACCATTGTCTCTGTAACATTTTATTTCTTAAAAAAACTCTGAGGCAAACATGACAAATGTTGACACTTGCAACTCTGGGCAGTGGGTACACGGCTATTTGCCATCAGTTCCTCTGTGCTCTCCTGTACGCTTGAAATAGCCATAATAAACACAAGTAAGCAACCTATATCTGAAACAGCCTGTTGACATGGAGGACGACAACAGAACAGGAAAGTGCCCACATAAGCCCGTTTCTGAGCGGGCTGGCTGGGCCCAGAAGGGAACTGGCGAGAGATGTGAAGAAATATGCACATTTTAGAGAAAACGTTAGTTCAGAAAGTAAAGTCTAAAAGCAGAGAAGCTGCTTCTCTGGGAATCCAGAGAAGTCTAGGCCTCGCTTCTCCACCCATTGCAGAAATATTGATTGCACTGGACTATTTTACCTGGTCCCTGACCTAATACTAGGTAACGTCTCATGTTAGAGAGAGACTCATGAAATAATCAGAACTAATGGTTAATCTTGGCTAGGGGAAGGGGTGTGGTGGTCTAGGAAGGCTTCTTGGAGCACAAGAACTGAAGCTAACCGCCAGGTACAAAGAGGTAGTAGGTAGAAGAGTGTGTCCCAGGTAGAGAATCCAGCATGTACAAAGGCCCTGAGGCAGAAAGGAATCTGGGCCTGTGAGGTGTTACTGCAGAATCTAAAGAAACCTCCATGAAAGATTCTGGGTGCTGTGAGGAAGGGCATTGCGATGAAGGATCAAGGGGAGTGTACCTATGTCTTCCTCAGACACCAAAGAACCAGAAAGAACTCACCCAGGGTGAAGGACTGTGTATAAAAAGTTGAAAGACATCTAAAAGCAACAATAAAAGCTGGGCAGGAAGAGGAATAACAGGAGTACTTAACTGTTCTGTATACAGTTCACACCCTGATATTCCCTTTCACTGAAGTAAAATCAATTATAAACTTGACACTTTAAAACAAGGCAGCAGGCTGAGCTGCAGAGGATCCAGCGGAAAGGCGCACTGAGGAATGGGAAGGCTCCTTGCATATTAATTTTGTTGAGAAACTCCTAGAGCCCGGAGGCAGCAAAGTGAATCATGTCAGTGGCAGCTAAAACAACCAACCTAGGACCACCCTTCTCGGACGCTCCCTCAGCCTAAGCTTGTCACACACAAAAAATTCAGGAATCAGAAATTCCAGCTAGCTTGGGGCAGGTATTTCTCCTGAGGGTGCTTGGATTGGCTTTGCTAGAGAGAACAGAAGATATTTTTTACACCTGCAATTTTCATAACGAAAACCGACATCTTCTTGGGATTAAACCAAGAGAAATAAATACAACTGAAAGCTTAGCCCTAATATCATATCAAATCCAGGCTCCAGGGAGGACATTAACATTTGCTCATTTCAAACAACGCTCGGTGCTAGAGTTCTTCGGTGGGAGGGCGCGTGACCTCAGCTTTGCTCCAACGACTTTCTCTCAACGTTGTGGTGAAAATATCTACCTGACTTCAGTGATATTCACCTATTTGCCGTCAAGTCCAGGTAGCTGCAGCCCCTCGCGAGAAAAAGCAACTTGGGACTAATTTTTTTTCTCAAAAGTTTTTTAATGGCCACCAACGTGGAAATATGAAAACTCCGTTCACATGGCGGAAAGTGAATTGGAATAACAGAATAACACTGGGGAGGGATAAAGCACATACCACTGCAGGCTTGGGTTCTGCCTCTTCCCAAAGGTGTTGCCTTGCCCAAGTCACCAACTTGCTGAAGCCCATTCCCCTAAGTATAGATGAAGGTAAAAGTCCACCTCCTAGAGGGGTTATTGTGAAAGTCAGACTTGGTCATGTTTGCTAAGCATGAAGTACAGTAAGCACTCAATTATGGTAGCTATTGTTAATATTTTCAATGGTGTTCACAAATAGCAAGGCAAAAAGCACTTCTCAAGGTCATGCTTG
Source organism: Equus caballus (assembly GCF_041296265.1). Taxonomy (NCBI): domain Eukaryota; kingdom Metazoa; phylum Chordata; class Mammalia; order Perissodactyla; family Equidae; genus Equus; species Equus caballus. Next base: position 35,902,681 of record NC_091684.1, read on the forward strand.
ATGTTTTCTGATGGGCTGATTTACATGGAAAACCACAAGGCACTGGCAAGAATGATGACCTGAAAAAATTCAACTTTTCTTTATAGGCTCAAAATCACCTTTGGGGGGGGGGGCTTTTAGGGGCTGGTTCTGTGGCCTAGTGGTTGGGTTCAGTGTGCCCTGCTTCAGTGGCCTGGGTTCGCAGGTTTTGTTCCCAGGCACAGACCTATGCCACTTGTCAGCCATGCTGTGGTAGCAACCCATATACAAAGTGGAGGAAGAGTGGCACAGATGTTAGCTCAGGGCAAATCTTCCTCAGCAAAAAAAAAAAAAAAAAAAAACAAGGGAGGGGGCGCATCTAGAGGCTGAAAACAAAATCATCAGTTTTCACTCTCTGCTCATTCCAACACATGCAGATTATAGGCAGTAAATGCTGCACATTGCTACAATACTTACGAAAAAGTTAAAAGGGCTTTGGAATTCAATTTTTTTTCAGATTAAAAAAATCAATGAGGTGCTTATACCATATATTATGTAACATCCTTATCACACACTGAGGCAGCATTTCATAATCACAAAACGTCTAAATATTCACATTAAATGGAATAAATAGACTATAACTAGCCTCACGCCAGTTCAAGTCAGATTTTGCCACCAAATCAGCTTGCTGTGAATTCAAGAAAAAACTTTCAGTTTTTAGGGTCTTTTACTTGTAAAACAAAGTCCCTATACTCAGACATTTTACTTTTGTATCTTTATCTTGCAGAAATGAAATCTCGCAGTGCACAAAGATGTAAAACAATGTTCAGTGCAACACCACTTCTAACATAAAGAGTTGGAATAGCCTTAAATAACTGCCAGTAGGAAGATCGATCAATACAGATGGGAAATCCACAGTGTAGACTACTATATACACATTACAGAGGATGAGGTTCTCTAGAGAAGGCTTTCTCAACCTTGGCACGATTGACACTAGAGGCCAGGTAATTCCTTGTGGGGGGGCTGTCCTGTGCATTGTAGGATGTTTAGCAGCATTCCTGTCCTCTACAGACTAGATGCCAGTAGCACCCCACTCTCTACCCTAGCTGTGATAACCAAAAATGCCTCCAGTCACTGCCAACAGTCACCTGGGAGGCCAAATTGCCCCCAGTTGAAAACCAACCACTGTTCTAGAGATAATCACATACATAGGGAGGCTTATCAATACACTGATAAGTGAAAAAAGCCAAGATGCAGAATAACACATTTCATGATTCTAATTTTATTTAAATGGAGATATACAATTGTATACATATAGAAAAATGTCTGGATATCTATGCGACAAATTGTTGGTGAACACCTTGGGAATGTGGGGGGACCACGGGCAGGAGACTTTCCTCTTCTATTTTATCCATTTACGCACTGTTTCAATTTGACCAATTTTTACTTCAGAAATGTAGTTTCTGAAAAAAAATCATGATGCACAATTTGACAGTAAGTACAAAGGTTTAAAACTGGGAATAAAAGTCTTGGAAAAGGACGTGTGGCCAGGACAGGAAAAAACCCCCACTCGTGGTAGGTGTCCAGCTGGGCTCACAGGAGACCCACAGTTGCCAGTGGCTGCTTCTAGCACCCTGGCCTTGTAAGAGGCTAAAACCATTATCTGACCATCAGACTGGAAATATTCCAGTCTGACTGCAGAATAACAATCCTCTAACTGCACACGCCGAACTTCTCCTGAGGGCTTTTTTGTTGTTGTTCTTTTGAGGCAGAAATTAAAGTAATCCTGCCAGGATTCAGCTGAAAGGGCAAGTGCTGAAAGATTCTGTTCTATTTCCACCTACTGGTAGGAAAAAAGACAACAATGCAGAGTTCAGAAAAGGCAACACAACCTTCAAGCATCAATTCACATTGACCCCCTCCAGCCCTAATAAAGACCTTTGTCCCCTGAAGTCCTACTGCAATGGACCAAAGTCTCAGAAATTGCCTAACAGTATTATAAGCTTAATTGGAGACAAAAGATTGAGTTATCAAGCAAATCAACCACTGTACAGTTCATACGGTATCTGTCTTTACTCCAGGCTGAGAGCTCTCTCAAGAACATACATAATATTACCTTCATTAACTTCCTACTGAACACTCTCTCTAATAGGGATATCCCTGACCTCTGCTATTCATTTAGCTCTTTTACGAGACTCTCCAAAGCTCCCACAGAGGCAGCCCAGCATGGAGGTAAAAAAAAAAAACCCACAGGCTCAATGGTCAGAAAGACCTGGATTCGAGTTGCAGACTTTTCCATTTACTAGTGGTTGATCTTGAGCAAGGTCAACATTTTTCTGTCCTGTAAACTGAGGATCCTAATGTTATCACCTCATAGGGCTGTTGTTAGGATTAGATGAGCTCTCATATTCAACACAGTACTTGACTCAGAGGAAAAAAGTGCTAGCTATTTTTATTACACAATAATTCCACTGACTTCCACCCATTTCCCATATGAAAAACTGAGGCAAAGGGTGATGCTCAAGAGGAAGGGAACTCTGAACATCGAGACATTCTGAATGTTACTGCCTCACCCAGGTCACGGTGCAGGCCTTCCCCAAATCGCTGGTTTTCCCATTTGACTCAGGAAGAGAATACCATCTGTTGTCATAACAGAAATGCTGGCATATTTGTCTCATGACATGCATGTTTCCAGTCATATGATCCAAATATATTCCCTTCACTCACACAAAGGTAGGCTCAGCTTGAGACAGTTAGACATCAATACCAATGCCTGTACCCCATGGCACTTTCATTACAAAAACCAGAAAGCCAGCAGTTTATCAGTAGAAAAAGTATTCAGTCTTCCAAGGTGAATGACTCCCCAAACCCACATTTCTGGATTTGTCACTTAATTTTACATCGATCTTGCTTTCTCCAGCAAACCAGCACCAACAGTAATACATCTGAACAAAATGAAAATTCTACTAGCCTAGTACTTTAAAATGATTTTATTGCTGAAACCAAAAAATAAAGATGCATCTGGTGCCTACGTTGTGTTTGGTGACAGGGAGGGGAAGGTGAGGCACATGGCTGTCCTCAAAAAGCTCCAAGTTCAGCTGGAGAGGTGGGCATGCCCCAAGCTAACCAGCCATTCTGCTAACAGTGCAAAAACGAAGTGCTATGGAATGGAGAAAAGAGAGACTTTTTTTTTTTTTTTAAGGAAGATTAGCCCTGAGCTAACTGCTGCCAATCCTCCTCTTTTTGCTGAGGAAGACTGGCCTTGAGCTAACATCCATGCCCATCTTCCTCTACTTTATCCATGGGATGCCTACCACAGCATGGCTTTTGCTAAGCGGTGCCATGTCGCACTCAGGATCCGGGCCAGCGAACCCCGGGCCGCCGAGAAGCGGAACGTGTGCGCTTAACCGCTGCGCCACCAGGCCGGCCCCAAGAGAGAGACTAGTTCTGATGGTGGATGTGATAGTTCAGGAAAGATCTAACAGGAAAGATGATTCTTGAGCCAGTTCTTAGATAATAAGAAGTAAACGCCAAGAGGAGAAGAGGAAGAAGGGAGGCAGTGAAGGGAACCCACGGAGGCCCAGGCACTTGAAATCCTACTGTCTTTGTGGAAAACTTCGCATAGATCCACGTTGTCTAGGCATAAATTGTCTATTTGATAAGAAAGGAGTACAACTTACTAATATAGCTGCTCCACTTGGTATTATAAAAATTATTCTTAAAAAAACCAGTACCAAGCTCTGGGAAATGGATCAATGCCAAAGCGAAATCTGAGGAAATAAAGCTCTTAACATCAGTAACTGGACCAACGTCACCTTCTAAAAGCAAACGGATTTAAGCATCAGTTAAAAGGGCTTTGTACATCTCTATGAAATTTATATCCTAGCAAGACAGTATCATAGTGTATTTGGACAATTATATTAATGCTGTTACAAATGGATATTTATATTTCTCACCTAATAAAGTTATTCTAAATACAGTCCCATTTAGGGACAAAAATCATCGGTTTGACTAAAACTGGGACACAAAGAGCAAACAGATTTCATATTACATGCAACTGTAGAAGTGCTTAGGATGTTTCATCATGAAGGATATTTAGGCTATGCCTGGATTCCTCAAAGAAAAGTGTAATGATGATTAGTAACATCTGATATTGCCCAGTGGGCAGATAGCAGCCTACGTGCCCAGCATTGCATCCCTGACTCAAAACATTAAAGAAGCTGAAGGGATGGGGAAACAAACTGAATCATTCCATTGGCTTCTATTTATTGAGTAGTAAAAACTCTGCCAATGTGTTTCATCCCCTCTGCAACTCTTGACTGTCCCCTGTCCATTCTGCTTCCGAGTCTTCACTCCCCCACCTGGAATGTCTCCCTTCCTGAACTCCTTCTAAACATCCCTTAAGGTCTAACTCAAGACCCACTTTCCATGAAGCCATGCCTGACCATTTCCAGTCCTCACTGAGCTTCATACGACTTTAAATATATCAGTTACAAGTCTATAAGTCAGTCATTTGGAATTCAGGACACGTTGCCCCATAGAAAAGGTGATATAAATATTGACTGATATCCTAAGCTAGTCTATAAAAATGTAAGTTATGACATAGAAAAAATGTATTTGCCAGAACGTTTAAAGATAAACTGTTGAGCTGCTTGGGGTGGGAGGGTGGGTGGCATTACACTCTAAGAAAGTGTCCAAAGATTGGGATGGGAATCTGATATGGAAGGATGAAGAGAGGAGCCCGGAGAGCTGGATGTTCCCTGGGGGAGGAGGTGGGGGTCAGAGAGAAGGAAACAAGAACTCCCGGCGCTGCCTGGTAGAGAAGACTTTGCAGCTGGAGATGCCAGAGGAGGAGTCCAAGCTGTTGCTGGGGGAAAGTGATGTCAACCCTCTCCTCAGTAAGCCTGCCTCCACGTCTCTCCCAAAATGCTTCTGTGGGGGGAGCGGATGCTTCTGGGGAGAGCTCAAAGAGTAGGGCCACCTGATGACATCAGGTGACATTCATTTAACCCTCGTCAATACATAAAAAAATGAGAACACAGGGGCTGGCCCCGTGGCCGAGTGGTTAAGTTCGCGCGCTCCGCTGCAGGCGGCCCAGTGTTTCGTTGGTTCAAATCCTGGGCGCAGACATGGCACGGCTCATCAAACCACGCTGAGGCAGTGTCCCTCATGCCACAACTAGAAGGACCCACAACAAAGAATATCCAACTATGTACCGGGGGGCTTTGGGGAGAAAAAGGAAAAAATAAAATCTTAAAAAAAAAAAAAATGAGAACAGAAAAGTCTTATTGCAAGTCTCGGAATCAAATGTAATAATAATAAAAAAAATAACACATGTCATTGTCGATGCTTGAGAGAAAAATGGTTTATTTGTGGGAGAATAAAGAAAAAATGAAAAATTCGGAATAAATAGAAACAAATGGAGACATTCTGAGTAGTTTCTAAGCTTTGGTCTGTATCTATCGCAAACTCAAATATCTACAGGAGTCAAGCAGACAAATGAAATGGGTAACATGGGCAAAGTGGTGGAAATAGGGAAGGTAACATGTAGGGACAATGGGCCCCTGTCTAAGAACATTCAAATTCAAATTCAAATAATAATGATACGAATAGCCAAACACTAAAGGAGTAGCACATTTCAGCCTCAATAACTTCTCTCATGCCCATTTGATAGATGAAGAAATTGAGGAAGGGAGATTCGACCGTTTGTCCAAAGTAAGAAAGCAGTAGAGCTGGGAGCCAAATCCAGGCAGAATGACTCCCACCACCCTCAACAGCGCCCAGGACCACAGCTTTCTTAATCAGCCACCATCCAGGTATTTTTTTAGCTCCAAAGAAAGGAAATGGATGAAAGAGAAACAGAAGTAAAAGAGGGACAGAAACAAGAAGATGAGTTAACATAAAGGTGAAAGGAGAGGGCAACAATAGGAGCTCCGACAAACAGAGGGAGCGGGGTGATGGGGTGGCAAAGAAAGAGGAAGAGTTTCCAATGTAACTAGACAAAGAGTGAAAGAGAGGTAGAAAGAGAGAGAAGGAGGTTTAAGAAGACATGTGTGTTTGTACCTCAGGAAACACTGCTGAGGTGGAATGGAAGGCAGTGGGAGAGGAAGGAGCTGTGTAATGGACGCCTTTCCCAGAGGAGGGAGAAAGAGGAAGAACCAGGAGCCAAGCTCAAGGGACTGCCAGTGGCCCAGAGGAGGGCCTCGAGGTGTGAGAGGAGCCAGGAAGCAGGATGCAAGCAGGACGCTCCTGCCGCCCTTTGAGTCTGCACGGGACATGCCCAAGCTGAAGGGACTTACCCTGAATGAAAGGTGTTAGCTTCACAGAACTGACAGTAAATCCAAGACCGGGCTTGAATCCCAGCTCCAGCACTTAGCAGTTATCTGAGCTTGAGCAAACTGTTCAGCCTCACTGAGCTTCACTTTGTTCACCTCTGAAATGGGGCTAGTAATGTCTCCTCCCAGATTTGTTGGCAAGATTAAGAGTGCCAACGGGTGTAAAGTATTTAGCACAGTGCCTGGCACATGGCATGTACAAGGTCACATCAGGAGGGAAGAATTAACACCGGCCAATACAGTCAAAGAAGTCTTTATACATAAGGAGGAACCTAAAAAATAGGATTTGATGAAAAGAGAGAAAAGAGAATTGAGGCTGGGGTGAAAGAGGGGATGGTGGGAATTGGAGATTTGGGGGATGGTGGTGGGAATTGAGGAGACATTGCTTGAAGGCAGAGAAGCTACAATGAGCCCAGAGCTTCTGTCTGTGATGACCAGGGTGAAAACTTTCCCAATTAAAGTGAATGGCAGAAATAGTAAGGAAAAATGTTTAATGTGCGTTGGATTGTGGAAAGGCTTGGAAGTTTTGCTCAAGAACAGCGTATCTCCATGCCAAGGAGTAATCTGTCAAAATACCTTGGAGGCAACTGCCCTAGCAATTGAGCAATTAGAGCCTAGACTGAGATAAGGGAAGAGAGAGCGGGGCAGACTAATAGGACTAGAAGGAGAACTAACTGGCCTGTGCTGGGGGATCAACATTTCTGGTGAAGGGAGGAAGTCCAGCTCTTCCTCTGTAGGATGAAGCCATTAACAGAGGGTGTGAGTTCAGAGGAGGAATACCAGACATTTGGGCATCCCTTACACTGATGTTCTTCACATATTTGCTCCATATTTACTTGTTAGAGCAAGGACAAAAATTATTCTTCTATTAATAAGAAAATATATACCTCATTCTTTATGTTAAAAAAAAGGGATTTATTACAACGATTGATGGCATGTGTTCTTTTTTTCTAAGCCCAGTATCTTAACTGTTTAAAATTTAGATAGTAAGTCAGTATCACGCCAAGCATTATTCAGTTTCAGAAGTGGTTGATGGTACCTGCTGATGACATCTGGCCATTCGGTGGGTTGATGCTGATGCCTGTGGCTGCAGTTACAGCCTGCACACTCGCTCACTCCTTGGAGAGTGGACAGCACTGGTGGGCATGCCTTAAAATAGCTTTTACTTGACGGTAAGAGACTTCCATGAGACAGGACAAAGTCTTACTTCCCCAGCCATTTCAGGAGTTCACTATGGAAAGCTAACTAGCAAGTTATTTCCAATATATTCTAGTAATATTTTAGTACCTCTTATAGAACTGGAGCCTTCAGAGAGCTCTCCTGTGGACCTGGCTTTGGTCAAACCCCACCCAACTCCTTGTCAGACACATTCCTTAAATCATGGTCATGCTTGTCTCTTTACTCAAGTCTTGATTCAAAAAGAGGCAGGATTGTATTGGAACTCTGCTTCCAGAACTGTGGTTCTTAAATTCCAACTCTTTGGATATTACCTTGAAACCTGACCTAGAACTTTCTCCCCGTCCCATATCCCTAATTCCATCACCCAGTGTGAGTTTATTCCTGAGTAGAGTTTCTGCTTTGGGTCTCGACTTCAAGTGGCATTCAATTTCCTTTGAGTTATCCGAGTTATGCCAGTTCCATAAAATGAACAAGGTGGCTTGCCATGTTTTTGTTTGGGGACAATTGTATAGCATTAAAGTTTTGTATTCCTCTTGAAAGTAACCTGATATGATGGGGGAAAAACATGGCCTTTGTAGTCAGACAGACCTGGAGTGAAATTATAGCATATGCTATGAAAGTAAAAGTTCCTTAGCTTCTCTGAGTTGCAGCCTTCTGAATTGTAAAGAGGGAGTGTTCACAAAAGATTCCTTTGCCTTCACTCCTCACTCATTCCCTTCATTCATCATCTATTAAATATCTTCTATTTGCCAAATTCTGTGCTAAGCATTGGGGTAAGGCAAGGGGGTAGTGAGGAAGATAAAAAAAACACTATCCTATCCTTGGTGAGTTTATGGTTTAGTAGAGGAAGACAGACCTGTAAATAAATGAATGTTGTCAGGTGGTGCTGGTGCCACAAGGCTCTATGGCAGAGTGGTTAGCAGTTAGAGCCGGAGGGTTTGGCTTCAAATCCTGGCTCCATCAATTATTACCTGGGTGATCTAGTGCAATTTTACTTAACCACTCTGTGCCTCAGTTTACTCATCTATAAAATGGGGGTATTCAATTTGTTATGAGGATTTAATTAGCTAACACATGCAAACTTCTCAGTGTCTGGCACATAGTAAGCACTCCTTACTATAGTTAACACACATTAACTATTATGATGATGGAATAAGTGTGGAGCAAAAAAGAAGGACTGGCCAACACTACCTGGTGAGGAGGCTGAAGAAAGCCTTCAGAGGATGGTATCACTTGAGTTTCCTTTTGCAGAAAGTTTGGCAGTTGTTAAGTGGACAAGAACAAAATGGGCATTCCATGCCAAGGAGGTTACAGGAGCAAAGACACAGAGCAAAGGAATAACCTGGGACTTCCCAGAGCCCCTGTAATCTATAGAGGCTGCAGGGGAGGATGGGAGGCAGCAGGAGGCAGCCTGATGGAAGAGGACATTATGAGGGTTTGGTCCCTATCCTAGGAGCACTGATTAGAAACCTCTGCTAGATAACTTCTGTTTGTGTGCCCTGCCTCTCTACCTCCCCAAAATCCATTCTCCTCCCTTCTCTACCATGCTCCAGGCCCTGGAGGCTAACCAATATAGACTGCACCTCCAGCTCCCTTTCCCTCATCCAGTGGGGAACACTGGCAATAATTCAGAGGGAGGAAGGAGAGGGAGGAGGAATATTTATTTTCCTTTCTCATTTCCTGTTGCTGCTGCAGGTTGGAAGCACTTTTCTACTAATTACAGCTCAGGTCAGGCAGCCCTCTCTTTCTGGACAAGTAACCACTCCCTCCCCTTACCCTTTCAGGGCCCCTGTTGCTAGCCCTGAGGTACTGCACTAAGCCTCTTCACTGTCGTTAAATTCTCTTCAAATTACCCACTTTGAGTGTACCACGTGCATCCTGCCCTGACCCTGACTTATTTAAAAAAACTCCTGAGGGGCATTTCACAGGGAATGACGTGATCAGATCTGTATTTCAGAGAGGTCTGTCTGGCTCTTGGGTGGAAGAGGGGCAGCAAGAATAAAGGCAGAGCTTTTAATAGTGCTTCCCAACTCAGGAATACTTGTTAAAAATATAGATCTCAGGGCGCCACCACAGAAGACTCTGATTCAGTTGTCCTGGAATAGGGTCTCTGAATCTATATCTTTAAATAAGAACTCCATGTGACTCTGATGGAACCTCATAGTTGTCCAGGAATACTGACTAGCAGGTTGGGCAGGATCCAGTAAAGATCCAGAGGAGGGAAGAAGACAGCTGATGGAACAAGGTCTGGTCCTAGAGGACCTGAAGGGATGGGGAGGGAAATGAGCAACAAAAGTAGGGGGATTTGTTCTGAGAAGATCAAAGGACACCTTTTCTTTTGAGGGCAGGCAAAGCAAAGTGAGTGTAAAAAGGAAGGTAAAGGAATTTTCACCTTGTAACTTCAATTTCTCACAGAAGTAGGAGGCAGAGTCACCCACTAAGACTGAAAGAACAGGCAAAGGTGTGAGGGGCTAGAGTGATGTAGGTTTGGAATAGCCATTGTGGGGCATGGGGTAGAGAGTGATGACAAGGAACGTTTAGGACTGCTTGGTGGAGCTCAGACAAGAGACCATAAATTTGTATGTCATCCAAGGGCTTGGATTTGTTATTTCTGTCCAGCAGCACTCGGCAGTCCATGTCTAGAAATGCAGAAGGCAGTAGTTGGATTGATCCCAGTTGGGAGGGTTGCAAACCACGTGTAATGGAAAGACAAGGGTCCCATGATGTTGAAATCGCAAACAAGCAAGGGAGGAGCAGCACTAAAATGCGAGGGGGAGCGTCCAAAGGATGCTGTCCTTGGTGCTGAACTAGCATTGCACACTAGGGCAGAGTCATTCCAGTTTGAAGTTGGAGGTGGGTTGCTGCATGTCCCCCTGCTCCTCCATAACACCCCACCATACAAGACTCATGATGTCAAAACCTTGTGCTTCTAGCCCCATAATACTGTGGATGCTGTGAATACAGAGCCTACAGTCTGGGTATGATCATTTGTTGAAGATACAGTTCCAATATTTAAGGAATTACTTCAACAAATATTTATTGAGAGCATCCCATGTGCCAGACATTATGTTGCGCACAAGGGATAGAGCAACAGAAAACGCAGTTGAAGTTTATTAACAAGTCAAATCCTCTATTTGCTTTTCTTAAAGAACATCAGGGGGGCCCATTCACACCTTCCCTTTCCTTTTCACCTTTCAGCAGCTGCTGAATGCTCTTTACAAAATGGCCTCCCCCAAGCTTTCTCTCTCTCCACACAGTTCTTTGTGATTTCTGTTCTTCTCCTCCGCCCCCTTGGGTGTCCATTATTTTATAGATGAACTTAGCTTCTCTCTCAGCCAGTCAGAAGTCTACCACTTTTGGAAGAGGGAACAAATGGAACCCTGAAAAAGCAAACACAGACTTATCTTTAGAGGCTAGAAAAGGAGGAAAGGCTGTGAACATCCATGCACTAATTTTTGTGCTATATTGGTATCTAGTAAGTCCTCCCCAAGCAGAGAGGAAGGCCACCTCACTGAATACCAGCTGACCATGAAATCCTCCCCCACATAGTTTGAAGCTGACCATACCATCTCTGGAATTGTCCCAAGGTCCCTGCTGCCCTCCATCAGCCAATGCTCCTATTCCTCCCTGATGCCGCCCGTTGACCCTAGTTTTTCTGGCAGGGTGACAATTTCCAATTAATTTTGAAAAATCATTAAGTAAAGGTCTTCTTTTATTTTCCAGGACCTGAATTAAATGCTGGGAACACAGAGATAATTAAGGACAATTGCTGTCTTCAGAGATTTCATAACTTAATGGGGCAAGCAAACATGATGCAATAAGTTCTATGTCTGCGACCTGAGCAAAGTACAGAAAGAATGAGCCATACAGAGGTGAATTCTGTTTTCAGTATGTTGAGCCAGAACTGATGGTGGGAATCCAAAGGTCAGGTCTCCCATTTAGGAATAAATAAAGGCAGAGATAGCATGAGGTTTTACACATAGGGAGTAAGGCCAAGAGAAGGCTGGACAAGCGTTCTGGGTCTAGGAATACAGGGTTTAAGTTTTCCCAGATGGCAGGTGTCAGAAGTGAGCCTTAGCCCAAGAGCCAGGATATCAAAGGGAGGAAAAATAATACATGCTGTCACCTATCCAGTGCAATCCAAGAGTCTGGGACCAGATTAATGGATAGTTGAAACAAGACAATCAGATCTCAGTGACCAGGGCAGACAAAGGTCCAGAACCCAGGACAGGTAGAGGCAGGGGATGAGTGAGCAGCTAGTGTGGGGAGTAACAGAGACAAGATAGAAGAAGATCTAAGAACAGAGAGTTTCCCTAAGGAATGCTGAGTGAGACGCAGAGACCAGGACTAAACATGGATGTCAAATGTTCTTGAGAGAACAAAGAATGAAAAAGAAGTCTTTGGCTCACACCCTAAGAAAGCAGTTGCAGAACAAAACACCAAAAAAAACGGAACTCTCACCCAGTTATTACGCAGGGCTCTGCTGAGAAAGGTCCAGAAGCTGCAGAAAAAGGGCTGGGTGACTGTTTCCTATGGCACAGGGGCTCTAAATGCCCCTCAACCTTCAACAAGCACAGCCATGTAATGAGCAATTAGTATGACCCAACTTCTATGCTCAGTGCTTTTACTGCATTCATTGATTTAATCTTTACCAACTCCATGTGCTAAAGATTATCATCCTCATTTTCAGATGAGAGAATGGAAGCTCAGAGAGGTTAAGTAAATTGCCCAAGATCACCCAGCTGCTAGGTGACAAAGCTAAAATCTGAGCCACAGCTCTGCCTGATTGCAAGGCTCATGCCCTTAATCATCAAACTGGCCCAGATTACCATGATTAACCTGTACCAGATCTCGTCACTGTGATCACTCTGAGTGGGAGATAAGGCAAAAAGGGTTTTTATAGGGATAAAAATGTACCATGTGTAGAAACACGCAGGGCAAGGAAGCACTTGTCCGGATTTGACAGCCATGAAGTTAAGGACTATCAAGGGTCATCAAAATGAATGCTGAAGCCCCAGGCCTGGCCCTTGCCCACCTCTCACTATCTTTAGCTGCCACCCCCACTCCTGTTCCTGTGCCTCTGGTCTTCCTTCAGCCCCTTCCACGTATGCTGTGCTTCTTCCCATCTCAGGGCCTTTGCACATGCTACTCCCTCTGCCTGGAACACTCTTTCCTCCTCCTCCCACCTACCTTGACCTAACCAATTACTATTCCCACTCCTAGTACACAACTGAACCTCACTTTCTTACAAAAACCTTTACTGACCACCCTATTCCTCACTAGGTTAGATCTCAGAGAACCCTGCACTTTTTCTTCAAACAATTATCACAACTCTAATTTATTTATTTAAGCAATATATCTTCCTCTCACTAAATGGCATGTCTTGAGAGAAAAGACCACATCTTCTTATTCATCACTGTATCCGCAGTAGTGAACCAGCCCTAGCATCTCCATAAATATCTATTGAGTCAATGAATATATAATGATAAGAAATGGGGTCAGGGTAGGCAAAAAATGTGCCAGTTGATAAAACTTCTTAGCAAGAATCAATCATTCATTCACAAATTCATTCAGTTCACTCAACACATATTAGAACACCTACTCTGTGCCAGGCTCTGTTCTGGAGGTCCAGCCTGGGATTACGGAAATGAGATGTGGCCGTGCTACAGCAAGGACCTCAGAAAGATGATATGAACATCCTATGGGTCAAGAAGAAGGTGGAAGTTCAATGTCTACTCCCAGCACGGGGCAATGAGAAAGCTGAATCCTCTCTTCCCCACATAGAAGGTGAGGCTTCCACGTGTAAAGACAGCAGAGTATGTGATGTCTTCAGTTAAGAATGAAACTGCTGTAAACAGACGAATGGATAAAGAAGATGTGGTACATATATACAATGGAATACTACTCAGCTGCAAAACAGAACAAAATCATTCCATTTGCAATAACATGGATGGACCTTGAGAGAATTATGTTAAGTGAAATAAGCCAGCGAGAGAAAGATAATCTGTGTATGACTCCACTCATATGAGGAATTTAAAATTATGGACCAAGAACAGTTTAGTGGATACCAGGGGAAAGGTGGGGTGGGGGGTGGGCACAAAGGGTGAAGTGGTGCACCTACAACATGACTGACAAACATTAATGTACAACTGAAATTTCACCAGATTGTAACCTATCAATAACTCAATAAAAAAAAAAAAGAATGAAACTGCTGTAAAGGAAAGGACAGGAGGGAGAGTGGCAAACAAGGCAGAGATACAGAGTCTGCTACAGCAGAGTTCTGAAGAGAGCAGGAGGAAGAGGGAGCAGGAAGGAAGCAGGTGGAAGAGAGCCCAGGTGAGAAAGGGCTGGATATGTTTTGGGGATTGGGCCAAAGGCAGCAGGAGGGGAGGGGGCCTGGAGTGGTGGGCATGAACCCAGGAAGGAGAAAGCAGTGGAAGTAGGTCCCAGTGGCTGACATGAGTAAATGAAAAGACGTAAGAAAATCAGTGAAGAAGGATCCTTAGGAGAACTGCTAAGAGAATCACATGTTTTTTCATGAAATTCAGAAGTACAGAGTCGAGAGCCCTGTGATGATTCATGTTCTTTCCTGGAACCTGATGTGTTGCCAAGATTGGCTATAGAACACTGTGGTCTGGAGAGTGAATTCAGAAAGACAACAATTGACTCTGTTGTTCAGGGGCCAACATAGAATCTGGGAAGGAGCTTCCAGCAATGGAAGGTGGAGATAAGCCCCCACAGCTCTCACTCTGAGATTTTTCTAATTTTCTGCTTAAGGGCTAAAAACGTTGTCTTTGAAATCTGAAGACAAGAAAAATCAAGAAACCAATAGCTAACACTTACTGAGTATTTACTATTTACCAGGCAGTGTGTGAATCATGAAGTGCTTTGTAAATTTAATTGTCACATCAGTCCCATAATGTAGGAACCATTAGCATAATCATTTAACAACTATAAAGACTATGAAAAGTTAGCACTTTGTCTAAGGTCAGCTCACAAGCAGGAGAGTCCATCTGGGTCCAGAGCCCCCTCTCTTTAACCACCAAGTTATCAAAATAACGATAGCTAACTCATGCCTAGTGCTCACTCTGTAAGTCAGGTACTTTTGGTAACATCATGCATTTATTAACTCTTTTCATTCTTACCCCTCTTGAGGTAGACACTGCTATTCTGCCATTTTAGAGATGAGGAAACTGAGGCACAAAGAGGTCAAGAAACTTGCCCAAAGGTACATAGCTATGAAGAGGTAAACTTGGACTCAAAATCGGGCAATCTGGCTCAAGAGCCTTTGTTCTCCATCACCACACTGCCTGCTCCCATGAGCTGTCCCTCCAAATGGTATCATTGGAGGCAGGAAAAAACAAAAACTAACTTTTGTACTTGAGCTTCATTGTGCTACAATTTAGATACCATTGGTTAAGCTCTCACTTCCTTACTTGAATGAACAAAGAGTAGAAAATCCTGGGGGATAATGTCTTGATCGCAAAAGTATAAAAGGCAATTTCTCTTCGGCTAAAGGCATGCACCTCGTAAGAAATCCAGCTACTGTTTTGTGCGAAGTTAATCACTGCTTTCCATTTGTCCTGGGTACCTTATTTAAGGGTGTGGTCTTTAATACACTTTAGTTCCCATCCACAGAGACATGGTGTTGGCTTGCTGTGGTCTTTTCCATTTCCATGGACTCCTGGAGAACTACCGTTTAGAGATCACCCGCTGAAGCTAATCTTTTGATCTCCAGTAAAGGAACTTCATTTTCAGCATAACCTGTTATAATCTTCCTACACAACTGGTTTCTCCAGCTTGTCTCAGTGAGAAAAATGTTTTGTGGAAAGTTTTCTCAGACCAGAAAAAAAGCAAAACAGGTTTTGCCTGACACTTACCACGCTGAGCATCCAGTGCCCTTGTTCCAGAGCTTCTTCCTCGCTGAACATTGTGGAGGCACGTTCTCTGCCATTTCCTTAGTCTCACAATCAAGAAACACAGACAGGTTTCATAAAAATTGAAAAAGGGCAGGGAAAAAAATCTAAGTCCAGTCATTGTGCCTGTGTTCATGCAAACGTTAACGCATCACAGCTGCAAAAAATATTCCTACTTTGCAATCAGAGTCCAGGAGTTCAATATAAATGCACTAATCCTTGTAATTTTCTTGTAAGGCAAGCCACAAGAGTACTCATTTCTTCAAGGCACAGAGAAGGAAAGTCTTGCCAAGCTTACAAAACTAAGAAACAGACATTTAGAGCAAGCTAAACTTATTTCTCATTTTCTCCTTTATTTTTATGTATTTATTCTTTTCTATATAATTATACTTTCTAACCAGTTCTATTAGCTGTAGATCTCACATAGTTCCATTGCTAATAATAAAAATAATAATTATAGTAGTCCCTGTTTATTGAGTACTTACTAGGTGCCAGGCACCATGCTAAGCCTTTATACGTAGCAACTCATTTGAGTGTTACAACTACATTAGCAAGTAAGTAGTAGGATTATTTCCATTTGACAGTGGAGAAAGCTGAAGCTTATAGGAGGAAAGTAACTTCACCAAGACCCGGCACATAGCAAGCCTTCATTTCAAAGCCACACTTCCTCTCATACCACCCGAGCCCTGACCTACATACCACACACCATTAAAATCATGAAACTTAAAGAAGTGTCCATATGGATATTGTTTTTAGCTGTCTTTTTATTTTAATAAGGCAAACAAAAAAACACAAATAATGCTTCCACTATAACTTGATGTAATTTAACAAGGTGCCAAGTTTAATCAAACCCAGGCACTTCTTCAAAAGCCACGATGGAAATGAACCAGAAAAAAGAAAAAAGCCATCAGGAGCAGGAAGAGAATGCCAAGTACTTGTGTTGAATCAGGACCACTCAAAACATAAAGAAATAAAAAATGGAGCTTGAAAAGTAGTATAAATGTCAAATGTTTTGAAGCACTGTAATAAATTTACCCTAAAACAAGGTAAAAAGATGTGTTAAATGGAATTCAAAGGTACATTCCCAGTGCAATAGTACATGAGTAAATAAGATTAGCATGTAACATAAATATTTCTGATAAGCGGAGAAACAGAGTTACTTTTTCTCAGTCCCACTTCCCAGTGGGCTCCCCTGCCCTGCTAGCTGCCCAGCTCTGTGGAGCTGCCTCACTACCTCTCCAGATCCCAATGTATCATTTTACCTCTAAATCACTATTTCTGCACACCTTCCCTGTCACTGCCAATGGCACTACTTCCTCTTCTGAGATCTCCACCCTAGTGACCACTGGTTCCTCCTTCTCCCCCAACAGTGAGACCTTATGAGTCATCATGTTCCAACAACCCTTTGTCTACATTGCTCTAGTCCTTACCTGGCACAGCCCCATCTCTGCCCACAAAGTTACCGCCAAGGCCTCAGTCCTGGTCTTTGCAGCAATTCTCTCTTCTGCTCTATCCTGTGCATCACAGCCTAAGCAATTGGTCTAAATCACACCTTTCATAATGTTATTTCTATACTCAGGAACTACCGGGGGCTTTTTACTAGCCCCATGCCATTCAGGGCTCTCAGTGCATTCCTTTTTATATATCCAGTTCTCTCACTTTCCACCATGACTGTGTCTGTTCAGCCAAACCTCTTTTCTGCCTTTCCCTTTCATATTGTCATCACCCTGCGGATCTGAAATATGGCAGCCTATACCTGAACCTGTTATTTAGACAGATCAACACAAGCAATATGCCAATATGAGCACATGTTCATACTATGGGACTTGCAAAAATTCATGAGGAAAGATTCCCATGATCCAATCGTTTCTCAGAGGTCCAGCAGATGACTTTAATTTTTTTGTTTTGGTATGGTTTTTATTATTTTATTTTTGGTAAAGCTGTGTTTATGAGAAGTTTTTCCTTTATACTTTTATAACAAAGTAAATGATAGAATCCCATAACATTAAAATGGAGACTTTCAAGTGTAATTAATCCCCTTCTCTCATTTTACCAAGGAGGAACTAGCATGCTAGACAGGTTAGGTGATTTGTTCTAGATTCCCAGAACTTACTCTTTTGGGCTCCTGGCCATCATCCAAGTTTTAGAGGACCACTCAACTCTGGTTACCCTCATTAATGAAGAGAGCGAGATGCATAAAGCAGCATTGCCTGAGGCATGCTCATTCCATGGCCAAGGAAAACTTGGTTTAGTAATTCAAACAAGTACTCTACTGAAGAACTTCTTGAATGTTTATGCGTAGTATGACCTTCCAGAGAAAGAAAGGGGAAAGTAGAAATATAAAATGCAATGTTTCCCAAACTTGGTCATCATGGTTAACACATCTTGGCTCAAAAAAATACTTTGCAGGGCTGGAGTTCCACAGAACACGTTTGCAAAAAAGGCTGTTATAATTATTGACATCGCTGCCATGGAAGTTTCTGATTCCAGAGACAGGTAAAATCCTAAAAAGAGAAGAGAGCTGAGAGACTGTGCTGAGCTTATTATTATAACAATAACAACAACGAACGTTTATGTAGCACTTGACAACTTTGAAAAACATTTTAACACATAGTAACACACAAAAGGAGCGTTAATTCTCCATTAAAAAATGTCTCTTTGTCACTGTTAATTGGAGGGATCCTCTGAAAGGCTGTGTTACACCAATTCAGTACAGCTAGGTTCTTGTTGCAGAAAGATAGCCAAATGGTAAAATACTATAATTAGAAGAGTCTTAAAATTAAACTAATCTACTGATTCTCAGACTTCATACCTGGAGAAAATAGGTGTTCAACTACTAATAGTGAATAGCAGTGTGCCTTTTCTCAATTCAAAGAAAAAGTAACGTAACGAATAGGAAGCCTGAGAAGGAAATGAATTCTACCAACAATCAATGAGCTTGGAAGAAACCCCTGAGCCCCAAATGAGAGTGGCAGCCCTGGTTGACACCTCGATTTTAGCCAAGTAAAACCTTGAACAGAGAATATAGCCACACCACACCAGACTTCTGCTCTACAGAAACTGAGAAGATAAAGCCATGTTGTTTAAAGGCACTACACTTGTGGTAATTTGCTATGCAGCAATAGAAATACAGATTCTTGCTAGGTTCTCATCAGAAAAATGGGGAAAGGACATGACAAAGGCCATGCGACAGTTTGGTGGAAGTGTAGGTTGCTAATCCTTCTTAGAGGAAAATCTCACACTAAGTATTAAGGGTTTTAAATATGTCTATACCCTTTTAACCAGTCACTCCACCTCTGGGAATTTACTCTAAAAAAAATAGAGATACATACAAACAACGTCACTGTATCATTATTTATAACAATAATAATAATAATAATAATAAATGTCTAACATTAGGAAAATGGTTGACATAATTATTGTGTAACCATATGATAGAATATAGGTCAGCTATTAAAAATAATCTTTTCAAATAAAATTTAGTGACTCATGCAAATGATTGTGATGTAACGCTAGATAAAAAAAGCACCCTTTAAAACATGATGAAAATGGTGCAGTCATTTTGGAAAATAGTTTGGTGATTTCTCAAAATTTTAAACATAGAATTACCATATGACCCAGCGTTTCTACTACTAGCTATATAAACAAGGGAAATGAAAAAATGCCCACATGACAACTTGCACAGGAATATTCACAGCAGCATTATTTATAATAGCCAAAAGGTAGAAACAATCCAAATGTCTAACAGTTCCTGAACGGACAGGTAAAAAGTGGTATATCCATACAATGGAAGGTTGTTCAGCTGAGAAGGAATGAAGTACTGAAACATGCTACACATGGATGAACCTTGAAAACATCACGCTAAGTGAAAAAGGCCAGGCACAGAAGGCCACATATTGTATGACTTCATTTATATGAAATGTCCAGAAAAAGCATAGAGATAGGAAGTAGAATACTGGTTTTCAGGGTCTGGGGGAGGGGAAAATGGAGAGTGAGTGCTAACAGGTACAGAGTTTCTCTTTGGAGTGATAAAAATGTTCTAAAATTAATTATGGTGATGGTTGGACAACTCCTCTGTGAATATACTACATTGCACATATTAAAAGGGTATATTTTATGCTATGTAAATTATATCTTAATGAATCTATTCTTTAAAAAAGGCTAAGAAAAAATATTATTTATGATATGACTCAAAATTTGTGAAAAGAAACTATGTGCATAGAATAAAGATTGGAAGGAAATTTACCAAATAATAACACTGGCCATTCTTTGGCAGTTCAATGCCAGAAAATTTTTTTCTTTTTCTCTTTTTTGTATTCTCAGTTTTGTAGAATAAATACATAAATATTCAGATCTGAAAATTGATTATGTTAAACATTTTTTATACTACCTAGCACAGTCTATCCCACAATCTAAAATAAGAAGATATTTCATTTAGTATGTAACACTATTCCTAGTTACTTAATGTTTCATAAAACAGAATTTCATGGTGTTTGACAAAGAGAATAATAAATTCTGGGTGATCTTCCAACCCTATTTAAAAACCAATTATTTAGTCCAACCCTCTATCTCTCTTTTTTCAATACCCTCTTTTTAATGTTGATAGAATCCAAGAGTAATTAGTATAAATTTAAGCACATGGTGCTGCTTTTCCAAAATGAAGCCAAAAGAATGAATCTTTAGTTTTCAGAAATTCATACCTACTGAGGTAGGAAAGAGTTTGCTAAAAAATATAATCCTGCTGCACAGATATCCATAGAATAGCCAAGCTACAGACATCCAACGGATGTAGACTATTGAGGCGGGCAGCGCCTCAGAATGTATTCAAAGGTCCTTTGATAATTCAAACTGGTATGTGGCCACAACAGTGATACAACCATTCATATTCACATGAAATCACATAATGCCTTGCACCATTGTTTAACTCTGTGTGTATCTCTTACCCTCCTAAATGATAGCAAGGTCTCTATGAACAGGGATCACAGAGTATCCCCATGGAGCCCAACATAGTGATAGCTCATGGTAAGAGATGCTCTAAAACAGCTTGAAGAGAAAGGCCATATATTTGTTACAAACTGCATAGGCACTGAAGAGGGATCCATAAATTATCTCATTACTCCTCACAATAACTCTATGAGGTATGTATTATTTGCATCCTTACTTTATAGGTGGGGAAATTGAAGCTCAGAGAGGTTAAGTAACCCGCCCAGGTTACAATAAGAAAGAGGCAGAGCTGGGATCTGAACCCAGGAAGCAGAACTCAAAAGTAAGACAATAAAAACAATAAACATTTACTACAATTCAAGCAATGTTCTATGTTTTATTAATTTATGTATATAATTATTAGCCCACTGACAATATAACATTACTCAATCCTCAGAACAACCCTATGAAATAGGACCAATTATTATTCCCATTATTATACTGTCTGCTTTCATAATAAAATGATTCATATTCCTCTTTCGGATCACAGCTCTCAAATTTCAGCTCTTCAGAAGTGACTCTGTAATCTATTAGGCTCTCCCTGTATTCTCTGATTGAGCGGAACTTTAATTTCACCTCAATAATTTGTGTGGTCATTTAATTTTTGTCTGTTCACCCAATAGACTAAAAACACTAGAAGAGAATATTATTAATGACTAAGGTAATTCTGACTACTGTAAAAGAGAAACCCTGAACTCTCAGAGGCTTCAAGAGGAGTTCACTTCACACTCACACAGTCACCTTAACGGGTGCTCGGCAGGAATATTTCTACACCGTGATTCAGGAAGCAGCCTCCTTGCATCTCACCCTCCACCTCTCCCGGGCCTCTAACCCTTCACCTTGAGCAGGTGGGTGGGAAAAGATGGACAGTAAAGAGGATCAACTAGGAGGTTTTGTTAATGGGCCCAGCCTAGACATGGTATACTTCACTTCTATCCACATTCCATTGGCCAAAACACAAGCACATGGATACACCTAACTGCAAGGGAGTCTGGGAATGTGGTCTAGCTGGGAGCTAAAGAAGAAGGGAAAACGGGTTTGCCAAACAGCTAACCTGTCTCCTTCACAGAACAGACCATCACATATGTACCTTCCCCTCTTGCGCTATTATAAGAGGCTGTGCAGAAATGAGGGGCTATCCACCCTTCCATGTGACCTCTTGTTTCACCCAATGGTGTGTCCCCACCCCTCACGTTGTAAGACTTTCTTAATGACATCCTGAGACTCTCAGACTTGCATTTATCCCTAGACGATCTGATCATTGGTACTGACGCTCCTACTGCCTGTTTCTTCAACTTGGATTCTGGCAACTTACAAATCTGAATCTCAAGTTCTGACCATTTACTTTTTATAAATTAAAATATTTACTAGAAAAAAACATAATAGAAACTCATCTGGCCACCCTGTAAAAGGGACTAGCTTCTATTTTCCAAATTTGCTCTACTTTTCGACTTCATTCAGAGACTGGAAGGCTGGCTCCTACTATGGTGACTAGCACCTTGGCAGCTCCATTTCCTGGTTGGAATGCAAAATCCCAAATCTCTATCCCAGCCTTCATTCAACAACTGAGAGGATATTTCTAAGACAGAGACCTCACTCTGGAGCAGGCTGGAACCCAGCCCTCTACGTATAACTTGCCAATGCAATTCAATAAACCTTTCTTGAGGACCTGCTCGATGCAAGCCACCCTGAGAGTCAGCGGCAGATGCGAAGGTTAATATATGAGTGGGTCAGGAGGTGGACAATCTAGGAGGGCCAATGGACTATAAACAATTACCATTTGGCAGAGAAAAATGTCATGCATGCTAAATAAGATACTGGTGACGTGCACAATATTTGCTCAGATATAGATGGCGCATTCCCCTACTACAGAACTTCACAATTCGTTGTTACTAGTAGTAATAGTTATAGAGATCATAATCATAATGGCAGCTGCTAAAATTTGTTGGAACAATTGCAATGTGCTATGTTTAGTGCTTTTTCAGCTATCCAATCCTCACAACTCTCTGCATTAGGTGTTATTTTCATTATTCTCATTTTACAGGTAAGAAAACGGAGGCTTAGGGAGATCAAGTAAATTGCTGAAGGCTCCATGGCGAGTTAACAGTGGAGCCGGGACTATTTCCAGAGGCCAACTCTTAACTGCTCGCTCGGCTGCCTGTATAACACATTCCACTATTATGAAAACTCAAAGAAATGGAGGTCCTTCCAAAAGTTTTCCCTTCAGAAAGTACTCCTGGAGACAGGACACTTCAGGTTCACCAGGAGGATTTAAAAGCATATCCGTGGCAATTAATCAGGAATGGCAAATGGCTTATTGCAACCCAGACTTTTTCAATTTGCAAGCACCAAATACACGTTTAGTCATGGAGTTGGAAAATAATAAAATAAAAATGAAACCTTGGGGAAATAATATGAATCACACCTTAAGACTATATTTTTTTAGTCTTCCAAAGTCATTGTTCTTTATATTTAAGGGCAACTACTGGTTAACTAGGAAGGAGACAGGATGCTTACTACCTTTATTTCCAAAGCAGAATTAATTTTTCAGTCCAGGTAGGAAAAAGTACTTTGGACTTTCCTTATGCCTTCTCTTTTAGTTAAAAAGAAAAGAAAAAGAAAGAGAGAGAGAGAGAAAAAAAAAAGAGTTCCCTGCTCTTATGCTTAAGGAAATAAAATACAATATGTTTAAAATTGCAATGTGGAGTCTAGATCTGTTTTTACCAGCATAATTTCAGCTTTCTCCAAAAACATCTGTAAAAGAAATTACGAGGAAAAAGACTCCGCAGCAGATTTTAGAGTCAGGTGATACAAAGTAACAGATTTATCTACTGCAGGGTCCCTCTCCTGTGTCCCCAACCTCCCTTTCTATGTGTTCTTCACTCTCCGAGGAGGAGGTGGAACAGGGAACCACATTTCTTTTCCCAAGGTCTTGTTTATTATCTCTTCATGATTTTGTATTAAAGGGGAAGAAGGAGGTAGAAAAATGGCAATCAGAGTGTTCCTTCAAAGATTATTAGTGATATTTCTGTCAAATGCAAATGAATCGAACTTTGGAAACAATGATTTGGTTTCTCATAAGCCTCTAGGTTTCCATTTGGGCATTCTCCTTCCCCATCTCTTTTTAATTGGCCATCAGTCAAATAAATGTGTCCCGAGAATCTGTTTTAAGCAAAGCACCCTTCTAGGCAGAAAGGATTACAAAGTTAAATAAGAAAGCCAAGCCCTCCAGAAGCTTAAAACCTATAGAGAATCCATAGGAAAAGGTTTGGAACCAGAACCAACAATTTGTTAACCTGGAGGTGGCATTACGATGGGGGGAGATTGGAGAAGGAAGAATAGATTGCTTTAAAAATTTTACACACGTAGTTTTCTTTACAAGGAACATGTATTACTTTAGTATTTTTTTTTTAATTTAAAGCCTAGTTAGAGAGATAAGATATAAAAATACAAACAAAGGCATCTAAGAGGTGAGTCAGAGGACTGAAAGCCTGCCCATGGGTCTGTGGAAGGTTTGCTTGGTACTGTTCGATTTTAATCATGTTTGATAAAGGTATCAACGTCCGGCATGCTTAGGTATCCTCAAGCATCATGGACTGTATTCAGTCCCAGCAAATCTCAATTCTGAATCCAGGTTTATTTTACTAATGGTGACTTTAAGTTTCAATTTTAGTGCTGTCGTGACAAAGAATGTACTTTCATAACGCCCACTGGTCTCCAACAATGCCCAGTGTTTGACCACATAATCAGAAATTTCTGGCTAATTTTGGGACGCATATACTTATCTCCAAAATTTATGGAATGATGTATTCTTTTGATGAGCACAGCTTCCTTTCAGATGGATCAGTTTCCTTAAAAATGAGCTACAATGGGGGCCGGCCCGGTGGCGCAGCGGTTAAGTTCGCACGTTCCGCTTCTCGGCAGCCCGGGGTTCGCTGGTTCGGATCCCGGGTGAGGACATGGCGCCGCTTGGCAGCCATGCTGTGGTAAGCGTCCCACGTATAAACTAGAGGAAGATGGGCACGGATGTTAGCTCAGAGCCAGGATTCCTCAGCAAAAAGAGGAGGACTGGCAGTAGTTAGCTGAGGGCTAATCTTCCTCCAAAAAAAAAAAAAGAGCTACAATGATGAAGCAGATGTTTGATTATCCAGATACACCAAGGTGGCTGGCAAAATCTTAAAACATTATTCTTATACATGAAACACTGTGAATCTCTTCTGCAATTATGATTTCAGTTTCTTCTAAGTAACTCTGCAAGTGCATGAGCTTAGGAATGTTTATAAATGAGAGAATTATGCATTCCTCCCATGCCTCTCAATAAAATATTATCTCATCAGATAATTCTTCTCTTATCTCTTATTAATATAGCATCTCTTTTCCCTTTATCCTCTATTTCTGTACCCTGCTTTATTTGTCACATCACCATCTGACTGTATAATATCTAGGTATTTGTTTATTGTCTATCGTGTTTTTCCCTCTACTAGAATGTGGCAAAGACTAGTCATCCTCCAGGATCCATTCTCCCAGGGATATAGAGCCCTTGAATTTATCTGTGTATATGATCTTTCAGAATCAAAACTCTATTTCCCAGCTTCTGTTAGGGCTAGGCAGTGACCATGTAACAAAACTCGGGCTAATGGAATATTTTGGAAAGCGATGTGGACAACTTTTGGGGTGTGTCCTTTAAAAGGAGTGGGCACGCCATTTCTTACCCCTTTCCTTCTGCCTGTAGTTGGGAACATGGATGCAATGTTGAGCCATCTTGGACCAAGTGGATGAGAAATATACCAGATGGAGCCTGGGTCCCTGGATGATGTTGTAGGACAGAACTTCTAAACAACCATGGGCTACTCTTAAGTGACAAAGAATTATGCTTCTATCTTAATTTAAACCACTCTTATTTTTGGTCCCTGCTAAAGATGACAGAAGCTATATCCCAGCTACTACATTTCAAGATTCCAGGAATGTTTCTGTCTTGTTCACTATTATTTCTCTAGTTCATTAATAGTACTTGGCACATAGTAACAGGTGCTGGATAAATAATTGTTGAATGAATCAATGAATGTTCAAATGCTATGTCCAATCTGAGTCTGAGTATCTTTACTTGTTTGAACAAATCAGCATTACACTTATTTTTGTTTGGTTTGGATTTTGTTTTTACCTTAACATCTTCTAATTCAATGTCTTCAAATGTCTTGTCCCATTAGTAGGCAAATGATGCATTTCAAACCACTAATTCACAGGACCTTTTGGTTTCCCAAAGTCCTTAATCTGAAAAACGTTGTTGAAGAGAGTTTTTCAATAAGTTTCCACTGCCTAGCCATCTGACAGCATTAAAATAAACTAAATATTAATACTCTGCCTCAACTTCTTCCAAGTATCCCATTCCATAAACCGGCCATAGTTAAGGGCAGAAACACTTAAGTCATTAACAACCTCAATCATTTTCTCCATCACATCATGCTAGGAACCTGCCCTACACTTTCTCCTGAAGAAGGATGAAATGGAGCTTGGTTATCCCAATCATCTCTTCAACTTATACAAACTCTTGGAAGCCTTGTACTCCCTCCTTTCTTTGCATATCACTAAAAGTGAACTCAGTGTCTACATGTTTATAAAAAACTTCTCAAAATCCTCGGCAAGTAGTTAGATCCTTTTAGTCATATTTGCTAGATACTAATTATTTTGTAAAACCTTCTTTTTTGTTGTTTTGCAAAAAAACTTTCCAAGATAGCACTTAGGATTCAACACATGGGCTATAAGGTTAGATGCCCTGACAGAGAATAACTTGGTATATTGGGGTAGCCTACAAAAGGTTCACAAAAGGGATGAGATATACTTACCAAGTCTTTGTAAAATGGCCAGCATCTTAAGTAGTGGAGTGAATGGGGGCATGACAGGAAGAGGGAACCAGCTCAGGCAAGGGCTTGGAGGCTGGCAGGGGACAGAATAGCACTATTCATAACAGCTTCAAATTGGGAACAATCCAAATAACTGTTAACAGTGGAATGGATAAAGAGTAGGATAGTCATGAAATGGAATGGAATAGTAAATAGCAATGAGAATGCACAAACTACAACTACACACAACAACATGAATGAATCTCACAGATAAAATGTTGGGTAAAAGAAGACATACAAAATAGTACCTACTATGAATTCCTTTACATAAAGTTCAAAAATAGAGCAAATGAATGTATGGTGTTAGAAGACAGGATTGGTTCCTTTTGGGGAAGGGGGAGAGAGAGAGAGAAAGACTGGAAGAGGATACAAGGAAGTTGTCTAAAATGCTAATGCTCCATTTGTTGATTTTGGTGCTGGTTACATCTCTGTGTCCACCTTGTGAAATATATGGAGCAGTATACTTTGTACGGTCTGCGTATTTCTCTGTAGGTATGTTATACTTCAATCATCATCAACATCATCATTGTAAAGAGAAAAGGGCCAAGAATAGTAAGGATACTTCTAAAAAGAAGTTGTTAAGCCTTCCTAATGTTATTGGCACAGTGATGAATAAATTAACCAACACACTAGATCAGAGGCTCAGAGAGGACCTATGCATACATGGAACTTTGGGATATGAGAAGGGTGGCATGTCAGCTTAGAAATAGAAAATGGATATTGCAATGGAAATAGATTAAAATGAGATCTTGCCTCACATCTTATACAATATCAAGGATTTAAATGGATTAGGGATTAAATGTCAAAAACAAAACTTTAAAACTCTTAGTAGAATATACAAGTGAATATCTTTTAGGCTTCAGGTAGAGACACATTTCTTTAAAACAAGAAGCACTGACCATAAAATAAAACTTCAACAAATTTGACTATAAAAATTAAGAGTTTTGTTTACCAAAAGAAATATTACAAAAAAGAAAAAAAATTTAAAATTGTGAAAATATGAGCAATACACATAAACAAAAAAGAATAATATCAGGAATATATAAAGAACTCCTACAAATCAATCAGAAGCACTAGCAACCCAATAGAAAATGGGCAAAAGATTTGAGGCATTTCACAAAAAAAGAAGCCATATGGCCAATGACAATACAAAGATCTGGTTAACATCATTAGTGATCAGGAAAATGCAAAATTAACCACGGAAATATATTTTTAAACCTGCTTGATTGGCAAAAATAACAAATTGAAAAATGTCAAGTATTAGAGAGGAAGGTTGATCCAGAGAATCTTTTATACATCACTGGGGGCAGGGGGCATGGAGTCTAAAAGGTGCAGGCACTTTAGAAAACAGTTTACCCTTATCTCCCAAAATGAATATGCACGTATCCTAGGTTTCAGCCATTCCACTTCTAGGTATATATCCAAAAGAAAATTTGGGAAATGTATAACAAGCAACATATACAAAAATGGTCATGGAAGCACTGTTTAAAATACTAAAAATGTGAAAACACTCTAAATGTCCATCAACTGGAGAACACATGCACAAACTATGATATAGTTACACCGAGGAATATTATACAGCAATAAAAACAAAGGAACTACAGCGACATACAACAGTATATATGAAACAGAAACAATGTTATGTAAAAAAATTCTCAAAAGATTACACATAGTATACCTTTATGTAAAGTTCAAAACAACTAAAATGTAATACATATAGTTTTCTTATTGAGGTGAAATTCACATAACATACAATTAAGGAACTATTTTAAAGGGTACAATTCAGTGGCACTTATTAAAAATGTATAGTTCTTAAAAATACATGTAGACGCAACAACACTGTATACAAAGGGGAGTCAAGGAATGACGGACATGGGGGATACACGATGATGGTACGGTGGTGGAGGGGACAGGAAGAGGTGTGGAATGGCCAAAAGAAGGGACTCATACAGCTAGATATAGGGGTTTTCAAGGTCTCAGCTCTAGTTTTGGCTGGAAGGTTTATGAGTGTTTTATTATTGAAAATGACCAAATACATAAACAAACAAATAAATAAACAAACTGGTCCTCTTTGCCCCCTCATATCAACAGATGCCATCAACAACTTTCTGCAAAATATAGGAGGCAATATTCACAATAGTTGTTTTGAAAACAAAACAAGAAAATTCCTATTCTATTGAGAAAAATTACATCACTTTAAAATTTTAGAGGTAGTAATTTCTTTGGGGAAAAAAATGGTTACGGCGAAATGGCAAAAAGCCTCTGAAATTAGCATTATATTTGGAATATATTTGGAATAAGTCACATGGACTCCTGCAAGGGAGAAAGGTGGTCAGTTTTCTTATGATGGAACATTTTGCCTTCTCACTCCTGGCAGGACACAGCTGATATCCCACCTCCTCCGGGAAGCCTTCTCGGACTATACAAATCCTCCTGCTGCTCTTGCAGCACTTAGAGACTATATCTCACAATTCAGAGTTATTCTGTCAGGGTCCCTAGAGAAAAATCTGTATTTTCAGGGAAATAATACAGAATTTTGGTTAAAAATCAAAGCTTAAGAATCAAAGAGAAACAACAGCAGTAGTGCCAGGTACCGTTCTAAACGCTTTAAAATTAAGAACATTTTTCTTAACATTTAACATATAACAACCTCTTTTTCTTAACATTTAACATATAACAATCTCTTAATCTTTACAACAACTCAAAGAAGGTTAAATTATTATCCTCACTTTAGAGGTGAGGAGACAGCAGCACAGAGAGCTTAAGTAACTTTCATGAGGTCACAGTGCTGGTAAGGACAGGGTCAGACTTGAATCCAGGCAGTCTGGCTCCCACGCTCGCTTAGCCACTATGGAGCCTTAAGCCTTCAATAACTTAACTGTTGTGATAGAATCGGTTCAACGACACACCTCTAGGTCAGAAATACTGTTTGGCCTCTGGCAGAGGGCAGGAGAGTAGGCTCAAGAGCCACCTGGGTTCCAGGCCTGGTTCTGAAACTGATGCCTGAGCAGACCTAGGCAAGGCCACTGCTTCTCTTTGAGCCTCAGTTTTCCTCTCCGTAAAATGAAGGGTTAGATCTGATGGTCTCCAGGGCCCTTCCAGCGCTGATATTTCATGAGCCTGGGATTCCTGGCTTGATTCCTTGCAGCACTGGCCATACTGGCTCTTCCCAGGCCAGGTCCGGCCCCTCCTGCTGGGCTCAGTGTCTCACATTTGGCTCCACTTCCCATAAATAAGAGAAAAAGAACAAGGGAAAAAATATCCTCCTGAGAGACTGGGAGGGATCCCACGGCTGCTCCGACGTATGCTTTGAAGAACTTACAGTCATTAACTAGAGAGAGCTACCTGCCAAGTGAAGGATGGAAAGAAACTAGCCTAAGGGGAGAGATGAACTCACAAAACTTGGCTACATGCAAATTAAAAGGACATCTCTGAGTACTTAAAGAACTGACAATGTTATTGCAACAAGATGAGCCAGCTTCTTAAAGAAGTGAAGACAGGATAAGCCATGAAAACTTGAATGGACCAGAGAACACAGGAAAAACCTGAAAAACTATGCACAAATCAGTTATGTACAATCTTGGAAAACACAGGAATAAATCAAAGATAGCATGGGCATGTCTGCCTCCAGCATCTCACCATGAACTCCTCCAGGGCAAGTGCTGCATCAGGAATCTCTGAATCCCAGGAACCCTGAAGGCAGTGGGGTTCAGAATGAGCTGACATTAACAGAGCATCTACTATGTGACAGGCTGTATCGTGTATTTTTATACTATTTTAGAGATGAGGAGACAGAGTCTATAGAGATCCAGATTTCAGTTCTGTCTTCTGTCATTAGCTACACGAACCTGGTTGAGCAACTTCACCTGTCGAGGCCTTGGCTACTTTATACACAAAACGAGGGGCTGAATAAGGTTACAGAAGATGGGCCTTCGAGATCAAGAATTCCACAGTTCATAAAATTATCAGATACTTATTTTATATTCACCTAGAAAAGCATTCATGCTGGACCAGTTTAATTTGTTTGTATTTCAGACCATTGGAACTCAATGGACTCCACTGTGCAATATACGAATCCAAGAGAAAAACAATTGCAGCTTTGGGTTTGAGTAGCTCTTCTGATTCTGTTCCACATGGTCCTACCCAGGATCACCATGTATGGCTGAGCATGCTGCGCCCTGTATAAGGGCACCTGGCCAAGATGGGCGGGAGAGATGAAATTTCAATCTGGCATGAGCTTTGTGCCCACAAGGCTGAGTCCAAACCAAAGGTACATATGGGTTTGTGCGTTCCTCGGAACTATCCATTAGACACTGAAGGAAAGTAGTGAGCAAGACTGGGAAGCAATGGCCAAGTTTATGTTCCAGTTTATGCTGTATGCAGAACTTAGAATTTTACCTTTGCTCAAAACATTTCCAGACACCTTCCATCTTCAGTCAGTTTGTAAGACCCGTGATAAAACCAATCCTACGCTTCATAGACACACATCAATATTGACCTAAACCAGCATTAGCGAGGATGCTTGATGCACTGTTTCTAAAATCTCAATCCAAGCTCAAGGGATTAAGATGTTATGCATAATGGCAGCATAAATGGAAAATGGAGACAGCCTTTCAAGGTGATTCCTTGGAAAGAAACAACACTTATTTAGCTGAACGTGTCCAGGTATTTAAAATAAATCTATTTCATTACCCTCGTATTTCCAAAGCACGGCAGCTACCAAATAGTTGGCAAAAAGACAAAAAACACAAAAACTTTGAGAAAAACACTTGCTGGATTCCATTTTGGGCTTCTAACGTGTTGGCTTTACATGTGGACATTTCTTTACCACCATTATCAAGTCATTCATTTTGAGCTTCTGATTTTCCTAGCAACAAATTAGATTTGTCCTAGTTCACTCACATTCTTTTTCCTTCATATTGTGATCAAGAGCTACCAAGCCCGTTCATTCTGGATGTCCTGGGCCAGTCTCCATTTCAAATATTCTGCCCCTCTCTTCTCTCAATAAAAAGTTCCCAACTTTTTTATTTGGAAAATATGGTCGCCACAATAATGACATTACCCTCCCAAAATATCAGTCATGCCAAAGTCAGACCATCATTACAGTGCCTTTATTTGGTTTGTGGCCATCAAAAGGAGAAGCGGCTGGTCCATCCAGGGCCTGAGACTATTTTCTTGGCCTCATTAAGGAGAAAAATAATGCATTTGCTACTAAACAAGTTTTACATTCACCAATTTAGAACTCAAATGAACTTTTCCCATTTTCTAGAAAAGAGTTTTTCAAGGCTAAGAAATGACTATTTGATGGAAGGGTACACTATCTGGAAAAACTGAAGCCATGGGGCTTTCCAACTGCCAAACTCCCACACGCTGGCTCTCAAGGCACATCTACACTCACTGTTCAAGTGTCACCGTTTATAATTTGGTGCTAAATCTTTCTGAAACTGGGCTACTCAACATGACCCACGGACAAATTGATTCCTTATTCTGTTAAAACACAGGGATAAGACGAAGTAGGTGTCAGAGGTAAAAGTTACCTAATCTCAAGTTGAAAACGAAGTGATTAAAACTAGGCCAGCATCAAGAAACAGAAACCAAAGGGTCGGGTTTCGGCGAGCAGGTTACCCTCTGCTTGCAGCATTTATGAAAGGAAACAGCAGACTCGGGTTTTGTTGTGCTGCGTCCACAGTGGGTTTTGAGCCTCCTTTCTTCCCAGGTCTCTTATTCCGAATCCTCAGCAGAGAGTAAGAGGAGAAAAGTTACAACTGCAGGGACATTTAAGAACCATTTAGCAAGCATTTGAATACACAACCAGCTTAATTTTTCCTGCAGCCTCACAACCTTGTGAAGTAGGTGAACACTTCATATTAATGGTGTGACTATGGAAAGAAATGTTACTGAGTAATGTTTTTCATACTCAGCTCAGTTGGTCAGAACCCTTGAAGATCACAGAAAACTTTAAATTAAAATGGAAAAATACTAAATTATGTTCCCGCTCGTTTTGGTCATTTCAGCATGATCATGAATAAGCTATAGATTCTGAGTCAGATGTGCAGTTTGCTTTGGACTTTGTTCTTGCTTACTTACTTATAAAACTTTTAAAACGTACTTCTAAATTACAGCAATTCAGTAAAAAATTCAAACCTTCGGGCTTGGTTTCCTCCCCCTAGCAGGCTGAGTCATAAAAATAAATCTTAGCTATTTCAATAGCCAACACACCCCTCACATTAAAAATTGGTATTGTTCCCCATGTCTCCCATTTCATCCAAAGGTCACACCCAGCTCCCATTTGAAGGCAGAAACAGCTCCAGGACTCATCCAGCTCAACATTTGCACATTTAATAAGAGAACAGAACCTCTGCCAAGTTATAGGGGTGAGTTACATCAGAATCTTCCAGAGGAACTTCTGAGGAGTGGCAATAAGCCTGGGCTTTGGGGGGAGCCAGACCTGGGTTCGAGTCCTGACACTGTGTGACCTTGGTCATGTTACTGATTAATGAGCATGAAATGGGGGTGTTCACAGCATCGACCTCATAGACAGCTGCTATGAGAATGAAAGGAGGGAAAAGACGTCTGGGAAGCTCAACGCGTGGCACACAATAGGAGTTCACTAAGTGCTTGCTGTTTTACTGCTGCCGGCATTTCAGGGCTTAGCCAATGATGAAGGAGCATCTCTCCACGTGCTGGAGGAGTGACAAGGTTCCCCCCCAATCAAACCTCCAGCAGGCACTGCTGAGGGAGGTAGAATATTCACTCAACCCAAAATCCAGGGTCAGGACTTAAATCAGGAAGTCATAGACTGCTGGGCTTTAAGAGTTAAGAGGAAACGTGCAACTTACAACTCGTCAAGTTAATATATGCAAATTATATACACAGTGTCTGACACACAGCAGGCAACGAATACATCTGCGCTCATTTTCTTTTACACCCAAAGGCACTAAAATCCCAGACCTTAAAGTGACTTGCTTAAGGTCACACAACCAGTTAATGGCAAAGCAGGAACTGGTAATGGATGTTTTTTTTTGGCGGGGGGAGTGGAGTGCTGCCTCAAGTCTATTATGGAGGGTATTGTGGGTCAGATGGTTTGAAGGAACTGGCCCAACACATTCCAAACTCCAAGAATGATCTCTCCAACCAACAAACACAGCATGCCATCCCATCCATTTTACCACCAACCCCATCCCTGACCACCAGTGAGAAAGAGAAGCTGGATTCCCTATGGTCCATGGCGGAAATCCCTACCTGTAAGGATTGGGTTCTAAAGGGCAGGGATAGAGCTCCGGGGTCTTGAGAGGAGGTGGCTTTCTTTCCTTGCTGGCCCACTGCAGATCACACCAGTCTCAGGTGCCCCCTTATAAACACAAAACGTTTGGAAACTTTCCCAAGGGTTTTTACAGCCAGTTGAAACGTGGGGCCAGGGACAAGGAGGTCCAAATATGTCCCTTCTTTGTCCTCAAGGCCAAGTCTTTGGAGGTGAAAAGCATGGATTTCTGGATTCACAGGACAGAAAAAGACCCTTTTGAATGTCAATGGAAAATTCTGATTCTGTCCTAGGTATTGCACAAAGAAATTGGTTCCAAGCTCTGAGGGTCATGGGGAGGACAGCTAACAAGTCTGCGCTGGGTCTGGGGAAGGAGAGAAGGAGACATCAGGAGCAGGTGGAAAATGCTTTTCTTTATTTATAATACAGGCAGTCATTCAAGAAGTATGTATTGAACACTGACTGTCAGAAAATCTGGGCTGGGGTCCATGGTGGGAGAAGGGGCTGGCAGGGAAGACCATGGAGAGGACATGAAATCCAAGTTCAGGACTGAA
Source organism: Equus caballus (assembly GCF_041296265.1). Classification (NCBI taxonomy): domain Eukaryota; kingdom Metazoa; phylum Chordata; class Mammalia; order Perissodactyla; family Equidae; genus Equus; species Equus caballus. Next base: position 35,936,767 of record NC_091684.1, read on the forward strand.
AGATAAGTAGGAATTAGCCAGGTAGAGAGGGGTGTTCTAAGCCAGGAGTAGACAAACTTTTGCAGTAAAGGACCAGACAAGAAATATTTCAGTTTCTACAGGTCACACAGTCTTGATTGCAGCCACTCGACTCTGCTGTTAAACAGGGAGAAAGGGGCTACAGAAAATACACAAAGGAATGACTGTGGTTGTGTTCCAGTAATCGTCACTTGTGAACAGTGAAATTTGAATTTCATATAATTTTCACATGTCATGAAACATTCTACTTCTTTTGACTTTTTTAACCCTTTAAAAATGAGGAAACATTCTTAGCTTACATCTTAAGAATATCTGAGGTATTAAGGTATATGGGGTTTAGTCAATGTCATTCCTGAACTGGGAAGATGATATGCATTTCTAAACCATAGATTATCTCTTAGACTGTCATACCCAGGGCTGGGACTAGGGTGAGACAAGTGAGGTGCCTAGGGCTCAAAATTTAAGGAGGCACTCACTAACAAGTAGAGGATTGGCCCCTGCGAGATTCTGAGAGTGAGTGCCTCCTTAAATTCTCTACCTTAGGTACCTCAATGTCTCACCCTAGGCCTGGCCCTGCCCACACTTGTGGATAATGGAGTACCTTAATGTGAAGTGCTGACCTCAATCATCACTGCCTCGGATGCCTTTTTGTGATGCACAAATTTTCAGATGACAATCTGGTTCCCAACCAGATTCTGGAATGCAGAATTGGATAATAAGAAAAACAACCTACATAATAAAAAGTTTAGGCAGAAGAGGAGGGAGAAACTATGCCGATTGGATTTTGGAGTAAATGTAGGGGAGAACGAAGACAAAAAATTTTACTTGAAAGTTGTTGCCGGTGGGTTAGTGTGAGAAAGACTGAGAATGAGATCAATGTCCAAAGAAAATGTTTAACAAGTTTCCCTGTGCATTAAAATTGTAAACCTTATTTGCCATTCTCTTGACTGTCATCCATTATACCTACACCTATATCTATATCTAGATATTGCAAATCATACATCTGATAATGGACTTACATGCAGAGTATATAAAGAACCCAATAATAAAAAAAACTTAATTAAAATATGAGCAAAGGATTTGAATAGGCATTTCTCCAAAGATATACAAATGGCCAATAAGTTGAAAAGACGTTCAATATCATTAGCCATCAGGAAAATACAATACAATATGATATCACTTCATACCCACTAGGATGATTATAAGTGAAAAGATGGACACTAGGAAATGTTGGTCAGAATGTGGAGAAATTGCAGCCTGTCACACACCACTGGTGGGAATGTAAAATGGTCCAGCTGCTTTGGAAAACAGTCTGGCAGTTCCTCAAAAGGTTAAACACAATCATATGACCCAGCAACTCCATTCCTAGATATATACCCCAAAGAAATGAAAACACATGTCCACACAAAAACTTGCAGATGGATGTTCATAGTAGTATTATGCATAATAGCCAAAAAGTAGAAACAACCCAATGACCAACAACTGATGAATGGATAAACAAAATGTGGTATTTTCATACAATGGAATATTATTCAGCAGTAAAAAGTAACAAAGTACCAATACATGCTACAACAGAGATGAACCTCAAACCTTGAAAATATTATGCTAAGTGAAAGAAGCCAGTCAAAAGGACCACATACTATGTGAGTTCATTCATATAAAGTCCAGAACAGGGAAATCTATAGACACAGAAAGTAGATCAGTGGATGCTTAGGGCTGGGGGAGGAGGAAGGGCTGGGGGAACGGAGGGTGATTCCTAAAGGGTATGGGGTTTCTTTTTGAGGTGATGAAAATGTTCTAAAATTATGGTGACGGTTGCACATATCTGTGAACATACCCAAACCAATAAATTACATACTTCAAATAGGTGAACTGTATGGTACGTGAATGATATCTCAATAAAGCTGTTAAAAAAAAGAAGAAATCAAAGCATTTCTCTTGCCCTCTAAGGAGACCTGCTATTGGGTTTCAAAGTATGGGCTCTCCTCACACTTGAAAGAGGATCGTGTCTTCGTGTTGCTGAAGGCTGAGGTGGTTTTCTGCTAAGCTCTCTCCAAAGGGCTTGAGGGGTGATGGCCTAAACCAGAGGGAACGGGCTGGGGCTCAAGGGCCAAGTGTTGGGGTTAGGGGCTGGGATGCTGAACTCCGCAGGACCCACATTTAATCTGAGGCTCTGAATGTGTCCAGGCCAGCCGCTAGAACAAAGAACCACTGGCACCATTTTGGCGTCATGGGGCTCTTCAGGGCCAGAAAATGACCCCAGCACTATTGTCCGAGAACAGCTTTTCAGGGAGGGCTCTGTCTGAGCCACAAGTTATTCTAGTCATGGAGGGGTTGGGGGATGGTCACCCCTCACCCCCGATGATGCTTCAGTCCTTGAAGGCGGAATCATTTGGTCACCAGGAGAGAAAGCTCTGCACCACTCTAGGAGGCCTACCAACCCCAGGGGTACTGCTGTATTTGAATCGGCACCCAGGGAGGGATCAAGGGGAGAGGGACACTCCTATCGCTTATGATCGTGGGGAAGTCATTCTATGGGCAGCCTGAGTGCCTACTGTGTAAAACTGCAGCGTGTGGATCAGATCAGAGCTCCACCTGATGGACTCATCCTTGCCCACAGGTTTTGATTCTTTTCAGGTCACAGTCTAACCAGGGCCCATTTCCGGGGATGGGGCCTCTCCAGCTGCTATGCAGGACATCTGGGGAAAAGGATTAAACAAAAAAACTCTCATGCTGACACTGTCCCAAGGCTACTATGAGCAAAACAGTGGCCATGAATACATTCACTTTAAACTAGAGTCCAGGGTCAGTGTTCTTCATTCCATTTTTTGCCAAATCCTAGCCAAAGAGCTGGTGTAACTACAGAGATGTGGAAGTAAATTTATCGTAAACTGCCTCAATGCAGCTTAGAAGGGAAAGTCATCCAATCATCACAGAGCTGGCCTCTGACAGCCCGTCACATTTTCCACTGATGCGCTGGACGTGACTATGCTGCACAGGAGTTTACTGTGGGAGCTGGATTCCCTTTCACTGTGCTCAGCAGGAAGGGGCCAGCATCATCCTATACCCATGTCATGAACCTGACATACCCTTAGTAATGGAAGAGGAGGCCTGGCATGTCACCAAGCACAAGCTTTCAGCTTAGCCTGCACACCCTGTGAAATTTTAATTATTACAAGGTCCAAATTGTACCCAAGGTGCAGGGAGACCGAATTTCCAGACAAGAAAACAAGACACGTTGCTATTTCAACAGCCATCAGTCACAACACTGGACAGCAGGGCTCAGTGGATATCTGATCATCCATAAAAGTTACAACTTAGAAGATGAATTTATTATCAGTCGGTCCCTTAGCATTTAACACAGAAAATTTAGAATCAAGGACATACATACTGACAAAGATATTTATGCTAAACACAAAAAATTTTCATTGCGTCTCAAGTTTAACTTTCTCTGCTAGAAAGTAGAATAAATGTGAAGAAAGACACATTTTAGAGGAAGAAAGGAGCTAGCAACATAGAAGCTGGTTTTGACCTTCCTTTTAAATTTACAGTTTTTCTAGTCTGATTTTTAAAAAAAATAAAACTTCATTTTTTCTATTTTGCTGTACATATTCTTGTACGGTAAATCCTCTCGTGGATTCAAGGCAGGGAAATAAATGAAACGATAATACAGGAGCTGGTGGACTGTCTGCCCCAGTCACCCTCACTTTCTCCACGTTCCATCACTCGGGGCACGCGGAACTCAGGTTACGTGAATGATGCCAGCAGAGGCAGGAACTTCTTGTACTTCATATTCAGGATAACTCTAGGGACCTAAACTCCCCAAAATTTAGGCAGGAAGAGAATTTTTTGAAAGGAAAAACACCCGTAACCAACTTCTAACCTGGAGACTTTAGCCAAAATATGCTGTCGAAAGCAGGAGAGAGGGAGGGTGGCTGTAACTGGGTAAGGAGTAGGGTTTTAATTCTTCACAAGCAGAGGGAGGAGGATACCAAGATGGTTAGTCAGTCAACAAACATTAATCCTCATTAATGTCTCCCATGCAAATCCATTCTCCTCTGCCCAGCTGTGCAAATATAAATTAACTGGGGCGTTTTGATGAAGGGATACAAGAAAAAAATTTTTCATGTGAGGCAAAGGAACTAAATGGACAAATAAGACATACTTTAAACGCGTGGGAAGGATTGTTCAAGCTACCACATCATAGACTGAAGGACATACACTCAAACTCACACCACCGGAAACGTCCCTGTGTGAGCAGCTACCAAAGAGAAGAAGGAGGAGATGGGGCCATGTTCACAACAAAGCATGCAATAAACCGCCAGAGGGAAAAGAGCGGCACTCACTCCCGCCAGGCACGATGCTGATGACTTTATAGTGGCATTTCTCACTTTACACATAAGGTAATTGGGGACAAAGACATTAAACAAATTGCCTGAGTCATTTTCAGTTCAGGCCTACCGACTCCACACACCATGTTTCTAAGCATGACGTTGTCCTCTTTTCTATATACTTAGCCTTATGCTTGCATTATGGAGAGCAGAAAAAAGCTAGGGCCATTTCTTGCCCTTAACAAATTTACAACCTGACTGGGGAACCAGGATGGACACGTGGAATAATCAGAAAATAGGACCAGGAGCATAGCACTAGGGTCTGCCTTTTTTAGGTGAAGGGAACAATTTATAGGAGCTGGGGCGAAGTGGCTATAATTCATCTGTGCAACTTTTGAGAATGATTTCCAGCAGAGTCTAAACTAAAAAACAAGATACAGGGGCCAGCCCGGTGGCTCAGCGGTTAACTGTGCACGTTCCACTTTGGTGGCCCAGGGTTCGCCGGTTCGGATCCCGGGTGCACACCTATGCACTGCTTGTCAAGCCATGCTGTGGTAGGTGTCCCACATATAAAGTAGAGGAAGATGGGCATGAATGTTAGCTCAGGGCCAGTCTTCGTCAGCAAAAAGAGAAGGATTGGTGGCAGATGTTAGCTCTGGGCAATCTTCCTCAAAAAAAAAAAAAAAAAAAAACCAAGATATAGACAGAAGACCATACTTTAGAAAATACTGATTCATTCCTGCCATAGTATGGTTTAAATGTTCAAAAAGGACTCTCCCTTTCAGAAAGCTCTGTTAAGAAAGGACAGGAGGATGGTCAGCCCATCCCCCAGCTTCATTTACGGGTTAATAAAAATGCTCCTGGAAACCCAGTCACAACAGAGGAGAGAGAAGTTCCTGAGCTCACTGTGACAGTGGTGTGACAACTCCCCCCAGGCTACAGAGAATAGGAAGCAGGGAGGAAATGATTTGCATGATCTTTTCAGTTCTTTTCATTGGAAATTCCCCATGCTGGGCCTCTGACTAAAAGGAGCAGGTTTGAGCCAGGGACCTGTGAACATTCTCAGAAGAAGAGCAAGGCTCCAGAAACAGGAAGAATGAGCACAGGTATGCCATAAATTCTTCTGAAATTTACTCCAGATTCATGACCCTCATGCCTGTATAAGTGTGTGGGGAACTATAATAATTGTTCTCAAGCAATCTACTTCCATTCACTTTGCTATATTTAAATCTCTGTTGTGTTCTTAATCTTCCATTTCAAGTGTACATGAGTTTAAAAATCACTGCACTTTTAAGTGGGATGATGTGTTGCTGTGGTGGGGGAAAGTCATAGATGAGTCATCATAGTGCAGGCAGGACACGAGTGCCTGTGATGAGCACCTTTCTCCCTGCTGGATAAAATTCAGTCTGAAGAGCTGGGGAGCAGCTGGGTGGCTGACACTGCCTCCTGACTCAGGTTTCATGAGGGATCAGGTAAAGATTCAAAAACAAATCTGTGACATTGCTGGGGTGAATGGTCGGTCAAATGTACAGAGGGAAGGGCGGGCAGGCTCACTTTTCAGGCAGGCTCCCAGGTCAGCCTTGACACTCCTGAGAGCCCAAACAGCATCAAAGTCTTTGGGACAGAGTGAACAGTCCCAAGATGTCCTGACCAAAAAGCAAAGAGCTCAGTTTAAGCTCCCAGTCAGTGTGGTCAACTCTACAGAATCATAGAATCACCAGGGCAACCTTGAAAAAAATATCCATGCTGTGCCCTACCCTAGCCATTCTGATTCAGAGGGTCTGGGGTGGGAGGTGGACACTGTAATCCTAACACATAACCAGGGTTAGAACCATCTTACTGACCACGGCCATGTCTGAGATGCCACATGCATCAGGGAGTGAGGCTACTCAATCAACAGATGCTGAGATGAACAGAATTCTTCGGTTCCTTTAAAAGCTTACCCTAAAATTTATTTCTTTGTGGATCTTAAGAAACTAAGAGTGTGGGCTGCCTGGATTACAATCCTAGTTATACGACTTCTAAGCAACCCTGGACAAATTACATGACTTCCCTGACATTCCGTTTTCTAAGCAATACAACGGGGTTAATAATCAAACCAATATCACAGGGTAGTTGAGGTGCCTGCACAAAATCAAGAACGTAAATTATTTCGCCCAATGCTTGGCACATGTAAAATGCTCAGTAAATTATAGCTACCACGATTGATGATGAGGAAAGTAAAAATATACTAGCTACATTTCAATAAAAAGGATGTTTTTCTAGCTTGGGAGTTTATTTATAGGGCCAGGTTTCAAGGAATTGTGAAAAACCGGAACATGAGAGTTTCAGAAACAGTTCCCCATCAAGCACAGTTGAAGGAAGCAGGGCTATTTAGCCAGGAGAAGAAAAAGCCAAGAGTATACATGGTGCTGGCTTCAGATGCAAGGATCAGGTCGAAGATGGGGCAGCCCGATAGTGAGCATCTCTAGAGGAGGACTCTTAACTTAAAGAGGGGGGACCATGGATAGAATTCAGAGAGCCCAGAAACTTAGATTAAAAAAAAATATTTTTATTAATCTCAAACAGAAATTTAGCATTTCCTTCAATTATTAATAGGGGCAACAGACATTTCTATATATTACAGTCATGGCAGAGACCCTAAAATAGTATTTATATTTAGGATGACATAGTGCCCATAGGTTTGCCCAGGACTGAGGAGTGTCCAAGGACACGGGACTTGTAGCGCTAAAACTGGGAAAGTCCCAGGCAAACCATTCCCTCCTTACATTGATCACTACTTAGAAATTACTGTAGTTATCACGTTGCTGGATGCTATTAGCTAGTGTGTTAATAAAGAAGCACCTGCCTTCTTAATGACAATTTCAAAAAATATCTTGATAAACATACATCCACATAATCCGTGTCCTTTATAATGCTTTGTATTTCATTTGATGCACTTTAAAGCACTCTTCTGAGTCCACAGGCTTCATCAAATTGTGTCCATGGCACAAAAAACGTTAAGAGGAAAGAAACTGGGAGCACTGAGTGAAAAACGGAGGAAACCAGATTTAAGTTCCTTTAGGCCTTACAATCTAAAAACAAGGATAAGCTACACGGTAGAAGAGGACAGAGGCGTGTATCCCCAAAGGACACTAGATAATCAGCTGACGGAACCATTTTCCCACTGCCAAGAGTCTCTTTCTTGTAATCCCACATGGAGTAACCACGCAATCTCCCTAGTTTCCCCACTCCTGATGACACAGTATGTGTCTTTTGTTATTATATTGCAGACTTATCTCAATCTTGACAGCTATCAATTGGAGAATCTGTTAGGTCTACCAGATTCCAATAACTACAAATACTTCCCCTAAGAATCATAATTTCACAGAACGTAAAATTTTCCATGAATTAAGACAATGGAAATTTGGATTTTAAAAGATCAAGTTGAAAGAAATTATCAAAAGAGACTTTAACTCTTACCGGATACCACTGGGCTTCTGACAGACACCGGCTCCCATCTTGCCCAGTCACCACTGTTGACAGCCGTTCCGTTACTCTCCCACAGGGCAACAAGAGACCATTTCTCTTCTGATCAATGTAACTCCAAGCTCCCAGCCCAATGTGACCAGAAGGCAGAGTTCTCACAATTGCCCTTGTCCCAGTGTACACAGATTTCTTAACTTCCCTGTCATTTTTACAAAATCTCCTCACTAACAAAGTGGATCGCTCCTTTTTGCTTTTGAAAAAATCTTCTTCTACATCTTCACAATTATCAGGGAAGTCTTCCAAATGGCTCAGAAAGGTCTTCGCAGGAGGACTGTCAGTAAAATCCTCCTTGCAAAAGCTGTCGCTTGAAAATACCACATTGGCCTTCTGGCAAGAACCTTCAAAGCACAAGTATTTGTCATTCAAGGTGTCACAATGATCACACTGCAGCTGTCCATTCTTATTATCACAGTTTTTTGCCAATTCCATCAGTTTACAAGTATACGCCATGTAATTTTTCTTTTGCTCTCCACCAACACCAGGCAGTGGTACACAGTTTCCACAATCATCCAAAATCAAGTTATCTGACAGGGTACAGAAAGTGTCTGACATTCCTCTGTCAACTTCATAGTGAAAGTGAAATACCGCCATGTTGCTGTCAGAGCGTGCCCTGCTGGTATCCATGATCGCTGATTGATTTCCTAAGGGACTAACGTCCTTGGGAGGTCCGTCTATTTCCAGTTGAATTCCAGGGAACACCTTTCTTTCCAGTGAAGAAGGGATTCCAGTTTCCATACACAGGCCTTCCTCTGTGACAGAATCACATGTTTCATAAAACTGGCTCTGAGGAAGGTTTTTCAATATGTTGTTACAGTTAATGTTAAGGTTTTTCACAGAATCTGGCATGGTTTTCTCCCAGCACTTTTCATTACTGTTCTCGTCACTCATTATTTTCTCCCTTGCTATGGAGAAAATCTTGGGCAAGTTGCTTCCAGAAGATTCTTCTTTAAGTGTGTTCAGTTGTGAGATGGCATGAGAAGTTGGCCCACTCTGTCTGATAGTATGCACTTTTGGAACACTGATGTCTGAGACCTTTTCACTACTTTCATCAACAGCCCCTTGAACAGATATCACTTTTCTCTGAGTCACAGGTATGAGAACAGAAGCTGCCATTTCTTCAGAAGTCATCTTGACCAACACACAGGTTTTAGCTACTGCTCTGTTTCTCTTTCCTGGTGATCATGTCAAGATTTTCATAAAACGACTGATTATTAAAATAATCTCAGATATACAAGTCTTCTGAGAAAGAGTGACAATTTCTTTCATTCAGGTACCTTAACAGCCAAATAAATTTCCCCAGTTACAACTTCCTATCATGAGCAATATGTTTTTCTAGATAAGGGTTTTAAGGTGGTAGATCAATTTTCTTTCCCCTGTTATTTGAAGCAATTCTTTCAAAGACTTTTATTCGGGATGGCATTCTGCACCTTCTGATCCATCGCTGACTTACAATGATTTAAAAATCCAGTTTGAATGTTTCCTGTAAGAAAAAGGGATAATGTCAAACACTGTGGCATTAAACAAATTTTTTAAATGAAATCATAATTCTCAGCTAATGCAAAATATGAACCAATTTTGAGGAAGGAGTTTTGCAATCAGAAGTTAGTTTTAATGTCTTAAGTACTTATTTCCCCGATTTCATATTTCAGAAGTTGTTCTTCTAGCCAAGACGGAGTAACAGGGAACAGACTTATCCTCCTGCCTTAAACAACTGGAAAAAAAAGCAGAAAAAAAATGAAATAATGCTTTCCAGATACTGAACAACAGGCAACACAAAACAGTGACCCCTGAAGGAAGAAAAAAAACCAAATGAAGTGAACTCAACAAACGCCCTAGCTTCCAGCTTGAGAGTTTCTAGGCTACAGAAGAGGGAAGAGGAATTCAGGTAGAACCCAAGGCTGTGCCTGATTTAAAGAGAGAAGTTTGAGAGTTTAATGAGGCCAAGGAAGCTGGAGAAAGAAGACACATTAAGCAGAGAGGAGCAAAGATAAGGATGATAGCAGGCTTCTCATGAGAAACAACACAAGTCAGAAGAGAGTGGGGTAAATCTTCAAAGTACTAAAGGCAAAAATACTTCCAACTTAGAATTCTATGCCCAGCAAAAATATCTTCTGAAAACAAAAATGAAATAAAGACTTTTCAGACACATGAAAGCTGAAAGAATGCATCACTAGTAAACTTGCATATAAGATATGGTAAAGGCAGTCCTTTAGGCAGAAGGAAAATGACACCAGGTAGAAATCCGGATCCACGCAAAGGAATAAAAGGGTATAGAAAATGTTAAACACGTGGGTGAATATATTTTTTTCTTACTTTTTAAATCATTTAAGATAATTGACCATTTAAAGCAAAAATAATAACAATGTATTGCGGGGTTTCTAACAAATGCAGAAGTAAAATGTATGACATCAATAGACAAAGGTCACAGAGGGGAAATGGAAGAATATTGTTATAGGGTTATTTTCTAAATGAATTGGTATAGCATTTATTAAAGGCAGGCAGTCATAAGTTAAAGGTATATATACTATAAACCCCAATGCAAACACTTTAAAAAGAGATATAGGTAATAAGTCAAGAAATCAGAATCATAAAGAAATTTCCATTAATAAAAAAGAAGGCAGAAAAAGAGGAAAAGGTGAACAAAGAATAGATGTGAAAAATGGGAAAGAAATGGTAGATTTAAACTGCATCTTTAGGCAACATTTCTAGTTTTTTCTCATAAAATATAAAAATTTTTAACTCCCTCTGTTTAATTCAAATAAGAAATTATTCAGCTGAATATCAGTAGGCATAAAAATTTTCAATTTATGAGTGGCACTATTTAAAAAAATAATTTAGCCTGTCCTTATTCTCTAAATTATTGAACCCTGCTCTATGTTGGGAACTGTGTAATGGGCTAGATAGATAGCCAGTTCCTGCTTGCAAGACTATTGAGAGAGAGAAGGAACTGAACCAACTTCAAACTGATGTGGCAAGTGCAATTATAAAGCTTATACAAGGTACTGTGGGCTCATAGGGTGCCCATCATAAGCATACGATTCCTTTGTAGGCAAAGATGTTCTTCCAAAGGCAACTGATGAGCATTTATGCTCTGCTGTCAACACCAGATTTGCCCTGTCCTTGCCCTCTGCCACACAGATATTTCTCTCCCCTTTGCTTCTCCCTTTTCCACTTTCCCCAAAGAGTCATCAATTACCCTTTCTTCCCTTACGTATACGTCCCCTCAAGCACAACCACAAATTCTTACCTGCTTCCAGCACATGCAGGTTTTCACAACTACCTTGAAGGATCAGAGGACACCCTATCAAGCAGGGACTTTGCAGGGAATAAACCAGCCCACACAGAGCAGCAATGTCCTGGTTCAACATCCTGACCCTTTCTACCTTTCATGTACACCTTCCAACTTGGTTTCATTTTATTTTCTTTGGAAAATGCCTCTATTATTTTTGTAGATATATGCTCACTCTAAAACAATTCAAACAATGCAGAAAAATACAAACGACAAAAAATTTTTTTTAAACTTAACATAAATCCTACCACCCAGAGATAATCACTACTAATACTTTAAGGAATCTCTTTCTGGAATGCTCCCTATGCCTCAATATACAGAGAGAGTTATATGTACATAATTACACAAATAGCAGATCATATTGTACATGCTGTTCTATACTTGCTTTTTAAAATTCAAAACATGAACAGGTTTTTATGTCAAGAACTATACAGACCAATTAAAAAACAGGCATAGGATCCGAACAGATGTTTTTCCAAAGAAGATATACATATAGCCAACAGGCACATGAAAAGATGTTCAACATCACTAATTATGAGGGAAATGCAAATCAAAACCACGATGAGATACCACCTCACACACCTCAGCATGACTATTATTAAAGAGAGAAGAAATAAGTGTTGGAGAGGATGTGGAGAGAAGGGAACCCTCGTACACTGCTGGTGGGAATGTTAATTGATGCAGCCACTATGGAAAACAGTATAGAGATTCCTCAAAATATTAAAAATAGAACGACCATATGATCCAGCTATTCCACTTTTGGGTATATATCCAAAGAACATGAAAACAGTAACTCAAAAAGATATATGCACCCCTATGTTCATTGCAGCATTATTCACGATAGCTAAGACTTGGAAACAACCTAAGTGTCCATCAATGGATGAATGGATAAGGAAGATGCAGTATATATATATATACAATGGAAAGCTATCCTGTAATAAAAAAAAGATGAAATCTTGCCTTTTGTGACAACATGGATGGACCTAGAGGTTATTACATGAAGTGAAATAATTCAGATGGAGAAAGCCAAATACTATATGATTTCACTCATATGTGGAAGATAAAACAACAACAACTAGAGACATACATACAGAGAATAGACTGGTGGTTACCAGGAGGGAAGGGGGTAGGGGGAGGGTGAAAGTGATAAAGGGACACACTTGTATGATGATGTGTGGCAACTAGACCTTTGGTGGTGAACACCATATAGTCTACAGAGAAGTCGAAATATAATGATGCACACCTGAAATTTATATAATGTTATAAACCAATGTTACTGCAATAAAAAAATAACAAAATAATAAAAAACAGAACTATAGATAACTTTAATGGCTTATGGCACTAAATTGATTTCAATATCTTTACTCTATTTTTTAGAGAATTTCTTTAAACCAAAGCCTTCAGACTGACAGCTAATTCGACCATTATCACTTATGAGGAAGGTAACTCAAGGGAGGGGAGGAGGAAAACATTTTTGGTGCCTATGTCCTTTTCTAGGCACTTTGCAATTGTTATCTCATGTAATGCTCATTAATCTCTACAGGATAGCGTGATGGTTTTAAAATACATCCACAAATTCTTTGATATTCCTCCCTTCAAAAGGTGGAGCTTAATTCTCCTCCCTTGAAAGTGGTCTGTACTCAGCAACTTCCTTCTAACTTATAGAATGTGGTGAAAGTAACTCTATGACTTCTGAGAATAGGTCATAAAGTCATTGGGGATTCCTCCCTGCTCGTCCTCTGGAAGAAGTCAGCTGCCATGTTGTAAGGAGAGTTCCCTGTGCCAACAACTGAGGTCTCCTGTCAACAGCCACGTGAGTGAGCCATCTTGGAAGGGGATCCTCCAACCGCAGTCAAGGCTTCAGATGACTGCAGCCACAGTCTACATCTTGACTGCAACCTCATGAGTGACCCTGAGCCAGAAACACTCAGCTTAGCCTCTTCCAAATTCCTGACACGCAAAAAGTGTGAGATAACAAATGTGTATTGTTTTGAGGCACTAAAATTTGGGGTAATCTGTTGCACAGCAATAGATGACTAATAACAGATAAATTCTATCATCATCCACATTTGACTGATTAGCAACCAAAGCATAGAAAAGCTGTCACTTGCCAAAGATCAAACTGCTGGAAAATGATGGAGTCAGGATTCAAACCCAGGAAGCCTGACTCTAGAACCTGTGCTCTTCACCATAGATTATACTGCTTTCTTTGCTATCTAGTCTGGAACTCCATGGGTTTGAATTTCTGATGTCCCCGGGCTGCAGAGATTCATGGCTTCTGGGAGGAGTCTCTTTTGTTTGAGTCCGTCTCTGGAAGGCTGAGGTCTCTGTTTTGCCTCCAGCTGTAATCAGGAACGAGCAACATCACAGAGCGCTGACTCCCTGGAGCACTGATTCGGCTTCATCGCAGGTCATCGCTTTATTCAACAAGTTTTTGAGTGCAAGATTAAATAAGGCAGGGATTTTGCCCTTGATTTCCTTAGAAGTGCATAAATCATCGGTTAAGATACAGTGCAAATAGAGCTACAATCTGGGTTAACACAGAGGAGCAGCATCTACGTCAGATGGTGGGGACAAGGTGGAGGTGACTGCCAGGGAGAGTTTCCTGGAGAAGATGATGATCCAATGGGGTTTTGAAAGACACGGAGGAGTTAGCCAGAGAAAGAGGTGGGATAAACTTTTCAGAAGAGCAAATGTGGACTCTCACAGAGAGAATCAGTCAAACATTGGGACCCAGCACTTCAGGCAAATATTTAACCACTTTGGAGTTTGACTTCCTCTCCTGTAAAATAGAAATAAAATCACCTACTCCATAAGATTGTAAAAGAAACGGTTTGAAAACCAAAATCTCAGGGCAAATATTTGTTCTTCTATGCTTTGTAAATGTCTTGATGAGAGAGGATAACCAAAGTGCAGCAGCTCTGTTCTATCAGTGACTTGGTGTTGAACTTACTTTCGCCAGATGCACACATATCCTCCACTCACCAGGTCCACTCAAATTGGAATTTCAGTTCTATAACGGCAATCAACACCTTGAATTTCCACTGCATGACTGTGAGCTGGTTAAATTATCAATCTTGAGTTACACTTTCCACATCTATAACATCGGGATGAATCACACATACTTTATATGCCAGCAGTGCCTGGCCCATCAATAAATGTTAATTTTCTACCTACCTCCTCTTGGGCAGCCTTAGGTTGTCTTTGAGGGAAGTTGGGTTAGATTAGGGTTATAGTTAGCTTTAGACTGTTGGTTGAAGAAAATCTGAAGCACTGAACGAAAATCACAGTCTAACAAGTTTGAAGAAGAAAAGGATAGAAAAAGAGATTCTTCTTTTCATAGTGTGGACAGGTCTGCGGGGAAGACTGAAGAAGGGGCAGCCTGGGGGAGGTCAAAGGATATGCGGGCTAAGAATATGGCAGAACAAGAGGGGACTCGTCAAGGCAGCGTTTCCGAGCTCGAGATGAACTGGGATGGATAACATGTCTAGGGAAATGATTGGCTGGGAAGCAGAGCTATGGAGATGCTGGGGGTGCTGAAAATTGTAGCCAAAGTAGCAAGATAAGAAAAAGAAGTGCAAGGTGCAAGAACAATTAGGAGTGACATAAAGTAAGCTTTCAGCTTCAGGACAAGGGAATATTAGTCACAAATAACCTTGTTGATGAATTTCCATGGGCTAAATCAGGGGCTGGCAAACTACAGCCTGAGGCCCAAATCTGGCCTGCTGTCTGCTTTTGTAAATAAAATTTTATTGGAATACTGCCGCCTCCATTCATTTACGTAATGTCTATGGCTGCACTTGCATTACCATGGTAGAGTTCAAAAGCTGTGATAGAGCCACACGGCCCACAAAGCCAGAAAGATTTACCATCTGCCTCTTTACAGAAAGTTTGCCAAACAGCCTTAGATAAATGAGTTAATGAAATGGCTGTTTAGAGCAAGAAAACCAAGCGAGAGGTTTAATAGCAATCTTCATATATTTGAAGAACTGAGATGAGGAAATAGGGTTGTTTCATAATGTTTCCAAAGGTAGGATCAAGGCCAAGAGGAATGAATTCTTGGGGAGGAATGCTTTGGCTTAATCCAATAAAGAATTCCCTAACTTTTAGAGCTGTTAACAAAGGACAAGCTATCTTGGATGGTAGTCTTCTCCTAATGGTTAATAGAGGATTTAAACAGAGGGAGGCACAGTATCAGCACAGAAGGTGTTCAATATGTTTGAACAAATAATAGAGTGAATGGATGACTGCTATCACGATTAATTATACAAACAAGGCTAATACTCATTCAGCATATATCATGTCAGGCATCTTCTAAGCACAATGTATGCATTATCTCATTTACTCTTTAAGATAACTGTATCAGTAGGGTGGCAGAGACTGCTAATTTCCCCCCCAAAATCTGTACCCACTTTCCAGAATAATAGAACCTCTGAATTTTAGCCAAGCATATGGCCATCCCTTTATCAGCTTCCCTTACAGCTAGATGTGGCCATGTGACTAAGTTACTGATAATGAGATATAAGCTGAAGTAGTTTGCAACTTCTGGTAAGCGTCCTTGAAGAGAGAGTGTGTGCCCTTCTCTTCCTACTCTTTCTCCTTTCTGCTGGCAAGAAGGAAAGCATGATGGCTGGATCTGGAGCAGCCATATTAGACCATGAGGTAAACATGAGAATGTGTGCCTTGCATAGTAAAGAAACAAGATAGAAGCCTGGGGGCCTGTTTCCTGGATTTTGGGGAGAGAAAAATAAAATTCTATCTTGTTTAAACCGTAACTATTTTTGTTTTTCTGCCACTTGCATTTAAACATTTTCCTAACTAATACAGGTGAGTACTAATATCATCCCCATTTTATAGATGAGGCTCAGAATATTTGAATGACTTATCTAAAAGTACAGCTATGTGATATAACAAGGAAGCTGTATAGAAACTGCATCGAAGGGAAAGTCATATTCATTAATTCCTAATATGTTTCCAATTTTATGCTCCTAAACCAGATGAAATCCTCTGTCATAAACAATAATTAAATTAGAAAAATATTAAATACAAGCATATTGTCTCTTCTTTTTTTTTTTTTTTTTGAGGAAGATTAGCCCTGAGTTAACTGCCGCCAATCCTCCTCCTTTTACTGAGGAAGACTAGCCGTGAGCTAACAGCCATGCCCATCTTCCTCTACTTTATATGTGGGATGCCTGCCACAGCATGGCTTGCCAAGAAGTGCCATGTCCACACCTGGGATCCGAACCGAACCGGCAAACCCTGGGCTGCGGAAGTGGAACGTGCACACTTAACCGCTGTGCCACCGAGCCAGCCCCCATATTGTCTCTTCCGATTATAGGTGTTGGAAGGGGAGGGGCTTAACAACAACAAAAACTAATTTATCAGACAAGTGTCAATTATTTATTCTGCACCTGTTATAATCGAGAGTTCTGAAGGCAAGATGGCCATGGATCAGGAGATCAGTAAAGCTCTGATGGAGGGGCATTTGAGCTAGAACTTTACAGAAAGGTAGCAATTACTTGTATCCACCGAGGCAAAAAGAGACTTCAGGTAGAAAGAACAGTGCATAACCACGAACTCATCTGAAGTTCACAGGAGAATATTTCATCCAGTCAAAGAAAGTGCAAGTTGCTCAGGAATTTCACCCTCATGGTAAAGAAATACTAGGTAACTGTCAAAACTGGTAACAGAAGTTAATAGTCCTATTTGCGCCTTTAAACTTAAAGGGTTTTAGGGTTTTACAGAGTCCCTTTGAGTATTGCGTGTATGAGAAACAACGATGCTACACTCACTTTTTTATGTGTTCTCTTCCCCAAAACCCACTCTGCATAGAGATTAAAGAAAATATTTTGTCTACACGCGCCTTCCCTCCTTTTCTCCCTAGCACAAGTACATGGTGTGCACAGTCGTAGTGTACGCACAGCCCCACCCCCAAATCCTACAGGACGTTAGTCAGCCTCCACTTTCTTCTCCACTGAAGGTCGGCGACTCCGCTCCCTCTTGACCTCCTCTCCCTGAACTAGTATGATGGAAAGTCCAAACTCACAAGGAAACAAAGCTTTTTAACGTTCCCTGAAGGCACTGGTGTACCAACCCAGGGCCTCTTCAAAGACCCCAAAGATTTAACGCTTCATGACTTCCACTCTCTTTATTAGAAAACTCAAATCTTACTCTAATCCTCAAGAATATCATCTATTTCCTTGTAAATAATTCCTGCAGGGACTTTGATTGGGATTGGCTTGAATCAATATATCAATTTGGAGAGAAATAACATGTTAACAATATCGAGGCTTCTATTCCATAAACATGATATAGCTAGACAGCACTAGTGCTCTCTGTCTCTCTCCATATACATATATATATGAATATATGTATGTATGTGTGAATATATGTATCTATGGGTAGATTTTTTGCAATTTCATAACTATTTGATTGCGATTTAAAAGCTTTGCATAGGGGCCAGCCGGTGGTGCAGTGGTTAAGTTCATACGCTCCACTTCAGTGGCCCAGGGTTCACAGGTTCAGATCCCTGGCACAGACCTACACACCACTCATCAAGCCATGCTGTGGCAGCATCCCACACACAAAACAGAGGAAGACTGGCACAGATGCTAGGTCAGTGACAATCTTCCTCAAGCAAAAGAAGAGGTAGATTAGCAACAGATGTTAGCTCAGGGCTAATCTTCCTCACCAAAAAAAGAAGGAAGAAGCTTTGCATAAAATAATACCTGATACCTTCAGAGCTTATATTTAAGTTGAAATACCTTTACATTAAAACCGCTATGGACATCAAATAGCATTTTTCAAATAAAATACTGGGAGCAAGATGCATCTTAGAATTAAACTGGTTTTAAACTGTGTTTAGGTAAAATAAAGACTGTGTTTATTATTTTTATTTATATGACATATTGTGTGATAGCTGGGCCTAGCAGCTCTCTCAATTGTGGGTTATATTTATACAAGAGCAAACTTAAAAAAACCAAAACTCTGCAGATCCCAAGGAGATAGGGAACTCTCTTGACTATTTTCTGCATGCCATGGATGAAAGAGCTGCTGCATGGTCAGGCTGTTTTCAGAACGTGTGTGTCGTTTATTGAATGTCACACAGCCAGAGTGCGTGTGCTCACAGGAGGCAGAGGATGGCGGGTGTGTAAATTGGCCATGGCGTGTAGAGGTGGTGGCAGAGGCAACCACACGGCCCCCTGGCATCTACACAGGAAGATCAAGTTCGCACATGGTATTGTTGTCTGAGTATGAACTCTTAATAGATTATAAAATAAGGGATTTTCTCATGGTTCCTCAACAATATTTGGTTCATCGGGAACCTTTCCTGAAGGCGCTGGAGAGCTACCAAGGCAGCTGCAACCTGAGAAGCCGTGATCCTGGAGCGCAGGGATGCCCAGAGAAGAGACTCTGATGTTGCTGCCACTTTGTTCCACAAACAATTTGTTGCTTTGAAAGCAATGGCTGAGAGGCTGAGACACAGATTACCCACTTATAATATAAACAGCTATAACTCAGGAACTGCCAGATGGAATAGATGCACAGGGCAAGGTATGGGGAAAGATGAGGAACTTCCATGCTCTCTTCGACTGCACCACTCTCTCCAGATCTCCACGTGTTCACCAACCTGGAAGCTCCACGTATATTTTCCTTGATTCATCTCAGTAATATTTTGTATTTATCTGCATAGAGGTCTTGCATAGCTTTCGTTAAATAAGTTCCTATGTTAGTGCTGCTGTAGTAAATGGAATTATTTAACATTTCAGTTTTTAGTTGTTTTCTGAAATGCAGAAATAGAATTTATTATTGTGTGTAGACATTATAATTTATACCCTTGCTAAATTCAATCATTACTTCCAGCAGATATTTTTCAGGTGACTTAGAATTTTCTACATAGACATCCATGTCATCTCAAAGAAAAGAGAGTTTTACTTATTCCTTTCCAAAATGGATACCTTTTATTTATTTTCTTGCCTGACTGCACTGGCTAGGATCTCCAATTATGATGCTAATACAAGTATAAAGAGCACAAATCCTTGCCTTATTCTCAGTCTTAGAGGGAGAATATTCAATACATCACTATTTAATATAATGTTAGCTGTAGGTGTCTTATAAATACCCTTTACTAAACTGAGGATGTTCCCTTGTATTCCTAGTTTGCTGGAAGTTTGCTATCACAAATGAGTTTTGCCCAATGTTTTTAATGCATTTATTGACATAACTGTATGATATTTCTCCACTAACGGGTTCACATGGTAAACTATACTAATTAATTTTCAAGTATCGAAACAATTTTGCAAATTTGTGGAAAATGTAAATGACCTAGGGTAGCCAAATAATTGTTAAAGGGAAAACCAATTGGAGAACTTACACAACCTGATTTCAAGACTACTACAAAGCTACAGTTATCTTGACAGTGTGTTATTGGCATAAGGATGGAAATTTAGGTTAGTGGAATAGAATAGAATCAAGAAACAGACCTACACATACAGTCAATTTTCTTTTTAATGAAGGTGCAAAGGTAATTCAATGGGGAAAGGACAGTCAATAAATGGTGCTGGATCCAGATAGAAAAATAATGAACATCAACGCCTACACCAAACTATATACAATAATTAATTTGAAATGGATTATAGAGCTAAACATAAAATCTAAAAGTATAAAACTTCTGGAAGAAAACAGAAAAAATCTTCATGACCTTGGGATATGAAAAACTTCTTAGACAGGACACAAAAAGTACTACCCATAAAAGAAAAAAAAAAGGTAAAATGGACTTAACCAAAATTTCAAAGTTCTGCTCTTCAAAAAAATACACTATTAAGAAATAAA
Organism: Equus caballus; assembly: GCF_041296265.1. NCBI lineage: Eukaryota > Metazoa > Chordata > Mammalia > Perissodactyla > Equidae > Equus > Equus caballus. The sequence continues at coordinate 35,956,765 of NC_091684.1, forward strand.
AAGGCAAGCCACAGTTTGGGAGAAAATATTCACAATACTTATCCCTGAAAAAATTCTAGCATCCAGGATATATATTAAAAAAAACTCTTATAACTCAATAATAAGCAGATAACAATCTAATTTTTTTAAATAGCAAAAAACTTGAACAGACACTTCATAAAATATGTGAATAACCTATAAGCAAATTGTAATGGATCAACAAAATTTCTGTATGAAAAAAAAATGACCTCAATCCCTTCCTCATACCACACACAAAAGTTAACTCAACATGGATCAGAGTCCTAAATGTAAAAACTAAAATTATAAGACTTCTGAAAGAAAACATAGGAGAAAAACTTTATAACCACTGGAGTAAGCAGAAATTTCTTATACTGAACACAAAAGCACAACCACAAAAAAAAAAGTTGATAAAGTGAACTGCATCACAATGAAACATATCTGCTCTTCAAAAGGCAACCCATAGCACGGCAGAAAATAATTGCAATATAAATATCTAACAAAGGATTTGCATCCAGAATACATAAAGGACTCCAACATCTCAATAATAAACAGACAAATAACCTATTTGAAAAAATGGTTTGGGGCCAGCCCCATGGTGTAGTGGTTAAGTTTGGCACGCTCCACTTTGGCAGCCCAGGTTCATGGGTTTGGATTCCAGGTGTGGACCTACACCACTTGTCAGCCATGCTGTGGCAGAGACCCACATACAAAGTGGAGAAAGACTGGCACAGATGTTAGCTCGGGGAGTGCCGGTGGGATTGAAATGCAGCCTGTAGTACGCTTGAAAAACTGGTATGGGGTAAAATATACAGTTGGATGAGTACACTCCCATGTAGCTTCTACCCAAATCAAGATGCCCTCAAGAATAAAAAAAAGAGGGAGATTGGCAACAGATGTTACTTCAGGGCTAATCTTCCTCAGCAAAACAAAAAAAAAAGCAAAAGTTTGAATAAGCACTTTACGAAAGAAGAAATACAAATGACCTACAAGCACATGAAAAGATGTTTAACATTATTAGTCATGGGGGAAATACCAATTAAAATCACAATGAGATAGCACTTCAAACCCACTAGAACACCTAAAATTAAAATAACTGGTCATACCAAAGTTGGTAAGAATGTAGAATAACTGGAATATTGTGGGGGAATGTAAAAATGGTACAGCCACTTTGGAAAACATTTGGCAGTTTCTTACAAAGCTAAACATATATTTACCATATGACTTGAAAACTGCACATGAAGCAGAAGAATGAAAGCATACATCCACAAATAGACTTGTATGCACATGTTTATAGCAGTTTTATTCATAAAAGCTCCAAACTGGAAACAACCCAAAAATCTATCAACAGATGAATAAATAACCTGTGGTATATTCATACAATAGAATACTGCTTAGCAATAAAAGGAATGATCTCCTGATTATGTAATCAACATGGATGAATCTCAAAAACACTAGTTTGCGTGCAAGAAGCCAGACATTGAATGATTCCATTTATTTGAAGTTCCAGACCTGTTCTGTCCAATATAGTAGCTACTAGCCACATGCGGCTATTTAAGTTTAAGTAAAATATTAATTGAAATTAAGTAGAATTAAAAATTCAGTTCCTAAAGCTGCACTAGCCACATTTCCAGTGCTCGGTAGTCCCATGTGGCTGGTGGCAACTATGCTGGACAGTACAGATGTACAGAACACTTCCATCACCACATAAAGTTCTATAGGACAGTGCTGTTCTAAAACATGCAAAATTAAACTGTGGACACAGAATCAGATCAATGGTTGCTGGGGGCCAGTGGCAGTGGGGTGTGGACGAGTGAAAGACTATAAAATGGCACAAAGGCACTTTCTGAGAACGATGGAAATGTTCCACATCTTGATTTGGGTAGAAGCTACATGGGAGTGTACTCATCCAACTGTATATTTTACCCCATACCAGTTTTTCAAGCATACTACAGGCTGCATTTCAATCCCACCGGCACTCTTAGCCAGTAAACTCTGAGCAGTGAACAAGCTGCTCAACTGTACAATGCTGAAAATTTCAGATGACCGCATAGCACCAGGACAGTAGAATCAATCATTCTGAATTTGGACCCTGCCTCCACTACTTAATAGGTTAGCCTTAGACAACTCATTTAACCTTACTAAGGCTTAGTTTCTACAGCTGTAAAATGGGGGAAAATAGGGGCTGGCCCCGTGGCCGAGTGGTTAAGTTCGCGCGCTCCGCTGCAGGCGGCCCAGTGTTTCGTCGGTTCGAATCCTGGGCGCGGACATGGCACTGCTCGTCAGACCACGCTGAGGCGGCATCCCACATGCCACAGCTAGAGGAACCCACAACGAAGAATACACAACTATGTACCGGGGGGCTTTGGGGAGAAAAAGGAAAAACTAAAATCTTTAAAAAAAAAAAAAAATGGGGGAAAATAATAGTTGCTCATGCAATCCTCACAATAATCCTATGAAGTAGCAATCCCTCAAAAAATAGCACCTTTTATTTTTATCATTATAAAAACCTCTCCAGAGTCATCACAAATTAATTCCTGACATAGGACCATGTCCATTTCTTTTAAATCACTTCTCAGTACAATAATGATGTAAGCTCAATAAATATTTGCTTGCTTACTGCTTTGTGTAGAATATTATTTGTATGTTACCATGCAATAATTTTCCTTATCTCATCCATTGCATGCAGCTAAGTGATTAAATTCTACAAGTTTACTGGATGCCTTGCCCATGTGCAAGGTACCACATGACTTCACAAGCAGCACAATCCCTGCCTAGAGGGACATCAATCGTTATTACGAGCCATAAAGTAAAAACTCAAGATAAGAACTAAAATCATAAAACACTGAATAGTACCGTGCAGGCAGTTATAAAGTGGGGGATTCATCCAATAGTGTGTGTACTAATTGTGCAACAGATAACAAATGAAGACGGCAGAAATCAGCATGAACTCAAGTCATGAGCAAAGACTTCCCAGAGAATGTCATAGTGTATAAGAGGACTCTGCCCTGGGAAGTGAGGCCAGGGAGAAATTGGAGGAGAGGGGGAATCTTAGTGTTTCTTGGAGCTAGGATGGAAGGGCGAGGGTTGGCTGGCATGTGGAGGCTACCCTCCGCTTGTTAAGCATACTCCTAGCAGAAGCAATAGAACCATCCTGGACAGGCGCTGGAAAGTTCTCATACCAGGTCAAGGCAGCACATTTTGGAAACCTTGCAAAGAAGGGGAAGAGAAAAGCAGGAAGGACTCAGAGCTGCTTCCTTGAAGGCCTTGCATTACCCATCCCATGCATCAAAATTATAATGGGCTTCCCCAAGCAGCAAGTGCCACCATTTAGCTAGGGTACCTATAGCTCATGTTACAAGCAATTTTTAATTAATTGTTAGTTAGGCAATGTCAACACGCCCATTCAGTAAATGCTTTTTTCAAACTGGTATTCTACAAGTCATTCCTCAATTAATGTAATTGTCTTTCCAAAGAATTAAAAATACATGTGATGAAAACTAACTCACTCTAGATGAGATAAACACAATAGAACCACTCTACTACCCTCCCTAACACATTCTCACATTGCAGGCTCTCAGTAAAATGATCCTGATTTAATCAAAATAAGATATGATTCAGCTTCTGCAAACTCTTATTCATGGCTGTGCTTCTCGCTGTCCTTCCTACCTGGGTCCCCCACGTCTGATACCTAGCCTACATTTTGTCATCACATCAAGTAAACCATTTTCCAAACAAACAAAGTAACTCTCCAGTTTCATAGGGGTTCCCCCTACAAAGCCTCAGAAGATGGACAGCATTTTAAAACCACATCTTAGTGCATAAGATGCCCATTTTCTTTTCTTATATTTACATTATATGTAACACCAGCACCAATGAAGGTCTTCAGAGGTCCTCTGGTCAGAAAGCTTAAAAAATTATTCCTGTTCCTCATGGATGCCCCACAATGACAGCTAATTCTGAGTGCAAGCCCAAGCCAACAGCTGACTCAAACAGTTGATGTCACTTTTATGGCTTGTTTTCAGTAGAGTTACAAATGCAAATAGAATACTTCGTTAAAACTCAAAGTCCACTTTAGCTGTGCCTCTGATTTACCACTGATAGGTCATCATCCAAAGGGGAGAAGCAATATTATTCATACTATTTACCTGATTGAAAAAGAATGAAGCAAACAAGTTTTTTGGGTTTTGTGGTTGTTTTTAAAACATGTTTAATGTGTAGGCCAACATGTTGGCATTTTTGCTATTTTTCAGGGCAGCGTAACTGAAAGTACCGAGCTGTTTGCTGAGTCCACAATCCGAAGCAAGCAGGACTGCTCTGACCTGCACCACCGGCCTTCTGGCTATACCGGAGCCTCTGACAGGGGCTGGAGGTAGAAGGGGAGGAGGCTGAGGGATATGCAGGTGGAGGCGAGGAGACATCATACGGCCAATCCCAGGATCTGGATATTGTGGGCTCCTCAGTAAATCTACCGTGTCACACGGACACAGGTGGTATGTACTTGGTAAGGCGTAGTTCATTTTTATCATGATGTCATTATTTCACGTATCACTTGTGATTTTCATGATGAGTGCCAGGGATAAAAAAACACAGCAAGCTTTGGCAAGAATGTTGAACCGCATTCTATACTGTTTAACAAATAACACATTATGTTTTTCAACAAATAACACGTTACGTTTTTCAGATTATAAAAGCAATACACATTTACTATAGAAAATTTGAAAAAAGCCTCATAAGCATAAAGCAGAAAAGATAAAGTAAGATCATTAGGTAAGTGTTAATTTTGTTGTAACTTCTTTCCAGTTTTTCCCCCATGAACATAAATCTTTTACAGAATTGAAATTATACTGTATATCCCATTTTTATCCCACTTCTTTTGTTTATTATTATACTGTCCAAAGGAATAACGTTTGGACATAATGAAATCTACAGAAACATCATCAATCCCTTTCCCAACGTTCTAAATGTTATTTGAAAAGGGAGGAGATCACAGAAAGTTATATGCCCTGCCCCCTGACATCATGCATGATCTTCCCTGTTTGACATATTTGTAACCACCACCCCATCCTTGAAGTACAACAACGTCCAGATCACTCAATCTTTCTTCTGAGGGTTGGTCAACCAAAGGGTATGAGTCACTCATTCACTTACTCAACAAATACTTTTTGAACACTTACTATGTGCCAGATCCTATGCTAGGCACTGAGTGTACATGGTCCATAAAACTACTGGGTCTAATTGAACATATCAAAGGGATGCTAGGTTCAGGTGATACTTTATGATATTAAACTAGGCCAAATGGAGCCAGGTTTGAGGGTGATCTGATCAAAATTAGCCTCTCCAATCCACCAATTTGACACCGACCTCAGCCAGGGTGGTCTAGTCCTAGTAGCTGTCTAGTGAACAGAACGTGCCTGTGTCCTGTGTCCTGTTCATGATTCCAGAGCCCTCTACATTCCTCCCTGCAGAGCCACATTCTACGCAGGAAGCTTTTCTGACCCGTGGCTGTGAACCCCACTCTCAAACTACTGCTGCACCAACCATCCAGAACATTCGTTAGACAACCTTAACTGCCCTTGTTCCCAAGTGGGGTGGCGGTAAGTATGTGGGCCAGGAGCCAGAGCCTCATTCTCTTTATTATTTCCCACAGTTAAGCACCACCTGCGTCACTACCAATCACCATTCCTCTCAGGAGTTTCTCCACGTGAATCCATCGCTGAAAAGTTTTTCAAGAAAAACATTTTACTCTCTCGATGGCTGCAGGCATATATACATTTTTTCTATCCTGACTAATAACTTTGGTTGCTTTCCTGCAGCAGGGAGACAGCTAGAGATAAAGCACGTCTGAAGTAGTAAAATTTGATTCACTTTACCCCTAACTCCTCAAGAAAACATAACTACTGAGTGTAAAGCAGTCTCTCGGGTCCCCTCACCACCTCTGTGCCACATCCACACCTGAGATCGTCCCGGCAAGGCACCAATCTGAGCGCCTTTTGTGTATAATATTCAATCTTCACAGCAACCGGGTGAGGGACACACTGTAATCACAATTTCCAATTTAGAGATAAGAAAACTGAGGTTTAGGGGCTGGCCCCGTGGCCAAGTGGTTAAGTTCGCGCGCTCCGCTGCAGGCAGCCCAGTGTTTCGTTGGTTCGAATCCTGGGCGCGGACATGGCACTGCTCATCAGACCACGCTGAGGCAGCGTCCCACATGCCACAACTAGAAGAACCCACAACGAAGAATACACAACTATGTACCGGGGGGCTTTGGGGAGAAAAAGGAAAAAATAAAATCTTTAAAAAAAAAAAAAAAAAAAAAAGAAAACTGAGGTTTAGGGAGATTAAGCAGCTTGCCTAGAGTTATTCAGCTAGCCACTGTGGAGGAGATATTCAAATCCAGGCAGCCACCTCCCCATAGCAAGCCTTGTCTGCGCTGGCTAATATTCCTCCTCACGTGTTCTTCCCAGGAGGCTGAAACCAGCAACTCTCACGTTTACACCAGCATCAGAATCACATGCGGGACTTGGTAAAAACACACTCGCTTGGGCACTAGCCTAAAGATTCTGATTCAGGAAGGAGAGGGGAGCTTTGCATTTTAAAAGGCATTTCCCTCACCTCCCCCCAACCAGGTCCTTCTGGTGCCAGTTGTCTTCAGACAACACTGCGAGATAAACACTCACCTTGTGCATTAAACACAAGGAAACTAAACCCATGATGGGGAGAGGCTTTTGTAAAACACCATTCATTTCCTCCTTGCCCATGATCCATCAGGGCTTTAAAAACAGTGGCCAGGAGTCATTACTGAATGGGCACAGAGTGTCAGGTTGGGATGATGAAAAAGTTCTGGAGATGGATGGTGGTGATGGCTGCACAACAGTGTGAAAGTACTTAATGCCCCTAACCTATACACTCAAAAAGGGTTAATTTTATCTTATGCATATTTTACCTCAATAAAAAAAAAATGTGGCAGGATGCTAACCTCTGAGTTGCCTTGTGGAAGGTACTCTGACACCCTCCTGCTGACCTGGAAAGAGGTGAGGTTTGGTCCCAAGGGATCCCTTGAAAAAGGGACCACTAGAGACAAAAGGTGAAGAAAGTTGGCCCTCAGGAGGCCCCTCTTCAGCTCTGGGCTGGCTGTGCACACTCAAAGTCGAGACAGCGGGGCCCGCGCTCGGTGAGAGTCCCAGCACACGGAAGCACACCTATCCCCTGCCTGTCCTCTGCTTTCCCTGCCATACTCAAGGGTGTCCATGGACATGATAAAGAGGGAAGCACAGAGCTCAAGGGATGCCGGGAAAGCGCCTGCTTAAGGGCTCCAGTGCCAGCTCCACCCTCGGACTTTCAGCAAGTCACCCCACTTCCCTCAGGCCCAACCGACCTGTTCCTTCTCACCTTTCAGACTTCAGCTCAAATGTCATCCCCTTAGAAAGGCTTTACGTGCTCTAAAGCAGCCCCTCTTCTCTCCCACTCATGGCCTTTTGTAATACTACCCTGCCTGATTGTCTTCTGAGGATTTACCACCACTGTAAATTATATTTATTATTTATTTGTACACTAGGCACTTGTTGGCATCCCCTGACGAGAACGAGAACTTCCTGAGAGCTGGGAAGGTGCTGATTCTGCTTACTGCCATATTCCCAAGGCCTTACCAGAGACACAGTAGGAACTCATTCGATATTTGTAGGACAAATAAATGAATCATCCTCATTTGTGTCACTGCGTATAATCAGTTCCTTCTACCTCCCAAGGTGATTTGTAAGAAAGGTCAGATGAGATGGGGTGTGCCAAGGTGCTTTGTAAAAGGATAAGACTCCACACATAGGTGGAGTTAGCATGTGTGGGAGGAAGGGCAGGTCGTGAGGCCCTGAGCACCTCAAGGGGCCTCCTCCGTGACTGTGGCACAGTGGTGGTGCCCCTCCTCTGCTCTCCACTCCTCCTTGGCAGAGACTTGTCTGGAATCTAAAAATGATGATGCTCCACCCTGCAGACCATCCAAACAGAATGCAACCAAATTATTTATTATAAGGTGAGGCTGCTCAGTGAGTTTTCTCACCAACGGGGCTCAAATAACAAGATGCTACTGGGGCAGTCAGGGACCTGCCAGGAGGGCAACCCTAGAAGAACCCAAGATGCTCCTTGCCCCAGGTCAGTCAGGTTCAACGAACATGAACTGAGTGCCCAGTATGTTCTAGGTCCTGGGCTCTGCCCCAGGGACAGAGAGGTGACTGAGACTGTCACAGTGGAGTGGGGGACATAGACACTAAAGCGAAAACTCAGTCAGCGAGGTAAATCCGGCCGGGGGGAGTCAGGGAAGGCTTTCTAGAGTGATTGACACCTAAACTGAATTAAAAAGACAGAGGAAAGAGGGTGGGAAGGGTGAGGAGCCCAAGGTAAGGCCCAGAATGGAAAGACCAGATACTGTATTAGGGGGCTCCGAGCAGTGAAAGCATCAGGTATTTATTGCTGAAGTGTCCCGGGTGCCGGGGACAGGTGGGGGACAAAGAGGGAAAAGGGGCTGGGAGATGTACCCAGAGAAGTAGGGAGTGACCACTCTCCCGCAGGCTGCAGATCAGAGTCATGTTTCAGACACACGCCCCGTGGAGGCCGTGTGAAGAGCCCACTCATTGGTCGAGTAGCCCAGAGGGCCAGTCTGGCTTGGCTGGGAGTAGATACCAGTGAAACGAAAAAGATGATCCAGACTTCACTGTGCTGCAAGCAGGGAAGACCAGGAAGGACTTGAGTTGGGAAAGGCTAGGGGCAAGTTGAGAGATACCACAGGAAGAAATTCTCCAGCCAGACTTGTTGCACACGCTGGAGGACACCAGCTGCCTATGTCGTTGATTCGGGACTGCCTGTGAAACCCTGCTCTGGGCAGTCTCGCTCCGGGATGGTGCAGCTTCTCAACAGCCTGGCAGAGCCACGCAGCAGCTGAGTCAGTGCTCAACAGAGGGAAGAGGAGAAAGAACAGGGTGACTCCCTGCGTTTTAGCCCAAAGTGGAACCTCCTCTGAGCCCTGAGTGAAGGCAGCAGAAATGAAGAAAAGGAAAATTACAGCATTGGTGTTTTGCATAAAATACTTATGCCCCAAATTTGCTCATGAGATATGATATGATTGAGAGCACCAAAGGCAGGAAAACCAGAGAGAGAAAGAGACAGAGAAGAAGAAGGAGAGGGAGAGAGAGGGGATGGTTGGGTGGGATAAAGGAAATATAGAAGAGGGCTCCCCTTCCTCTCCTTTCCCAGCTCTCCTTACACTGGAGCTGCTTTAATCTCATGTGCTCAACAGAAAAGGGAACAATGTATCATTCTCTCAAAGAGGGTTATACTTTCAGGGGCTCCCAAGTGAGAATTTAAAACTTTGTATATTCATTTTGATGATATCTGTAAAAAGAAAAATGTTCTCAAACCCAACCTACCCCTCCCCAAATCAATCATCCGAACTTTGGCTTGGACCTGGGGGTAGAGGTGAAAGCCTCCACCTCATTAGCATACAGTCACCTTTGTCCCCACTACTTCCAGCTCCTCCAGCTTAAGGCACTGAGAGGCTCCCGGCAAGGTTGAACACAGCGGGCGGGCGGCTGAAACTGACAGAGAAATTCCCTGTCACAAGGTCAACAGCATATTAGTGGTTGACCTCTGTGGCGTGATGGGACTAGGGCACTAAGGGGCAATAGAGTCCACCTCAATCACCCATCCGTGTTTCCATGCTGCAAAACCTAGACGAACAGCTCAGCCTCTCCCATCTACTTCTGCATCCCCACAGTGAACAAGGTCTTCTTCCCCTGAGCCACCACAGCATGTGGCAATATTAAGAAGTGGCATATGTTGCCTGGCTTCCTCCTTATGTGCTTCTCATTGCCCCTGATAGCTTACGGCTTACTCTTTACCAACACATCCCAGTGTCTGCTGGGAGTCTCCTACACACTGCAAGCAATAAATGTCTGTAGGATGCACAGACGCAAAAGTTGGAAACAACGTACATTCCATCAATTAGGGAATGATTAAACAAAATATGGTACATTCATAGCCAGGAAGCAGATATTTTTGTTTTTATGACATAGAACTAGATAAACTTACCTGGAAAGAGTTTCAGAACATAGTGTTTCATTTTTAAAAAATAAAAATAAAGAACAAAACATATTACGAGCTCACTTACATAAAACAAAACCACACACACAAAAACAAAAGTACATCTTTAGGTATGTGTGTGTATATAACTATATAAATGCATAGAAAAAAGTTTGTAAGAACATCAACCAAACTAGCAACAGTGCTTTACTTCTGAAAAAGAAAGTAGAATTGGGGGCTGGCCCCGTGGCCGAGTGGTTAAGTTCGCGCGCTCCGCTGCAGGCGGCCCAGTGTTTCGTTGGTTCGAATCCTGGGCGTGGACATGGCACTGCTCATCAGACCACGCTGAGGCAGCGTCCCACATGCCACAACTAGAAGGACCCACAACGAAGAATATACAACTATGTACTGGGGGGCTTTGGGGAGAAAAAGGAAAAAATAAAATCTTAAAAAAAAAATAAATAAATAAATAAATAAAAAGAAAAAGAAAAAGAAAAAAAAGAAAAGAAAGTAGAATTGGAGAGGGATTAATGGGCGCTTTTACCTTATCTGTAGTGTTCACATTCTTTACAAGCAAGAATGCATTCACATTTTACTGGTGTAATTAAAAATAAACCAAAAATATAATTTTTTAAAATCTGAAATTATTATATGAGATTTTTTTCATCCTGTAGAACTTTGCTTTAATGAGTTAAAGAGCCCGAGGAAGGCAGTAGAACTAATTCCCACTTGGGCAAGGGTTTGTTTATCCTGCTTATCTCAAGTTAGAGCCAACAATGCTAATGATTCTGAATAGCACTGGCCACTCCTTGGCCATCCCATCCCCTCCCACACACGGCTTCAACTATCACCTCTATGTGGATGGTTTCCAAATGCCTCTTTCCAGACATAGCCTCTCCCATGAGCTACAGTCCTGGCTTTCCAACTTCCTGTTGGGTAGGACCAACACTTCATGTACAAAATCAGACTCCTGACCTCTCTCCTCTCCCTAATTCAATTCTTCCACCTAACTTCCTCCTTGCTGTTCACCGGCTCCTCCTTTTTCCTAGGAACCCAGAAAGGAAACTTCCCAGTCAGCTCTAGCCCTCTTTATCCACACTTCCACCCAGTTAGTTGTCATATTCTAGCGATTTTTCTAAAAAGTTTTTCCTAACTGTTAACTCCCTCCTGTTGCCACTGACACCACCCCAGTTCAGATCCTCTTTGTGCATCACCTGGACTAGTGGAATGGCTTTCTAAATGGTCTCCATGCCTCCGAATGCTTTGATCCACCTGCTAGATTCCTGGCTTTCCTTTTGGTGAAGGCCCAACATTCCAGCCTATTGAGGGCACTCTGAACCTCCATTCCATCACCTACTGTATTAGCTATCCTCCCAACTTTGAGTCATCTGCAAATTTGGGAAACAAGGCTTTATGCCTGCATCCAAGTGTCTGACAAAAACGTTAAACTGGGCTGAGCCAAAGACAAGCCTCTGGACTACAGATCTCTTTCCAAGGGAACCCAGAGCTTATCGCTGGAGGAAAGAAAGTAACTTAAAAAAAAAATCATCAGTGTCAGATGCTTTTCCTATACCACCTCATTTATACACTACAGCAATGCCTGGTACGAGGTATTGTTATCCTAACTTTAGAGGTTTAAAACTGAAGTTGAGAATGGCTAGGAAACTTGTGAAAAGGCCCATAGCTATTAAGTGGTAGAATTTTGATTTGAGCCCATGTCTGTTTATTCCAGAATTCAAGGCTTTTCCATCACGCAGTTGGACCCTTTCATGAATCCTCAACTTCTAAAAGATAAAGCACACACTTCTTAATCCACGTTGATGGCCTTCCACCATCTAGCTGAAAACCCACCTTTGTAACAGTAGAGACTATATCCATGTCAAACACCGTATTAATCTTTCACATGCTTTATTTCATTTAATCCGCTGCAAATCTATGAGGTAGCCACTATATGCTCGTTTTACAGATTCAGAAACTGATGCATAATGAGATTAAAAGTAGTTTAATCTGTACATCAAAATCATCTCAAAATAAATTTTTACAGAATAGCTCAATCAAGGTTACCCGGCTGGTAAACAGCAAAGCTGGATTTCAAACTGGGTTCTGCGAGACTAGAGAGATATTTAGGGGGCAGGATGGACAGGAAGTTCAATTCATACAGTCAATCAACATGTATTTATTAAGCACCTTTGTCACAGCCTCAATGTTGTGCTGGGCTAGAGATAAGAGAAGTGAACACTGAGAAGGGTCCCTGCCCCTGGCTTCAGGGAGCATGTGCTTTATTGGGAAAGACAGATGCTAAAATGGAAGGTAGCAGAGTGCATTGAGTACTGGGAAGGAAAAGCTCCCAGTGCTAAGAGAGCATGGATTCAGAGGGGATGGCCTCAGAGAGTTGAGGCTTCTGGTCTCGGTACGTGGGTGGATAAAGGTTGTACTCACTGCGATGGGGAACATGAGAGAAACAGGTTTGGGAAAAGACTGAGTTCAATTTGAGACAGGAGTTACAGGGACATGTCACACAGGCAGCTGGATATGTAGGTCTGGAGCTCAGGAGTGAGGAGTGGGCCACAGAACTATCTGGAACAATTGATGAAAAGGTGAAACTCAACTCACAGAAGTGAATTTACTCTAAGGAACTCCAACATACATGTGGGGTGAACAAGCAAACAGAACACCTCAAAGGAGACCCTGCCCACTTGGCCAATTGATGCTCTCCTGTGGACAAGCTTTCTAAGGACTGCCTCACCTCTTCCCAAGGAGGAATACCTTTCCATCCTTTCCATTAAGCCACAACCTGCCTTTCAAGCCCTGGCTGTGCACCAGAAAACTCCAGCCAGAGCTCCCTCTCCTGGATTCAAGCCATTTAACAGCTGGCCCGGGACTCAGGCATTTCTTGGTAAGGACACTGAAAATTTCAGGTATTTGTGCCCTGTCTCCCTAACTGGACTGAAAGATCTTTGATGGCAAATCCTGGATATAAAAATAGGAACGCAGTCAGCATCCTTTTACAGAACCAACCAATAGTACTCAATTTCAAAAAGTGTAATAAAGCAAGAAATCAACAGCAGACCATTTATGTGAACTAGTTACTCCAGATGAAGCTGAGTGCCTTCCTCAGCACAACAGCAACTAATGTCCTGGGCACTCTCCCAGGTTTTCCCCTGAGCCTCTGCCCCGAAGAAAGCCGGTCACAAGGTGAGCATTCGCTGCCCCTCCCTGTGCATTCTAGTCTATTCCTTGGAACGTGCCGCCTCCTTCAGTGCCAGCAGCTCTTGCTTCCAGAATTCTTCAAGTTGAAAAGAAATTTCTTCAGAAAGGAAGAAACAAGGATGAAAATGTTTTACTTGAGAAAACACCAAGTAGTAGCAATAGAAGCCTCTTTCCCATGAGTCAGGTCACAGAGTTTTAATCGAGCCCCTTTAATAAGATATTGTCAAACTTTACAACTTATAAATGATTCCTCATTCATGATGTTTTATAATTACCCTTTCATAAATTAAAAAAAAAGTCTGCAATATTGAGAAAGGGAGAGAGTTAGTAACATCTTGTTTCACAATTACAGAAATTGGCAGGTTCTCACCTGCATTCTTACCTGGGTCAGGTAAGCTCAGGTGGGCAGTAGCCATGGGGACCTTGCTCACCAGCATGCCCCCTCAGTCAGCACAGTGCCTGACACATAGGAGTGACTCAAAGTGACTGCTGACTGAAGGAGTGTTAAAGGGATGAGAAAACAAGACTGGGAAAAAACAAAATTGTAGAAAAACGCGAGGAGACAGGGACTAAGGGGCAACATGGAAACAGCAAGAGTGTGAAGCAGGCTAAGGTGAAGACACAACCAACTACCTGCTTCCTTCTGAGGCTCAGATTCTCCTCAATTTCTCCCAAAGACACCCGCACAGCAGCTAAATCTTTGAGTCAGTTTCTCAGTTCTACCAGCTGTCAAAGGCACACAAAATATTCGCCATTTAATATTTTTAAGTTTTGTAACTGCTTTCTCTTCTCTCTTCCGTTCTATATACCTTAGGAACACTTTTCTTTTAACTCTTCGCCTAAACTTCAGACTTGGCATTGAGTTCGACTACCAGTAGATTCTAAGGCAAAGATGTGGCCCAAGCTTGTCTTTCAGGTTTGCTGCTCTGCTAGTTAACATCCCACCACTCCAGCCAAGGAGGTCCACATTCGGCCTCTGGAATCCTCAAGGGGGATGCCTAACCTAATAGCAGAGTTCTAATTCGGCCTGTCTTATGAGGAGAGCAAAGAAATGAGAGTGTCCTACTTTAAAAAAAAAGGTGGACAATGTATTTCCATCTCATAGGAAGAGCCCCAATTAACGCATCTGTGGTGTGCACTTCATGCTCCTTACTCTCTCCCACATAAACTGTCTCCAGCTCCTCACCACATCTGAAGCTGCCCCTGTCACCCTCAGGAAAGTACAGGGGGTCTCCTGGAATTCGGTCTATGTACACTCAGGAGGAGCAAGCTAATTTTAACACCAGCCTTTGATGACCACGGCTAAAATAAAGCTAATGAAAAAAATCCCAAAGTAAAATCTAAACGGGTTCTAGATTAACCTTTATTTTAGAGACATAATTCATTAACACGATGATAATAAACTGCCACAACAAGAATGTAAACATGGTTTAAGGATAGGAAATTTGTTAGTATAATATAACATATCAGTAGGTCAAATGCGGAAAAGCATACAATCATCTCAAAGATTACCTTTTTGGCATTTGATAAAATTCAACTCCTCATTTTTTAAAAAAATTAATGAATATAAAACTACTTCCTCAAAGTGATTTAAACTATTTAAACCAAAAGCCAACAGCATACTTGTGAATATGAGAAGCCTTTCCATTAAAATCAGGAATAAAATAAAGAGGTTTATTATCCTCACTCTTAGTTATTTATATTCTGCAAGTTCTGATTTAAGAGAGAAACAATCATTATTTGTGGATATACAATTCTCTACCTAGAAAGCCAGGAGAATCAAGTAAAAAATTAAGTTGATTAAAAAAAAAACATAAAACTTTTTTTAAAAATAAGAAAAATATTAATGTGAAGACTACTACAAAACTTAACTGAGAGCTACAAAAGCATTTGAATAAATTAAGAAACATAGCAGTATGGAATGACTAAATACTGTAAACATATTAATTCTTCCTGAATTAATGTATAGGTTTATTATAATCCCACTCAGAATCTCAATTAATTTTGGAGGTTTTGTCAAAAAGTCTCAAAATTTAATTTGCAAGAATAAGCAAGAAAAAAATAAGGAAAATTTGAATAACTATAATGAAAGAAAACTTGCTCCATGTGATATTAATATATATCATAAGCCTAACATAACTGAAACAGTGTGGTATTCATTCAAGAATTTACACATAGAGGGGCCGGCCCAGTGGCATAGCAGTTAAGTGCACATGTTCCACTTCGGCGGCCCAGGGTTCGCCAGTTCAGATCCCAGGTGCGGACATGGCACCGCAGGGCAAAAGCCATGCTGTGGTAGGTGACCCACGTATAAAGTAGAGGAAGATGGGCACAGATGTTAGCTCAGGGCCAGTCTTCCTCAGCAAAAAGAGGAGGATTGGCAGTAGTTAGCTCAGGGCTAATCTTCCTCAAAAAAACAAAAAGAATTTACACATAGATATCTTAGGCCTAAAACTGACTTTAGGATACACAAAACACGATTAGTAATTTTCTAGGATTATCCAATAAATATATTGTTTAAGGAAATTATATAAGGAATATAAAAATATATATATGAAAATAAATATATTATTAAGAAAAATTAATTATTTAGAAAACAGGTTAGGTCTTCAACTCATAATACATACAAAAAACTGATTCCAAATAAAAAGGTGAATGCAACTAAAAGCCTAAAATGCTAAAAAGTATGGTTAATCACAGAAAGTAGACAAATACTACAAATTTAAAGGCCATGGAAATTAGGGAGGACACAGACCTACATGGCCATACAGAAATTAAAATTTTCTGTACATGAAAAAACATGATAAACATTTCAAAAAATGATATCATTAATATTTATATATAGTACCCCATCGTAGGGATAAACACAATATGCTTAATTATTATTAACAAATTTAGGTGAAAAAGCAAATTGTAAAACATGAGGGGGCTGGCCCCCTGCATGGCCTAGTGGTTAAGTTCAGCACGCTCTGTTTCAACGGCCCAGGTCTGGTTCCCCAGTGCAGATCTACACCACTAGTCAGTGACCGTGCTGTGGCAGCAACCCACATACAGAAAAAAGATTGGCACAAACGTTAGCTCAGGGCGAATCTTCCTCAGCAAAAAACAAACAAACAAACAAAAACAGGAAAGGGTGTTCTCAATTTGGGAAAAAACAAACAAACAAAAAACTCTAGAAAGCCATGCACCAAATGTTAGTAATTACTCTAGATGGTAGAACTGCAGGTGATTTGGGGCTTTTTCTTTATTGTGCTTTTCTCTATTTCCTAAATTATTCAAAATTAACTTGTATTATTTTTTAATCAGAAAAAATTGCTAGTTGAAAAAAATAGCATCAAATGACAAAGACAGGAAAATCCTGCAAAAAATATGATAAAGGGATATTCTATTCTTTTTTTTTTAAAGATTTTTTTAATTTTTTTTCGTTTTTCTTCCCAAAGCCCCCTGGTACATAGTATATTCTCCGTTGTGGGTCCTTCTAGTTGTGGCATGTGGGACGCTGCTTCAGTGTGGTCTGATGAGCAGTGCCATGTCCGCGCCCAGGATTCGAACCAACGAAACACTGGGCCGCCGGCAGCGGAGCACGAGAACTTAACCACTCGGCCACGCGGCCAGCCCCAGGGATATTCTGTTCTTAATTATCACAATTTTATAAGCCAATATGACCTCAATAAGTTAAAAAAAAGTCATCTCAAGTAAAAAACACACACACATGGGCAAAGAACACCATTAAATAATTAACCAAGAGATGGTGAGCACAATGCAGTCTACAGAGAAACTGATATTTAATAATGTACATCTGAAATTACACAATGTTATAAACCAATATGACCTCAATAAAATAATCGAAAAAAAATTAACCAAGAGCAAGCACATTGATGATAAATATAAAGAAGTGTTTTCCTTTCTAGTAAACAAACAAATGCATATTCAAACTATGAAATACCAAGTTTTGTTTATCAAACTAGCAAAAATGAAGAATAAAAAATGAGAGATACCACAAAACTAGTATCTCTCGCTGTCAGCCCTGGAAAGACCACTCCAGGACATTATTCATAGAGTGCAAACTGGTTCAATCTTTTTGGAGAGCATTTGGCAGTACGTATAAGGAGCCTTTAAAAAAAGTTCTACACTTTGACCCAGTAATTCCGCTTCTGGGACTCTGTGCTGAAGAAAGAATTAGAGATCTGGACAACGGAGAATTATTTAAATAGAAAACCATCAAGGATCGGCAACTAAAGGTCCAACAACAGGGGAAATGGGTCAGCCCTCCACAGGACCACACGATAGAGTAAGACACAGCCCCTGAAATCAAGGTTTGGAAACACCTAATGGCGTGGGAACATCCTAATGATGGAAGTTAAGCAAAGAAACCAGGATCCAAAATTGTGTGTTGTATATCTACAGTATGATCTTAATTTTATTTGAAGCAAATGAAAGTCCCAGTTCTGCCACTCCCGAGCGAGGCGGCTTTGGTCAAATCCTTGAGTCTCTTGGGAGACCAATTCCTTCAACTCTAAAAGCCAAAGGTGAACACTTGGATCCTCTCCTTTCTAGCCCTCAATTTTCACTATTGGATGACATAGCATTAATAAAAAAGTAATAAACCAATCATAAACAGATGCATAATGTCTGCATTAATAATTAATTTTAATTATTTTGGATTAAAGAGTCTTTTTTTAAAAAACGAATATCTCCTAAATAGATGACATACTTTAGACCTGGGCGCTTAGATAGTGCTAATTCATTAGAAATCTGCAGCATGCCTAGAAGCCAGCTCACTCCCTTATCCTCTGTAACTAATCTGATCTGGGCTTGCCTGCCTGGGTCGGGAACGCACTTCACCTGTTGTCAGCCGTCCCCTGACTTGGCACTGGGGAGGCCTGGCCCCTTCTCAGTCAGCACAGGGCAGTCAACAACCTAGATCCAGGAGATGTCACAGAAGAACCCACAAGGCTGTCTGACTGCTACGTTGCACCGATGGCACGGGAAAGTCACTTTTTGTAGCTCTCTTTGTAAATTTATATAGCCTCTAAGCATAGCTCAAGAGGTTCTTGCTTAGATTGTAAGAATAATTGAGCATATTCCTTTTACAACTGCCTTGAGCCTTCCAATCCCTCCCATTGTGAATTTTCAAACCACGCCTGGAGGCATGAGGACGGACAAACCTCAAGCACAGGAAACCAGGCTGAGCTACAGACTAATTAGCCCGCTGAGTAGCAGAGAAGTGGATCTGAATTTGCTCAGACTCCAGCAGTCAACAAAACGGCAGCCTGAGTGAGCCTCACGCTCTGTCCTTGTCATCCAAATTCATTCTGCCTTTTGGGGGAAAAAAGGAGTACAATTTCACGCCAAAAAGTATTTAACTTCTGTGAATTTTATCCACGGCTCTGAGATTGACAAACCAGACTCTAGAGAGTTCTTCAGTTCTTTCATGTGAACTTTTCAAGGTGAAAATATGCTCATCAATGAAATCTGAGTTCCTGTTATTAATAATAACAAAGGAATTGAAACTTTCTTTAGAAATGACAGCCAGTTGAACCAACTCCAGTGATATCCAAATTAAACTGTGTTACATGATATTTTAATCCCAGATGTGTATAGTATGCACTTAGTCACATGTGTTTTTCCCAATGATTTTTTTCCATTCCCTGGATTTTCCATATTCAGTGATATTATATAGTTTAAACCTAAAATGAAGTCATCAAAACAGAGTCTCCTTGCTTCTCTCTCTTCCTTAATTCTGAATTATAGTGGCCTTACTGTTTTATTCTTATAACGTAGCTGTTCATACATAGCAATAAAAATACATACATGCTCGCTGCATTTTGTTATCGCTCTGGACTTGTATGTACATGCAATCAGCCCCATGAAGGAGAGCTTCTAGGATTTTTATACATGGAGCACAATTCTCTGGGGCCACCACATAGCAGATCACTCCACAGAGCCAGCAGCAATGCCACCACTAAGTAGATAATGGCACTGGCCAGCAGTGTTTGACCAATAACCTTGTCAAGCTTAGCCACAGGTTATATTGTGTATATATTTATATTATTAAAAATATGTATATAAATATCCCACATTTTTATATTTCCTTAAGCCCTAAGGGTAGAGGGGAAAGGATTCAAGAGTATTAAGTCTGTATTACAGACCAAATGTCAGCAGGGAGAAGACGGGAGTTTCCCTCTGCCCCTCCCATCCCAGCCCCGACAGCTGGTGCACAGAAGAGGAAAGGAGAAATGTCCTGCAGGTCCTGAAAGCAGAAGGGACCCTGCTTCCTGACAGAGACAGTGAGACCTCAGGGAGGCACAGCTGCTGCACCCATGAGAATCGGCCCAATGTCACTGCATCTTAAGTCACCTGTGGTCAGGAACCACAAGCATTTCAGCAGCAACTAGCCAGAGAGAGAGGGCCAATGCAAGTAAGACCCCTAGCCACAGCACCACTGGCGGGCAGAGCCCCCTGCAGAGACGAGGTTAGATTTTTCTGCCATTCCATTGGGAAACTCACTAATAATAAAAATGATCATAAGAGCTAGTGTTTGTTGAATTCTTATTTTATATCAGGCACTGCCCTGAGTCCCTTACATGAATGCTCTCATTTATCAGGTAGGTCCTGCTAGTACCCCTCCCATTATGTAGATAAGGAAGTTTAGACCTCAGTAGGCCAAGTATTTTGCACAAGGTCATACAGATTGTACATAAGTAGTGGAGCCAGGACGTAAACAAATCGAAGCAACCTGGCTCCAGATCCCAAACCTGTGAAACACAATTAGAGAAAATTTAGAGTTATATTTTTTGCACATCCAAGTCTTTGGGCTAAAGATCATACCTATAGTGCCTTAACTTTGGGTTTAGTTCTTCTCAAACTCCTCTCTCTGTCTCTCGAGCAATAGAACATCCTTTCATGCCAAATCTCAGGCAGAAGCCCAACAGACCATATGAACAAGAGCAGGGCTGCATGGCAGAAGCAGGGGGAATGGCTGAGGTCTTCATCTCCTGCCATCCTCTCACCTGGCAGAGGCTCCAAACACTCCTGGAACACAGCTTGAAAACAACCGGTCCAAACCAATATCACTCTGAATTATGTGCTGGCGAAATCAAAGAGGCACAGCTAGAAAACCAACAACAGCCAGCTCAACCAAAGGAAAATGGTAAAAATGCCCCCCCACCAGCTGAGGTACCTCACACACCAGGCCCTGACTCTAACCATCTCAAGTTTGAGCATTTGAGGGGCCAGAAGGAGGTGGAATTCAGGGCTGGAGCAGAGAGGCAGGAATGAGGCAAGCCCAATAAACAGGCAGAGGTGGGAAGCAGAGCCAACAGGACGCCAGGGCCAGCGGTCTGTGGTGAGCGAGCGAGGCTGCTGTAGGAACAGAGGTGGGAGCGGGAGAGGGAGGCCAGCAAAGGAACTGCTCCCAGAGCCAGCGTCCTCCGGCTTCAAGCTGTCCACACACATTATGTGAGACAGCAATAGCAAAAACTTACCAGGCACTTCAATACCAGTTGTTGTTCTTTTTTTTTGGCGGGGGACACTACATCGGCCTGTCTCTTGCTGATTCAAATACCGCCTTTTCCTTCCATACAGTAACATACCACTCAGTGGCTGATACTGTCAGACTTAGCAGACAGAAACGCCTGCTTTGGGGAGCAGAGTGGGAAATAGTTAAGAGTGCCAGACTGCTTGGGTTCACATCCCAGCTCTACCCAATACTTGCTGTGTAACCTTGGGTAAGTGACTCAACCTCTCAGTGCCTCAGATTTCTCTTCTGTGATATGCAAATAAAAATATCTACCCAGGAAGGTTGCTGTGAGGATGACAGGTTAATACATATAAAGTATTTAGAACAGTACCTAGCAAAGTTCACACTAAACGCTGGCTATTATTCTCTTATTTCGACAGCTTTCACTCCTCTCCTGACTTCCACATCATATTAGTTTCCTATTGCTGCTATGACAAATTATCACAAACTTAGTGGCTTAAACAGCATAAATTTGTTATCTTACAGTTCTGGAGTTCCGAAGTCTAAAATGGGTTGGCAGGGCCGCATTCCTTGTGGAGGCCCTAGGGAAGAATCCATTTTCTTGCCTCTTCCAGCCTGTAAAGGCAGCCTGCATTCCTTGGCTGGTGTTCCCCTCCTCACATTACCCCGTCCTCCGACTAGGGACTCAGATCCTCTTGCCTCCCTCTCATAAGGACCCTTTTGATTAGACTGAGCCCACACAGATAATCCAGGACAACCTTATCTTAAAATCTTTAATTATATCTGCAAATCCACATTTTGTCATGTAGAGTAATACATTGACAGGTTCCAGGAATCAAGATCTGGACACCTCTGGGAGGCCACTGCCATTATAGTCATGCATTACTTAAGGAGGTATAAGGGATGCTTTCTGAGAAATGCATTGTCACGCAATTTCATCATTGTGCAAACATCATAGCGCGTACTTACACAAACCTAAATGGTATAGCCTATTACACACCTAGGCTACATGGTACCAATCTTACAGGACCACCGTTGTGTAGGCACAGGGTTATTGACTGAAATGTCGCTATGTG
Organism: Equus caballus; assembly: GCF_041296265.1. Taxonomy (NCBI): domain Eukaryota; kingdom Metazoa; phylum Chordata; class Mammalia; order Perissodactyla; family Equidae; genus Equus; species Equus caballus. The sequence goes on from NC_091684.1 coordinate 35,978,599, forward strand.
GTGCATGACTGTATTCAGCCTACCACACATGCCTCTCCAAAGTCTAAAATTTCAGACTAGAAAGACTTAGGTAAGCCTAGAGGGAAAAAACCACACTAACAGTAGCTAGCTTTTTGAGCACTGACTATGTGTCTGGCACTATGCAAAATGCTTTAGGTGAATTATACTTAGGCCTCATAGCAACCCTATAAAATTACCATCTTACAGAAAGGCTAATTGCTTGTCTAAGGTTGTACAGGTAGTAGGGAAAGCCTATGTAAACCCAGGTAAGTTTGATTCCAGAGCCCTTGTGTTTCACCAATAGAGTGCCTTGTCCCTACACTTTAAGCCATTATAACTGGAGCCACCACAGTTATTAGGGGTCTCAAAGACTGTGCCACAAGAGGTACGCATGCTCCCTGGATACAGAGAGATGGGGGTTGTGCAGAGCCCTTAGTAAAAGGTCTGCACAGATGATGGAGCATCCAGAACATTTTCTCATACTTAAAGGAGAAACCTTGTGGTTACTCAAGAATTTCTTCAAATGCAGGTTTGAACCAAAAAGCCAAGAAGAGACCACTTAGGCTTGCCACTACTTGAAGAGGGAAAGGGAAAAGTCTGTCTTGACCCCAGACCCCTCCTGCAGTTCCAGGTGCCTTCCCAGAAGAAAAGAGGAACTCACAGTCTCCCCTGGAGGGACTTTCAACTGAGTCAGATTGATCCAGACCCTCTGAAACCATACCAGGAAGCCTCAGAATCTGGCAGGCCACCAGAATGGCCCTACCCACAGTTCAATAGTTGGTATACACCAGGACTAAACCACTCCCTGCCTTCTACCTCACAGCAGTTCTAAGTGTATAAGCCCCCATGTGCTACAGGTTTCAATGAAGGGCCCACGATGAATGACCTCTTTCCCTACCAGTTCTTACTGAGCAAATGGCTCAAAACCAAGTGCGACAGGCACAAGGTTGGGAAAGGGGCAGGCTAAACAATTGTGAAGCATGCCTATCACGGTGGTTTAACTAGGGATAGCATCTCAAAATCTCAACTGCTAAACCAGTTAGCCACAGCCCTACCTGAAACTTTCTAATGAACTGAGTTAAAGCTCTTTGGTTTCACCCACCCAGCCAAAAAAGGTCAGTCATTTGGGTGATGAGCCCAGAGGCCGATGGAGGATAGCACAGTGGTCAAGGGAATGGACTCTGGAGCTGGTTTGCTCTGACTGAATCTTGACTCTGGCACCTTCCTACTGTGACTTTATGCAAGTTACCTAACCTTTCAGTTCCTCAGTTTTCCCATCTTCAAAACTGGCATCATAATGGAGCTCCATACTTCTTTATCCAAACTCTGAGGAGCTAAGTGTGATCCAAAAGTTTTTTGCCTTTTGTAACAGGAAGACAGCACATACGCCACCTATTACATAACACTGTCAGTGGGGTCTGCAGCAAACAAACATGTCCATTATTTCTGAAGTAAAAATGTATGAATAGTTCTCAACAGGTGAGAAAAATAAAGATTATAACAACCTCAAGTCATTCAGACTAAGTTTTGTAGCCAAACTTATGAAAACCACAGCTTTCAGAACATTTTTGATTTTGGAATTGCAGCTAAGGGATAACAGATCTCTCGCACTTCCTGCTTAATGTTGTTCTAAGGATTAAATGAGTTAATAGATGTAAGTGCTTAGAACACTCCTGGCATGTGGTAGAGTAAGCACTATACAAGTGTTACCAACAATAGTCACTACTATTATTTTCATCTATTAATCTATTTTTAGACTTTCCAGGAGACTATAAACAGTAAATTTTTAATTTATGAATAAATTTGGTTTGGAAATCAGTACCTTGGAGATTAGCAGGCATTAATCCTTTAGAACAATACTCCAGGACAGGACTTTCTGAGATGATGGAAATGTTCTATATCTTCATTGTCTAGTATGGCAGCAACTAGCCACATGTAGCTATTGAGCGCTTGAAATGCGGTTAATTTCATTTAATACTAATTTAAATTTAAATGCAAGCAGCCATATGTGGCTTGTGGCTACCATACTGGACAGCACAGCCCTAGAGGGCTGAGTTCCCAATTTGGCTCATGAAAACCTGTTTAAGGCATAGCACAGACAAATTACAGCATTAATAAAAACAAGGCTGAGTTCGGTACCCTGGGAGCAGAGAGGACCACAGGATGCTGGAGTTTTCTCTTCCTTTCTAGGCCCTGTGGTTGGCCCACAGCAAAGTGTATCTTTGGTATCTTCTTCTTTCTCTACTCCCCACTCCCTCATCCCCAACCTTCCTCTTGGGGGCCCCATGTAACTGGGCCACAAGCTTTCCTAAGCCCCCATCAATACCTTCCAGACCTCCAGAAGCACCATCCTCCCCAGTCACCTTCCTTTCCTCTCCCCAAACAAATGCCTACTTGCTCAATGCCAAAGATCTCAATAAAACATCAGGAGGAAAGCAACCTGATCAAACAGATTCACACTCTAAGCTGTTACTGTTTTTTCTGGCTTCTTCCCTGCCTCTCCTTCTGAACTCAGAAGCTCTAAATTGTTGTGTTCCCATGCACCGACCCTCCTCCCCAGCAGAGGTAGCCCAGGCAGAGAGAAGGAGCCCAGACTGAAGCAGTTGTTGTCTTCTATGGGCGGCTTGCCAGCCAGGTGTGTAGAAGGCAGGGCCTGCCAACACACACACGTGCAGCGCAGCCTGGCTCTGTGCAAACACCTCCTCTTGACCAGGCATGGGAAACACTCCCTGCTCTCTGCTTTAGAAGACTGATCCATCACGCACAGTTCTTTTCAATCTTCCTTTATTCATTTAGAAATTTGTAGGTGACAAATTGCACATCAAATGATTTTTTAAAGTATACAACAAAAGCCCAGAGAAGACCGTGACTAGGAATGGTTGCAAATAGAAAAAGAAAACCAGCTACCTTCGCTGGAATCTAGCTTCACCACAACCCACTTGAGCATGGAATTTTTAATGACACAGGTCAACCTTGGAGCACATCCAAGTTGCTAATGTTACTAGAAGGACTGGAAGAACGTCCCTCCAGCTCAATCTCCCCTCTTACTTGGTTCCAAGGCATGGACCAAAGATGATTATTATGCATGGCTCCTTATAAAGAAACTTTCCCCTGTGGGGCTGTAAATGGAGGACAATGTGAATGGTAAATATTACGCTTTTCTCTAAATCCTTTCGGGTATATTACCTCCTCCAAAGTAGAGATGTGTTGAAGAACCAAAGTCGTAACATTTAATAATGGCCTGCAATTATTTCTAGAGGGCCTTCTAGGTGCAAGCACTACGCCAAGAAAGCCACAGTAAATGCCTTCAGTAGGGAAAATGAGACGTCTACAGAAATAACTCTCATGGAAGGCAGGGGCGAAAGGCCGGGAAGGTAAAATGCTGTAGGAATCAGAGCAGGGGAAGGCTGAGTATTTGGGGCCGGGGTATCAGAGAAGGCGTCACAGCAGCAACAAAATTCAGTTTGAAGGATCATAAGGATTTAGAGTGGTAAAAATGAGGAAGGAAGGGCCATCGGGAAGAGGAAAGAATGTTCTAGATGACAGCAACGTCAGGCATTCTTCAGAAAGTATTTGGGAAGACATGGCTGCAAATAGCATCCAAAGATAATTTACCTGCCCTTCTCCCCAAATAACAACTGGGCCCCTGTACAGGCATCTGTGGGGTCACCTGCATCCACCTCCCAAGACAAGCTCTCCAAAATTCTCCCTAATGGGGTCCAGCATTCTTGGCCTGCGCTGTGCGGTTTCAATGGCAGCGGCCGCACCCTATCCCTACCAGGGGTTCCTGCAAGAAATACATGGAAACGCACTAACTTTGCAGGGATCTCAATGACCTCCCAGCAAATTTCACATAATGCAACTAAAATCATGAACCGTGTGCAAATAAAACTTTTCCATGAAGTGAATCCTATTAACATCTATTTAGGGAGCTATTTAAAATAACGCTGATAAATCTTTAAAAAATGAATCTTTCTTACACAGAATAATTGGTTGAGTCAGCTGAACCAAGTGTCTCATGGCTTAAATACCAGGCAGGCGGAGGGAAAACATAAATCTACACTGTGCATTTAACATCAGCCACGAGGGAGGACTTGCAGCTCTAGGTTATTCGTTATGACAGCATTAGAAGACTTTCAGAGGAAAAAAAAAAAGACGCAGCCATCCTTCTAATTACCAGTTAAAGTGGGACCAGGTCCAATATTGTATTTTCTAGGACTTGATGTAGATAAGTCTCTCCAGGAATAATCTCTTGAGCACCTTCCTTGAAATACTGTTGCTAGGTACCGTCACAAAAAGAGCTTCTATTTTTCTTCTTTGTACTGGCCACCTCCACACTGTACACACAAAATGAAGTGGGGACCCGAGGCAAATCTGAATGAGTGAAGGAAGAACTTACAGGGTGTTCTCCAGCCCATGTGATGGCTGGCCTGCATTCCCTCGGGACTCGCCTGCCTCAGCTCTCCCCTGGGTTGGGGGGTGTGGGGACTCTTCTGCCAGGGACGCGGGGATAGGCAGCTGCCCTGGGTGGATCTACTGGATTCAGAGACTTAAAAAAAAAAAAAAAAGCCCCTCTCTCCCCTTCTCCAAGCCTCAGGAACCGAGCCACACAGAGTCGCCTCCTCACCTTTCCTCTTCTGGCCGGTCGCGCCGGAGTCCCCAAGTGCAGCGTCCCCCTGGGACGCGCCTGTCGCTAGAGGCGTCGGGCGTCCCCGCTACCGTGTGTCAGCTGCAGAGCGGATGCCAGGAGCGCGCAGGAACCAGGCAATTGCCCGGGAGGCAGAGCCCGGGGCGCGCCGCCCGCGAGCCCGCCGGGGTCCGCGGCCGCCCGGGTACCGTGCGCGGCCCGCCGGGCGCCGCTGCCTCGCTCCGCGCCCGCCGAGCTCTGCGCGCTGCCCGGACGGCGGCGCGGGCGGCAGCGGGCCCCCGCCCTGGGCCGGGCTTTCCCAGAACTCGCCCGCCCCGGGTGAGAGGCCGCGAGCGCCGCCGCGGGCCGCCGGGCGGCCGGGGGAGCGGCCTGAAGCGGGCCCGCCCCCGGCCTCGGGCGGCGCGGGGAAGGCGGGCTCGAGGGGCGGACCCGGCCGCCGCCGCCCGCAGCGCGACCCCCGCGGCGCCCCGCCTCGGGCCCCGGGGGCCAGCCTTCGCCCAGGCGCGGGCGGGAGCTGGCGAGAGCAATGCCGGGTCTCTGCGCTCCGGGGAGGGCGGGAACCTCGGGCCGCGGGAATTTAATCCCACACCTACCCCCAGGGGACCATCTCCGGTTGACAGATATGGAAACTGAGGCTCCTGCGGATAGATGACTTGACCAAGGTTACTCTAGTAAATGGCAGCACCAAATCTGGAATCCATTCGGTCATTCATTCATTTAACAAATGTATACTGAGTGCCATAATGTGCCCAGCGTTGTGCCAGGCTCTGGAGACGCTCCTTTTGCTACTAACAGTGGCCCTGCAGGTCTGCAGACTCCAATCCAGTGCTCTTTCATTGCTGAAACAAGAGGTTCACAGCTGCCAGAAGCTACAGGCTCTGCACGGAGCCTTTATACCCAGTTGGCAGTCTTAGGAGAGCCAGGGACCTGAAGAAGAATCAAGTCATCATCCTTCTCCTTTTCCCCTAAATCTTTTCCTCCTCCCTCTATAGCTGTTCTGATGGACGAATGGCCCTTCCATAGGTCTGACTCCTCCTACATTCAATCAGGGCGAATTCCTGTGGCCCGTATCCCCTCCCATCTGTCCTCTCCTTGGACTGAATCATTCTTCACACCACAGCCTATTATTCTTCCTCGTCTACAACTTCAAAATGCATTGAAATCTTCATTGGCTCCCTACTGCCTTCCAAATTAACTCCCCATGACAGTAGGAACCCAACATGTCCTATTTCATGTGGACCACCCACCACGATGTCTCTCCCACTCCAGCACTGTACCTGCACTCAGGCTGAACCTCTGCCTGGAGCATCACCACCTCCTCCCACATACTTTCCATCTGCTCAAGTTTGACCCTTTCTTTCAGATCACTCTTAAAAGAGGCTCCTTTGAGCCTCCAGGGCACAGAAAAGGTTGGAACAGGAATGCACAGGAGGGCACCAAAGAATTCTGCCTATAAGTAAAGTATGCCAGCCTGTCCTTAAACTGTTTTGCTGTTTTCTCACCAGTACGATTTTAATGAAAATCAACATTACCTCCTCCCTTGAGAGCTAGTTTCGGAAAGGTCTCTGCAGTGGGCTCTGAGGAAATTCTTTGTTCATTAAGAGCTTGAGATCTTACTGCTAGAGCAATCAGGAGTGGTCGTGTACTGCAGTCCCTGAGCCTACACTGTCCTGGACAGGTGAATGGAGGAGCCAGGAAAAAGGAAGCATTGCTGACAATAAACAGGTAGGCTATTTATTTAATATACAGTTTTGTATTATCGTTTTATAATGCATTTAATGAATCTAGTAATATCAGACATCATCGATCACCTGGAGCCCCCAAAGACTTGTCTTTTATTTTTTTTTTAATTAAGCACATAGAAATTAGATTGTTACAAACTGGTGGATGAACAAGCAGTTAACCTTGGATCTTCCAAATGAGTCATTGCACCATTAGTAACCAAGGGAAGTCTAGATCTGTTGGGCAGGAAAGTTATCTGAGTGTGATAATCAATATCACCCCATCTTTGGAAAAGGGCACCTTCCCTAAATCTTTGCAAAGAGAGCAGGTCCAGATCAATGTCCTTTGCTCGCCCCCTCGCTCCCTCTCTAAATGAGACTGGAGGGAGCTGTGGCCCTGAGGCTGCCTCACCGCATTGGAATGTCTGAGCTAACAGAGCTTCCAGAGGGTTCATTGCTCCTCTGAACAGCACTGCCCAGACTTTCTGGAGATTTTAATTCACTCCCCAACCTCGCCAACAGTTGCACACAAGGTGCCTTTTTTACACCCTGCTCTCTGTTCAGTGAAACACACAGACCATCTCAGGGGAACAATGGCTCCATTCAAGACTTTTGCAAAAGTACAGCATATAACCTCCACGCTGTGGGTTGCTGCCAGCCATTATCTGGGGGAAGAAAGACTGTCAGATAAAGTGCCTGTGAATTGGGGGAGTGCTGGATAATTTCCATGGAGAATTCAGCTTCAGTAAAAGAAGTTATGCATCTTTGTATACAAAACCATTCTACATTGTCAAAAACAACAACAAAAACAAAAGCCCCAAGAAATAATGCTGTGGAAACTTTATTTAAAATAAGACGTCTGTGTTTGAAGTTTCAGAAGAAAGCGCATGTCTCTTTGAACTTGTTACATAATAGTCTCCATTCGATGGAAATTGATTTAAATAAGCGATAAACATTGGGACTAGGGAATTTAATTCGTAAAATCATTTTAAGAATTGGAATCATGTCCCTACTTATTTTCTTCCTGTCCCATCCTGTAATTTTTCAGATGGGGGGGTTGGTCTCTGACTTCATGGTTGTTTCCGCCAACAGGGGGCCCTACATCCCCTACTGCACATCTTACAGAAAAAAAGATTGGCCCTTTGCCACATTCAACAAGCCAGCCATCAGTTAACCCATTTATAAACAAACCCTAAGGTTGGGAACTGAGAAGTCAGCACAGGCACCCTTGATACATGTATTGATCTTTTAAACGGAAGCTAATTGTGAAGCAGAGGAATTTGCTAACAGGGGTACGACAACAAGGGGTGGTCTTGAAAGCCAAGGAAGAACTGAAGGAACGAGCCAGCCCTTAGTTTAGGAGTTGCCATTTCCTCCCGTTTGAAGTCACTGCATCAGATTGTAGCGGGGTTACCAGCTGTCTGCAAATAGGCTAGTGAGTTCAGACAGTGGGGAGAGAGCCAAAAACAAGCTTTCCAGAGTTATCTCATATGTGACGGTAGAAGCGCTCAGGCAGTCTGAGGCTGGTGGAAAACAGCAAGCTTGTTAAAGCAGAGGGTAGCTCTGCTTCTGTGAGGCGGTTAGGAGTGACGGTGGAGATCTGGTGGGAACAGTGAGGGGAGAGGGAGAGACAATCCTGAGCATTCTCCCTCAACACAGCGAGTATGAGGGGCGCAGACTCTGGTGTGGGATGGCTTGAGTTGAAATCCCAGATCCACCCCTGAGGTGTGAGCTCTTGGCAAGTTACTTACCTCTCTGTGCCTCATTTTCCTCTTCGGTAAACTACACCAACCGCTCAGCGTTGTTTTCAGGATTAAATGAGTTAATCTGTGGGAAGCACTTAGAACACATAAAGCTTTGTTAATTAAATAAATGAAACCTAGAAATTTACTTCCATTTATACTTAGAGTATTTAAAAACCATGATCTCCTTTGAATATGACAAATATCCTCTTAATGTTCCGACAGAAAATTCATCTATCTTTTTTCCTTGAAACATTCCAGAATCTCACTGTCATATCTGGTTCAGAGTTGCTATCAGCAAAAGGTAGGTCCAGCTCAAATTGGCTCAAGAAGCCATAACTAAAAGTTATAAAAGTACAATTAAAAAAAAAGTTTCAGCTATGCTAGAATCCCAAAGCATAGACTTTGGAGCTGAAGACTTCTCTAAATGTGGTTTTTAAGGTTTCATGTTGTTCTTAGTGGCCAAAATGTTCCTTAGAGGAAGAGAGCTCTGATTATGATGATGGAGCTCAAAGGAAAATAACATTTGCTTGAAAAGCCTCTTTTCTACACACTTTTCTGGAAGTCTGATAGGAAAATGGCTATGGCTCCTGGGTGACCCTAAGTGCCGTGAATTGTGGGTAATCAGACTGGCCACGAGGGGAGGGTGGAGAACCTGGAGGCGCGTTTGCACAGGCCAGTTTGTTCACTGATTCTCCAGCTGGAAACTTGGTGCTCATTAGTTCTGCAAACCCCTAAGGAGCTCGTTCTTTGGTTTCTCTGCCACTTCTCCTTTACTAATGTCAATATGTCACTATCTGCTAGCCTTCCCAGATTTTTTTATTAACAATTACCCTCCTAAGCACATCCTTACCTCAACCACTCCTTCTGCCTGCAAATGATAATAATGATAACAGTAACTGTAACTGAGTGCTTACTGTTGTGCCATTCTTTTATTCTTTCATTCAAAAAATATGTATTGAATACCTACTGTGTGTCAAAGATTGTTCTAGGTGCCAGAGGTACAGCAGCGATTGCCCACTGCTTTCGCAGCCTGTCTTGCATCTAGACTAAATTCATGGCTAAGTTTCAGCCGATGGCATATGAACAGAAAATAAGTGGGCAACATCCAGTAGCACCCTTAAAGTTGAGGCTGCTGGCCTTTTTTTAAATTTTTATTTATTTTTATTTTTTTTATTGAGTTATTGATAGGTTACAATCTTGTGAAATTTCAACTGTACATTAATGTTTGTCAGTCATGTTGTAGGTGCACCACTTCACCCTTTGTGCCCACCCCCCACCCCACCTTTCCCCTGGTATCCACTAAACTGTTCTTGGTCCATAGTTTTAAATTCCTCATATGAGTGGAGTCATACACAGATTATCTTTCTCTCGCTGGCTTATTTCACTTAACATAATTCTCTCAAGGTCCATCCATGTTATTGCAAGTGGAATGATTTTGTTCTGTTTTGCAGCTGAGTAGTATTCCATTGTATATATGTACCACATCTTCTTTATCCATTCGTCTGTTGATGGGCACTTAGGTTGCTTCGAGGCTGCTGGCCTTTGATTTCTTTTCTCCCTTCCCATTATGTGAGAATTGGCAAGACCTGGAGCCACTGTCTTAGCCTGGAGATGGAAGCCCTGGGTGGAGAAAGCTGAGTCGCCACAGCAGCCCTGGACCACTCACTTGGGGACTGTTATGTGAAATTGAGGGAGGCTTTTTCTTCCTGTGGGAAAAATGCTATTATGTTGCTATGTTGATAGGACTGAGCCAGTAGAGAGAGAAAAATGGATAATGAGGAAGAAAGAGGCAAGAATTCCAGGAAAAATGTCCTTGAGTGGGTGAAGGGCGATGGGGCCTAGTGCTCAAGTGGAGGGGCTGGCCTTGGACAGGAGTACGGGCAGTTCATTTAAAGAAACAGGAGAGAAGGCAGATTGTATTTTTCAAAAGTGGCCACAGCAGTATTTCCAGTCCTACATACTTTTCCAGGACTTTGCCACTGATAACAGGTGAAGTCTAATGCCCCTCCTCTTGAGCAGGGGGCAGCCTCAGTGACTTCCCCACTTCTTAACCAATAGAATGTGGTGAAGTGGCGCTGCGTGGCTACAGAGGCTAGGTCATGAAAGTTGAGACAGCTTCCACTAGCCTATCTCTCTCCAGAACTCTCACGATAGGTACACGGACCTATGTTGTGAGGGAGCCTGGGCCACATGGAGAGGCCATGTGTAATGTTTCAGCTGATGGTCCCAGCTAGGATCGCACACATGAGTGAGCACGCCTTCAGGGGATCGCCATCCCTAGCCTTCAAGCCGTCTCCATGAGAGCGAGAAGAGCAGACGAAAGCTATCCCTGCCACGTCCTGCCCAAATTGCAGGTTTGTGAGCAAAATAAATGTTGTCAGTTTTTTAAGCCACAAACATTGGGGTTAATTGTTACGTAGCTTTAGTAACTGGAACAATAGGTGTGGGTGTTGGTAGGTGGGTAAAGTTGGTAGAAGCTTGTAAGAGTTTTCTTCTGCTTGCTTCTATGTTCTCAAGGAAATGGTAAATAATGTCATCCGGAGGAGAGTAAAGATAAGGTAGGAGGTGCAAAAAGTTTGAGAGAGATTGTATGAAATGCTCATTTAGGAAAGTGGGAGAGTGAATGGAATAAGGAAATATAATGTCAGGCATTAAGTGTTCAACTGTGGCCATAAACGTAAAGTGAGCCTGGTCATTATGATCGTACATTTTTCTTCACACAGGTTTAGCCGCATGGGTACATGAGAAGAAAAACTGGACACTTGGGTTTAACTGGTATCATTAACAACACAAGAAAGGAGCAAAGATTTAGCATGCATGCAAAGAAGTGTGTATAATGATTGACCATAAAATTAAACCAGCAAAGGAGACATGAGGCTGGTGAGAATGAGTGAGGATGAAGGCTTCCCGTGCACTGTGCTAAATGTTTTATATGCAGCATATCTTGTATTTATCTTCACAGAAAACCTATGAGTAGGCACCCTTATCATTTCCATTTTAGAGATAGGGAAATCCAAAACTCAGAAAGGTTAAGTAACTTGCCCAAAATTACACAGATGTCTAGATTTGGTTCTAGAGCCACACTCTTACCCTAGCCTTCCCAGGACGCCTGAATTAGCTCCATCCACGCTAAGCTCTCCTTGCTGGCCCCCAGCACCGTGTTATCCCCGGAAGCCCTCTACAGTGAAGGCCACATTTTCTCCCTCAGTTAACATGGCAGAAGGAGGAAGGGCTGCCTACTTCCTACCACCCCACTGCCACTTCTCTCACTGTCTTCCCTCAGCAGTCTTTCTTCTTTCAGAATTTATGCTGCTGGCATGTTCCGATTTCTTCCCATCTTCACCAAAACCTTCTCTCTATCTCTTACCTTCCTCTCCAGCTATTTCTGTCATTATCCTGGAGGAGTTCTGCTTCCATGCTCCCTTCCAATATTGGGAACCAATGGTGCCCTCTGTGAAGGCAGGGCACGTGCACACGGTATCTACAGCATGGAAAACCATACCTAAAAATGATAGGTTCTCAGTCAGTCCAGGAACCTCCTCACCTCAGTGTTCTCCAACGCTGCTCAAATTCAGCTGTTTGCAGGCCGGGTCACACCTTGATGCTCTGAAGTCCCACCTCTGAAATGCGCTTCTCTGATCACAGTCTTCTCTTCTTCCTCTTCCATCTTTAGACTGACACTGCCTTTTCTCCATTCTTATTTTCCAGAAGTAGCGTCTCAATTTATGCTATCTGTCTCACCCTGACAAAGACATTGCAAGCAGAGTGTGAAAGAATGTCTCCATCCACCAGCGCTCAACACACCTGAGATGTGTCCCAAACCTGCCCTCCTGAGTGACTGTATCTTGATCTAAAGTCTGTATTTCTCTTCTCACTCCTCCTCTCCCCTCTGCTCACCTCTCCTCGTACCCTCCCAGTCCTTCCGATGGTCTTTTGATCTCTTTTCTTTTCCCAGATCACTGTCTGTCCCACCAACATGGCTTGTTCATGTGACTGGTTTTTATAACAATCCTGTTGGACTGATTTTATTCATTATTTTAGCATAGATTTTACTAATGAAAAAAGCTAAGAAACAAAGTCTAAATTACCCTTTACAGGCTTTACAGTCTGCACATAAAGAACCTAGCTTCTCTTCAGAGTTCCACGGACATTTACAAAAATGGGTCAAGAAAATCTCAAATAATTCCAGGAAGTATATAGACCATGTTGTCTGATTAAAATGCAAGAAAACTAGAAATTAATATGAAATATTTTATGTCAAAAAGCATCAACTGCTCAACTATTAAAACGTGTTCTCCTAAATGACGATTGAGTCACAAAAGACATCCAAATTATAGTTATAGATTTTTGGGGGAACATAACTAAAATGAAGATGTTATATAATCTGAATTTATGAGATGTGACTAAAGCGGTAATCAGAGGCAAATGTGCATCTTTCAATGTTTTTATTATTAAACAAGGAAGAGTAAAAACATGTGAACTGAGAATTCAAATAAAAAGTACCAAAAAATGCTAAGAAAAACAAAACTAAAACTAAAAAAAAAAATAGTAAAGATGAAAGCCCTAACCAACTGGAATGTTATGTTCTTTGAAAACATAAAATGCCTTTTTCGGGGGGAGGTAGGGATATGAAAAAGAGTAACACTTCTCGAAAATATAATCAAGAATGAAAACACTGGGTCCCGCCCCGTGGCTGAGTGGGTAAGTTCCTGCGCTCTGCTTTGGCGGCCCAGGATTTCGCTGTTTCGGATCCTGGGCGCGGACGTGGCACCACTCGTCAGGCCATGCTGAGGCGGCGTCCCACATGCCACAACTAGAGGGACCCACAACTAGAATATACAGCTATGTACTGGAGGGATTTGGGGAGAAAAAACAGGAAAAAAAAAAAAAAAAGAAGATTGGCAACAGTTGTTAGCTCAGATGCCAATCTTTAAAAAAAAAAGAACATTAACAAAATTATAAAAGGGAAAGAATATGCTATAATAAGTAGATAACACTTTTTTTTTTAAGATTGACATCTGAGCTAACAACTGTTGCCAATCTTTTTTTTTCCTCTGCTTTTTCTCCCCAAATCCCCCCAGTACATAGCTGTATATTTTAGTTGTGGGTCCTTCCAGTTGTGGCATGTGGGACGCCACATCAACATGGCCTGAGAAGTGGTGCCATGTCCATGCCCAGGAACCAAACTGGTGAAACCCTGGGCTGCCGAAGCAGAGTGCGTGAACTTAACCACTCGGCCACAGGGCTGGCCGCCAACACTTTTAATTATAAAAGAATACTATGATAAAGTCTAAGCTTAAGATTAAAAATCTGGATGAAATTGATAATATTCTGAATAATTTTATTACCACAATTTATTTAAGAAGTAGAAAAGTCGGTATTTCCTTTGGAACACTATTGCTGGGTTTGGAGAATTTCTTCCTTACAATTCTCATCTTCCCAAGTTACTAGCCATAAACTGCATTTGCCCAGCCTCCTTCGCAGCTGGGGCGGTGACAGGTTATCTAGCACCATCAGCCAGGCATTCCTGTGTGAGACTTAGATTCAGAAGTGAACAGTTTGAAGGAGGCTCTTGTGAGAACGACAGCAGACACTCAGCTTTTGGAGGTGACCATAAAGCTAGATTCTTGATGCCAAAGTGGCTTCAGTGCTGGTAGCAGGTGAAGTTCCAGAAAAGTTGCATTCCTGGCAGCAGTGCTGAATCATAGCCTGCAGTGCCTGGGGAATGGTTTGGGCATTATTCTTGGAAGTCTAGCGTTGAGGCTAATTCTCCAGCCCTCTCAACAGCTCTGTGAGCTGTTCAAATTCCTTTTGGTAAATTGCTTTCATGCCGAAGTTAGATTCTGTAACTTTAACTGAGAATCCTGACTGACCCAATAATCGTGAAAGAAATGAAAATAGTTAATTCATTGATTAACCATTTACTGAGTGACTGTTAGAGTAGAAATTGTGTAAAGTACTAGGAAAACAGCAATAACCCAGAGGGACTGACCGTAATCCCTGCCTTCATGAAGTTTATAGTCTTATGGAGTGTTTATCAGAGAATCGTCACCCAAAAAGTTTTAGCATGGTATTCACAAAGTATTTTCACCCAATACTAGTTCATCAATGTAAAGAGGCTCTGTGACCAAATAAGTTTGAAAATTCTGGAGGCTTACAATGCAAATTGACATGTTAAAGACTATGAGAACTCCTAGAACAAATAATTAGGTGACTCTATTTAACCCAGAGATTTCCTAGTTTACAAAACATTGTGCACAACTCTTGCTGTGAAATGCTGCCCATGGGCCAGATAATTTTGCCATTCAAGTCTTTCAGACTTTCAGTAGAGGTAAGTCAAATGCTTATAAAATATTTTCTAAAGCAAAGAAAATATAATAAATTATCACTTCATGAATCTAGACATGAAAATCTTAAATAGAATGCCATCAAACCAAATTCAGTAGCATGTTATCAAATCATCTACTCTGACTCACCAGGATTTATCACAGGATTTAAAGATACTTGAATATTAGGTAATCTATTAATAAAAGAATTCATATCAATACCTCGAAGGTATCAAATTATCATCTCAATAAATAAGCAAAAGGCATTTCATAAAATTAAACACCGCTTTCTGACTAATTAAACATCTTTTTAAGACAAATAATAGAAGTGCATATTCTTAAAAGAATTACAGTGTCTTTCACAAATAACATCCATCATCATGCAAATGGTGAACTACTTAGAGGCATATGTATGAAAATTTATACCAAACAAAAATGCCTAATTATGACTGCTGTTATTCAATATAGTCCGGATGTTTTATTCAATATAGTAAGATACAAAACAGAAAATAGACATATATCTCTTGAACAGGAGGAGATAAAAATATGATTACCTGCAGAAAATGTGATTATGTACTTAAATAATCCAAGACAATAACTACAAAATACGTAGAATTAATGAGAGCTTACTAGAGTGGCTGAGTACAAGACAAATATTCAACAGCTTTTCTATATAATATTAATATCTACTTGGAGATATATTGGGGTGATTTCATTCACAATAGCAACGAAAACATAAAAATATGGAAATTAGGAATATTCTTAATGTTATACATACATGTATATACATGCTTGTATATTATTATTTGGGAGAAATTAGAGAGATTTGAATAAATAGAGAGAGACACAATATTCCTTCATGCAAAGACTTAAAGATTAAAAATGCCAATTTCTACTAAGTTAATATTTAGGTGTTTTTTTTGGGGGTGGGGAAGATTAGCCCTGAGCTAACATCTGCTGCCAGTCCTCCTCTTTTTTGCTGAGGAAGACTGGCTGTGAGCTAACATCCATGCCCGTCTTCCTCTACTTTTTATATGTGGGACACCTGCCACAGCATGGCTTGCCAAGCGGTGCCATGTCCGCACCCAGGATCTGAATCGGTGAACCCCAGACCACTGAAGTGGAATGAGTGAACTTAACTGCTGCGCCACCCGGCTGGCCCCTAATATTTAACATTTAACAAAATCCCAGTGGAATTTTTAAAAACTTGCCAGAAAATGCTGATAATTGCTGAAACTAAAGTGATTATCACATTGGATTTCATTATAATATTCTCTCTACTTCTGCTTTTGTTTAAAATTTTCCCTATTAGGAAGTTTTTAAAAACCTGACTGAAAGTTTCAAAAAATCATTAAAAAAAATGATTAGCTAAAAGAATGTCGTAAAAGAAGGACAATAAGGCGGGAGTAGAGGTGACTTTTCAGCACCAGCACTGACTGTCCATAGGCAGAGGCCATATGGCAGCAGTGAGTGTCCAGTGGAGAAACACCAGCAAGTGGTCCTAAGCTGATTGTTCCTGCCGTGTGAGCTTGGCTGTGTCTTGCTAGCTATGGTTCCAGCCATTTTCTGAGCCTGGTTCTCCAGCCTTCCCAGTGATTCTGATAGTAATCATTCTTTTTCTCTTAAACTAGCTAGAGTTGGTTTTTGTTGTTTGCAACCAAGAAATCTGACTTGAACTAGAAAAGAAAAAATGTACTTCTAAATAACTTGTAGGCTAAAGAAAAGATTCATAACAGAAATTCTGAAATATTTAGAACTGAATGACAATTTTTAAAAACCCAGCAAACTACGCACTAAAGCTTGTCATTTACAACTAAAGCAATACTGAAGGGAAATTTATAACTTTCAAATGCATTTGTGGGAAAACAAGAAATGTGTAAAATGAATTGCTTAAGCATTCCACCCAAGAAACTAGTCGGAGAACATGAGAGAAAACCCCAAAGAAGAAATAAGACATATAAAAGGAATTATTTAAATAAAAAACGAAAAAACAAAAGCTGAATTTTTTGAAAAGACTAATAAACTAGGTAAACTTCTAGCAAGACTAACTAAGATAAAAGAAAACACAAACTTATAATGTAAGAATAGTAGTAAAGTTTATATTTATTGAAAAGTTATTTAGTATCAGATAAAATCTTCTAAGTACTTGACATGAGTCATTTAATCCTCACAACAGACACTGAAATAAATACAATTAAAATTCCTGTTTACACAATAGGAAACTGAGGCATAGAGGCGTTAAGGGATTTGCTGGAATTTCATGACCATTTGTAAAAGAGCCTAGGCAGTCTGGCTGCAGAGTCTCTGTTCACCATTATACTGAAGAAGGTGAAAGTAACTAGAGATATAATAGAAAGTAAATGACTACATGACAGTTCTATGCAAAATTGTATGCCATTAGTTCAAAAAAGAAATGTACGATTTTTAATCTGTTAGGTTTTTGTTCATTTTAAAAGCAAATCTATTTATTTAATAGCTACCACAAGCAATGCGAGTCCTCTAACTTTGTTCTTCTTTTTCAAGGTTATTTTGGCTATTCTGGGTCCCTTGCATTTCCATATGAATTTTTTAAGTTCTGCTTGTCAATTTCTGCAAAAAAGGCAGCTGAGATTTTAAGAGGGATTGCATTGAATCTGTAGGTCAATTTGAATCAGTTTGTATCTGTAGATCAAGGAACACGGGTAAAAATGCAAAAGGTGTGAAAAGTAAGTTTCTCCCTCTTTATCCTCTGCCACCCATTTCTCTGACCCGGACAAATCACTTAGGTATCCTCCCAGGGCTGTTCTATGCATATTCAAGCATTTATTTGGACCTTCTTCTTTTAAAAAATGTATTGATAACGTGCTATGTATGTATGTATGTATGTACCTTGACTTTTTCACCTAACAGTGTCTTTCGGAGACTTTCCCATAACAGGACATAGCGTACTGTCTCGGTGATGAACAGTTGTGCTGCAGTACGTAGCCATCCCATTATTTACTTACCCAGGCTTCCCTTGATGGACATCTAAGTTGCTTCCCAACTTTCGCTATTACGGAAGGGGCTGCGGTGAATAGCTGTGTATATACATCATTTCACTCACATATGAGTAATGTTTCTATAGGAGAAATTGCTAGAAGTTGAACTGCTGGGTTTCAAAAGTCTTAAATTTAAAAACTACTGCCAGATTAACCGTGATAGAGGCCGTAACAATTTATATTCCCACTGGCAATGGAGGTGAGTGCTTGTTTTCCGCCCCTTCCAAGAAAGTGCTTTTCAGACTTTTTGAGGCTCTTCCAACTTGAGATTGTTGAATTTCCCTTCAGGGTGTGTCACTTCCTATGGCGTCTTGCCTCCTGTGTGAGAGGTTTGCAGCCTTGGGTGTCTTCTTTAAGGACCTTCCCCCACCTGTTTAGTCTTCACTGCGTTTGGCATCCTTTCATAGTGTATTTAAGAGACATCCGAGGCCAATCTTGACTTATTTCTTCTTTGAGATGAGGTGATCACTTTCCTGGGTACCTAAAAGACTGTTTTGTTTCCTTTGATATCTGACATACAAGAGCCAAGAAGACTCTGGGACAGTAGATAAAGGAAAGGGACATACCCTGACTCGTACAAACACTTCATATCTTTTAGACAAAACTATAGGATAATATCTCTATGGTCTCAGAGTAGAAAAGAAGTTCTTAGATGAGGTTCTTTAAAAAGCTAAAGAATAAGAGAAAATTGGTAAATTTGGCTTTAATAATCTAATCTGTATAACCATAGGTATCATTAGCAAAGTTGAAAGAAAATCCAAAGACTGGGAGAAGAAAATTGCAACTTACATAACAGACAAATCCTTAGTGTGCTTTGAAGAATGTCTCAAAAATCAGTAGGAAAAATAGAAAATGGGCAAATGATATTAACGTATCATATCATTTCTAATTTATAGAAAAAATAAACCAAAAGGACAATAAACATACTAAACTTCATTTATAATCTGGGAAAAATTTAAAAATTTTGAAATGAGATCGTTTTTTATACAAGCTACTTGGCCAAAAACTTTTTGAGTCTGGCAATAACAAATGTTAGAATTAGAGGACATGAGAATTCGTTTACTGTTGGTGGGCATGTAAATCAGGACAGCCACTTGGAAGAGCAGTGAGGTCATATCTAGTGAAGTTGAAGATAGCCTTACGCTACAAGCTCCAGTTCAACATCTGTATCTGGACAGAGAGGAATTTCTGCATGTATACATAAAGAGACATACTGTAAGTTCTTTGCAGCTTTGTTGGTTAATTGCCCACTCCCCAAAAAAGACTGAAACAAGCCTGGATGTTTATCTACTGAAGAATGCATTAACTGGTTTGTTTTGTTTACTCATGTGACTGAATGCTTATACAATAGTTTAAGTGAATATGTTTGATTTGTAAGGATCAACATGGATATACCTCAAAAATATACAGTAGTTCCCCCTTATCTGTGGTTTTGTTTTCTGTGGTTTCAGTTACCTGCGGTTGAGCCTCATCTGAAAATATTAAGTGGAAAATTCCAGAAATAAACATTCATAAATTTTAAATTGCTTGATGTTCTGAGTAGCGTGATGAAATCTCTTTCCGCCTTGCTCCCTCCCGGCCGGGACATGAATCATCCCTTTGTCCGGCATATCCACGCTGTATACACTACCCTCCTGTTAGTCACTGTGTAGCCATCTGGGTGATCAGATTGACTGTTACAGTATAGCAGTGCTTGTGTTCAAGCAACCCTTATTTTACTTAATAATGGCCTCAAAGTGTAAGAGTAGTGAGGCTGGCAATTCAGATATGCCAAAGAGAAGTTATTTCTGTTAACTCTTACGGTGCCTGATTTGTAAATTAAATTCGATCATGGCTATGTATGTATAGGAAAAAACATAGTATATATAGGGTTCAGTACTATCTGTAGTTTCAGGCATCCACTGGGGTCTTGGAACCTGTGGAAAAGGGGGGACTACTGTGATGTTGAATGAAAAAGAAACATTGCAGAATGACATGTGCAGTATGATTCCATTGCTGTAAATTTTAAAAACAAACAACATAAGGTTAAATGTGACTCATGGGTACATATGAAATGCAAGTGTCAAAATATGGGCAGGATGTGTGCACATGAACTTCATGATAGTGATTTGCCTCTAGACGGTTAAGAAAATGAAAGGAAGGGGTACAAAATCACTTGAATTTGTCTGTAATGTTTTTGGTCTTTAAAAATATCTGAAGCTGAACATCATTAAAATTGAAAACTTCCGCTCTGTCAAGAAAATGAGAAGTCAAGTCACAGACTGAAAGAAAATGTTTGCAAAAGACACATCTGATAAAGGACTGTTATCCAGAATATCCAAAGAACTCTTAAAACTCAACAATAAGAACACAAACAATCTAATTGAAAAATGGGCCAAAGACCTTAACAGACACCTCACCAAAGAAGATGGATAGATGGCAAGTAAGCTTATGAAAAGATGATCCCCATCGTATGTCATTAGGAAATTACAAATTAAAACAATGAGATACCACTACACACCTATCAGAATAACCAAAATCCAAACCACTGACAACATCAAATGCTGACAAGGATGTGGAGCAACAGAAACTCTCATTCATCGCTGGTGGGAATGCAAAATGGTATTTGGAAGATAGTTTGGCAGTTTCGAAACACTAAACGTGCTTTTACCATGCAATCCAGCAATCACCCTCCTTGGTATATGCCAAAATGAACTGAAAACTTATATCCACATAAAAACTTGCATACTGATGTTTATTCATAATTCGTAATTGCCAAAACTTGGAAGCAACCAAGATGTCATTCAGCAGGTGAATGAATAAATGAACTGTGGTACATCCAGACAATGTAATATTATCCGGTGCTAAAAAGAAACGACCTATCAAGCCATGAACAGACATGGAGGAATCTTAAATGCATATTAGTAAGTGGAAGAAGTCAATCTGAAAAGGCTAAACACTATATGATTCCAACTGTATGACATTCTGCAAAAGGCACGACTACGGAGACAGTAAAAAGATCAGTGTTGTCAGGGTTTAGGTGGGAGGAAGGGATAAACAGTTGGAGCACAGAGGACGTTTAGGGCAGCTAAATTATTCTGCATGATACTACAATGGTGGATACATGTCATTATACATTTGTCAAAACCCACGGACCACCCCCAAGGGTGAACCCTGATGTAAACTATGGACTTTGGAAGATAAGGATGTGTCAGTGTAGATTCACCAGTTGTAACAAATGTACCCCTGTGGGGCAGGATGTTGATAAGGGAGGAGGCTGTGCATGTGTGGGGACAGGGAATATATGTGAATTCTCTGTACTTTCTGTTCGATTTTGCTGTGAACCTAAAACTGCTCTAAAAAAATTGTTTATTAATTTAAAAAATCTGAAACAAATTTAATATTTGTTAATTCTGAGGGGTGGGTACATAGTGTTTATTACTTTCTGCACTTTTCCGTGTTTGAAAAATTTCCCAGCACTACAAAAACAAGAAACAAATGATATGATCACAAGAATAAACTAAACAAAATAATAGAGAAGATGGATTTAAAAATAATCCAAATACCCACACATATGTATGTATAATATACATGGATATACTAAATGATAAAATAAATGTGTCGAGCCAATGGGAAAGGGATGGCTTATTAAACAAGGACACTGGAAAAATTGGCTATTTGGAAAAATATCAAGTAAGAACCTCACTTCACTCACACACACATCAAATAAATTTCAGAGGAATAAATAGGTAACGTTAAAATGAAACCATTAACATAAAAAAGTAAAATAAAATGGAGGTGAATATTTAACTTGTCTAATTGTGCCAAGTGGCTTTCCAAGTCTAAAAGCAATATAAGGAATTTGCATTAATCTTTAAAATGCATAAATATTTAAAACTTCTGCATGTTAAAGCATCATAAACAATTAAAAATGCAAAAACCAAACTGCATAGTGAGCAGGCATGATTTTTATAGTCAAAATAAAAGTAAAACTGGGGCTGGCCCCGTGGCCGAGTGGTTGGGTTCGAGCGCTCCGCTGCAGGCGGCCCAGTGTTTCGTTGGTTCGAATCCTGGGCGCCGACATGGCACTGCTCATTAAGCCACGCTGGGGCAGCGTCCCACATGCCACAACTAGAGGGACCCACAACAAAGAATATACAACTATGTACTGGGGGGCTTTGGGGAGAAAAAGGAAAAAATAAAATCTTTAAAAAAAAATAAAATAAAATAAAAAAATAAAAGTAAAACTGAAGCCATGTACCAAACCTTAAGGTAGCTCCTGGTTAGCCTTCTCCTCTCTCCTCACCCAATTCATGTCACTGCACAATTTTTTCTAATTACCAGGCTTAAAATTCCCAGGACTCTTTAACTCCCCAAACTCTTTCTCTTTACCCCCATCAGTAAACTGGCAAAAGTATGTTTAACTGCCATTTATTGAATATGCACTACGTATCAAGTACTGTATCAGGTGCTTTCCATACTATATCTTACTCAATCCCCAACTCTACAGCATTGGCATCATCTCCTCTTCATAGATATTAAATCTAAAGTTCAGAAATATGAAGTAATTTTTCTCTAGTTCACCTGTGGATGCAACTCATTAATGGGTCACAAGGTCAATTTAGTGGCCATGACTAGCAAGCAGCTCTAAGAAATGAAATAAAATAGAAGAGACAATATCAGAATACATCATGCATGCTAAGGGTACGAACTGTTTCATTAACCTTTGACTCAGGAGTGTGTGTTCTGGGACACAAGCAAAACATTTTTCTTACTGTGTGTCATATTCAGAAAAGTTTGAATGCCGCTGCCTAACTTAGCATGAGATGGAGCTGGGATTCATACCCAAGCTGTGGGTCTCTAAAGCCTATGGCCTGGCTATTTCACCACTAACTGTTCAACCTGGCATTCAAGGCTCTCCACCACCTTCCCCTTCCTATCTTTTCAATCTTTTTTTTTCTTTTGCTGAGGAATATTGGCACTGAGCTAATATCTGTTGCCAATCTTTCTCTTTTTGCTCAAAGAAGACTGTCCCTGAGCTAACATCTGTGCCAATCTTTTTCTGTTTTGTATGTGGGATGCTGCCACAGCATGGCTTGATGAGCAGTGTGTAGGTCCACGCCTGGGATCCAAACCCATGAACCCCAGGCCACTGAAGTGGAGCACGCGAACCCAACCACTATGCAACCAGGCCGGCCCCCCTATCTTTTCAATCTTATTCTGCACTTCTTTTACCCCAGCCGTGGACTACTATCTTTCCACACCATTTTCTCAGGATGTCCTATGGTCAAGCCTTGGATCAGACTGTTTCTACCACTTGTAACCTATCGCATCCACTGAGTAAAAAACCTTCAGCGAGTCACCATGTCATCTTTTACACAAGACACACATCCACACATTTTTGCGTTTTGATTTTAGAGAAGGATTCATTCTTATAAATAAGATTTATAAAGTGCATGACTTCCTGTTGCATTATACCTTGGTGGAAAGTTAGGCACCTCTGATGTTTTAAGGTCACTACGATGCCATTGAGTAAATCTGTGATGATCGACCAAGAGTGGCCCCAGTAGTGGCAAACATTTATTTCCTATGTGCCAGGTCCTGAGCTAAGCTCTTTACAGGCATTACCTCATTGGATCATTGGCCCCATTTTATAGATGGGAAGGCTGAGACTTAGAGCAGCTGATTTGCCCAGCTTTGTGTAACTAGTAAGAGGGAGATCACTTTTCATAGCCAGGCTGTGATTTTCTGGAAAATGCTTGGTTAACCCCTATTACTATACTGCCTTTAGGCTCATTTTTCTGATAAACACTCTCTGAATGCTTAATTTTCAAAGTCATGAACTAGTGTAGGGAAAGCCTAGGGGCTGGGAGCTGTTCATGGGGGTGGTGCCTAGGGAAAAAGCTGCTTTAGAGGTTTGAAGGTAACTTGGAGGGGAGTTTATCTGATGTGAGGCAGAGTACAGCTCTGGAGAACAAGAATTGTTGAAATATCCAGGGTCATTGACGGGAAAGCAATCTTGAAGGTCAAATCGGAAGCTAAAAGCAAGAATCAGAATGGAAGGGTGAGCAGCCAGCAGAGGTGATTCAGAGCTAAGGCAGCAAACAGTGAGCTCATGTATAGGGAGCTCCCTGCTTATACTTGGGGACAAGGGACTTGAAGGTCGCCACCAGTCATGGGGCAGTGTCTCCCCTGTGCCTTGCTGGGGGAACACTGGAGGCCTTTTCTGCCAAGCAGCTCACAAATGCCAAGCAGATGCCCTGGGGCCAGGCAGGTGAATATGTGCAGTGGCATTCCTCAGAGGAGGGAACACTGCCGTTTGTCATTGCAGCGAGCCCTGGTGTGGGACTCAGATGACCTTCCCAATCACCTGTCCTCTAACCACGAATACTTGGAACAGACCATTGCCCTGGTAAGTGAGACTAATTGCTGTGTATTTGTAACTTCACCTGCTTGGTGAACTCAGAACACCATGGTAGGCTGGGCATTGACAAATAATAAAAAATAATAATATACATTTATTATGTGTCTGCTATGTGATGATTTTTTAACCCATTCCTCTCTTTTGCCATAGAAAAAAATCAAACAAGTTAGTCTTTAGAGTTATGGGGGAAAAAACACTCCAGGCTCCACCCAGTTCCTCTCTGAGCTATGCCAAGTCTTCACAGATGGAAAGGCACTTCTCAAGACACCTTCCCATACATGGATCATCATAGGGTGATTAGCAATGAGTTTTTAAGGCTTATTTCAATTTTACCACATGACTCTATTTTAGTTTCTTGATAGATGTTTTTGTAACAGGCTGATATATTTTCCTGTTTACTTGTTTATTGTCTGGTTCCACTCATTATCATGCTGTTTTCCTAGCTCCTATCACACAGGCTGGCACTAAACGGCATCTCCACAAATCTGGTTGAAAAGATGAGTGCGTCAATGAGCAAGGATCATAAGTGAAATCTATAATTTGAAGATAAAGCTCAATACAGATATGCTTCGAATTAAACAAAATCACTTCAAAAAGATTCATTGTAGGATATTTTTCTTTTTTTAAAGATTTTATTTTTCCTTTTTCTCCCCAAAGCCCCCCGGTACATAGTTGTATATTCTTCGTTGTGGGTCCTTCTAGTTGTGGCATGCGGGATGCTGCCTCAGCGTGGTTTGATGAGCAGTGCCATGTCGGCGCCCAGGATTCGAACCAACGAAACACTGGGCCGCCTGCAGCGGAGCGCGCGAACTTAAGCACTCGGCCACGGGGCCAGCCCCCATTGTAGGATATTTTTAAACAGTTAGTCCCACCAATACCTAAAAACGTATGACAAGTATAAAAAAAATGAGTTATTTCACAAAACATTGATGTATACTTTTTTCCCATGGAATAGAGCTACTGCATAGATGATCATACCGTTGGAGATATTATGAATACATAATTTCCTTTGTTTAATCAGTGACGCTTTTGGACTATGGCTCCAGAATATGGATCCCTTACTACAGGATCTAATCAATGGGTAAAGTAACGCAAGTATCATCCTCTGTGACTGAAGCGGCCAGAAACATGCACCATGGATCTCAATAGCTGCTTGCCCAAAACTCCTGGAAATAGCCATCTGACAGAGTTCTTTGGACAGAACTTACTGGACACATTTGGGAGACTTACTCTGTGTTATGAGGAAGTGTCACCCCCAGAGGTAAAATGGAAGTACTGATACCTCGCTGAGTTGTGAGGACTGTATTCATTTCCCAGTGCTGCTATAACAAATCACCACAGATGGTGATGGCTTGAAAACAACACAAATTTATTATCTTACAGTTCTAGAGGTTAGAAGTCCAAGTTCAGTCTCAGTGGGTTAAAGAAAAGGTATGAACAGGGCTGGATCCTTCAGGAGGCTCTAGGGGAGAATTTTTCTTGCCTTTTCCAACTTCTAGAGGCTGCTTGTATTCCTTGACTTGTGGCCTCAATCTGATCCTTGTTTCTGTTGTCACATCTCCTCCTCTGATTGTCTTGTCTCCCTCTTATGAGGACCCTTGTGTTGATCTTGGGCTCACCTGGATAATCCAGAACAATCTTCTCATCTCAAGATCGTTAACTTAATCTACAAAATCCCTTCTGTCATGTGAGTAGTGTATTCACAGGCTCTGGAGACTAGGATGTGGATATTGTTGGGAGTCCACTATTCACGCAGATCTTAACCAGAAAGAATTTAGTGTTGGGGGCCTCACCTTGTAAAATACTAGATTCTTTTCCAGTCTGATCCCTTGGTAGCTGTCATGATTTACCTTATTTTTGTTCTCCCTTTAGCTATGATATTATTATCATATAATAACAAATATGCCAGGCACTATTTTATGTACTTCTTACATTTTAACTCATTTAATGTAGACACCAAAAGATTAATTAATTTACCCCAGCTAGTAAGTAGCAGAATCAGGATTTGAACCCAGGCAGTTGCTCCCTAGAGTTAATATCTACACTGTCATGATCTTCAATGACCCAGCTTCCTGCTGAGCACCCTGATGTTGAGCATGGCATCTCAGTTAAGCCACTTGACATTCACAACATCCTCTTCAGACTCTGGCCCCCTCAAGGATATGCCAACATGGCTTCTGCTTTGGGCCACATACCTCCTCAGTCAGGCCAGGAGCCTCCTTAAGCCTCTGAGGAGTTCTGGGTCAACAATCAAATTAAATCTCTGACCCCTCAAAGCCAGAGACCAGGCCTTGACCATGGTAACTGCACAGAGGATCAGTCCTTGAGGTCTAGCTGGACTCATTCTTACAGCCTTTACTACAGTATTGAAAAGTATTACTTTTAGAATTGGGAATGTGACTCATTCTTCTGTTTTTTTATTGAGTACATGGAAGCAACAGTTAATGCAATTTGGTCTGAACTCTGAGCATAATTTCACTGTTGGAAGAGCAGCCATGCTCAGATTTATTAGAGGCTGGAGGCTCTGCCGTAGTTCATTAAAGTTTTTCATTTTTCATCTATGTTAAGCTAAATGCATTCTGGTAAGTCAGCCAACACAGAGCCGTTGCTCTGAGTAGATACTTTCCTTAACCCAGGAGTTCCTAATCTGAGAACACGGATACTTCAAGTAGCCTGTGGATGCCCTCATTGGTCAGCAATGGGTTTCTGAGAGTCAAGAGCCACCAGGAAACAAGAAGGAGGCTCAGTTATGTGCTCTCAAGATGGCGTTCATTTCTCACCACCTGCACTGGCCAGAGCCACGGTCGCCTTTCACTTGCACAACTGCCAGCAGTCACCTATCAGGTCTATCTGCTTCTGCTCTTGACTCCTACCATCTACTTTCCACACCGCAGCCAGAATAATTCTTTTAAAATGCGAGTCAGTCACATTTTATGAGTGAATCACCTCACTATTCTACTCAAAAGCATCCAGTGGCTCCTGTCTCCCTCAGAAGTCCTTCCTCAGCCTGCGAGGCCCTGCACCATCTGTCTCCCTGACATCTCTCTCACCTCTTCCCTTCCACCTTCGCTCTCCATCCTATTTACCTTCTTGCCATTTTTGAACATGAGGAGCATTTTTCTACTTGAGGGACTTTGTACTTGTTTTCCCCCAAACATTTCCATGACTTCATCCCTCGCTTCCTTCAGGTCTGTGCTCAAATGTGGCCTAATCAATGTGTTCTTCCCTGACAAACTGATTATAAAATAGCAACCTCCACTCCGCAGCGTTCTGTATCCTCCTTACCCCAGGTTGTTTTTCTCCATAGTGTTTATCTCCAACAGACATATTATATGTCGAAAGAGTTAAAAATATGGCAGGATACTTTTCCGGACTGAAAGAAAGCAGAGAGGTGTGACAAACAAGTGCAATATGTGAACCTTGATTGAATCCTAGATTTTAAAAAGCAGCTTTTATTTATTTATTTATTTATTTTTTAAAGATTGGCGCCCAAGCTAACATCTGTTACCAATCTTTTTTTTTTTTCTTCTTCTTCTCCCTAAAGCCCCCCAGTACATAGTTGTGTATTCTGGTTGTGCTGTGTAGGAAGCCACCTCAGCGTGGCCTAGAGCAGTGCATAGGTCAGTGCCCAGGATCTGAACCAGTGAAACCCAGGGCCGCCAAAGCAGAGCGTACCAACTTAACCACTCTGCCTCAGGGCTGGCCCCCAAGAGAAGATTTAAAAGACATTTTGGGATTATTGGAGAAACTTACTTATATATTGTATATCGGATACTGTCTTGACTCAATGTTAAATTTCTTGTGAATGATAATGGTATTTTGGTTACATAGGAGACACATGATAGAATATTTAGGAATAAGGTGTTATGATATCTGCAACTTTCAAATGGTTCAGCAAAAGAAATTGTGTGTGTGTGCGTGTGTGTGTTGAGAGAAAAAAAGAGAAAAAGCAAATGTGGCAAATTGTTTTTTTTTTTTTGAGGAAGATCAACGCTGAGCTAACATCTGCCGCCAATCCTCCTCTTTTTGCTGAAGAAGACTGGCCCTGAGCTAACATCCATGCCCATCTTCCTCTACTTTATATGTGGGATGCCTGCCACAGCATGGCTTGATGAGCAGTGCCATGTCCACACCTGGGATCCGAACCAGCGGACCCCGGGCCTCCGAGAAGCGGAACGTAGGAACTTAACCACTGCGCCACTGGGCCGGCCCCTAGCAAAATATTGACAATAGGTGAATCTGGGTGATAGGAGGTATGAAGTGCAATATATTACTCTTTCAACTTCTCTGTAAGTTTAAAATTTTTCTGTATAAGAAGTTGGAGAAAAAAATAATAGAAAAATAAACTATTCAAGAAAAACAAATACCATTTTATGCCTATTAAACCAGTTCCTCTCACTCACTGTGCTTTGTTTTTTAAAATAACATCCAGTACTGCCAAGGTTGTGGGAAGCTGTTACAGTTGAATTGCCAGTGGAATGACCATAGGCTCAACCTATGTGGACTAGAATATAGCAATGTTTATCAAGCATTGGAACACATCCATACTGGTCAAGGCAGTCATTGCCCTGAGACTTCGTTTCCAGGAATTGGGTTGACAAAGTTACATGCTATGCCTGAAAATTGGAAATGGAAATGTCTAACAATAAGGGTTAGCTTTATGAAATTATGCTCTGCCACTACGTGGAATATTATGCAAGTATTAGACAGCGGTTTCAAGACTTTCTAAAATGAAAAATTATGGTTAGCATTTAGTTCTTTAAAAAAAAAGGAATGCAAAATTGTGTGATTTCAATTTTGAAAAGAAAAGAAACATGAAGGTATATGAACCAAGATAACAGGCTAATATGCAAACATTAAATTCACTGTATTATAGTGTCAGAATTATGGATTTTTTCTTTAAAGTCATTTAAAGCTTGCGTATTTCAATAAAGAAAAAAATAATCTCAACAAAGTTAAATTTGTTTCTATATAAACTTTCATGTAATGGCAAATAAAGGCACCATACCTTAGTGTATCCTGGTTGTGTGGGTATTCTAAAGATCAAATGACAAATTAATTAACCTTGCAAAAACTATGTATGCCGAGGGTATGCCCTGAAAGGAAAGGAGAAAACTCAAAACTATGTGCCAATGTGGTACGATCATGAATGTTTTTATGTCTCTTGATATTGCTGTTTTTATCAGCACATTAAAAAGTAATTTAAACAAGAAACAAAGAATGAAACCCATAGTTATCATTCATCCAACACTTACTTTAGATATTTTGCGTCTTTTAAGCTATAGACCCACTCTTTAAAGTAGGTTGGCTACAGGGGCTGCCTCCCTCATCTCTCCCCTGGCTGCCTTCTTTACCTTCATTAGGAGGCTCTTGTTGATTTGGTTCTAGCATCCTTCCTCCCTCCACTGGTAGTAGTACCTCAAATCTTGCTTTGGAGGAATCATCCCTCTCTCTCTCTTAGCCTTCCGCTTTATTTGGTGGCGTTAGCTCTATATAGCGCTCCTTAGCTAATAAAGTGTGGTGGAAGTGATTTTCTGGGACTTCCAAGACTAGCTCATAAGAAACCTTACAGCTTTTGCCTGGGTCTCTTGGAACACTCTTGGAGCTCAAAGATGCCATGTATGAAGTCCAGCTATCCTTCTGGAAGATCACAGGGAGAGGCCCTGAGACTGCATGCAGAGAAAGGCCTGGCCTTCCAGCTGTTTCCACGAAAGTGCTGGAAATATGAGTAAAGCCTTCTTAAACCCATCCAGACCAATCCAGCTTAAGTAGAATACCACCTAGGAATCCCAATAGATGCCATAAAGAGCTGAAGAATCACCCAACAGAGACCTGCCCATGCTTCAGCTTCTTCCACTGACTGTAGAGATATTGTGGTTAAAGTGTTTGTTCCACTTACTTAGTGGCTTAAAACAACACAATTTTATTGTCTTACAGTTCTGAAGGTCCAACCCAAAGTGGGTCTCACTGGGCTAAAAACAAGGTGTTCCAGTGCTGTATTCCTTCCAGAGGCTCTAGAAGGAAATCCATTCCCTTATCTTTTCCAGATTTTAGAGGCTGCCTACATTCCTTTGCTCGTGGCTCCTTCCTCTATCTTCAAAGCCAGTAGTGTTGCATCTTCAAATCTCTATCTGACTCTGTTCCCATTATCACATCTCTTCTCTGACCCTCCTGTCTCCCTCTTTCCCTTATAACGACCCTTATGATTTCATTGGGCCCACCCAGATAATCCAGGATTGTCTCCCTTTGTTAAAATCCTTAATTTAATCACATCTGCAAAGCCTCTTTTTCTCTGTAAGGTAACAGATTCATAGGTTGCAGGGATTAGAACATGGATATATTTGAGAGGCCATTATTCTGCCTACCACTTGCCACAGAGGAATATTTTGGAAGGACACTGCGTTCTCTCATGAAAGCCATGGAGAAGTTGAATCACCAAGCTGTAGGGAGGGCAGCAGCCTCATCATCTCTAGGGACTTGAGCACCAGGAATTAATAACAGTGTTAATAAACGGTCACACTTAGGAAGTTCTTACTATGCATCAGTCACTGCCCTAAGAACTCCACGTGTATTAACTCATTCAATCCTCACTTCAGCTGTACGAGGTAGATCCTGTTATCTGCCCCACTTTACACATTGGGAAACTGAGATACAAAGACCTTCTCACCAGAGCTATGCTATTGATATCAGGAAGCTCCACAGGCTTTCCAGCCTCTGTCTTTTGGCTCACAATTCCAAATTCCTGGGACAGATCAGCCACCTTGGATCAGAAGACCAACCTGGACTATGGATGCTGACAGGGTCTGATGGCACAGACATGGCCATCGGGTGCCGCTATCAGAGAAAGGATTTGTATGAGCCATATAGCCATCTCAGGAAGTGTCCACTGCAAAAGTAAAGATTGCTCTAGAGGCCTTCTTTGGTAATGAAAAAATTGTGTATGATTAACCCAAGTTAAATTTGACACATACAGCGATCCGTGGAAATCTGTAGGAAAAAGAATGTTTTTACCACCTTCAATGCTAGATAACTTGATTTTGCAACTGTTTAGCCAATTAGGAAGTAAGAAATTTGGGCTTAAATGTTGCTTGAAAACTGATAGAATGATTTATTACTCCCTTGTAAATGGAGCAATAGTTTCCAGATAGTGGAGAACAAGATTTCTGTGGTCAAAAGTTTGGGAAATGTGACATTTCTCAGAAATTTATGTCTCATATTAGTGTATTAAAGATTAACTCAAACAAAGCTGTCTTGCTCTGTTTATTGGTTAAATCAACATTTTCTTAGCACAACTATTAACACATTGTCCTCTGTAATATTTTCTTCTTGACACCAATTTGGGTAGCTCCAAGATGGAGCACAGATAAACTGAAATACTTGTGGATTTTCACCTTTTCTTATCATGGCAGCCAAAATTTAAATTCTATTCAAGTACAATTTTGTTTCTTTGTTAATAACGTATTGATTTTTAAATGCATAGACCAGTAATTCTCAAAGTGTGGTCTTGGGACCAGCAGCAGAAGCATCACTTGGGAACTTGTTAGAATGCGAATTCTCAGGCTCCACCTCAGACCTACTGAACCAGAAACTCTGGGGGAGGGGTTCCGCAGTCTGTTTTAAGAAGCCCTCCAGGTGATTCTGAGGTAGGCTAAAGTGTGAAAGCTGCCATAAGAGACTCTTCAAAGGCCATGCCTGATAGCGCTTAACTCAGACGGGCCTCTCATAGCCCAGGAGTCCTGAAGAAAAACAGCTTAGAGTGACCAACAGTTCTGGCTTGCCTGAGACTAGCAGGTTTTCTAAGACGCAAGAGTTTCAGCTTACAGTGGGGCCATCCCTGGCAAGCTGGGATGGTTGATCACCCTCTTCCAGTCTGTCTCTCCCCATTTTACAGATAAGGAAATAGAAGCTAAGGGACTCACTGAAGTCCTAGAGGTAGGGCATTGTAGAGGTAGGACTCACATGCAGAAAGTTTAGTTTAGAGACTAGGCTCTTATCCATCACGCTACACCTCCTACTAACTGGGTGAGAGCCCATAGCTGCTCACTGCTCTGTGACAGAGTGGTGGCCAGCTGGAGTTAGCTTCTCAGAGCCCAGGCCCTGAATGTGGCTCCATTTGAGGGACACTCCCTCTTGGGGTTGAAAAAAAGTTCCATTCATGGAGATCAGAAAAAGACAACCTCTTCTCCATCCCCCACCAATAGTATAGTATAGTACAGTATAGTATAGTATAGTATAGTATAGTATAGAATAATATAGTATAGTGACAAAGGCCTGGCTTTGAATCCTAGCTGCATTTGCTTGCCCTGTGACCTTGGCCAAACAATAGCCTCTACATCTCAGTTTCCCTATTCATAAAATGGGGATAAAGATGGTACCAGGACCAAAGGTTTAACTGTGTGAATGCACA
Source organism: Equus caballus (assembly GCF_041296265.1). NCBI lineage: Eukaryota > Metazoa > Chordata > Mammalia > Perissodactyla > Equidae > Equus > Equus caballus. Next base: position 36,010,866 of record NC_091684.1, read on the forward strand.
TAAAGCCTTAAGCACAGTGCTTGGCACACAGTGAGCAGTCAGTGCTGGTAAGGAGAATAATGAAGGAGACTACTCTTGTCCTTTCTAGTCAGGCCTTGGTACCCAATCCACCTCGCAAACTCTCTTTCCCAATGCACTGCAGAAGATGGCAAGAACCAAGGGATGGGGCCATTCAGCAAACACTATATGCTGATTAGCTGCAGCACACTACACAGTTTCTAGCACACAGTTGGTGCCCAATACATATTTTTGAATGAATGAAATGCCTGCTATAAGCCAAGTATGATATAGGGTCTTGAGGATACAGAGATAAACATGAAAACCCAGATCCTGTAGAAACAATCTAGTAGGAGAGACAGATTTTTTGAAGAAAAGATAATAACAGAGTACAATAGTCATCGTAATGGGAGGATACAAACAGAATTGGGTGGACACTAGAGGAGCACTGAGGAAGAACCTAATGGAGACTGCAGGTGAGGGGGACTGGGAAAGCCTTCCCAAGAGGACAGCACAAGCTGAGTCTAGAAGGGCAGGTTGGGAGTCAGTCTTGAGAGAAGTGAGGGTGGATGTTCCAGTAGAGCAATGTATGGAACAAGGATAAAAGTGAGAAGACCACCATGGCTTCGTGAAACAAACAGAAGATGAACATACTCTGTTGATTGTTAGAGACCATTCGACCCAGCATGTCCAGGGTAGGGTGGGAAGGAGTCTATGTTCTCCCCGCTCCCAGCACATACGTGCACTGGGTCTTCTGGTACAGACATGGCTGAGTAGCGGGAAAATCAGACAGGAGAGTGAAGGCCCTTGTTTTGCTTCGGGGAAAATTTCTTCTTGATTCATTTTTGTTCTCTAGCGCCAAGTTCAAGCTTCTGCAAAGACTGGGTGTTCCCCAAATGCTTCAGACAGACTGGCGGAGCAGCGACACAGGCAGCCAAAACTGTGAACAGGCTCCCCAATTGTTCTGGGGCCTTGCTGTTCTCCAGCCCTTTACCCTAAGGGGCCCTGGAGGCTGGGATGTGCAGGCCTGGTATTATCCACGTTGACAGAAATAGACTCCCAGGCCTGGAAAGCAAGGCGCACAAAGAGAGATATATACCCAGCTATATGGGTGTGTACCCCTGGATGCATTTTTACCCCTAAAGTAGAGATTGGATATTTCTGACTCTTTTCTACAAAGCTGAACTTGGACAAAGCTGCATATAAACAAATTCGTTTCTCCAAATCAACGTCTTTCATCATTTCACAATTAGATCGCAATTTATTGGTTTCTAGAATTAGATTAGAGCAGTCGGTAGGCAATGACTCTTATTAAAATAATATCTGCCAAAAAGAAAGGCTCCAAGTTGATTTGAACTCCAAATGATTCAGAATATAATATCCACATCTTCTCTCTAACCTCCCTTTTCTAATCCTATTGAACTCTATCTGAGTTTTGTATAACGTTTATTTGTCCTGATCAGATGCTTAATAGACTGAAACGGAATTACCATACTTAAGATATATGGCTCTGAAGGGGGCTAAAACTTGTTTTCTTCCTTAAATTTATAATAAAGTCAATTCCAGCTCAATTGACTTAACTTCAATAACCATTTTTTTCTTTTCTGGGGAAGTCGAGTGAGTTTCAATTGCAGAGAAGTAAACAAAAGTGATCTCTTTCATTAAGAATGCATAACGTTAACAAAATTAAAGCAAACCATGTCTTTTGAATTGATGTCTCAGAACAAACCAACATATTCCTAAATGACTACAACAATTTACAAATGGTTGTTTTAACCTCTCCCCCATCTACAGTAGCAGACAAATGGAAGAACTTGTAGAAATAAACTAGGCATAAATATAACCAGAAAAGGGAGGCAGGATGGTTTAACAGGCTCCAATCTCAGCTCTAGTCTCTTAAGAAACCTTAAGAAGCTGCAAGAATCTCTAGATCTCCTTTTCCTGGCCTCTAAATGGGGAAAGAAAGCACCAGTGCTGAAAGTGGATTAATGGTTACTAAGGGCTGGGGGAAGGAGGGACTGGGGAGTGACTTGCAATGGGGATGGGGTTGTCCTCTTGGGATGATGAAATTTTCTGGAATTAGATGGTGGTGATGGTTGCACACCTTGTGAATGCACTAAAAACCACTGAATTGGTTTAAAATGGTGAATTTTATGGTACGAGAATTATATCTCAATGTAAAAATATATATATGTGCTACTTCACAGGGCTATCATTAGGAGGCGGAGATAAAGTATACACAAAACCTTTGTGATACTACAAAGTGTCATTTTTAGTGAGGATCAGTTGTATGAGCTGGGAGTTTTTGTTTGTTTGTTTTTTGGTTGCAAATAACAGAAACCAAACTTAAGACTACTGATTCACATAACCAAACCCCAGATGTCACAGGCCCCGGAATTAGAGACTCCACTGGGCGGCATTCTCTCCACCTCTCATTTTGGCTTTTCTGAACGTCACCTTCATTCCCTCACTTGTGGCAGGGGACTAAGTGTCTGTCGCCGCCAGACAGGCAACTTTCGTTTTGTTACCAGAGAAGGGTCAGAGTCTTTGGTTCTCTGGCCTGAAGTGCAAAACGGCTCCAGTTGGCGCAGTTTGGGTAAGAGATACAACCTTAGACAGGTCACAGTGGCCTGGGAGATGACTTCTGCAGGAAGGCTGGCAGCTCCCATCACACTCACGTGGGTAGAGGTCAACTTCCCAGAAGACATGGACAGAATGCTGCCTGCAGTAGACAAAATAACAGATGTCCCACAGTAGACCAATGATCTGGGCTTCCCCATGTTAGAGTCAGAAGGGACTTTACACGTCTCAGAGGGCATGAGTCCAAGCTTCCACTTCGTAGAGGAGGGACCTATGTTCAGAGAACTAGTTAGCAGAACCAAGGCTAGCTCCCCAGTCATTTAACTGCCAACCCAGTGAACACAGGTTGGTGATTCCCAAATCCGTACCATAGCACAAACTGGGGAACTTGTTAAAAACACAGACTGCACAGCTCTCACTTGAGACCTAAATAAGAATTGGGTGCCTGGGGTATGTGAGTCTGGATTCAATTATAAGTGCCCCAGGGATTCTGATGTTTGGGATCCACCACTTAGAAAAGAAATACTGATACCTAGAGCCTCACCTTGAGATGCCCATGTGTTGAGGAGCTGTGGGGGTCTCTATGCACAGCTAAGGTTGAGAACCAGTAACTTAAAATAAGGGATATTAGGGGGCTGACCTGGTAGTCTAGTAGTTAATTTCACATGCTCAGCTTTGGCTGCCTGGGATTCACATGTTCGGTTCCTGGGCACGGACCTAGCACTGCTTGTCAAGCCACGCTGTGGCAGCATCCCATAAACAATAGAGGAAAACTGGCATAGCTGTTAGCTCAGGGCCAATCTTCCTCACACACACAAAGGCACATTAGAATCACTGGGGAAGCTTCAGTAAGACTTCAAATGCCTGGGCCCAAACCCTAGAGATTCTAATTTAATTGGTCTGGGTCTCAGGGCATTGATATTTTTCAAAATCTGACCAGGTAGTTCTCAGGTTTGGCCAAGGTTGAGAACCATTGACTCAGATCTTACTGCCTTCCTTACACAGGAGTTGTGAATGAGACACGGATGTGGAAAGTTATGTCAGCTCATGTGTTTTAAAGTGTGATGATGACAAGGATGAAGATATTTCTTGAGTGCTTACTATGTATGAGGCACTATGCTAAGCATTTTGTGAGCATAATCTCATTTAATCTTCAACAACATTAGCCTGCCAGGGTTATGTTCCCTTTCCCTTGATTGCAACATGTCATCAGTTGACAACTATTTAATAACAGTTACTAGAGAGTGTTTTTTGTTAGTTAACAAGAAAATATGGAAATTTCATCAGTCCTCCAGAGATAAAGGTTTGCTTTACGTAGAATAAATGTAAATGTATTATTATTCAAGATGAAATACAAATAAACATGTGTAGTGCTGTCAAATGTAAATAACACATCTGAAGTGCTATGAAATGAACAGATACCTTCTATAGAAGCTGCTAAGTTCTTCTATATGAGACAAATGACAGTTATGTCCCATACCAGGGCATCCATACTAGGCCTAGAAACTGGCAGATTTATTTAGACGCATCCCATTTCAGGAATAATAAAATGTGCGAAAGTGTGTAGATCTTAGGGTTTTGAAACGTGGTATTACCCTTATTTTCAGATGAGGTTTTAAAAGATTAAGTGACTAACCCAAATTAACATGGTTCATTATATGGCCAAGCTAGAAAGATAACCCAGCCCCGCTGATGCTGGAGTTCTCCAGAAACTCCTCTACTAACGAACTGTCCATGACAAGAACAAAGTAGTTTGTCAGAATAAAATTGTGTTAGCACTGCCTGCAGCCAGCAGTTGGCATTAGGAGTCCCCAGGGCTTGCAAACGAATGGACACAGCAGCCAGCTTTCAAGACCTAACCAATCCCTAGAGTAGGGTTGGTATTTGGTATGTCTTTCAATGTAATGAGTCTTCTCTGCACCAGCAGAGAAGAACAAAGAGTGTGTCATCTTTTCCAGTGGCTTTGGATCTGATTTATATAATTTACATGTGATATATATAATTTTAAAGTATTTTAAAGCAGGTACAATAACTGAAAATTCAGAGTCCAACAAGACATAAATGCACTTATCTTTGAAAACAATAATTTAAAAAAGTCAAGACCATTAAAAAAGGGAACCAGATTGGGACTATAAGAAAGAATGAAAATGGTCAGTTGGATCAGTTCTGTGCTTTGAATAGGCCACTGTCAAATGGTCACCATGACCAAGTTTACCTGACATTGTTTGGTTTCTTTTCTTTCTTTTAACATTACTATTTAGTTATAAGAAAACAATACCAATTTAAAAAAAGAAAGCAACAAAGAACAATTCAGAAAGAAAAAGAGTGACCATTAATCTCCCTCCCTACTTGCTGAGGAGATAATCAGTTTGGTGCATATTTTTCCACAATATGCATCACTAAAACGATTTTCCTTTATTAAAGTTGGATCATATATGTGTAGTTTTTAACTTGCTTTTTCTCCATTTAACAATGTATAGTAGCCATCTTACATTATTTTAACTAGAAGGTAAATTAAACAATGTACTACAAGCACACTGAACCCCTTTTGGAGCTCTGGCGTTACAGAAATATCCTTCAATGTAGCCCTACTCTCTCAGCTTTAGTAAAACTCAATTTATACACCAGATCCAAAGTCTCTGGACAAGATGGCACATACTTTGTTCTTCTCTGCTGGTGCAGAGAAGACTCGATTTGTGGCTTCCAACATTTGCAGGTGCTAAGCAACAAGATCCCTCCCAAATTCCTCACACCTAGGTCAGCAGTGTGCTGGTGAACCGCCTCTGGGTGGGAGCGAGGAGTGAGCCCTGATTCGTAGGGTTTGTTGATTTCCATGGTGTAAATACTCTCAGTATGGACACTTTCAAGGATCGACAGTTTAACAATTGGCTCACAAAATTCCTGAATATTTAGCACTCATAGGACCTGAGTGTCAGGCCACTCAATGATCAATTGTGGCACCCAAAGGATATTTTAACCTTGATATAACACTACTGCAGGCTGATTTCCTACATATAGTTACTGCACCTAGAAGAAAGTTGGATGTAATGGAACAAATGACCAAAAACTGAAAATGGGAGGAAAAAAAATGAATCAGGGAAACACCCCTCTCGTATTTCTTTATTAACTTGGAATTTGTAGAATACAGCTTCCAAGTATAATGAGGTTCTTTTGTAGATGTATAGGTATAATTTTATTATACTAATATTTTTTCTTTTCCCAGATAAAAATAAAGTACCCCACAAGTCTGGTTTTATGTGCCATTAGAGGTTCTTTGCAATTTTCCCTTTCACAGCTGTTAAATAGCTTATACCTCCAATATTTTTCCTGCATAATGATTTTTGTGGAAATGAATGTAGTAAGCATTTTAAAGTCTTACCAGTTGTGACAATAAAATAATGGGACTTTTAAAATCCAACCATGCATTTGGAAAGGTAGGAAAATGGTGCATTTATTTCTTGAGAAATCACGTGCCTATTCTGATGGGGATGCCATTGCTCAAAGTGTTTTGGAAATCCCCTCTTTGAATCTTTAGTTTTTAGCACAAGATAATGAAGAATGGAGGAAAATTAGCTGGGTTGCCCTATAGTACTGCTACACATGTTTTAAATTAAAAATAGAACCTCTAATATAGTGTAAAAGCGATGGATTTGGAATCGGATCCAGATGCAAGTCCAGCCTCTGTTTTGTAACTCTACATATCCCTTATCTTCCCTAACCTCACTTTCTTCCTCAGCAATTTAAGAATAAAAGTGTGTACACCAGGGGTTGTCCTAAAGATTAAATGAAACAAAGTATTGTTACAGCACCTTGTGAAATGAAACACCACTATCCAAATGTAAGTTATTATTGGCCCAGCTTGATTAGAATTGAATGGGCTCAGCTATTTCCAACATTCAGATGTAACCACTGAAAGAATAAATGTTCCATCACTGGAAAAGTATTCAAACAAATATGGGAGAGGCTCTGATACCTCAGGTCAGTTTGTGGAACCCAAATGAGAACTCGGCTGGGATCCTAAGAAACTGTATCCTGTGCTAAAGCTGTCCTCACTCTCCAGATCTTTAGCATTCTCATTTCTTTCTGATCCTCTGCTTCCCAGCACCGGTTCCACCGGATGAAAGTAGGAAATGCTGGCTAAATACAGGGCATTTATGAAAATGAGATTTGAAAGGATCCTGGCTGAGCTTTTGACGAGAACATCATCATGCCTTTTGCCTCTAGCAGCCTGGGCCAGCCAGTCCTCCTCCTTTGAAATGGCTGAATAGTGCTGCTATTCTCACCATTTTAAGACAGACTTGATCTGAGGGACAGGACCGTAAATTCACAGTGGAGCACAGGGCATGCGGAGGTTGTTCTGTAGAGTCTGAGGCTATGAGTGAGAAATTAAGCCCAAGCCCAGCCAAGCCACAGCCACTAGCACCACTAAGCAGATCCCAACCATCCCACTCCCAACCTGCTCGGTCACGTGAATGGAATATTTAGCAGGTTACCCCAAGTTTCTTGCTGAAAAATGAATCCTTTGTGGTCTGCTGGAGCAATTACTGCTGTCTGTCATCTGCAATCCTCCTTTCAAACCTAAAAGTGTTCTCTCTTTTCATTTTCATGTTAATCAGAAAAATAAACAGCAGTCACTTAGGTATTCCAACAATGCTCTACACCATATAGTCTGCAAAATAGAACAACGGATGAACACATATCAGTTGCCTGCATTCTGTATCACTTTTTTTCTTCTTCGTTTTAGTTTTAAAAGTGTGCTTTGTTTATAAGAAAATAGGTAGGGAAAACTGCTTAACATTCTGAGGGGAAAAGAAAACCTCTCATAAGTGGCTGTAAAGTTTTCATTTATGGTGACCAGTTGTCCTGTATCATAACAACCTTATTAGCCAAGGTTTTACCATGGGCACCCTCTCAAGAATCCACTCTGTCAGTGCAGGGTCTTGTAATTAGCACAAGTAGAGTATGAAGTGCCTCAAAAAAAAAGCTTACACAAATCCAATAATATTTGAAATAGTTTATAAGATACAACTGTTCCAGTGACAGATGAAATGCAATGAATAATCTGATCAAGATTTGGTTATTCTTGGTTAGAGTCAACAAAGATTACTAAAAAAAAAAGAAAACAAAACTCAGCTTCTTTTTAGGAATTCCTTGAGGTAGAGGAGTCTTAACGTGATACCTCCTTTAGTATTCTGTAACCATCAACTTAGAAGCTGTCTGAGTATTCGATGTTTGAAGGTAAATTAGATACTGAAGCAGCAGATCAAATATTAAGATGCCTCCATACGACAGTAATCAGTACCTCGGCCCCATTTTGTAAAGCATTCATTTATATATTTTGTTTGCTGTTGCTGCCTGTAAACATTTGCAAAACATACACAATTGCTCCTGGTAATTATTAGTCTCTCAAACTCAAACGGAACTTGCGAGGTCTTGGTAGCAGTGTTAAACTACTCAATTGGGAAATATTTAAGCAATGATGAGATTAAGCATTCTTTTTTTTCTTCTACTGGAGACCTAATAGTCCTTCCGATGAGTGTTTTAAAAATATATTATTTTAGCTTTAAAAGTAATTAATGTTCACTGTTGAAAAATACAAAAATGGGGGGGGGGGCCAGCCCAGTGGTGTAGTGGTTGGGTTCCCGTGTTCTGCTTCAGTGGCTTGGGGTTTGTGGTTTTGGATCCCAGGCACAGACCTACACACCAGTCATCAGGACATGCTGTGGCAGTGTCCCACATACAAAATAGAGGAAGAGTGGAACAGATGTTAGCTCAGGGACAATCTTTCTTAAGCAAAAATAGGGAGATTGGCAACAGATGTTAGCTCAGGGTGAATCTTCCTCACCAAACAAACAAACAAACAAATGGAGATAAAAAAAATGAAGAAAAAAAGTCACCTGTAGTTTCACCACCAAAAGAACAACTTAAAATTTTGTTGTATACTCTTTGAGAAAAATTATATTTCAATTGAAAATATATTGTGTTTAATATATGCCCAGAACTGTTCTTGGTGCTGAGAGAAAAAGAGATGAATGAGTCCTCAGGGACTCACAAAGAGGGCATTTGAGTTATTCATCAGAGCTGGCTTGTTGATGGAAGGGTTAGTTGACATTTGATACTTTTCCATGTTTTGCATATTTACATGTGTAAGCCTAATTGAAAACAGTTCTCCCCCAAGGATATCAAAGTCTACTACAACTTCATTTTAACGTACTAACTTTTGTGTCTTGTTCATTTGTCCCTAATTGTAATAAATGGATTTGATGGTATCCAGACATGTCTATCAATTTAAGTTGTTATACTAATTCCTCTAAAGAAACATCCATTTCTCACTGTTCTGGATGTTAGTTCCTTGGGATATAGTTAAATGTTATGTAAGGAAATAGATTTCATGGCCAAAAATATTTGGGAAATCCTGGGTTAAACAGCCACACAAAATACAAAATCAACTTTTGATGGGTGATCAACCTGAACATGGAAATTAAAAGTATAAAGCTTCTGGAGGAAAATATGTGAAAATATTTTCATGACCTTGAGGTAGGCAAAGATTTCTTGGCAGAATATCAAAAAATTGACAAATTTGACTTCAACAAAATGAAAAAACCAACTAATCAAAAGACGCAATTTTTTTTTTAAAAGGAAATAGTTAAGAAAGGGAAAAGGTAATTCACAGACTGGGAGAAAATATTGACAATACATACATCTGACAAAGGACTCATATCCAGAATATATAAAGAACTCGTACAAATCAATAATAAAAAGACAGAAAATTAACAAAGACAAACCTGAAAAAGATTAGGCAAAAGACTTGAAGAAATACTTCACAAAAGAAGATATGTAAATGGTCAATAAACACATGAAAAGGTACTTAACATCATCAGTCACTGAGGAAATGCAAATTAAAACTGTAATAGGCTACCACTTCACATCAACTACAATACAAAAAAGATTTAAATGCCAAGCATCAGCAAAGATATGGACCAGCTGTGATACAAAGCTGGTATGGATATAAAATGTACAACTACTTTGGAAAACAGTTTACCACCAAACAGACAGCTAATGACAGCAACAATTCCACTCCTGGATGGACTTCTGAGCATGTGTGTGTGTGTGTGTGTGTGTGTGTGTGTGTATTCTGATACAGGCACACACTGCATGACCTCACAGACTTATTTACAATGAAGTCCTTTTTTCAGTGAAAACGTTGCTGTACCAAACAGGAATGAAGGTACATATCTATGGAAAGACTGGTATAAGAATGTTCATAGCAGCTTTAGTTATAATAGGAACGAACTACTCATTCACACAACAAGTATATGGACCTCACAAACATGAACTACTGATTCACAAAACAGTAGAAACCTCATGCCAAGGGAAAGAAGCAAGCGCAAATTAGTACATACTGCGTGATTCCATTTATATAAAATACCAGAACAGGCAAAACTAACCTATGGTGACAGAAATCATTTAGAATAACGATGCCTCTGAGGAGGATCTAGGGGTGACTGGAAAGGAGCACAAGGAAATTCTGGGGGTCATAGTATCTCAATTTGGGTGATGGTAACATACATGTATAGTTTTTTGTAACTTTTAATTTTGATATGATTTTTAACTTACAGAAAAGTTGCAAGGCTAGTACAGGGAGCTTCCATATTCCTTTTATCCAGATCACTCCTTGGGTCTAGATGTTTATTGATTCATTGAACTGCATGCTTAGTAGCTGTGCGTTTAACTGTTTGTAAATTTTGCCTTTAGTATAAACAGAGAATAAGGCTATTTTATGGAAAAAACTTCTCAGAATTTGCTAAATCTTCAAAATAATGTTATATATTTTATACATTACTTCCTAAATTTTTTTGGATGTGAAGCGCATCTTTCAATGAAAACCTGCTGCACCAGCATTCTGGGGAAAGCTCACGGGGACCCAATGCTCTAGGGTAACAGTTCTCAGCCCTGACTACACATTGGAATCACCCCAGCTTTGAAAAATTCTAATGTCCAGGCTGTGCGCCAGACTAACTAAACTGGACTCTCTATTGGTGGAACCCAGGCATCAGCTTATACAGAAGATTCCAGGTAATTCCAGTGTGCAGCCATCATTGAGAACCATGGTCCTATGGAAACAGCATCTCTCTTTTAACCATCTGTACTTGCCCAATTAGAAGATGGCTCATATTTGATAAACATCACCACCAAGTCCAAGGACCTGTGTCCTCACTTGGAGGGTATCACTGGGAGCAGAGATCTATCTTACTAGCTAGTGCCCACCCAGCTGGCTCTCTTAACTCTGGGGCTCTGATTCCAAGCCTTTAGACCCCCAGGTCTTGCCTGCTCAGGACCAGGTGCCCACATCCACCTATGGTATTTTCCCATTTTCTTCCAGCCCAACTCTGACTACTAAGTGATTTGATTGATTCCTGAGGCCCCTGCCATGTGGCCAGCACCCAAAGGGAACAAAGCTTTGGTCCCTTGGGCTGTGCAGTCTATATCCTGAACTTTCTCAAGCCATCCCACTTCCTCTGTGTTTCCAGACCTGTTTCTGATCTCAGCTCCTGGTCTCTCACCTCTTTCTTGACCACAGTCTCAACTGACCTCTTGGATTTGACAGCTGACATTGCTCCTTTGGCTCCAGTCCTTGACTCCAAATGTGACTGCACGCTATGCATCTATCACAGTAATCTCCTCTACCCTCTCTGGTACTAGCACCTTCCAGTGCAAAGCAGGACTCCTCTCTAGTGCCAGCTGGGTGAACCTCAGCCTAAAAAAGGGAATAGGGCAGTTTCTCCCTGCTTCAGGTAACATCCTTGGTCTCATCTAAATGTGCGGTTTGGGCCTGACCACTCTGTCTTGGCTGGTCTGACCCTCTGACCCAGCCTGGCCATCTCTATTCTGTAGGACATCATAAAGAATTGAAATTAAATAAAAGCAAATGCCTGGACACACATTAGGCTAAAGCCGTTGTATCAGGTTTCTGTGTGCTTCGGAGGGGCTGGTGTCTGCCCTGCATTCCATTCCACTGACCATGTGGTACATTCTCAGTGCAGGCGGCTGGATGAAGTGCATATCAGAAAATACAGCTGCTCTCCCCTCAGAACTCCAAGTGCCCTCTCCTGTCACTCGCCTTCCCCGGCTCCAGCCTGCCCCTTCCTGGCCTGGGCCATAGCTTTAATCCAGGGTTTATCCTCATGTCTATTCATGGTTCGTATCTGTCCCTAGCCTCAAACTCATGTCACAGATCCCTCTGAGGGGATGGAGAGGCCAAACCCCTGACATCAGGTTCATGGACATCTGTTGTTTTTGCCTGCCCAGCCTCCATTCCCTTCTTCTGGTAACAGCACCCAACTTTTGCTTGGGGGAGCCTATGCTCACCTCCAACTGGAAATAACATAGATCCATCATGCGTATGAAATGCCCTTCCCCTGGCCAAGGCACGGGTATAAGTCCAAACTAAGTCATACAGATGGTCTCTGTCTGAAACTTGAATGAAGCAGAGCAGCAAAAGCTTTACAAAATAGTCAAACCTACTGATCTCGAAGGTAATTTTTTTTTGTTTCTATCACCTACAGCCTCTGACCTCCCTGGTTTCTACTCTTTTCTGAGCTTCCTTCTGCAGCTTTTTCTTCAATTCCCAGAGTTCCCTTGTTATTATTGTTATCTTTTACAGTAGCAAGAGCTAGTTCTGCTGTTTGTGACCAACAGATACAGCTAGTTTATGGCCAACTTTTTTTTTCTTTTCCTATGATTTTACAGAATTATTCTAAGAGAATGATTTGAATCCTAGGGTCACACGAAAGGGCCATAGAGCAGAACTGGCCTACAGATCTTCCCATATAGCCCTCACATCACGCAGATGAGAAAGCTGAGACCTTAGGAACCGAAGTAACATGCAGTGTCCCAGCCAACTACTTACTGACTTTATTGTGGGGAACTATCCATTAATCACTTCTGGATGGATGGAGAGGTGGAGCATTTATTTAACATTTAGAGCCCCCCATGCAAAATGTGAACAATTCATTCACCTAAATTTTCTTGAAAACAGCATCTGAGAGCTCCCAAAGTTCACTACAGTTTTTTTCTTTAAAAGAGATGCTCTATGATTTATATTTGGTACTTAAAAATAAAGGAACTTGCTCAGATTGTTCAATTTTCCACAAAATTCTCCAGTTACAGGAGGATAGAATATCCTCTTTTTGGGTTCTGAAAGGAATTGTTGTAATTATTAGCATCTGTTATCTCCAACACATACTGCACACTTCATATGTGAAGTTTATATTCTAGATCCCCCATGAATGTAAAATGTGCAATCGGAGTGGTTTTTACAGAGTAAAAAGAGAGTCAAGTCTTCAGGCGCCCACAGACTTTGTCTATTACCTGTACGACGCTAGCCAAGCTCACTGTTTCACATCTCAGAGCCCCAGTCTCCTCATTTGTAAAACAGAGTGAGCCAGTGATAGCTATCTCATGGAGACCCAGTGCAGACTGGATGAGAAAGCGTTAACCATCTCCTGCTTGCAGCCTAGCGCATCAGAGGCAAGCAAACATTTGTTGAGTGAGGCATTTGTATCATTCCCAGGTCCACTTTGCTCTCCCAAAATGCTTTCTTAAAGTTATGCAGTAGGCAAATGATGTAAAACTGTCCCTGGGACTTAATCATGGAAAATACTCTGACCAAGTCCATTTTGGGATATTTGGTCAAGGAACAGAGCCAGCGATTTTGCAAGCAGATCTTTCCAGCAGAGACAAGGCCTTTATACAACAGAACCTCATACTCCTTTAGCTTCTTGACTACTTTACATTGCTCTACTGCTACAGATGGCCAGATCCAACCTGGAAGAAACTGAAGTCTAAACTCTAAATCCACTGTCTTATCGGAGAGGAAACCGAGGTATGAGGGAGACAAAGTGTGTGGCCTGCCCATTCACACAATGTTAATAGCAGTAGAGAAAGTCTTTTTGACTCTTTTATTTCCTCTGCACCCCCCCACCCCAGAATTTGAGAATGATGCTAAGTCAAGGAATAAACTGCCTGCATAAAGGAATGATAGAGAAGTTTGTCTCATTTCAGGCAAACCTTCAGTCTACAAACACTATGAAAGGCACAAGAAGAGGTGGGAACGGCTGACGGTGAGCACTCAGAACACAAACTGGAGTTCCGCACAGCAAAAGCCACAGCCAATGAGTCTGACAGAGTTTTTTTTCTACCCACTGTATTTACTCCTCTCTGTTTCTGTTGAAGGATGCATTTTGTATCTTTGTGTAACTGGAAGATACTAAAACAAGAAACAATAATAAATGTCACTACTGATTTTTTTTTTTTGGTCTTCCAGTTTCTGCCTCTGTCCTAGAAACTTAAAATAATTGAGAGATACTTTTCATTTTTTAAAGCCCAACTTGGCTGTATTTGTTGAAACAAAAAAATGAGGAAAAAAAAAGAAAAGAAACTTAAATCAGAGAAGGTGTATAATTATTGTCCAAATAGACTGTAAATGTTGATATGCCAAATAAGATACCTGAATAGTGTCTGGCTCATGAAAGCATTTGATATATATTGAATGAATGAAAGATAAGTACTTGTATGAGTAAATCAAGTCACTTGTTAATTTTTGTGTTAGATTATGGAATACGGAGCTGGAAGGAGCGGCAACACTGGTCCAATGCTGACATTTTACAGGGGAGGGAATGAGGCCAAAGAGAGGTCATTTGACTAAGTGCAGGCTGGTGGCAACTCTGGAAATTTTCCTACTTCCCTGCAAGTTGTCACGCCAAACCTCTTCCCACGAGTTAACTTTTAGTGTGTACACAATCAGCTTACTGACTTAATAGGTTTTCCCCCTTCAGTTTGCCTTAATAATTTAGCATTCTTTCATTCATACAACATATATTTATCGTATGCTACTATGTGCCAGGCAGTTTTCTAAGCAGTGAACAAAACAGACCAAAATCCTGACTTCAGGGAGCTTATAGTCTAGATCAGAGCCCTAAAAAAGAAAGAAAGTAAATACATAACATATCAGATGGTAATACGTGCTCAAATAAAGCAGAATAAAAATGATGGGGATCCATTCCTATGTGTATGCTCAAGAGAAATGACAATATATGTCCACACAAAAACTTGTACACAAATGTTCTTAACAGCATTACTGTATTCATAATAGCCAAGAAGTGGAAACAACCCAAATATCCATCAACTGATGAGTGGAGCAAAAAAATGTGGTACAATGTGGATGAACCTCAAAAGCATTACGCTAAGAAGCCAGTCACAAAGGACTACATATTGTACGTATATGAAAAGTCCACTTATGTGAAAAGTCCAGAATAGGCAAATGTATAGAGACAGAAAGTAGATTAGTGGTTGCCTAAGGCTGAGGAGTTGGGGCGATTGGGAGTGATGGCTAAAGGGTGCAGAATTCTTTTTGGAGTGATGGAAAAGTTCTAGAATTGATAGCGGTGATGGATGCACAACTCTGTGAATACACTAGAAGTCACTGAATGGTACACTTCAAATGGGTGAATTGCATGGTATGTGAATTGCATCTCAAAAAAACTGTTTAAAAAATGATGGGGAGTAATATTAGGGTGGGAGTGGGCTCCTGCTGTTTTAGGAAGGACGGTCAATGATGGTCTTGCTGATAATGCGATGTTTGAGCAGAGACCTCAAGGAAGTGAGGCAATGAGACTGTGGCTATCTGAGGGAACAGCATTCCTGGCAGAGGGGACAGTAAGTGCAAAGACCATGTGGTGAGTAAAAGATTGAAATGCTGGAGGAACAGCAAGAAGATCCCGTGGCTGGTGGAGCGAGCAAGGGGGAGGTGGTAAAAGAGGAGGTTAAACAGTTGATGGGGTGGGTGGGGACGTGTTGGTGGGACTTGTTGACCCCTGAAGAACTGTGGCTTTATTCTGAGTGAGATGGGCCGGCACTGGAGGCTTTTGTGCAGAGGCATGGCATGGTTTTTGAACAAATCACTCTCCTACCCTTATAATAGATCAGAAAATTAACGGACTTCATAACAGTATTCAAAGGAACTTCTGCCTTCACTTCTGGGCTTAAAGTGTAGAACGTAAGTGGAATCAGGGCAGGGGTCTCCCTTACCCAGCCCTGCTGAGAGCATTGCTCAGTCTTCACCGTGGGAATTAGTGACTCGGAGCTCTGAGCCTAGATCTGACATAATTCCAGCTGGTTGTATAAAAACTTTCTTTATGAGAGGAGACAGCCATCAGATTAACCAGTAATTGTATTTGATGATAAGAATGCCAGTCTGTAAAAGGATCCTCTGATATAACCGGAAGGCCAGTGACAGAGATGGGCAGTAGAGGCTGACTTCTGAGTGGCTGCCTAAATCAAAGGGTAGACGGAGGGAAGATAAGTTACTGAGTTCACAGACTTCAGAATCTGTTTATCTGTCCTTTACTGTTGCTCTCTGTATGTGCTTTTCACAAGAGACACTGCGGAATCAATGGGGGCCAGAAGTGGTGGTGGGAGGAAGGAAGTGCTGAAGTTTATTGACTTTATTGATGACTTAATTCCTTATTGTTTTTCAGAACTAATTTTTAATATTTTTTCCTTCCTCTATATTTCATATCAAACTATTAAAAAAAATACACACATTCTAAAGCATCCTATTTCTGTGGGTGAAGTTTAAGGAATAGATTTTTTTTCCTCTAAGATTTTTACTCTGCTTAGATAACGTCACTATCTACAACTTGTATTTACTTAAATAAAAGAAATAAGGGAGCTGCGTACAGGATATTTTGAACGGAATAGCTAGCAGTCTGGGTACTAGAGAATTAGGTTGTAGGAGGTGGGAAATGCCCCCTTGAGTCAGTCATTCTCAGCATCTCAGATGACATTCAACAGGAAATCAGGAAATGTTAGTTGAGTGAATGAATTTATAAAGCGCTAGGTATGTATTTTTTGTTGACTCCTAAGAATGAGCTAACCAAAATGAAACCAATACCATCCTACACACTCTAGACAGAGATCTAGAAAATGAATCCCTGTTGTAGGGAGATTTCTACTCTGAGTATGCTTATTGTTTTTGAGGGGATTGAGACATGTCTTGGGAAAGAGGATGCTGTGGCTGGTTTTATCAGGGCATCCCAGGGGTTGGATCCACAGCATTGGGGACCAAACTGAATAGACTAAATGTGTTGGAGGCTCATGGGGCCAGGCTGAGGAGATGTGGCGTTTGCACAGTTAGGATGTAAGATGAGTTTAGGCACCAAGGTTGCTGGGAGCTTAGGGAGTGGTCTGAACAAGGAGTCAGTTCTAGCTTTTCCCTTCCCATCTTTGAGTACACTTCCCTCTCCATTAACCCTCTTTCCTTGTTCCCTCTCTCTTTTGTCCCTTTTCCTGCCATCTTATTTTCTCTGTCTCATCTCCATTATTATTATACTAAACTGAAGCTGGTTTTTATTGATTATTGTATATCCTGAATAAAGTTTTATTTTACGTTCCTGTGTTTATTTTTTCATTCATTCTCTTGCAGATTGCCTGAGAAAGGAAAACAAACAAACAAACAAAGGAGAGTAAGCTCTATACTTACTTTTTAAAGTGGCCAACTTTTCTAATAAGTGGATTCTTTCCTTTTATTGGGTCAACAGGTTTTGACTGGGGAAAAAAACCTTCCCCCATTGATTCCAAATCTACACAAAAGTGCTCAAAAAGATTCCTTTGGTCAAGAAGAAAAGTGGTGAATTAGAAAGAGGGAAAGGCCATCCTATTTATGCACGTTAGAAAATAGATAGAAATTGATTTTTGATAAGGGAGTAAGCAGCTGCTGCAAATACTGAAGTTCGGCTTTCATGAGAAATGGTTGCTCTATTTTAGGGTTCCTGCCAAAGCTGGAACAGGTGCTGACTTTTTTTTTCTTTTTTAATCACACATAGCTCACAGGGGTTTAACTGGCTAGAAGGGGGCCCACACTCGATGGACTTATGCCCAAATGGGCTGTTGTTCAGGCAGCACAATGCTCTGACCAGCCCAATGCTCTGATACAATTCCCAAAGCCCTTCCAGAATCGTCGGCTAGGCAGACTCCCACCCATATTAAAATTAGAATCGCACCTGCCACATCCAGCATGTGTCAAGTTTCTGAAAATACTGGAGAAGGAAGATGGCAAAAATATTCATAGCCATGTCCTTCAAGAGACTGTAGATGTAGGACATTGTGAGTGGGGATGAAAGGGAAGGGGGTGGGAATAATCAATGGCCTTTGCTTCTAGTCTTCTAATTAATGCAGGACCATGGGAATTCTTTGAGGCAAATTGTGGTAAAATATTTGTTTCCACCTCTTTATTTCATAATTTTCAAACATAAGCTTAGTTTTTCCAAACTTATGAGTCTCTTTTACTTCTTTACCTTATTTGTTTGGTGAGGAAGATTCGCCCTGAGCTAAGATCTGTTGCCAATCTTCCCCCTTTTTGTATGTGAGCTGCCATCACAGCATGGCCACTGACAGACGAGTGGTGTAGGTCCATGCCCTGGAACCGAACCCCAAAGCAGAGCGCACCAAAGTTAACCACTAGGCCATGGGGCCGGCCCCCTTTTATGTCTTAAAAAATTTTTTTAAAAATATTTCTTAAAATTTTGCTGATAACAGAAGACAACACAGAAAGATGCAAAGAGAAAGGTGGCGAGACCAAGAGGGGCTGAGGAAGGAGGCGCTAAGTGGGTTTTCAGAGATAACTGTGTGGAATTCACAGTTCAGTTATGTTTGTCACGACCTCAAATGCCTATAGAGCCCACAGGTCATGTAAATGAGAGCCACGGCCCGGCTGTAAGGTATTGGGAGTGGTGGGGCTGTGGTGAACTGAGGAGGAATGTGCTCTCTGAAGGCTCCTTGGCACCAGCCACTTGTTGCCATATGAGAACATGGCTTCAGTGTTGCCAGCTATTCTGAGTTTTCAAGAGAAGCCAGGAATCTGGATGCTATATAAGATTTCCCAATTTTTAAAACACTGGGGAGGTCAAACAAAACACATCTGCCAGCTTTTTAGCCTGTGGGCTGCTGATCTGTGAGCACCGCCCTGTACAGCTTCTTACCTCTGTACCACCTGCTGCTCACTCTGCCCCACTCTGTGCCTGTGTGAATCGTCACTTCCAGTGTGGCCCGGCTTTGCCCATCCTGCCAGCTGCCCCGTGTCTTGTCAGGCCTGGAGTGTGTCTCCATCCTCCCTAAAGCCCTTTCCTGCCGCCATGCCTCCTGGTGAAGTCTTACGCAGCCTTCACTTTTCCTCCCTCTTTCCCTGATGGCTTTTCTGGGCTTCCTCAAAGCATTCTTTCACTGAACACATATTTATTGATGCCTATTATGTGCCAGGCACTCTTCTGGGCATGCGGGCATATCAGTGAGTAGGGCAGGAAAAATCCCTACCCTTGTTGAGTCCACCTTCTAACCTTCCTTGATCTCTACTTGTCCTAAAATCCACAGAACGTGCCAGGAACTCGAAGTTTCACCACCCCTCTGGCACTCAGGCACTATATAGATCCTTAGTGAATGTCTCCAGCATGTAAATTCTCCCCTTGACTACAGTGAGAGTTTCTTGATAGCAGAGACCGTGTTTTCTGCTTCTTGGAATCTCGCGCACGCCCCCATGTGATCTTGAACCAAGTGTCTAACAAGGTCCACTGTTCGATTGATTAAACTGATTTTACGGTAACCAATGGAATAAGCACATTAAAGGAAGTGGTCATTTCTCATCACTGTTCCTCAAAAAGGAGATTAAAGGAACTTTCTTTACTTTGACTTTCAAATTACAGCATTTTGTGTGGAAGCGTAGGTTAATCAACCTCGGGGAATAAATAGCTTGGACTTTGGGGATTCACTTTGGAAACGTTGGGGTGTCTCTCAATTTCGTGCCATGAGGCTCAGAGAGATGCTGATCAAAGGGGACAAGTGGAGAAGGGAGAACCTGCCCACACTCCTCTCGGGGAGATGTTCCAAGACTCTGCATGACTTCGTCTTTGGGCTTTGAAGGATTTAAGGCTGCTCATTCCACAAGGTATGTAGGTCACCCTTGAGGACGCTGTCCCCTCAGGGCTTCCTTACAGGGTGAAATTAAGTGAAGAGCAGGTCTGGGCTGGGAGTTAGTGATTGTTCACCTTTGATATGGCCTTTGAGCCTGACCCAAGATTGCTCAGAAGAGCGATGGGAGTGTTTGGTTTCTCTCGTCTTGAATCACACAGTGATTCAGAGTGGGCATCTGTGGGTTTTGCTGGTCCAGCATCCAATACCCTTTCTTCTGGAACAGCACCCTGATTTTTCTTAAAGAACTAACCTTACCCTCCTCTTATCCATGTGGTTTGGGTGGGGTCTCAAGTCTCAGATCTGCCCATCAGCATTTTCATCCTCTCTGACCACTCAAGTTGGTTAATAAGATTAGTAGTGGAAGTGTATGGAACAGCTGGACAAAAGTATCTTTATTTCTGCTGAACTAGAGAGCTATGTGGGGCCACCGCATGGAGAGTTGGCTTAAGAGAGAGAGTAAACCCAACACAGAGGAGAATAGAGCTGAGAGATAGAAGGAGGGAGAGAGAGAGAGAGATCAGATCCTGATGACATTGATTGAACCCCTGTACCCAGCTATGCCTGAAGCAAGACACCCTTTGACTTTACAGATAAATGTACTGACTTCCTTTGTCATTCAGACAGTTTGAACTGGACATCTTATCACTTATAATTCAAAGAGTTCTGATTGGATTATGTCATTTAATTTAAGCATTTAATAAACATAGATTGAGCACCTACTGTGTTCCAGAGGTTATGCTAGGAAGTGCTGGGGATACAGAGTTGAGCGAGATGATTTCTTTTCCTTATAAATTAAAATTTTGAAAACTTTACCTTTTATTAGTAATTTGATACATATATACTTTCTCTCATGCATGCACACACACATTCTTTTTCTTTTTTTCAAATTAAACCCTTGAGAGTAAATTGAAGAGATCAAGAATCTTTACCACTAATATGTATCTCCTTAGAATTAGGACAGTGTCTTATTATCAAATTCAGGAAATTTAACATTGATTCAATATTATTATCTAATATACAGTCCATATTAAAATTTTGCTGACTGTTCCAACATTGAATGTGACAATATTTTTCTTCTCCAATCCAGGATCACACGTTGCACTTAGTTGCCGTGTCTCTTTAGTTTCCTTTAATCTGCAATGCTTTGTCAGCCTTTCACTGTTTTTCATGACATAAACATTTTAAAAGAGTACTTGCCTATTGTTTTATAGAATGTCCCTCACTTTAGGTATATCTGAGTGCCTTCTTATGACTTCATTCTGATAATGCATTCTTGGCAGGAATCAACATAAATGATATACGTATCCCATCATTAGTGATGTTAATTTTGATCACTTGGCTAAAGTATCGTCTACCAGATTTTGCTAAAGGTACCATTTCCTCCTTTGCAGTTAATAAGTGACATGTAAGAAGATGTTTTGAGTCTATATAAGTATTCTGTTCCCCAACAAATTTTCACCCAATAATTTGAACTTCTATTGATGATTCTTGCCTGAATCAATTAAAAACATGGAGGTTGGAAAATGATGATTTTTATAACTTTATTTTTCCTCATATATTTTTCAGTTGGCATTCTTCTCTAAATAAGAACCTCCGCTCTCCCCCTATTCCATTATTTATATTTGTTTGTTTTTAGTATAAGTGTGGACTTTTCATTTTTGAAATAAATTCAAACTTAAAGAAAAGGTGCAAAAGTAGAGCAAAGAGATTTCCCCCTGAAGCATTTGAGGGAAAGTTGCTAACCTAATGTCTGTTACCCCTGAATAGTTTAGAATTCCTTTAAACGAGGACATTCTCCTATGTAACCACAAACAACTTTTAAAATCAGGAAATTAACATTGATAGTTATTATCATCTAATCCATAGACCCAGTTCATGTTTCTCCAATTGTTCCATGAATGTCCTTTGTCACAAAAGGATGCAATCCAGGAATACATGTTGCATTTAATTGCCACATCTGTTTATCTTCCCTTGACTGTTATGACCTTGACACTCTTGAAGTTCAGTTATTTTGTAGAATGCCCCTCAATTTGACTTTGCCTTATGTTTCTTTGTGATTAGATTCAGGTTTTGCATTTCGGCAGGGATATCTCAGAAGGGATGCTGTGTGTCCTCTGGGCATCCTATGAGGTGGTTTACAATTTCAATTTGTCTTATCACGGTGATGTTAGCCTTCATTACTTGATTAAAGTGGTATCTGCTGCAAGGTTTCTCTACTACAGTTACTCTCTTTTGCTTTGTATTCAATAAGTATTTTGTGGAGAGTTATTTTGAGAACATGCGAGTATTTTGCTCCTGATCAAGCATTCACCCACTAATTTAAACATTCATCGATATTTATTATTACTGTGATGGTTGCCAAATAGTGATTTTCTAATTCCATCATTCTAACCACATTCATTCACCAACTGACTTTCCAATGTAAGGAGGTTTTCTTTCTATTAATCGATCTATCTATCTATCTACCATCTATCTATCTATGTCTATCTATAATTTATGTCAGTATGGGCTCATGGATTCCTGTGTTATTTAACACATTGAAATCTATTACTAATGATATTTATGTTCATGCTCAAATTGTCCCTGATTTGGCCAGCAGGAACCCCTTCAAGATGGCTTCTGAAAACTTTTGACATGTCCTCATCATTCTTTGAACTCTTCTTTACACAACAAAATTATCATTTTTTACCCATTAGCAGTCACTCACCATTCCCCCTAATTCCACCAACCCTTAGAAACCACCAATCTATTTTCTGTCTCTGTAACTTTGCTTATTCTGGACCTTTCATGTAAATGGAATCATACAATGTGTAGTCCTTTGGGACTGCCCTCTTTCACCTATCACAGTGTTTTCAAGGTTCATCTATATTGTATCATGTATCAATGCTTCATTTCTTTTTATTGTCAAATAATATTCCATTGTATAAGTACACCACGTTTTGTTGCTCCACTCTTCATTTAATGGACACTTGAGTAGTTTCCACTTTTTGGCTGTGATGAATAATGCTGCTATGAACATTCATGTACAAGCTTTTGAATGGACAAATGTTTTCAGTTCTCTTGGCTATGTACCTAGGAGTGGAATTGCTGGATCATATAGTAACTCTATGTTTAATTTTTTTGAGGAGTTGCCAGACTGTTTTCCACAGCAGCTGCACCATTTTAGCATCTCACCAGTAATGTATGAGAGTTCAGATTTCTCCACATTCTTGCCAACACTTGTTGTTATCTGACTTTTTGACCACAGCTATTCTGGTGAGTGTAGGTGGTATCTCCTTGTGGCTTTGATTTTCATACCCCTGATACCTGATGGTTCCTTGTTGTCTTTGACTGCAGCGTGGTGCTTCTTTGTGTGGGTGCACCATAATGAGCAAGGCATTGTCTTGCAGTCTTTTGCCCTCTGGAGAGCTCATTGACCAGTAGGAGAGACAGACTATTAAACTAATAGTTAGAACACATCACTGGTACAATTAGTTAAGTATGAATAAGGCACTCCACAAGTAGAAAAGGGGGAGAAACTCATTCTAACTGGGAAGTGAAAGGCTTAAAAGAGGGGTGAATCTGAAAAGATAACTTGGAGGTGGGAGAAGAGCCTTTGAAAAGGCAGAGAAGCTTCAAAGGGCTCATGTCCTTAAGGAGATACACTTTTCTTCCTCTAGTTTCACTATTCTTACTACATTACATGTAAGCTACTTATGAAAGTGAATCTTTTTTTTCCTGTACAGCTAGTTTTTATTTTTCCTAACAATACAAGAGGTCAGTGGAGGACTCAGAGGAACTTAGTATTTTCTGTGGTCATGTTGGCATGTCAATAATTAAAGGCATAATGAAACAAAACATTGAATGCCATGTTATGTCTAAATTATAATTAAATACCTTGCAATCCATGCCAGGTTGTTCCCTTTGTGGGTTTAAATACATAATGATAATCTAGATTTATTTTGCTGGCATCTGGCCACGATGAAGTAAACTTGGATTGCTTTCATTTCCTTAAGCAGCTTCCAAATACCTGCTAGGTAAGTCGCAAGTTGGTTGATATGTCTATGGGAAGAAGAGTAGAGTCCTGACTTATTCCCAGTTTGCATGAGGCTGGCTTAGCTAGGGGAATCCTGCATCTCCTATCTTTCTTCTCAAGGGATCTGCCTTGGGTCCAGATCTGGGCCATTCAGTGCTGAGTTCATTCTGCCACCATCCCAGGTATCTGGTTGTGATGGAAGAGATCTGCTTCCTAGTCTTGTTTCCGGGCCTTGCTCCGTGGATGCTCTGGGCCTTTGTCCAATTTATGATGGTCCTCTGCTTATCTCTACCCAGGGACTCTGGGGATGGGTGAGATAAGGGGTAAACAGAAAAGTTTATCCCCATCCCTCTGGCCCTGCTGGCACTTTTGACCGTGGTCTGCTCATTTACTCTAGAATTCCATTTTCAAATTCTGCTAGGATGATGTCTGCTAATTCCTAGTGCTAACCCTGGCCTTAACCAGGAGGACACAAAACCCTCTTTTTCCCTTTGCTTCAGCATATCCTGACTCCAGACTTAACAAACACTTGGATGAGATTGTTCCGTTCAAAACCACCTCCAGTGGAGATGACTCCAAAAGGCCCCAAACCAGTAGTTAAAATGGAGCAGAGAACTGGGATTGGAGGTGTTTGGGAACAAAAAACTTACTGTTTCATTTCTCTGAACCGTGCGATTTTCTCCCTTTACCAAGTATAAATATGACTTTCATAAAAAAGAAGACAAAATAAATTCACTGTGAATTCCAGCCCAGAAATGAAGCTCTTCCTTCAGATCAGGTTAGCATCAAATCCCCTCTGGGTGGCTTTCCTCAGAGGCCAGAAGCAGGGTCTTTCCTCTGACTGTTAAGTCTTGCCTTTCTTTGTACTTAACTTTAAGACGTTCTTCCCTTTTCCATGCACATTTCAGAAAAAAGGAAAAATAGATATGATGGGGGCATCTTCCTGCTGGGAATGGACACTCACTGTAGAGTGAGGTGTCCGTCCTGCAGTGAAGTGATGAGAGCACAGTATGTAGCGGTTAGGCAGATGAGACAAGGAGATCCTGACAAGCTACGTGTGGCTCAGCAAGACCTCAGAGCAGAGCATGCTTCACGTTGGCCCCAGGTGGCTCTTGCTTCTCTTTTGTTTAAAGCAATAATAATCCTTAATGCTTATTCAGCATTAGGCATTGTGCCAAACTCTTTGCCTCCGTGATCTCATGTAATTCTTGCAATATCCCTGTTGTTTGGGGACTAATAAACCCATTTCACAGATGAAGAAAGGTTCAGAAAGGTGATGTTACTTGCTCAAGGTCATCTAGCTAATGAGGAAGCTAGGATTCAAACCAGGGTTGACCTGACTCCAGAGTTGGAGCTATTAACTGCCATGCTATACTGTTCTTTGTTTAGCATTATACACTTTTCAGATGTATATTGTAACATTATGAAATGTTCAACCAAGACATTATGAAAATATTCAGATAGCCAGTACCTAAGTCAGTCAAGCATTTACTTAAAGTTTCAAAACCATCGCATTTCATTTGTTTTATAGGTCAAATAAAAGAATATTATATGTAAAATTTCACCCCTGGAATTTTATTTGCATTTAAAGTTGGTGCAATTGTGTTTTGGCATTGCCAAATTGAGGTTGGTTAGCTCAATTTGAAGCTATTAAAAAGTCCTGTTTTTAATTGGACTTACTAAGTAATTTTATGTTGTGCATGTATCCATGTTTCTCTCTCATCTATCTATTTGACTTCTAGTTCTTAGAAATAAGTCCTTACTTGGGGCTGGCCCCGTGGCCGAGTGGTTAAGTTCGCGCACTCTGCTGCAGGCCGCCCAGTGTTTTCGTTGGTTTGAATCCTGGGCACGGACATGGCACTGCTCATCAAACCACGCTGAGACAGCGTCCCACATGCCACAACTAGAAGGACCCACATCGAAGAATATACAACTGTGTACTGGGGGGCTTTGGGGAGAAAAAGGAAAAAAATAAAATCTTTAAAAAAAAAATAAGTACTTACTTCACTTCTAACCAAAATATGATAACATTTATAAAATTAAAAGCTAAACCATATGTGTCCAAAACTTGTAAAAACTCTAGTATAAGTATAGAGAGTTAGACAGATAGGACATCAAAATTATAAGAGCTAAACCTATATATAACACAGTATAATCATGGTAAGGCAGCTGGTACGTTCTCCTGTTATTGCACAGTTTATAATTCTGATGTGGTGAGCACCTGTGCGAAGAAGATGGCCCTGCACCTTGCTGGACACTTAATGGAGGGCAGCTCCCCGGGGCGCGGGAGCACGCTTGCTTGGACAATTTCGTGTGAGTGGTCCTGAACAGTTCCCGCATTTTTTTGAACAGTATGGAGCTACAACCTCCATAATTAGTTTGTAATAAGTTTGAATAATTGCTCCAAGATGGCAGAAGTTTCATTCCACATTGTTCACAAAAATGATTTAACCTGGCAGTTCAAATTAACATATTAGTGGTCTTTAATATAAGCTGCTTTTATGATAGCTTTCAAATGAGTGAGGTACATCGTTATGGTCTGACATGGAAATGCTCATGCTATACTGTCTGGACAGAAGCTGCAGGACAGTGTGCATAATATTTCATTTTCGTAAAAATCAATCAATCAAACAAAAAATCTATATCTATTTATATAAAAAAGAATCCAATGTACTACTTAGCATCTAGGGAGGTAAATTGGGGAGTTGAGCTTTTCATTTATATTTTACACATTTCTGTGTTGTTGAATTTTGAAAGTATCGCTTTTGAAAGAGAAAAGAGGTATACATTTTTTTAAATAAAAATATTTCGAAGCATGTTCCCCAGGACACTTGACAGCCGCAAGAAATCTTGACCATCTAGATCCACAAGGGGGTGCTGTTGGACTTTGGCTGAGGCACTTCACAGGCGCCTCAGTTTCCTCCTCCGTAGAATGAAGATACCCACCGCACAGAGGGTGGTGAGGATGTAGCCTTGAGAGTTATTGGGTGTGTCCTGGGAGCCTGCTTTTAATTTTCCTAAATCTGAAGAGGGGTTGAGGGAAGATGAGACCAAGAATCCTTTTTTTTTTTTGTGAGAAAGATTCGCCCTGAGCTAACATCCATTGCCAATCTTCTCTTTTTTTGCTTGAGGAAGATTTAGCCCTGAGCTAACACCTGTGCCAGTCTTCCTCAATTTTTCATATGTGGGATGCCTCCACAGTGTGGCTGATGAGTGGAGTAGGTCTGAGCCTGGGATCCGAACCTGCGACCCAGGCTGCTGAAGCAGAGTACGCAGAACTTTAACCACTTGGCCATGGGGTGGTGCTGGTGTCCAGAATCCTTCTTACTGACTCTATAAAACCAGAACAAAGAATTTAAAGCTTAATTTCCTCCTTTGAGCTAAGCCTCTTCTCACACTCATGATCAGAGTGCTGGAGTGGAAGGAAGCTTTGAAGTCAGTTTTCTTGGGTCACCCTCTCCTTAAAGACTCTGATGAAAGTTATGCATCTTAATCCCAGAAAACTGCACAGAAGGCTGAGTTGTCAACACAGTTCCTGGAGATTTCCAGGCCTAGATTAAGAACCTTTCATTGATTTAATTCACTCACTTGCTTTTACTCAGGAGGAAAATATGGCCCAGAGAAATCAAGGCCACTGAGCCCATAGGGAGGGTTCAACCCGGTTTCCTCACTCCTGGTTTTCTACACATCTGCAACCTGTTCCCACCAAAGCAGGTGGAGACAGTGGACGGTGCTTATCCAGGGAGGGGACACTCTCTAAGCTGAGTTTCTGCTTTGCAGCTGCTTCCCCACTGGAAGAGTCAGATTTATGTATGGATTTAAAATTAGATGTGGTCTTTAAAACTTGGTAGCTAGTTAACATTAAGAAAAGCTACTGGTCCTTGACGGGTCTTGTGGGGCCACGACAGTGACCTCATTTAATCCCTCACAACGGCCCTAGGTGATTCAGTAGACACAAAAGGGCCAGCCCCGATCCCCTTTGCTGTTGCACCCAGTGCCCGCCCAGCTGCTGTGAACGTGTCTGTTAATGGCTCACTGATTCCACCCTGCCCCCCCAGCCCCCGACTGCCCTTGGGATGGGAACCACCTACAATGCTGTCGTGGGTTTATGCTCCAGAGCACTCCTGGGATCCGGCCAAGACTAGACTTTATCGGAAACCACATCCTTACTTGCCCCTCTCCCCCTCCCTAGTCTGTTTCTCTCACGTCCCCGCAGGCTTTTCCTGAAGAGCATGCCCCCAGTAAATCACACACACCCCACTCCCTTTCTCAGGCTCTGCTTCTTACCTAATACAAGTCGCAAGTGTCACTGACATCATTCTGTAGCTTCTAGAAAGGGATGACTTACGTGATGACAATACATTGGTAAGACTCACTTTATAGAACCACAATGGGGACCTCAGAGATCTTCTAGTCATTTTACAGAAAAGACATGTATGTGTATATATCTATATGTATGTATATACTTTATATGTGTTTATATATATATTTACTTATATATATGTTTATTCTCTTGCTTAGTCTCATACTCATATCACAATCATTTTCCTTCTATCTTTATAAACATAATTGTGAGACGATGCATAAAATTAAAATTATAATCTATGAATGTAGCTTTTTTAAAAAACCTAATATACTCAAATGGGGAAATAGTTACATTTTTATTATTATAAATTATAAAAAGGACTATCTCCTTATAAAGGTTTTCTTCTGTCTTCAGATTGTTTTCTTTAGGAAAGAGTCTTAGAAATGGAATTTTTGGGCCACAGCGTATGATATGTATTGAAACTTTATTTTCAAAAAGATTTTATCAGTTTATACTCCAACTGTAGTGCCATCCAGCAATTTGAACCCTCTTGCCAATATTGAGTATTACTGTTAAAAAAATAAAACAACCCCAAACCAAAACTTTAACTTAAAATGAAAAGAACTTATTGCTCTGTTCATGTACTTTTCTTTATTTGTAGTAAGGCTGACATTTTTCATGTATTTATTATCCATTTGTGTGTCCTGTTTTGCACCCCCCCCCCCCACCCAGGGCTTTGACAATGAGTTTATACAGTTTTTGAAGGCCACTCTCGAAAAATATACTGGTTATGGACTTGCTTATTAAGACTTTGATTTAGAGATATTTGTCGTGTAATTTCTGCAGAGCAACTTTTCTACCCGTTCCGAGGCAAACTGCATGGGGGAAGATTTGAGTCTGAAGAAATTCCATTAGTAATTAACACTCAACAAGATTTACCTCCCTTGCTAGAAGCAAGATGGAATGTCTCATCGAGAGAATTTCTAAACATAAAATGCAATGAGATAATTTAACAAAATATTTTAAGTGGAATGGAGGCAGAAATGAAAACATCCTGGTGGGGCCAGAATATGGCTACACGTTTATGAAGATACACAAAGCAGGCAGATGACATTGTTCAAAACGCAAGGATTAGGGCAATAAACCTGCGTCCTTTGAAGATACAAGTATAAACGTCGCTAAATGTTAGGTCTGTCTTATGATTTCAACTTGTGGTTTTGAAAACGTTTCTTACGTGGCTCTTTCCTTATTTCAGAAATGAGGTGACATTAAGAAGTATCAAGTTGAATAGACAATCAACACTGAAAATCAAGTAAGTGTTTCAGCCTCCTTCTTAACGTAGTGTTATCAATTATCAGTTTTTGGGATAAAAAAATCTTAAGTGCTGACACATTTTCAAGAGACAAGACTAAATTCTGTACTGAAATTCTTCAAGCTTGAGTTCTAGACAGAGGTGAACTTTGTTTTGGAAAATCTGAGAAAATAAGCTCAATTAATTTTGAGGAGTGGAAAGAAGGAGCTGAAATACCCCTCGCTTCTCCAGACATGTTATTTAACCTAGCACATTCCTTGCAGCAGCTGTTCCAAATCCTCTCCACTTTCCCCAAACCCTCCTAAGCTGTGCGGAGCGGTCAGAGGCTGGGTGACCTTCTTCATTCAAGCTCCTCCCTATCTCCAAACACCCCGTGTCTACTCCCACTCAATTAGAAGTTCTCCGAGGACACTCAGCTTTTGTACCCTTATATTCCCCTCTCCTGGCACAAAGCAGAGTGCCTTGTTGTTAGGCATGGTTCAATAATTAAGATTTTTTAAATGAGTGACTGGGGTATAGTCAACTTTGTTTTTTAATTGAGATATAACTGACATATAACATTATATTAGTTTCAGGTGTACAACATAATAATTCAATATTTGTATATATTGCAAAGTGATCACCGCAATGAGTCTAGTTAACATCCATCACCACATATAGTTACACGTATTTTTTTTCTTGTGATGAAAACTCTTAACATCTACTCTCTTAGTAACTTTCAAATATGCAATACAGTATTATTCACTATAGTTACCATGCTGTACATTATAACCCAGGACTTATTTATTTTATAACTGGAAGTTTGTATCTTTTGACCCCCTGCACTCATTTTGCCAACCCCCAACTCTCCACCTTTGGCAACCACCAGTCTGTTCCCTGTACCTATGAGTTCAGTTAAAAAAAATTTTTTTTTAGATTCCACACATAGTGAGATCATACAGTATTTGTGTTTCTCTGTCTGACTTATTTCACTTAGCATAATGCCCTTGAAGTCCATCCATGTTGTCACAAATGGCAAGATTTCCTTCTTTTTTATAGAATATTCCATTATATATATATATACCACACCTTTACGCATTCATCAATCAATTGATGGACACTTAGGTTGCTTTCATTTCTTGGCTATTGTCAGTAATGCTGCTATGAACATGGGGGTGCATATATCTTTTAGTGTTTTTGTTTCCTTTGGATAAATACCCAGAATTAGAATTGCTAGATCTTACAGTAGTGCTATTTTTAACTTTTTGAGGAAACTCCATACTGATTTTCACAGTGGCTGCACCAATTTACATTCCCACCAACCGTGCAAAAGGGTCCCCTTTTGTCCACATCCTCACCAACAGTTGTTATTATCTTGTCTTTGTGATAACAGCCATTCTAACAGGAGTGAGGTGATATCTTATTGTGGTTTTGATTTGCATTTCCCTGATGATTAATGATGTCAAGCACCTCTTCATGTACCTGTCGGCCATCTGTATGTCTTTGGAAAAATGTCTATTCAGGTCATCTGCCCATTTTTAATCAGATTTTTTTTGCTGGTGAGTTGTGTGAGTTCTTTATATATTTTGGATATTAACTCTTTATCCGATATATGATTTGCAAATATTTTCTTCCATTCAGTGGGTTGCCTTTTCATTTTGTTGATTTCCTTTGCTGTGCAGGGCTTTTTACTTTGATTAGGCCCACTGGTTTACTTTTGCTTTTGTTGCCTTTGCATTTGGTGTCAAGTCAAAAAAATCATCGCCAAGATTAATGTCAAGATGCTTACCACCTATGTTTTCCTCTAGGAATTTTATGGTTTCAGGTCTTAGGTGCAAGTCTTTAATCCATTTTCAGTTAATTTTTGTGTATGGTGTAAGATAGTGGCCTAGTTTCATTCTTTTGCATGTGGATATCCAGTTTTCCCAACGCCATTTATTGAAGAGACTGTCCTTTCCCCATTGTGTATTCTTGGCTCCTTTGTGGTAAATTAATAGACCATATATGCATGGGTTTATTTCTGGGGAGGTAAAGTCAACTTAACATTTACTGCACATTTTATCTTTGGTCAGACTTTGACTAGAGCCTGTTGTCTTGGAATAACGAACTAAGAAAGAGCATCAGAGAGTGCTTTACACAGGGCTAGGTTTGAATCTGGTTCTACCATTTGCTACTGGGTGATCTTGGACAAGTTGTTTAACTGTTCAACGCTCAACCCCCTTCAGTATCGGAAGTATTTTTCAAATATTGAATCTGTAAAAATGAGGATAATAAAAATTCCTGCCTCCCAGAACTTTCGGGAGGATTAAATCAGATAAAGGACTTGGCACAAGCGCTCAAAATGGGTATACTATGCATTGTCGTGTAGAATCAGTATCAAACCTCGGAGTAATTTGCCGGTTTCGTAAGCTGTTTTCCTCAACACTTCATGTCACATGCAGGCGAACCTCAGTTAAAGAAAGGAAAGTGGGTGTTGAAGGAGAGCTAGTGGGAATTGTTTCGTGGCCCCTGCTTCCAGATTTCAGAACTTGTGTCTGTCTCTGGTGCCAGAAGGATCTGCCCCTTCCCCATTTCGTGGATGAAGGACAAGTGGCCTCTGCTTCACTTTCCCCTGGCGCTCTAGGCACCACGTCTCCCTCTGTTTCCAGTAGAACCCAGCTCAGTGCAACACGGGACGGTCGCATTTAATGTCTGCGGAATCCAATCGCTTGAATTCTCATGTCCCTTCTCATGAACGGACTCTAGACAAGTTGTTTTCTTCTCAACTTGTTTGCTCATATCTCAGAGATCATTTTTATTCTGCAAATTCTAAAGCTTTTCCTCTGACATTCCTATCAAAACATAACTCAATCACAAAGATTTTAAGGCAGAATAATTAATAGAGGTTGATTGTTCATTAACTTAGCAAACCTTTACTAGATGCCTATTGTGTTTTCTTAAAAAGAAGAGCACATGTTTAGATATGGAACAGCGTGTTTGCTTTTCCCCATCGCTATCCTTTAAACACTAAGGAGGACTTTGTTTTTCTAAAATAGTGTCTGACTATAGCGACATCTACTGGTAAACGGAGCTCTAAACCAAGGGGAGTGTATCGCCTCAAAGGCATTTTGACAATTCTTTTTTCCCTAAAGTGTAGTCCAGGCAGATGTCCAAATCAGCGTTCTTTGATAATGGGAACTCCTAAACCACTTCATTAAAATCACTTTCATGTAAATGATTTCTGAATCTTAAAATCTTTTTTGTTTAAAATACTAACGCTGTCTTTGCTGAAAAATCCTAGACCAAGCTGCTGAGCAGCCTTTTGAGAATGTGCACAGAACCTTAGAAAAATATTGCATTAAAGTAACTCACATTGAATTGAAAGGCTGGGAACCATGACTAACATAGCATTGCTGTTAACTGATGGATGCCAGGGCATTCCAGCTCATAAATGAATTGTTATTGAAAAGTTAATTAGCATGCCAAGTTTGAATTTTGTCTTACTTCTGATGCTATATCCACTGGTTAAATTCTTAAAGTATCCATCAATAGCATATTTTACAAACATAACTGAACTACTGTGCATTTGCAAAAAAAAAAAAGGAAAAAAAGAAGGGGAAATAAGAAATAATGCTTTTATCATATTAGTAAATAATTAGGATGTTTAAAAATTGAAAGATAAAGTTTTTAAATAATGGATTTTTTATTACCTTGAATTCTGCAAGGAGAAATGACTGCACAATTGTCTAATAAATGGTTGCTAGCTTGCAAAATGTTAACTGCCCCTCGTAGTGCTGCTGAGTTTTACTAGTAAGGATAACTTTGGCTACATGTCCTCATGGTTGCAAGAGGCTGCAGTGGCTCCAAGCATCACCTCTTTATGAAGCAGAAAATGTTCTTATCAGAAGCCTCATTGTGAGAACAAAAAATCTTTCCCAGAGGTGTTGCCTGTAGACTTCCTTTATCATCTCATTAACCAGAATTGGTTTCTTTGCCACTTTCTCCGTCAATCACTGGCAAATGGATTAGAATCATCATGGGGATTAAAATTCACTCCTGCCTTAGCCCCTCTCCTGAGGTTGGGTTGGGGTCACCTTCCCTGAGGAACTAAACAAAATTGGGCATATTCAAACAAGGAAAACGGAAGTGGATAGATTTGGGGTCTATTATAATTGAGGAGTGAATGGGAGGGGAAGAAAATGAGACAGGTGTGGGTGATTCTAGAGGTCTGGGTTTGACGGGAAGAACTAGGATAACAGCAAAAGAGAAAGGTTGGAATTAGAGAAGGGTTTGTTTGCTTTTGTTTCGCTTGAAGATGGGAGAGACCTGAACATATTTGTTTGGAGAAGAAGAGCCAGTAGAAGTAGAGAGTTTGGAAATTAGAAAAAGAAGTTCTTGGAACATGTGAGAAAGGATGGAATCTCCAGCCAGGTACCAAACTTCGGGATATAAAAGATAAAATTCCGAAAAATGAGTGAGTACATTAGGGAATTGCCAACTTTTTATTTCCTCAGTTAGAAGCATTAAAAAAAATCAACAATCATGTCATTAAAATTACCTTCTTGGTAGCAGTTTCTGATTTTTAAACATTTTTCTTG
Source organism: Equus caballus (assembly GCF_041296265.1). Lineage (NCBI taxonomy): Eukaryota > Metazoa > Chordata > Mammalia > Perissodactyla > Equidae > Equus > Equus caballus. Next base: position 36,044,657 of record NC_091684.1, read on the forward strand.
TTGACTTTGGAACTATGTAGATTATGTTTTTTGGCTATTGGTAAAATTGGTAAAATCTGAATAAGGTCAGTGTATTAGATATTAGCATTCTATTGATGTCAATTTCCTGATTTTACTGTGGTTGTTGAGAGGCTATCCTTTTAAAAGAAATATATATTGCAAGCTTTTAGGGGTTGTGATTTTATGTGTCAACTTGGCTAGACTATGATACTCAGTCGTTTGGTGAAACACCCATCTACATGCTGGTATGAAGGTATTTTTTTTATTGAATTCATAATAGTTTACATCAATGTGAGATTTCAGTTGTACATTCTTTCTTGACTGTCACCACATAAGTGCTCCCCTTCACCCCCTGCGCCCAACCCCCACTCTCCTTCCCCTGGTAACCACTGAACTGTTTTCGCTGTCCATGTATTTGTTTATATTCCACATATGAGTGAAATCATCTGGTGTTTGTCTTTCTCAGACTGACTTATTTCACTTAGCATGATTCCCTCTAGGTCCTTCCATGTTATTGCTAATGGGATGAATTTGTCTTTTTTTTCTGGCTGAGTAGTATTCCATTGTATATATATACCACATCTTCTTTATCCAATCATCGGTCAGTGGGCACTTGGGTTGCTTCCACGTCTTGACTATTGTGAATAGTGCTGCAATGAACATAGGAGTACATATGTTATATTGGATTGTTGATTTCAAATTGTTTGGGTAGATACCCGGTAGTGGGATAGCTGGGTCATATGATAGTTCTGTTTTTAGTTTTTTTTGAGGAATATCCATACTGTTTTCCATAGTGGCTACACCAGTTTGCATTCCTACCAGCAGTGTATGAGGGTTCCCTTCTCTCCACACCCTTTCCAACATTTGTTATTTTTAGTCTCAGTGATTATAGCCATTTTAACAGGTGTAAGGTGGTATCTTAGTGTAGTTTTGATTTGCATTTCCCTGATGATTAGTGATGTTGAACATCTTTTCATGTGTTTATTGGCCATCTGTATATCTTCTTTGGAAAAATGTCTGTTCATCTCCTCTGCCCACTTTTTGATTGGGTTATTCGTTTTTTTATTGTTCAGTTGTGTGAGTTCCTTATATATTATGGAGATTAACCCCTTGTCAGATATATTATTTGCAAAAATTTTCCCCCAATTGGTGGGTTGGCTCTTTGTTTTGATTCTAGTTTCTCTTACCTCACAGAAGCTCTTTAGTCTGATGAATTCCCACTTGTTTATTTTTTTTGTTTGTTTCCCTTGTCTGAGAGGACACGGTATTTGAAAAGATCCTTTTTAGTTCCATGTCAAAGAGTGTACTACCGATATTATCTTCTAGGAGTTTTATAGTTTCAGGATGTATCTTCAAGTCTTTGATCCATTTTGAGTTTATTTTTGTGTACGGCATAAGATAGTGGTCTACCTTCATTCTTTGGATATGGCTGTCCAGTTTTCACAATGCCATTTATCCAAGAGACTATCTTTTCTGCATTGTATGTTCTTGGCAACTTTGTCGAAGATTGGCTGTCTGTAGATGTGTGGTTTTATTTCTGGGCTTTCAGTTCTGATCCATTGATCTGTGTGCCTATTTTTGTACGAGTACCATGCCATTTTGATCACTAAGGTTTTGTAGTACGTTTTGAAGTCAGGGATTGTGATACCTCCAGGTTTGTTCTTTTTTTCTCAGGATTGCCTTAGCAATTTGGGGTCTTTGATTGCCCCATATGAATTTTAGGATTCTTTGCTCTATTTCCAGGAAGAATGTCATTGGGATTCTGATAGGGATTGCATTGAATCCGTAGATTGCTTTGGGTAGTATGGACATTTTAACTATGTTTATTCTTGCAATCCATGAGCAAGGAATCTCTTTCCATCTCTTTATGTCATTATCAATTTCTTTCAGTAATGTCTTATAGTTTTCATTGTATAAGTCCTTCACTTCCTTGGTTAAATTTATTCCTAGGTACTTTAGTCTTTTAGTTGCGATTGCAAATGGAATTGTATTCTTGAATTCTCTTTCTGTAAATTCATTATTGGAGTATAGAAAAGCAACTGATTTTTGTAAGTTGATTCGGTACCCTGCAACTTTACTGTAGTTGTTAACTATTTCTATTAGTTTTCCAATGGATTTTTGGGGGTTTTCTATAAATAAGATCGTGTCGTCTGCAAACAGCGAGAGTTTCACTTCTTCACTCTCTATTTGGATTTCTTTTATTCCTTTATCTTGCCTAATTGCTCTGGCCAAAACCTCCAGTACTATGTTGAATAAGAGTGGTGATAAGGGGCATCCTTGTCTTGTTCCTGTTCTCAGGGAGATGGCACTCAGTTTTTGCCCATTCAGTGTGATGTTGGCTGTGGGTTTGTCATATATGGCCTTTATTATGTTGAGATAATTTCCTTCTATCCCCATTTTGTTAAGAGTTTTTATCATAAATGTCTGTTGGATCTTTTCAAATGCTTTCTCTCCATCTATTGAGATGATCATGTGTTTTTTATTCCTTATTTTGTTAATGTGGCATATCACATTATTGATTTGCAGATGTTGAACCATCCCTGTGTCCCTGGTATGAATCCCACTTGATCATGATGTATGATCCTTTTGATGTATTGCCAAATTCAGGTTGCCAAAATTTTGTTGAGGATTTTTGCATCTCTATTCATCAGTGATATTGACCTGTAGTTCTTTTTTGTGCTGTCCTTGTCAGGCTTTTGTATCAGAGTGATTTTGGCCTCATAGAATGTGTTAGGAAGTGTTCCACCTTCCCTAATTTTTTGGAATAGCTTAAGAAGGATAGGTATTAAATCCTCTCTGAAAGTCTGGTAAAATTCCTCAGGAAAGCCATCTGGTCCTTTCCTGAGTCTGGTTTTATTCTTTGGGATGCTTTTGATTACTGTTTCAATCTCTTTCCTTGTGATTGGTCTATTCAAATTGTCTGTTTCTTCTTGACTCAGCATTGGGAGGTTGTAAGAGTCTAAGAATTTATCCATTTCCTCTAGGTTATCCATGTTGTTGACATATAATTTTTCATAGTATTCTCTTATAATCCATTGTATTTCTGTGGAGTCTGTTGTTATTTCTCCTCTTTCATTTCTGATTTAGTTTATTTGAGCTTTCTCTCTTTTTCTCTTTGTAAGTCTGGCTAGGGGTTTGCCAATTTTATTTACCTTCTCAAAGAACCAGCTCGTTGTTTCATTGATCTTTTCTACTGCTTTTTTTGTTTCCATAGCATTTATTTCTGCTCTGATTTTTATTATTTCTCTCCTTCTACTGACTTTGGGCTTTGTTTGTTCTTCTTTTTCTAATTCAGTTAGGTGTAATTTGAGATTGCTTATTTAAGATTTTTCTTATTTGTTAAGGTGTGCCTTTATTGCAATGAATTTCCTTCTTAATACGGTTCTTGCTGCATCCTATATGAGTTGGTATGGTATGTTATCATTTTCATTTGTCTCCAGATATTTTTTGATTTCTCCTTTAACTTCTTCAATGATCCATTTGTTGTTCAATAGCATGTTGTTTAGTCTCCACATCCTTGTGCCTTTCTCAGCTTTTTTCTTGTAATTAATTTCTAGCTTTATAGCATTATGATCAGGAAAGATGCTTGTTATTATTTCAATGTTTTAAAATTTATAGAGGCTTGCTTTGTTTCCCAACATATGGTCTATCCTTGAGAATGTTCCATGCGTACTTGAGAAGAATGTGTATTCTGCATATTTTGGATGGAGTGTTCTACATATGTCTATTAAGTTCAACTGGTTTAGCTTTCATTTAATTCCACTGTTTCCTTGTTGATTTTCTGTCTGGATGATCTATCCATTGATGTGAGGGGGGTGTTGAGGTCCCCTACTATTATTGTGTTATTTTTAATTTCTTCTTTTAGATTTGTTAATAGTTGCTTTATGAACTTTGGTGGTCCTGGGTTGGATGTATAGATATTTATAAGCATTATTTCTTCTTGCTGGAATGTCCCTTTGAACATTATATACTGCTCCGCTTTGTCTCTCTTTACCTGCCTTATGTTGAAGTCCACTTTGTCTGATATAAGTATTGTGATATCTGCTTTCTTTGGTTGGCCATTAGCTTGGAGTATCATCTTCCACCCCTTCACTCTGAGCCTATGTTTGTGATTGGGGCTGAGATGCGTTTCCTGGAGGCAGCAAATTGTTGGATTTGGTTCTTTAATCCATCTTGCCAGTCTGTGTCTTTTTATTGGAGAAATCAATCCATTTACATTTAGGGTGATTATTGACATATGAGGGCTTAATGGTGTCATTATATCACTCATTTTCTGGTTTTCCTACATTTCTTTTGTTTCTTGTCCTGTGTTTTTTGGTCTACCCATTGAATTATGTAGTTTTTAGTGATATGTTTCTTTGTTTTTTCCTTATTTATGTTTTGTGTCTCTGTTTTGCTTTTTAGTTTAGTGGCTACCCTGAAGGTTGTATTCAGAATCTTGTGTATAAGATAGTCCCTTTTCTGATGGCCTCTTATTTCCTTAGTCTAAACCGATTCAGTCTCTTTCCTCTTCCCCTCCTAAGCTGTTTTTCTCATATCTTATTCCAACTTGTGTTGTGAGTTTGTGGTTAAAGTGAGAAGATTGTCTTTGTTCTTGGTGTTTTCCTTCCCTTTAGCCTAATGCTATAGTTGAATATTTGCTATCCTATTCTGATTCTGTCTACCTATTTATCTCCTTACTCTGTGTTTTATGACCCCTTTCTCCCTTTTTTTGTTTTTTCACGTATGAGGGCCTTCTTGAGGATTTCTTGTGAGTGGGGGTGTCTCATGGCTACAAAGGTCCTTAGCTTTTGTTTGTCTGGGAAAGATTTAATTTCTCCCTCATATCTGAAGGATTCTTTTGATAGATAGAGTATTCTTGGCTGAAGACTGTTGTCTTTTAAAGTTTTGAATATGTCATTCCAATCTCTTCTAGCTTGTAAGGTTTCTGTAGAGAAATCTGCTGAAAGTCTGATAGGGGTTCCTTTGTAGGTTATTTTATTCTGCCTTCCTGCCCTGAGTATTCTTTCTTTGCCATTCATTTTTATCAATTTTACTACTATATGCCTTGCAGTAGGTCTTTTTACATTGACAAATCTAGGAGAACTGGAAGCTTCTTCCACACATAGTTCCCTCTCTTTCCCTAGATTTTGGAAGTTCTCTGCTATTATTTCTTTGAACACACTTTCTGCTCCATTCTCCTTCTCTTCACCTTCTTGAATACCTATAATTCTTATGTTGCATTTCCTCATTGAGTCGGATATTTCTTGGAGACTTTCTTCCTTTCTTTTTAGGCTTAGTTCTCTCTCCCCCTCTGCCTGGAGCATTTCAACATGTCTATCTTCGATTATGCTGATTCACTCCTTTATGATGTCCACTAGAGCATTCAGGGAATCCGTATTTTATTTTATCTCTTCCATTGTGTCTTTCATCTCTAGTATTTCTGGTTGATTCTTCTTTATAGTTTTAATCTCTTGTGAAGTAGCTCCTGAGTTCGTTGAATTGTTTCTGTATATTCTCTTTTACCTCGTTGAGTTTTTTGATGATAGCTATTTTGAATTCCTTGTTGATTAGTTTACATATTTCTGTGTCCTCAGGACTGAGTTCTGGGTGCTTATCGTTTTTTCTCTCTGGTCTGGAGATTTGAAGTAGTGTCTGATGTTGGAAGGTTGGTGCTTTCTTATTCTGATATTATTTGGTTGCAGTTACAGCCTATCGCCACTGGATGGGGGTCAAGAGCCATGTATTCTGAGTGCTCTGCATTCAGCCAAAATGGGATGGTGTGCGAGGGGGGAGGGGCGCTTTCTCTTGCATGTAGTCTGGGATTTCTTGATCAGCTCTCACTATCTAGTCTCCCGGGGTCATGGTTTGATGAGGCCACCCTGTGCGAAAGCTGTCATCCCCTTGGAGGGCTTCCCTCTAGGCTGCAAGGGCCCGTGGGAGTCCTGGGTGATCCCGCGAATGAGTGACCCCACTCCGGCTCCTTCCTTCATGGATCCTCCACCAGCAGCAATCTCAGTCTTTAGGGGAGGGAGCAAAGTTCTCTTTTACCCCGTTCCAGCTCCTCCAAGGGGGGCTCCAGCCTCTCCATCCTCCATGTCATTGTGTGTCTCTCTGAGGTTTTTGTGTTGTTAGGATGTCATCTGTTGGAATATGGTTGCCCCTTTTTGTTGTATGTTGGAGTGGAGAGAGTCCCAGGCAAGTTCACTCCACTATGACTCCGATGTCACTCTTGGTATGAAGGTATTTTTAAGATGCGATTAACATTCAAATCAGCAACTGAGTAAATCAGATTATGCTTCATAATGTGGATGGGCTTCATCCATCCAGTTGAAGGCCTTAAGAGCAAAGACTCAGGTTTCCCAAAGAAGAAGGGATTCTCCTCAACACTGCAACACAGAAAGGGTCCCTGAATTTCTAACCTGTTGCCCTGTGGAATTCGGACTCAAGACTGAAATATCAACTTTTACCTGAATTTCCAGCCTGCTGGGCTGCCCTACAGATTTCAAACTTGTCAGCCTCTGCAATTGCATGAGCCAGTTCCTTAAAATACATCTCTCTCTCTCTCTTTCTCTCTTGAGATATGTGTATCTGTATCTCCTATTGGTTTGTTTCTCTGGAGAACCCTGAATAATACAAGGGGTAAATGGCATCATGTCTACAACTTGCTCTCAAATGTTCACTCTTGGGGAATCTGGGTGAAAGGTAGTGGGAATTATATCCACAATTCTTGCAACATTTTGTAATTCTGAAATTAAGTCAAAATAAAAAGATAGAAAAATAGAGCATTTTTGAAAACCAGTTTGGAACATGCCTTTCTCTTATACACAAGCATATGAACTTGCTAAGTTGCCAAGGTAGCTGACAAAGGACTATTTAACACCTAATGTAGCTGAAATATTGGGTCCTCCATAGGTGATTAAATAGGCAGAAGGCAATTTTATAGTAATAGTGATTCAACCAGAAGGGCAAACATTACAACTGAATAATAGATTTTAATTAATATTTATTTTTGTGGAGAAACTGTTGCACAGTTATTTAATATTTGATTGCCAGTGCGAAAACTTTGGGGGGGACAAACAGTTGGGGAGTTGAAGAAACAATGATAAAGAAGAAACAGGAGCTCAGGTATACCTAGAGAAGAAGGGAAGAGAGTTTAAGGAAGCTCTCACTTAATTTGGTTTAATTGGAAGAAATTCGGGCATATTTCTGTGCTGAGGGGATGGAGCTAGGGTGGAGGGAGTAGTTGAAATTAGACCAGAGTGAAGCAAAATCCAATACACAAGAGAAAGGATGGAATCGTAAGCAGTGTTTTTTTGATTTTACATACCAGTGAAATTTTTTAAAAAATAATAAACCTAGAGGACCAATAAAGTTGTCAACTCCTATATTTGCCAAATGAGGACATTTTTAAAAAGGCAGAAAAAGCCATCCAAACAATGGTTATCCATTGTTACCATCATTTCATAAGTAAAAGGCACTTAAGCTTTAAATATAGAAAAGGCAGAAGGTAAGATTTAATAAATTTAGCATGAGTTCTCATTTCATTGAGGACTGTTTATGTGGACTCTACCTTTTGGTGCTAGTCCTGGCTCAGCACATACGAGCAGCTGCACCTGCCCTGGTAGCCCGATCAGAACTGGCCAGAACGACTTGCTCTAACAGCGCGCCTTGGATGATCGCACGTCCTTGTCTCCTCCATTGAGACCTTGGCTCTTCCTTTGACTTGCTTCCCACAGGCCATCCAGCTAACCCCTGACCTGGCTCTAGACTGATTCTTGCTCCTCACAACGGCAACCTTACAGATGGGACCTGTGGCACCCACTTCCCCTTGCTGTATTGAAATTGCATGTTTATCTGCCCAGGTTATGGTTATTTTTATATCACCAACTCTGCCCTTTGTTAATATTCAAACTCACTTATCCCTTTCTGGTTAGTGTAGCTTTCCTTCTATTTACATCTTGTTCATTCCCATAACATTGCTTCTCACAGGATTTTTTTCAGCTGGGGAGGTTTATTAGCATCTTGTTTCTGCTCCTCTAATTAGCATAGTAGGTGCCTCTTGCCTTCACAAGGAATGGCCAGTTGAGTTGCACACCTTACTGATGGTATTAGTGGTGTTCTTCTGACCTTTGTTTAGGCGTTTCCCTGCTTTATGACCTTTGGGGTGAAGTCCAGAGCAATTCATCTCTTCATGGGAAACATGAGATAAATTAGAAAGACCTGTGTATGACCTGCTCAGTCCTCTGTCCTTTGCTGACTATGTGATTTTACATGAGTCTCTTAAACTCTCTAAGTCTTATCTTTCTCATTCGTGAAATAGAGAAAAGAATCAGTCTCACAGGTTATTTCAGGGATCAAATGAGAGAAATATGTAAGGAGCTTTGACATGTGCTGGCACGTGGCAGGGCTCAAGAAACGGTGGCTGTTATTGTAACCCCTCCCTTCCTGCCAGCACTTTCTAGGACTGGACTTTCAAACATGGTAACCATTAGCTACACGTGGCCATTGAGTGCCTGAAATGTGGCTTGTCTCAGTTGAGATGTGCTGTAAGTGTAAAATATACACCACGCTTTGAAGGCTTAGTATGGCAGAAAGAATGTACGATATCTCACTAATAATTTTTTATATTGATAACATGTCGAAATGGCAATATTTTGGATACATTCTGTTGAGTAAACTATATTATTAAAATTAATTTCACCTATTTCTTTTTTCATTGTTTAATGAGGTCACCAGAAAATTCAAAATTACTTATTGTTATTGTCAGCTCAGGCTGCTATTACAAAATGCCACAGACTGGGGGCTTAAACAACAGACGTTTATTTCTCACCATTCTGGAGGCTGGAAGCCTGAGATCAAGGAGCTGGCAGTTCCGGTTCCTGGTGAGGACCCTTTCCTGGCTTGTAGACGGCCAGCTTCTTGCTGTGTCTTTACATGGTGGAGAGAGAGCGAGGGCTCTGTTCTCTTCCTCTTTATAAGGACACTAATCCCATAATGGCAGCCCCATCTTCATGACGTCATCTAAACCTAATTACCTTCCAAAGGCTCTACCTCTTAATACCATCATATTGGGAGTTAGGGCTTCAAATATGAATGTTAGGGGGACACAAGCATTCAGTGCTTGCATTATATTTCTCTTGGACTGTGCCACTGTGGAGGTGTGATTTTTGTCTGTGATATAGAAAAGGCTGACAAATTGTCGTCTGGGATCTTTCTTTAGAGGTCGCTCCTGGCTATGACTCCATTGCCCACTTGACATCCCTGCTGAGGATGTCACATTGTCTTTACCACTTATTTAGTCTTAAACATCTGCTTTTCATTGTTAATTTCTTTTCTTATGTGCATGGAAGATCAAAGACAGCAAGTAAGGAGATAGGTGTCACCTGGAAAAGACTGATCAGACACTGCATCAGATCCACATGGGGAGGCACCACCTCAGTGAAATTATCACAGTTCAGGGTCAAGTCATGAGGAAATGAAAATCTGGTTGGTTAGCATATAGGTAGCAAATATTGGGTGTTGACTAAGGTGTTTTGGGGGCAAGTAATAGAAAGTAAGTCTAACTAAATCACCAATAAGGGATTAATTGGAATGATAGTGGTGAGCTCAGTCTTGACAAAAGAGCTGGACAACTGGGCATTAGGAGGGACAGGACCCAGTGTAACAGCAAGAGTTCTGTAGCCAGCACCCATGGCCCACCTCTCTGGACGTTGTCATCACACAACTCAACTATGTGCCTTCTGCTCTTGTGACTCTGCTCAATATTCAAGTGACCAGGAGAGAGAAACGTCTTTTTGTTGAGCTCAGGTCTTGTCACCCATTCCTTAGGCCATTGTGGGTGGGATTCTATATTTTCAGCTCACTGAACTGTGGGGATTCGGTTCAGATGGTTTTCCAAAGGGAGTGGGTTGTGGCAGAGATAATGCTACGTGTTCACCAAATTCTCTTATCTTTTCCCCTTCCTGGATACAAAGGAAAACCTTATTTCCTACCTTCCTTTTCAGTTAGGTTAAGGTCAGTGGGATGTGGGTGGAAGTGAGGTTCTCCATGTCCAAGCCTGTGTGGCCACAAAATCTGCAGCAAGCTTGGAGACTACATGTTTAAGAAGTCAGGATCATAGAATGGAAGGAGCCTAGTGGCCTGAGCCACCACTTAAAGGAGAGACTACAGAGAGCTTACAGTTCACATCAGACTGTGATGTAATTAAGAAATAAGACTTTATTGGCACATCTCTGAGATTTTGGGGTTGTTTATTATAGCAGCTAGCCTAGTTGCCCTGAGTAACATATGAATATTATCTTATTAGAAAGGGGATGAGGGATGCTGGGAGTACAATATGTCTTTCTGGGAAGACTCACAATAACCAAGTACATGGAGACTGATATGTGGAACACTGATAATTTTATTAATATACAATGAGAAATATAACAGTTTAGGGAAGCAAGTGCTCAATCCTTTGCTTAGTCCATTCTCTTCTGGACTTAAAGTATATGAGAAACCAAATCATAATCACATGGATACTTGATAGCATGGATATACAAAGAGTAAGAGGTGTTGATTTATAATTGTAGCATTCAGTAGCAAGAGGACTTGACTGCTTAATCATTGGGTCATGTTTCTTGTTTTCGTTTTGCTGAGGAAGATTCACCCTGAGCTAACATCTGTGCCAGTCTTTCTCTATTTTGTATGTGGGTCGCCACCACAGCATGGCCACCAATGAGTGGTATAGGTCCACGCCCAGAAACCAAACCTGGACCACTGAAGTGGAGCATGCCGAACTTAACCACTAGGCCATGGGGCCGGCCCCTCAGTCATGTTTCTTAAAATGGAGTTCAAGAGTTCCTTGGGCTATACTGCAGGGTGCCAGGGGGTCAACAAGACCCAGGATAAACTTGGCACATCTTCCTAGTATACCAAAGATTTGGAAGATAAAAAGTTAAATAACTGAATTGGTAATTTAAAATAATATCTTTACACCAAAACACACAGATATTATATTAATTAGGATGCAAAAAATTACATGAATTTTTTAAAAAGCATGAAGCCTCAAAGAAGTTGAAGCTTGAAATGGGCAACTTCGGGCTTAGAGTGAGCAGTAAAGCCTTGAAGTCGAGAGCATAGTCTTTCTTGGAGTTTGACAGACAAGGGTTTTAAGACCCAGGCTCTGCCACTTACTAGCTATGTGACTTTGGACAAGTCACTTAACTTCTCCAAGCTTCTGTATCCTCAACAATGAAATGAAGACAATAAAGAGCTTTCTTAAAAGAGCTGTAAGACTCAATAAGCCAGAGCACAAGAAGCAGTTAGGGCAGTAGCTGACATGATGAAGGGTAGTTGTTATTGTTGAAGGGTTTATAGCTATGCTTCCAGATTCTTCTCAACTGTTAGGTACACTTGAGGGAGAAAAACTGAGAACTCACCATCTTGGTGCATCCCAGCCCTGTGATGGGAATATGCCTGCCACAGCCACCCTCCTTTCCTGCTTCTGGGGCTGGTCGATCCTTCTGACTGGTATGTTACACCGTTAGAAATGTTTTTAGTACATCCAGAGACATTATGGCTGAATGTGGCTGGCCCAGGGTTCAATTCTGTATATTTAGGTGGCATTGTATAGCTATGTTCTTCCCTGGTGTGACACCTCAGGAGGCTCTCTCGTTTCCCGGTCCTTGGGCAGCATCTTGCTGTAGCCCAGGCATACTGATTACATAGTGTATGTATGTCATGTCATGTTTGCCTTTAGTTTTGACCTTTTTGAGGGCTTGACAATATTTGATGTTCTCTTATATTGACTGAGATTGCATATGGCTACTGCTCAATAAATATTGATTAATAGATTGGAAGAAATAAAACAGAAATATACACAATGTTGTCATCCCCTTCTATTCTCTCACATCCAGCTCTTGCTATGTGAGGGGGAAGGAGATAGGAGGAGGACATACATACCTCTAAATCCCAAAGAAACAATACTTTTATCACAGTGACAAACACCACAGTGTCTCCCTGACCTGCATTCTACCCCAGCGAGGTAAGTGACATGGGTGTTGGAAAGGTCAAGGTCTTTGGGATCAGGCAGACTTAGGGTAGTGGTCCAGCTTCATAATTTACTAACGAGGGCACTGGAATTTACTAGGTAGGTGAGCCCATTCATCCTCTTGAACTTCAATTTCCCAATCAGCCTATCTATCTCCCAGAGTTGGCAAGGATTGAATGAGACAAAGATCAAGAAGCTCAGGGCCCGGGTGGGACATATTCAATAAATGTTAGTTTCGTTTCCAAGTAAAAATGGTTTGGGTGCTGTGGAAAGGCGGATATTTGGCTCAGGGCTGGGGAATGCTTTTTGGGATCTTGGAGGATGTATTTCTATTTAAAAGCTGAAATTCAGTTTTTCCTTTTGTATTTTCTTCAATCATGGAGCATGTGGGAATTTAAGTCTGGTTTGTAGACTGGATGAGGAAAAGAGGAGAAAGCAAAAAGAAGTCAGTAATGGTGAGCCAGGGTGATAGCTCAGATTAGAGCAGTCCACATTTCTCTATATGCATGCGTGTATATATGTACGTATATCTCTCTCTCTCTCTTTTACCCCCTCCTTTCTTTTCTCCTTTTCTGTCTATCATCTGTTTGTTTTTGCTCCATCAATTTTTAATTTTATTTTTTGACTTAGGTTATATATCCACATGGTTCAAAATTTAAAAGTTATAAAAGGGGATTCAGTGAAAATTCTCCCTCTCACCCTCTCCTTCAGCCGACAGATTCTCTTCTCTAAAGGCAGCCAATGCTAAGTTTCTTATGTATCCCCTGGGAATATTCTGTTTACCCACTTTTTATACAAATGATCACATACTGAACTGTACTACTATCTGAATCTTGCTTTTTTCACTTCATAATCTTGAAGATTATTCCACACTCATACATAGGATGCTCCCTTGCTCTTCCTTAATTTATTTTTAATTGCATTATATTTTATTTTATGTATGTACCTATACTTACCTAACTAGTACCCTATTGAGGAACATTCAGGCTAGTTCTTTTTCTTTTTTTTTGCTATTACAAGTAATGCTATAATCGGTAATCTTATACATACCATTTTGCAATAGGAAGTATATCTATAAGATAAATTCTTGAAATGGAATTGGAATTTCTGGATGAAAAAATATGTGCATTTGTAAATTGATAGATGCTGCCAAATTGCTCTTTATAGAAGTTGTACCAACGCACATACTCACCTGCAAAGCATCAAAGTCTTCTGACTTCTCCAAAATGCACACACAAAGGAACCAAATCACTTATATGGGAAGTGACAGAGACAATTTGGTATGACCTATGACCAGGGGCCAATTGGATTGCATGGTGCTCTTTTGCTCCCTCTTGAGTAGACAATTTGGATCTCTTATATGGATTTAGAATTGTTTAACTTCATAATTCTAAAATGGAACACATTAAAGATGTTTCTAATTTACAAGCTGTTATTTAGCTGCATTTCAGACTGTCACAACCTTATGAAGAAATTAGGAGATTTGATGATGGGTTTACTCTTGTTTTTTAAGGTTGCAAATTTGATAACTCTATTTATTAAATCTGCAGTTCTGAAACGTCCTGGTTTTGTAGCCCTTTACTCTCTTAAATATTATTGAGGACTCCAAAGAGCTTCTGTTTATATGGGCTAAATATATAGATATTTACCATATTTGAAAGCAAAACCAAAAAAAATTAAAAATATTTATTAAAAATGATTCTCTTATATGTTAACATAAATAACACTCTTATGAAAAAATAACTATTTCAAAATTAGTGAGAAGAATAGCATTGCTTTAAATTGTTGCAAACCTGACTTTCTAGATGACAGCTGGCATGGTACCTTGGGGAATCCAGTGGAACATTTTCCTGTGGACTAGACTTCTATGGTACATTTCCTGCCCTGCCTGGACACCTATAAACCCCATCCCGTTTCCAGGAAATGATGGGTAGTGCCAAGCTTCAGGGGTTTTCTGATTTTGTTTTGCAAGTCCAGCACCGAACCTAGTGTTCAAATAGGCTAAAAGGGGATGAGTCTTTCTTTGTGGATCACAGAGAGCCCCTGATAGGGCATCTTGCAGAATTCTAAGTGAATATGGTAGCTGTATTAGATTTGATGTAAGGGACCAAGGGGCCATATAACAGTGTGCTTGGGATAGTGCCCAGGTTTCACATGCCCAACTTATATCCTAATAACCAAATTCTAACGCTCAGTACTGACCATGGCTCTATGCACCTAGACCAGAGGCCAGCATGCTATCGAGGACATCTGGCTCTCTTCCCACTAGATTACTCTCAAGAGACTAACTATGCTTATTGGGTGAACATATAAGAGGCTAGAAGAGCTATGCTGAGTATAGAGAAGGGTGCATGTGAAACACACAGAGAATCAGGCTCATGCCCCCAGCCAGAGCCAAGCATAATACTCACAGAAGACCAGAGCCAAATCCAGAACTGTAAAGGTGGCAATACCTAAGCATATGATAAAAAGACTGGTGACCCTTGGCAGCCCTACACGGGCAGATCAGCCAGGAAATGAGCTGTCCGACAGTAGAATTTTGTGCTAGCAGAAGGGAGCCAAATGAGGTCTGTAATCTAGAAGACTTCCTACAGTTCTTGGTGAGACTGCTTAGGAGTGAAGACCCTGGGGTAGGCATCATTTTGAAGAGCGGGAGAGTAAATGCTCAACTCTACAGTATTACCCATAGTTCAATACTTAGTGTTTTTGTTCTCCTTTATGTCTATAAGTCCTTCTATGGCACTCACTTGTAATGTGGGTTGGGCAAGTAATATGATCCTATTTAATAAACGAGGGAAACAGGCTCAGGTATGTTAAGTGACTTGCCCAGCTGAACAGAGATAAAACCACAATCAGATCCTAATCCATGCTTTATCCACTCTTCCAAGGTAGACCAGTGTGGGTGGGAGAAGCTGGAGATAGTGGAAGAAACAAAGAGCCCAAGCTGAGCCATCGGAGGCTAAGAGGCTTTAGAGGGAAAAGAGAAGGCAAAGAAAGCAGGGAAAACACAGAGGCAGGAATCTCTTGGCACATGTGGGAGTTGGTGGGAAGATTGGTCCGAGTATCAAATTTGTGTTGGGACATGGGAAATCAGGCTGGATAAGTGGGAATAGAGCCAGAGGAATCATTTGGATGTGATGTGGCATGCAAAGGCATCATCATGGTTTCATGACAACCAGAGTAACAATGAAAGCAGGGCTTCAGGAAGATTAGTCTCACAAGGATCTGAGTGGAAGAGTCTAGAAGCAGGTAACCCAATTAGGATACCATTGTGGTAACTCAGGTCTGAGGTGGTAAGTCTCAGACTAAGATGGCAGCAGTGGAAACAGTGAGGAAAGAATGAATCCACAAGACAATAAGAAGATAGACACACCAGGACTTAGTAACAGATTAGCTATGAGAACAGAAAGTACAGCATTCAAAGCTGCTCCAAGGAAGGGTCTAGAACAATGAAGGCCTCACTGGAACAAAAGATTAGGTCCTTTATTTCAGAGATATTGGAGTAGATGTGAGAGTATCAGAGGGACAGATAAACAGTTTGAAACTTCAGGTTACATCACAATTAAATGGCTGGAGGCCAATCTCCTTTATGAAATGAATTTTGAAACACATGATTGAAAAAGGAAATAAGTTATATTAGCTAGTACATTTGCTATAATCATAAAAACCAAAATATAGCTTTCTTTCATATTAATTTTATTAGTACTTATAAAAACAATTCATGAAAATATTTTCCTTTTCAAGATAAACTATAATTTTTGTAAAATAAACACACCCATAATTGTTACAATACATATCCTTGTATATACTTGGACATTATAAAAGTGTTTAAGAATCGTGCCTTGTAAAAGTTGGCAGAAGAAACATTTTCTCCAACCTTGGTCAGATATTGTGACATTCAAGTACTTAAACCACACCATTGAAATAAAACACGTCTCTAGTGTACAGGCCCAAAGGGATTTAACTTTCAAAGTCCCATAGGTTCTTTTATTGTGCAAGGTGAAGAACCAGGACAGGGTTCCCTGAGAGTTAATTTACCTTCTGTAGCTCAAGCGGTGGTTGGCTTTCCATACTTTATCATGGAACTAAGGGAGGGGAGAAGGCCATAGAAACCCATTTTGGGCAGGTCCCCTCCTTTACAGCCCTATCTGTGGAGCATGGCTCCTACAAGAGGATTTCTAACCTTTGAACTCTAAATGCTCCGATTCTGTAATTATCTAAGATACTCGCAAAATGATGCTTTTGCAACTCTAACTCCCATGTTGTGGATTAGGCTAAAGTTATAATGATAGTGTGACTCCCCTACGTAGACTTCATTTAGGATTTGTCAAGTGGGAAGCATTTGGGAAGATCAGCAAGTCAAAAATTTTCTCTTGGAACTATTGGAAAAGATCCTTTCTCACCAAGGCATAAACCTCAGAAGCCAAGATCTTTCTTACTTTGGAAGAATTGTGATGAAAGGGTGGGAGAGAGTCTATAATCTTTCAAATTCGCAGGCTTAAGATAATAATAGATGCGAGGTCTGACACAGTAAGAGCTGGAGACCATCAAAGCCTCACCAATAAAGGGTTCATTGTAACAAAGAATCATTTGCATCTACACCCTGCTTCCTGAGCAACCTCCCAAGCTTTTCTAAATATTAAATTCTCTCTTTAACTGCAGAGTACTGGCCTGATGAAGTTCCAGATATAAAATATGTTGTCTGCATTCATCATGTTAGTATAACGGTGCAGCAGTGACGTTTAATATCTTACTGTATAATATGCTTACTATACTAGAATTTAACTGTGATTTTTTTTTTCTATTCAAGAAACTACAAAAGCCAATCAACCGTGGACTCATGGGTCTTTAAATTTAACATATGATATGAAGCATTATTACATATAACTTCAAAGGGAAAAAGACTATAAAAATAAGTTTAATAGGATTACTGTATTTTAAAAAGTTGTATTCAAAATATATATTCCAAAGTCCTCTAAGTATTTGGTTTAGAGGGTAAAGGAGGTATCTATTAGGGTAAACCATAAGAAACTTTGGTTTTTTTAAGTTAAAAAGGTAAAATCTCGGCAATTTCATATAGCTCAACCTAATGAAATCCTGAGAAAATTTTATTTGGCATCACACTATAAATTCAAAGAGAATTTATAGAAAAGCACATTTCTAGTGAAGGGGAAAACACTTCAGGATGAAAGTGTGCACATTGGCCATGCCAAGAATCCCTCTTGTGATTTAAAGACCTGAAATCTTAGAAAGTTAGCAAAAATTTGGTGCAATTTCCAAAAAACAGAGGACAATTAAAATTACAGAATGATAGCTACAGTTGCTAATGACACTGAAAGAGAAAACTATTAGCCAAATTTGGTGATTTAAAGACTTTTTTAAAAGTTTACATAGAAAAATTCCAGCATTAAAATGAAAAGGCACAAATATGGGTTAAAAGAATGATAACCATTTATAAAAGCCTTGAAAATAAGGCTAATTCATTTGCATTATTAACACCACTAAGGAGGCACCAATTCCAAGTTTCAGCTTTGGCCTCCTACATGGAATTATGTTTCAAATGAATTATCAACATAATACTAATTATAGCAGCATTATTATCACTAAGTTTCTTACCTCTATACTGCTAAAAACACATCTAAAATTTCCTCGCCACCTAACTCCCATCGGTACCAAAAAATACACTTTAAGAAACTACCTATATTTATACTAGAGTCATAAACAATCTTGTAGTTTTTCTCTAGTGATTTGTCCTCTTACCAACACCACCTCAACAAAAAAAAAAAAACAAAATATAATTGCTGAAAAAATAATTGCTAGACCAACTGACTGGCTAGTCTTAGCTAATTAAAGACATACTAAATTCAAAAATGGTACTTTAATTATGAAATTTATTTAATATCAATGAAGTAATGCAGATTTTCCAGGTGTGTGCGTGTGTGGTGTGTCTGAACGGGGTGACGGTGACCTTGAAAAAAAGAGACATTTTGGCAATGATGCTTCATTTGGAACTCTGGCACCATTTACGAATGGCCGCTCCGGTACTACTGGCTACTACGCAGAGAGCGCCACCCACCGTCCACCACGTTGGCACATCGTTAAAGAAAATAATCTGAAAGATAAAAGCAAAGACCACATCCATAGTCCTCATTATTGCTACTGGCCCTGCTTTTTCTATTTGAATTCCTTTCGTGAGAAACACCTGACCCCCCAAACCGAACAGCCCAATTAGTATGAGATATAGCCTGTCCAACCCACAGTATGGCAGACTCCATTCTCCTAATATAAAGAGGACGATGATACCCTCGATGAGGCCAAGTGCTACATAATACCAAATGCTCAAAAAGTAGTCCACAGATTTCCCCATTTTTCTTAGGATAACCAGAGTCATGGCAGCAAACACGGCATGTCCGATTGCCGCGAACGTGCCCTTCAGGTGAACCGAATAGCTTTCATTTATCTCCATAGTGTCGGAACCAAACAAAAATGGTGGCCTCACGATCAAGATCACTCCGACGATTGTGAAGGCGGTGAAGAGAGCATCCCAAGGGCTGTATTTTTCCTTGAGAAATATACAAGCGAATATGGACGTAAACACTGGACAGGTAAACGAGATAACCGTGGCGTCAGCGAGGGACGTCGTCTGGAAAGCGTAGTATGCAAACATCATGGAGGCAGAACCAAGGAACCCTCTGAGAACCAGGAAGATGCGTTGACCTTTGGGGCCTAGAAACCCACTTCTGTAAATTCAAACGGAGGAATGTATATTAAATGAACTTGGTATCTGTTTTTAAATTACAATTTTTTTTTTAAAGATTGGCACCTGAGCTAGCAACTGTTGCCAATCTCCTTTGTTTTTTTTTTTTCCTTTTTCTCCCCAAATCCCCTCAGTACATAGTTGTATATTTCAGTTGTGGGTCCTTCTAGTTGTGGCATGTGGGATGGCGCTTCAGTGTGGCCTGACAATCAGTGACATGTCTGCACCCAGGATCTGAACCGGTGAAGCCTCGGCAACTGAAGCAGAGAGCACGAACTTAACCACTCAGCCACGGGGCAGGCCCCTAAATTACAATTTTTAATTAAACATTATTTTAAAAGTCCTACCAAAAAATAAGGGCATAGAGTAAACTAATTATGATAATGTCCACAACTATTATACGCCTCTTAAAATGTTTTCGAAGCATAGCTAATGACATTTAAATGTTCACAATATAAGCAAAAATAGAAGAGAACTACATAAATAGTATAATTATAATTCAGTAAATATAGATATTTCCCATATACATATATATATATATGCTTTCAAAAAAACCAAAAAGGAAAATCTACTGAAATGTTCTTGTGGTTATACCTTATTAGATGGACTCATAGGTAACTTTCCTTCTTTATGTTTATTTTCCCCAAATTTTCTACAATGAAGGTGTGTGATTTTTATAATAAATACAATTTCAAGATTTAGCTGCCCCATATAAGAAAACTTAGTCCTGGCTAGTGTGCTTTCCCAGTCTTAGAAGTTTTTCTGTAACAGCTGAAGCAATGCTAAAATTTATTTTAGCCATCGAATGCGAGGCAACTTTTTCATTGTTCTCAGCAGGAAAAGAGTTTAAAGACACCAAAAAAGAACCTGTAGCATTCAGGTAAGTATAATAACTGCTACTCAAATTTTTTCAATTAAATATTTACTAAGCAGAGTACTGTGTAAGTTCCTGACTAGGCGTATCTCGCTGATCCGTATCAGGGCTGAACATCTTTAGGGCAGCATCTGGCTTGACATGGGGACCCCTGGGTCTCTGGAGTTAGAAATGAAAGTGTGGTCACCTTTGGCCCATATTTTGAGAAGCTAAGAGTCTTCCTTGATAGTGAACCATAAAATGGATCAAAGCAGATTAGTGCCAAGAATTTAAGAAAATTCTTCTAGTGGCTTCCCGTCAATACTTTTATTCCAAAATGGAGAAGATGCCTCTGTTAGTAGCATCAGTAGTCTGTTGCCAACCTTAGAAATTTTTGAAGTCTTCCCATCATTTCCTAAAATACTGTGACTTGTCCACACTGACACAGGAATTTCTGACAATACTGACCTTAGCAGATTTTCACCAAATCCTTGCAATATGGAGCGAAACTATTCTAATGAATCTGTCCCACATTGCAGATATAAGGAGACTTCAGTGGCAAGTGACTGAAGCTTTTAATTTGGAGTTTAAGCATCTTTGCCCAAGGAGAGAAAGAGCCAGGCAGCCACCAGGAACCCAAGCGGTCTGTCCTCCTGGGGTTCTAAGCACACAGGGGTGTGTAAAGGTTCTAACAGTGTGGAGGAGGCATAATTTTAACCTGGGGAGGGTGAGTGAGGGGCTTCCATATGGAAGGGGAAGAGGGGCTTGGTGGGGAGAGAACAGTAAGGATGAGGAATAAAGATAGTTTTCATATACTTTCATATACAAAGTGCTCTCCCCTATAATAAATTTTGACCCTTGCAACCACCATGCAGATTGGAGGACAAAGAATACCATTCCTTCCACATTACAGATGAGGATGCTGACATGAAAGTAGTTAAAAAGGGCTTGCTCGAGATACCTTTCCCCTTTCCCACTGCGCCCCAGGGGGAAGAGCTAAGTATTATTACTGTGACCTTCTGTCTGCCCTGGTAAGAGAGCAGCCTGTTCGACTTAAACTTCTGACACTCAGAGACACGACCACTTCCGCTCATTTACTTTTTTCTTCCAAATACTAGTTATGCCAAAGGAAAGAAGGGATGGTGGTACAAGATGGCGGGAATTATACAAGGATAGCTTTGTTCTCACAATGAGGGGTGCAGAATAACTGAATCTCTTTCTCCCTCTTTGTTGGGCATGCAGTTTGTGCTTATGAGAGAATCTTCTGTGGTGGATCCTTGTGACTTCATTACTCAGAGCCAGAGAGGGTAGGAACTGGTAAATCTATGAGAAGCATAAAGCAGATACTATAGAGTAAATGATTTAAGCAGGTCAAAAGATTTACAAACATTTATTAATACCTTCTCCTTTGCAGGTAAGAAATACTTACTTTCTGTATATTAAGCAAGGGATAACAACTATCATTTGGAACACACATCGGAATGCACTAATTTCTACAGCATGGACGTCTTCCACTTTTTTAACCAGTGAAGAGGCCAACGCGAAAAGGAAGGCAGAAAATAATGTGTAAAACAAGCCAAGTCCAGGACAGGGTGCTTTCTTCTTGGCTTCTGAAAAAGATTAAATTCTAGTTAGTCCTCACTTCCAAGTGTATGTTTTCTCATTTTCACTTAGAAATAGAGGAAAACGGAACAGTGTCAATGGCTAATGGTCTACAAATACTACCTCCTCAGCATATCCATTCTCTGGACCGGAAACATTTTCCCCACCAAGAATGAACTACCACGGTCAAAGGCAACAATGTAAGCCTGTGTTTTTCTAAATGCAGTTTCACCCTATAAAATGGATTTCCTTTGGCTCACTGAAAAATCATCCCTCACTTATAAGTCAAAAAGAAGGAAAAAGCTTGCCAAGACGGTGAGAGAAAGCGTTAAGAAACACTTGTCAAGATGGCTGGAGAAAAGTACTTCCAAATGCTATCTTACAGCATCTCACTGGTGAACTGGGCTTTATGAAGAGTGTTCTTTTCTGGAAAACAGTTTATAACTGTATTATATGGCTACTTGTTGATTATTTGCCTTTTCCCACAAGCCTGTGAGCTCCCCCAGGGCTGGGACCTCAGCTGTCTTGTGCATACCCGGCACACCCTGAATAAATATTTGCTGAATGAAAGAATATGAAAGAACTTCATGGAGAGATGCAGAGTCTAACAACACAGGCAACAACATAATCTGGGAAGGCTCTCTGTTTTGTTATTTTGAACCATTAAGCAAATCTTTAGTGAACTTTTCATGGTTTATGACTTATCTCCCATTTAGAGCATAAACCTCTTTGAGGGCAGGGGCTGGGTTATCTACTCCTCTAACCCCAAAGTGTGTGTGTGTGTGTTTTTTTAAGTTTTGTATTAGAATTGCCATCTAATACCAACTTCTTGGCTTGGTCTGAACTAAGAAACTTCTGCTTTCTCCAGGGCATCAAGTATTCAGTCTATTAATGCCAATCTGTATGAGCAGCCACTTCCTCTGTCTTAGACGCCTAAGACAGGAGTGGAACCTGCTTTCCATCTCATCCCCTGGCATTCAGAGGGGAGCAAAATAGAGCAGGGTAAGCAGAGAACTCCCTAAAAGGCCACACATTGAGGTCACACATATATATATTTTTAAGATTTTATTTTTCCTTTTTCTCCCCAAAGCCCCCCGGGTACATAGTTGTGTATTTTTAGTTGTGGGTCCTTGTAGTTGTGGCATGTGGGATGCCACCTCAGCATGGCTTGGTGAGTGGTGCCATGTCCGTGCCCAGGATCCGAACTGGTGAAACCCCAGGCCGCTGAAGCGGAGCGTGCGAACTTAACCACTCGGCCACGGGGCTGGCCCCAGTTCTCTTTTGAAACTAACACAAAAACAATGAGAGAATAAGAAGGAAACACTACTGGCACTCATCAGCTAAGAGCACAGCAGAGCTGAAGGATGTGTGGACACATGCAATTTGTAGTAAAATTAGCATTATCATTCCAATCTAGGAATTTACAATGTGTTATTCACCTATTGAAAAGTATTGCACAATAATTTTTTTTTTTAAATGCCCTTCTCTGATAAGTGCAAGCACCAGGTAATACATTTCAACATCCTCATGTTAGCTAGGTACCTTTGCCCACAAGTGACCCTTTGCAAATTGGGACCAAAGTGTGGTGATGTAGTCTTTCTAGGGACATTCTGCAGCCTGACCTTTGTAGTAAAAGATGCCACTCTGGTCATAGGCCTCCACCTCTTCCTGGTCTAGATGTGCAACTGAAGAGAATAATTTGAAGCTGGCAGTCCTCATGTTATAGGTTATATATGTGCCAGACTCCTCCACAGTCTGTTCTGGACTGTGTGCTGAGATACAGCAGAAACAAACTGTACATACTGTACACTCAGTACTCAAACACTCAGCCCATGAGAAAGAAGCTTTACAAGACTTCCAAGTTAAGCACCACAAAATACATGTCTTGGCTGTGGTCAGCCTGAGTTCAGCTTCTGAAATTTCAGAATTCAGGTCCAAATAAAATAGTTTGTCTTAAAAGAAACCCAACCCATACATAGAACCTACACCCTCAGACAGAACGGGAAGATCAAGGACAGAAAACATCTCCCTTGTCTATATTTTAAGGATCTCCTCCAACCTTAGCTTTTAAATTTTTCTCCAAGAACATTTTAACTTAACATGATATTTTAACTCTTTTAAGACTAATTTTACACCCTTGGCTCTGATGATCTTTTTCCTTAAAACACATACACTCACATATTTTCTTGCTTATAAACACTTAAGGCCCGAGCTTCCTGATTGGGACAGAACAGCTGTTACAGGGCCCGGCTGACTCTGATTATTTGTTAAGGAGGGTGAGCACTGATTCCACTCAGGCAAAGCTCAGTCTCTTACTGAATAATAACTTCACTTCTGTCAATGGAGATGAGCAAGACAGTAGCATAATCCAAAGAGGCATTTGCTTATGTAATATGCTTCCATGTTCATATCCCACCACAAGCATATCTAATAATTGGGCAAGTCTAAATAATTCAAATTAAGTGGCCACAGTGCCATTTCCTGAGTTAGCAGACAACTGAAAAGTTGCTCAGTTTCTCTCTCCTCTGCTTTAAACTGGTGATTCACAGCCTGGTTGGGAATTAGAATCAACTGAGTAACTTGTTAAACTTCAATTCCCAAGCCCTACCCTAAACCCATGGAAACAGGATCTTTAACTGTAAAAAGCTCCACTAGTTTGAGAACC
Organism: Equus caballus; assembly: GCF_041296265.1. Lineage (NCBI taxonomy): Eukaryota > Metazoa > Chordata > Mammalia > Perissodactyla > Equidae > Equus > Equus caballus. The sequence continues at coordinate 36,068,547 of NC_091684.1, forward strand.
ACTGCTACGCTAGAGAACTCGCACGCTCAGGGGGATGTGAGCCACAGACCGAAGACAACGTCTTCTCCTTGCTTCAGTCTAAGATTCACACTGTCCCTCAAGAAAAGAAATAGATGTCTTAGGATAGCTGTATGCTGTCTGTGAAGGTTATCCAAGAATGTAAGAAAAAAGGGTCACAGTTTCAACCTGAACTTGAAAGTGAGCTTTGCTGAGATAACCAGTTGGATCAAGAGGCTAAAATGATACTGTCACAAAGTTCAGTGGCAACAGTACAGTGGTTTAAAGTGTTTCTATGGCAATCCTGTTTGGGGGATATTATCTAGTCACCTTACAATAACTATTACTAAGTCTTATTGTTAGCAACTGTCTTTGAAGTGAAAAGACCCCACAAGATTCTTAGGTGCAAACTGTTTATACAGGCTTGTCATTTTGCCACATGCTACCTGAGCATATATTCCTCTTCAGTTCACAAACAGGGGAAACATTTAAGAGTCTGTAAGGACTGATTCGGCATTCCACTAGAATGACATTCAGCCATAGGGTGATAAGGTGAGAAACTGACCTCTTCAAAGGCTGCAACCCAGCTTGGGGTAACCCCTGCTCAAGAGGCTCTAGCTTATGCATAAATGATTGTTAGCATTTAGGAGAAAAATGGGGCAAAAGTCATCTTCCTGGGGTTTAGCTCTCTGAATTGGAGAAAGTGCATACAGGGAGGAGGGAAAAGTGGGGTGAGGTAGGAGGCACAGAAATGCCAGGACACACTTAGAGGAGATGACCCAGAGGATGAGGTGGTGCAGACTGTGTAACTTCGTCTTGAAAGGAGATCTGCCTATTTCCTTCTTCTTCCAGAAAGCTGCTCCAAGTGGGTGGTGAAGTTCAAGGAGGAATGTGTTTGTGGCCAGTAGAAAAGGCCTTGGGCTGGGTCTCTGGCAAGCTGAGATCCTAACCCTGGTGCTGCCTGGACCCGCGCCCTGTCTCGCCCACACATGCCAATTCTTGGGGAAAATAAAACAAACAAAAAACCCCCAAAGCCCTCATCTCCCTGGGCCTCACTTTCCTCATTTGTGGAAAGAAGAGGTTGAACAAGATCAAAGGTTTTCCACACAAGGTCCTTGGCTTTGGGGATGGGTCAGTGAACCTCTTAACCATGTAAGTAAGTTCCTGCCTCTGTTTGGTTTTGCATCAGTTGCAAAAAAAAGTCCTCCCAACCGAAAAAGTTTCAGAACCAGTGGTCCCACTCAACTCTGCCTTCCCAAGATTCTAAGACTCTGGGACAAACATTTTCTATACTGGATGCTTTTCAACTTCCTCTTTGGGGGACACAGTTCACAGCGAGATCCGTTTTCATGGTTAGCCCCCAACCTCCGACCTCCAGCAGGGCGCACGGAACTGCAACCTGACTCCATGGCCCTGCCGGCAACACTTTAATTATAGGAACAGTTTTCGAATCCCAAATGGTTTCCAAGCACAATCAGAAACTTCTCCGGTCTTTGCGCCGGCAGGGGCGCAGGGGGCTTCTGCTTCGCAGCCCCCCCAGGTGACAGCTCGAGGGTTTTCCCGAGCCCTGGGCAGGGTGGGGATAAGGGCGCGGCCAGCACTGCGCCCCCGGCCGCAGCTGCGGGGACCCCGCCCGCTGGCGCCCGCCGGGCCCCCCACGAGTGAGACCCGCGCCCGGGTCCGCACCCCGCACTCACCCGGCTGCGCGCACGAGCCGCACGGCGAGGAGCGGCACAGCCAGCACCTGCCGGGAGCGGCCGTCTCCGCTGCCTCGGCGGCCGCAGGCTCCTCGCTCGCGCCCGGGGGCGCATCGTCCGTCAGCGCGAGCCCGGCCTCCGGCAGCTCGGCGGCCCCGGTACCGTCCAGGGGCCGCATCCTGCGGCCAGCGCTCTCTCCGCGGCCGCCGCGGCGTCTGGCGCCGACAGCAGCTGCTGGGCTGCTCGGCTCTTCCGGCCGCGGCGGCGGCGGCAGGGCGCATGCGCGCGCGGTCCCCCCCACGCGGTTCGCGCTCGTCCTCTGCTGCCCTCGTACCTACAGCTCCCCGAGCCTCCTGCGCAGGGGGAGGCGGCCGCCTCTCTGGTCAGGCTGCGGTGCCCACAGCTGGCCCGAAGGCGTCCAGCCCTCTGCTGCGGTCCGGCTAGACTGGCCGGGGGTTTGGAGTCATCCTTCCCAAGGCACACTGGACCCTTTCTGTCACTGCAGAGTGGGAGGGACGCCCGCGGGTCCCGTGGCCTCCTCTTGGGACAAGCCGTCAGGAGGTCAGGAGGGTGTGCCGTTATTGATTGGTGTGGCGCCGCATTCAGCTCTTTTGGGATATTCTGGAGAGCTTGCCAACCGCTGTGCCTGTCCTTAAGGATCTTGGGTTTCCCCCTGTTGTCTCGTTGCCACTTATCCAAGGAGGGTACAATCTTATTGGTTTTAGGTTTAAAAAAAAAAGATTAGCATGTAACCATAGGGAGAATATATCTATAAGACTGGGCCGGAGCCTATTTATATATTCTTTGTAAAGGTGGGCGTTCATTGTTGATCTTCTCTGCCTGCCTTCCTCCTTCCTTCCTTCCTTCCGGGTGTTAACTGAGACATCTTAATTTGGTTAGATGTAAGATTCCAATAATCGGATGTAATTACACGTGGTATAATCAAAGATGTATGTCATTTGGCCCCAGGATTTGCTAATAGCCTCTTCATGTTTACATAATTCTTCTTTCATCTCTTTCCTTGTTTTAATGTGGAAGGACAGTCTCTGGGCAAGGAAGAACCTATCTAAATTCGTCAAGGGCCAAGCTCAAGCAGATTACCAAACAGGAGAAGGAAGTTTGCCTTTATTCAGACATTTGCACGGAGTGGTCCACAGCTGAACAATATTGAACTTGAAGTCAGAAGTCCTGGGTTCTGGCTCTGGTTCTGTCCCTGAGTGTGTGACCTCGGACAGTCACCATCTGTACTACTTGGAACCTTGGTTATTTCATTTAATTAATAGAGGTAAAATGTTTTTCTCCCAAATTTGCAGAGTTATTCAAATAAAGTGCAATAATGTGGTCAAGAGCACAGCATCACTTAGAAAGCACTTTACTGGAAAATCAAGGTGTATTTTTAACTAGAGTGAACGTATAATTTATCCTCTAAATTGGAACCCTGTTTCTTCGTTTTTAATTTTAGTATTTATTTTTTTGCCCTCTCCCACTTCTCCGCCCTCCTCACAGGAACCAGGGCCCTCTCTACTCCAGCACTTCTCCACTCCTTTTCTTTTAGAGTGAAACCAGGAGCTCTTCTAAAAGTTATGCAGGGCAATAGGCATAACCTGGGACTGTCCTAGGCAAACTGGGACAAATGACTACCTGAATTCTAACTTGATTAACATACCTTCGTCTCGTCTTGAAAAGAATTTAGTGCTGCTTACAAAAATATATGCAACTGATTTTATTGTTGTTGATGGTGATGTTTTAGTGAGGAAATTGTAGGGAGGGCTGGTGAGGGTGGCAGAACATGATCATAAAGCAAGAACTAGGAAGCTTCTCCAAACATCTGGAAATCAATTGCAGTTTCACAATTGTGTTCTGAGATTTAGATGTGCAGAAGGTTTGAAGAGTCCTCCTCTTCAAATGGTGACCATGGTGGCTAGGAAGTGTAAGGAAGAAAGAAGTACCTTGGGCAAGAAGTGCCTGGACTACATCACTTCCAACACCATCCTCAAAGGAGAGAAGAGAGGGAGAAGAAAATGCGCACCACACCAGCCTTGACTCAGGTGACTAAAGGGTGATGGGATGATTTTGGTCTTGCAGTTTATTCCCTTTAACTTCCTTTCCCTCTGCTGCTGACTTTCATATATTAATGATATCTTCTGATTTGCTAAACAAACAAGAGCCATGCAAATATAAAAAGCAAGAGGAAAAGAAAGTGTGGACCAGGCTACAAGCAAGCAGACACGGCTCTGTTGCAGCTCCATCCAGCACAGGTGTGGAGTGGTGAAGTTCTTTTCTGAGCATCGTTATTTCAAGACTCTGGTGACAGTGACATTGAGCTGGTGAGAACTGGATTTCTCCCATTGTGCGAAGGGTGGGGAGAACTCCTGAGTGTGCAAGAGGTCAGCTCAGATCCTGTTGCGGTGGTCCAGGTGAGTTTCTAAACCAAGGCAGAGGAGGCAGGGAGCGAGGGTTGATTTTGAGGTAGCTGGGAGATGGAGTGGACACAGACTTGTTGGCTAGATAGAAAAGAGCACTGCTTCTGTTTGCAAAATCATGCAGTATTCCAACTGAAATTCTTCTGCTTCTGAAGGGGTTCAATCCTCCAGTGAGAACAGGAGCTCTCACTATGATGCCAGGTAACCACAACGCGGGGGACAGGGCACGCCCCATAGTTCTGGGGTCAAGAAAGAAGAAGGAAGATGAAAGTAGAAGAGAGGTGGTTTCTAGCTGTCCCGTTAACAAGAGAGAGTCCAAGATCTCCATCATCTCAGTGGTGGCAGATGGTGACCTCCAGGGGCTCTGATTTCCACTACAGTTTGCAGTGCAGAGATGCTCTTAAGGGAGACGTTTGTAGATCAGGAACCCTCTTTTCCTACCTGATTCATACCAGGCTGGTATCTTGGTACTGATTTGAAAGACTGCTTTTTTTCCCCCCAAAAAAGTTAGTTTCTTACTGTTTTAACTAATACACCTTATGATTTGGAAAATGGTAGTTTGTTCCAAGGAGTGAGGTCCAATTTTTGTGCTTTGGGGAAAATCACTGCAGTGGCACATAAGATCATAATTCTGAATAGCTTGGTAAATGAAAGAGGGAACAAGCAAGGAGAGGTGGTTTAGCATGAATGTAGATAGTACGTCGGAGAGACAAAATAAACTGTTCAAATAGATGATAAGAACTGACTCTGGAAATATAACAGGAAAAAAAATGCCAGGGTCAGTTCCTTAAAAAAATTAAGCATAGAGTTACCTTATGATCCAGCAATTCCTCTTCTGAAAGCAGGATCTTGAACAGATATTTGCCCACCCATGTTCATAGAAGCATTGTTCACAATAGCCAAAAGGTAGGAACAACCCGTGTCTACCAGGATGAATGGATAAAGACAATGTGATATATACATTCAATGGAATATTATTCAGCCTTAAAAAGGAATGAAATTCTGACATATGCTACAACATGGATGAACCTTGAAGACATTATGGTAAGTGAAATAAGCCAAACATAAAAGGACAAATACTGTATGATTCCACTTAAATGAGGGACCTTGAATAGTCAAATGTATAGAGACAGAAAATAGAATGGTGGTTTCCAGGACCTGATGGGAGGATGGGGAGTTGTTGTTGAATGGGTACAGAGCGTCAGTTTGGGATAATGAATGAGTTCCATGGATGGATAGTGGTGATGGTTGCACATCAATGTGAATTCACTTAATGCCACTGAACTCTACATTTAAAAATGGTTAAAATTGTAAATTTTATGTTGCATATATTTTACCACAATAAAAAAAAAAGTTTAAAAAGATGCCAGGGAAGATCCTTCTGAGAGTGTGCAACAGAGAGCTAATAAATCGGCAGTGTAGATCCAAAGTTGAAATAAACTGAGTCTATATACAAACTGATACAGATATTTTCCCCGGCACTGGCCACGCCCTCTCTTCAGTTCTGGTTCATAATTATATACGGAGAATGAGCATGCATAAAAAAGGAAATAACAGGAAAAGAGATAGCATGGTATAGTGTTTTCCGGGCTTTTTTCCATCCAAGTATCCCTTACAGCTAAAAAGTGTGAACTTGGAACTCTAAACTTCCATTTCTGGAGACAGAGTTTAAAGCCCTTATCAGAAATGGGAAAATTCTGTGAAGTTCCATGTCCCACCTTAAAAATTTATGTCAATTTTCCATTCTATTCCTTAAAATGTTTATGTTAATAACAGTTTTCGTGTAACTCAATCAACTAATGTTGTTTGAGGGCTTAGACTGGACCGTTTACAATTCTTAGCAGAGGTATAGAAGGGGACAAAGGAGACAAGGCTGCTGTCCCCAAAGGGATGTGGTGAGGGATGATGACGGAATAAAATATGGCGCTAGCGTTACTTAGCATTGTGCAAAAACGATGCCCCAGCTGAGTGTGTCTTGTTTAGCTTCCTGTTCCCTCCCAGCTTGACACACACTGGCCTGGGAGTCAGAACACTGGGTTCTGTGTGGTCTGGACAAATCCACTCAGCTCTCTCAACCTCCATTTCCTCAGCGTGGAGGTCACATGGCTGGATTCAGGCAGTCACTGTCGGGTGGAGGAACACCCTGCAGGCCTTGATATGGCTGGGACTTTCTCCAGTGATTGCTTTCCTACTCTAATCTGTTTCACGCTGCAAAAGGCAGCTCCTGTATAAATGATTTCTGGCACCATGGGGACCCGGCATCCTCCTGTGGGAACTTGCTTCTGTTTACTGATTCTCGGAGAGTGAGGGTGCCTGAACTTTAGACTTGGCCCTGGATGATAAAAGTACAACCTAATCTACTTTAACCCCAAACTTATTATTTGGGATTTGACTTCCACTCAGTTCACATTTTAATAATTACCGTTTATTAAATGCTCAGAATATGCCAAGCACTATTAAATGCATAAGGTTAAAAGCAGGACTCTGGAATCAGACTGCCCGGCTCCTATCCTGGCTGCCTTACCAGCTGTGTAACTTCAGACAAGTGACTTAGCCTCATTCTGAGTCTCTATTTTCACTTCCACTATTTTCCCTCCACCCTCTTGCTCCATTTCTCTTTTCCCATTACTGGATCTTCTTCTAACTTTTCATGCTGTCAAACGAAAAGGAGAAAATATTAATTTTTAGAAATAAGAGACCTCAACGAGGAAGAAGGCTTATGCAGTGTCAGTGAGCAGAGAAGTCCAATTTTTTTGTTGTTTTTGTTGGGAAAGATTCACCCTGAGCTAATATCTGTTGCCAATCTTCCTCTCTCTTTTTTTTCCTTCCCAAAGCCCCACTGCCTGGTTGTATGTCCTAGTTGTAAGTCATTCTAGTTCTTCTGTGTGAGCCACCACCACAACATGGCAACTGACAGACGGGTGATGTGGTTCTGTGACTGGGAAATGAACCCAGGCTGCTGAAGTGGTGAATGCCAAACTTTAACCACTAGGCCATCAGGGCTGGTTCAAGAATTCCAATATTAAACATAAAGCATTAGTTACTTTACAGACAAACAGATGTATGGATGGGTGCACACGCACACACATGCACACACACACACACACGCAGATGCACACACACAGCTCTTGGCCAGCACGAGGCTTCTGAAGCAGCAACAGTTTGGCCTTCAGTGGCAGTAAGGATAGAAAGCACTCGAGAAGTTCCATTTTGATACAAATCCAGGTATGTTTGTTTAACCTTTCTGCTTGTTCCATATATTCTTTTCAAATTATGGAACTGGGTTTTGGAGTTTCACGCAATATTTAATGCATGATAAATTTTTTAACAGTACAAAAGGGTATACCATGAATAATAACATCTTTCTCTCTTCCCCCATCCCACTTCTCAGAGGCAATCACTCTAAACAATTTCTGTTTTTAACTCTTCTGGTGGTTGTCATTATACTCTTACACATTCCTAGGTCTCTAGGTACTGATTTATCAACTTCAGATGATTTCCTTTACTCTACTTTGGAAGATGAAGAATTTTAGTGCCCTTTACCACCTCCTACTTTCCCTGTTCCTGCCACATTGTTTTGATCAACAGGTGTAGGCCAAGTTGAAATCTGGCAAGATGGGGACATGTTTGACTTGAGGATAATATTGGTTGCCCTTTCTCGAATCTTTATTCTTGCCAAGCAGGCAATGTACTAACACTTTGTATATGATATTTTAATTAATCTTCACACCCACACAGTAAATAGGCACTGCCTCCATTTTATGGATAGGAAAATTGGGGTTTTTCCTGGTTACTTAATTTTCTAGAGTCCTATAGTTAATAACTGGTAGAGCTGGACTTAACCTGGACTCTCTAACACCCAAGCCCACATTCTGAACTATTACCGCCCTACAATAACAAATGCCTTAAGGCCTGTCTAGTTCTGCCAAGATGAATATTTCCTTCATCCTGCAAGTTGTGTGTGTGTACATGCATAGGCATGTGCATGTGTATCCACATTTATAATGTGTCAAAATAAAATGTATGACAATGATATCTTAAAGAACAGAAGAGGAGAAATGGAATGTTATAAGGTCCTTCGTATATAGACACACATTATTTTGTTCAAGACAGTCAACTATCTTTTAAAGAGATTAAAACTGAGAAAAATCTTTTATATATTCTCCAATATTTACCATTTCTAACACACTTTATTCCTTTGTGCACGTCAAAGTTTCTTTATGGCATCATTTTGCTTCAGCCTGAGGAGCTTTTAAAAACATTTTCTGCTGGCAACTAATTCTCTCAGTCTTTGTTTGTCTGAAACATGTCTTTATTTCTCTTTTGTGTTAGAGGAATATTTTTGTTGGATATATAATTATAGGTTAACAATTTTTTTCTTTCATTCATTTAAAGATCTTGTTCCATTTTCTTCTGACTTGAATTGTCTCTAATGAGTAGTCAGTTAAATTCTTATCTTTGTTTCCTGTTTTCTCTGGCAACTTTTTATTATTGATTTTCATCAATATGCATTGGTGTAATTAGTAGTTTTCTCTGTGTTTATCCTGCTTGAGGATCACTGAGCTGCTTGGATCTCCAGGTTGATATTTTTCATCAATGGAAAATTAGCAGCCATTATTTCCTCCAACATTTCCTCTCTCCCCTTGCCCCCCTAATTTTTGAGACTCTGATTATATAAATGTTAGACTGTTTGATTTTGTTTCACAGGTCACTGAGATTATTCACTTTTTAATCCTCTTTTCTCTCTGTGCTTTGGTTTAGATAGTTTCTATTTCCTGTCTTCAAGTTTACTTGTCTTTCTGCTGTAGTGTCCAAATTGACGTCAAGTCTAGCTAATGAATTTTTCTTCTCAGGTATTATATTTTCAACTCTAGAAGTACCATTTGGATCTTTTTTATAGTTTTCATTTTCCCCTCATTATGTTCATATTTTCATTTAAGTCCTTGGACATATTTATAACAGTTTTAAAATCCTTACCTGCTAATTCCGTTATCTCTGTCATTTCTGGTCTCTATATTGACTAACTTTTCTCTTTGTTATAGGTCGCATTTTTCTCCTTCTTTTCATGTCTAGTGCGTTTTTTTATGGGATGCTGGACAGAGTCTAGATTTTGTTGCCTTCCTTTAATGAGTGTTGAGCTTTGTTCTGGCCTATAGTTAATTTAGTTGTGGATCAGCTTGTCCTTTCAAAGTTTGACTTTAAGCTCTTCTAGAATGGGTTTAGAGTAGCTTTAACTCTGTGGCTAGATTATTTTTATTCATGAGACCCGGACTTTCTGGGATCTCTAATGAATGTCCTGGATGTTTAATGAGATCTCTTCACTCTGGTTGATCAGAACTCAAAAGTGTCCTAAAACTTTGTGAGCTTCACAGTTCAGTTCATAGCTCCCTGGAAGTTGTTCTTTCCCTAGTGTTTTTTTTTTTCCTAGACTGTGTGAAGATTTCTGAATTTTTCTCTTCATGGTGTCCTCCTGTCTCATACTTTCTCTGCAAATTCCAGCTGTTTTAGTCTCATCAAACTAATATCTCTGTCTCCTCAACTGAGCAAGGCTATTATGCTTTGCTTGGGTTCTCCCTCTCTGTGCCAGAAGCTAAGTGCCTTTACACCTAAAGCAGGGGCAATTGCAGGACTTACCTCATTTGTTTCCCTTCTCTCAGAGATTACAGCCTTGTACAGCCTGTTGTTCAGTGTCTTAATATTTTGTCCATATTTATCTATTCTTTATTTATGGAAGGGGGCTGGGATAATATCAGTTACTCCATCACAGCCTGAACTGGAAGTCCTCTATCCCCAGAGTTTTGATCTAATGGAATGAAGATCCCTTTGGTGACAGTTGTACTGAAAGCTCAGAAATTGAGATGGTCTTATCAAATAGTAAGGACACTTTGGATTTTGATCCCATGCAGATATGCAGTTACTGACAACCCCCTGAGTCTTCAGCCAATAACCAACCAAGTCTCCCACACCTTCTGAAACCCACTGTCTTTTTCCTTTCACTCTCCTTTCTTATTGGCTGATTAGTGTAATTTCAACTACTTGCTTGCTTTAGTTGTAGAGATTATTCTTTAATGTTATTAATTATCATGAAGTATCATGTACCATAATTATTTTTGTAAAGTGATATTTTATTGAAGTATAAGTCTTACAGAAAAATGCACAAATAATAAGTGTACAGCTCAAGGAATGATCACAAATTTAATGCACTCATGAAAATAACACTCAGATCGAGAAATAGAATATAACCAGTTCTCCAAAAGTCCTCCTTGTGCCTCCTCCCCATCACTACACTCCCTTCAAAGATAACTACTATCGAGATTTCTAAAACTATACATTAGTTTTGTTTGTTTTTAAACTTCATATGATTGGAATTCGACAGTATGCACTTATTTTTATGTGACCTCTTTCACTCAATATCATATTTGTGAGATTCATCCTTGTTACAGTATGTAGTTTTACTTGATTCATTATCTTTACTGTATGACATTATATTTTATGAATATATCATGCATCATTATCAATGTTGACTATTAGGAGGGGCACTGCCACATTTAGAACTATAGTATCTCTGCCCATTTAACATATTTCCATTGCAAAGCCTTGGAGAGACTACCGGACCTGAGTTCCAAAAAGAGTTATACTCTGTATATATTGAACTTTAAAACTCAAATTCATATTAATTCACAAATATTTATCGATTGTGTACTATGTGCCAGGTACCAGGCTAGACACTAGGGCTGGGGACCTTTGAGGATTTCACAGCCTAGTGAAAAGGGGTGCGTATATAAGTAGATAATCACAATATACTGCAGTAACATGTTAGCAAGAGCCATAACTATGACTTTGTTAAAATTACTTAAATGAGATAATTTTTTAAATGTTCATTTTTCACAAAAGGCCTCAGCCTGTATTAAGGGACCAATTTTGTGGAATTCCCAGAGTGCCTTTACAGATAATTTAGACAGATTTAGAAAGATTAAAGAGAGTCATTTTTTTCAAAGAATCTCAATGTTCAGTCAATTGAGAAGATCCTATATGCATCGAAGAAATGCCAGTGTCATTCCCACAGGCTTTCCTTCCTCCATGTTCCCCCTAAATGACCTTGGCCCTTTTCATTTCTCACTTAAATTCTCTCTCAACAAGCTCATCCATTCCCTGGGTTTTAGCTACTGCTTGGATCTCTCCATGAACCCCGTGTCTTTAACTCTACTCCGGTTCTCTCTCTGAACCCTGTGTAACTACCTTGGTGTTTAACTACTTTTCAGATACTGACACCTCCACTGGCACATCAGTTCAACAGGTGTTGAAGAACTCCTCCTGTCTTCATGGTCTTCTCTTCCTCTCTTTCCTGTCCTAGTGGATCCACTAAAATTCACTCACCCTGGGAGCCATTTTAGATTCTTTCTCCTCCTCCATTCTCCACATTCAATTTTTCAATGCCTTATTAATTCTACCTTATAACTATATCTTGAGTCTGTCCATTCTCTTTATTTCTATGGCCACTATTCTGACTTAAGCTGTTGCTATTTCTTTCTGGATTATTGCCATTGCCTCCTCACAGATCTTCTTGACTTCAGTCTTATTCTTCATACTGATTTATCTTCCAAACCATGATTTAGAATGCAAATCTTATCATATTATTTCCTAGCTTCAAAATCTTCAGTGATAATCCATTAACCATAGTAAAGCTTCCCAAAACATGTAGGTAATTGTGTGCTGTGATGGATTAAGATACGCCAGTAGTGGCCGAGGTTGGGCCAGGTGTGTTGCCAGTCACAAGAGGCCTCAGCTTTTTACCCCAATGTGCCATAATGTGTTTTCATTTCCCATATATGACACGAATGGAAGGGTTAGAAAGGACTGGCTACAAGGTCCAAACTGCAGACACTTGCTAACTTCTCTAGTCCAATCTCCAGCACTCATCACCTCACACCTTATTATCTAATTGATTGCCATTTCCTGTCACATGCCAAACTATTTCATGCTATATCATTGCACAGAGGGCAAGCTCTTCCATCAAACTGAAATGAGTCGCTCCCTTTCTCTAGCTGGCAAATTTCTACACATCTTTTAAAACATAATTCAAGCTTTGCCTTCTTGGGTAGACTTCTCCAAGTTTCCAGGATGGAATTGGCCATTCCAGCCTTTGTGCTTCCACTGTAACTCATCATCTACCTCTATTATGGCACCATCACACTGAAGAGCATCTTTTGTTTAATATGTTATTAATATGTTTATCTCTCTTGCTAGTCTGTAAGCTGTTTGAGGCTTTTCGTCTTTGTTTCTCAGTGTTTGGCACAAAGGAGGCTTAAGAAAAAATCAGGTGAACTAAATGCAATATCGTAGTTTATATCAGTCAGAACAGGCAAGATTATGTTGCTAAAACAAATGACAACACAGTAAAAGTTTATTTCTCAGTCATGCTGTAATCATTCAGGTTGATGGATATTCCATATCAACTCATGGTCACCCTGGAGAATTATGCATGCTCTCTCTCTCTCTCTATATATATATACATGCACACATATACATATATATTCATTTTTTTAAAACATCATATAGCACACATAACATAAAATTTGCTATTTTAACTGAAGTATGCAATTGAGTCACATTAACTATATTCACAATGTTGTGAAATCATCACTACTATGTAGTTCCAGAACTTTTTCACCACTCCAAATGGAAGTCTGGCACCCATTAAGCAGTCACTCTCCATTCTCTACCCCTACCCTCCCCCAGCCCCTGGCAATCCCTAATCTGCTATTTTTATTTGTCTATTCTGGTTATGCATATAAATGGAATTATACAGTATGTGGCCTTTTGCATATGATTTCTTTCACTTAGCATAATGTTTTCGGGGTTCATCAATGTTGTAGCATGTATCAGTGCTTCATTTCTACTTATGGCTGAATAATATCCCATTATGTGTATATATGATATTTTGTTTATTTGTTCATCAATTGATGGACATTTGGGTTGTTTCCACCCTTGGCAATTGTGAGTAGAGCTGCTATGGACATTCATGTACAAGTTTTGTTGAAACACCCATTTTCAATTCTTCTGGGTATATACCTAGCAGCAGAATTGCTGGGTCATATGGTAATTCTATGTTCAATTTGTTGAGAAACCACCAAACGGTTTTCCACAGCAGCTACACCATTTTACATTTCTTCCAGAAATATATGAGGGTTCTAATTTTTCCACATTTTCGTCAACACTTGTTATTTCCATTATTATTATTGTTATTGCCTTCCATGCTCTTAATACATTCACATCACTCTGCTCATATTTTATTGGCCAAGCCAGGTCATGTGATCATGGTTGGCTTCAAGGGGAATGAGAAGTGCAGTCCTATCATGTGCCAGAAACAGGACCGCCAGCATATTTGTGAGCAGTCCTGATGAGAGATTAGATCCAAATAGATCTGTCGTCTCTCTGCAAGTTCGTATGCACAAATCAGGGCATTATCTCTTACTCAAATATTATAAAGCTTCCAGAAGGAAAATGAACAGAGAACCGCTGAGAGTGTATAAAGGTGAGCCTAAAGTAGAGGAGGGAGGAATAAAGGTCAGAAGGAAAGAAGAACAAAAACAAATGAAAAACTTCTAAAGCAGAATATTTTGTTAATTAATTATAAACACATTTTTGGAAAACATACAAAAGCCTGTCACTCTGAAGAAAAGTAGGTCTCTTCTTTTTGGTACAAAATATAATGTAGCCAAATACCACCCAAACTCCAGTAATTAAACTTTGGTACCGGAGTCGAGTCACCTCTCAATGGCTTCACGAGGAACTGTGGCAGCACTCGGTTAAACAGAATAACCAAGTGATCCTTTTTCTGATGAAGCTACAAAATCAATCTGAAAAATGTGGAAATAAAAATCTGCATGGAAGGGTTTTCCTAAAAAGGAGCACTTCATGTCAACAAGCTTCTCCTGTCACCTAGCAACTGCTCCTCTGGAGGTCCCTTTAATGGGGTGATTTCAGCCGGCAGCTGGTGCAACCTTGAAAGGATCCTGTTTGTTTTCCTGCTCCCCAATGTGCAGAGGTCACCGCTGATGATAATGTGGTTGCTATTCATTATTATCTGGAGTGTGATAACATGGCAGAATTGCCTCGAAATGCTCTTTTTTTTATCTTGACATTGACTCTGCGTGTACAGTTGGGTCACACTAGATGCACTTTTCAAAGCCTGAGGATATTTACATTTTAGAAATAAAAATGACCAACATGGGTGGTGGGGTAGGGGGGAAGCATTGTTGTACTTTGTCCAATTTGTAGCCGTTCAATCAATAAAGAAACATTCATTATTCAAACTGCCTGGGTTTGAATCCCAGCTTCACCACTACTAAGTGTGTGTTCATAGCATGCTTATTAATCCCTCTATGATGTGCTTAAATCTTCTGTACAATGGGGCTAATAACAGTACTCACCACACAGACTTGTGAGGATTAAGTGAGCTCATACATGTAAAGTTCTTAGAAGGATGTCTGGCACACAAGAGTTCTATGTAATCAATGGCTTTGATTGTTTTGGGACTGTGTTCCCTCTTGACAGATCACTCTTCCTCTTTCACCCCTCCCTGACTGGGTTAGGCACCCATGCCACGTGTCTCTCTGGCATGCTGTACTTCCCCATGGCCAAACGGCACTTAGAAGGAATTATGATTGTGTGTTTAATTACCTGTGTCCCGCAATAGCTAGAAGTGCTGGGTGAGTAGAGACCTGGTCCCTCTAGTTCACCACTGCATCTCTGTGTGTTAGATGAGTTACTTACCTGTTGTGCCCCGAGCAGGGTCATGTGAGGATGCAGAAGCAGCCGACCTAAGTTATTACTGGGGAACAAGGGGAGGGCAGCAGTTGGCTGAGATTTACCAGGACTCGCAGAGACTCGAGAAGAAAACTGCTGAGTCATAGGGATGCATTTGGAGCAGGGAATCATCTTAATTTGAGGTCTTGCCACATTGCTGCTTGGGCAAGTAGCAGCTATTGACTGCCTCACCAGAAAACAAAGGCACAAAATATTTATTATCTTCTATTTGAACCCTTTCTTGCAAGTAATGGGATTAACTGGAACTAGCTTCAGAAAGGATCGGGTGGAGGGGGAGGTAATGTATGTAAGGATATACAGGATGTGTCTCAGAACCCAAAGGCAGGATTGCAACTGGATCTCCTGCAGGACTGCCATCAGGACCTAAGGCACCCTCTCTCAGATGCCTGTCTCTTTCTCTCTGGAGCCAGGTGATTCTTTGATGATAGATCTCCCTGCCTATCTGCTTCTTTCTTCTCTTTCTTCACTTCTCTGTTCAGTGGAAGAAAAGTCTCTCAGTTCCTGGGGTTGTGTGTCTCTCAGTTCCAGCTGCGTCCTTTGAATTACCGGCTGTTGCTTAGCTGCTAAACTTAGTTTCCAGGGGAGAATCTGATCTCCCCTCCATGGATAGTCTCCCTCCATCTAATTCATAATTGCCCAGGATCATCTATTACAAACAAAGTTGCCAGGAGTCCACTTTCATGGGTGAGCGATTCATTGTGAACGAGGTCACTGAGAATTGGGCAGATACTCCAGTAGGTTTCTGCTGAAACAATATAGTTCAAAATAGTCCTCAATGTTATGTGAGGTTGGGTAAGGAAAATAACGTCATGGAGTAGAAAATACATCCTAGCTAACCAGAATCCACTGGGTTTCGGTAGCTTTTGAGAGCTATCCCTTTAATGGCATTAAAAATATACAAACAGAAATTCTTTTAGATGGGACTTTATTCAAAATGAACCACATAGTTCTCTGAAAACAAGAGGACACATGCTCCTCCCTTTGCCTGGAACTTTCTTTTTCTCCTTCTGCATTCGACTGATCCCTAATCCCCAGCCATCTGTCAGATCTCTGTTTTACACATTCCCCAGGTCGAGCATATGTGGGTTTTTCCCCCAAGGAATTTATTTGGGCAGACCTGGGGATGGAGAGAGCCCTGCATCTAAAAGAAGGTGTTGAGCCTCTCGATGGTGAAGGGTGGCTTGTGCTGTTCACACAGGACCCAGTGGGGTAGCGAGAACTTGATTTTGGAGTCATAGAGCTGCTTGACTGCTTGTCAGCAGCACTTTGCTGGCCCCAATCTCTCGACCTTCATGATCTGGATCCAGTGGGCCTGGGCGCAGTGCCGGGTGCCAGGTCATGGTAGCACTGGGTGACGGCAACTGTGGTGGTCAGGTCCCTGTACTCCTCATACATTTGCAAACTATTTTACGAAAGTCCAGGTGGAGGATATGTTTGATGCACAAACTCAGGTATGCAAATATGAGCACTTAGTTTTCTATAAATGAGCTTGATTATGTTATGAGCCCCTACTCTGATTTGAGTGGTAGCCATTTAATCTTAATCTCTCAGGAATTCCCCGCTTCCTCAGTGTTGCATCACAAATCTCATATCTAGTGTTAAAGTTCAGGAGGCGGTGTTGGGGAGGGGCAAGTGGAATGCCTGGTCTGTTTGCTGGCATCTGCTAGGAAGTCCTCATTCTCACCTGGTCTTTAGTTGTTAATCCACCCAGGTCCTAGCTGAGTCATCCCTCCTTAGGTCTGGGTCCCTCTCTTAGGTCTGGGGCTCTCTCAGCGCACTGGGTGCCTTCTCAAGAGCCTGGTGTTTCACATCATGCTAGGCGCACAGGAACCCCATGAGCTGGTTGCTGCCCTTCACTACACCTGGGTTGTATTCAAAGGAATCATCTACTTGCCCCATACTTAGTTGGGTACTCTAGTGAAAATCTCTCAGGCCCATTTGCCCAGGCCACCACAGTCATTCCTAGTCTGAGATCTTGCCTCCAGTCCTCTCTGAGCTCAGAACCCCAAACCTGTTTAGAGTTTCTGTTGTTTTGCCCCTTGCGAGTTCTACTGGAGAGCAGCTCAAGTCCCCTCTGCATTTAGAATTCTAAAACTAATCCGGGAGTTCTGTTCTTCCTTTCTTTCATGTCCGGGGGGAAGCAGGGTGAAATGTTACTCTCTTAGAACCAAGTAGAACCTAGCCAAGACCAGAGAAACTGGGGATGGCAGATAGAGGAAGAGGTGGGATGGGAGAAGGGAGGGAATAGAAATAAACAAGAAACAAATGCAGGAATGAACAAAATAAAGTTTTAAATGGCTTCCCATGCCTTTATCCATGGCAAAATTCTAGAAGGGTCCATTTAATGAATCTTTACCCACTTGGGAAAGCAGTGATCACTGGGAGTCAGCAAGAATTCACCAGCTAAGTTAATCTTATTCTTTTTCGGTGATTTACAAATCTGAAAGATCAAGGCATGCTGAAGGCAGTGTTACTGGATTTCAGCAAGGCAGGTGGCAAAGCAGTGGTCACTGGGGGTCAGCAAGAATCCTTAGCATTATTAGGTACTTTTACATCTGTTATTTCATTTAATCCTAAAAATAACCCAATGAGTGGAAGAAATTTAAATATATACTGAATGTCAATTACAGCCCTTGTATAGCTGAAGAAACTGAATTGTAGGCAGATATTACAGTTTCTCTAAGGTTATATGGCTGGTGTATTAGTTATGTCTATGCAAATAATCTATAACCAATCTATAACTCAAATTGAGGTGAGTTTATTATGAGCCAAATGAGAGGACCATAAAGCCTGGGAGAGTCTTTCCACAGAGGAACAGAGCACTCCAAAGAAGTGGGGGTATACAGAGTGGTTCTACACTGTCAAAAAGTATGTATCACATGTGATTGAAATGTCTCTTTTACATTAGTCACAAGATTACCCTGTCTGGCACAGTGATTGATGGACACAGCAGGTAGTAGATCTGCTGTCTTGGTGGGCACAGCAGGAAGCAGGTCTGTTGTCTTGCGCTGGGTGGTCACAGGGTGAATGCAGCAATTAATTCCTAGCCTAGGGAGAGATGCTGATCCTTAGGGAAATGCTAATGTGGGGGAAGTTGGACCTTTATCTTATGGCCATTTGTTCTTGCCTTTGGGACATAGCAAATGCTTAAAGTAGATATACAATGCAAGTTCAACAGCCATGTCAGGCCCTTTTGGGGGAAAAAAAAAATACCTTTAGGCCGAATCAGCTTTATACTAAATGGCTTCCTCATATACTCCAATATAGCCTATTGCTTGCCATTTTTATCAGTTAGTACCCTCTCAGTTGCAAATGATACCTGAATCCTACTCAAACAATGTTTTAACTATTTATTGCTGTGTAATATATGACTCCATAACTTAGAGGCTTAAAACAAGCATTCTATTTATCTGCAATGTAACAGGGCTCAGTGGAGAAAGCTTATCACTTGGGGCTGGAGCATCTATCCAAGATGGCTCACTCACATGGCTGGCAAGTTTGTGCTGGCCTTCAGCTAGGAGCTTCAGTTCTTACTGTCAGCTGGTGTGATGGTTAATGTTATGAGTCAACATGACTGGGCTAAGGGATGTCCAGATAAGTGGTAAAATATTATTTCTAGACGTGTCTATGAGAGTGTTTCTGGCAGAGATTAGCATTTGAACTGGTAGACTGAGTAAAGAAGATCTGCCCTCACCAAGGTGGGAGGGCATCGTTCCATCCACTGAGGGCCTGAGTAGAACAAAAAGGTAGAGGAAGGGCAAATTTGCTCTTGGTTTGAGCTGGGACATCCATCTTCTCCTGCCCTTGGATATTGGCACTCCTGGTTCTTGGGCCTTCAGACTCAGACTGGGACTTATACCCTTGGCTCCTCTGCTTCTCCAGTCTTTGAGTTTGGATTGGGGCTACACCACCAGCTTTCCTGAGCCTCTAGCTTACAGATGGCAGATCATGGGACTTCTCAGCCTCCATAATCACGTGAGCCAATCCCTCGTAATAAATTTCTTTCTGTATTTCTCTATATATCCTGTTGGTTCTGTTTACCTGGAGAACGCTGACTAACACTGCTAGGTTCCTCAGTTCTCTTCCCTATGGCTCTTCCACATGGTTAGCTTGGGCTTCCTCACAGCATGATAGTCTCAGGATAGTTGGACTTCTTTTACAGTGGCTGGTTTCCAAGAGTGCAATAGCTGAAATCCTAAGGCTTAGGCCCAGAATTTTCACACTGTCATTTTCACATTGGTTAAAGTAAGGCAGAGGGCCAGCCCAGATTCAAGGAGTGAGACTACACAAGGTATAAATACTGGGAGGCGTGGTTCATTGAGAGTTATTAAAGTATTAGTCTAACCTGGGCTAGGGGTTTTATTGGGTCACATTACTGGCAGGTCCAAGAAGTATAGCTGACTTAAGCATGTCAGTAACAAGCCACTCAAGTGAGGTCAACAGGAATATGCTTCTCTTTGCCTCTCACCTCTGCTTCCTCTGTGTCAACACTATTCTCAGGCAGAGTCCTTGCTAATGGAGGCAAGATGGCCATAGTATTTCTGACTTTCAAGGATTCACGTGGGATCCTGTATCCATCCATCCATGCACCTATCCTGTGACTGGGAGGATGGAATATGCTAATTGTTAGTCTGGGTCATGTGCTCACTTATCATGTGCACATGTTAATGATTAGCGATGTACCCCACAGTGTTTCCCAGCTCTCTTCTCCATTGACTGAGAGTCTGAAAAAGCCAAATACTCAATTTCTCAGCTTCCCTTCCAGCTAGGGGTGTCATGTGGTTGAGACTGGCCAATGAAGTGAAAGGGGAGGTGATCTTTCAGACCTCCAGGGGTTTTTGTTGAGAGTTTAGCTAAGCTACTCCATGGTATTGTTACTTCGGCATCCGTTTTGCTTGGCCAAGCGATCTTCAGGGGCCTTAAAACTAGCAGTAGCCCCTCGTGCAAACTCATGCCCTAGATAACAGCCCACAGAGTCACAAGTAAATGTAAGTTCCTGTTATGACTTCCCCAACAGCCTTTCTGATATCGTCTCCCTCACCTCCCAGGGCCTTCCCCTTGTGTCCTCCCCATTAGACAAGACCCCTGTGGACCTTGCCAAAACTCTGCTCTTTTTGGTTTGAACTGAACAGATTAGCCTTAGCCTACGAGCCCCAAGCACTCCACCCACAGATCCTGATAAATGCATGTTCCCCAGGTCCTGCCCGTCTCTCTGCCGGCACCCTGCCTGGACTTTCCCGTGTGGCCCCTGGAGAATGCACTGTACTTCCTCCAGTACCTGTGAGTAATAAGCCTCTCATTTCAGTTCCTCTTGTGGCCTTTTGCTGAACCCCAACTCACCATCCAGCATCCCAGGGGTCTATGTAATAAACATGAATTTAACAATGTCATCATAGTTTTCTTCCCTGATTAAAGGAGAAACTAGTCTTCCTATACGTATACTCTCCACCCCATCCAGCAACTTCCTCCTTTGACACTAATTAGTGGGAATGAAAAGACTGGAGTTTGACAATGAGGAGAAGGCCAAGAGAATCTCAGAGATGCAGACCTAGAGTCTGACATTGTTCAACCTCTAGCCTAATCCAGAAACCTTCTACACCTCTAATAAACAGCTCTATAGTTTAAAGTCACTTATAATTGACTTTTCCCTTGCATCATAATTAAACCCCATTCCTGGGGCTTGGGGAGGTGGGTTCAGGCTTGCTGAACCATTTGGACTGAGCATGTAGAAGGCCTGGTTCCCAAAAGAAACTAGTACTGTTGCCAGAAGAAGAGGGGACAAGTAGATCCTGGGCAGGTGAAAAATGTCCCTTTTGGCTGGTAAGTCCTGGGTCTAGAATCAGGTCTCAGACTGGTCTGCCCTCAGAGTCCCATGAAATCAGCATTATTATACTCAGCTTGCACATGAAGAAACAGAAGCAGAAGAAGATTCATAGGCTTTTTCGTTGTCACTCAACTAGTTAGTGGCAGATCTGGGACCACCACCCAGTTTCTTGGATTTTGATTTTATTGCTCCTTCCATGAAGCAGCACAAAGCAATAGGGATAACTAATTAACTTGAAAGACAATTAAACTCCAAAGGATTTTGACAGGATGAAACAATAGGCTAAATCTTAGCAGATATGAGAGAAAAAGACTTAGGGATATTAACTGACTGTAAAGTCAACATGAATCAATAGGGCAACCTGACAGCCACAAACTCCATGTGAAGGATGGATATTCAATTATTATCCTTTGGTTACTATATTAATTGTCTATAGCTGCATAACCAATTATACTCACAATTTAGCAGCTTAAAACAGTGTTTATTATCTCATAGTTTCTGTGAGTCAGGAATTTAGGACTGGTTTTGCTGGGTATTTCTGGCTCAGGGTCTCTCATGAGGTTGTAGCAAAACTTTTGGCCAGGGCTATGGTCACTTGAAGGCTTGAATGAGGCTGGAGAATCCACTTCCAAGATTGCTCACATAGCTGGACGTCTCAGGTCCTCACCACATGGGCCTCCTTCACAGGGCGTTTTGAGTTTCCTCATGACTTGGAAGCTGGCTTTCCCCAGAACAAGTGATCCAAGAGGGAGAGAACAAGCAGGAAACTGCAGCGTCTATGAACTAGTCTCCAGAGTGATATTCGGTCGCTTCTACTTTTTTTCTATTCATTAGAAGCAAGTCACAAGTCCAGCTCATGCTCAAGGGGAGGGTTCCAACTTTTCAAGGCAGTGTCAAAGAACCTGTGGGCATGTTTAAAGCACCCACCGTTATCATTGTCAAGACCAACACGAGGCATTTTACATGATCTGGGCACTGAAATTTAAGAGAAATATATAACCCTGTTATTTTTCTTCATTATACATCCTAGTTGTGATCTTTTTGTGTGGTTATCTATATGATATCTGCCTCTCCTCCTGGATTGCAAACTCGATTGGGGCAGGAAAGTAATCTGTTTTTCTCACCATCTTCTTCCCAAGGTCTAGTTTACTGCTTGACACAAAAAAAGTGCACAATAAACATTTGTTGAATGTTGAGAAAGTTCACCGGACAAAAGTCCAAGGGGATTTAATCTCCATGCCACGTGATAAATAGTGGGAGTAAATTGAGACTTAGCCTGAGAATAAAAGACTCACTGGGGAACATGAGAGCTCTTTTCAAACCTGCGAAATGGAAGTGATTCATTATGGACACCCCACGGGTGGGAGTTGCCATCAGCTGGTGGTGGCTCCAAGGCGGCAGATTTTACTTAACTTTAAGGAACAACTTTGTAACAAGTAGGCACATTTTACAATGGAATAGAGTGCTTAAGGAGGCAGTAAATTGTTTGAGTGCCTGCTGGAAAATCAGTTACTGGGAATATTATGGAAATGATGAATGTATTAGACAGAGGTTGGAATCAGATGACTTTTATGGAACTCTGAGATTATGAGATTCTGTGAACTCAGATTTATACTATTGACCTAAGTTTAAAATGTCAAAACAAACAAACAAAAAACTCAGCTGATTCCCTGTGGTAGGCATCAGTAGCTTTATTTATCCAGCATGAGTTCCCAATTTCTTTTGTAAATGTAACCTCTTTTTGTTTTGAGGGACTGCTCCTGCTGCCAACCTTGTGATTTTAGTGGGTGCTGCTAATCAGAAAACCTTTCCTCTTCCCTCCAACTAAAGTAGACATGTGACCCCACAGATCCATCAGAATGTTCCCTGGGAATTTCCTAATTGAAACTAAGGAAGCAAGTTCTGTGATCTCTAGTGTCAGAGTGGGGAGGATGCAAGCTTGAGAGATGCTGGCAGATGTAGTCCAGCTTCACGAATGAGATGAACCCAGAGAGAAGGAAAGAGACGCAGATGGAGAGTGAGATGAACTTTGAGCTCCTGCTGCCAAATGTTTTTGAGACTCCATATCATTCCTGCCTTTCTGTGGTTTGTTTTCATGAGCCAGTAAAGTCTCTATTTTGCCCATAAAAGTTCAAACTGCATTTTGGTCACTGGCGATCAAAATCCTGACCAGCCGCCTCCCCTCTCCTGCCTTCTTTATTCCTGTTAATGATACTCTTACTTATTAAGCTGTGAAACTGCCAAGACTTCTTTTCCTTGCCTCTACAAGCCCCATCAGTACCATGTCCTGTGAATTCATCCTTCACCCAGCCGTGAAGCTAACTGTCCATAAACACTGCTTTGGACAAGTTACTTGCTCCAAAACCTCCAAGAATATACCTTATTCAAATTCTGCTCCAACTACGGAATGATAGAGTGAAAGTTTTCACAGGATGTCATCAAACTATTTTACTAAGTTTTTCTAATATACGAGGAGTTTCCTCGTCCTTGGATGTCCTTCTGCCCACTGCCTACATGAATCTCACACTTCCTTCCAAGCCAGGGTTAGGTCCCACCTTCTTTATAAGCATCCACCCCAAGTCAAAATAATCTCTTCTCCTTCTGGACTTTTGAAATATTTTGTCTCCTCCAGTCGGATTATATCCAATTTAATTATATACAAATCTTCTATTATTGTCTTTTTTTTTTTAAACTGAAGCGTGAACGCTCTTTTCTGTTATCCAAGACTGCTAATAGCTCCCTTCATGAAAGGAGATGAAGCAAGAAGTCATTCACTTTATTTTTTAAATTTGTTTTTATATATTTTTAAGATTGACCCTGAACTAACACGTGTTGACAATCTTCCTATTTTTTTCTCCCCAAAGCCCCAGTACATAGTTGTATATCCTAGTTGTAAGTCCTTCTAGTTCTTCTCTGTGGGCTGCGGCCACAGCATGGCTTGATGAGTGGTGTGTAGGTCCACGCCCAGGATCCGAACCAGCAAACCCCAGGCCACTGAAGCAGAGCACGCCGACTTAACCACTATGCCACTGGGCTGGCCCCTGTTGTCTTTGTCTTTGTGTCCTATTTCTGTAATTACCTTGAGAGCTCCAAACACGAGGGTGGTGCCTTATGCATCCCTGCACCGCCCCCCACAATTGCTAATAGGGCACCACATTGCTCACAATAAGCTCATTCATTCATTTAGCAAATATTTGTTGGGTATCTGCTACGGGTCAGGAACTATTCTCAGCTCTGGAGACGTAAATGTACATAAAACAGGTGGAAAAATTCTCCCCTTGGTAAACTTACATGTTAGTAGAACAGAAACAGAAGATAAGTTCTCATGAACAATTACGTTAAAAATTGTAACTATGGGGACTGGCCAGGTGGCACAGTGGTTAAGTTCACATGCTCCGCTTCGCTGGCCCAAGGTTCGTGGGTTCAGATCCTGGATGTAGACTTTCATACTGTTACAGGCTCTGAACATCAGCCCTGATATCAGTTCCCCCACATTGAACCCAGCGTATATGGGGTTAAAAGTAAAACCCACCACCCCATTTCCTGCTTCTCTAGCTCCACTCACATGTAAATACCTGTTTCTTTAAACTTTGTCTCTTGGAGCTTTACAACTAAATGGGAGTTACAAATTGTGAAAAGCCCAGGTGGCCTGGAGTTGGAGGCACACTGAAGTTTAGCTAATCATGTGTCCTTGAAGTTTGCCAGGAAAGCCGCTGTCTCAAGAATATCAAGGAGCGGAGGCTTCCCAGACCTCAACTCCTCACTGTCGGGCGCTCGAACCTGCCTCAAACAGGAGGACGAGACGACGGCGAAGGACGCCCACCTGCCATCCTCCTATCTCACCCACCCTCCCGCCTTGATGCAAGCAGCCTCTCAAGGCCAAACGCAGGCTGGTGGGAAAATGCTGAACTGCACAAGCTACATGCGCCCCCTCCCCTACCCAAAACCCCAAATAAAAATCCCTACCCATTCCTCATCGGGGAGATAGCAATTTTTGAGGCATGAGCCCTTGCTTTGCTCCCTGTGCCTGGCATAGTAAAAACCTTTCCTCTTCCACTCAAGACTCTGTTCTCGTTATTTGGATTGGCATCGGGTTCAGAGACCAAACTTTCGGTTGACAATACCACTTATCAAGCCCTGCTGTGGCAGCATCCCATGTACAAAATAGAGGAAGATTAGCACAAATGTTAGCCCAGAGTGACTCTTCCTCACCAAAAAAAAAAAAAAAAAAAGAAAGAAAGAAAGAAAAGAAAAAAGTAACTGTGTTTATTTGAGCTATAATCAATAATTATATACAACATATGTAAATAAATATAATAAATAACTGAAGTTGTAGTATGTTAAACAGTGGTAAGTGCTGTGGAAAAACAAAGCAGGGATTGGATTGGGCAGGGTGGGGAGTGTTACAAGTGCCCAATAAATATGTATATTGATTGATCTTTTCCCCTCAGATTTATTTAAATTACTTTACCAACCTCTCAAATTTATTTGAAGTTGAACCTCCCTTTCCATAACACCGTGGAATTGGTTCATTTTCAAATGTTTCCTCTATTCATTTTAAACTTATTTTTTAAAGCTATAGTGAATCATTTCTTTGACATTTTATTAAACGCATCCTTAAAGATGGCCCTAAAGTTCCAAAGAGCCAGGGTGGCAAATCTGAACGCTCTCGGGACCAGGCTGTCGGGGAACAAGGAGTAGGGGGGAGATTTATTTTGTTGCCAGGCAGGATTCTAGGCCCAGTATTTTCCAAGTGAAACCAGAAATCAGGTGTTTAAATCTGTCAGCTAATCACATTTTAAAACATATTGTGCGGGCCAAGCAGGACAACTCTCTTCGGAGTCTGGCCTACAGGCTCCCCACTGGTAACTTCTGCTTGGAGAACATTGCCTCCCCTCACCACTTCCACATCAATCATTCCTGCTTTTCTGGGACACTTGCCTCAGTCAAAACGCTAGATTCGGTCAGTATTATTATGCACGCATCTGGCATTAACTTGCAGTAACTCATATATGGACATACTAGCTAGAATAACTTAACCAACTTGTGTTTTCTGTTAACACGTTTCGTATTCCTCAGTCCAATTCCTTTTCACGGAATTAAAGAGTCAGAAGGGAGCTTGCAGGAGCGGGGCTGGGGACTGGGGTAGGGTGTGGGGGTGTCCTCCCTTTCAGCCCCCCACCTTTCTTTGGCATCCTTGCAGGTGGTCATTCAGGCTCATCATGAGCGTTGCCACAGGCAGGCAGCTCTGTTGGTAGCAGCCCGCCCACAGTGGGTCCACCCCTGAACAGGTCTCTGTGTATCACTTGCAACTCACAGGCAGTGATCTTGAGCTTGTTCTGAGCAGCACAAAATAAGTCTACTCTCAGTCAGAATCACAAAGAAAAAATTGGATGGTGCCTGCCAGGGGCTGGCGGGAGCAGGGAATGAGGAGTTAGTGTTTAAGGAGTATACAGTTTCATTTTGGGAAGGTAAAATTCTAGAGATGGATGGTGGTGATGGTTGCACAACAATGTGAATGCACTTAATGCCGCAGAACTGCACACTTAAAAACGGTTAAAATGGTAAATTTTGTGGTATGTATATGTCACCACAATAAAAACAAATGGCTGCTATGAATGAGCAAAATAGGCTCCTATCCACGTGATGCTCTTTCGGAGTTCAGTAAGTTATTTTATCTGAGACCTGCCCTATTACAATGCTAATACTCCTAAAATAAAATAAAATGAAATGAAATAAAATAAAATTTAAAAAATACTCTCTCTTTCATGTACCATGATGATCTGTAAATGATCGACAAGTAATGAGATACCAGACCTGGGAAAGTAGGTTTGTAGTGGTGCCATGTTTCAGATGCAAGACAGGAAAACAGGAAAAGCAGAAGCATGGACTAGAGGAAGGAGAAAAGGGGAAGAAGTGAATTGGCCAGGTGTGTGAGAGGCTGGGGAATTTAGCTCACACTGAGGTAGAAAGAGGCTTATAAGAGTTCACTGGGGCAAGTTTCTTAGGAGCAAAGGATGCAAGATAAAGGGAGAGGACAGAGAAGCTGGACTTGTTAGAAAGACCAGACCTAGGAGTGGGAGTCAGATTAGTCAGGACAGCCTTGGAGAGATGCAATTTGCAACCATGAAAATCAGCCTTTATAAACTAAACCAAATCAGACTGGACTAGTGAAGGGAGCCATGCAGCTATAATTCTCTCCTGCATGCCATACGGAGCCAGGAGTTCCTCATTCTGTAGCAAAGTTGCTGTGCATATGCTGATGTAGCATGCTATTATGAAAAACTAGGGCACCAGAAAGATGTATGGGGGAAAGGCTAAGGTTTAAATCTCAATATAATAGGGCCCCCTAAAGAGAGTTTCATAAAAGGATGCTATAGGGAACTGTGTCAATCTAAGGTGTTTGTCAGAGTTCTGGCAGGAAACAGATGGTATATTAATCTGCCATGTGAGGATTAAGAGAATCAACAGGGGACTAACAATACTGGAAAGCCATTATTACCGCTAGGCCATTATTACCGAAGGGCAGAGAAGGAGTGGTGTTAGTGGATACCAGTAGGAGAGGGGCCAGCAGGCAGGCTGTGGCTGTGGGTAGAGGAACATCCCAGCTGCTAAACCAGAGCCTGGCAAAGAGAGAACTGGGGGAGTAAATACCCTGACTTCTCTCTCCTCCCATCCTCCAACACCACTGGCTGAACCAAATGGTAAGTGAGGGCATGCAGGCAGATGTGTTGCAGCTTGTAGAGAACGGAATTCCAGGACCTACCTACATCAGGAGAGTGAACGGGAAGAATGGATCTGGAGGGGCAAATGGAGACTGTCCAACATAATATTAACATAACAAGGTATTTAAGATGCCAGAAGCCCGGCTGTCTGCATTTGAATGCAGGCACCACCACTTAGTAGTGATATGACCTTATCAAGTGATTTATCCTCTCTAAGAAGCGACAGATACAGCTTACCGGCTGATCCAACAGTCGTTTCCAACTCCCTTCTTCCTTGCTGCCTTCTACTATAGCCTGGAAAAGTTAAACACCCACTTTCCCACGCTCCTTTCCGGCCAAAAGTGGTTGAGTGAAACAGTTCTGGCTAATGGGACGTAAGTAGAAGTGAAGGGCAAATTTCTGGGAATGTTTTTGCTTTTCTTTTAAAAGGGCAGATGGAACCAGTGCCCCAGCTTCCTTCCCTATCCGCATTCTTCTTACTGAACAGACATGATGTCTGGAACTGGGGTAATCATCTTGTGACCATGAGGGAAAGGTCTAAATAACCTCTAAGACACTGGTCTTGGCATCATTGAACCATGAGCCAGCAGCTACTTATCTCTGAATTGCTTGTTATTAGAGAGAGAGAGAGAGAAAGAGAGCGAAAGCGAGAGAGAGAGAACTTTATTTAAGCCACTGTTACTTGGGCTTTCTGCTTTTTGAAGCTGAAAGCATTTCCAACTCATACACTAAGGCTCAGTTTCCTAATTTTAAAAAGAACTATTTCAGAGCATTATTGTAAAGATCAAGAAAGGTAACAATAACTAACATTAGTATAGCACTTGGGTTGTACCAGGCCTTGTTTTGAGCACTTTACATATGTGAACTCTTTAAAACCTCACAAGAACTCTATGTGGTAGGCATTATTGTTATCTCCATTTTAGAGATAAGGAGAGAGAAATTCAGTCATTTGACCAAAGTCACATAACTTGTAAATGGCAGAGCCGGTATTGGAACCCAGGTCGCCTGACCCCAGGATCTGTCCACTTACAAAGCATTTAGCACGGTAGCACGAACTAAACCTCCACAACATGTCACCAATAGTACATGGTGATGGCCAGGTGCCACAGGAATGCCCAGAAAGGATGCAAGGGCACTTCTGTTTGGTGACTTGGAGAGTGATTATTTTCCAAAGTCTACTTTGAAAATGAAACTATGCACCTGGAGTAAGATCTCTTAGAACATCAAGTGAAAAACTCAAGGAGAGGAAAGGCTCAAGATGGGCAAATCAGGAGTTCTGGGGTCCATCGATGACGTTTCAGAAGCTACCCCATAACTCTTTTCCTTGGGTCTCTTCTCACCTTGAGTCTCCATTTCCCAGTGTCTACACTCCCATCTTCCTGGAGCCAGGATTTTTCTCCCCTTCCCCTTCTAAACTTGACTCTCCGAGAACCGGAAACATGTCTTTCTTCCTCTTTTTTGGATCAAAACATATCAAGCATTTAATATCAAATTTGGCCAGTAGGTGTCAGCACCAACCACAAAATGAGCTTAGGCCGTCTTTGTATTTAAACTCAAAGATTCAAATTATGTAAAACAAATTGGTTTCCTACTTTATTAATGCTTAGGAGGCTGTAATTCCATTTCAAACTTCCGTTTTGCTGAACATATAGAAATTACGTTTTAAACATTAAAAAAATGTAGGGAAAAGTTTGAGGATAGGAGCTGCTTGCTTGATGAAAAGATTACAAAAATAATTTTCATATAAAATCATTCATTCTTTGACCCATCAGTCACTTTTAAACAACCCTACTCTGTGTATTCAATGATAAAGAAGAAGTCAAGAGTCCTGTAGGGTAGAATCTTGCGTGCTATAGGATACTGAAGTTTAAAATGAGGTATTCTGACTGCTGGTGCTCTTTTTGGTAGATGTTTGCCTTAGTTCTGGTGTCCTCCCCCCACCCCCTCCATCTGTAAGTATTCTGCACAACACACAAGTGTGTCCCATTTTAGAAAATGGAGCACGTGAAAATCCGGTGTACTAAACAGCTCAGTGTCATTGGACTAATATATCCACTGAGCACCTAGCTTCTGTTCCTTAATGACAGCTTGAGCAGATCCCAAAGCTTCCTAGTCCCACTCGGGTATTAAAAAGTCTAGGCTAGCCCAGTCCAATGCAATGAGAAGTTTCAGTTTCACATCCAACTCAATGCTCACCTCTGTCCCACTTCCCTAGCTTAGGTATGACTCAGGGGCCCACACCAGGTAGGGGGGACACGGTCTACTCTCACTCTTTCCCACTCTGCTTCTGCGTTCGCTAGGGCTGGAGAAGGCAGAGGAGCGACTGAAGAAAGAAGACAAAACCTCTGTAGGGAAAGAGGCTCTGCATGTTTTCTGTACTGCATAGATGCTGCACACATCAGCCAGAACTTAGCACATCTAGGTGCAGGGGGATGGGAAACGGAGTCTATTCTGAATGACCGTGCACCCAAGGCCGGGTGACCACTTCCAGCATAACCTTTTCTGGCCAGCCCCTTCTGGGCCGGGGTCCTCTCACCAGCAGGCAGCTGCTTACTCAGTGCTTACCAGCGAGAAGGCTCAAGCTCTGCTCATTTTTGTGGAGTCAGTTGCATCAAATGAAATGCAGATCCTTGCTTGAGAAGCCTGAGCACCTCTCCTCTCGGGTATTTTTACTACTCTGGGAATATTTCAACTCTTGATTTAGGTTGTGGGGAATGATGACATAACAGCAGCAGGACCTATTGGGTTCCCCTTAGTCCTAAGGATGTGCTTAGCACCTGTTTCCTCCAGCTTTATGGCTTTATTGACAATTCCTAGAAAACAGCGTAAGTTCCATTTGATATCCTGTGACCCAAGGTCTATAGGTAACTATCAGATGTGGAAATAAATGAAGACCAACCAAATGAGCAAAGCAAAGGCTCTTTATTCAGAGCCGGCTTTAGTAACGGAGTCAGCCACCATCATTTGGTACTTTGGCAGAGACTCAAAGGCAGGCAGAGGAGTGGGAAAGGTTTGTAGTGGAAAAAAAGGAGGTATCCAGGTGTTCTCTGATTGAAGGCTGTTGGCATGAGGAAGCTGCAGGCTGGCTAACTAGAAGAAGAACATCTTATTTCTTGGTTAGGGGTGCATATTTGTTTTTTTCTGATTGGTCCTAAATTAGACATGGGGATAAAAATTAGGGAAGCTGTCAGTTATTAATTAACTCTTGGCCGTTTTGGGCTGATTGTTACAGAGGTTATTGCTTAGCTTCCTGGATTGTCACTACAGATAGCAAACTGGCTTCTTGCAAATCTGACTTATAGCAGGCTGGGTTCTTAGGCTGTTTATTATAGATAAGGAGTTGGTTTCTTGGGCAGGTTGCTGCAGGTGTGGGTCAAAGTTCTCATCTTTTTTTTTTTTTTTCTTTTTGGTGAGGAAGATTTTCCCTGAGCTAACATCCACTGCCAATCTTCCTATACTTTGTATGTGGGATCCCTCCACAGCATGGCTGATGAGCGGAGTAGGTCCATGCCAGGGATCCGAATCCATAAACCTGGGCTGCTGAAGTGGAGCACATGGAACTTTAACCACTTAAACTTCCGGCCCCTCAAAGTTCTGTTTTTACATATGGCTTTGCCATTTGCATGTTCATATATTCAGTCTCTTGGTAGCAAGGAGTAAACTTTCCTTCGCTTTATTAGCTGTGAGAGTACCTCACGTTTATACCATCTTTTACAAGTTATAATGTGAATTTATGTGTATCTCCCAGAGTAACAAGTCTAAACATCCTGCAGAGCATTGTA
The DNA here is from genome assembly GCF_041296265.1 of Equus caballus. Lineage (NCBI taxonomy): Eukaryota > Metazoa > Chordata > Mammalia > Perissodactyla > Equidae > Equus > Equus caballus. The sequence continues at coordinate 36,099,825 of NC_091684.1, forward strand.
ATCTTCACTGTGAAGCTGAGAAATAGGCTCAGAAAGGTTAAATTGATGGGGATCAAGGCTGCCCCAGGGAGAGAAGCCCAAGGTGACCTGTCCTACATACTGATCTATATCATCCTCCAGGAAGCATAGGACGTGCTGATTTAATCCGATCTGATTCTTATCTGAAGTTATAGGACCACCCAATAACCAGACCCCACCTGCACCCATACCATTTTAACGATTTTTTTCATCATCTTTCCTTTGTCTTATAAAGAAATAACTCACATACCCACGCCTTTTATAGCTCTAACCCTCAACACGTTGCAGCTCTTACTGCTCATGGGTCCTGTGCCATGCTATTCCGTGCTATCCTCTGAATAAAAGAGCACTACTGCCAGATCTTGAGAGTCCAAGATATCTTTCTTTCGACTCCTCGACTCACGGAGCCCGCATCAAAATGACTTTGCACTGTCACAAAGCTGCTCCTTAGAGCCAAGTAGTGTGGTAACCATGCATCCTGATTTTCCTGACTGTTCCTCTTTTGTCCATGTAACCATGGGCCCTTCTAGGAGCAGTTCAAACTGACCCCATCTTATCAACAGAGTGATGAAGAGTTGGTTTTCAGGGACAATGAGAAAAAATAAAAGCCAGTCATGTAACCAGAGCATGGACAGGGGAGAAAATCTTGACCTGAAATAATACCTGGAACCAAGGTTCTCCCCCCATGGAACCAAAGGACCAGTATACAACCAGAACTTGAAAGTCGGGCTCTTACCAGAAGAGAAGGGTCCGTTGTCCAGGAAGATCCAGTGTTAGAGCTCCTCCCACACGTTGCCAGAAATGTTTAAAACCCTCCAACGGAAGCTGCCCTGCCAGCATTTCTGTGTACCAGCCTGTTCTCCCTAACCTCTTCAATTTCGCCCCAAGCCCTGAATCGGGTAGATTTGAGTGTTGCCTCCTGTCACCTTGCTAGTTGACCTCACAATAAAGCCTTTTCTTTTCTCAAAAGCTGATGGTGTAGTTATTGGATTTTTATGCACATCAGGCAGAGAACCCCTTTTTGTGCGGTAACATCCTGAGCACCCCCCCCCCCCCCCCAGTAAGCACCTCCTTTTACTCTCAAAAGTGCCCTGGTTTGAACAATAAATCATCTGATGACCTTATCTGACCAAGCAGGGACTTGAACTTATGACTTCTGAGTTCCAAGCCCACTGCTCTGTTTACTGACTTTATTAGTCCCTGGCTGCCTCGTCACCATCTCTCCCACCTCCAGGCCTTTGCCAGAGTGTGCCAGTGAGCGGACTCCAGTCCAGTGATTTGTTTAAACAAAAGTTCTCTTTGAAATCTGCCGCATTGCCAACTGGTTGATGAAGGGAAATCACAAAAGCTTTCTGTTAAGAGATAATTAGCAAAATGAAAATAGAAATATGAAAATAAGACTTGGCATTTAATAGTTCAGTGTCCCTTAAGGAGGTCCCATTAAGCATCCGCAGCTGCTTGGTTGTTTGAAATAAACACAAGAAGAGGACGATGTGCATTTGCGTCAATGTTTAATGTCTCACCCAGGGCAGTTTTTACTAAACCAAGACCCCTGAACTTCTAAAGCTCACTGAATCCTTTAAAATTACAAAAATTGTGTAAATGAACCAATTACAAACCCATTCAAGGTTATTTCCCTTCAACAGAACTTGGAGCAGAATGTCAGTTTATTTTCTGCAGTCAATTAATTCTGCCTTTCTTAAGCAGAATGTCTGATTGCCTTAAGCAACCCTACAGGGAGGCTTTTTTTTTCCTAGAACAAAAAATCCTCTGCATGGTTTATGTTAATGCAAACCTGCAGGTGGCAAATGACTGCTCTTTGGCATGAAAGCAACTGGCTACTTTGAGACTATTCAGATGCAATAGGGCTCTTGATTTGCAAGAAAGGAAACAATGCAGCAAGAATAAATTGGTCACCCTGTGGTCCCTTTGTGAACCTTGGGTTCTTGATCCCAGCCAGTCTCACAGCCCTTAGCCATCTCCCCATCCCATCCCACTCCCCCTTCACCTCTCTGCTGTGATCCTTGAAGTGATAAACTCCTCTGGGAAGGAGGATCCTTTAAATCAGTGTCAAACCACCCCCACTCCCAAAACTTTTCAAAAATCATTCAACTCAGGAATTTTTCACAGCATGAAACGAACCTCTTGGAGCTCAACTTTAATTTTACATCACTGTCGGGATTGCAAGAGACGATCTGGTGCGTTCTCCTAATCTCTGGCAAGGAAGATACTAAAGGTGGTACACCCATTTTATTGATGAGTTATCTGAGTCTTTGTAGATGAGATGAGTGGCAAAGCTTGGACTAGAACCCCAATCTCCTAGGGCAGTATTTGCTCCACTGCACCCCTATAACCACGGGCCCTTTTACAGCCGTTCAAACAGATCTCATCTCTTATCAACAAAGTGATTAAGGATTACCTTTCAGAAAAACTGCAAATTCACGGAGCACAAAAGAAATCATGACCTGAAAGGAACACAGAACTGTGGAGTATCAGAATTGGCCACCTCAAAATGTGTTTCTTTGGCTTGATTAGTTTTAAGAACAAAAGACTCTGAAAGAAACTTTGACCTTCCCCCAACTGCCTAAAAGAATTTAAAATAAGAGGTTTGTCCCCAGGACAGGCAATCATCATAGATAACTCTGGGTATCGCTAGAGTGTGAGGGTCCTTGCTAAGCCCATCCTTATCAAAGTTCTGTCTAGCAAACATTTGCTTCTCCATTTCCATGTGAATTGCCTTCCTCCCCTCTGAAGCCCCAAGCCACTACCCCAACATCCTCCTTTCTCTTTGGCTGAAGATGGCATTTAAGGTGGAGGCTTTGGCCATTCTGGCGAGTTGCTCAGTTTTCCTGGGTTTCTCCCATGTATACAAGTTATAAAGCTTTGTTTGATTTTCGCCTGTTGTTCTGTCTTACGTCAATTTAATTCGTAGACAAGCCAGAAGGACCTGGAGGGTAGATTCGTCTTCTTCCCCTACAGAACCAAAGATCCTGCTTCCTATGGAACCCAAGGACGGGACACAACTGGAACCTGGAAGATGGACTCTTACCAGAAGCGAGGGGTCCCTCATTCAGGAAGATTTCATGTTAAAATTCCCCACCTCATGCAAAAATGTTTAGAACCCTGTCATAAATGTTTAACACCTTACTATAAATGCTTGAAGCCCACCAATCCAGACCAGTCCCACCAGCGTTTCAACGTGCCAGCCTGTTCTCCCTAACCTCTTAAATTTTGCCCCAAATCCTGAATCAGGGAGACAGATCTGAGGGCACATGACCCCTTGCCTCCCTGCAGATTGATCTCACAGAATAAAAGCTGATATTTTTTCCCAAAGGATGATGCTGTAATTAATTGACTATTTTATGCGCATTGGGCAGAAAACCCCAATTTTGTGCAGTAACAGTCCCTTTGCCACTAGCTAAAGGGTGTAGAGACAGGCTAGCTCTAGCTTGCAAACAGCATAATGTTCTGAAGGTTCATTTGTGTGTCCCTTGTTTGGAACTTGGGGCACATTTTCTCCCGGAATATGTTTGTTTAAATGTTGACTGGGTTCTCTACCCAGTTAAAAACTTACTTTAACCCATATCACTGTTGCAATCCTTGAAGCAGCCCTAAAACTCAGCTGCTGGTCCTGACGCTCGTCCCTAAGTCTTGCTCTTTCTGAGGGCTAATCCTCAAGGTCTTGGGGATCCCCAAATGGGCCAGGATGTAGGGAAAGAGAATGAGGCTGATGGAGGAACCAAGATTGGGGCATCTCTTGGAGGCATAGGGGAAGACTAGCAGAGAAGGAGTCAGTTTGGGAGCTTTGTCCACTGTAGAAGGGGGATAGGGAGAAGAAACTTCAAGGATGGGAATAGTCCAGTAATGAGGCATGGGAGGCCAGTGTAGGGAAGGAAGAACATTTCCTTTACCCACTCTAGGTTCTTCTGGCCAGGCTGAGAATTAAATTGACATGAGGCAGAATAAGGAGAAAATCAAACAAAGCTTTATAACATGTATACATGGGAGAGACTCAGGAAAACTGAACAACTTGCCAAAATGCCAGAGGCTCTTTTCTTAAATATCATCTTCAGCTAAAGACAAAGGAGGATGTTGGGGGTGGGGGGAGTCATTTATGGGAGATTACCAGAAAAGCACAGTAAACAAGAGTTATGGGATTTAAGTACTTGCCTTCTGCACTGATAAGAGTTTCTAGAGATAAGGTCGTCCCCCCTTCTTCCTGGTAGAGAGAGGGAGACACCTTTAAAGATGGAGATTTTCCTTACAAATATAAATGTCTCTTGCAAAGGGTAAATTTCTGCTTTTCAAAGCTTCTCCCCTGTCTACAGTTTTTGAAAGTGTGGGGACCTGGAATTGGCCACCCCAAGATATGTCTCTTTGGATCAGGACTATTTGAGGTTGATTGCTTTTGATAAACTGGGACAGGGAAGGAGGCTCTGAGGAATGGAACTTGCCCTTTGTTAGGACATATTTACATTTGTAAGGTAAATCTCTACCTGTAAAATGTGCCTCCCTCTCTGTACCAGGAAGAAAAAAGGAGATGACGTTCTCTCTAAAAACTCTTAATCAATACCAAAGGCAATGACTTAAAATCTGCATTTTATTGTGGTAGTGTGGTAACCTCCTGTAACTGACTTCCCTCCCCCTCCCAACGTTGGCATCTCCTTAAGGATTAAGCATCTTTCTTTAGGCTGGGAACCGATTGCGGCGCTCATCTGTGACCCAACCCCCCCCCCCCCCCAGCCCAGGCAACACACCTGCCACCCTGCGGCGATTTGGGAGGATGTTTCTCTTTTTATATTAAAAGAAGTGCCAGGAGCTCCCATAAAATACTCCTGTAGAGGGGTAAATCACTGAATTTAGTGTATCATCTGAAGGCAGCTTCCTCACAAGATAGCTATGGGTACCCAGGGTGGCCAATGCCAGACCTCAGACTTCCCCTAGGCAGACTTGCCCCCAGGAGGTGCCTGGATATATGAAGTGAAAATGCTAAGCATCTGCCCTCTTGGCAGCCCAGGTGTGGGGCACCATTAGTTGAATAGGGCTCTGACTCCAGGATTTCCTACAGTCTTGATAGAATCTGGAACACACTGGCAACAGGGCAGCAGGGGACCAGCATGGCCTCCTGGACTTTATAAGACTTGTTTTCAATACTGATGTCCTTAGCAGGGAAAAGCCATAGTTTGCTGGACTCGCTAGATTCTGGAACAGTTTTAAAAATGTAAGTTTTATTATCATTTAGGAATGGTGAGACCAACAGATAAGGAGACAATTGGCAGTAAAAAGATAGTTTGTTACTCACAGTTTCCAAGAGGAGTGGGGCATGACATACCACAGTGTGGGGACCACATGGGGAAGTACCAGGGTGGGTTAGAGGCAAAGGGAACTTGGGGAAAATGTGGGCAAGAGTCTTTATTGTGGTTTCTGCAGGAAGAAACAGGCGAAGCAGAGTAAGCAGGATGAGGATTGGCTAGATTGAATAATTTCAGTGGGCTCTGGGGTGTGGGGGCTATCTCTAGTTGTCTGGTACCTGGTCCTGAGGTGATTAGGGCACAGGAATAGTGGCCCTGAGTGTGAGAGGCTGATGAGGATGTAGCAGAGGGTGGGCCCTGGATTGGTTAGTTTGCATATGAAAGATGCATACCAAGCAAGTCTTTGCTATTGTGGGGGCCTGGAATTGGCCACCCCAAGATATGTCTCTTTGGCATGATGATTATTTGGGGCTAATTGCTTTTAATAAACTGGGACAGGGAAGGAGGCTCTGAGGGGTGGAACTTGCTTGCCCTTTGTTAGGAGACATTTACATTGTAAAGGAAATCTCCATCTGTAAAGATATCTCCCTCTCTACCAGGAAGAAGGGGGGAGGACCTTACCTCTAGAAACTCTTAATCAATACCAAAGGCAAGGACTTAAATCTGCATAATAATCTTATTTCTATTTCTGGTAACCTCCTGTAACTGACTCCTCCCACCCCCAACATCCTCCTTTGTCTTTAGCTGGATATGATATTTAAGGTGGGGGCTTCAGCCATTTTGGCAAGTTGCTCAGCTTGCCTGCCCTCTCCCATGTGTACATGTTATAAAGCTTTGTTTAATTTTCTCCTGTTATTCTATCTCGTGTGAATTTAATTTGTTCTCCTGCTAGACGAACCCAGAGAGGATAGAGGAAATGTCTTCCTCCCCTACATTATCTCTAGGAATTGGCTAGCCCTGGGTGGAGGGGCAGTCAATCCAGGGTCAGCAAGCCCCAAGATGTCAAAGCACTGGAAATGAAGAGAATAAAGAGACATGATTAATACAGCTGCTCCCCCTTACAGCAGGAGTGCGGAAGCTGGACTGATTTCCTCTTTGACTGAAGCGAGATGCCTCCATCCCTACTCACCACTCTCCTCCCATGATTCTTGAATAATTCAGGGAGGGAGATACCATGCTTGCCCCTAGTAAGGCAAAAGAGGCCTCAAGCAATAATTAGAAAAATGGCCGAGATGTGACCATGTTTGATCTCTGACGTGCAGCATTCCCTGACAGTTAAAATAGTCAATTAGGCTCAAACATACAGGAAAAATTTTAAGGCACTTCCATTTCAAAACTTCACCCAACTGTCATTATTCTAATAAAGTGAAAGCAAAAGGGAAATGGATGAATATTTAAATCAATTTAAAATGTATTAACCTGGGTAGACATATGGAACTTTGGGTAATTTCTCAGGCACTGCACTTTCAGAGAATTACAATTTCATGGGGATTAAAACCCCCATAAACAAATGAAGGGTAACAGTATATGCCCTCCCAAAATGTCTCTTTGGCAACATATGGATTATTTTGAGCTAAAAGCCATTGAGAGCCAGCAGGTACCGGAAGAGCTCTTTACCTCTCCCTAACTGTCTAATATATGAAGGAATTTTCCATAGAAAGATGTCTCCACACCAGGAAGAGAGCTGCTCCCAGAGAAAACTCTTATCACCTGAAAGACTCTTTTTGGCATCAGACAACCCTAATTTGCCATGCATTTCCTCTCTTCCCCTTCCCACAACTTACCTCCTTTGCCCAAAAGCCCCAACCCCTTTTCCTTTGTTTAGTCTATGATGGTATATAAGCCTCAATCATCTGGCTACTTCCTTGAACTACAATTTTCTTTGTGAACTCTCGTGCATAGATATGTAGTTAAAATGGTTTTTTCTGATGATACTGTTTTATTAGTTTGATTCATTGAATCTAGGAGAACAGAGAGAAAAGACTTTTCCTTCCCTACACGTATATGACCAAATACTGGGAGATTTTAAATACGTATATATTGCAGCCCAAGGAGGGCCCTCTGCTCGCCACAAGACATGCCAATAGTCAGGAGGCAAGGTGGTAGGAGAGAAAGAGTTTCTTTATCGCAGCTTGCTAGCAAGAGGGAAGATGGCTGACTCGTGTCCGAAAGAACCGGCTCCCAGAACAAAGACTATAGGCCAGTTTTATACTGGGCTGGTCTCCAGGTGGGGGAGGTGGTTGGTCTCTGGATGGGGCCTCCATCTGGTCTCTGGGTAGGGCAGACATCTGGTCCCGGTTCTTGATAGTCCTTTGTTTTACTGGATATGCATCAGAGAATGGAGCAGCGCCCTAGCCCTGTATCCTGATCTTTCAGTTGTCATTGATGATGGCTATCAGTATAGGCTCTCTGCCGGGGGGTCATCACATTCCTAAGGAACTCAAAAGAACAAACTTATCATCTTAAAGCAGCTGGGAGGGACTACAAAATCTATAGGGTACGTCTTGGCTAGTTAATCAGAGGTTATTTAAAGTTACAACATGGTTTCTTTTCTACAACATGGCTTCCCTCATGTCAAGCATGTGTTAAGCCGGTATCATATATATATATATATCTCCACCCTTCTGTGCATATGAAGCTACATGCTTATTCCCTAACCTAATTCTCATTTATTTTCCTCAAGGAATTTCTGGGCAATGCCTCCTGAGATACTGTCCTCCAGTATCTGATTTACCATTGGATAAATGTCACGTTATTGAATGAGCAGAGGTTAACACAGAGGTTACAACAATGACTAAGCCACACGCCTTGTTCTAAAGGAGCTCCTGAACTAGAGATGAATGATCCTTAATGTTTTCTGGGTCACAGATCCTTGATCTTCCCTGTAGAGGTCCGTAGATTGCAAATTAAAAACCTTGCTTTATCAGGAAAGGCAGGCAAGTAAATTATGCTAGAGGGTGTTTGACACAATAGAAGTCTGTACAACAATGATTCTTAACCTTGGCTGCAAATCGAAACATCTAGGGTCCTCTTTAAAAACATCAGTGCCCTGGTGCCACACCGAAAGGTCCTGACTTAATTGGTCTGGGGAGCTGCCTGGGTATCCGCAGGAGATTTTACTTCTAACCCCTGGCAAGTTTCTACAGAAGCACAGTGAGGGAGAGGTCAGCTCTAGCCCTCCCCTGAGCTGAAGTGTCCCCCACCTGCCACCATCAGGACCCAGAGACACGTAGCTGAATAGGCGAGAAGCTATCCTCATCACAGGAAAAACCATCAAGAATAAAATGTGAAGAGAGAAGCAGGACCACATCTTGGAGAACAATGTGGGGGCAGGCTGGCGAAGCGGTTCAGAACTCCATTTCTGAACGGAGAGGGAGCACTGAGGCGCTGTGTCAGACAGCATTTGGGACATGCTCTTAGGATGTGTTCGGTGGTTGATAGTGGCTGGGCAGGGCTAGACATGACCAAACTCCTGCAAAAATTTCTAGAAAAATGTTGTCAATAACAGAAAAGTTGTAGTGATAGCGAGTTTTAAGTTACTAAGAACATCCATCAGATGTTAGTCAGCACAGGAAACCCTAAGGACCAAGGCCTATAGAACAGGGCAGGAGGAAATAACAACAGGAAATTCATCAAAATGTTTATTTAGAGCTTATTATGCTTTACATGAATTATTTCACTTAATCCTCACAACCAGCCATGGAGGTAGTTAGGATGATCTCCTTTTATAGATGGGGAAATTGAGGCTCAAAATTTGAAAGATGAGATGCACGGGACAGCTAAGGAGCCGGTTTGATTCAGGCTGTTGCAGTAGGAAGAAGGTTCATTAACGAGGACCGTTCAAAGAAAGGGAAGGGGGCCTGGGGTTTTATACAAGCAGGTAAACAAGGGACGAGTCTGTGGGGCCCTAGGGAGGATGTAGACAGGTCTTATGGAATCTGCGAGGGCAGGGCTGTCCTTTGTGAGATTAGCTGTTTCCTGGAATACAAAAGGCTAGGAGGATATCTTAACCCTCGCTGTTTTCTCAGGGTTCAGGTAAAATTCAGTGTTGTCAAAGGTCCAGAAACATATTCAATGTCCATCAGCCAGTAGGTAGCCCAGCTGGATTCAGACCCAGTCTGACTGGTGTAATCTGGTCTGGATTTATGGCCAGAACATCAGTTTCTATAAAAAGAAGGACTGAGTGCCATGCAGCCAGGAAAAGCCAGGCCAGGGAAGACTCCAGAGAGCAAGATTTGAGCCCAGTTATCCTGTGAGCCTGGATGGAATCACGGAGTTGGGTTCTAATTAAAAAGCTCTGAGATCAGTCTTTGAGGAATCCAACAAACCAGGGTCCCAGACGACGGTCCCAGGCTGGGAGAGTGGGAACGAAGTTCCAGGGCCCCATAGGCCAGGAGGACAGCCAGGAACTGGACAAAGGCCCTGGGCTAGAAGCTGTCTCAGCACTCCTCCCACCTTAGACACTCCTCTGGGCTTGCATGGACAGGTGGGCAGATACGCAGAGAGCAAGAGAGAGGCTTGTTCCACTTGTGAGGAGCTCCTCAGGTGATCATAGCAGCTGACTGGCAGAGCAGCTAGGCAGCTTCACATTAACCAGCCATCATTCTCATGAACTCATTAAGCGAGTTCAAGAACATTTATTGCTTTGTTGATTGAAGGGTAAAATGAAAATGAGTTTTTTACACTTGTGCAGCTTAATAATTAAAAGGCAGAGAGATATCTGTGGTTTTTTTTTTTTTTTTTGAGGAAGATTAGCTCTGAGCTAACATCTGCCACCAATCCTCTTTTTTGCTGAGGAAGATTGGCCCTGAGCTAACATCCGTGCCCATCTTCCTCTACTTTGTATGTGGGACACCTGCCACAGCGTGGCTTGCCGAGCAGTGCTAGGTCTACACCTGGGAACTGAAGTGGCGAACCCCGGGTTGCCAAAGCAGAACACATGAACTTAACCACTGCGCCACCAGGACGGCCCGGTGTCTGTGCTTTTTAACTTGTGGGGCCTCAGATAAGCTTTCTCTAGGGCTGCTAAGGCCAATATCCTCTCACTTAATAAATATTTATTGAGCATCCACAATGTGTAGCCACTGATACAAGCTGTTCAGTGAGTAAAGCAGATAAATCTCCTTCCTCTTCTGAAGCTTACAGTCTAGCAGAGTAAGGAGGTAACGACCACAGTAAGTAAGGAAACTATGGAGAATGATAGAACGTGATATGCGCTTTAGAAAAAATAGAGCAAGGTAAGGGGGCCTGAAAGTGCGAGGGCTGGAGTTTGCGTTTTAAATAGGGAGGTCAGTGCAAAGACTTGAAGGTGAGAGAGTGAGTCTCGTAGATACCTGTGGAAGGAAGTTTTGGACAGAGGGAGGAGCCGCGCAAAGGCCCTGAGGTGTTAGTGTGCCCGGTGTATTTAAAGAACACCACAAATGTCTGGCTGCAGCCAGGTAAGGAAGGAATAACATGATAGGAGAGGTCAGAGAGATGATGGGGCCGGATGGTGTAGGGCCTTACAGTCATATTTTTGCTTTCGCTCTGAATGAAATGAGGACTAGAATGAATGTCTATCATCATATTACTGTGACTAATGCTGTTTATTTGCCTACTCTTAGGGGAAGAGGCTTGGGTCCTTTCAGAGTCAATAGAGGATCCAAGAGGCCAACTAGGAAAGAGAATGCCAAAGTCTGGATGTCAGTCCAGTGTAGCGGTCAGAGAAGTTGGGGTCAGAAACAAAAACATCATCGTGATGGTGAAATTTAAGGGGAAAACAGAAGAGGTCAGAATTATAAGACATGGTCCAACTATCTCTACTTCTGGGAAGCCTTCACTAACTCATCTCCCAGGGAGAGCTGGGGACCCTTTCTTTGGGTTCCTGTAGCAGGTTGGGCCTGTCCCATCAGAGCACCAATTCATTCTGTTGTATTTTTCTGTCTGTCTGTCAACCTTTTCTCATAAACTCAGCTACTTGAGTTTAGGGTCCCTGCCTTATTTATTGTTTTTTTCCATAGTATCAAACTCAATTCTGGCTTATGATAGATACTCAGTGAATTACTGATCAAGGAATGTTCACTATCAATTACTGAGTGCTCACTGTGTGGTGGGCACCATCTATGCATTTTATATGCATTAACCCATTTAATTCACCCAGTAACTCTCAGAAATAAAGACTATTACTACCCCAATTTATTGATGAATAAATTGAGGTTCAGTGAGGTTAAATAACTTTTTCAAGGTTCCTTAGTAAGTGAAAAAGCCACGACTTCCAACCTAGTCAGTCAGGGTTCAGAGCCTGTGCTATTAGCCACTACAAGATGGGTGGATGGGTGGATGGTAGTTGGGTAGATGAGTGGGTGGATCGATGGATAGGTGAATGGGATGGGTGGATGGTAGCTGGGTGAGTGGATAGGTGGATGGATGGACAAATGGACTGATGGATGGCACATGACAGAATTATGATGGAAAGTTTGAATTACTGTTCCCAGAAATTAGCAAAGATTGGGGAAATATTAAAATGTATGTTTACTCGTTAATAACTTGATGATGTTAGTGAACAAAAGCCCAGGAGGCTGAAATTATCTGTCTGGTGTTGAAAGGAAAAAGGAGGAAGAATGTGGAATGGATAAAGAAGGTAATAATCCACCTGGATTATTATCAGATGCACTAACATCCCTCCTTTTGGCCCCTTGGCTCACTAGGAAGCTCACCCCCAGACTCTGGAACTGCCAGGCTTGATGACCAACCTCGCTAAGATGTGGGGCGAGGATGGGAGGTTGTGCTGAAAGGCTTCTGGGAGGAGGGGAGGTTTTTTTCTTTTACTTTTATTTTTTGAGGTATAATTTACCTACAGTGATAGGCACTAGTCTTAAGTGTTACAGTTCAATGGGTTTGACAGAGAAGGTAAAATTTTCAGTTGAGTCTTGGAAGAATGAACAGGAGGCTAAGGGTCAGGAGTACACAGCACATGCAGAAGCACAGAGAGCCAAAGAGAATTAAGTTCTCTGTGGCAGTAGCTTGTCCCAAAAATAACAATCTGGGTACGACCAATAGATAAGGCTGGAGAAAAGTCCACAGATATGCATGCCAGAGACAGGAAACTAGTGTACAGTGCCGAGTTTTTTGCTACTTTTGTCTGTAAAACTTTAACTCCCAATAGCAAGACCTCTGTCTTTTACTTTCTCTTTGGAATTCTTTGATTTCTTCCATTTCATCTTCTTTACTTTTGCCTGGCACTATTCCAACTAACACGGGTGGTGTTGCTTACCTTCCAGCAAGGCAAGCTATTGCGTTAACCCCTACATGTTCAGCCAGCTGGCTTTCAGCCAGTCCTGACAGTGCTGAGTCATTTATTCTTGAGGATGTGGATATGTACATTAGCTGTATTTCAGATGACTACTTATAGGCTCTGAATAAGGACACCATTCAAGAGTTATGAGAACAGACAAGGCATCTACAACGTAAACACACCAGCCCCCAAATGGACATGTCCCAAATTAACAAACATAATGAGAGCTGAGAAACCAATGGAACATGGTTCAGTTACTCAATGAGTGCTTTCTGTCTGCTGGCACGTCTTCACTACCTTCCCATCTTTACTCAAATGACATCTTCACTCCTTGAGGCCTTTTCTGGCCACGCCATCTGAAATTTCCCTCCACTCATACGCAGAATTCCTATGCACTCTTCTCTGCTTAGCTTTCTCTCTAGTACTCACCAGGATCTAGTAGAGTCCATATTTTACTTATTTATCTTATTTATTATCTGTCTTTGCCACTATGCAAGCTCCAAGAAAGCAGATGACTTTGTTTGCTGCTGTTTCTGCAGTATCTAGATCATAGCAAAGCTTAAAAATATTGGTTAAGTAAATGAACTGTGTGTTAGGTTCTGCTGGGAACCCAGAGGCTCTGAAATCGTGGCTCCTTATCTAGTGATGGACATAAGACCCATAATTCGAAGAACATTAAAAGAAAATGAATGAAAGAAGAATGAATGAAGGAAGGCAAAATGTTCACAATGAATAATAGACACCCAAATAGTCTGCTTTAAGCTAGTTAACCACCTTATAAATTGGACAGCCTTAACCAAATTCCTGAAGACTTCTTTAAAAGATACAGATAATTTAGCTGCCTCCTTTTAAAAGTAGGGCATAATTATAGCAGCATAGATTTCAGAGAGGTAAAGGATTTACAGATCCTATTTTCCTATTTTTAGAAAAATTCTACTCTGCGGATTCAAAGAAACGAATTTTTGTGACATTCAAAACATAGGAGAATTAAACCCAGAGATGCAGATAACTAAACTTTTGAATATTACAATCTTATTTATTGGGAAGTGGGGTGAGACTTCATTCAATGTGAGAGCTTTGAACATTCTATTTTTCAGTTCTTGTATCCTCGATGAAACTCTGAGTTCTTAGCGATTAATTGATTTTCATTTATTCTCCATCTAAAGTTTAACAGAATACTCCATTGTACATGCAGGTTGTGGCAAGTTTCATTTAGTTTTAAAAATAACTTTTTACTCATTAGAAAGAATTGTCCATTTTTTCTGAGATAAAATAAAATTTAAGAGGAATGCATGCATCCATCTAAAGATTTTTTCGTGCTAAAGGCCCTAAAATGTAAAGTTCCTGAGTAATTATTACTTTCTACCTTGTGGATTTATGTTGGACATAGACTGAGTTGCTGATTTTTCCCTAAATGTCAAATCAGAAAATCCTGTGCTACAATTTGATAAAGACTCTGCAAATGCTCAACTTTTGTCTTTTTCTCCACTGAACTTGTTAGTGGCTTTTCAAATGTAGTTCAGGATTCACAAAATGGTCCACGCGGATTCTGGGGAAAGGTGCAAGCTATGGGCCCCAGTAGCATTGATGCTTCTAACATCATAGCATCTTAGCTTATGTTTCTGGTATGCATTAACAAATGTTCATGATGTCTAATGGAAAAAAACCTAAATTCACTCATTCAACAACTGCTATATCGAGTACTTACTAAATGCTAGGCGAGGGCTTACAGCTGTGAACAAAACTGATATAGAGCCAATTCGCATGGAATTTACATTCCAATGAGGGCAAAGACAACAAATAGGTAAATAAGTAAATGAGCAAAATAATTTTAAATATATGATCGGTACTGTAAACCAAATAACAGAGCATGATGTGATGAAGAGTGACAGGGTGGGAAGGGAGTGGTTTTAGAATGGGTGCTTAGGGATGGTGTCTCAGAGGAGGTGACACGCGAGCTGAGACTTGAATGACAAGAATAATATTAGTCTAGAAAGACAGTCTGAGAAGATGAACTGTAGCTCTCAGCGTTTTGTGGCTGGCAAATTACTACCAATTCTCCAACCTTATTTTTCACTCTTTTCCACCTGCACCTGCTGCTCCAGCCAGGTGTGTGTCAAGAGGGACTCCGTGGAGGTGACATATTCCTCATAAGCCCCAAGTCACTTTTCACAAACCCCAAATGTCTAGATGCCTCTTACCCATGAATCCCATTGTTCCTTAAGTGATAAAATAAAGGGGAGAGAGGAAAATTTTATGGCATTTTTTGACATCTGAGATAAAGCACTCTCCCATTCCACACTCCTTCATCCTCGGGGAATAGATTAGAGTGTTGTATGAGGGGGACTTCGCCAAAGACGTAAAACATGAATGTGAGTTTTGGACTTCAGCGTCCAGCCAACTGGGGCACCAATCCATGAACTCCTGACAGACGATCATTTAGTACGTTGTGTTATTCATTTGAGATCTGGCTAAATCCTGTAGGAAGATTCCTTTGCTTGCATCCAGAGGAACATCTGGCAGCATAAACAAAACTGTGTGTTGGAGCTGGGAAGGAATATTCCTGAACCTACCCCCCAGATCCAGAAGCAGCACTGTCACTGAGTTTCAGGAGCCTTCTAACAGTAAGTGCTGTTCCATGCCGTTCTTCTCCTGCTCCTAAGCCTATAGATTCTATTATTCTAGAATGCTCAAACCTTTCCAAGTGCTCTTGCAAACATCACACATCATTCACAGCCGTCTCTTCCCTAATGCTTTTCCCAGTGACTCTGGCTTCTCTGAGGCCTGTTGTGTTCAGCATATTATCCTCAGTCTCTGATTCTTATAACACTCTTTTCCCAGAGATTATGGTGATTAGCCTGCTCCAAGAACTTACTTTCCATCCAAGGGACACTCAAGAGTAAAGGAAAAGAGAATGGATGAATGGGAAAGAGACACTGCTGATCCCCTCCTCTCTGCAGTTCTTTGCGGACCACAGAGAGAGGCCTTCCGAGTTTGGATGAAACTGGTCTTTGTAGTTCAAGGCCACCATTCTCAGTGCAGAAGAATCACCCAGGTAGCTTGTTACCAATGCAGATTTCTAGAGATCAGCCCCAGAGCTCCTTGTTCAGTAAATCTGGCGAGGCCCGGGAATCTGCATTTGTAACAAGCACCCTCAGGTAATTGGGATGTTGCTTACCTGTGGACATTTTGAGAAACATTTGCATAATAGGAAGTAGGGGACTATTGCCCACCTCTGCTTTCTTCCTTGTGTGACAGGGCACTTTATTTTAAGACGGGATCCTAACATTCTCAGTCATCCAACAAACATTTACTTAGGCCAAGGACCATACTAGGCACGGGAAGTAGAGCCGTAACAATATTTGAGACATACTTATACTAAAAGGTTATCCATTTTTTATCTGAAATTCACACTTAACTGAGTATTCTGTGTTTTATCTGGCAATGCCAGGTGGCAGGGGATGGGAGGTGTTGTTGCAGTTCGGGTCCTCTCGTGAGCAGACTCTGAGATGGAGTTTAGTGCATAGGGTATTTATTAGGAAGTGTCCTTGAGATCAACACATGTGGAAGGGAGAAGAAGGAAGCTGGATGGGGCTGAGAAAGAGGGAGAACTGAGATGCAAGCCCAACAGCCTCAACCAACCCTACAGGCAGCTGTGGACCCAAAAGCATTGGAGCTGTCCCGCATGGAGCCTAAATGGCTAGGGCTTCATACCTCTGCTTCCAGCCTTCATTGGGTATCAGCTGCCCCAGGAGGACTGTGGCCTTAGACGAGGCGGCTCTCTGCAGCTGAGGCTGACCCTAAGGGCCTGGTAGCTGAAGGTTCTCTGTGTGCACTACAAGAGCCTGAGATCTAGCAATGTGCACAGTGGTTCCAGCCATTAAAATGTGGACATGAACAATGAATGTGATCTTACTTTATACTTGAGAGATTGCAATACAGAGAGGTTAGATTTGTTCGGCAGGAAGCCTCTGGCCTGCAGTCACATATTACCAGTGGATTTTTGAGCTGGTTCACAGTGTGATATTTTTGTAGATACCAACTTTCATACTCCCACAGCCCAGAAAATAGAATTCTAACAAGTGAATGAGTGATTCATAGTAAAATCTCTCAAGGTTTAAGGAACAGAGCTGATGAAAAGTTGGGTTCAGTGGCTAATCATGGGGTGATGAATCTCTTTAATTCCTGTGACCCACGTGAATAGTAAAATGTGACTAGTTTACCCAACGCTGTCTAGGGTTACCTTGTCTCCTGTTCTCCATTTATTCATTTGCCCAACAAGTACTATTGATCTTGTCTATAGAAATAAGGGCTCTTATGCCCCACATAGCAGAATTTCTGAGAGCTTTTCCTTAGTTCAATTTGAGTGAAGATGGCAAGGCTGCCTTGTTACTTCTTATGTTTAGATTTTCTTACTTTTTTCATATCTTCAAATGTCTCATTTGTTTTTCCTTGAGACGGGCATCCAGCCTCTCTTTCCTCTACATCAATAATTTATTACAAAAACACTGGTTCCCATAGTAACTTCAAAGGTTAACAGCTCATCTAGGCCAGAGGAATCTTCAGAAAACTGTTTATGATAGAATTACCAGGTCTTCCAAGAAAAAAAGATGATTAAAACATTTAAAAGCTTAACACTGTGAGAGAATAAACACACACCCACCCACCCCCACACTGAGTTGGCTAACGGCATAACATGGGATTTTTCTGCCTTCTAGCACTTTATTACAGGGTAGAAATGGGGCAGAGTTCCCTGAGAGAGGTAGGTACACACCGTGCTAGGGTATGTGGGGCTAGAGGAAAGGAGTGGGCCCTAGCAATAATGAGAATAATATTTTTTCTGCTGTAAAGTTTCAAAGGGGCTTCTTAAGTCACAGAAGTTCCTCATCTCTGTCAGATGTTGGGGGAATGCTTAAGGTTTGAATGCCTCTCTGATTTTATACAGGAGGAATAAAGGCTCAGAGAAAAATGATACTTGGGAGAGCAAAGAGCCAGAAAACCAGAAAGTAGAGAAAGAGAGTTGGGTGGCCATAAAAATGTACCACTCAGACTTCCTACGGTGAAGAGCAAAATTGCCTGGCTGGCCCCAACTCCTGCCCTTAGACCCACTGCCACCATTGTGTTGAGCCCACTTCCCAGGGATGCTCCCTCCAATGACTGAGTCCCTTAGAGGAACTAAGGTGAGCCCATTCCATCAAGACGCATGTGACTTTGGCTTGAGGTCTCCATGTCTGCTTGCCTGAGACTCCCTTCCTAATCTTCCTTCTTTTCCAATTTTAAAAACTAAGTAGTCTGTCTTCTAGTTATTGAGTTATAGGAGTTCTTTACATATTCTGGATACAAGTCTTTGGTCCTATGTATGCATTGTGAATATTTCTCCCATTGCATGGCTCGACTATTTATTTTTTTAATGGTGTATTTGAAAGAGCAGAAGTTTATAATTTTGATGAAGTCCAATTTATCAATTTTCTTTTATATTTTGTGCTTTTTGTGCCCAATGTAAGAAATCTTTGCCTACCCCAGGGCCACAAATATTTTCTGCTATAAGTTTTATACTTTTAAGTATTATGTTTAGGTTTATGACTCATTTTAAATAAATTTTTATGTATGATGTAAAGTAATAGTGCAGGTTCATTTTTTTCATATGGATTTTCAGTTGTTCCAGAACCATTTGTTGAAAAGACTATACTTTCCCCATTGAGTTACCTTGGTACCTTTATAAAAAATTAATTGACCATATATGTGTGGGCCTATTTTAGGACCTTCCACTCTTTCCCACTGATCTATACGTCAATCCTTATGCCAGTACCACTCTTTCTTTTTTTTAGCAGTATTTTTTCCAGTTTTATTTAGAAATAATTGACATACATCACTGTATAAGTTTAAGGTATACAGCATGGTGATTTTGTTTACTTATATTATGAAATGATTACCACAATAGGTTTAGTTAGCATCCATCATCTCATATAGATACAAAAGAAAGAAAAAAATTCTTCTTATGATGACAACTCTTAGGATTTACTCTTGACAGGTTTCCTATATATCATACAGCAGTGTTAACTATAGTCATCATGTTGTACATTACATCCCTAGAGCTTATTTATCTTATAGCTGGAAGTTTGTACCTTTGGACGACCTTCCTCCGACTCCCCCTCTCTCCACTGCCCTACCTGTGGTAACCACAAATCTGATCTCTGCTTTGATGAGTTTGGTGGGTTTTTTTTTCTAGATTTCACATATATGTGAGATCATACAATATTTGTCTTTCTTTGCCTGACATTTCACTTAGCATAATGCCTTCAAGGTCCGTCCATGTTGTCACCAATGGTAAGATATCCTCATTTTTTTTATGGCTGAATAATATTCTGTTGTATATATGTATACTGCAACTGTTTTTATCCACTCATCCATCGAGGAACACTTAGGTTGCTTCCACTTGGCTATTGTAAATAATGCTGCTATGAATATGGGGGTGCAGATATCTTTTCAAGTTAGTGTTTTCATTTCCTTTGAATATATTCCCAGGAGTGGAATTGCTGAATTATGGTAATCCAGCTGGATTAAACATGGTAGTTCTATTTTTAATTTTTCGAGGAACCTCCATACTGTTTTCCATAGTGGCTGCACCATTTTACAATCTCACCAATGGTGCACAAGGGTTCCCTTTTTTCCACATCCATGCCAGCATTTGTTATCTCTTGTCTTTTTTGATGATGGCCACTCTAACAATGGTATCCAAGAGATATCTAAGAGTGGTATCTCATTGAATACCACTCTTTCTTGATTGTGGTTCATTTTATAGTAAGTTTTAAAATCAAGTAATGGAAGTCCTCCAACTTTGTTCTTTTCTTTCAAAATTGTTTTGGCTCGTCTAGTTTCTTTGCATTTCCCCATAAGTTTTAGAAATAGCTTATCAATTTCTACAGTAAAGTTTATTGGGATTTTGATTAGGAATCAGTCTATAGTTCAATTTGGGGAGAACTAACATCTTAACAATATTGAGTCTTGTGAAATAACAGAAAAAATATATATAAATATTAGTCTCTGTCCCTGGTTCCTGGCACAGAGCTCCTAAAACCCTTGCAATTTCCTAAGTGATAAGACCACTAGGATCACCTTTTGTTCTAATATTTGGTCTTTGATCCTGGTTCCTGACACAGAGCTCCTAAATCGCTTGTAATTTTCTGGGTGATAAGAGTGTCTTTTGTTCTGTTGAGCTGACTCTTGGTAGGTTCCTGAATAGCTTCAGGATGCCGGCTGGTCAACAGGAGGATCAAGCTGATTAGAAGCTTGGGACTTTCAGCCCCACTCCCCATCCTCTGGGAAATGGGGAGGGGCTGGAGATAGAGTTAGTGATCAATCATGTATATGCAATAAACCTTCATAAAAATCCCCGAAGTACAGTGTTCAGAGAGCTTCTGGGTTGGTGATCACATTTATGTGTCAGGAGAGTGGTGCAGCCCAACCTCACAGAGACAGAAGCTCCTGCACGTGAGACACTTCCAGACCTTGCCCTGTGTATCTCTTCATCTGGCTGTTCATCTGTACTCTTGATCATGTTCTTTATCATACAATAAACTGGTAAACTTAAGTATTTCTCTGAGTTCTGTGACCTGTTCTAGCAAATTATCAAACTTGAGGAGAGAGTCATGGGAACTCTAATTAATAGCTGTTTAGTAAGAAGTACTGGGGACAACATAGGACTCATGATTGGCATCTGAAGTGGCAACCGTCTTGCAGGACTGAGCCCTTAACTTGTGGGATCTGATGCTAACTTCAGTTGGACAGTGTCAGAACTGAACTGAACTAAGGACACCCAGCTGGTGTTGGAGAATTGGTTGGTGTGGGAATAAACCCACACATCTAGAGTCAGAAGTATTGTGAGTATGAAAGTAAAGGAGAAATGAGGGGTTTTTCCTAGACAAGTCTATGGTTCCATTTCGGAGAACTGACATCTTAACAATATTGAGTCTCCCAATATATGAACATGGTATATCTCTCCATTTCAGATTATAGGTTTCAATATAAGTTTTATTCTATTGTTTCATATGTCCTCTTCAGGGGTTCCAATTATCTTTAATTTTCTTTGTCTTCCATTTCAAAGACTTTGTCTCTGAAACTTTTTAGTTCTTTCTTTATTTCTTTTTATTTTGTTTATTTTTCTGCCTCTCCTCAATACTCTTTATTAAAATTTTACTTGAGTATATTCTCCATTGGGTACTTGTAATTTAGCCTTCATTCTTAAGATGATTTTGTCTTTTCTTTCCTGAGTTCAATCAATTGATTGATCTATCTATCTATTTATCTACCTATCATCTATTGCTTTGCCCATTTCTGTTCTTGGATTTTGAATTTCTGATTTAAGGCAGTTTCTCAAATTTCCAAATGCTTCTTTGAAGATAGTAATTTGTTGTGGAATTCTGTGTTTTGTGGATGCTTTGTAGTTGTTTTTTGGTAAGAATTTTCTCCAGCTAAGATGCTTTGATTCTCATATTTTTTCCCCTTAGAGTAACTTTGTGTAGACTTATGATACTTCGTTTCATTTCATGGATTTAGAGTAATTTGCCATTCCTAGTTCAAGATCACCCTCTTCTGTCAGTGTAGCGAAGTACAGTTCCTTTAAGGGATGGGTTTGTTTTTGTTTTAAGTTGTAGGATGGATAATTTTTTTGTCTTCTTTTTTTTTTTTTTGAGGAAGATTAGCCCTGAGCCAACTACTGCCAATCCTCCTCTTTTTGCTGAGGAAGACTGGCCCATGCCCATCTTCCTCTACTTTATATATGTGACGCCTACCATAGCATAGCTTTTGCCAAGCAGTGCCATGTCCACACCTGGGATCCGAAGTGGCAAACCCCGGGCTGCTGAGAAGCAGAACATGAGAAGTTAACCTCTGTGCCACCGGGCCAGCCCGGATGTTCTTTTTATTATTTACCTATTCCAGTTTCATAATCTCCAATTCTGATTTTATTGATGTTATCTTCTTTTATTTCCTTGATTTTAGACAGATTCATTTCAAAGTTCTTTTCAGATTCCTCTTTCATCTCTGTCACCTCAGGATATGAATATCTCCTTTGTGACTACTTTTCATTGTGCTAAGTGTATTTTTTAACTTTTCCTGGGAAGCTCATGTGGTGTGGCAATTTTCTCCCACACTTCCCTTGTCTGTGAGGCAGTTTTTCAGCTGCCTTAGCCTTGTCTCATGGGTTCACCAGACTCAACCCAGCTCAGATGTTTGCAGCTCAGCTCAGAGAGCTCCATTTCTGGAGTGACAATTCTCCACATTTCATGTGGTACAGACCAGAAGGGGACTCTGCTGTGGACACTGGCCCTGAGCAAGTAGTGTATTTCTGCCACAATTCTAGATGCCTGAATGGAGTGGTATCACCCACTGTTGTTGGGTGGGAAGCCCAGCTCGGGTTCCTGTTACAGGAGGTGCATTCAGGCCTCCCTTAGGAGGTGCCTAACAACAGCCCTGCTTGCCTGGCTCCAGTCCCGCCTTTTGTCCCTGTGGCTCTACAGTTTGCTTAATGTTTAAGTTCTACTCTCTTTTTTGAGCCACTGAGATTTTCTTCTTGTGTTTTGAGAGAAGCATACAAATATATATTTTAGTATCTTGTCTCTCATTCTTAGAGATTTGGAGCACAGCAAAGAGCATTTTGAGTGTATTTACTTTGAGAACTTTATCTAAAAGTGAGAGTGACAAGGTGTATCTGAACTAAAAAAAGTACCCTTTGATCTAGTAATTCTGCTTCTGGAACTCTTACTTGAGGAAGTAATCCAAAAGGTAGGAAAAAAGCTTCATGTACAAGATGTTTATGATTATTTTTGATTGTAAAAATCTGGATATGTTATGAATATTTCCCACCAATAGAGAAATATTTAATAAATATATCCACTCAATGTAATATTGTACAGCTGTTAAAAATAATAACTTACAAAGAATACGCAATTTAAAAAAATGCTTGCTTTATAATGTGAGGGAAAAAATTGTCCTTAGCCATTTTTTTGTGTTTTATACAAATATTCTTAAAAACAAAAGCATAGAAAAGAGAATAAAAAGAAACTACACCAAAATGCTAAAAATAAAAATAGTTGTCTCTTGGTGATTTTTTTCTTGTATTTTCTGTATTTCCCAAATTTCATGTTATGTGTGTGAATCATATTTTTGGTGCGGGGTGGGGGGGGGAGATTAACCCTGAGCTAACATCTGCTGCCAATCCTCTTCTTTTTGCTGAGGAAGATTGGCCCCGAGCTAATATCTGTGCCCACCTTCCTCTATTTTGTATGTGGGATGCCTGCCACAGCGTGGCTTGCAAGCAGTCCTTAGGTCCACGCCAGGGATCTGAACCCCGTGAACCCTGGGCTGCCAAAGCGGAGCACATGAACTTAACCACTATGCCACCAGGCTGGCCCTGAATCATTTTTATACTAGAAAAAGACTTAAATAAATATATTGTCAAAAAGCTGAATGATAGAAGAATGAAATTTTAAATAGGCATGATTTCTATGATTACAGAGAATCAATTGTCATGCCACAAAGTGATTGGTTACAAAACATAGTTGTGATAGGCCACAAGCGCTAGAGGAAGCTGGCGTGTTATGGGATAACACACCATCTAAGTAGCACCAGTTGGAGACAGAAAGCAAGGAGCAGGACTAGGAGAGGATGGCAGATGGCAAGAACCTGCAGACTGCAGGCAACTGGCCAGGAGCCATCCTCCCATGACAGAAAGGGCAAACCAGGAGACGGCACCGGAGTCGGTTGGCGGGAGGCATAGTGGGGAGCTAACATTCATTGAGGAGCTGCTGAGTTTGTGCCAGGCACTGGACCCTGAAAATACAGGCAGACAACACTGGCACAGCTCTCGCCTTCATGAAACTTACAGTCTAGGGCAGGGGTTGTCAAACCTTTTGTGGAAAGGGGCAGATAGTAAGTATTGTAGTTTTTGTGGGGCCATGAATCTCTGTCACAACTACTCAGCTCTGCCATTGTAGCACCAAAGCAAGCGTGGACAATGGTAAGTGAACGGCTGTGGCTGAGTTCCAATCAAACTTAATTGACAGAAACAGATGGTGGCTGCATTTGGCCAGGGGACCGTCGGTTGCCAACTCCAGATCTAGGAGGAAAGCAGACAGTAAACAAGTAAATAAATCGACACAAATGCTAGATTGTGATCATTGTCAGGAAGGAAAGAAAAAGGATGATATGGTAGCGGATTACTGTGGGTGGCCCACTTTACACTTTTTCTCTTACTGAGGAGTGACATCCATACTGTAAAGGGCATAAATCTCAAGATGCAGAATGTTCTTAGCGTCTTGAACTGAGTCCTGAAGGATCAGAGGGATTTGTCCAACCAAGGAGCTGGGTAAACATCCAGGCAGAAGGGGAAGCAAGTGTAAGATCCTGACGCAGGAAAAGTCCTGGCATTTTCCAGGGTCAGAAAAGGGTTCCACATGGCTGGATAGCAGTGAGTGAGGAATAGAGTAAGATGTGTGGGTAGAGGAAAATCCTACACAACGTATAGGCCGTTGTGAACATTTTGCATTATATTCTAAATGTAACGAGAGAGCAATGGAGGGCTTTAAACAGATTGACATGATCTGATTGAAGTTTTAAGATGATCTGTGAACCAAATTCTTGTCTTGTTACTAGTCTTTTCTATAGTGGTGTTTGGTTAGGACCGGAGACTGGAGTTGGAGCCTGGAGCATCCAGTCTCAGCTGGAGCTGAGGTGGAATGTGTGAGAAAAATCCATCAAAGAACACCATTACCACCCACCGTGTGCTGAACCATAGACATTGATTTATTTCGTAAAATACTTCTTTGAAATATTACTCTGGCAGGATTTGTTGACACCTGTTTCAGAGCAATTACTTAGTGGATGCTTTAAGAATTGTGCATTAATCATGGACAAGGGCCTGAAAAAAGTGCCCACAGGGAGCTCAGAGGTAGGGTCAACTGGCAGGTACAGATCTGGCAGCAGCAAGAAAGGTGAGCAGTGAGGTCTACGTGGAGGCTCATGGGTGAGGCTGGAGGGGGTGTCATAAACAACAGTTAGCACCCAGGAAAAGACAGTCTGAGGTGGTAGGGACAGGAGAGGTTTGGTTTGATTGATTGCTGCTTTGTTCTGATTTGATTGTGAAGACGTATCATAGGGAATGCTTAAGGAGTATCCTATGATGGTGAAGAGAGAAGAGCAAGATGGAATGCAGTGTGGTTAGGTGATTAGAGAGAAACTAACCATTTGGGGTTCAGATCCATTCTTCCTACCTTCCTCCCTCCCTCCCTTCTTCCCTTCCTTCCTTCTTTCTTTCTCTTTTCTTTTTTAAATATACAGGGGATGAGAGAACAAGGAGAAGATATTTAATCAGTAGGCACCACCTTATTAGGGTTGTCATGGAACACAAACATATTAAAATATTACTTGCTGTTTATCTGATATTCAAGGTTAACTGGGTGTCCTGTATTTTTATTTACTAAATCTGGCTATCCTGTACCTATGGCTTTGATTTGGCCACTTCAGCCTCAGCAAGTGAATCTCCCATAAGACAGCTGCCACCAGGAGGCAGCTGGGTGCTGTGTTCTCTCACGATGACCCGGTCTCCAGGCTGCTAGGTAGCTCTGAGTCTGTCTTCCTTCCTCTTCCAACCCTTGCCACACACACCCCCAACCCAACCACAACTTTCCACTGCTCCCTCCTAATCTTGCTTTGTTAAAATAGCTGAACTCTAAAGAAACAGTTAAAACCCTTTCTAAATGTAAAGAGAATTCACAATATCACATGCATACTGCTTTCCTAATTAATTGCAATCATAAATAAATTTTCTTCCTTGAAAAATCTGAATTTAGCTTAGAAGACTCAGCTCCTGTCACATACCCCTTGATCTGGATGTCCCCACCCCTCGCTGTGTGCCCTCCTGCCCTCTGTCTGCACTGGCTCTTTGCTCCCTCTCTCTCCACCGCTTCCTCCCTCAGCTCATCACCATGGTTACATGGGGAACTGTTTCTGTGGTGCCCTTTGCCATAGCCTGCTTCTGAGGTAATTTCCCCAGTGAATTCCAACTCTTTTCAGTTATCTCTGCTCTTATCTCTTCAACAAAGAAAAAAAATCAGAGAGAGAGAGAGAGAGAGAGAGAGAAAGAGCACTCCAGCAGCTCAGATATTAACATTATTTCTATCTGTAACCAGGAGACTTTCTCCAGCTAATGTGACCTCTTCTTTTTCTTTTCCTTCTTGAGGAGGAAAAGCCACTCCTGACCCTATGCCTCTTACCCTGGTGTAAACCTAAATCCACATTTAACACTTAATTAACTAAGCACTTTGTGGCCTTGTGGCTATAATAACAATGAACAACTGTTTTCTTCTTTAAATGCCTCCAGTTTGGGAAGTTAAAAGGCTCCCTCTAGGACAGAAATGGAACCGAACCAAGAACACTGGCTCTGTCATGTGGCGGAGACATCAAAGTAGAAAACATCAGCCTGGCCAGTCTAGGCCACAATGAGAGGTTTTAGAGGAAGCCTGGAGCCCTGTAATGAGATGGTAAAGCCAAAAGCCCCTAGAAGAAGCAGTTTTCCAAGAGAGATGGAGTGGAAACTCCTCCAACAGTTTTCAGTGGCAAAGATTATTCTAGAAAGCTTTAGGTGTAATAACATGGAAGCAAAGATCAGAAACAGTAGAGTTTTGGGAAGTATGTGGCCTTTGGTTTGCTTAGTTTTTTTTTTTTTAAAGATTTTATTTTTTTCCTTTTTCTCCCCAAAGTCCCCTGGTACGTAGCTGTTTATTCTTCCTTGTGGGTCCTTCTAGTTGTGGCATGTGGGACACTGCCTCAGCGTGGCCCGACGAGGAGTGCCATGTTGGCGCCGAGGATTTGAACCAACGAAACACTGGGCCACCTGCAGCAGAGTGCTGGAACTTAACCACTCGGCCACGGGGCCAGCCCCAGGTTTGCTTAGTTTTTGATAACTTGAGATTCTGTGAGTGAGACAATTTTCCATGCTCCTCTTGAGCTACCAGATAACCTAGCCAAATTATGCCGATGTTCATTCAAAGGAAGAGGCAGAATTATGTCAGTCTCTTCTGTAATTCTATTGAAGCTATGATTCATAAGATCCATTCTCAAAGAAGACTTGTATCAAATGAACACAGTCAAGCAACATTTTTTTTAATGTCACGAAAGGTCTGCAACCCACAGAAACACTTCTTAGAATCCCCATGTCCTTGCCCACCCGCTTCTCTTACAAAACTGCTTCTAGGCCTCTCCCTTCCAAAATGCAGATTCAGACACCCTTCTTCAGCCTAATCTGTGAGTTTCTTTGTGTTACTCTCCTCCCAATTCTGTTTCATGGGAGTCCCCAAAACAGAACTCTGCTGGGAGGACTGAAGAGCAAAAAAACTGAGTAGAAAAAGGCAGAACCTTCTTTAGCTTGTAGGGCCAGGAGAAGAGCTTAGAACACATTGATAGCAACAGTTTTGTCTGGTTAGACTTACATTTTTGATAACAAAGTTAGTCATAACTTCCTTTAGGCATCTGAGCATCTGCCCAGACCCATTGGGATAGTCATCTGAACTAGCAATAACTCTGAATGGTACTAGGTACTTGACCCTACACATGAGGCTCAATGAGTCTTGCTGTGTTCAAGGGCAGTAAAATTGAACTACACCCAGTCATCTCTAGTTTAACCAAAGAAGAACTCAAGGCAATTTATGTTGGTATGAAGCAGGCCTTCTCTTTGTGTGTACAATTCTTGCCATGCTCTCCATCACCTGAGTGAGAACATTGACCTTATGGAGAAGAAGATGGAGGGCAGATATATTGGGAAGATGAGAGCAGAGTGTTTCTATTATCCCTCTTTGTTGTGAAGGTGATGGACACTGGTGACACAGGAGATGCAATGGTGAATCTGTTGGGGCATGCAGGGGAAGATGCGTGGTTGTTTCGGGGTGAACTTAATGAATTGTTTATATCTTGGCTGTGTCATTAGGAGCTTATGTTCTAGTCTTCAGCTTTGCATGATCCAAATTTCCATTTTGACTCTTCCCCTTGGCATGACCGGGCTTTGGAGAATTCATCCAATCTCTCAGGTGGCAGGCCAGTGGACTGATCTCAGGGAAGAACCTCACCTTCAGGAGGGACAGATTTGGAGCATTGCCTTCCCATTGAGAAAGTCTGTGGAGAACGCCAAAGCAAGATGCTGGTTAAATGTTCTTCTTAGTTTCAGACTCTTCCTCTGGCCCCTGCTGCTGTCCTCATCTGGCTGAAGCAGGACTTTGGCAAAGCTTATTCAGCAAAACTGTAATTATTATTCCAGTTCTTAAACCTCGGTAGTCCCTGGACTCTGTTCTTGGAATTTCCAGAACAGCCTCGCTGGCCACTCTCTCTGGAAGGAAATCTTTTTCCCCGAACCTCCTTTCTGACTTTAGCCATACCTTTTCAAGGGACCACCCTTAGTGGTCCCAGGCTCCTGGAACACAGATATCCACAGCAGCTGCCACATGGTCACTGGGGCCCCCTGCAGGGGCAGTCTGGTTCTGCTGCCCTCTCCTGCCACGAGGGGCTTGTTCTACCTGTTAACCCTTGGGTCATGTCCTCCTCTCCCAAAAGCCTGCAATTCTTACCCTCCAACTTTCCTTCCCCAACAGTCTTCAGCAGGTACCAAACCCTCTTATTATTAAGAAGCGTGGCATGAAGCCATGTTGCATCTTCCAGGTAGAGTTTATCTAACATGCACGAGTGAATGATTCTGGCACCCATCATAATGGATAATGGATTATTTCCGGGAAGGACCCTGAAACATGGCCAGAAGATGTCTGAGCTCATCAACTATGCCCTGACTCTCATTCGATTTGTTGTCATATGGTGATATCTCTTGACCTTGCTCCCACATATTGTGATAGTTCCTATTTGGTGGCCTCTAAGCACAAAACCACTTGCTATAGCATAATAATAATTGTTATTGTTATGATTCATCTGCTATAGCATCCTTGAAGTGGTAGCTGAGCTTTGCAGAAATCTCAAATATCAGCATCAGGCTGACCCTTTAAACGGAAAGTAAAGAGGAAAAGATTTGGAAAGATGCTGACGGAGGTGAAATTGAGTATCCTGGAGATAAAGGAGACTAGGTTTAGATATTCCAATGTGCTGGGTAATTAGGGACCAGTAATTCATGCCAGATTTTATTTTATAATGCGGACTTCCTCAGAGTCTTGGACTGGCTCCTCTGCCCTTCCCAGCACACCAATGCAGGCTGGCAGTGCAGTGTCTGGGATACACTTCTGGGAGGATCCACCCACCACAGCCTTTCTTCTTCGCCATGGAGAACCTTTTAGAAGATGCGTGTGTTTAAAAGTGGTCTGCACTTTGCCCCAACACCAGTGCAAATATTGTAAACGTGAACATCTGGCTCATATCATGGATGACTAAAGGGCATACTGGCCTCAGATTAGGAGGACGAGACAGTGAAATCTTCATCAAACCAACAGTGACATCTCGAGAGATGACTGGAGTGGGATGGGGAGGGGTCTTGGTCCCCTTTAATCTCCACTTTGGGGAAAAGATCTCTTCAAAAAAGTTATCCAAGTATTATATCAAAATATTTTTAAAAAATCAAATAAAGGAATTCCCAAAAAAATTAGTAGCAGCCAGTGCATGCTTTGTCACAGCAGTGTTTTCCCTCTGATATAGTTAACTGAGTAGTGTCCCGTATAGTGGCTATTCCGTCAATGCATGACGGTTGTGATGACTTGGAACAGTGCTCTCAGTAGCATGGATAACAAATGAGTCTTTATTAAACCAGTAGTATTTGAGTGCTACTGAAGGGTTGCTAAACAACCCTGACTATCCTGACTGACACAATCCATGTTAGTGTAGTGGTCGATCACTAAGGCTGTAATTTCAGACAGACTGGGTTTGAATCCTGGCTCTGCTATCTACTAGCTACAGGCTGTGGGTAGACTTCTGAATCTCTCTGAACTTCAGCTCCTTCCCTAGCAAATAGTGATAATAATAGTATTGTTGCAAGGGTTGAGTAACTAAATACAAGTAAAATCTTTGACACATGTCCTGCACGTAGTGAGTGCTCCATAAATGGTGGCTCTTGTTATTGCTTTCAATCATTGACAATGTTTTTAGCCTATTAAACTTTAAGTATGCAGGCCATGTAAAGATAGGAGGAATGTATGTGAGGGTTATTAAAGTAGGTGGAACACTGCCTTTTAGGAGATATAGAAAGGGGTAAATTCTTCAAGCTTTGTGGTGAAAATAAGTGCGCGTAGGACTATTTTGTCATCCTGGAGGGGAAGGGGTTTTTATATTTGGTTTTTTAAAATAGTATCTCTGCTTGTTCACACTCCATTCAGAGAACAAGCCCTCTTTACTAAACCTTGGTGAATTCTGTGCTAAAAATTTTCCATTCCCAGTTGGTGCAGTGAAATGTCATATCCATTAAACACCAACAGACCACACGCTGCTTGCAGATCTTCAACCCAGCAAACCCAAGTCAACAGGAAATTGTGATCATCCTCAGCTTGTCCATACTATTCATCTCAACAGATTATGCTGAAGGAGTATCTAAGATTTAATCGTTATCTTGGAGCTATCTTAAAATTATAAAAATAAAAAAACTCCCAGTACTCCAACCAACTCATTTTTAAAGAAAGGAAATTGTGGCCCAGGGAGTGGAAGTGATTTTTCAGGGTCACAAAGCTATAAAGATGGTGGTATTGGGCCAAAATCTCCAAACTTCCAAGCTAATTTTTTATCCATTAGAACACAGAGTTACAGAATTTTCAGAGCTGGAAGGACCTTTGGGATGGCCTGATCTAGTTCCAATATCTCACAGAGAAAATTGAGGCCAAAAGAAACTCAAATGTCTAGCCCAGGGTAATAATGCACATTCCAGAGCTTTTGGCCAAATTTTGTAACCATAGGCTCGGTGCTCTTGACATGCTGCTGGTCCATCCAATGTGGTTATTTAGAGCAGGGGCCCCCAAATCCCAGGTAGTGGACTATCAATACCAGAATCACCTAAGGGATGTTTAAAAATAAAAGTTTCAGAGCCCCATTCTTTAAAGATTCAGTTTTAGTGGGTCTGAGATGGGGTCCCAGGAATCTGTATAGCTAGTTTGCTTTCCAGGTAATTCTGGGAGACACCTAGATTAAGGAACCACTATTAACAGAAGTTAGTGTTTCACACTTCCCTCTTCTCTGCTGAGACTGGCCTATCGAAATTTCCAGCTAAGGACTGGAAAGCTAAATCAGGAAAAGTCCTGGGACACAAAGGAGACTCCAAGATTTTAATCTGCAAAGCCAACCTCAAGGCAATTCGAGCAAAGAGAGAGGACAGCTGATGCTCGCCCTTGCTGGATGCAGATGGATCTGAAATGGAAGCACATCCAGGAGAACAGAAAGTGATCTAGGAACACTTGGTCTCATCTCCCAGGGATGGGTGCCCACTAAATCAGAATTGGCAGCTTGACTTCACCGGGCAAAACATCATTTTGAAACAAAGGATTTCAGTTTAAATATTTCAAAACAATATTTGAGAGAACACCGTTTAAAAATGTATATAGAAATTCTAACAGTAAATCATCATGAATAATAGACAAAGATAGGAGATTATGTTTTGTCAAGTTTCGCCAAAATAGCTGAAAAGGATCTTTAAAACCTTTTAGTGAAGGGATTCTCGACACATTGGAGGGTGTGGCCTCTCCCCTAGCACCTCTGACTTTCTAAGTAGAGCTGTTCTCAATAGAGACCACACCTCCTGCTGATGATTTTTTTTGTTTTGCTTGTCCAGCATCCTTTCCCTCTTTCTAATAGCACTACTGTTTTACTTTAGAGAATCACTCTTACCTCACTTTCATTCCACATGGTTCTCATCCATGGGATCCAGGGGTGGGCACATGACCCAAGCTTGGCCAATCAGAGCACTCTATCCTTAGCCAAAACTGTTGCTTTAGGGGCAGGCACTGGTCAATGAGTATCAGCCCTGAATTTTTGCTAGACTTACTGGGAAAGAGGTGTTGTCTTTCTACTGTGCACGGCTCAACTGGCAAGATGTAATGTTGGAGCTGCAGGTGGGTATCTCTCTACCATGAAAGGAGGAGTTGACTTAGAAACAAGTCAACACAGAGGAAAATATAGCCAAGAGTCAGAGAAAGATAGATTTATGAAAATGTCATCTGAGTATCTGGTCCAGGCATTTCTGAAGCTAGATGCATTTTTATGTTTCAACTAGTTTAGTTGGATTTTAGCAATTTACAACTAGAAGAATCCCCACCACTATGTCTCCTCAGGGATCAGAACCTGGGGTGGAGAAATGGCCATGCGTATTTGGAAAAATCCCCATAGATAATTCTGATGCCCCTATGGAGAGTGGACAGAGTTTGGAGACAGGAAACATGAGTATGCTTCTCCTCACTAGACCACTTCTAGTTGAGGATCACTCACGCCAGTTGAGAAACTTGGCTGACATCACATAGCTACAAAACATAAACCCCTTCTGAGCTTGATTCTGTCTTCTTTTAGAAAAAAAGATAATATACTTTAAAAAAGTAAAGGCACACGCCACTTAATATAACTTTGCTGACAGAGACATGTTGTAGAATTGCTTCATCTTATCATTCAGGGATATCTGGCTTTTAGTGACTTAAAAGCCAGACAGAAATTTGAAGAGCTATTTTTCACACAATGTTCCCTCCACTGATACAAACATTGACCACATTTTAATAAAAGTAAGTTTTATCAAAACATAGGTAGTTTCCTAGAGGCCAAAGTCCCTCCATGTTCCTCAGTAAGATTGCATGCATATCACAGAGCATGCTTCCTACCACCTTCCATGCTGGAGCTGGGGAATGCTGCTGGGGTGGTCTGCTGACTTCACCCTGGCCATCTGCCTGTCCTTCTCTTTGTGGGCTTAGCTGCCTATGATGGCAGAATCACCTGGGTTTTTGGTCCACGTCTTCTTCTAGAAGTCCACAGACAACCTTGGCTCTCTCAGAGAAGGATGTGATGATGCATTGGAATCTTCTGTCTAACCTGGCTGATGATTACAGCTCCTACATGACAACACACAACTTTTGCAATATGCCACAACTTAGTGGAATGGAGTGGTCAGAAGCAGACTCCCAGGTCAGGCTTGCTGGCTGTGTGTACAAGGGCAAGTTATTAATCTCATCAGTAAAATGAAAGTGTTAGTAGTGACTACCTCCTGGGATAGTTGAAAGGCTTATATTACAAACCCACTCTGTGATGATCATTATTCACATTTTATAGACGAGATTCATAGAGCTAGTAAGTAGCCACACTGAGACACAAACCCAGCTCTGCCTGAGTCTAAGACACACATTGTTAACCACTATGTCCACTGCCCCAAGGAGAGAAAGCTTTGTGGGCACCAGTAGGACAGACCTAACGGCAAAAAGCAGGGAAACGTGGGTCATGTTTCACTTCTCCTTTAGAAACTGTAGGGGAGGAAGACATTTCCTCTTCCCAAATGGGGGTTCGTCTGGCTGGAGAATGAATTAAATTCACATAAGACAGAATAGCAAGAGAAAATTAAACAAAGCTTTATGAGGAACCATGGCCCGGGGCCTTTCTTCCCAAAGGAAGAAAGGGCACTGAAGAAGTGGGGTGCACAGAGTGGTTATATACCCCCAAACGGGGTGTTTCACATGTGATTGAAATGTCCCTCCCACAATAGTCACAAGATTGCCCTGTCGGCACAGCCCTTGATGGACACAGCAGGTAGTGGTCTGCTGTCTCAGAGGGCGTAGCTGGAGGCTAGTCGATTGTCTGGAGCTGGGCGGTCACAGGTGAGCCCAGCAGCAATCAGTTCCTAGCCTAAGGAAAGATGCTTAATCCTTAAAGAAATACCAACGTTGGGAGGGGGAGCGAAGTCAGTTACAGGAGGTTACCAGAGAAGCACAATAAAATGCAGATTTAAGTCCTTGCCTTTGGTCTTGATTAAGAGTTTTTAGAGAGAGAAGGTCATCTCCTTTCTTCTTCCTGGTACAGAGAGGGAGGCACCTTTTACAGATAGAGATTTACCTTACAAATGTAAACGTGTCCTAACAAAGGGCAAGTTCCATTCCTCCTTCCCTGTCCCAGTTTATCAAAAGCAATCAGCTTCAAATAATCCTGATGCCAAAGAGACATATCTTGGGGTGGCCAATTTCAGGTTCCCACAATGCCTATAGAACTTACTTTTGCTCTTATTTTTTTGCATGCTGCCTTTTAGAAATAAGCCCCAGTCAAGTATAAAGACTTTAAGGGTGGGGACAACTTCTTGCTCATTTTTGTTTACTTCATATCATCTACCATAGTACTTTGGACACAGTAGGTGTTCAGTAAACATCTTCAATGAAATTGAGCTTGAGCCCAAGAGTGTAAATACCAACTAATATCCCTGGGCTACTGGGGACACTTAAGGTTCCCGAGTGAGGTATCTATCTGGCAGTTTACAGAGTTCCCTAAATTTTTAATATATTTTATCTTCAAGCAATTCATAGCATGGTGCTACCAATGGATATTATCCAAATGAATCTTAACTTTGCTTCTTAACTGGCTATATGACTGTGGGGCAAGTTACTTAGCTTTTCTAAGACTCAGCTCTCTTATTTGTAGAACAATACTATCATTATAGAATCAAAGAGGATGGAATGAAAATACAGATAAAGCGCTTAGTATAGTGCCTGGATCATAGTAAGCACTCAATAAATGCCATCTATTATAATTAAATTAAAATATTAAAGAATATTTCCTTTATATTTTGGTTTTTTTCAGAATTGTTAAATATGTGTGGGTAGACAGGGTCAAGGAAATGAAGGACAAAGGACAGTTGCCCAGGGATCTGGCACTGTGAAGAGGACTGATTTCTGGGAGGCAGTTTTGCTGGGAATTACTGTTAAAAGCTTCACCTAAGGAATACGCTCTCCCTGGGGCATCTCTGAGTAGTGCTGACCACGGTTGTGGATCCCTCTCTGGGGATAAAAATTTCAAAGGGCATAAACTTTCTGAAAGTGTTAGTGTCAAGCTTCTTGCCCTTTGGGTCTCCATGGATTAATTAAATCGATTCCCATCCTTCAGCTTTGTGGATCAGGCTTTAGGTAGATATACAGTGTGTGTTTTTAATAACTCAGGAACTAAAGTGTGTCTCTTTCACCTTCCAGCCCACTCTGGTTATCCCTGGGAAGCAGGGAGTGTCTGTGCTGGCTTATTCTTTTGGGGTAATCTGCGGCCAGGATTCTTTGTGGGGCTGGGAATTTGCTGTAGGGGATGTGGCTGCTTCTCAGATATGCAAACAGGAAGGCTGAAGCAGCTGGGCTTGAAGCTATTTCATTTCCACCAACATTGTGGACTTTCTACAAAGTAGGACTGTTCTAGGAGACAGAGGGTGGGGTGGCATAGAAGAATTACAGATTCCTGAGACACAGCCCTGACCCTCAGGGATGTGTAACTTAGTGGGAGAGATGGGTATGATGAGGATTTTTAGGCTGCTTAATTTTAAAACAGTTTATGACAAAGATTTTTAGGCTGGTTACTTTTAAAACTACAGATAAGAAGCAGGC
This sequence comes from Equus caballus, assembly GCF_041296265.1. Classification (NCBI taxonomy): domain Eukaryota; kingdom Metazoa; phylum Chordata; class Mammalia; order Perissodactyla; family Equidae; genus Equus; species Equus caballus. Next base: position 36,134,933 of record NC_091684.1, read on the forward strand.
TCCGAGGAGTGGAATTTGTTTGCCCTTTGATCAGAGACAATTGCATTTGTGAAGGAAATCTCCATGCCTCCCTCTCTGCGCCAGGAGGAAGGGGGGATGACCTTATCTCTGGAAACTCTTAATGGGGAAGGCAAGAACTTAAGTTGTTTACTGTCTGGCAACCTCATGTAACTGACCCCCCACCCCAAAATCCTCCTTTGTCTTTAGTTGAAGATAATATTTGAGCGGTGACTTCTGCCATTTACTCAATCCGGTTTGATTCTTATCTAAAAGTTGTGGGACCGCCCAATGGCCGGACCCTACCGGCACTGGTACCATTTTAACTTTTTTTCCCTTTGTCTTGTAAAGAGATGACTCACATACCCATGCCTTAAATTTAGCCCTAACCCTCAACTCGGGGCAGCAGCAGGAGCTCTGACTGCCCGTGGGTCTTGTCCCCACGCACCAGCTCTGCCTGCCCATGTGTCCTGTCCCCATGCCAGCGGGGGCAGCAGCAGCGGCTCTGCCTGCCCATGGGCTCTGTCCCCATGCCAGCGGGGGCAGCAGAAGCGGGGGCAGCAGAAGCGGCGGCAGCAGAAGCTCTGACTGCCCATGGGTCCTGTCCCCATGCTATTCTATACTATTCTCTAAATAAAAGAACACTACTGCCAGATCTTAAGAGTCTAAAGAAATCTTTCTTTCGACTCCTCGGCTCACCGACCCCGCATCAGGTATATCAACAACTAACTATAATGCAAGACAGAGTGAATTGTGAGCCTTGCTCATGGGAAAAGCCATGGGCCGAGAAAGCCGGAGAAAAGAGAAATCACATCTAACTAGTTGGATAAGAAGGACTAAAATTTCAAAAGGTGGAAAAGTGGGGAAAGGCATTGTAGGTGGTTGGGGAGCAGCCTGGGCACAGAGACGTGGAAGTGCTTAGATGAAAAGGAATGGCAAGTTGTGAGGGTACCTGGAGCGTGGGTGAAGTGGAGGATGCCGAGTGGGAGGAGAAGTCAGGGCAGACTTTGAACTCTACCTTCAGGACTTTATAGGACCATTGTAGGTCTTCCTGGGCCTGTGGTGTCCGTGGATGTCCCAATGCCCTTGATAGCAATCACATTGAAATGCATCCACATTCCACATTAAGATCGACATAGAACTATAACAGCTGAGCGGAGTGAGTTGAGCTCCCATTGACTAGTTCATTGTACCTCTAGATGTGGTCCTAGGACCAGTGCCAGTCCAGGAGAGTTTGGAATCAGTTTGGAATGTGATTAAGTACAGAACTCAGAGAAAACACTGAGAAAATTTTATAGCAATTTGACATTGCCACAATAACCAAGCATGTGATTGTTCTCCTAGTAATTCATTTTTATTCTAATTTCCAAAAATATTGGTCCACAATACAAATGGAAGTACATTGGTCTAAAATACATTGGAGATTTTTTAATTTCCATGGTCCAAATTTTTTTAAACATTGGGAATTTTTTTAAAAGTTGAGAAGCTCCAATCTAGTTGAAATAATTTGACTTTCTTAAAGAAATCTGAGGTTGGAGATAACAGAGGAAAGAGTCGGTGAACTTGAGGATAGATCAATAAAAATTATACAATTTGAATAGTAGAGAGACAAGAGATTGAAATATCTAGTACTCATCATCGTATCTACATTATAGTACATTGTGCCTAAACATTCTGACTTAGTTGAAGATAATTTTGTGGCAAAATTATCCACTAAAACTAACCTAAAACAAAACAAAATGAGCGTGTGTGTGTGTGGTAGGGGGTTATTATTGAGGCTACAGAGGTATCTCAAGGAATTCAAGGGCAGGAGTGCCATTGGATCTAATGAGGGATGGAGTGGGAAATGGACAATCACTAGGAATCGGAGCTGCTTCTTCCCCTCTTCCCTCTCCCACCCTTCTCTCTCTCTCTTTCCCTCTGCAGCGAATGCTGTGTTGCACTGCCCAGATCCTCATTCAGGAATAAAGGACTTATTCCCCCAGCTGTTGCGAGTACTACCAGAAGATGGGCCTCTGCTGTCTGCTCTCTTCGGGGGTTGCCTTGGCTAAAGAAACAGCCTCACCTAAAGCCACGCTTTCTTCCAGGGAGAGCCCATACCCAATGATTAATCGATGGGGAGGTGTAAAGGCCTGGTTCCCTCACTGCAACTTGGGACAGCTGAGAAGGGACATCTCTGCTCTAGAGCTCCCTACAGGTTGCTTTTATTGGAGCTGCATCACAGATCGGCTGCTCTCTGCCAAATGCTACTTCTTTCTCCTCCCCTCCAGGTGTTGATCTCAAGGGTACAACCTAAGAAACGTTTGCACGTTAACTTCTCTGAGTCTGGTTCTCAGGTGACCCAGCCTGGGACACTACGCCCCCCAATCTTCCTTCCACTCTCCCTCCTCCCTTCATTTTACTGTCCCTTCTCCCTCCGTCCCTTTCACTTTTCTGACCCCTCCTCTCTTCTTCCTTTGCCCCACCTCCCTCAGACTATGAAGTCTTTCACCCCTGCTTCTCTCTGAGCTCTGCTTCACTCTCTTCTCTTTTTTTAGACCAGCTTCTTCTGCTCTTCTGGTACATGGACCCTCATGACTCCTCCAAAGTGGTGTCTTCAGCACCTCAGTCACCATCACTGTGGCTTATGCTTTTGGCATCCCACCCAGAAGCCCTTTACGAAGCTGATGCACCCATCCTGCAGCTGCTGTGGGTATCAGTTAATAACTGCTCACATTTGTACCCTTCTCTGGAGGATTGCCCCTAGCCACCTGGAACCTTTTCTCCTGGAGATGCCTGAGAGGTTGTGCTCCACCCACTTTGGTCAATGACTGTGAGATGAGAGGTATGAATGTCTACCCTTCTTTCTCTCAAGGCAGGACACACTCTGTGGTACAATTCACCCTGTAGAGTTCTCGGTGAGGCCAGGCTGAAGGTAGACATCTCCTGAAATGACATCTTTGCACAGCATCTTCCCCTGCCCTATGTTCCGTTCACTGCCTTACAGATGTAGCTTGAGATCACTCCCTCAGCACATCCCTCTGCTTTGAGGGAACCTGTCTTAAAGTCATCGCCTGACAAATCTGGTGCCTGTGGTTAATGACCCAGCCTCTACTGTCCTAATTCCAAATGTCCAGGAGAGCGAACTGGATTGGCTCAGGCAGTGCACAGCCCAGTTTCTGGATTTAATCCCTGGATTGGGACTTCACTCCAGGTCCAATCATCTATGGCTGGAGAGCGGGCGGAGTGATACAATATAGATGAGGAGGAGCGGGAGAGAGGGCAACTCTCAGAAAAGGCTGGTCAATTCCTGATACATAATGAGAACAGGCGATATCCTTTAAAAACAGAATGACAGTAAGTTACATTGACAGTAAAGTAGAGCGTGACTCAAAAGCGAGCAATATGGTGGGTGTGGAACCCATTAGCAATGGCTGGCACTTGGTGAGTGCTAGTTTTTGCCAGTTCTGTGTTAAGCACTTCGAGTGCTATTCCCATTACCGCTGCAGTGTAATAGATCACCCCAAAACTTAGTGGTTTAAAATAACCATTTTATTATGCTTATAGAGTCTATGGGTTAGGAATTTGGACAGGGTACCATGAGGATGGCTTGTCTCTGCTCCATAATGTCCAGGGTTTCAGCTGGGAAGATTCATGGCTGGTGGCGACTTAGGTGAGAGCTGGAATCACCTGGAGGCATCACTCACATGACTGGTGGCTGATGTGGCTGCTGGCTGGGACCAAAACCTGGGCTTCCTCACAGGAAGGTGGCCTCAGGCTAGTAGAACTTCTTATGTGGCAGCTCAGGGTTCCAAAAGTGAGTCTCCCAGTTCACAAGGCAGAAGCCTTATTGTTTTTATGATCTAGACTCAAATGTCAAACTGCACCATTTCTACCACATTCTATTGGTTACAAGCCTGTCCAGATTTAAGGATAGGGGAATTAAGAGCCACTCATTGATTGGATGGGGGCATGGTTCTCATAGAGCACATGGGATGGGAGATATTGTGTGGCCATATATGGGAAATACAATCCACTATGTGCACATTATCTCATTTGACCCTTCCACTGTCCTTAGAGTGGGCATTATTTTCCCCTTAAAATGAAGAAACTGAGGCTCAAAGAGGTTAGGTAACTCGCCTGTGGACAAAGCCAGTACATGCCAGGAGTGGATTTAAACTCAGTCTGCATAAAGCAGATGTTCTCCAATAGCATATTTGCTGCTTATAGGAAAAGGGAATTGAAAAAAGTAAGACATTCAAAGGCCAGTTCTCCCTTTGTGCAGGATTGGGAGTGGGTGAGACTCCTTCTTCTCCATAACCCTGATGTCAGAGTTACCATCTTGCCCATGTGGTACAGGAATCTGGTTCCTGTGCATAATTCCCCAAGGAGTTGCTTCCCAGAGACTACGTAACTACTGTGTGTACCCTTGATGCCTCAAGTTCACCAGATATGCGCTGGCAGAGAGGTTGCTGTCTGCTGCCCACAGCCTCCCCCACCAAAGTTTGGCAAAAGAGTCTGGGGAACAATGAGCTGGAGGAAGCTCTGATCCCCTCTGTGAAGGCAGCACATAGAACCAATTCATGCCAGGAATATCTTTTCAGCAGTGATCCCCTTTTGAAATCATGTCTTCTCTTAAGTTCAAATAAGGATCACTTTTTCCAGGAAGTCATCTTTAACTTTCCGATGATACTTATAATGGGAATGTTCAGATAATACTTGGCACCCACTGCTTGCTCTATTGTTTCCTAACCCCCTAATTGGTGTTCAAGGCCCCGGAGGGCAAAGACCATGCCCTACTCTTCCTCAGTTCTCCTCTCCTCCATCACTGGAATGATACCCCATTCTTACTAAGTACTCAATAAATACTGTCTGATTAGATCAAAAGGCCTCATAAAGCTTATTATTGTATTATAACAGGAGGACACGTGCACCTTCAAAAGCATTTTTTGAATCTGCTATATCACAGGCATTGTGCTAGGTGCTAATGATCCATGTGATCCAGGAGCAGGAATTTAGAAAATCAAATATGAGCCCCCTAGACTTTGTAGCTTGTCAATAACGTATCAAAACTGGTGTCTAGAAGCAAAGCATCCTTGCCCAGATTAAGAGGCCTTTATATCAGGTACATTTGACGAAAGCGCTATAAGGTTACAATCTCTATTGGCTGTCAAATGATTCTAGAGTCAGACATTTAGAAAGTCCCTGAGTAGGGTTTTAAAGATCTGAAATCTTGACTTTAGCTTCTTTATAAGATGTTTGAATGATGTTTTTAGCTGGACAGGAAAGGACAGATCTTACTCTTCTTTATTTCAAATTGTCTTCTTATAATAGGCAAATCTCTCTCCCCTTCTGTTAATTTGTCTCCATTTCACCTCAAAGTGTTTCTAAAAGCGATGACCTTTGGAAACACCTTTGAATGTCCAAGACCAGCTGATAAACCTGTTCCTAAATTATGAGTAATCAATATCAATGTTTCATCTTCACTCATTATTCGCACCATAAATTCTTTATCCAAATATAACCCCATTGTATAAAACTACTTCCTCAACAAACCATCACCAAGAAGAGAACTCCTGTAAATAATCACCTTTGGGATATGAAAGAAAATGTAAACATTTTATTTGGCAGTTGTTTCTGAACACATGAATAAATAAATGGAAAAGTACATATTAATATTTCTTTTTGGAGTAACAGACACCATTAAACGCTTATTTACACATCTTCACTTCAAAGACCAGTCACACAACTTAATTTTGTCTTATAAAAGGTAACTTCCCACACCACTGGACTGGACAGTTAAGGATGGAGATACTGGTAGTGCTTGGTACTAGCAGTCTCAAGGTTTGAAAGGCATTCATTTGCAAGTGTGATAAGAAGAGTCATCATGCATTGAGTTCATCCGGATCATGTACTGTAGAAAATTTCTGATGGCAGCCACAGCGTTTGGTGTGTCATGCGCTTAAGTCAACTATGACATGTTTGTAAATCTGTGTATTCCCCTTAAAACTGGAAGCAAAAAGAAAATTACGCTTATTAATGGACACATGTGTGAACGATCTTGGTGCCTGAACATTTAATTCCTGAAATTTCACAAATTTGGCTTTCTCTGCATCCCAGTTATATACTTGAGTGAAGGAGTAATCACTTCCAAGAATTGCATATTGATAGTTATTTATCTGAAGAGGCTGGAACACCATGGATCCTCGTGATGGCATCCTCTGAATATCCTGAAATGAGGAGCCTCCCCATTTCATTACTTTGGAATCACCAATGAATCTTGTCAAGCAAATGTACACGTCACCTTTCACTGAGAAGTGCTTAACGGCGTATACATCCTCCATGTTAGGGATGTCAGTCTGGTTAATGAATAACTGTGTTGCTTTGTTCCACTGATAAATTACAGGACGCTGGGAACTACTGGACAGGATTAAATGAGGTGTTCTGAGTGTCTGAGGCATTCTGGCTATTTCTAGATATTCCACATCAGTGTCCCTGTACCAAGCATGTAAGGATTGATGGGAGTAGAATCCATTTCCATTCCATTTGTAAATGGTAGTAAAACCAGCTTTTGAACTGTCAGCAACAACAAAGTACCAGTTGTTTTCAATCTTGAATGTTTCAATGTCATTGGGTTTTCGGATTTTGAGAATTTCAATATCCTGGATTTTTATGAATTTATTTGCAAAACTGTCGCGCTTATAGATGTGAGAGCCGCCAAATAGCTGGGCCACAATAACATAGAGCTGAGTTTCAATGACTATAGGCTTGCACACTACAGTGGACGTGCCTGGGAAAAGACAAAGGGGAGGTTAGTTGGATGGCTACCTTCTTTGGAGCATGTAAACATGCAGGCTGAGACCATACAACTTCTACCAAAATCTGCCTGAAATAAGAGATTTCCTTGGTTGATTAGGCAAGGCCAATCTCCAAGGCCAATGGCAGCAGGATCCCGAAGTTCTGTGTGCTTCATGGGGTCTTGTTACCAACAATTGAGTTGTCACGTCACATTCAACACGAACTGGATGTTCAGGACACATGGCTACAGCCTAAGTTTTCTCCTCTCCCTTCTTGCAGAAAGAAAGCATTGCTTTTCCTGACACATCATGAGTTAGTCATTGTAATTGTAGTGAAAACTGCCATTTATTGAGCATCTACTATGTGCTTTGCCAAGTCATCTCATTAAAGTTTCCCAACAATCTTAAAAGAGAAATATTATTATTCTCCCTTTTGCAGATGAGCAAACTGAAGCTCAGAAAGGTTCACAGCTGGTAGGAGAAGGCAGACTTGGCCTTCAAACCCAGGCCTATAGCATCGCTATGCTTTTAACCCAACTTGGGGCATCAGTCAGCTGTTCCAGGGCTTCCAACTTGGGCTAAGATCTCAAAAGGTTCTAGAATAACCCCACGTAGTCTTGAGCGGTTGTCTGGGCAGCCCATGGCTCTACCTGTAATTGATTTGCTCTAAGTATGAACTTCTTCTTGCTCTAAAATAATCTGACTCTCCCCTGGGAAAGGAAAAGAGACGCACTTGTCATTTTTCTGAAGCTTTAGGTCACTGGTGGCAGGAGAGAAAAGAAGGAAGAGGAATCCTTGAGAAAAGTGAAAGAGGGGTACAGCTACAGGCAATGCTCTTGAAAGTTACTTTGGAAAATCTCAGAAAACAGTATGGGATCTGTCAGTGGCCTAGCTGAGTATCCTTTTGCTAAGAATTTAACATTTATCAATAGATTCTAATCTTTTAGAGGGAGCTCGGCTCTGGGAAATCCAAAGAGAGGCAGGGCAATTCTGGGCCCCAGGCCTCATCTGACTACAGCTCTAGGGCGCTGAGGCAATGAGTTCTGCACCAATTCCTTCTACTAATTGGCTCCATCCACAGGCCAAATTATTCTATTTATGACCCTTTTCAGGACTGAATCGATTGTGTGACTTTGGGAAAATCACTTAACTTCTCTGGGATTCAGTTTGCTCTTCTGTACAATGAGGGTTTGGACTAGACCAGAGGTGGCCATTAGATTTCAACCATGTATCAGTATTGATTGACTGATTGATTGTGACTGCCTGGAGAACTGTGTTGAGAAGGATTCTGTGGCCCTGTCTGCATTCTGCATGAAAGAGCACCATGATAGATTAGTGATGCTCGTCTTGGGTGAGAGAGGGGATAGCGACCACATATGTGACATATATTTGTCATCCTAGACTAGATAATGCCTCCTGAAAGTCTGAAAATATATAGCTCATTTCTCTTTCAAGTGCTCACATAAAGATTCATTCAAAGCACTTGATGGACTATACACAGGTAAGAAGAACCTGGTTTAGACTACGCAAAGGCCTGCTGAAATCCACTGGAAAACTGAGGGGGCCTTAGGAAGATGGGGGAGCATAGCCTTTCTCCACAAGAAGGAAAGAGGATTCGGGGAGGGTCTCAGTTTGGAGGGGATCCCTTCATGTGGGCACTTCACTCTCAAGCAAGCCCCAGACCTGTCTCGATCCTTTGAGCAATGGAGCTCACGACCACCATCAAAGTCTAATTATGACCCTCCCAGCCTCGTCTAATGTGTGACCTTTTATGGGGACATTTGAGTGCTCTTAGGAGCAGATATAAAGATGTTAGAAGCTAAACTTGATGTAAATATTTCAGAGGGAGCCCCATGTTCTAGTTTATCACTTAAAAATTTAAAAATGGTTGAGATGAGAAAGAAACTTCAGAGATCACCTAAGTAAAAGTTTTCATGGAAAAAAATTGGCTTTCGTGGTCAAATTAAATGCAAAAAATACTAGAAACGGTTGTTTCCTAACTGCAGGGCTTCCCAGAGCCTCTAAAGTGTATGAATCTCCAAGTGGGAGATACAGTTCACAGATTTAGGGGAACACAAAACCCTTTTTGTCACGAGGCATATATTAATATTTTGCGGAAGTAATGTTTGTGAAACAAAGTTTGAGATTCAGTGATCTAAAATAGCATCCTTATTTTATAGCTAAGAAAAAGCAGGCCCAGTGAGAGTGAGTGACTTTCCCAGTTGGTTTGTGGCAGAACCTGGATTAGAACTCATGATTCCTAGTCCAATACTTTTCCTTTGAAGAAAAATAATCCACCTTTTATTGCATATTTACTAAGCCAGGTTCTATGTTAAGTTTCTTGAATATATGATGGCATCATCTTATAACAGCCTTGTAAATTAAGTATTATTATTCCCATTTTACAAGTGAGGAAATTAAGGTTTAGGGAACAATCCCAGGTCACTTAGTAAATGGCAGAGCTGGCATTCCAACGACCCTAAGCCTGCCTAAAGCATTTCCCCACACCCACCCATTTTTTCCTGTTGTCCTTGGCCCAAGCAGCTTAACTTTCCACTCCAAATATGATCAGGCTTTTCGTACCTGTAATGTTGTCATAATTCCGGAAGGTCTTTTCTACATGGTCCCATTCAAGGAAAATGCATTTTCCAGTAAAGGGCTGAGCGATGACTACATACTCATCATTCATATAAGAAAAAGTGTCTATGGACAGTGATTGATAAGGCAGGTCCTGAGACTTTGCAAATTCTGCAAAAATAGGAAATGATGAGTAACCGTGTGCTAATGCCTTGTTCCTCGGCTGGATCTCAAATGTCCATAAGAAATAAATTTTTTTTTAGGGAAATAGTAAAATAGCAATTTTACTTTGCTTTCAAACACATGAAGTTTTAATCGTTCGTAATATTTTTAAAATTAAGTTGCTTGGTCTTTGAGATATAAAACATGTCGGTCCGTGCACATGCAAAAAATGTAGCCCCTATTTTCATTTTATGAAGTGAAATGATTTGGAATACATTACCTGTAATGATGCAATCAAAATCCTTGGAGGAGAGACTATTGATTTTGCGCTTCTTATATTCCGGGGGTCCTTCACAGTAGATGTCCTCGACAGTTGCGTTGGTGTGGCCTAGCCATTCCACCAGCCACTTCAGTTTACAGTCGCAGTTAAACGAATTCCCTCTCAGGTCCCTGAAAGACAGACTCCAACTGCTTTTGCTGTAGGTGGGCCCTGCTTACACAGATATGGCTTCTACTTCAGCCATTCGCATGTGCAGAACGAGCCATAATCATCGTGTGCGAGATGCCCCACAATCTACCTTGAACCTGACCAACTATTCACCTCGCGCTCAGACAGTTACCGCAGCAAACCCTGGAAGGCCACCCCAGCAATGGGAACTTGTAACTTACTCCCTGTTGGAGTCAAAGTTAGCTCCGTCTAGAGCTGTGCTCGCCAGAGAAATAGAAGGTGAATCACATACGTCATTTAAAATTTTCTACAGACACGTTAAAAAAGTTAAAAGAAATAGGTAAAATTAATTTTAATCATACATTTTACTTAACCTAATATATACATGCTATCATTTTGATGTGTAGTCAGTATAAAAATTATTTACATTCTTTTTTAATACTAAGTCTTTGAAGTCTAGTGTGTATTTTATACTTATGGCATGTCTCAATTTGAATGCTAAATTTTCATCAGGAACACCTGATCTATATTTAGATTTAATAAAATTTACAGTTGAAAAAAATAGATTCACACCCCAAGTTGTTCCAAACATACTTAAAAGTTTCCCAGTAATTGAACCCAGAGTCAGTTTTTAAAATTAAATTTAGCTTTTTACTTGATTTTTGTGAAATTTAAAGTTAGGTTCCTCAGTCACACTGGGAACACTTCTCAAGTGCTTAGTGACCACACGTGTGGCTACCACATTGGACAGCACAGGTCTAGAGGATAGAATGCACTGATGACTCTTTCATATTTATTTATTTATTCTTTAAAGATTTTATTTTTTCCTTTTTTCTCCCAAGGCCCCCCAGTACATAGTTGTGTATTTTAGTTGTGGGTCCTTCTAGTTGTGGCATGTGGGACGCCACCTCAGCATGGCCTGACGAGCGGTGCCATGTCCGTGCCCAGGATTCGAACTGTTGAAACCCTGGGCCGCCGAAGCGGAACACGAGAACTTAACCACTCAGCCACAGGGCCGGCCTCAACTGTTTCATATTTAATCAAATCGAGTAAGCTGTTTGCTTTTCTTCTTCCTCACAGATGTAATTAATCCTGATCCTATTCCATGGTCTACAAATTTCAATTTTAATAGGAAATGACTTCGACACAGCAGAGTTAACACAGACATACAATAGCTCATGTCCATAATAAACTATTCAGCATAGATATTTTAAATTTCCACATATGATCCCACCTCACTAAGTTCTCTGTTTATTTGCACTGCTTCTGTTCAGAAGTTCCATCTCTTTTCTAAAATCCTTTCTGGTCACACAGAACTCCTAAGATAGGTACTGCCTACTCTTCACACAGCACATGAAGAATTTTTAAACGCTGAAGCATTTAAAAATGTTTTTTAAGGGATACATTCAAGAAATCTCCTAAAAGGCAAGTTGGCATGGGTCCCCGTACTTCTTAGATAATTCTTGATTTGGGCATAACAGAGTAGGACCAAGAGGCAAATCCATTACGGGATTCCCTGGAGAGACTAAGCCAATTTCAAGTGGGGTTTTTTTGCTAGTGTGGGGCATAGGCTGACACAGAGATGGGCCAGAGGGTCCCCAAATAAGCTATATCTCCAAGTCTGCCATAGAGAATCATAAACTTCCAAGACATTCCCAGGACTGACCTCATCTCCCAAGAATACTCTGACCCAGAATAATGAGTGTCAACGCTGCTGGGCTGTCCCAAACCAGAGCGGATAACTGTGGTGTGCCCGAGACTCTCTGGGAAGCGTCCTGAGTCTGGCACTTTCTTGGAAATAAACCATCATTCAGCAATTGGGGTAATAGGCATGGAGGAGGGGCTGGGGGAATACTATAAGGAACAAAGAAAGTTTTTCATTAGCTTACTGATTGGAAGTTCAGTACTGGGTTTAGGAGAAAATACTTGACAGATTTTTTGTGATTGGAGAAAAGTTGTTTTGAATATATATTCTATAGCAAAGTACCTGATTAATAAGAAATCTTTTCTTTTCATACATCCTTTCATTTGTTCCTGTATTCTACCTTATGGCATTTAAACACCCTTCTAATGTTCTGGAAGGCACTTAATGAAGCGAAATTGCTTTGGAGAGGGTTAGGCATATATTACTCGCTTTGCTTACAGCAAAATATACAAATTCCTTACAAAGATCTTTCACTCTGAGGCTTAAAAGTCAAAGTTTGAAAGCTCTTTTGTTTGAAAAAGGGTCAAAAATAATTAAGTTCATTCCCTTTCTGGGGCTTAAGCCAAATTCCTGGGGATTAAGCCTAGAGTTGTTGTTCAGTCTAATGAGAGAAAAGGCAAACTCTCCTCCCTTCCCCCACTTCCTGCTCCATTTCTCTGTTGACTGACCAGCCCATGGGTGTAACCTTTCATCTTGACTCTGTCAGTTTCCCAGACTCCTTTATGTTTTTCCTTTGTAGCCCCATTTCCTGGACCTCATGAGAAAAAAGCATCTTGAAATTTCTATCTGGGCCTCTTCTTTCCACCGGCTGAAAGTCCCTCATCGTCACTCGCTCCCATACAGACACACACTTTGTCAAAGGCATGCCTGGGCACTATATTTTCAGGATTTCCAGGGGTAAATACCATAGAAGATTCAAACTTCAGTCCAAGTAAATTGAAAATTTAAGCCAACTTAAAATTTAAAATTCTAATTTAATTTTAAAGCCAATTAAAAATTCTAATCACCAATACCAGGTTTCTTTGTTAATCATTGCAAACTAACGAATTAATCAGTGATTTCTTAGGTCGTCTTACACATTTGTTAAAGAATCCAGGCCTTTGAAAATGTCTTTTGGGAGTGTCTGGAGATTGTTGTTTGCAAGGCTCCTGGAAAAAAAAAAAGAATGATGTAAACTGTAGTCATAAACTAAGTAAATGCATTTTATGATAAAGCTTAATTATGAAGCCTTTTGTTCTGTCCAAAATATACCAAATTACGTGCAGTACTTTTTTTTTTTTCTCTTCTAAGATACTACGCAGATTCCTGCTATTGTATTTTCAATTCCTGGCCTCTTTTCTTCATCACTCACTCAGTATTTATGGCACTTCGTGTATCATGGTGAAAAAACCCCAACACCCCCCAAATAGCAGCAAGAAAATGATGCCTGGGCATTGATCTTTCTATTTAGAACAGAATCTGAGATTCACACTCTCACACATTCAGTCTGGGGGATGTCTCCCAACTGGTGACAGTGTCCATCTCCAGATATCTCCAGATGCCCTCTCCCTTCACACTCAGGCTGCCCTTCTCCTCCCTCCTTCCACCTCACTTGCTCCAGGGAGCAGCTAAACCTCCAAGTGGTAGTACAAACACCTCTAGAGTTTGGGGACCTGTCTAATCTATCCCTTCATCAGCATATCCTTTCTTCTTTCCAAAGCACACTCCGTCTTTTCTATATTTGTTTCCTTTTAACTCCATTCATTCCACCTCAGAAAATACCTTTCTCACAAAGACTCATCCATCCATTCATCCTCTTTAATCACTTCCTCCTTTCCCTTTCGTCCAGTTCCTACCGTATTTTCACAGGAATTGTTTTCTCCTTCTCTTTCTATTTGTTCTTCCACATACCACTAGAATGATTCTAATTAAGGCTAATGAGGAGGAAACAGTCCTGATAGTATCAAGATAAGGGAAATATGTCCATACTGCAGAAGCATGGACATAACACAGAACAGATGCTGTCTGATGGGGAAGGTACTAGGTACTGGCAATTTTCTATTTTTAACCAGCAGTGTACATATACATATTACGTACTTTTCTTAGGAGTGTTTTTAATTTTCAGAATAAAAATTTTAAAGTAAAACAAAAGAGCCTATGCTGTCAGCCTCTAAAGTCCTTGAAAATTCTCTCAAATTCCCTTAAAAATACTCTCAAAAGTCTTCTATGTCTTTCACTTCCTCTAATTAATATGAGATTTCTCAAGTGCAAACCTTCAAGAATTTTAAAATCAATTTTAAGTTAATTACGTTGTTTTTCTGAGTTTTAGAAATCACTACTAGACTGGAAAACTTTTTCAATGAACCTTGGAACTGAGAGTAGGAACTGAATCCAAATGTCCTAGTCTCAATGAAGGTCCATTTTATAAAGAAGGGCACAGCTTTGGAGTTATTGTGAGCTCGATTTGCATCCTGACTCCACTATTTACTGGCTGTATGACTTGGTTATGTATCTTCTCTGAGGCTCAGTTTTTTCATTTTTAAGTGGATGTAATAATACTTCATATCATAAGATTGTTAGACAAAGTAAATGAGGTAACTCAGTATGGTACCTGGCATCTGGTCTACCCTCAATAAAGCGCAATGAGGAGGAGGAGCAAGGGAAAGAAGGAGAAGAGCTTCTGTGTGTCCATTGCTCAAGAAACAACATTTAGAAAACTGACCATATGAATGAACTGTTATGACTGTCCACCTACGTAGTATTAATAAAATGCTGCTAAAGAAGACTATTGAAGAGAATGCCTCCATAATTCATCTTCCTGCCTGGTAGTTGAATGAAGAGATTTCTTGGCGTCTTGGACCAGTCCAGAGTCACTGCCAAGTTATGTGTCTCAATTTATTTGCTGGCACAATGTGTCTTACAGTTCTCATGCTAACTTCTCCTAAGTGGACATCCCTTCCTCAGAAACCAGCACAAACTGCAGCTGGCTTCAGGGCACAAGCTTAGAGGAGGCTGGGTCACAGGACAGTGGGCATTAAATGATGAAACAGTCAAGTCCTGAATTACTGCTGCCCCTAGGGTTGCACAGGAAGAGGCACCATGTTTGTGTTGCTGCCAAGGTGCCAACGGGTGAATCTGGGGTTTCCACTTCCTCCCCAAAGGACAGAGCTCTAGGCCCCACATACCCAAGGTGAAGGCCAACTGCAGAAGTGGCTGGGGGGATACAGACTTGGAGCGATGGGGCTTCTGGGATAGAGAGACATCATTTTTGCACAACGAGATGGAGGACTTATAATTCAATAGAATTGCAGGATGGGGCTGATGAAGGCAGGCTGGCCTGATGGGCTGTAGAATGAGGCATTGTGTTTCCTGAGGACTTCTTGTGATAGGGAAGCTCTCATCCTAGGAACCAGAGGGTGGGGGAGGCAGAGGAACATGAGGGATGTCGGAAGGAGAAATGGTGGATGGATTTACTGCACCCAGTGTGACCCCTTCTCTGTTATACTTCCAAATTCGAGGGAATACTGACTCAGGGTACTGTTTCTGAAGGAGATGGAATGGAGCTTCATGTCTAGGTTTGGTGAGGGGCAGGCATGAGAAGGCTGCCTGGACTCTTAAAAGAAGCAGAAACAAGAGGAAGAAGGCTCAGAAATGAGAAGGAGTCTTCTGGCTGCCCAAAGCCCAGGCCAATGGGTTACATGTGGATAAAAAGAAAGCAGACACCAGGGATTTGGGCAGAGAATGTCTTAGGAAAGCAGTGCTGACAGAGCCTGGGAATTATTCTGCAAAAAGTGTAACAGGGCCCTGATATAAAGCAAGCTTCCAGTGCAGGCTGATGGGTACAGGATGAAGGATGCACTGAAGACACAGAAGGGGATCAGCAGAGCCTGAAAAGTTAAGAAGAAATGTGAAATGACTCTTCACATGTCTTAGCTATGGCCAGTTGGGAGTTTTTACCAATTCCCAAGTGAAGAGAAACTGGGAATACTAGAGGCCCACTGCACAATTGGGGAAAGATATTTAATCTAGCATTGCCTAGATTAGCAAAGAATTGGAAACAACCTACATGTCCATTAATAAGGGATTGTGTAAATAAATGATGGTTCATACCTAACATGGAATATTTTCCAAGAGATTTTAAAAAATGAGGTAAATCTTTATGACTTGATATGAAATAATGCCTAAGTGAAAAAGAGGCAGTTGGAGAATAGCATGCAGAGTGTAATCCCACTCGGGGAGGAAGGATATATGTCTATAGATGCATAAAGACAGGTCTGGAAGGAGAATATAAAAACTGTTGACCAAGGTTACATCTTGAGGTAGCTGGAACCTTTCGGTTTTGCAATGGAGATGGAGACGTCTGGAGATTGTGAGAATTTTTATCATCAAGCATGTACTGTTATTTTAAATTTAGAAGAAACAAAGAATAAACTTTAATTTTTTTTTTTTTAAAGATTGGCACCTGAGCTAACAACTGTGGCCAATCTTTTTTTTTTTTTTTCTGCTTTATCTCCCCAAAAGCCCCCTGGTACATAGTTGTATACCTTAGCTGCAGGTCCTTCTAGGTGTGGCATATGGGATGCCGCCTCAACGTGGCCTGACGAGCGGTGCCATGTCCACGCCCAGGATCCGAACAAGCGAAACCCTGGGCCACCGCAGCGGAGTACGCGAACTTAACCACTGGGCCACGGGGCGGGCCCCTAAAGTTGAATTTTTAAAAGGACCCCATTGCTTAGGATCTGTGTATGTAACGGTTCTGTCCAGTGAGCATTCAATCATCCTAAATCGATCACTTGGCTGCATTCATAAAGTTCCAAAGTTACAGGATATAGTGCAAATAACTGTCATGGTTAACACTTGGGTGCCTGAGTAGTCAGATGATGTCAACCTCTTTCATGAGATGGCTTCAGGATGGAGCTATCTTCTTTTCCACAAGATTCTCATATGGCTTCAGGCCCTCACTGTCTGGGGAAGTTTAGGACTATAGTCAGCCAAGCCATGGAGCCATCCATGTGGTTTCCTAGAACCAGCTGAAACTCAGCTTTGAGGAGGGCCTGGAGCCTCCAGAAACCACCATGGGCTTCTGGGAGCTTACAGGAGATTCTCTGCAGGGGAGAGCTGCTGAGGGCTTCGGGCCAGGGTTACCACGGAGGAAAAGGGGCAAGTTCTGTGATGCTCCCAGAAGCCTGCTCAGCCTTTGGTCCTCATGCAAAAGAGTGAATGAAATGAGATCTGGTGCCTAGTAGGTTGTTCAAACAGCTAGAGATATTGAAACAGCATATTGTGGGTTAGGGTTATTTTAGGGTTGATGTTAGGATTATTTGTTTCTTCAGATTCCATCTCTGCATTGAGTTTCACAGAGTAATAACTTAAAGTTATTATTCCCTTTTCCTCTATGGAAGCTCTGGTTGGAATATGTTGTGTATCTTTTGTAAAAATGGTCATAGCTCTTATTCCCTGCCTCATTTAGTGCATGTAGGAATTCGGGTGCTGGCTTTGTCTCCAGTAGAGAGGGGATTCGATTTGCGCTTTATCACTCTCAGGGTGTGACTTTGGTCAATTTAATTTAACGTTTCTAGTTTTCTGTCTTGACATCTGCGAAACTCAGTAGAGAATACTGATTTCATTTCTTGTGAGAATTAACACAGGCAGCTGCTGATATTTTATATACACATTTGAAATGGATTCCAGGAAAAATTCTGTTTCTGCAGGTGAACTTTTAAGCCTTATGTTAGATAATCAAGACCACAAAATACATCTTTTTCTTTGTTGTTGTTGGCAAAAACAGTGATACTGAATACCTAAGCACTTTTAAATGCTCAATTCAGAAGGTTGAGATCACCTATTCTCTTTGTCTCTCTGCAGAGAGAGATGTCTCTGCCTTGGCATTCTTAAATGTCCCATCTTTTACTGAGGTATACATATATATTTTACTTATCTATATATACACACACACACATATATATACATATCATATATGCATATATACACATATACATACATATACACATACGTAATAATTATTATTTCTTCACTTCAAGAAAATTTGGAAAGTACAAAAATTATTTTTAAAAAGGAAAAAAACAATAATCATCCTAGCCGAGGCAACCAGATTTTGTCATATTTTCTTTCAATCATTAATACAGAGCCCTTCTCATGGGGACGCTAATGTGGAAAGCAAGTGATTCTGGAGAGCCATGCTACCTGTCCCCAAGGTCTCTGGTCCTCTTCTCTCTCCTCTAGAGTGTGGTGGCATGAAAGAGTGTAGGCCTGAATTGGTGTGGCGGACATCCTTCCTCTTTTGACCGTGGGCGAGGGTCACAACAGTCCTGAATTTTAAAACTAAATATGTGTACTGTTAGGCATATGAGGAAGAAAAATTTGAAGGACAAGGGAGAGAAAGTCAAGGAGTCAGAGGTAGCCGCCAGAGTTGTCAGGAAAAAGACCTTCTACATGAAATGACTGAAGGAAAACCAGGCTCCTGCCCAAGCCGACCCCTTGCCTGTCAGGCTTGTTCCGGGCTCCCTGGACTCAGCAGCAGAGTGTGGTGGACATGACATGGGCCAGGAATGGCATATATGAGTTTGAGCTCTGTTTCCTTTTCTACAAAGTGAGCGATCCCTTGGTCAGAATGATCTCCAAGTTCTGTTCGAGCTCTTAAATCACATCTTTGTACTTTTCACTATGAGAGACTTACGGTTTCATCTTTAATAATAATACAGTGATCCTAGGAGAGGCAGTACTTTAAGCCAAGTAGTTAAGAGTCAATGAGTTTGACAACAGGTTTTTCTGGGTGGTAGGAGTGCTTTGAAATATCTGATGGTGGATTGAACTGATTGAGAGAGGAGTGAAGACAAGGCAATGAGAGATTAGAGAAAACATTTCATGTTAATTTTTTTTCTAGGATGATTCTGTAGTGAGTACTGGAAGGATGTTTTTCTTACCACTGTATCCCCAAGGCCTGGCACAAAGTAAGCCCTCAATAGATACTTTCAAATGAATGAATGAATGGGGCAGGCTGGAGTGGATGAGAGGAAGGGCATCAATCTAGACAAAGAAAAGAACAGAGGATGCTTCTCTCAGGCCCTTGTCAGTACCAAGACACTGAATCAGGGAGAAGGTGTAAAGCCCTGCGAATTCCATTGCTACCCACCCCCACATCACATGGGCCCGCTGCTCACAAAGTGCTCTCCTTCCTCTCAGCTTCACTGTGGGAATAACTCCAAAGCAACATGGAAACTCTTTAAAGTGCACCTTCAGTGAAGCACCATCCTCTGGGTCCTGATTCAGAGTCTACCCAAGAAACATTCTTTAAAACACCCAGGAAACTGCCCAACTGAACATCTAGCTGCCTTGAGACCAGCTGAGTAAGGTCAAGCATTCTCAGTGGCAGAAAGTCTTTCCTTCCCAACAGAAATGATGACCTTTCCCCCCACTTTGGTGTTTTCCTGGTTTACCTGAGAAAACCTGATTCTGACTATGGAACCTACTGGAAAGTCTTCTCTCTAAGGCAGACCAGACTGGCTCAGACAGCACGTTTGTTTCAGTGCCACTGGGCTCTGCTGCTAAGAAAGCATCGCCCACAGCCATCTGGGGAGCTCCTAGCCTCCTGCAGTGCAGATTCTCAGCTTGAGCTGGTGTCTCACTGAATTTGCGGTGCTTCAAGTGCAGTTATTTTAATTTCATACAAAATGTTTGAAGGGGATAAATACACTGCAGCATTTGGAACCCAGATCCAGGACCAACAGAGGTTAGGCAGTGAGTTTTAGTTTGTTTCCATATAGTGGAGCTTACTGTATACCAGGCTCTGTTCTAGCACTTTGTGTAGACTAATTCATTTAGTCTCGTGACAGCTTTAGGAGCTAGGAAATCTGAAGTACCTTGTTATACCCCATCCCTATTTTTACAGATTGCTATCATCACCCTCATTTTACACATAAGAAATCTGAGGCATAAAGAAGCTAAGTCCCACAGCTGGTAAGAGGCTTTGAACTCAGACAGTCTAGGGGCAAACATCACCCTCAGCCACTATATCACACTGCCTCTTTACATGCACGTCATCGCGAAGGCTGACATCTTGCCTGACTGATTGGGGACACACAGGAACCCTGAGTTTGGGGACTGCTATCTACATCTTTTCCATCCCCATAGTGCTGAGCAGCCAATAGATGCTCCAAACCACATATAGATCGATGACAATTTTCCTCAAATATTTTTAAACATGCATGCAAACCATCCTGCCTCCCCTGGGCTTTAGCCACAGTGACATTATGCGACGACCAAGGGAACCGTTAGTAAAATGCTCTTGGGTATTAACAGAAACCAATACATAATGTTTAGAGGTTTTGCCATCTTTGGCCAAAAACTATTTTTTTTTTCAATTTTCCTCTGATTTCAAAAGTAATACGTGGTCATCAGAAAAATTCAAACCTTGTTGAAATATATGAACTATTCAAACATTAAACATGTTTAACATTAGGACAGTAATTGAAAATGAAGTAACAGACAGAAGGGCCCAGGATTTGACTGGCTTTGTAAGGACTTCAATATAAGGAACTCTCCCTTTTTCGAGGGCTAGTTCAAGGGGGAGGGGGGGGTATATACAGTAACTTTTAAGTTGTCTGTAAATGTCTCTTTAGAAGTTAAGTCTACTAAGATAGTTGGATAAGAAGGTGAGATAAATTCATTCCTCCTTTAGGAACTAACTGAATTTATATCAATGCTCAGGTGGGTCCCTTGGAGTAGCTTTAATGTTAGGCCAGAGTGGGAACCAGTCGGATCTATAAGTGTATGTCTAATCCCAGCTATTTGCAATCGGAGACTAAGAGCGAGGGTAGGGCTGCTGCCTTCAGGATCTTCTCTTTCTTCCCTGGCCATATTTGCTCCTCAGATCCTGCCTCATGAATCGATCCAGCCAGCTCAATAAAAGCTTTCTGGTCCCGCTACAACTGTTATGGTGGAGAGGGCACAAGACATCTTATTAAAGCCTACCGGACGCTTCAGCTTTACCGCTACCAACTGAGGAGCAGCTTAAACTCAGGGTGCGCCTCCTCGGTCTCATTGGTCAATGCGGGTAGTGCTACTGCCCTGTCTCTTTCTTATGGTCATCAGGTGCCTATAATAAAGTCAAGAATATGAAAAATCTTGGAAACTCTTCCTGCGGTATGTACACGTCAGGGAGCGAGATGATCACCCCTCACTGCTTGAACATTTGTCCTTGTTTAGGAAGAATTGGTCAGAGAAAAGTGACTTTGAAACCTAAAATCTTAAAAAGGAAATTAATGGATCAAACAAATGTCAGATTTATTTATGTGGTAAGTAATGGCAAATGAACTTGATGTACCGAGCAGTGAGAGAGACATTTGGGTTTCAAATCCTCCTATCCCATCTCTCCTTGAAAGGAAAGAAGAAAAGAAAAAAAAGGAGAAAGGAAATTAGAAAAGAGCATAATGAGAAGGAGAACAGAACTTGGGAACAAAGGCACTCAGCGAGAAAATATTTGTTTGTCTACTTCCTCTTGCTAGACTGAGCTCCTCCAGGTTGGAACTGCATCTTACTCATCTTTGCGTGGCACATCCTAGAGACTATTTAAGATGAACCAGATGGCACTGGCATTTTTGTAGCTCAAAAACAACCCAATACTGGCAATGCTGTATGAGTCAACCCAAGTGTTAGATAAAGATGCAAGAGAGCTAAGGGTCACAGTCACTCAGTCAACTTTAACCTGTTCCCTCATAACACCTCCTTGCCACCTCCAGCACCCGGTCAGAGAGGTGGGACTTCCGTTTCACTGTTTGACCCTTCAGATTCATGTTTTTCTCTTTGAAGGCTGCCTTTGGTGTTCCCTTGAGCTTGAAGATTTCTAGATATTAAGCACATGCTGTACTGGTGTCCCCTTCTTATAGTCTTTATATCTCTAAAGAAAGGGCCTCATTATGACCCAAATTTAAATTCCCATTTCATTTGATGGACATAATAGGCTCTACTCAAACAAAATAGATGCTCTTCAGTAGGGTGTTGTATAGAGATTTTTCTCTCCTCCTTTCCTCCTTCCACCTTCCTCCTTTCCTTGTCATTCCACTCCTCTCCCCTCTTTCCTTCCTTCCTCTCTCTCTCTTCCTTCCTTCCTTCCTTCTTTCTTCCTTCCCTTCCACCCTTCCATCTTTTTTCCTTTCTTCCTTCCAGATGGCTTTAGGCTGGAGAGAAGACACTTGAATGAGCCAAGGGACACAGCAAGGCTTGTATCATGGGATCCCAGAGAGGGAGCTTGGATCTTTTCAATCCTCCTTCAGCCCCTCTTGATGCTCAGCATTGGACACAGGCTATGTTAAATGGGATTTACGTCAATAAAGTAGATCTCAAGTTGAGGTCGTGAGCTTCCATTTCTCCTTCCATATATTCATTTCTTTTATTTGTTTTTGTCTGAAAAATTAGGTTTGGCAGTGTTGGTTCTGTGATAAAATGGCATAACATTCATACAACACACAGCCATTTTTTGCATCACATTATATCACTGATGTGCAGAGCAGCATTGCAAATGCTGTTTTTATTATAATGACTACATACAGAAGCCTTGAAAGGTATAATGATTTTGTAAACTACATCTGGCCATCAGTTTCCCCTTGCTTCAAATCCAAACAGCAGTAGAGGCAGGGCATGGCAGGGGCATCGTGATGACCACGTGGACACAGTAGACTGCAGCCTCAAAGGGCAGGCATTTTTGTCTGCTTTGTTCCCTGCTGCATCTTGGGGCCTAGAATAGAGCTGGGAATGAGGTATTGTGAGGGAACAGGTTAAAGCTGACAGAATGACTACAAGGCTTAGATCTCCTGCTGCTTGAGCTAAGAATAATGAGATATATCAGGTATTGGAGAAATGGTTTTTCAATGGACGAATAGCCATTGCAGTTCAACGACTGAGCTGATGTTAGCATAATTACATAACTACTTGTTCACTAGTCGTGTATCCCCTCCAAGCCTGTTTCAACATTTCTAAAATGGGGATTATTGTGCCTATCTGGCAGGACTGTTGAGAGGATTAAATGAAAATTCATGTAAAGCATAATGACCAGCATAATATTAGGCACTTAATAAATGTTAGTGCCTTTTCTTCTCATGTTCTTCTAGTTTCCTTAAAAATATCACTGTGTGTGTGTGAGTGTGTGTGTGTGTGTGTCTGAAGGAGGTGGAACAAATTATTTGGTTCATGTTGCTCAGGGTTTCTCATCCTCAGCATTATACCATTTTAGGCCGGATAATTCTTTGTCGTGAGGGCTGACCTGTGCATCATAGGATGTTTAGGGGCATCGCTGTCCTCTATCCACAAGATGCCAGTTACATCCCCCAGGTGTGACAATCAAACATGTCTGTAGATATTACTAAATGTTCCTTAGGAGGCAAAATTGCCCCCTGTTAAGAACAACTGACGTGGCTCTAACTCCTCAAGGAATAATTAAATATTTCATTGATAAATAAAGTGTGTAGGTACTGTGTAGACATTGCCTGTGGTTATAGCACATGTTTAAATGTATATAAAGTCAGGGCTTATAAAGAGAAAAGAAGAACAGCAAATATCAGATTGAGCTATATTGTCAACCCATAATTACCCATGAAGTGAGTAACGATATAGATAAGGAAAAAGTTATTTCAGTCCCACAATTTCCCTGCATTAGATTGTTTTCCTAATTATGGTTGGTTTAAGCTAATCATATTAATAGTAATCAATGTCCTGGGCACACATTGGCTGATGACAGGGAGAGATGGCAACTTTGCATGGACAGGAATTTTCTGGGTTCCTTAAATTTTCATGGATTCCCATAAGGTGGGCACTTTAACCACAGATTATCAAACTGCATTGTCCGTTGGCAAACTTAAAAAGTAATAGCAACATTCATACTTACAGGTGAATTAAAGACTTTAGTCCCCGGAAAGTGTGTCTTGAAATGGACTTGATGTTGTTGTTTTCTATGAATCTGTAACAGGTTATAATATTTTTTGTCAGACAGCTGTAGGAACCCGAGAGCACTTGTCCTGAATCACTATGCACAAAAAAGGTTTTTTACTTACAAATACTCTAGATGTGGAAGACCAATAAAAGCATCATCACTGATCACATCAAAGGAGTTCGATGTGAATAACCTGCCCAGAAAAAGCACACAATGAAAACGGTTAAACTGACAGATTGTCAAGCTTTGCTGCTTTTATCTCTCAAAGAAACAAGTGGGAGTTGTGTAAGGAAAAATGTCTGGATATCTGCTTCCACAGTGATATTTATTCAGGTAATTTTTGTAGCTTTTTTTCACCCCCGATTATCTCCTCATCAAATGCTCATCAAACGGGGGCTTCGTGCCCCACTCCTCACAGTGATGGCTGTCACATGCCCTGGGTAACATTTTGAGATGCAATCGGGCAAGTATGACAGTGGGAGACGTCAAATCAACTTTTTGCACATTTTCATGAAGAAGACACTAACAGAATCTTTCCCTCTTGCTCTAGAAACTTCTGGAACATTCTGACCAGGCCAGACAATGGTGCTTCAGGATTTTAAGCCTGGGAAACATAGAAAAATAGCTCCATTCCTGGTTGTGCTGTGATATCTCATAATAGATAAGCCATTGACACTGGCTCAATGAACAGCAACTCACCTCCTTCTTTGAAAATAGCACAGGCTGCAGATGGGACACAATGAAGCTTGGGAAGAGTCTTAGGCCCATTTTATTACTAAATAGTTGAAAGGAACTCTTTCACTTGGACAAATTTATTTGCAATTCAAAATCCAGAGGGATTTGGTTTCAAAATTGATGAAAAGGAACATGAACCAGCAGTCCCAAACTTGGTTCAACTCTTCGGAGAACTTGCCAGTTTTCTGAATGGGAGTCTTAAAAGAGGTGATTATAGGCCAAATAACACAAAGTTATTTTTTTTAGAGTGAGCATTAATTTATGGAACCTATTAGACGAGGTGTTGATACAAGCTGAAAATAAGGTTTTAAATGTTCTGATGACAAATTTTTATACAGGGTCAAGTGACATTAGGTCTACACGTTAAAGTTCTTGTGTGGAGGAGGCTCCTATTCCACTTGTAACTATTGTCCAAAATGTGGCCATGGTCATGGACCCAACCAGATGTTTGACATAATTTGACAACTTATGTCGCATACATACTGTTTAATTGCACTATATAAAATCCAGTACTCTTTGTTAGTAACCTTTTTAACACTTACTTTTGAAATCTAGCAATTAAAAATAGCTGCTGCTAACTAACTTAGTGACTTCACCTCTCTGAGCCTCTTAACTAAGGGGATTAAAACTAGCAGATCCCACTTTCTGGACAATTATGAATAATTTATCTGACATCTAGGATTGCTTCAAAATAATCAGAATAGTGGGACAGCAGTGGGTTAGGGATGAGTATGAGTTGATAATTTTTGAAGCTAAAAGATGGGTACATGGAAGTGAATTTTACTATTAACTTTTATATATGCTTGAAATTTTCCATAAAAATGAGGGGAAAAACGAACCAAACAAACAAAACTAGATAATCTCTTGCGTTTATTCCCAAGCTGTCAGTCCTGGAGTGATGTTGGATTCTCTTCTCTCTCTCTTCCCTCCAATGTCACAGATTTATAGTCAAGTAATTGACTAGGTTCTGAAAAGTCAACACTAATGAATAGTGGTATGTATTAGATATCCATTGTTATTAAAATATTTTCAAAGGTTTACGATTTCAGTCAAATTTGGGCAATTGTCTCTTCTCACTTCACAGTTCTGGAAAACAACAAGACTGCTCAGCCTTACTTCAAGGTAAGCTAACATCCAAAGGTTTCCTTAGGTTCCGGATTTTCGTTTCATTCTGTATAGGCAGCGTCAAGAATAGACAGAACGGAATAAGGCAGAAATAGATAGAGAGAAATATTTCCCATGCTCACTGGTTTACAAACTGCCCCATGGTTGGACCAGCCACTTCATAATCACACACTCCAAGTTGCCAGAAGAAATAGCTTTCATCACTATTTCCCCTTATGTTGAATCAGATGCAAAACAGAGCGGAAAATGGCTATTAGTGGGCAGAACTTGCCCACACATGTCAGGGAAATAAAACAGAGGATTTCCACTAGAATTTTTATCTGTTTGTTCATTGCTTATCCCTAGCACCTGTAATAGTGTCTGTCCCACAGTGGACACTGAACAAATATTTGTTAAACAAAGAAGAATTCACTTTACATGAAATTCTGGTCCTTACTGCATTACTAGATTGAATATTCCTTACAGCAGGGACGTACCTCTATTTGCTTTTGTGTCCCCAGCCCTGGGCACAGTTCCTGGCTAAATAATGTTGTTGAACTAGATTTCAAGGATTAAAACCTCTGGCTAAAACTAAAATTACATTAAAAAATATGATGAATCTCACAAACCTAAGTCAAGGTAAAGAAGCCAGAACATAATAAAGTATATTCTATATGATTACACTTATATAAAGTACAAAACCCAGCAAAACTAACCTATGCTGGGGCAAGTCAGGGTAGTGCTTACCCGTGGAGGTGAGTAGTAATTGGAAGGAGGCACAAGGGGAGTCTTCGGGGTAACGGTAATGTTTGGTTTCTTGACCTGGGTGGTGGTTACAAGGGTGTTCACTTCATAAAAAGTCATGGTGGTGGGGAGGGAGGGATGGATAGACAGAGCATAGAGGATTTTTAGGGCAATGAAAATACTCTGTATGATACCATAATGATGGATACATGTCCTTATACATTTGTCCAAACCCATAGAATGCATAGCAGCAAGAGTGAACCTTAATGTAAACTGTGGACTCTAGATGATAATGTAGGTTCATCAATTGTAACAAATGTACCACTCTAGTGGGGGACGTGGGTAACAGGGAAGCTATGCATGTGTCAGGATAAGGGTGTATGGAAATCTCTGCCTTCTCCTCAATTTTACTGTGAACCGAAAACTGCTCTAAAAAAAATAAAATCTTAAAAAGTACAGGTGTACACTTAGGATATATGCTCTTTTATTTACTTGTATTATATTCTAACAAAAAAGTTTCTTATAAAAGGGAAAAAATATTCCTCCAGTTAAGGTAATGACTGTCTAAGTCCTTCCATTCTAAATTCAATTGCCATTTTCTGTGGACAAGGATTCCATGCACAAGGATTTGTAAAATTATACACACGTTCTAAATATAGTTGAGCAGGCTACCTATTTTATTATCTTGTATATATTTAAAAAGACTTTAAAAGGTCATATTCTATAAAGAGGATGAAATTCTGATCTTAATTCTTTACGGACTCCTCTAAATATGTTTGATTTCAACATTATGATTTGTTATTGAGCCAGATGTCTTAAAGAATCCCACAGTCCCTGTTAAGGGAAACTGTGCCACCCCGCCTCATCTTCACATACAACTGACCTGGGGGCAGACCAGGCTGGCCATGTTTTATACATGCAACCTCCCTTTCCTCCACCCCTTTCTGCAGATTATGAAGGCAAGAAGGACTCAGTTCTCATCCAGAGTGGCTGATCCTGAGGTCAGTCAGCATCCCACGGCCCAAGTAGCCTGGTTCAAAAAGGTGAGTTGAGCTGGGCTAAAGATGAGTGCCTTCCTGGGTATTTGGATCGGCAAACAGAGATGGAGCCAGCCAGCAAGAGGAGCTGAAGGAGGAAGGATGCCTTAGGGTTGAGTTAGATTTGTGGCAGGCAAAAATGTGTGCAAGGCACACTTAGGAGAGAGCAGCACTCTCTCACAAAGTGACCTCACAAAGTGACCTGGGTGTGCAGGCTGGAGCGCAGCGATGCTTGGATATGTGCTGGATCCTAAGCCAGTGCTTCTCAGTCTTGGTTGTGCTTGGAATGACCTGGGGAGCTGTAAAAATACTAATACCTGGTTCTTGCCCTCAGGGATTCTGGTTAAATTTTGCACCAGGAGTGTGGCCTGGGCATCAGGATATTTAAAAGCTCCCCAGGTGTCTCTTATATGCAGCAGGACTGCATATGGATGGTAAGCTTTCCGGTCAGTTACAATAGCCCCCCTTTACCTTTGGTGACTGAGGGGGGCCTCTGTTCCACTGCAGCAGGTCTGACTGGAGCAGTTGCTCTGGAACATAGAGATGCTGTGGACTGTCCTGTCCCTGTAACTACAGGTAGCAAGAGTCTGCAATAATATGACTCGGATTTGGCAACTGTCTTCAGGATAGCAGCACATGGAGGGGTGGGTGGGGATCAATGTACCATCAGAATGAACTTGTGGCCTTAAGCCACAAATCAGAGATCCAGACCCAGTAGATTTGCCAAGCAGCAAATGGGTTTGTACAGAGGTAGTACAGAATTTGCCCTCTGCCCCTGGTCTTGCCGGAACATTTAAGTTCTCTGCCACTTCCTCAACTCTCAGGGAGGGAAAAAGCCAAGCATTTTTCCCTAGAATTTTGGTGGAGGTGGACCCAGGGATGTGCCTTGACCTATCTGTACTCTCTCCCCACAAGGGCTATGCCATCAGCCTCACGAATTCAGTAAAAAAAGGGACTGTAGGAGGGTTAGGGAGGATTTTTTTTTCCCTCTGCAACTGAGAGAGTGCATGTTTCCCTAGCAAGAAGGAGACTTATGAAGACTGTTCGTCTCAACTATCAATCCCAGGCAGGCAATAGCTCATTTTAAAAATGATGATTGCTTCTCTCCTAATAGCCTGCATTTCATAGACTCCTGCTCAATGAGCTTATCTGGTCTTTGGAACAACTCTGTGAAAGTGGTAGAGCCGGTGTTAATATCTTTTTGACGCAAGGAAACTGAGGCCGAGAGGGCTGTTAAAGGCTTTGCCCAAGGTCATGAGGCCTAAGGCTCTTGGTCTACCACCCTTTTTCAAACACTGGATAGTCTCTCAGTATTAAGACCTGGGTCACATATTGACACAATATCCACAATCTGGCAGACAACCATAATAACACTGCTCAGCTCATATGGATTTAAGAAATCTAATTAAATAATAATCTCTTTTCAAAGGAAATAATTAATCAATATAAGTAATCTCAAAGTCACATTAAGATCATGCCAACCTGTATTTTTTTCAAGTAAAGAATTTTTAAGATTTGAATGCAGTTTGGTGTAGTCTGCTTATGAATACTATATGCTCTTTGTAGAAATCCTGGAAAACACAGAAAAGCTTAAAGAAGAAAATAAAGATCACCATAACCATACTACCCAAAGATATTAATATGCATATACATAATACGTGTATGATATGTACACATATAAATTTACAAAACTGGGATAATTTTTATACTGTTTGGTGTCCTCCTTTTCATGTACTTATTTTATCATGAACAATTTCTCATGATAATAAATTTTTAATATATAATTTTAACAGATGAGTGAGTTTTGTGTTATAGATATATCATGATTTAACTTTTACTGTTGATTCCAATTTTCACTATAATACACACTACCATAACCATCTTCATATGCAAGTATTTTTCCATATCTCTAATTATTTCCTTAGGACAGGCTTAGGATAGATTTCTAAAAGTAGCATTATTGGATTATAGATGGTTTTTAAGTCTCTAGTTCTTTACTGCTATCTTGTATCCAAGTACATGTTCAATTCTGAGTAAAGAAATGCATATTTTACCATATCTACACCAACATTTAGTATTATCATTTTTGTTTCTTTTTCTATGAAATCATGTCCTTTGACCATTTTTGTTGCTTTCAAAGTATTTTTTATTTACTAAGGACATTATCTATTCTTTTCCTCTCTTATTTGATGCGAAGAGTTTTTCCCTGCTGATTGTGACTTGCCTTTCCATTTGTGATTTTTAATATACAGAAATTTTATATTTTTAGCAAAATATATCAACTTCCATTATGTATTCTTTCTTTGCTTTAAAATTCTTTTTTCCTTTCCCCAAAGCTCCAGTACATGGTTGTGTATCCTAGTTGTAAGTCCTTCTAATTCTTCTATGTGAGCTGCCACCACAGCATGGCTACTGACAGACAAGTGGTGTGGTTCCACAACCAGGAAATGAACTTTGGCCACTAAAGCCAAGCACGCCGAACTTTAACCACTAGGCCATCAGGTCTGGCTCTTCTTTAATTCTTAAAATGTTCTTTCCTCTCTTGAGATCAAGGAAATATTACCTATGCCTTCCCTCTTTAAATTTTTTTTTTTATATTTGATTCTTCAATCTATATGCAACTTTTACTTTTATGTATACGTGAGGCAAGACAGTGCCTTGATTCCTTCCTATACATTTACCCAGATTTACCCGAAACCTGTTGTTGAATAATTAACGCTCTCCCCATTTATAAGTGCTGCTCCCTCCAAATGTCTGCTATTTTATTGGGTTTTTGTAAAAAATCTTGGATTTATTATTCCATTGCTACCTAATTTATTATTTTATCTGTTTGCATTTATTATTTGTTTTCTCTTGATTTCCTTATGATATTTATTGACTTTCATGTTCAATTCGTATGTTTTTATTCTTTCTGATTTAAAATGAAAGTATTTAGAAATATGACTTTACCTCTGTGTAAAGCATCCAGTAAGTTTTGATAGGTAATAATCTCTTAAAATTGCAAATTTGATTTCAACAAGTATTTAGAATAGTATTCTTAAAATCGCGTGTTGATGATAGGTTTTTTAAAAAAGCTTTCATAGTTTTATGATTAATATTGCATTGGGATCAGAGGATGAGATCTGTAAAATGTCTGCTAGCCCTGAGCTCCAGTTCCTCCTTCCACGGCCTGCATCCAACTGCCTGTAGGGGTGGGTCACATTTCTTTATAGCAATAAATTAACACCAAGGCCATAAAGTTGTTAGGGGGCTCCTAGCTGAACTGAAAAGCTAGGAGCAGCAGCATTTAATACAAAAGGAGCAGAAAAGTGGGTGACAGGGTTAGCGTGGAGCTCAGAGTTCTGGGGTCAGCAAAACAGAGAAGTAAAGAAAGGAGCTGAGGATCATATAATGAGGATCTAACTACATTAAAAGGAGGTCAGGGCTAAGGCTGCTCAATGTCCAGCTGAGAGGCCAGAGGTGGGGGCCCACAGGAGTGAAATGACTGGGCAGGCATATGTGTTGACGCCAAGGCTCATGGGCTGCTGAAGTGGTTTCCTGCCCTGACTCCTCACCTTTTCTAGGGACTAGAAAAAGAGCACGCTGACGAGGGAATCAGCAGCCTGGGTCTTTGCGTGGCCTTGAACAAACACATCACTTCTCCTCTCTATGTTGTCAAATGAAGGGTCTAGACTAGATAATTTTTTAGATCCCTTCCAGCTTGAAAGATGCATGAGTCTGTGCTTGTAGCACTGTGAGCTTCATTCATGGGACAGTAGGCATGGGCTCTGCGTGGCAAGCCGGAAGTGCTGGGGAGGCAGATCTGCAGATAGCTGAATGGGAGGCGTAACCTTGCTGAGAAAATCTCCCCTTGTCTCAAACTAGACTGCTCATCTGGTCACACCATGGTCCCCTGGCTCTAATGACACACTACTTCAGACTCTCTCTAGTCACCTGTGACATCTTGACTGCCATCAGAATCGTCTTTGGCCCAAGAGTGGCCTGCATTCTGTCTTCCAGCCCAGAGCAGATTCTCCTGGCTAGGAAGGGGCGATGATTTAGGGGGCTCTCCCATACAATCCCCCCTCGGTGAAGACTACAGAGGATAAAGAAGAGTGAGCAGCCAGCACCTGGCTGGCACTGATTAGATATAGAATAGAGAATCTCGTTTCTAGGCTTGTAGCTGCCACTTATTATGTACATGATGCATTAAGGAGGTGAATCTGTTTCATCATCTGTTAAAATAGGAATTATAACAACAAAAAGACTCCTTGGAAGATTCTAAGAATTACATGAGATAATGTATAAGAGCATGTCTCCAATGCTTCTGCAAAGAGCATAGAGATAAAATATCAGAGCTGGAAGAGCTGTTAGACCGAGGGAAGGACTGTAGTTTTATTACTAGGGAAACTGAGGCCCAGTAAGGTTGTCTCCTGCCCAACAAAACTGTTACAGACATCGTCCAGGGAATTAGGCAGCCATAGGCAGTGTGTATAAACACAAATACATATGTGTGTCTGTATGTTTATATATGCATATGTATGTAAATGAGAGCAAGATGCACACATTATAGCTGTTGGAAGGTTTGGGGGCAGGGCTGGAGGGGCTGGCCAGCTTGTTTAGAGGCAGCTTAGGTTAAATGATTCAGACCTTCTGGTTGTTACTAAGATTCTCCTTCATCCAAAAGAAGAGGGCTGGTTGAATGATAATTAATAATAGGCTGATGATTCACTTTGGTTAAATGCACACATTCTAAGTGCACCTGCCCCATGAATAATTTACATTTGAATATTTTAAATGCTTTTAAGATAGGAAAGCATTAAAATGGGCAGCTTCACACATGAGCATGTTATTTCACAGTTCTTTTTGACTCTCAGCCTTGAAAAACATTTTCGGTGTCATTCAGCTGATCCTTTAACAGACCACTACCTCCTTAATCTGGATGGATGGGGAATAACCTTAACCTTTGCTCCACATAAATCTGAGATGGGGGGCACCCCAGAGAGCTATGTAGGAAACTGAGGGCTGCAGAAGTTAAGTGACTTATCCAAGGTCACATCTTTTGTCAGCAGCAAGGCTAGGAGTAGAATGTAGGTTTTAGATTTTCAGAGACTCCCTTGGGAATATGCTTGGCACGCACGCTAGCAAAGATTTGAGTTGGACCCACTCCTTTGGTTTTGTAGCCCATTACTTCTTATCTCTGGATAGTCAAAACTTTTCCTTTCTAGGAGTCAGTGTAACTAGTCAGCAGTCCACCTCCCCGATGTTATTTATAAATTCAGTCTGCATCTTCGCAAAACGTGAAGGAAAAGAGACAAATTTTATCTAAAGCTATTCTGAGCCAAGCCTCATCTTTAGCAGCTTGCCATCTATTAACTCATTTTAATCCTCAAATGAACACTATAATGTAGGTTTTACATTCTCCACTTAAAATATAAAGAAAACCAAGGTGAGAAGTAAAGTGATTTGAAGCCAGTAACCAGCCGAGTTGCGATTGATTCTGTGCTCAGGCATGGTCTTCCCCTCGGGGCTGGTAATGATCATGGGCAAGGCCATGCTTCCTCTTTTTAGTCCCTCAGATCTGCCCAGTATCTGCTGCAAATCGAGAACAGCCTCGCCCAGGAGCTCCCAGAGTGTATTCCCTGGAATTCAAGGCCTTTATAGGGTCGAGAGGTTTTACGTGCACCAAAAAGGCAAATAACTTTGGGAAAAGTGGATCCGTGAAGTTAATTGGGGTTCTTAATTTCATAAATCTTTCTATTCTTAAGTCAACTGAATCTCTTCAAAAGGGAATTAAATACGCGGTCTCCTAATCTTATTGATAACGGGACCCTGTTATCATTAAGCTTTACACAGAATGAATGTTCCAAGCAGCACACACAGAGAAATGCTGGTTTAGCTACATGGATTTGAGGGAAGCTGCTCCAGATAAAAACAGTGAGAGCGTCAGCTTAAGCTCAGGGGCTTTCTTCCTGTTGAATGGGTTGCCATTAACAATCTACTGTCCCTGAAAGATGGAGCATCCACGGGGAGGTCCCCAAAGAAATGGTGTGCGCCAACTGCTTGACCAGGTGGATAGGCTGGTCCCAGATTTTACACTCAATGGGTCCACACGAACAAAGTTGTCTGAGTTACTCCTTATGTGGAGATAGATGGTTTACCGTGTCCTTTAAGACGGCATTCTTCTTACCTGCCTAAGCTCTGCTAGCAGGCCTTTCTAGAACAGGCGAGGCATAAATAATTAAGCTAGTAAATCAAACGGATACCAAAGGCATAGCTTCTCAAAGTATGGTCCATAGGACCAATGTTCTATGGGAATGTTAAGAAAGGTGAAACAACATGAAATAATTCCGGAAGCTTTTCTAAGCCCAAGTGCATTGTGAACAGCCAAGCGGGGAGAGAATGTGCAGTTTCCCAAATTTATTTGAGCAAAGAACCCTTTTCTTTCAGGACAACGGTTTCACAGGACGCAAGTTTAGAAAACTTTGCTGTAAGGTGTAACTTTAAAGTAAATAAGCTCTTTTTCTTTTGCTCTTTTCTTTTTTTTCTCTCTCTCTCTCTTTTAAGGCAAGGCGACCAGAGCTTATACATACAAATGAGAGCCGAATCCTAGGGAAACTAGATGTTCTTGCCAGCTACGCTGCCGCTCTTTCAAAGGGCTTTTGAAACTCCTTTTCAGTCATTGTCTCCAGGAAGCAGGACACAGTCCCCTGAATACCCTCATTAATGGCAAAGGTTGACCCTTTGAGAGGGCATTTGATTTTGGGAACAAAACCATGCAAAGTCAAGCCCAGTGATTCCTGTTCAAGAGGAAGTCGACAGAAGTGGTTAAAGTGAGGACGTGGGTTTAAACCTTGACTCCGCCACTTATGAGGGGTAGGACATTGAGGAAGTTACCTAACCCTTCTAGGACTCAGGGCGTTGTCTGCAAAATGGAGCTAATCAAACCCTCACAGGGTTATTGTGCTGATGAAATAAAAAATGAGCTATATAAAGTGCTTAGCATCAGGCAATACAAAAATGACAAATGCCTCCTAAGAAAACTTTGCCTGGTTTTATTGCATGGCTTCCAAACTGGCAGTGAGGGCAATCCTCAAAGAAGGATCTAGAAATGTTTAACCATGGAAGCACAGCTGGGAAAAACCTATGAACACCTATGAGGAATTCTCTGCAAGTTAAGGGTTTCTTGTACATATGAATTCTAGTCTGTTTATTTTTTTTAAAAAAGGTTCATTGTTTTTTAATCACACTTTACATAGGCAAATACTTGCCACCTTGCCATGTAAATGAGCCCAACAATTTCTTTCCAATCCTTGTCCCATGGGAAGTATACTGAAACACCGTTTTATGATCAGTCACCGTGGGGAGGTCATGATAAAGTCCCGATAAAGTCCCATTGGACCTGCCTGGGAAATTGGGAATTACATTATTATTTTAATAATAGCTTTACAATAACCAATTCCATATTATGAGGCTTTTTCAATTAACAATCTAATATACTGATTTGTTAGACGATGCAATAAATTTTGTCCATTTTTTTTAGCAAGACCATTTTCTTTATTATATTAATTTAAACTAACTCTAATTATAGAATACAATACAATAGAATTTTTAGGCTAGGAAAAGACCTTAATTAATTGCATGTGAAGGTCTGAAAATGCCAATTTATGTTTTGTTCAATCTTTTTTTAAGATTTTTTTATTTTTCCTTTTTCTCCCAAAGCCCCCTGGTACATAGTTGTGCACCTTCAGTTGTGGGTCCTTCTAGTTGTGGCATATGGGATGCCTCCTCAGCATGGCCTGATGAGCGGTGCCCAGGAGTCGAACCAGTGAAACCCTGGGCTGCTGAAGCAGAGTGTGCAAATTTAACCACTCAGCCACGGGGCAGGCCCCTGTTTGGTCTTTACCCTGTTTAAAAATCTGCTTCCAGGTTTCGGCCTTCTTCTGAAAATTAGGAAAATATTGCCCCATATTCATGTACCACATTCTCATCAGCAATAATCAGTTGGAGCTGAGGATGTCATTTTTAGGTGAGACATGTCTTATCTAGTTTACCCTAGTCACTACCACTCCCTATTGTCTTATACTCAACTGTTTCCTTCATTTACCTTATCACCCCAACTCCCATTGTCATTTGAGCTTGAGAACCACAAAGTAATCCACCTCTAGTGTTTTAAAATCTGAGACCCAGGGACATTTTGTGACCAACCCAAGATCACATAGCCTCTTGGTGGCTGAACTGGATTTCAGTTCCATGTCTTCTGACTTCTAGTTTCAGGCCTCTTTCCAACCTACCACAGCACCACTCATCTGAAGACTTGTCAACGTTAGTTGTCTTAAACAAAATCTGACACGTTTTACAAAGTGTGGCGCCAGTTTTTTTTTCATGAGGAAGAAGTAAGAGGGTTGTGCTTCCTTTCTTCCCCTCACCTCCTGGAAAGGTAAATAGTTCATGTTTCATGTGAGAAACGTTTGAAGGAAAGATTTCTTGGCAGGTTCCGATGGAGGCCTGTGTGTAGAACAATAGAATTTTAAAGCTGGGATTGTAGGAAAACCCAGTTTATACAATCGGATGCTAAGCTGACGTTGCGGTCGTTCAAGTTAAAGTGATTTTCAGATACTATAATAAAAGCTAATGTTTATTGAGTTCAGGAACTGTGCCAAGTGCTTTACATGTGTTGTTTCCCTTAATCCTTACTGTGATCCTGTGCAATAGGTACGATGGTTATTTCCCATTTTACAGATTCAGATAACGAGGTTTGATTAAACTTACCCCCAATCACACAACATTACAGTCAGCCGCAGAGTGGGGATTTGAACCCGCGTTTATCTGACCACAAAATCTGTGCTCTTTGCTACTTGCCTCATTGCCAGCTCACCAGGGATAGCCATTTCAATATCACAGCTGTCACTGTAAAGCCCTTGCAATCACTTTGTGGCTTATATCAGCCGCGGGATCAACAATTGGCAAGCATCACCACCATCACCAAGCAACCGAATACCATTTTGAACAAAACGAGAAAGCGTATCAACACTACCTCACGATACATTCAAATGTGGGCAAAATATAATTTACCTTTTAAGGCATCACCACCAGCTTGGAACTGCCATATCAGGGCAGGGAAGGAGAGATGTCACTCATCTCTGTGTCCCTCACAAAGCCCAGCGCTGTGCCTGCTGCACAGTAGAACCCCAAAACGTGTTTGCTGAAATGGGAGGCTTTTGCTTTCATTTTGTTACTGCTTGCAGCTGCACAATGAATAAACACTCGTGTTAGCTAAGCAAATATACATAAGTCAAAAAGGAAATTATCTTTGTGTTAACTAATTTTTTTCATCTTAATAATACTTAACCAACATTTCCCTTCGGATAAAGGGATATGACTAGATAAAAGAGAAATTCTATCCTTCACAAAAGAGAGAGAGAGATTAGTCAGCCTCCATAGTCAAATGAAGAACCTAAGAGCCTAAATATGATTTTTTACACATCAAAGACCAAGAGGAAGTTAGAGTGGGACAAAAGAGATTCAGGCAATGGGTCTGAGGAAAGGGTTTGGATGCTTTGCCATTTAAGTTCCAGAACACTGGAAATCTCTGTGGAAGAAGTTTGAAGTCATAATGTCATGAACAAATATCTCCTCATATTTTTTTGGGTTCAGCTCACTTTCTAGACCTCCACACTATTAGTTCATGTGAAATCTGATAGGGTCTACCCACCATAAGAAAGAGTGTGAATATGACCAGGACTATCTACTGATAGTAAAATAGGAGTCTTTAGTATAAAGTCTACGAAAACATGAGTTGAATTTGACAAAATAGATAGTAAGCAACGTCCAGGCCTAAACATCCAGGCTGTTCTCTAGGACCTTGGCTATTGATGACCCTCTATGAGACACATGGGGCAGACACAAGCACAGATAGCTCTAATAAATGGCAGAAAGTACTAGAGACATCAGAAAAGTCTATGGAGGCTAAGCAGACAGAGGTCAGGGAATGAGGTACTTCAATCTGGTGTGGACGGAGCTTGGGAGGGGTGTGTGTGTGTGTGTTTGTGGTATCAATACTGTGAGAGATGGCCCCCAACAAATAGTCAAATTCTATTAATACCAACTCAGATTTTCAGATTTTCTTTCTTTCTAGGGAGCCATTAAAGGCTTCCAGCACAAGGCTGCCATGATGAGATCTGTGTTTCGGGATGGTGGCACTAATGGAGGTGGGCAGGATGGGAACTGGAAGCAGGAAGACCAGTGCAGAAGCTCCCACAGCAGCCTGTGAAACAGTTATTGCAGCCTGAGTGAGGGCCTTGGCCCCGGGGTGAAGAGGAGGTGGCAGAATCTCATGCTGTTTGACAGGGGACTTGTCTAGTTGGAAGTGGACAGTGAGGGAGAAGGGGCAGGTAATTCTTAAGTTTCTTGCCTGGATAATTGAGAGGATGAAATATGCTTTCAGAGAAAAAGTTGTTGTACATGGTTGGTTTGCATAGTTACAAAAATAAATTAAAAAGTTAAAATCAGAGCTATGGGTCATTGGGCCAATTGTAGACAAAACAGCCTAGATGACTGAAGCTTTTACTTCTCAGTCCATTGTGGGGGCATCAGCTGGCCACAAACCAAACCAGCTAATAATTCCTCTAAAAGCCCTCTTAGCTAATGGGTCTGGCTGGAAAAGGCATTGAGGGTTGCTAAATTTTTCTTACACTTGTAATATAAGGAAGAACAGAAAAAAGATGCCGATCATTGTAAAGGTAAGATAAGCCAGGAGTATTTTTTCCTAGACAGATAACATTTTGAAAGACTAAACAGTAAAAGCTCTGTAAGGATGGATTTAATATTTACCTTGTTCATGCTATTTGCTTTGCAACCTGTTTTTAGTTATTGATTTCTTGTGAACTATGTACGTTTATGTTGACTGTGGATTAATAAAAGACATAATGACATATTTCCCCCCAGAGGGATCTATTCCATCGCTTCAAACAAGACCGAATTTCATTGGAATAAATAGAATTTATTTTCTGGCCACATTGAGTTCTTATATATAGATTTCTCTTTTTTCAGCATGGTACTAAAACCAACACTGTAATTTACTTGCTGCAAATAGAACTCTCCTAAGAGAGTTGGAGGGATTTAGTTTATTAAAAATTTTATAAACAAATGGCAACGGGACCACATTTTACACTCTTAAATTTGAATTTAATTCTGCAATGAGCCTGTGTCATTGTTAATTCCTGTCTGCAGTGGGAAGAATAGGGCTGTAATGTGTGAAAACACATTTCTGTAAATTGCATTCACTACAAGCGCCACGCCCCATCACCAAAAGCAAACCAGAATGAATCAATCCCTCTCATTGGTTGTTTCACAACAGGTCCTATGGAAAACATGAATGAAATTGCATTTTCTTGGAAAAGGTTTTGTTGTTGTCTAAAACCATAAGTGAGATATTTTTTTAAAAATATGTTTTGTACCACTAATCTGATGAATTTTTGTTGGACAATTTTATTCTTTTACTCCTCCCTCTACAGAGTGTGGGCTTTGTTTTTCTTGCTCTCCAACACACACTGCCAGACACAGCCTACCAGGATCTTTTCCCCCAAAACACTGTATGTAACTTAAGGAGGCATTGCAACTGTTTTCCTCAGTACCCTGGGCTGACATTTCAAAAAGTACTTCTCATCATGCCTCTGCAGAAGGTCTGAAAAACCATTTGGGGCCATAATGAAATTATCAGATTTTTAGGGTGGATGATCGGAATGGGTCGTTTCTTTTCTCTTTTCAACAACAGAGCAAGAAACCAACTGCCTTTGTACATAGACCAAGCAGGACTGATTCTGAAGTTTCTCTCTTCACAGGATATGACAGATCAGTTTGGTAATCTGTGGTCTCAAATGTCGTTAGAACACCTTGCAAACCCCAAGCAATGGCTGGTGTGATCCAGGCCTGGCCTGAGGCAAAAGTCATATAAAGGCAAATTCAGGCCCCTTGGTCGTCATATTCCAATGAGGGGTTGGCAGCCCGTGTTGGGTTTTCAGGGCACTGGATGGCCCTGTCCCACGGAAGAACTCTTGTCCGTGAACCATTCATTCCCACCACTGTTATGACTATGGCACAGTTTATATTTGCAGCCTTATCATTTATTTCCTCCTCAGTGAAAATGAGCTTATTAGACCCTTTTCTGAGGACAGGAGGAAGCAGAGAACATTGGGCAGAAAGAATGGGGAGCAAAATCTTTAGGAAACAGGGTCCTGGAGATTAGAGACAAACTTTGACTCCTGAAAATTTTGAACAACGTCAGCTCTGGCACAAATCTGCCATGTTGAGGTTACCAATGTGACTTAAGTAAGGACATGCAGGGCAAGAATTACTCGTCCTTTTGTTATTTCTGAAACCTGAACTGCTTTTAGAAATAAGGCCTGGAATGTTCCATAGGAACTCAGAGCATGGGACATAGGGGCATGGCACACACTCAGTGTGGGCTATTTAAAAACCAGCTCCTTGGCTTCCCTCTGTGATTCTAAATACGTGTAATCACATTGCTCTGCAGCAGCCGGTAACTATTTCTATAGCGTTGTCCAGCGTCTGTGCTTGCCAAGGCTGGGTCCACCCAACAATAACAAAGTGGACATGTGCTAACTGGTTAGCTTGATCAGTCCAGACTCTCTGTGTCACAGCTAATCATCTAGTGTTGGAATATAAGTAGTATGTGTCGACTGACACTTCTTGAATTTCAAGGACTGATCTAGTTAACTATCCTTGGGGAGAGAGAGGCAGCTTAGCTCATCAAAAGGATGCTTTTTAAATGAGCCATTTATTTACTTAACAAATGAACAACATAAGCACAATTTATCACTTTCTCAGATACAACCAATTCTTATCCTATGGAAGGATCTTAGCACTGGAGAGTTCACTGCTTTACCTGCTAAAGACTATGTTTTTCGGATTTGTTTGATGTGCTAACACTTCCCCCAAATCACACCATTAGCCATCAATCAAACAGATAAATCCCTTAGGAATATTCTACTCAATTGTTAATCACTCAAAGACATTAGCTAGTAGAAGGACATTAGCCAACATTGTTACATAATGTCAAAACACCTGATCAGGTTTGTGAATTCAATGAAATAGTTAAACCAGTTTTGGGATTACATATAGACAGAACAATCGATTAAATGCTTTTTGAGCTTTCTGTAAAAATTTAAAACTCTACCATTTGCAAAACGTGTAACCGTTTGTCATACCTTATGCCAAGCATCTTGTTTACTAAAATCTTATTTATTTCTGATAACAACCCTTCAATGTGTTATCACCTCCATTTTACAGATGAGGAGACTGAGGCTCAGAGAGATTTAGTCATGTGCACAAGGTTACATGTCTAGTTTCTAGTGACTGGTGGGGTGAGGTTTACACACGGGTCTCTCCCATTTCGAATCCATGCTGTTTGCCTCTGTGTGTATATAATCTCCAACAGCCATAACGGCCAATTAAGGCAA
The DNA here is from genome assembly GCF_041296265.1 of Equus caballus. Lineage (NCBI taxonomy): Eukaryota > Metazoa > Chordata > Mammalia > Perissodactyla > Equidae > Equus > Equus caballus. The sequence continues at coordinate 36,175,601 of NC_091684.1, forward strand.
GAAAACAAAACAAAAAACAAACAAGCAAAAAACTTGGGTCCTGAATCATGCAGTTAAGATAACCAAAACTCAGTTGAATGACAATTGCCTAATTCCCTCCTGGACCCGGGTAACTACAAGCGCAATCTGTTGCCTGACACCCGAGTACCGGGAGACCTCTTGACCCCCACGTGGTCCTGCTCTAAGAACCAGCCCACCAACTGCCAAACATTACACATCAGAACAAATTATATGTGTGACACTATGCCTGTGGAGAGATCTGATTTCTTAGTCAAATATTATTTTTTGAGTATTTTGAGACATAGACTGAATATGTGGTTCCCTCATGGCTAATTCAAAACACACAGCAAAGATTAATCGTTTGCACTATCCTATATTAATATTTTCTTTCCCTCCTTGTAAGGGGACTAGCTATAAATTAGATGAGATTAGAAAACAGTCTCTCGAGAATTAGTATTTTAAGGAATTACCTAGAAAGAACCCAGGTTTTTTTTCCCACATGGTAAATCATACAGGGGTGCAGCCTGCCCCACATCCCCGGGAGACAACATCTTGAGTGCATATGTTATGCTGGCCTCTGTATTGACTCATTCAAAAACTCCAGGGCAAAATAACCAAAGTTCCCAAGTCAAAAATGAAAGTAAAATAGTGGAATGGAATTGAGTTCATTGTTGCAACATTCCAACAACTTCATAAATAGCCATTAAAGTAGATAGCATTACAGGTTAGCAAATGTACCATTGCAAGAATCAACCTGCACCGTTGTTGTGAAGTTGCAGACAAACCCATCTACCTCTCACTTTCCTGGTATTCTTTTCCTCTGCAGAAATGTAATCACATTTGACAAAATTAATATTGAGATGGTTTTACTAGAGGGCTTATCCAAATGCATGCTATATTAAAAATAGTCAGGATATAAATATTTCTCACAAGAGCTGCAGCGATGGTGTGAATAAAAAACTGCCTTCTGAGATTTCAGTAAAACCAGATCTCACAAAGGATCTGAAAGAAAGCAAAACCAAAAAAACAAACGGACAGACACACACAAAGAGACACAGACACACAGAACAAACCTTATGTTAATCCGGTTTAGCAAAACAGTTCACTATTTTGACACTATTTGATGAAGTACGATCCCGTTCCTTCTCAGAAGAAGGAGGAGAGATGAATCTGCTACAGGTTTCTCATAATAATGTTCAGGGGTGGGGGGTTTCTAAGCATGTTCTGTAGCAGCTAAGAAAAAAATCAAAATTTCTAAATGCAGCAAAATGTTAGCACTGTCAAATGGCCAAGCATGCAAGAGGAATCTCTCTCTCCATGCCCTTCTACCAATACATACAAAGCCCCAAATACATCGGCTGGAATTTTTAAATCGTAAATTAGATATCAAAATGCTTACGGGCCTTACAATGAGATAACATCAGGAGGAACGGTGCGTGGAATGGATCTGGCATTCTCACATAAAGCATTATCTTTGGTACAAGTACACACGGCAGGGCATTTTGGCTTCGCTGGTTTCTTCCCCTCAGTCAGCAAAAGCGCAGATAAGAGACATAGGAAATAAGCAATTCTTTTCAGGGGGATGCAGGCATTTCCCATCCTTTGGCTTCTCTCTGATTCCATGCAGTCGAAAAAATATCCCCAAACATGAACAGGGCTTCTGGAATTCAGATGGTGATTGTCTTGCTCTAAGACCAGGTCACATAGGAGTCCACCCTTTTCCTTTGCCTCTGTATCTCTGCTTTTCAAAACAGGGACCTGCAGCTGATTCGTGAGCTGCTCCTCGCTCCAGCAATGCACTGCTCGGGGAAGAGACCTGTGAGGTGCTGCGAGATGGGAGGGATCCAACTGCTGGAGGAGAGAGCCGTCTTGCATCACCACGAAAACACTGAGCACAGACCAGCCTTCGAAGGCAAAGTGAAGTGATGTAACAGAAAATAAACAGCTTTCTGCTTGCACCGGGAGGCCCTTTAATTGTTACCAAAAATAGGACGGCATTATGTCTTATTAGTGGGTGGGTGGGCGGGTGGGTGGGAGCAGTCATCTTGCATGGATCTCGGCAATCTCAGAAACCTCTGGGAATTTGCTTTTCATGTGGCAAATAACCTAGCAAGAAAAACTAGCTTTGGAGCCAGCCCTGGCTGGAAAAATGAAGTTAAATGAAACTCTCTCCCTCCACAGCATTTGGCTAAAACCTTGCTATTTCTTGCTGAGTCCACCTGACCGATGCCGTCGTTGAAAGACAAGCAAGAACACATGGAGAATGTGACTTTCAGGGAATGAATATGAATAAATACTTTTCTGACACTTATCAACACTCATGAATTATTGATTTTCATAATCCACCCCCCATGTGTGAGCCATTCCCTCCTCCCATGATGAGGGAGGGAAATAGAAGCATAGACTGCCTCTGTGTATAATCTACCCTCCTCACTTCTTGTACTCTCCCTTCGTTAGCAGGAGCACCAGAAGCCTGGAAGGATCTCCCTGCCAGCAGGAGGCAGCCAACTTTGGCTTCCAGTGCCCTGGAAAAAGTCTGGTTTAGCCTGGGAGGCTGAGATTGGGTGGGGAAAATGCTGGACTAAGAGCCAGAGACCTAGCTTTGAGGTCCCAGTTCTGCCATGAACGAGCTGATATTGTCTCTGGATCTATTCCCCTGTCTGTAAAATGGGGATGATAATATACATGTTCCGTGAACGTTAGGAACATTAAATCAAAATGGTAGGCTATGTTACGGTTGTATTTGATGGGAAAGAGGATGCACCGTTAGGGAAGAAAATTCCTTTAAAGAAGAAAAAAACAAGAGACCCTGGCAATGAGGCAAGGCAGTATAGTCCAAGAGGGTGGGAAGACTCTTAGGATGGAGAAAGAGGCGGAAAATAGACCTTGGTCCTCTCACCATGCTGAAGGTGCCCATCCCTTAATCCGGCACAGTTGGCCAGGGGGCGCCAGTCCACGATCTTTTCACTTTCAGCTTCTTAGACTGAAAGCAGTAAAAGGATTGTTTGAGCAAATTTGTGATTGTGACATACACTCATCCGACATGGGAACTTGATGCGTTGACAGTCTACCTTTTCCTTTCACAACGTGCCCCACGCTTACTCCAATCACTCGTTTAATTCTCTGTGAGCTCTATACGGTGAGGGCAGTGGCAGGCGTGTTCCTTGTTGTATTCGGTTATTGTCTGCTTACCCAGAAGACTGTAAGCTCCAGGAGGGTGAAGACCCGGCTGTGAATCTAGTGCCTGCACTGTGTCGTGCATGCATCGTGAGCAACAGAGCATAGAGGCTATTCATGGTCAGGACACGCTCATCCAAGGAAACTTCAAATCACACCTCAGACTTACAATAAAGGGATTTGACCTCGTCAAGGCAGTCAGAGGACAATTCCCTGGAGAAGTAATGATTGCGCTGAGTTCCAAGGTAAGGGGGAATGAGAGAGGGTTGGTGAGAATGTTCCAGGTGGAGTGAATAGCATTTGCCAAGGCCTGGCCATGACCCAGAGAACAATGGACACCTCTGCAGAGTTTTAGGCAGAGGAGTGATATAATCTGGTTTCTGTTTCGAAAAGACCAATAGATTAGTATCATTAAGCCAGTTTTGGAGGGTATGTAAATATGTTGTTTTTTACAGAAAAGAAAAAAACTCAGTCCAAGAGATGTAACGATTTTAGAATGGATTCTTCTAACGCTTCACTGTCAAGGACTCTGTGTGGGGAGGGACTATATCCTAGCGTTTATAGAAGCCACCGTGACCTACAGGCGAGCCCCACTTGAAACAGTAAAAGTGTCACTTAAAGGTTGGCTGCAAGTCAGGTTTCTGTAAATTGAATCCTGCTTCAAATGCATGGTGGAAACTTGCTCCATAAAATAATTATGTGGTGAAAATTTTATAGAGGAATGTTTTCATTCAAACAATCATCTACCCCCTGTTATCTGACTTGTAAATGATGCATTCTGTAACTATAAAATAAAGACCCTGAGAACTTACAGGGACCTCAGAGTTCTCGGATCCAATCCCTGGATGTTACAGAAGGGAAAACTGAGGTGCTGAGAGGTCATACCGATGGCTGGTAGCAGAGCCAGCACTCTGCATGGGGTGACACTGGCAGATACTTGCCTAAAATGAATGGTGGAGTCAAACAGGATAATTCACTTTTTTTTTTAAAGATTTTACTTTTTCCTTTTTCTCCCCAAAGCCCCCCAGTACATAGTTGTGTATTCTTCGTTGTGGGTCCTTCTAGTTGTGGCATGTGGGATGCTGCCTCAGCGTGGTTTGATGAGCAGTGCCATGTCCGTGCCCAGGACTCGAACCAACGAAACACTGGGCCGCCTGCAGCAGAGCGCACAGACTTAACCACTCGGCCATGGGGCCAGCCCCCAGGATAATTCACTTTTAAATGTATCAGATTATCAAGATTCCTTGATAACGTCTTGGCTTTGTGCTCTGTAGACACAAAGGAAGGGTGAGCCGTCTTTCATTTCTGACTTGGTTAAGCTGGGAGGGCAAATGAATAAGGGAGAGAAATCATATCCATAACTATTCACTTTGCGGCTGTATTTATCTGGCAGTTCAACTTGCCAGTTCAAGTGGCAAAAGGACCATGGAGAGGGGCACTCTAGGACAAATTACAATGGCCATTCTGAAAAGACAGTAACTTTTTCTTTTTCTATGGCATTTAAAGCCGAGACTTGAATTCCCTATTCAATTAAAACACCCACTAAGATAGGGCAAAATTTTAACCGTGTAATACAGAATGCTGACGGTTTTTTAGGGAGGAGAAACCGCTTCCGGGCTCTGGAATTGGCTCTGAGGAGGGGGCTACGGACAGGAGGGCTGGTTGTTATATTTAAGTCTAGAGGGGTCTAGAGGGAGAGGGCTCTTTCGCTGACAAAGCTTCCCTTCCCCGTGTCTCCTCCTTTGGGAAGCTCTGGTAGGGCACAGAGAGGATGTGGGAAGTGGGAGGATGGAAGCTGAGGGGTTTCCATCAACCTGGAGGCTGTTAGATAAGGTTTGGCAACCCATCTGTGGATTACGGTGGGGGCCCTTGGGAGAGGGGCTTAGGAAGGATGAAAGCAGACCTGGGAGGAGGCCAGGGGACGGAAGGCAGCCTCACTGCCCAGACCCAGCTGTGGAAGAGTAGCTGAGTGAGCCTGGGTCTGGCTCTGTACTTTGCCCGTCGTGTGACCTTGGGCTAGTTATTCAACCTTTCCAGGCCACAATTTTTCCTCTGTAAAAGGAGGATAATGATAGTAAATATTATGTTGAGCTGTTAAGAGAATTAAATACAATAATGTATTTAAAGTGCTTAGCGTGAGGTCTGATATATGGGACGGATTTATCGTCGTCGTCATCATCGTCATTGTTGCAACAGGACTTGAATTCTGAACATGTGACTCCTGTTACCTGGGAAGCAAAGCTCTCAAATATAAATGGGTTTAGCTTAAGTCTGTGTTCCCTCTAGGAAGCTGGCTCTTCTGGGCAGGATGACAGACTGTGGCCTTGCCAAGAGTCTATTCACATGAAGGAACCAAGGAGCCTCCTGGGAAAGAAAAACTCACCAGTTGCGGTGAGAGCAGGAGCACCCAAGCTCTGTTCAAGGACAAGATCCAGAGCTGGGGGAAAGAAGGTGGTTATGAACACAAGACAGACGATTTTGCAGCCCACCGCCCTTGAACTGAACGCGTGTAAGTTAGAAGGGGTAAGAGCAATCTACTTTGAGATCCCTCTAACAAAGGGTGTTGTCCCTAGTTCAGTGGGCACCATGGCATTCCAGTGGGTGCCATGAGGAACTACACACAGAGTTGTGGCACCAGGAGCAGCTGTAGAGATGTGAGACCAACAGCGTCCCCATCCAGGCCCATGGCTCAGACATCACCAAAGTCACTGGATTTTCCACCAGAAGCAGCTTGACCTTAGTGACCCAGCAGCAGTGACAGCTTACAGACATCAGAGGAACTGGCAAGTGACCCCAGCAGGGAGCTGGAGCAGAAGAGAAGGGAAAAGAGGGATACGGCGTGGTGTTTGAGAGCACATGTGCGACGTTCCCTGGGCATCCTCCGAAACTGGAAGGGTCTTTGTGGAGGGGCTGGCGATTCTGGGAGAGCCGTTGAAACCAGAGAGAGAGAGAGAGGAACAGTCTGTGCTGGGGTTCTGATCCCAGTTTTCCCCTCAGGCTGGTGTGGCCTAGGAAACACACATTGTACAAGTAAACAAATCATTATTATGAGCCTTAAAAGATCCAGCTTGGCCCTGCCTCCTTTTACAAACACTCAGACATGCAAACTGGTGTCAGTTTAAGCCGCGTTCTCAATAGAGCAGGGTTGTTGAAGCTGCAAGTCAGGTGCAAAAGCGGGTTGCAAAATCAGTCTAGTGGGTAGAAGCAGAATTTTAAAGAATGAAATAGCCTTGAATCCAAGATTGGACTATATTGCACCTATAAAAGCAACTATTGCCTTGTGAAACCTTTGTTTCACATTCTTTCTTTCCATTCTTTGGGTATGTGTGTGTGGCAGTGGGTGTAGGGTTGTGATATAAAATGTATTTCTTATAATCAGTTTACCATAAAAAAAACAAAGAAAGAAAGAAGGAAGAAAACACTGCATTAGAGGATGCTAAAGATCTTCACCCATCCCAGGAGTCTGTGAAACGGCAGAGAAATGTTGATCTCAATTCCAATAAATTTCACTTACCGATTGAGGGCAACAATTACACCTGTTGGAATATCCTTTCTGTTATTTACTAGCTGTGTGACCTTGGACAAGTTTCTTAGCTTCTCTGTGCCTCCTTTTCTACATTGATAAAGTAGAAGTAATACCATCTTTGAATTGTTGATCTGTTTTTTTTTTTTTTTTTGAGGAAGATTAGCCCTGAGCTAACTACTGCCAGTCCTCCTCTTTTTTGCTGAGGAAGCCTGGCCCTGAGCTAACAACCGTGCCCTTCTTCCTCTACTTTATATGTGGGACGCCTACCACAGCGTGGCGTGCCAAGCGGTGCCATGTCCACACCTGGGATTCGAACTGGCGAACCCCAGGCCGCTGAGAAGCAGAACGTGTGAACTTAACCACTGTACCACCGGGCCGGCCCATGAATTGTTGATCTTAAGATGAGTGATAATGCACCTGGAAGGCATGTCACTAAGAAGGCATTCAACCTCTGATAACTCTACCAGAACTGAAGGGGAAGAGGAGAGAGGGCAGTGGGCAAAGGACCAGATTACTTGCAAGTAGAGTGTCACTTAGGACTCTTGGGTAGAAAGTGACAGACATTGACTCTGCCAACCTACACATAAAAGGACCTTATAGCTATGGTGATAGAATGACTCGCAGAATTCAAGGAAGGTCTGTGTAAGGAGGCTTCAGAAAAGGAGAAACTTGTGGGAGCTTGGGGTCTAGGTGGCAGGAGCTAATGAGCAATGTCCTCAGGTGAATCCACTTCAACCAGTTCTTATCTTCATGTTCCTCCCCAAAGGAGAGAGTCTGAAGGGCTGAGCTGGGGTTAGGTCCCCACCCATTTGCCATGGGAAGGTAGGGCACCTTGACTGGCAATCCTGCCAAGAGTGGACATGATGGGAGAGGGGTGTCTTCCCAAAGGAAACCAGAAGCAGAGAGGCTGAACACTGGGCAAGGCAAAACCAAGGGACATCCTCTGTGGGATGAGTGCCAGGATCTGTTAGCTAGTGTCACTTACCTCTGCCTCAGCCTATCACCCCCAAACCCAGCCTCGTGATTTTAAAGAGAAATGACCAGAGGATAATGTAGACAAACAGATATGGATAATTTCTTATAGGACAGCTAAACTTTTGTCATGACTGCAGAATCAGGGGATTTCCAACTCCTAAGGTCCAAAAGAACAGAACTTTGGCCCAGAGAGAATCTGAGAAGGCAATAATAATGAAAGATGACACAAAGAATACGTATTATGTGCTAGCTGCTGTTCTAAGCAATTTATCTATATTAATTCATTTAATCCTCATAACAATCCCATGGGATAGATGATATTATTATTACGATTATTTCCTTGATTTTTATACAAAAGGAAATGGAAGCCCAGGAGTATAGGTAGCTTGCCTGGGGTCCTCCCCTGGTAAGGAGTGGCACGGGGATTAGCTAAGGCATTCTGACTCTGATGCCCACAGTATTAGCCACTACCGGACATTGCCTCTCCAAAGGGCTGTGTGGGATGTGGGATCCTGGGTGCTGCCTTGGAGGCCCATAGGGCCTGCCTGGCTGGGCACTGATATTGTACTACAGTTCCCAGCATGCAACTGGGTTAACACCTTAACCCCTTCCTCACCAACAGTTCCCTCACTGTTTCAGGTAAAAAATTTTTTTAATGGCAAATATGGCAAAAACTGGTCTGCCTAAAGGATAATTATGCAATTGAGGCATGGATGCAGATATAAATGGGAATAGATAGAGGACAAAGTAAGAGTCTAGGCTAAACCATCCTCTGTATTCTTCATTGTTCAAAGGAAGACACTGGAGATTACCACGGAAAAGACTGTTTTTAACTTAGAAACGTGTACTGTGACAGCTTCAATAAGGGTGTTTTAATGCACTTATTCTCAAACTTGGCTGCACTTTGGAATCATCTGGGGAATTTTTAAAAATATTTAATGCTTGGGTCACAGCCCTAGAGGTTCTGATTTAATTGGTCTGGAGTGTGTGTGACCTGGACATGTAATTGGACTGGAGTGTGACCTGGACATCCAGACTTTTATAATTTTCATGAAATTCTGAAGTGCAGCAAAATTTGAGGATGCTTGTTTTAAAGAAGGGAAAGATTAATTACATTTAGGCAGGCTTATGAAGATGAATCAAATTGTGAGTGGCTCAAGGAAGCTTAGACAGAATAGACTTTAAAGCAGTGGTTCGCAGGCTGGGCTGTATGTTAGGATCTCCTGGGAAATGTTTAAAAAAACGTGGATACCTGGGCCTCACCTCAGACCAATTGACTGAAACCCTCTGGGCATGTCTTGCAGTCCTGAAGCAACCCCAAAACAGTGGTTCTCAAAGTGTGTTCCCAGACCAGCAGCATCGGCCTACCTGGGAACTTGTTAGAGATACGAATGGTTGGGCCCCACCCCAGACAAACAGAAACAAAACAGAAACAGAAACAGAAACTCTGGAGTGGTGCCCAGAAATCTGTTATCACCAGGCTTCCTGGTGATTCTGGTGCACTCTCAAGTTTTGAGAACCACTGCCTAGGACGTAGGCTCCACGGAGGCAGGACCCTGGTCTGACGTGTTCACCCGTGAGCCTAGCAAAGTGTTAGGCATGGAATTTGTGCTTTTGAGAGTCTGTTACATTAATGGCCCCCAAGGAACCACACCTCTCAGTATTCATGTCCTTTTGCTCCCTCCCCTGGGAGCTGGACCAGCCTTCTTTAACCAACAAAATGTGGCAGAAGTGATGCTGTGTCAGTTCCAGGCCAAGGTCTTAAGAAGACCGAGCAGATTCTGCTTTTGGACTTCTAGGAGTCCTGAGCCACCATGTGAGAAGTGGCCAGCCACACCAGCCACCCCAGCATTCAGGCCGAATTCAGCCTGAAACAGACCTGCCAGGTAAATGCAGCCACAAGAGTGACCACGGGCAAGACCAGCGGAAGAAACTCCTAGCTGAGCCCAGACCAGACTGAAGAGCTGTGAGCAAATAAAATAATTGTTGTTTTAAGCCAGTAAGTTTTGGGTGGTTTGTTAATGTAGCAACAGAAAAATGAAACAATAAATACTTGTTGAATTAATGGGTGAAAATGCTATGGGGACAAGGAGTTGGAACATGGCCTCTCCCTTTTGTCAAAGGAGGAAAAACAGCAGTTAGAAAGAAAGCAGGGACATACTAGACAGTTGATGAAGAGAGTGGCTGAGAAGAGAATTTTCAGTAGGAGCTGATAATGCTGTACCCACAGCCCAGACGGCAAAGGCCCACAATGCCCAGCCAAGAACAGAAGAATGAAAGGTGCTAACTCTTGCTATCATATATTTAATACTGATTACTTGCCAGGCATATTGATAAAACATTTTTCCTATTTTAATGCTCAACAACCAATATTATATACTTGCTGTTGAGTCACTTCCGACTTCTAGCGAACCTGTGTACCGCAGAGTGGAACCCTGCCCAGTGTTTTTGCACCATCCTTTCATCTTCCAGTGCTCTATCAGACAATGCTCCACTGCTAATCACAGGGCTTTCAGGGCCAATTTTTTCAGAAGTGGATGGCAGGGTCCTTCTTCCTAATCTCTCTAGTCTGGAATCTCTGCTGAAACCTGTCCACCATGGGTGACCCTGCTGGTATTTGAAATACCAGTAGCATAGCTTTCAGCATCACAGCAACACACAGCCACCACAGTACGACAACCAGCAGATGGGTGGTGCGGTTCCCTGACAAGGAAATGAACCCGGCCGCAGTGATGAGAGCTGCTAAATCTTGACCACTAGACCACCAGGGCTGGCTATTATATACTTATAATATACATAATAAATTATACATATAGTCATATTACATATTATATTATATTATCGTATTATATATTTGAATTACATATTAATTCCTCACAACAAATTTGTATAATAGGTGCTAATATTACCCCATTTTACAGCTAAGGAAGTAAAAGATCAAAAAGGTTAAATTATTTGCCCAAAGTCAAACAGTTACTATTAATTGGAACTCAACCCATATTCATCTGATTCCCAAATTCCAGCTTTGAAGCACACAGTAGGGCCAAACTATTCAGAAAAACCGAATAGTGGTCCTGTGGGTAGCTCAGTTTTGAAGGGTGGTGGCAGAGAAGACTTACTGTCTGCCATTGGTTGTAAATAAAATGCGCCGCTTTAGCACATGAATGTATCTCCAATTTCAGGATAGGAGTCAATGGAAAAATAGATTTCACGTTACAGCTAAAGTTGGTAGATTACATCTATGTGGTAAAATACAAGAAACTAGTAGTTAATCTTAGGGCCAGCCATCTGTGATGAGGAGTAGTTAGACATTCTGAGAAACTTAGACCAAACCTCTCAGCCCCGGAAGAAGAGTTTCCTCAGCAATCAGAGTTGCTTAAGAAAAACAAGGCCAGATGCAAGCCATACGAGAGCAGCTTTTTTGGCCTTTCTCTCTCCAAAACCATACAGAAAGATTTTTTTGACCATTTCTTTTAAAACTAGTCTAACAGAAGCTCCAGTTTCTTCTGTAGGAAGCTTCTCAAAATCTCCTTCATCAATTCAGTATAGCAATGCTACATGGTGTGTCAAAGCCAAGGACAAGAGAGAGAGAGTCAGTGGTTTCCTAGGGACTTGGAACTGCTTACCTGCCCTCTTTCGATGTACTCCTGCCTGCTCTTCATTCCTTAATTGGTTCAATGTGTACTTCTGAATACTCTGTCACACTAGGCATTAGGGGATGCAAAGTGCACAAGACAGAGTCTCTGTCTCCAGAGAGCTCCGTAAGCCCCATGAACTGGAAGCAAACGGAATGAATATCCAGATTACAAAATCATAGCTCCATTCTCTATTCTTTTGTGTGTGTGTGAGGAAGATTGGCCCTGAGCTAACATCTGTGCCAAACTTCCTCTATTTTAAGTGGGATGCCTCGACAGTGTGGCTTGATGAGTGGTGCTAAATCTGCACCCAAGATCTGCACCTGTGAACCCTGGGCTGCTGAAGCAGAGCACTTGAACTAACCACTGTACCGCCTGGCTGGCCTACCATTCTCCTTTCTTATTTTCTCTTTGCTTACTTGGGAGGCAGCCATAGAATTGTAGCAACTGATAGATCTGAGTTCAAATCCTGGCATTACCACCTACTGGCTGTGGGATCTTGATCAAATCATTTAACCTCTCTGGGTCTCAACTTCTTTACGTGAAATGAAATTAATAATGCTGACCTCTCAGGCCTTTGCCAAGGGCTGGATGAAATTGTGTCTGTAAGAGCGGTTTCATCAACTCTAGTCTTTTATGTTTATTGAATTGAGTTCTACCCTCCCTCCCCAACTGGTTTTTGTCTCTGATTCTTCCTCCCATTTTATTTCCCTTTGTTGTAAGGGTACCCAAGATTTGTTTTAATCAGGTATGGTAAGACGCGCAGACATGGAAATGACTGTCAGGAAGGAAGAAGTTATTATACTCACAGTTTCCTGGAGTATAAAACAGAAGGCAAGGAGTGCCATGTAGGATGGCCACAGAGGGAAGCCCCTGGGTCAGCCAGGAGGCAGAAGGAGTGAGGAAAAAATGTGGACAAGAGCCGCTATTGTGCTAGTTTGAATAATCTCAGTGGGATCTGGGGCATGAGAGCTGTCCCCAGCTATCTGGTACCTGCCCTGGGATGATTAGGACAGGTGCACAGTGGCCCAGAATGTGAGAACCTATTAGAGGAGGTGGTTGGGGATATGGATACTGGGTTGGTTGATTTGCATATGAAAGATACACTCACAGGTGAGTCATTTACTCTCTCTAGGAATTGGCTAACCCTGGGAGGGGCAGTCCCTGGAGGGTGAGCAAGGCCCCAGGTGTCAAACCATCAAAATACAGAAACTGAAAGGACAGGCTTAGTACACCCTTCCACCCACTCCTCAATAGGAAGCAAATGACTGGGCTCTAAGAGGACTGGGAACAGCATGGAAGCCTGGGGAACCACCCCATTAGGAGTGCGGTCTGCAAAGAGGGGAGTTGGAGAGTCAGTGAATCCAGTAGGATTTCAGCTCTGGCCCTGTTTAGTTTATCAAGATTCTAAGCCCAGCACAGAGTGAAACCAGGGTGAACTGAATGAAAGGCAGCAAGATGTACTGCTTAAAAAACCGTCTTTGGAAGCAGGACCCGCAATTTATTTATCTTTCTATTCCTGTGATTGAATGATCATTAACTGTAGAAACAGCTAGAATGGCCTTGTAAAAGAGAAAAGATAGTTTAGAGATGTGGGCTGGTAATTTTCTTTACTCCTAAAATAATAAATTTTGCTACCAAAGTTAAGCATGCTGAATTTATTCATTTTAATAACCGTCTTCAATGTTGAGTAGAAACTGAATTAGCCATGGATTGGAGGCCATTGCTTATGTCCCAAAGGAAGGGATCCTTCTGCCTTATGGTAGTGGGAGAAATTGGACCAGCTCTGCTTTCTTTCTCTGTTTAAATTTCCAGGGGAGGAAAAACAATGTAATTGATGATGAAGATGATGATGATGATGATGACTTGGACGACAGCAACCAACACTTAACACATGTTGACAATATGCCGGGCACCTTGTAGGTACCTTAGAACCATTACTCATGGTTCATTAGAACCATTTAATCATAACATACAAAGTTTGGCTATTATTGACTCCCAATTTATAAATGAGGAAACTGAGGCATAGAGGCTAGGCAGCTTGCCCAAGATGAGAGGTTAATCTGGCTTAAAATTGAGGTATTCCAGGGGCTGGCCCTGTGGCCGAGTGGTTAAGTTCGCGTGCTCCGCTGCAGGCGGCCCAGTGTTTCATTGGTTCGAATCCTGGGCGCGGACATGGCACTGCTCATCAAACCACTCTGAAGCAGCGTCCCACATGCCACAACTAGAAGGACCCACAACGAAGAATATAGAACTATGAACCGGGGGGCTTTGGGGAGAAAAAGGAAAAAATAAAATCTTTAAAAAAAAAAAAATTGAGGCATTCCACACTCTTAATCACTCCACAGCACTGTCTCCTTGCTTCAGAGTGGTTTCCTGGAACAAAGGTGATCTCACCTATTCACACAAGAGCAGGCAAGAAATGTGTGAGTGCAGAACCCCGATGAGGTGATGAGTATTGGCATCTTGTGCTCGTCTGGGTGTGTAACCAGGGTTGGTCCCTGGCAAAGCTGTGGCATGTGAGAAGTTTGTCTTTGGAACATGGAAGAAACAGAATGGGTCAAGATCTGGTTCTGTCATGGATGAGCTGTATGACCTTGGGTACAGCTTTTTTTTTTTTTTTCCCTCAAGAAGATTAGCCCAGAGCTAACATCTGCTGCCAATCCTCCTCTTTTTGCTGAGGAAGGCTGGCCCTGAGCTAATATCCGTGCCCATTGTCCTCTATTTTATACGTCGGACGCCTACCACAGCATGGCGTGCTAGGCGGTGCCGTGTCTGCACCCGGGATCCAGACCGGCAAACCCCGGCCCGGCAAACCGGAACGTGCGCACTTAACCCCTGCACCACGGGGCCCACCCCTTGGGCACAGATGTTAACACCTAGGCTCTGGTTTTCAAAGGAAACTCTTGGGCTGGGTGATCTCTAAGCATCCTGTACATATAAACTGCCCCTCCCAGAAATTCTATCAGACAGTAGACTATTGGAAAGGCAAGGAGAGTGTTGAGCAGGGTCTTGCCTGTCCAAAAGTAAGTTGCTAATAGCTATTTGTGTGTCCTGAGAAATTCTGAAAACATTGGGCCTGGTTACCCTCTGCTTTATGTTGCACCGTATGCCTAAAGCTGGTGAATGGATAAACACCACTCATGGTTGTAACTGCATACTCAAGAAACCTTGAAAAGAAGAAAGGAATGATTATTTAGTGAGACGAGTATTACAGAAGACCCTGGGGAGGGCAGGGGAGGAGGAAGGAGGGTGAGGACTTCTCATTGTTTTGGTCCCAGGATCCCATCAGGTGCTATGAGTATCAACTAAGGGCAGTACCGCCATCCTAGGAGCTGTTTGGAAATGCATAAGGGTGTTTCCGCTGTACCCTGGCTGCCGTTGCTGGAGTAGAGATGCTAACGTCCTGAAACTCTTGGGACCTCCACACACAACGAAGAATTGTCCTGCCCCAAATGTTCTTAGCATTCCCACTGAGAAGGAATAAAAGAAGTTCTCACAGCGGGGAACATAAAAAACGTCTTTGTGCATTTTTCTGAACATTAATCAATAATCCATTAACTCAGGGAAGCTGAATGCTCTTCATACAGAATCCAAAACAAACCGACAGACATCCTCTGGCAAGAACTGTGGCGAGGCTGAGGCCTTGGACAAGGCATTTCGTCTCCTTAGATCTCAGTTTCTCTGTCTTTATAGCACTAGCATTCTGTAACTTCCTACTTTCTCTCCTCAGAAAGGAAAAATACCCTGTAAAAAGAGAGGCCTGGAAAGACTTTGCTTTTCTCATTTTGTGTTTGGTAGATACATGTACTGCAGCTAACCAAAAGGCGTACAACAAAGTTTAAATCAAAAGTATACAGAAGCATACTTTATTGACTATATTGACTAGAGTTCATAAAACTATATTGTGTATTTAAAAGTTGCTAAAAGAGTAGATCTTAAAAGTTCTCATCACAAGAAAAAAAATTTTTTACCACTAGGTATGGTGACAAATGTTAGCTAGACTTATTGTGTGATCATTTTGCAGTATATACAAATATTGAATCATTATGTCAGTATATACAAATATTGAAACAAATATAATGTTATATGTCAATTATACCTCAATTTAAAAAAAAGTATACAGAAGCAAGTGATCCCAGAATATTTTTGATAAAATATGGTTTTAGCTATTTAGCATTTTCTCTGGAAGTATATTTGAATTTTTCAGAGTCAAACACCAAAAATATGCAGGCAAGGCCATGGTGGGCTACTTTTCCTACCGGTTAGACCTGAATAACAAAAATAGGAGATTGTTAGGGAACGAAACAAGCATAATTCTAAGTCATGGGCAAGGTGAACATAATTGAGCCAGAAAGATAATTTCAGCTGGTCCTAAGGAAAAGCAGTGGCTCTGAGAGGTGTTGCCATAGAGTGGGACTTGTTTATTGGAATATAAAGTTGAAAATATGATGAGTCTCCTTGCTGCTGCTTCTACTTTATGCCTGAATCACTCCTGAGATAGTTTTTAGCAGTGATTTTTTCTTAAAAGAGACACTCCTTCATCCTTTCAAGACCATTAACTGCTTTTTTGTTTGTTTTGGTCTAAGATTCTGAAATTACAAGGAAAAATATGCAACTAGACTGCTCATGCCTTGGAAACTTGAACTCATGGTGTTGGATCTCAGTCTTGTTGCTTTTGTCTTATCCCTGTAGAAAGGGCCTGTTTTGTTTTGTTTGGCCTTGTGCTCTCCTTCTGGAAGAACTAAGAGCTTTCCATTGCTGCCCGTGACTTGTGGCCTGTAGTACACCCATGAGTTTCAGTAGAAATGATGACCCAAGAAGCTTGGAATTTGACTGCAGAAAATGGCAAGGGAGTGATGGAACTGGTTATGACCATAGGATAGTGCCCTGCTGGTCCAGGCAGGAATGGGCGACAACAGCAGAGGAGCATCAGGCTCCCCACGAGCCCCACTCCTGGCTCCAGTTTTGGCTCTGCCTCTACTGCTCCACATGGTGGAGCAAGGAAGATGGAGGAACCGATACTTGTTGGGCCTCTTACAGGCCAGATGCTCAACTGATCATCGTACCTGCCCAGCATGTGAGGCATTATCATCCTCACGCAACAGACAAGGAAACAGAAGCTCACAGAGGTTCAACGACTTGCCCAAGACCACACAGTTTAGCTTCAAACTGACTTCTGTCTATTTTCAAAATGTTTATCACATGATTCCTTGCTTTTGATGTATATGAAATTGTGGACAGTGCTTGAGGCCTTGTCTATGTGAGCCAAGTATTGTGTAAAATGTCTATACTGTTTCACTTGTTTGTATGGTGTTTGAGGCATGGAGACAGCTGAGGTTAACCAGAGGCTCTCTGGGGATACCTGGGGACCCCTTGGGTCATCCCAGTGCAGTCGGACGCAGTCTATTGTGGCAGTTACAGCTCAAGTCCTGACTTTGCCATTTACCAGCTGAGTGACTTCGGGCAAATTTTTACACTTTCTCATTCTAGTTTTCCTCATCTGTAGAATGAAGATAACACTAGTACTCACCTCACACAATTGTTATAAAGAGGAAAGGAGATAATGCAAGGAAGTGTTTAGCGCGTAGTAAGCTCTTATTATTCCAATCTGTCTCTGGATATCCCAGGTACTCTTGTAAGAGCCCCCCTCTGAAGCTGTCAGAACGACGGAGGGAGGAGGGTGAGAGGAGCACCCAGGCCTGAGGAGGGGGAGAACAGCTGGAATGGCTGCCTTCCTGATCCAGACTATACCCCTCAGCCCTGGACCTGTAAGATAGGTCCCCTCATTCTAGTCTGAGGGTAAATCACAGAACCCTTAAGGAACACAGCCCAGAGATGGCACTTCCTCCGTCTCCATCCTACAGTAGAGCCAAATTTCAAAGGGGCTCTCAAATAACAGCATCAGCCTTCTGAGCTGATTGTTAAAGTTTTTCCAGGAAAACAACACTTTGCCATTTTGTTACTCTTCTGGACCAACAGTGAAGCATGTCATGATGGACACAGGCCTTATTTAAGAGGAGTATCCACCACCCAACATTTGACTGTAATTATGTTGCTCAGATTAAACTAAGTAAACAATGGATTTTCTTTCCAGTTTTATTGAGAAATAATTAATATACATCATTGTATAAGTTGAAGGTATACACCATGATGGTTTGATTTATATATATTGTGAAATGATTACCGCAATAGGTTTGGCTAACATCCATCATCTCATATAGATACAATAAAAACGAAGAAAGAAGAAAAGAAAAAAGGAAAAAATATTTCTCCCTCTGATGAGACCTCACAGGAGTTACTCCCTTAACAACTTTCCCGGGGCCGGCCCCGTGGCCAAGTGGTTCAGTATGCACAGTCCACTTCGGCGGCCCAGGGTTTCACCAGTTCGGATGCTGGGTGAGGACATGGCACCACTTGTCAGGCCACCCTGAGGTGGCGTCCCACATAGTACAACCAGAAGGACCTACAGCTAGAATATACAACTATGTACTGGGAGGTTTGGGGGAGAAAAAGAAGAAGGAGAAGAAGAAGAAGAAAGAAAGAAGATTGGCAATAGATGTTAGCCCAGGTGCCAATCTTTAAAAAGAAAAAAAAATCCCAACTTTCCTATATGTCATACAGCAGTGTTAACTCCAGTCATCATGTTGTACTTCACATCCCTAATACTTATTTCTCTTATAACTGGAAGTTTGTACTTTTTGACCACATTCCTCCACTTCCCCTCCCTCCACCCTCTGTCTCTGGTAACTACAAATCTGATCTCTTTTTCTGTAAGTTTGGTGTTTTTTAGATTCCACATATAAATGAGCTCATACACTATTTGTCTTTCTCTGTCTAACATATTTCACTTAGCATAATGCCTTCAAAGTCCATCCATGTGGTGGCAAATGGTAGGATTTCCTCAATTTTTATGGCTAAATAGCCAGTATATATATATATATATATATATATATATATATATGTGTGTGTGTGTGTGTGTGTGTGTGTGTATATCACAACTGCTTTATTCATTCAGCAATCAGTGGACACTTAGGCTGTTTCCATGTCTTCACTACTGTAAATAATGCTGCTATGGACATGGGGGCGCAAATATCTTTTCGAGTTAGTGTTTTCATTTCCTTTGGATATATTCCCAGAAGTGGAATTGCTGAATCATATGGTAGTTCTATTGTAACTTTTTGGGTACTCCATACTGTTTTCCATAGTGGCTGTACCAATTTACAATCCCACCAACAGTGTACAGGTGTTCCCTTTTCTCCACATCCCCACCAGCGTTTGTTATCTCTTGGCTTTTTGATGATGGCCATTCTAACAGGCAGGAGGTGATATCTCACTGTGGTTTTAATTTGCACCTCCCTAATGGCTAGTGATATTGAGCATCTTTTCACGTACCTGATGGGCTTTCACATGTCTTCTTTGGATAAATGTCTATTCAGGTCCTTTGCCCATTTTTTAGTTGGATTATTTGGCTTTTTGCTATTGAGTTGTACGGGTTCTTTATATATTTTGGACATTAAGCCCCTATCAGATATATGGTTTGCAAATATTTTTTCAGATTCCAGGAGTTGTCTTTTCGCTTTGTTGATGGTTTCTTTTGCTGTGCGGAAGCTTTTTAGTTTGATATGCACAAATGAATCTTATTTCTTACTTAGGATAGCTGTCTCAGTTCATTCATTCACAAATGTGTGTTCTCCATGTGAGGCACAGTGTGGCAATGGACGTTCATTAGAGGACAAGACCCATGTAGCTCCTGCCCTCGAGTGTCACACGGTCCATGGGAGGAGATGAGAATTAAACAAGAGGAAACAAAGGGTGGGCAAAGGCTGTATTAAGAGACGATCAAGCTGGTGAAGCAGCAACAGCGGCACAGATTCCTGACTAAGGTGTCAGGAAAGTTGAAACTAAACCCCAAGGGTGCCAAATCTGCCTTGATCCAGCCTGGCAGCCTCCCCAAGGGCCCCAGCTTCTCTGTGGGTGTTAGGTGGCTGCAGCAGCAGAGAGTGTCCCACTGTGGTCCCTCTGCTCCAAAAGATATGGGAAACCTCCTTATTCCTTTGCCTTTTAATCCTCACAAAGATGGCAAGGGTTCTGAGGAATGGTTTCTAGGGAAAACTAGGGAACAAAGAGACTAATGTCAAACAAGAAAAAAAAGTACAAGAAGAAAAACTTTCCATGCCTCTGTAGGGAGGGAAAAACTTTCTCCTCTACTCTCTTGGGTTCTGTACCTGAGCCCTGCAAATTAAACTGACAAAAGTCAGATTAACAAGAGAAAAAAAAACAAGATTTAATTATATACTTATGCATAAGAGTTCACAAAGAAAAGTGACTCAAGGAGGTGGTAGAATTGGGGGCTTATATATCATCTTAACAAACGGTGCTAAAGTATGGAGAAGAGGCTAGACAAAGGAAAGGGGGTTTGGGCTTCTGGAGGGTGGGTAAGTTATGGAAAAGTGACTAGGAAATGTGTGGTAAATAAGAGTTGTCTAGTAAGAAGAGTCCTTTCAGGTGATAAAAGCTGTCTCCTGAGTAATTTTTTTCCTGGTACCAGAGAGGGAGACTCATTTACAAAAGGAAATTTATGTTACCTTTACAAAGGGAAATTGATGCCTTGCTTTTAGGCACGAAAGGAAAGGGCAGAGAGCTAATTGTTTTCAGCTCACAACAGTCATTACACCAAAGTGACATATTTGGGGGTGACATACTCTGATCCCCTTCGCCGGGCCTTGCTTGGATATTGAGCATTGTGCTAAGAACCTTTACATGTATGCTGCATTATATCACTTATTTCTCATAACCACTCTGTGGGCTAGGTATTATTGATATGCCCATTTTTCAGATAAAGAAACTGAGGCTAGAAAGGTGAAATAAATACGTCATAAATCTAGCCAGTGGCAGAACTAGGATTTTAGTCCAGGAAAATGAGAAAATTAATTGATGATTTCTTAGTAAGGGTAATTTTTTGCAGAAATAGAGGTGAGAAACACTATCTTTCCTTAAAAGGGGACTTTAGAGAGAATCAAGAAATGGATTCTTGGTAGGAGTTGTAAATCCTCCAGCCTCTGGTAGTACCAGCCACAGGAGGAGCTCGATAAATATGAATTGAGTAACGCAGGGAGGGAGGGTGTGAAGAAGGCAGTGAGGGAATGACTGAAGCGCCTCAAATTGTCTCTCCCAACTTATCAGGACCTGTCCAGGCTTTTCTCCCACTAACCCTAGGCACAAGCCAGCTGCCTGCACCCTCTTCTCTTGCATCTTGCAGCTCCCAGGAATTTGGAGAGCTTGGTGGTTGGTTTCCCCCACTCTCTTGGGTCTCTAATAGCCTGATTCTTACAGCACTGGCTATGCCTGGGACTCAGTCTCCATGGCTTCTCCAGATGATGCTGCCTGGAAGGCAAGCCCACAGGACTTTTTCATTCCAAGGGTCAAGAAATACAACAAATAGCAAATAAAGGAATTTATAGAGGTTCTGGAACCTTCTTCCCAAGCGCCTCCACAAATGGCCTGCCTTTAGCTCCTGACTTCCTAGGACATGGTCTCCCCAGAGTCGGAAGACAGCCTTGCCACTTGCTACTTGAATGATCTTGGGCAGTTATTTAACTTCCAGACCACATCTGTAAAATGTACCCATCTCTGCAGGTTGGGGTGAGCATTCAAGAAGGTTGCGTATTTGAAAGAATTAGCACAGAGAAAGTGCTAAATAAATGTTGTCATGTGCTGAATTGTGTCTCCTTCCAAATTCACATGTTGAAGGCCTGACCCCTAATATGACTGTATTTGGAGATAGGGCCTTTCAGGAGGTAATTAAGGTTAAACGAGGTCATAAGAGCGGGGCCCTAATTCAACAGAACTAGTATACTTATAAGAAAAGGAAGAAACACCAGGGGTATATGCACAGAGAAAGGACCATGTGAGGACGCAGCAAGCAGGTGTCCATCTACAAGACAAGGAGAGAGGTCTCAGGAGAAACCAAATCTGCTGACACCTTGATCTCAGACTTTCGGCCTCCAGAACAGTAAGAAAATAAATTTCTGTTGTTTAAGTCACCCAGTATGGGATATTTTGTTCTGGCAGCCTAGCAGACTAATACAAGTGCTAATTCCACTTATTTTCTTTCCTTGTTGTTTGAACACATGCACACATTCAAAGGTCACTCAGAATATGAGCTGGAAAAGTTTTGACCTGCCTGAGCCCAGCTTGAGCCATTGGGACTCAAAACTTGGAAAGAAGTCAAAGGGACGTCAGCATGTCCTCTCAGTGTCGGAGCAGAACACTTTACAGGCTGCCCAAGGGTTCAATAACGAGCTGGGCTGAGGAGGGCACTTTTGCTTGAGTTTCTGCTTACTATTGGTCAAGGCCCACTGTAAAGTTACATCTGCACTAGTAGACTTATGCCCAAGAGAGACGGAAACGAATTCTGAAAGGCAGAAAACATAATCCTCAAGTTATGGTTCTGTTGCCTATAGCACATTAATCAATTTTGTATCTAATCCTACCGTCTTATTCCAACATTCTTTCTCCAACGCCCAAATGATTGCAGTTCCTCGCATTCTCTTTGGAATCAGCTTTACCATCCTTCATTAGCGAGTTGAATGAATCTCTGATGTGTTCATTCTATATTTGTATAAGGGTCATGCTTTTGACTTTTTGAAAAGTATTCTTTGACAAGGACAAGGAATTCTAGTATTTCTAGAACCTATCACACTTTAAGCTGGTATAAGGCCTTCTTGGATCGGTATTTGTCTTTTTTTTATTTCCAGACCTTTTCTATTTCTGTATTAGGAGCTTGAAAGCACCAATGTTCAAGAATCACAATAACGTACTAGTTACAGAAGAATCTAATTCCCTCCACTGGTAGGGCAAACCCAAAGTAAACAGTAAACTTGATTTTTATCCTTTATTCTATTCCTTCTCTCCTTCCCACTTTGCCCTACGTTGGCGGGGCCCTTTAACCCGGGTCCATTCTATCTTCTTAATTCAGGTGGTAGGAAATGACCTGATAGATTGCAAGGTATGAATGACAGCAAGTTGTTCCTCCAAGGCCATTTGCATTAAAATAGGGGACGGAGCCTTTAACCTCCAGGCTTTTAGACTGTATTTCTTGGGCTTTGCGTCTACCTCCCTGAACTTTCCCTCTCTCTGCCTCTCCTTCCTATAAATAGACTTCTGCCAGAACAACTCCACTTATACACTAAGATTCAGGTAAGGTTTCATTTGAATGGTCAATTACTTAGGAGATGCATTTAACCCAAAGAAATGAAGCTTTAATAATGGCAAAGGCAATTATGCTGTAGTGGAAGGAACCCTGAAGCCAGGAGATGCAAAGAGTCCTTGCTCTGCCCTTTACCAGCTGTGTGATCTTGTTCAGATCACTTGATTTCACAGAGCCTTGAGGTTCCTACATATAACCCTACCTTGCAGGTGAATTGAGAGCATTAACAGAGAACATGTAAAGTGACATGCCATTGTGAAGGATTACTGTGAACAACTTTTAAGGCATTGCCGACATGCAATGAGATATTTGGGGATCACAGGGGAGCCCCTAGAACTCCTCAGATCATGTTGATTAAGTGGCCACCTAGTCTCATGGCTGTGATTTTAACCTTAGTGCATGAGCGCTTGCTCCTTCATTACCTTAAATTCTTTTTGCCATCCATCTGCTTCTCTAGTTTCTAATTAAAATTTGGAAGTTTCATGAAAATTCGGCAGGAACAGTTTTTACAAAATGTTGTCTCCAGTGGAGCAGATTGTGCTGCTCATTCGAGTCAGTTCTCAAACTAATTTAACTCTCAGCCCTGTAGCCTTCATAAGGAAAGGCAGGGAAAGCAAAAATGGAGCTGTGATGAACTGTGCCAATTGGACTGCCTCATGCTTCTGACTCATTTCAGAACCATTATCATGTCAATAGAAGCATCCCCTCTACCCCCATATTATTTGCACGGAAATGCTATTAGTAAAGAAAGGCCTGGAGAGAAGGAGCACATTAACATTGTGCTCAGGCTTAAAAGCAAAGCAGGGATGGACATCCAGAGACGCCTTGGTTCCTGGATCAAAAGGAAGAAATAGCACTGGAAAAACAGAAATGGGAATGCATCTAAAGCAGGGCAGATATCACATAATAATAAATAGCAATTACTTACTAAACATTTACTACGTTCCTGACACTGTGCTTACAAATAAATTACCTTGTTTGATCCTCACAATTGCTGTATCAGTCAGGGAAGGCTAACTGCCATAATAAACAATTCCCAAATCTTGGTCACTTAATACAGTAAAGGCTGATTGCTTACTCATGTCCCCACCCTCCCCAGGACCTTGGAATCCTCCACTGCACTCTGCATCCTGCCAGCAGATATGGGGAGAGGGAGAAATTGCCCATGAGGAGGATCCCATGGGAGGTTTCTTATGGTCTATACCTGGATGTGGCTTGCATCTCTTCTGCCCATTGGCATTCCATTGGCCAGAACTCAGTCCCATGGCCCTCCCTAACTGCAAGGGAGGCTAGGAAATGTCCTGTAGGTGTATGATCAAGAGGAAAAGGAAACAAGGTTTGGTGAACACAAAGTTTCTGCCATAGCAACTCATCATTACCCTCATTTTACAGATGAAACTGAGTTTGGGGCAGGGCAAGTAACTTGCCTAATAGCGCGTAGTAAGTAAGTGGTAGAATTGGAATAAATTCTTAGTACAATAAGCTCTTGGTAGAGCCCAAAAACGTGACTGCAGATTATCAGGCTTTGCAACTAGAGAAGAAACTGTCACTTCTCCTGAGCACATTCCTCAAACCTGGGGATTTCCTGAAATTTGCAAGGTAACCTGTGGACATTATAGTTTTCAAAACTATAATGGAAAGCCAGTAGTGGGAACAAGATAATCCAAGGGTGGTACCTCCATTATAGTCTTGATTCTCCCCAAAGGTGCAGGTCTAGCCCCCTGATTTGCTCCCCAGGTGTTAGATGATAGAACTGAGCTCATTTCGTTAACCATTACACCCTTTCTCAAAGACTTAAGATTCCCTTATTTAATAGCATCTACTGTGATGTGGCTGCAGGGATGTCTAACACATTTTAGACAGGGAATTAGAACCTATACCACCACTTCCATGTGCCCCTGAGCAGTGGTGGCCCCAGTGTCACCTGAGGCCTCAGGTGATGCCTTCATTTCCCTGTTCTGTGTTTCAGGCATGTAGAACTGTGAATACCCCCATAAGTTCACCCTGTTCTCCACGCCTTCGTACTCGTTGTT
Source organism: Equus caballus (assembly GCF_041296265.1). Taxonomy (NCBI): domain Eukaryota; kingdom Metazoa; phylum Chordata; class Mammalia; order Perissodactyla; family Equidae; genus Equus; species Equus caballus. The sequence goes on from NC_091684.1 coordinate 36,200,159, forward strand.
CCTTCAGCCCACTTGGGTCTAGAATCAGTGATGTGGGCCTAGACATTGGGAATTTTTTTTTAGCTCCCTAGGTGGTTGTATTTTATGGCTAGGGAAAAGGACCATTGAAATGATTGGTCTAAGCAAATCATGGCCAATTGCATTCTCTTTGGCCAGATCAATGAATGAATGTGTTCCTTACCAATCGAGATTGATAAGATTTTGAGGAGTCCACTCTCATTATCACGATAATTTCTCTGATTGTCCTAGACTGACTTGAGTGTCTTTTCAAGGGCTCCTATAACACCTTTAACCTTTTCCTATCATAGAACTATTCCTGTTATGTGATATAGTCTAACAGTTTGGAAGATTGTCTATTCCCAATATGCTGTTGTAGCTCTCTGCAGCCTCCCTGGGGCCACCACTGCTCTGCAGGACACTGAAGTTGTGGTGTTTGATTTTGGTTCTTTGTCTCAAGTCTAAAATGTGATAGAAATAACACCTTTCCAGGGATCTTGGTGATATTCCGAGGAAAGAATGACTGTTTCTTTAAATCTTGACCCCTCTGTACTCCACCGAGCTCCCCTCATAATAGGTCCTCAAAATGGCCCTGCCTTTCTATGACATCTGCCACCTCTTGACCCCTGCATGAATTCTGTGACCAGCCAAATGAAGATTGCTGGAAGCCCTGGGTATCCTGCTACTCTGTCTTTGGTGATATTATTTGCTTTCCTGCCACGCTAATCCCCTCTTCTTCTTCCCATCCTTGAGGTTCTGCTCAAATGTTACCTCCTTGAGCTCAAGCTCAGTTTCTAGCTCTTCGGGGGGAGGAGAGTCAAGAAAAAGGTTCTGGCACAGTGTAAGGCTGATGCTGGACATGCTGATCCACCCACCCAAGCACTGTAGACATGCCTTGGGGACAAAATGGCTGTGTGTGTATGAATGTGTATAAACTGGAAGTTCTGTATCACACTAGTATTGTCACACTGGAAGCACAGACCTGTTTGGCGCAGAGGTTCCAAGGATGGGTTCTCAGAGAGAGAGAAGCACCATCTCTGGACACTCCCTAAGAATCTCTCAGCATTGTCAACAGTTGTCTGTCTTAGTGCTGTAGCAATATCTAAAATGAATAGAGGCTTGTTCTACACAGCTGAACTTCACTTCTTTTGCACTTATGTAAATCAGTACGAATAGCAGACAGCAGACCCCTTTGGTAGACTGACCAGACTTTCTGGTTTCTTCTTCTGTGAGGCAATATTAACTAATTAGCAATCAATAGGTTAATCACTTTGGACTATCTATTCCTGGAGCCCTTGCTCTTATTAATGAGACAAGGACACTAGGAAGAGTAGGACGGACTTTCCTGATTAAGAAGATGAAGCTTCAGAATCTTTATGCTTTGAGCACTGAATCAAATGTGGCCTCGTTTTACACCAAAGGCAGATGAAGCAAGACAAGCCAAGGAAGTAGATGGAACAAAGCACCTTTAATTTGATATCTCATTTTCTTCCTCCGGTCTCTGATGTGGTGAACTCATTCAATGAATGGGCATTTAGTGCTTGTTATGTGCCGGCACTCCTGTCAGCTCTGGGATGCAGCAGAGAGCAGGGTAGAGATGTCCCTGCTCTCCAAATGCTTATCTGTAGCTGGAAGTTCTTGCTCTGTTCTCAGCATTTCTCTTTTGCATGTGCCTGGCTGTGTTAGAGGGAATTCAAAAGCAGCTTTGACATTTCCCGCTGGAGACCGCCGTGGTAGCAATCAGTATGGGAAGAGAGGAACTGCTGCTTTGACACCTAAGAATTGAAGGATAGATGTCTTTGTTTTATGTCTGTTTTCTCCATGTGAGAGGCAGTTGGCTTCATCGATTGTGTACTGTTGAGGATGACCTTTCCATTTTTCTCTCTTGGAAACGTGTAATTTAATGTGAACTGTCTATTGGTGGCCTGCAAGCATGAGGAATTCTCAGGATAATGCGCTTGAAATCAATTCACATTTATTGTCTCTTTATATATGAGGCATGGAGCAAGGTGATTCACATATATTATCTAAGTTAGTCTCATTTAAGCCTCTCAATTGCCTCTGATACAGGCATCACGAGCCAGCTTTTACAGACACAATAAAAGGGGAAAGAGGAAATATAGCTCAGGGCTCTGAAAAGTGCTAATTCACTTCCAGTGGATGAATATACTTACCAGCTAGTTTCTATTAGATGGATTTTGATGAACATTTTTAATTTTAATACCTGCCTCCCATTTGCATAATCCTTTCAACTTTTCAAAGCACTGTCACCTCTTTCATATCTCCTTTGATGTTCATGCTAGCCCTTTGCTGACAACCATCTAGAACTATTTGATGGCATCTCTTTTTGAGCCTAAATCTCTGCAGAGGAACTTGCTTTTGTTGTATAGCTAAGATTCAGGACTAAGCCAATGGAAACTTTGCTTCAGAAATCTAATCTACCTCTTCATTTGCAGGGTCTCCCTGGGATGGTATAATCTGCTGCTTAGTACAAGCAGCGTACATCAGTACTCTCATACCAGAGCTCATTGCTATGGTTACGTCTGCCCCCAACCTTCTCTAAAACTCTCGAGTTTAGAAATATAGTTGTCTTTACTACCCTGCCCTTGTCTGGATCTTCCTGCCACCCAGTTTGCCCCAGGTAATGATAGCCAGAGAAAAAGAAGAAAGAAAGCACATTTGTGTGCCTGTCCAGTGAGGTGCATTTATTCTTAAAAACCCAGAAACTAGTCTAAATGAAGCAAGGAGGGGGTGCCAGCAGATGAAGCATAAAGCAGGTGCTTACTTAATTGCTGCAGCTGGCGCCAAGGGCTTGGCATAATTTTCCTCCTCATTTTATTGGCACTGGTGCTCATTTAACTTTTTAGCTGAAGCATCTGAGAAGAGTCTAGGAACCCACTCTGTTCCTCTCGCTCTTACAGAAAAGCAAGCAGGCCATTTTCCTACAAATATTATGAGTACACACAATCCTGAGGATTTTTTTTTTTTTTTTTTTGCCTTCGAACAACTCATTGATTATAGAAAGGGAAATTGGCTTACATGCAATTTGACATTTTATTTGATTCTGCCAAAATTTCCATGGGTTGAATTTTCAATTTGTTTCTAAGGACTTGAGTCAACTGTTCAGACTCATCTGTGTGATTTTGATTTCAGAATTGTATGTCTGAGCCCATAGCTGCCTAAGTTGTTTTCTTTTAAAAAGCAAGTTGTTAAACTCTCCAGTTGATGTGACATATTCATTTTGCCATTTGTCTCTTATCTTTTAAGTGGTGAAGGGAAAAGTTGCAAAAACATTGGATGCAAGTTATTTTATGCACTGTCATTCCACAAATGTGTTTATGAAGAGGAAAACATTGTGCCAAAACCCTACGAAGAACAAACAATGTGCCCAAAACAATACAAAGAATCATGAGGCATGCGCAGAGAAATAAGAGAAGGTCCTTTCCTTTCAGCAGGTTTGGTCCCTAAAGGAAAGTGAAACAAGTGTGAGGAATAACATAACACAGTTCTGAGGGAAGTAATAGCGATATGCTAAAGAAGAGCACGTGTGGACCAATGCCTTCTGATGGCAGATCCAGCATACAGAAAAAATTCTTCATTTTCCCCCTCCTTAAAGTACTTCAACTTAGAGAGTGCTATTCAACTACAGTGTTTAAGGTGATATTTGAATTTCTATGCATTTACCATACCTTTATCTCCTCCTATTGACTCTAATCTGTATGTGTGTATGTATGTATATATGTATATATATATATATTATATATACATGTCATCAGTACAGTTTTGAACTAAAATTTTTATTTTATTTTGGGACTTTATTTCAGGTTGCATTTCAGGGAGGGAGGAGGAAAGAGAGAAAAGTTGTAGTTCAAAGAGGACATTAGGAGACCTGGGTTCTGGTCTCGTTTTCACCTTCAGCCACTTGTGTTCCTGGGGGCTCAGCCTGGAACCTTGTCCTTTCAGACCTAACGTTCTCAGTGTGATGCCTCCCATCTCATCCTGAATGAATCCAGCAGCTGTCCTATAGAAGCAAAGGGAACGGGAGGCTAGGGGGCGTGTCAGAGGTGTCAGAAGTGGAAAACAAAGAGTGGTATTTGGGTGAGATGCTCTTGACCTCTGTGTTTCTCAATTTCCTATTTAAATACCACATCATTTGTAGAAAGCCATGAGTTCAGAGCCACTCATCATTCATAGTGGGTTTGATTCCTTTCAATTACCAGTGGGTATAGCACTGGCTCTGAAAAATGTAGAGCACGGCCTAGCAAAAAAATATCTAGAAAATCCACAAGCTGGGTAAAATTTGTTCTGAGTTGTATCCGCAAATGAGCTTTGAAGGTAAATGAAATGAGTTCTAAGGAAGGGACAGAAGGAAACTGGGGAAAGTGTGGAGTGAGAGTGAGGAAAGCCATGTTCTTTCCTGACTAACTTCATAGCCAGCAATCTGGGCTAGGCTCTAATTAACCACATGCCCGGGGTTGCTGCTGGTCCCCAGTGACCTGCTCCTTTCAGGCTCTTCCTGTCCAGGTCACACATCACTGCCTTCCTCAAACACTACACTCACCATGTTGCTTTCTGGGCAGTGATTTATCACAAGTCCCTGTTACCTGTCACATCTTATCCCAACTCTTTAATGAGGGTTTGAGGTCCTTCATCCAGGAAGCATGATATTAAAACAGGAGACCTAGCTTCAGCCGTGGCCTTTGTAGCGTTAAAATTGTGCGGCTTTGGGCAAGTTGTTAAACTTCCCTTGCCTTCCTTTTTCTTATCTCTAACATGACTGGGGACTGCAGTCTCCAACTGTAGACGAGCTCCTGGAACTGCTGATCCAGCGTGATTGCCCTGGTCTCACATTTCCCAGGAATGCCCAGATTCAGATATGCTGGCCCACACTCCCAATAGCAGCTGTAAACTTGGCAGGCCTTGAGTCCCAAATTTTGGTTTTAAAATGTCATCCTGCTGGGTTTCCAAAGCCATCTGCTGTTCTTCTCTACAGCGTTCCTCTGCTCCAGACAAGTCAGTGGCCTCAGGGGCTCTGAACACACTTAAATGCTTCCATCCTACCTGCTCTGGCTCTGAGCCATCGCCCCTGCTGGACAGCAGCTCCTGATCCCTACACCATCTCATGGCTGTCAACTGCCAGATTAAAGCTCATCTAATCTAGAAGCCCTCACTGACTAACTACACCAACAACCGCCACGGCTCCCACGGTGGCAAGTTCAATAGCCATGACCTTGGCCCCAGTAGCCTTTGGCAATCTACCTACTTTAAAATTCCAATCATTTCCCCAACAGTACTTTTTCATATATAATTATTACACCTATGTATGCTATTGTAGGCGTTTTTTTTCATTTAACATTGTATCATAGATATTTTCCCTCATTGTCTCATAGTCTTCATAAGGCGTTAATGAATACCTTGGTACTGTGTTAATATTTCCCCAATGTTAGACAACTAAGTATTTAATCTTTTGATATTGTAAATATCTCAGTACATACAGCTGTTTGAACATTTTGAATTATTTTCCTAGTCAACTCAGATGTGTTGCTATTGTAAGACATACATTTTCATACTTTCTCACAGCACATTATAGTATAGTACGTACCTCCAGCTGACTCCAGCACTCACCTCCTAGGCCACTTTCTCTGCTCCTCCGGCCTCCACTTACTCCCCCTGCCACTCTCATCTGCAGCTGACCGCCTTGCCCAGGGCACAACATGGCTTTGTCTCAAGGATCCCTGCCTCTTCAGCTATTCCCTAATTCAGTGCTTCTCAAACTTTAGGTGCATTGGAACTGCCTGAAAGTCTTGTTAAAACAGATTGCTGGGCCCCACCTCCAGAGTTTCTGACACAGTAGGTATAGGCTGGAGCTGGGAAATTTGCATTTCTAACAAGTTCCTGATGGTACTGCTGCTAGATCAGGGTTTACACTTGGTGAACTCCTGCTCTAATTCCTTCCTCTGGTGTCAGGGGAAGCAGTTTGGCTTCTCTAACTCTATCCACCCCACTACCTAACCTCCTAGCCTCCTTCCTGTCTTCTCTGGGATGGAGCTCCTTCTCCAAACCTGTTCTCTTCTAGTGCCTTCAATGTCGGCACCACTGAAACTTCCCTTACTCTGTCCTTGAAGCAACCTTCCATCACTGCTGTTTTAATAACAACCTTTCTCTTACCAACTTTACCCAGTTATAACTACCAACCCAAACGTCTTTCCTTCTGTAAATTCTCCTGAACTTGAACTTGTGATCTTCACTTGCTGCTTCTACTTCTTATCTACGGATTTCCTTTTTAATTCCCAGAAATTTTCCAAGCTGCTCTACTGACAACTGGAAAGTTTAAAATTACCCTTTTCTTCCCAAATCCAGTGACATTTGTGTATTATGTAAAAATAGAAGTCAATATTCATTGACTTCCAACTGTGTTCTAAGCATTGTGCTAAGCACTTCACATATATTATATATATATATAATTATAATCTCATGTGAAGATTATTCTTATATCAACCCTATTTAGTAGGTATTATTTTACAGATTAAAAAAAAAAACTAGGCTCAGAGAGGTTAAATAATTTGCCCAGCAGCTCAAGTGAAGGAACCAGAATTGGATGTGGCTCTGATTCCACATCTCACATATTGAAGCATCACTCCAGAACATACATCAGAATCCCTGAGCACCTATTAAAATGCCAATTCCTGGTTCCAGTGCCAGAGGTTTCAATCCAGGTGTGGAATCTGAATTCTTAATAATCCCCCAAGTGATTCTGATGTGGATGTTCCCAGAGCCACGCACATTTTGAGAAACTGTCCCTCTGAACTGACATAATTGGCCACTTCCTTTCTTTATACACTTTCCTCGGTTGCTATGATACAACATTTATTTTCTGGTTCTGTGGGCTCCCTGAGTCTGTTCTCCATCTCCTGCTTCTTCTCCTGCCCATATCAGTGCCCCCAGACTCTGCCCTCCGCCTTCTCCTCCCTCTGCTGTCTGTCCCCATGAGCCCATCCACTCGCAGTGCTCCAACTCCGGCAGATGGTTCCCAACCTTGCCCTTCTGGTGCCAGCCTCCTGGTGAGAGTCATGGAACAGCACGAAATGATTTCAGAAGAGTGATGAATTAGTGCCCAGGCCCCGGACAAAACTGTGAGGCAGATGACATTGATTCTGGCGTCCCGTCACCCTATACCACACTTGGTCTTTCCTCTTGCTCACAAGACCCCTGTGCTTTGCAGCTTTCTAATCAAATCAGTTCAGCAAAAGAGCTGATCATTTCCACAGTCACATTAATGTGTTAATTCTCCCACTCATTTGCATTTTTAAAGCCTTTTATCTCTTTTTGTGGGTTCAACCGTTGTTCACGTGTTGGAGACATTTCAGGCTTCACTTAGCAGATACGCGGTGTTTAGGGGGAACTGAGACTAAAGAGGAAGGAGGGTGAGTTGGTCTGGGAGGGACTCTTCTTTTCCCCTTGAGATTTTTTGAAGCTTAGACTCAAAGGCAGCCAGCGACATCCCTGGGCGGGGGGCAGGAGTTGGCCTCTCTCACTGCCTGCACACCCGTGGCAGGGATAAGCTATAACTGTGGCTGCTGCAGACCTGTCCCTGGAAGTACAGAGGGTGAGGACAGACTGTGTAGTTGGCCACTCAGCTGGCTTCCTGCCACGCCCCACACTCGGAGTGGCTGGCTCCTCTCCATCTTTCAAGTCTCAGCTTAAATGTTCTCTTCTGCACAGCTGGTCCTGACCACCCTCCTTATGTAGGCTCCTCTTGGTGATTCTTTATGTTGGCAACTGTTTTCTTTCACTGCATTTATCACAGTTTGTAATTATTTTGCTTGTTTATTTACTTGTTCTTCCTGTCCCTGTTTGGACAGTAAAGCTCAAGAGGACAGAGACCAGTCTGCCTCGATCCTCACTGTGCTCATAGCATGATGCTGGCTCACAGTAGATATTAAGTATTTGTAGCAGGAATGGCTGGAGAGCTGCACCTCCACCACCTGGTGCTTAATGAATAACCCTTGAGCTGAACTGACTGCCCTCAGCAGCTATCCCAGCGCCGAAAGACTTGAGGCAATCTGAGAGCAGCCCGTTCAGCTGACAGCTGGGATAGCAGAGGGGGGGTGCCCTGAAGTGGCACCAGGAAAAATTATGAAAGACTTTGAAATAGGCAAAAAAGATTAATAGTTGTCCTGTCCAGGACCTACTGAGTTATTGAGACCTTCATCGTCTTTGAGCTATTTTACAATGTTTTAAGTTCCATAAAACTGATAGCAATACAAGTGATTTTTGTCAATAGAAATGCAAATGAATTTTGTCTAGTGGAGGTACAACTGATCATTGCCCTGTGGATATTGACCAGTTATATATCCATTTGTAAACTCATTTTCGCTTTCCCGATTGTCTCTGATCTGTGTTAATTTTACATTTGTACAAGAGTCATGATTTTAGCCTTTTAAAAAATTATCTTTTTAAATATGACTTCATCAAAATCAGGAACTTTTGTGCATCTAAGGATCCCATCAAGAAAGCAAAAAAACAGCCTACAGAAAGGGAGAAAATATTTGCAAATTGTATATCTGATAAGAGATCAATATCTAGAAACTATAAAAAATTAAAACTCAACAACAAAAAACAAAGAATGCAATTCAAAAATAGGCAAAGGATTTGAATAGGCAGTTTTCCAAAGAAAATATAAAAATAGTCAACAAGCACATGAAAAGATGCTCAATATCATTTGTCATTAGGAAATCAAATCAAAACTACAATGTTACCACTTCACACTCACAAGAATGTCTATAATTTAAAAAAAAATTTTAAAAAAAGGAAAATAAGTGTTGGTGAGGATGTGAAGAAGGTGGTAATATAAAATGGTAGCTGCTGTGGAAAACAGTTTGGTGGTTTCTCAAAAGGTTAAACATAAAATTCCCATAGGAGCCAGCAATTCTGTTCCTAGGCATACATCAAAAAAATTTAAAGCAGGGACTTGAATAGATATTTGTATACCAATGTTCATAGCATCATTTTTCACAATTCCCAAAAGATAGAAACAACTCAAATGTCTGTCAACAGATGAATGGATAAACAAAATGTGGTGTGTATATATATAACATACCCACAAATACAATGAGTGTTGTTCAGCCATTAAAAGGATAGAAACTGGGGCACATCAGCATGCAGATGGTCCTCTGAGCCATCGGAATGGCTGATAGTGCAGGCAGAGAAGAACACCTGGCCCCAACCCGTAGGACATGAGGAGCCTGAGAAGGCACAGACTGTGAGGAAGAGAGAAAACTGAATGTGGTGTCACAGAAGCCAAGACAGACTAGTGACCTTACTCCTGACATCTAGCAGCTCAGTGTCCAGTGACTTGGGGTCACTTCAGCTGCAGCTTAATTCTTGTTGTGTAAGAGAGCATCGTCCAATAGAGTAATATTTCTGGTTATAAACAGAACATTTTCAATAGCACACTTTATTGTCAGAAATTGTGCTAAGTAGTAGAGGATGCATAGGGACATTGTTAAATAAAAAACAAATCCGGACTTAGGGGAGACTTTTATTCAAAAAAATTATCACAAGGGGGAAAGAGACTATTGCAACGGGGAGAACCTGCAAGTGTCTCAAGAGTCAGGCAAATAAAGGTTTTCTTTTATAGGGAGGTGTGAACAAGGCTAGAGAAAACTGAATGTGGGGAAATGAAACTGTGACATATCAGATAGGAGATCAGAGAATATTTTATGCCGAGGCCATCTGTTCTCCGGAGGGGCTCTATGCTGGCTCAGGCTAGTGTGGGCCAAAGTTCAGGTGCATGGAGGAAGGAAGGAAGCTTACCCAAAGTTTGGTTGACAAGCATTTTGTTCCAGTTGACCAGCGGGAACAAGTAGATCAGCTTATCATCTAGGAAGAGAAGAATGGGTCTGTGTGTAGCTTTGTCTTGGGTTAAACAGGGGGCATCTGAGTTTTATCCAAGTCATATGGGAAAAAGTGGTTCTTCACAGTAAGCTATTTTCCAGAACACAAAAAATGAAAGGATTCTTTTCGTTGTCATTCTTTTCCAGGAGCAAAGGGCTCAGGTAAAATTCAACATTGTCAGTGTGCTTTGGGATGCGGATTCCATCCCCCCAGTATGCGTGACACCATGGTTTTCACAGCCAGCACAGATATTCCTGCCCAGAGGACCACCCCTTGCTGTGGCCCAGGCTGTGACTTCTCTGAGCCCCCTTTTCTGAGCATTTGATTCCTCCCTTGAAGGAGTCTTCGTGCCTGACTTACCAGGAGCCCCCCTTATTCCCTAGAGATGCATCCAAGACAGCCTCATAACCTCTGCTTCTCAACCACAACCTCTGAAGTGCAGTTCTGAGGACAATGGACCACCCACTTGGAAATTTGCATCCCATGGGCTAAATTCAGCTCACAGAAGTGTTTTTTTTCCAGGTGGTGTTTTGCTTTGATTTTTAAGCTTGAATTAGATGCCAATATTAAAAATTAGAAAATTGAATTTAAAAATCCAGACTTCCAACTTCTGTGGGAAAACGGATCACTCTTGCCATTCTGGCCTGCATGTCTATTGTATGCCTCCTACACAATTTAGCAAAATTCCTGACAATAAAGTGTGTCATTGAAAAAGTTCCATTTATGGATCCAAGTACAGGCATATCCCACTTTTCAAAATTTGCTTCACACAACTTTGCTTTTACAACAGACCTACATTAGTATCTGTTTTCTCTGGCAGGAAGAAATCCAAAGGGGATTTTCACTTTTATGAAAAAAAGGCGAAAAGCAAAAATTGTGTTTTTGCTTTACGAAAGGTTTCATAGGAAGGCTCTACTTTCAGATAGTGGGGGAAACCTGTATTCCTCTGGGTGCTGTTGCTTCCATACGCCAAGGCAGGGAGAGGCCTGAGCTCCCTGTCTCCTGTTTGCCACTGCTCCTCCGAACCTATTCAGTCATTTATGTTATCCGTGTGTGTTTAAGTATTTCCATTTCCTACCACCAATTATCACCTTCAGTACCAGGACAACTAGTTAAAGAGGTTTTACTTTCAGAGAATATGTTAATTAAGGCATCATTTAGGAAAATTGCTTACTATTCACATCTAATTGCCTAACCACATAATAATAATGACATGTATCCTTAAGTATGCACAGATCTACTTCACTGGACATTTTACTTTATGATACCAGCACACTCTCTATATGGTCAACTTGTGTTCGTAAATTGTGAAATCATGTAATATGGTCAATTCCTACCTGGTGCTCGCTTACACCTTATAAAGAGAGCAAGGCTGTTGGGGGTCATCGGTGAAGGTGGGAGGCCCAGGAGGACATATCTCCCTTTCCTTTGGATGCAAAGTCAGTGCAATTTGTAGTACAGAGTTAAACCTGTGGTTTAGGCATTTTGGACATAAACATAAAGTCCTCTGTCTCCTCTGAGTTTCCCATCTTCCTTCTCTCAGGGCTAGGGGCCCTCCCTGGTGTTTCCATAGCCTTCTGGGCCTATTCCTATCACTGCCCACAGAGCTGTACTGTAATGACCTATTTCTGTGTCTGTTTCCCACCTAGAGCTTGAGCCTTGATGGGGGGGTTGGTGGGGGGGAGGGTATGTCTTTTCCATGATTACAGGCCCAGGTCTAGCCAGCCCTTGAAGAAGGATCCAGAGATACGGCAACCATTAACTTTCATTATTATAGTGAGTCTCTCTTCTTTGCATGTTCCTGAGTGAGGCATGAAATCTTTATATCCACAGATATTATATGGCAAAAAATAAGTGCATCAGTTTTCCGGTGACGTTTAGCGTTCTTGGTCTCTGCGCCTCATCTCATCTGACCTGGTAAGCGTCTCTCTATCTCTCAGTCACAAGGCTCCTTATCCACGACTCCCTCAGAGAGGGGTTTCAAAGACATCCTGTCTCTCTTCTTGCTCCTGGGAGCAGGTCTAAAAGTGATAATCAATTCATTTAGTTAATTGGCATATTACTGTCTCTCCATTTTGCTTCCCAGTATCCATCTGACCATAGTATTCGTGCTCTGGCAGCCTTCTCCAGACACTTACACAAGCAAGTGACTGATCTTTGACCAGCTTGCAAAAGATAGCTATTAGACTGTGTCTCTGTTCACGGACCAAGATTTACTACAGAAGTTGTAGAGTTGCCTTCTGCCAGATGCTGGCTTAGAAATGCACAGGAAGTACAAGCTGACCTTGCCAAGAGTTCAAGGCCCAGGTGCTTTCATCCTTTGGGTGCTGACTAGAGTCTTCCTCAGCACTTACAGAGCCCCCTGTCTGCCTCCATCCTGGTGCCTACAGGAAATACGTCTTTGACTATGTGAGCATTTATGTGGCATGATTTCTGAGACCCCAGGAAATCCCACCCATCCACTCTCCAACTTATTCTGTCATGCCTAAAATTGCTTTAGTCGCCAAGGCTTCCATTTACCAATTAGAGTCAAAGTTTTAAAAACCTCTAGGAATAGTTAAAAATTTTTTTTTAAAGATTTTATCTTTTTCCTTTTTCTCCCCAAAGCCCCCCAGTACATAGTTGTATACTCTTCGTTGTGGGTCCTTCTAGTTGTGGCATGTGGGACGCTGCCTCAGCGTGGTTTGATGAGCAGTGCCATGTCCGCGCCCAGGATTCGAACCAACAAAACACTGGGTCGCCTGCAGCGGAGCGCGCGAACTTAACCACTCGGCCACGGGGCCAGGCCCAGAATAGTTAAAATTTTTAAACATAAACTTTGTATTGAAGTATAACACAGACATAAAAGTGCATAAATCATAGCTGTAAACAAGCCACTCATGTAATGAATGCCAGGACCAAGAAACAGATATCACCATTTCCCCAGAAATACCCCCAACTGCCTTGTGCCCCCTTCCAGTCACCTCCCCTACAGCTACCAGGGAAAGCAATATCCTGACTTGTAACAGATAGATTATTTTTGCTTTTGTCCTTTACGGAAATGGGATAATGTCATATGTATTCTTTTGCATAAACAATGCTTCTTTTGCTCAGGATTATATTTATGAGATTCATCTATGCTGTTGCACAGAGTTGTAGCTTGTTCATTTTTGTTGCTGTACAGCATCCCACTGAGTGAATAAACCACAATTTGCTTAACTATTCTAATGCTGATAGACATTTAGGTTGCTTCCAGTTTGGGGCATATAGTGCCATTATTTTTAATTAGTGCTCTGTAGTTGAGGTCTTTCAACTGGCATATTACTGTCTCCCTGTACACTTTTCTGTTGAAAATACACTGCAGAGTGGAATATACGAGACATAGGATATATACGTTCAGCATTAGTAGGTACTATCGAACACCTTTCTCAAGGTGGTTGTACCAATTAATGTTCCCACCAGCAGCATATAAGATTTATAGTCACGCCACATCTTCATCAGAACTAGATCTGTCTTTTCCATTTAGCCATTCTGGTGGGTGTGTAACAGTGCGCACTGTGTTCTTAATTTCCATCTCTGATAACCAGGAAAGATGAAGACTTTGTTTTATGTGCATTGGCTACTTGAATATCTTTTTTTGTGAAGTCTCTGTTCAAGTCTTTGGCCAATTTTTCTATTGGGTTTCTGCCTTTTACTTAATGATTTTTAAAGTTTTTTATATTCGTATATTTTTAAAGTTTTATATTTCTGATATGTTGAATATACATCCTGCAATATTTTCTCCTACTCTGTGACTTCACCTTTCACTTTTTAATTGTCTTTTAAATAAACAGAAATCCTTAATTTTTTTGCTTTATGTCGTTGCGTGTCTTATCTAAGGAAATTTTTCCTGCCCTAAGGAAAATATCATGAAATATGAAATATCAGGAAACTGTTTTCTTTGAAATTGACTTTTGTGATGGTGTGAGGCAGGAATCAAGATTTTTTTTTTTTTACCATATTATTCAGTTGACCCGGAACTGTTTATTGAAAAGTCCATGCTTAAACCTATGCCATTAATCATGGGATTATATATGTGCGAATCTGTTTCTGGGCGATATTCAAGAAGCTGTTAATTGTTAAACTTATTCTCAAGAAAGAATGCCTTTAATCTGATTCTTTCCTCAAGTAGCATTTATTACATACTTATTACAAACTAGGCATCATGCTAAGCACTTGAGCTCCATCATTTCATTTTAAACTAGGTACTTTTATCTCTATTTTAGAGATGAGGAAATTAAGACTCAGAGAATTAAATAATTTGCCCAAGATCTCTTATCTAGTAAGTGGCAGAAACCTAACTTGAACACAGGTCTGGCTGACTTTGAAGTGTGGCTCTTTACTATCCTGTCTTCCAGACCAGCTTTTTTTGGGGGGGAAGTGGGCAATAAGAGTGTGTGTCAGGGAAAGGTGATGGAGAGGGGACCAACTTCTCACACCCCCACTACATAACTATTATAGGATTTTGTTGCTTTATTTGAGTACACAGCATTGGTGCACATTTAAATTTTCATGTTCATTGAACTAACACATTTTACAGATGGGGAACCACAGGCTCATGCCATTTACTAGGCACTTGGCACATGATAGAATATATTGCTGTTATTCTATATATTCTTTCTTTCTTACTAGTCAACCTTCAAGAGTAAGGAGTGGCTTTTATGTATTCATAACCCTGATGACTTCGACAGTGCTCTCCCCAGAGCAGGTGCTTAATATTTGTGTTTTTTATAGTTGAGGTATCATTAATAACTTGAGATTTCCTGACCAGGCAGGTTTTCTATCCTGTATTAACTGTTTTTAGTTCAGATCATGTGATCTATCCCTAACATATATTTTCTCTTTCAGTAATTGCTGCCTCAAAGGGAAAAATTCAAATCTTTGGCTGAATGGTCTGGTAGCAACAGATCGGAAATTCTTAAGATGTTAGAAACAGGAGCTACCTCCCACACAATCACTGAGTGAAAAAGAAAAGTGGGGGGGGGGAGAGAGAGAGAGAGAGAAAGGGAGACTGAAATTGACAGAGAGAGAGAGAGAGACAGAGAGAAAACTGGGTCTTGTAAAGAGACTAGTACTCTCAGTTCCAGACCTTCACCAGGTCTGTGCTTTAAGTTCTGTGCTTCTATTTCTCCGGTGCAACACGGGGCTAATACCATGGCAGCACAGGCTGGTTCTAAGTGTAAAATGAAGCAACAGACAAAAATATACTAAGAATGGTATATTTTGACATTTAAGAAAAATGCTATTAAATGTCAAATATTGGTAGAAAGCAAATTGAATACAAGGTACAGGAGTGTTTGGTTTTATTAATAATAAAAGAACTAAATATATATTTTAGATATTTACTAAAAAAGGACCTGGTTGACAAAATAATTCAATATAAGTGTTGAGGCTTCCTATTGCTTTAAATTTTTTTGAATAAACTTTTTTACTGAAGTATAATCAGATGGCATTTTGAAATAATTCAACTTACAAATTTTTAAGATAACATTCACTGTATTGGGTAAAGCAGGGTGTATCTATAATTTACTATCAGGCATAGACGGGGGCCTTGAATCTATAAGGATATTGTTATCTACTATTTAGTGCAAAAGATGTAAAATGATGAGTGTGTATTACGTGCCAAGGTTTTCTCTAGAATAGGCCTGCTGTAAAAGTCAGCGGCGTGCCAGTTCAGTTCAACGAGTACTTAATTAGCGCTTGTGATTTCCAAGGAACCGTGTGGGTACTGAGAAGGAAGCAAAGATGAATAGCATCAGCCGGAGGGAGACAAGACAGGAACCTAGGAAGAGGCTGCAAAGCAGAACGAGGCATCATAATGTTGAAAAGGTAAAACACAGGGAGAACCTGGTGGGGTTTAAAATAATTGAACTTTTCCTGCCTGCGTTTTTTTCTTTAAAGGAACTATTTTGGATCTCTTTCCACACACGCCAGGTCGCTTGTCTGCAAAGAATCCGCGACCCTGTGAAATCTCCCCTATGCCCTATATATTCGATGTGCTCCTCTGCCACCAGCACTGCACTTGGATTGGTATCTATTGAGTGGGTGGTGAAACGATGGAAAGTTATTTTTGTTCTAATTATGAGAAGTGTTTTATTAGAGGAGAGGAGGGGGCGGAGAGGCAGATAGAGACTGAAGCACTCGGGGAGGATGCTCCGAGAAGGCGTTACTAAGGTTACTAGAAAGAGGACGGGCGGTGATACTCAAGCATGGTTTTTTTCTAAAACAAAACGTATTTTCAAACTAGGGGCGTGGGCTTATAGAGGGCAGTGCCACACGATATTAAATGCTAGACTCCCGAAAGGGGAAGGGAAAGAGGGCCCAGAAAAAACTGAGGAAGGAGAGTTTGAGAAAGCAAAAAGCCTCAGCCGCGCCCCCCCCCCCCCCTTCCGGCCCTTTTCTCCCGCTGCCTTTGTTTCCCGGGGCTCTTCTGTCTGTAGCACAAGGTCGGCGCGCCCGGGGACGGTGTCATTTAATCGTGACGCGCAGCCGAGCCGGACCGGAAGTGGCGCCCAGCCGGGATCCGTAGGTTGAGGCGGGGAGCGGGCGGCGGCGGCGGGGAGCCTGCGCAGCCGGCGTGGCGGTGGTGGCCCTGCAGCGGCTCGCGCAGGCGGTGGTCGTCGCTGCAGCCGCTGCGGAAGGAGGAAACGGCGAACTCAGCGCGGAACTTGGCGGAGCGGGCAGGAGGGAAGGGGTGTGTGAGAAGCGCTATGAGTATATTTGGGGTCGGGGAGAAGGACCTCGAAACTTCTTCCTTATCTGCTACTAGTTGACTTTTTTTTTTTCGATGGCAGATTCTGGAGTCACCCGGCGTCTCACTTCTCGAACTTCTCTCGGCCCTTCTCAGTTGATTCGTAGCGCGAAGTGAGTGAGAGCTTTTTAGTGCGACCACCGAGTTGAGATGTGTATGGGATGGATGAAGCCACTACAGAAGAAAGAAATGGGAGAGGTGGAGTAGGGGTAGAGGTGGTGTCGCGGGGAGTGGGAACAGTATGATGGTGATGATGATAGTTAACATTTACAGGCTTTTACTGTCCCAGACACTGTTCTCAAACTCTTTATGTGAGATGACTCATTTAATGCCCAGTCCTATGAGACCGGTAGGTACTCTTATTAGCCTCATTTTGTAGATGGGAAACTGAGGCTCTGAGAGGTTAAGGAACGTGCCCAAAGAAAGACAAAGGAAAAGTGCAGAGCCAGGATTTGCATTCTGGCAGGCTGATCCCAGAACACATCTCTAAGCTCAGCACCATGGTTGTCCCCCATCAGGATGTGAAGAAAGTGAGGACATAAGAGAAGGAAAGAGAGGCTGGTATGGTTTGAACAGATGTGCTAAGACAGCTGGAGCAAGGAGTTGACATGGTAAAGGGTGTGAGATCCAAGTGTGTCTGTAAGGTGATGACAGATCAAGTGAGGGTAGAGTTGAACTGTGGCTTTCCAGCCTTCACCTCTACCTTGGCTAGGGCCTTCCTCCCTGGAATTCTGTGGAGCAAGGAAGGGAGCTATACACCCACACACCTAAGTTTGAAGATAGAACTATAGTACCATCACAGACTCATAGGATTTAAGGATTATTTGGTATAGCCCCCTTATATAGCAGATGAAGCCCTAGGAGATGAAGTAATATATTCCAGGTAGCCAGGACTAGAAACATCTTTGTCTTAGGTCCATTACGATGGAGTTTAGGCCGTTCTTTCTTCTTTTTCCTGCTATACCTGCTATAGTGAATATTAAACTTGAAAAATTTTGATGTATCATTTGACCCGGACTGGTTCCTTTTAGCTGTATGGATTGGATATTTATGACATCAAATGGTCAAATCATCCATCTATCTCCCATTAATATGTGTGCCAAATTCAATGTAATGCTGAAACTAGGAGCTTCTTCCAACACAACTGAGTGACAATTGCAGTCTTTGAGTATTTCTAAGAATTTCAATTAAAAAATGAATTGAAACAAGATAAAGTTGACTAGGCCAGAGGGCAAGGTGGTTTACCTTGAAGAAACTAGGTTTAAAAGGGAAAAAGGAAATCTCCACATTAGTTGAAAAGAGGTAGGAAAATTTTCATCAATTGATCGTGCACTGTTCACAGATACAGTTAAGTCTAATAGAGTATGATGATCAAAATGTTAGCATATTCCAGAGAGGCAGTTTGGGGTAATTGAAATCATGCACTTAAGAATCAAGTAGATCAGCTTAGCCACTGATTTGCTCTGGAAAATTGATTTACTTAACCTCATTTGTCCTTGATTTCTTCATCTCTAAAATGGAGATAATAGTTCCTAACTTGCAGAAGTGTTTCTAAAGTACGTGGCGTAATGTCTGGAACAGAGTTGGTGATAAATACACAGCAACTGGTAATACTCTGAATCAAATAAAAGTGAATCATTACTAAAGCTTGTATGCAGTCTCATGCTAGCTTCTAGACCTGGTTTTCAATGGAAAGGTCAAAGAAGAGATTTCCTTGTTGGCCTAATGGTAATTGAGGAGGAAAATGTTGCTTCATTTTCTGAAGGGTAAGTCTGTTATTTCAAAGTGAATGAAAGTTTTAGATGGCTAGATAGCCCGTGAATAGTGATAGGCTCACCATGACCCTTTAAAACCATTATGGCTTTTAAAGATAACTTACTTTTGAGCTATTCTGTTTCCTGAGCTATGGACAGCTTAGTTTCTAAGTAACTGACTTTACGCTCATTTACAGATGCATGGCCATGGAGGCTATGACTCTGATTTTAGTGATGATGAACACTGTGGAGAATCCAGCAAAAGGAAAAAACGGTAAGAAATTTTTTATTGATCTGTGTTTCCGATCCTTTCTATATTGAGATGAGGTGTAAATAAATAATATTGAAAGTTTTTGGATTGTATTTGCATGTGAAGACAAGCATGCGCTACTGGATGAGTTTTTGTTCATTAAACTCGAGTGAATTTGACTCAGACGTTTGAGAACAGTTGTGTGCAAAATGAGAAAATAATATTATGCTGTGAAGAGGTTTATGGAAAGGGAAGCAGGAGAAAAATCATTTAAAGCTGTTATATTTGTCTTTTGCATCTATTTTTCATTTAACTGTCAAGGACTTTTTACTTGTGAATCTCATAGCTAAGAAGGGGCTTCGTTGGTGGTCCCTTTGCTAGTGCTTGACTTCAACATGAGCTTCGTGTGGAGGATGAGATTGTGATGCAGCACAGTTCTTACGGTTTTGTGAATGAGCAGAGTAAGTGGTCACGGGAAGGAGCTCAAGGCAGTTTTTATTGAGTGGGAAGGGACAAGAACTGTCAGCAGATAAAGCCTGGGCCTTGCAAGGAGGCTACGTCTTGGTGGAGTTGCTGTGTTTAGGGGCAGTGTTTTCAGCTTTCAGTGCTTAAGAAACTTGATTTTATCCATTAACTTAAGAGTGGTTGACTGATTCATATTAACCAAATTTATAAAACTTGGTTTGTTACTTTACACTGAGAGCAGTATATGAGGTGTATAATTGGGACTGAACATTTTTGTCAGAGACTCAGTCTTCATGAATAGAAATAATTATAATAAATTACATTTTATGATGCTTTACATTTTCAAGATTTTTCATTCAGAAATATTACTTTGTAAGAATAGAATTTGAGCAAATCTAGTTGGATACTCTTCTCTGCACTAGGGTTATATCTGTCTACTAACTGAGGCTGATCATCTGTAGTCTATATCATCTATAATCAGCCCTTCTTTTCTCATATTATCAGTTACCAAAAGCTTCATTATCTTTACTTTACAAACAGGAAAATTGTAGCACACAGAAATTAAGAACGTTGATCTTTGTTTAAGATTAAGATAGTGAATGACAGAGCCAGAATTTGAACCCAGGAACCTAGGTGATCTGACACCAGAACCTGTGCATTTGTTAGTTTCATCTTCTGCATTTTATAGGTGTTAAATGAAGTTAGGATATTAATTAAGCTATTTAAGGAGATGTAAACTGTATCATTAAAGATGAGTGAATCTTTTTTAAATTAAGTCTTGAATTCTTTAAAACATGTTTCAGTTATGAAAATAGAAGCCAGAAACCCCTTTTGGGAAAAATAAAGTCTTGCAATAATTTTTCTTCTTCACAAACCAGGACAGTTGAAGATGATTTACTGCTCAAAAAGCCATTTCAGAAAGAAAAACATGGAAAGGTGGCCCATAAACAAGTTGCAGCAGAATTGCTGGATAGGTATGGTATTTCAATGTACTTTCCCTTTGTTTGGTTGAAGACGTTTTTGTAAACTCAAAAACTTGGGAATTTGATTATATTAATTAGAATATAGACATTTGAATTTGCTTAAAACAAAATTTGTCTTAACAGGGAAGAAGCAAGAAATAGAAGGTTTCATCTCATAGCTATGGATGCTGTATCCTTTTTATATTTCTAGATTTTTATAACTAATAGAATACTTTAAAATCTGCTTTTATTTCATAAAATCTTAAGTCAGATAGATCTGTATTTTATTTTTAAAGGTAAGTGTTTCTTGATGTGGAATTTTGCTGTTTATACTTTTGAGTACAATTTTATTTTACGAATATATAAGAAAGATTTAGAGACAAGAAATATCAAAACGTATTACTAATGTTTTATAAATGTTCTACAAAGTCCATGAACTTGCAAATGTGTTTTTAGGCTGTTTTTGCCAAGCTCGGACCATTTCTCATTTTTATACTACTCTTATCTTCAGTCTCATTTTAACTCTTACTCTCCTCCTACCTGGTTCTTGGCTATTTAAGGTCTTTGTCAAACTTGTATTTAAAAGTAGATCTGTGTGTGGACTGTCCTCAGGCCTGCTGTGGCGTCACCTCTCAGCTGTGACTTGGGGCTATCTTTACGCTATACCTTGCTTCCCTGTTGTAGTCTTGTCTCAGCTCAACTTTTTGATAAGACTGTGGCTCGTTACACTAACTGCTCCCACTGGCCATCCATGTTACTGCTGAGAATATTGGAGAATGAAAGAGAGGCCAAGCAAGACCGGAAGTATTTCTGGGTATTTATTACTATGGTCAGGGTTGGGAGAAGGAAACAATGTCAGTTAGATATACCCACTATGTGTAGTCATCTGTTTGGCTTTGTTATCATTCCTAATTCTTTTCTTTGACTTACAGAAGTTCTCTCTCATCACCAATTTATTTATTTCTCTTATCTCCTAACCCAATAGCTTAACTGTCCTGTGGATCTCATCTTCCACTTGTTCCTTTATCATTTCAGCATCTCCTCTGCCTTCTATGACGCTACTCAGCTGGGGGCATTGGGGCATCTAGTGACAGCCTGGTGAGGGTGAAGGTGTGGGTCCCCTTTTCTGGCATGGGTGGAGCTGGGGCCACAGCTGTTCCTGGAGTGCCTGGCTGGAGTAGAGTAGTTATCATCTAAAAGTTACCTGTCTTGTTAGACTTCTTCTCTCTTGGTTATTCAGTTAGAGCTGGCTTTCGTTGGGACTTTTTTGTCTGTGCTTGTTGACATTTCAGGTTGCCAGCCTCTTCACTTCTAAGTCTGGGATTTACGAGGCAAAAAGAAAACCTGGGGAACTCACCACCGTGTTAGACCATGGGTCTTGAGGTCCCTAGCTGGTATGTCTTCTCCTCTCCACCTGTCAGTCTTCTATGCTTGTTTTATATGTAATTTCCAAGGTTTTTACTTGTTCTTAGTGGAAAGAATAGGGAGAAGTACATCTTTGTCTGCTCCATCTTCCCAGAAGCAGAGTCCCATCCACCACCTGTTTTTGTAAATAAGGTTTGTTGGAACACAGGTATGCTCACTCGTTTAGGTGTCAGCTGTGCCTACTTGCATGCTAAAATGGCAGAGCTGAGCAGTTGTGACAGAGATTATATGGCCTGCATGTTTACCATTTACAGGAAAAGTTTGCCGACCCCAACTCTGAAAGACTTAAGTGACTTGCCATAGTCACGTGACCAGTTGGCAGTAGACCAAGAGCTAGAACCCAGATCTCTGAATATCTGGCTTTTCTTTTTTTCTTTTCTGAAATGCTAACTGCTTTGTTGACAGTTTTGGAACCATCATATTCTGATTCAGTATTCTGTTAGGACACATTCGGATCAATTAAATCACTATTTAGTTTTAATACGATAGGGTGTAGTCACAGACAGTGTATTATAGATGGGGTCAGTTCTGTTATGTGCAAGTTCAGCTCTGGAGAGAGTACCATTGAACTTTTTAAAACAAAAAGTAAAATGCTCATATATCTTGTTATACTGCATTGAAAATAAACACGACTGTGGATTTTTTTTAATATTAAAAGAAAGTATAAAAAGTGACATGTGATTTCTACTTACTTCTTTTTGAAAGCTTAGAGTTAGGATTTAATATCCTAAAAGTTGTGTCTTCTATTTTAGAGGCTTTATCATTACCGGATTAACTAAATTATATTTTATAATAATGAAAGGTAAATTCTACTCCTTACCTTTAATATTAGGACCTATGATTTATTTTTCATATTATGATTAAGATGAGTGGTGGTATGAGGCTGTATGTAGTTCAGCAATAGAATAGGAAGCTTGCTTTCTCCCCAGATCGAGATATAGTTTATTACAAGAGTAGTGTATGTTTGAAAAATGTTTGAAACAATATAGACAGTATTCAGTAGAAAGTCAAAGCCCTTCTACTCTAAAGTGTTCACTCTTAACAGTTTAATATTTACCCTTTTAGATCTTTTTTGAATTTATAAGCATCTATAGTATATATTTGCATACTAAAAACCCAAATAGACTCATACTGTGCTTTTTTTCCCTACTCACTAATATATCATGGACACAGAAGAACTTGTGAGCAAATAAAATCCTTAATTTTTACATTTCAGTATCAAAGGCATACAAAGTTTGTAAATGACTATATTTTATACTATGGTGGCAAAAGAGAAGACTTCAGGCGATCAGGGTAAGTGTCATGAAGTTTACATAGAATGGGAGGAATGTATTTAAAGAGCTACAGCTACTGTGTCTTCTGATCCTGTCATTCTCCCCTGCTTTTCCATTCCAGTTTCCATGTTATGTCCTAAAGTGGAGAGGCCATCCGTAGCTTCTAGCTACTAGCCGAGTAGCTCATAGTCAACCCCATTTCTCTGGCACCAGGCCTCAGGTAGCCTGCTGAGCCAGATCTGCTGCTGGCAATAACAGGATATGTGAGGAATGCTCATACCCCTGAGTATGTAGTAAAGTGTTTTTTTTTGGCAAGGATCTTTGAAATAGTGAAGTTTTTTTTTTTGATGAGGAAGATTCACTCTGAGCTAACATCTGTTGCCTTGCCAATCTTCCTCCTCTTTTTTTTTTTTTTTTGCTTGAGGAAGATTACCCCTGAGCTAACATCTGTGCCAGTCTTCCTCCACTTTGTATGTGAGTCACCACCACAGCATGGCTTGACAGTGGTGTGGATCCATGCCCAGGATCCAAACTTGTGAACCTGGGCCGCCGAAGCTGAGTGTGCCAGACTTAACCACTACACCATGGGGCCAGCCCCCAAATAGTGAACTTTTAAGATCTCAGTGTTTGGGATTGCTTTTCAAAAGGTGGGGCAAACAAGAAAACTCACTGTTAATATTTCCCACACATGAAATTCTTTCCTGTGTTTGAGGCTCTTCTATCAGAGCCTCTTGGTTTTGTGTTTTTTTTCCTCCTCTGACATAACAATTTTCTGAGGTCGTATAGCCCTAAGAAACTTTATACCTTCTCGTCTACCCCAAACTTATCTCCTCTCTCAGTTTAGCCTGTTTTCCCCAACTTTCCCTTGTTCTAGCCCTAAACTGTCAGCATCTTGACAAATCATCCCCTTCAACTCTCTTCCTGCCTTACTCAATCTTCCTAACAAGCGGTAGTAAAATGAGCTATGGAAAACTCTTCATGTATTTTTTAAATTAGATGTCAGTAGGATGATGTTACTGACTTTTTTTAAATTCTGAAACTTATTTTCATTCATTTTTCCATTAGTCCATTTGTCCATTAGTGCTTATTCAGATTTCTCATCCTAGCTCTGGTAATTTAGCACCATTTTTATAATTGAAACCACTGCTAGAGATGGACGGATTCCTTATCCATTTAAGTTGCTTCTGTGACAGCATTCTTTATAAGTGCCTTTTGTAAATACTGAAATAGTTTTTATAAACATGCATACGCACACATAAAAACTATCTTCATGTATTGTATTTTTACTCAGGTACTCTAAAATCTCATAGAACTGTTTAACCTCCTAAATTCGACTAATTTTATGTTCATATTAAATTGAAATAGTTTTCTTTTCCAGGGAAAATGATAAGACAGACATGGATGTTATACGAGAAAATCATAGATTCCTGTGGAACGAGGAGGATGAAATGGACATGAATTGGTAATTTTAGCCATTTGGGGCATAAGGCATCAGATGCTTTAGCCCTGTCCTTCCTGTTCTCAGAACGCTTTCTTACTCTGTAGCCTATCCAAGGCATTTAGCCCCTGCAGAGAACAGTTCTGAATCAGGGACATAAAACCACGCCTCAGATAGTGAATCTGGTTTGGTTCTTTTGGTAATTTTTAGCAGTTTTAACTGACTTCTCATTGCTTCACTTTGTCTTTAAGAAATAATTTATAATCTTTTTACAGTATTGTTTGTTGTCCTGTAATATGCTTCTTTTTAAATTTTTAAAATACTTCCGGAAAAAGTAATACCTGAAAATGGTTTTAAAAAATCCAAACATTACAAAGGGTAGAAAGTGAAGAGTAAGTCTCCTTCTCATCTCTGACTGTCAGTCTTCCAGTTTCCCTCCCTGAGAGAACCTCTATTAATAGTTAATATTCAGATATTCTATGCACATGTAAGTAATAGGCCTCTTTTAAAACATTAATATTTATAGCATATGTGTTATTTATTTGACATTGCTTCCAAGTAGCAAATTATAGGTGAATTTCTAAATGTATAAGATTTATGTGTTTTTTATGGATCTAGGGAGAAGAGACTTGCAAAGAAATACTATGATAAATTATTCAAGGAATACTGCATAGCAGATCTAAGTAGATACAAAGAAAATAAGGTATGCCTTCCAAATATTTATAGAAGGTTCTGATTCAAGTACAGTATTACTTTTTATTATACAATCATACCCCACATTATTCTTTTAAAGATGCTAATTCAAATCTAAGTTGTCCTGCATCTATGAATTATCATTTGGACCATTTAATCTCTGCAGCTGTGGCATTTACAAAAGGGTCCTTAGTCAGGGATGCTTCCTTGTGAGCTGAGGCATGAAAAGTCCAAATTAAACACAAGTGGCTCCTGGATCCTGTTTCATTCTAACTGTTGTCTAGAGCCTCTAGTGATTATGATGAATGATTTGACACTGCAGAATGATGTCTTGTTTCACAGATGATGTTTGAAATTGATAGGCTTTTTTTTCCAACTTGAGTACCATTTATAAAGAGGGAGATGCACATCTGTTATAGAAGTGTCTATTCTGGTAAAATTAACTCTTATCAGTGCTAATTATAATGGCAGATTTCCATTCCCACTTTACATCTTACTTTCGTTAATATTAAAATGATTTTTATTCCTATCTCCAATTTCACATTTGTAGCTAGAAAAGGTGACCCAGGAACAGATGATCTCAGTTTGAAATGGGAGGGGAGGAAATGTTGCATAAATCTGTATGTTTTGGGTAGTGTGCGTTGTATTAAGAAAGACAACCTATTTAAAAAGCTGTCTTAGATTTAATTATCATAAGGATTTCTTTTTCATTTAAAAAGTTAAATCTCAGGGCTGGCCCGGTGGCGCAGCAGTTAAGTTCACACATTCCGCTTCTGGGCGGCCCGGGGTTCGCTGGTTCTCGGTGCCGACATGGCACTGCTTGGCAAAAGCCATGCTGTGGTAGGCGTCCCACGTATAAAGTAGAAGAAGATGGGCATGGATGTTAGCTCAGGGCCAGTCTTCCTCAGCAAAAAGAGGAAGATTGGCAGTAGTTAGCTCAGGGCTAATCTTCCTCAAAAAAAAAAAAAAACGTTAAATCTCAGAACCATGATTGGCTTAATAATTTTTTCAGGAGTGTTTTTAATATGTGGTTTTCTTCACAATATTCTTGTAGATAATAGTAGTGTCCATTTTTATAACCCTGTTTACAAACCCATGCATGTAGTGTATCGCAAAGACGACTTCTGTTTCTTGTGAACTAGCTCTCATGTCCAGTACTAGTTATTGACTACGTCGAATCCAAAAAGCACCATCACAGTTGGAGTTACTTGACAGTTATCACACTACAAGTTGCGTGTGAAACATGTCTTTCTAGGAGCACTTAACAAAGCGGCCTTTTCACCTCTGTCTCATTTGTTGATTGTTCTCCAGTATTTGCTGAGGACTGGGCTGGGTACTGTGGAATAAAACATGGTGTCTGTCTTTCAAGAAAAACCTATAGTCTAGTTGAGGGGAGAAAATGTGTATAAATAAATAATTAAATATTCGTATTCTCCATTTTAAAAAAAAACAGTGTGTGACTGGAAATCATGCTTTGAAACAAATTATATTTTCCTATTAGGACATGACAAGTAGTTAGATACTGGAGTAAGCGTGAGTAAGAAATCAGATATGACTCACAGGTTTTGAATGTGGATACTAGAGAAATAGGAACTATCGTGGGAGCGGGATTTATTTTTAATTAAGATTTTATTTTTTTAGAGCAGTTTTAAGTTCATAGCAAAATTGAGGGGAAAGTACAGAGATTTCCTGTTACGCCCTGACCCGCACACACGAGGGGGATCTTTTTTTGTGGGGAAAGATACTAACTGTTTTGACATACCTTGTTTGAGGTGTTGGAGAAAGTTAGAGTAGTGCCTTTGTTTTCCTTACTAGGATGCATTTTCTCATGGTTTTATTTACACAAAGACAGTGGGAAAAAAGCCATACATGAATGAATGGATGTGATTGTGTTCCAGTAAAACTTTATATATAAAAATAGGCAGCAGGCCAATGGGCCACAGTTTGCTACTGCCTGGTGTACTATGTACCAGGTAATATTCTAAGTACTTTATATGTATTATCCCATTTAAACCTCTTAAGCCAAAGAAGTAGGTACTCATTATCTCTACTTTACATATTAGGAAACTGAGGCATAAATTAGTTAAATAGCTTGTCCAGTATTATACAACTGCTGAATGGTGGAGCTAAGACATAACCCCAAACAGTCTGACTCAAAAGGCTGCTCTCTCTTGCACTATAGTACACCGCCTCTTCACTGTACCATAACCTCTTTTTTTTTTCTGTTAGTGTCATAGAACGGGATTTTTTTTTTGCGTATGAAGTCTTAACTCAATGTAGTTTTTTTTTTTAAATTGAGGTTATGATAGTTTACAACCTTATGAAATTTCAGTTGTACATTGTTATTTGTCAGTCATATTATAGGTGTACCACTTCACCCTTTGTGCCCACCCGCATCCCCTTTCCCCTGGTAACCACTAATCTGTTCTCTTTGTCCACGTGTTTGTTTATCTTCCACATACTAGTGGAGTCATACAGAGTTTGTCTTTCTCCATCTGACTTATTTCACTTAACATAATACCCTTGAGGTCCATCCATGTTGTTGTAAATGGGACGATTTTATCCTTTTTACGGCTGAGTAGCATTCCATTGTATATATATATACCATATCTTGTTTATCCAGTCATCAGTCAGTGGGCACTTAGGTTGCTCCTACATGTTGGCTATTGTGAATAATGCTGCAGTGAATATAGAGGTGCATGGGACTTTTGGAATTGCTGATTTCAAGTTCTTTGGATAGATACCCAGTAGTGGGATGGCTAGGTCATATGGTATTTCTATTTTTAATTTTTTGAGAAATCTCCATTCTGTTTTCCATAGTGGCTGCACCAGTTTGCATTCCCACCAGCAGCGTATGAGGGTTCCTTTTTCTCCATAACCTCTCTAATATTGGTTACTTTTTGCCTTGGTTATTTTAGCCATTCTAATGGGTGTAAGGTGACATCTTAGAGTAGTTTTTCTTTGCTCTTCCCTGATGATCAGTGATGATGAGCATCTTTTCATGTGCCTGTTGGCCATCTGTATATCTTTTCAGAAGTGTCTGTTCATGTCCCCTGCCCATTTTTTGATCAGGTTTAATTTTTTGTTGTTGAGTTGTGTGAGTTCTTTATATATTATGGAGATTAGCCTTTTATCAGATATATGATTTGCAAATGTTTTTTCCCAGTTGATGGGTTGTGTTTTTGTTTCAATCCTATTTTCCCTTGCCTTGTAGAAGCTCTTTAGTCTGATGAAGTCCCATTTGTTTATTCTTTCTATTGTTTCCCTTGTCTGAGAAGACATGGTGTCCAAAAAGATCCTTTTTAAGATTGATGTTAAAGAGTGTACTGCCTTTATTTTCTTCGAGAAGTCTTATGGTTTCAGGTCTTATCTTTAAGTCTTTGATCCAGTTTGTTTTTGTGAATGGTGAAAAAGAATGGTTTATTTTCATTCTTTTACATGTGGCTGTCCAGTTTTCCCAACACCATTTGTTGAGGAGACTTTCTTTCCTCCATTGTAGGCCCTCAGCTCCTTTGTTGAAGATTAGCTGTCCATAGATGTGTGGTTTTATTTCTGGGCTTTCAGTTCTGTTCCATTGATCTGTGTGCGTTTTTGTACCAGTACCATGTTTTGATTACAATAGCTTTGTAGTATATCTTGAAGTCAAGGATTGTGATGCCTCCAGCTTTGTTCTTTTTTCTCAGGATTGCTTTAGCAATTCAGGGTCTTTTGTTACCCCATATGAATTTTAGGATTCTTTGTTCTATTTCCGTAAAGAATGTCATTGGGATTCTGATTGGGATTGCATTGAATCTGTAGATTGCGTTAGGTAGTATGGACATTTTAGCTGTGTTTATTCTTCCAATCCATGTGCATGGAATATCTTTCCATCTCTTTATGTCGTCATCAGTTTCTTTCAGGAAAGTCTTGTAGTTTTCACTGTATAGGACTTTCACTTCCTTGGTTAAATTTATTCCAAGATATGTTATTCTTTTTGTTGCGACTGTGAATGGGATTGTGTTCTTGAGTTCTCTTTCTGTTAGTTCATTATTAGAGTATAGAAATGCTACTGATTTATATAAGTTGATTTTGTACCCTGCAACTCTGCTGTAATTATTGATTACATCTAGTAGCTTTCGTATGGATGTTTTAGAGTTTTCTATGTAAGATCATGTCATCTGCAAACAGCGAGAGTTTCACTTCTTCATTGCCTCTTTGGATTCCTTTTATTTCTTTTTCCTGCCTGATTGCTCTGGCCAAAACCTCTAGTACTATGTTGAATAAGAGTGCTGAGAGTGGGCACCCTTGTCTTGTGCCTGTTCTTAGAGGGATGGCTTTCAGTTTTTCCCCATTGAGTATGATGTTGGCTGTCGGTTTGTCATATATGCCTTTATTATGTTGAGGTACTTTCCTTCTATACCCATTTTATTGAGAGCTTTTATCATAAATGGATGTTGGATCTTGTCAAATGCTTTCTCTGTGTCTATTGAGTGATCATGTGGTTTTTGTTTCTCATTTTGTTAATGTAGTGTATCACATTGATTGGCTTGCAGATGTTGAACCATCCCTGTGTCTGTGGCATAAATCCCACTTGATCATGGTGTATGATCTTTTTAATGTATTGCTATATTCAGTTTGCCAATATTTTGTTGTGGATTTTTGCATCTATATTCATCAGTGATATTGGCCTGTAGTTTTCCTTCTTTGTGTTGTCCTTGTCTGGTTTTAGGATCAGAGTGATGTTGGCCTCATAGAATGTGTTAGGAAGTGCTCCATCTTCCTCAATTTTCTGGAATAGCTTGAGAACGATAGGTATTAAATCT
The DNA here is from genome assembly GCF_041296265.1 of Equus caballus. Classification (NCBI taxonomy): domain Eukaryota; kingdom Metazoa; phylum Chordata; class Mammalia; order Perissodactyla; family Equidae; genus Equus; species Equus caballus. The sequence continues at coordinate 36,229,885 of NC_091684.1, forward strand.
TCTTTGAATGTTTGGTAATTCTCCAGAGAAGCCGTCTGGTCCTGGAATTTTATTTTCGGGGAGGTTTTTGATTAACCAGGATATATGTTTATATTAATTTAGGTATCTTGCAGCCTGGCACCTGTAACTTTTAATAGGTGATTTAAAAGTAGAGAAGATAGTTCTTTAATAGATAAGTGGGTAGTTGTTCAAATGTATTTTTAAGTACCTGGAATCCTATAAGGAGAGTAAAAGCTATCATGATGGAAATTGGTTTTACTTTTTAGGTTGGTAAATGTCGTCATGTCAATTGTTGACTCCAAGTTTAGATTTATATACAACTTAAGTAATGTTTAAACTTACTCTGGCGTAAATGTAATTTTTTTTCTCATCAGTTTGGATTTAGATGGAGAGTAGAAAAAGAAGTAATTTCAGGAAAAGGTAATTCTTTTTTTTAATTTTACTTTTTAATAGGATACGGTTATTTTGTTATTGAATTGAAGTCACTAGGTAAGATTATTCCTAATGTATGATAAATGATTATCTACAGAAGTAAAATTAGGGAAAGTAGATTCATGATGTATTACTAGCAAAGGTCAAAATATAATGCATTAGTGATTTTTTACCTTTAGAATTTTTGCTTTTAGAACATTCAGTTGAGGATAAGTAGAAAATGTTTTAAGAGTTAAAGATTTCGTAGCAAGGAGACTATCAACAGGTAAACACTTGTTTTTGTCTCTTATCAATTTTTGGAATAATGAGTTGGTATTACTGTGTTCCAGTCAACTCCACATTTTGAAAGCAGGAATTAGACATCACTTTGAACCTAATAGAATTTTTGGGCAGGCTAGTTCTTATTTTTGGGAGTCACTAAAATTGAGCCCAGATATTTAGTCTTATAGCAAAAGACCATATATTTGGTAGACAGTCACTAAATGCTTTTTCTATGCATTGTTGTAATCTATTCATAAAATTTTTCTGAAAATTTAATGTCTGTTAGTATAGAGATACTATGCTCATGCTATAAAACTAGCTCTTTATTGTTAATTGTATTTTTAAGTGTTAATGTTTCTGAAAACTTTGTAATAGGAGCATTTAGGAAATAATTTTAAACTACTAACTTAAAAAATCTTTTAAATAAAAGTTACATTTTAAAATAATTAAACATTTATGCCACTGATGTGGCTTATACACATCTTCCATAAATTAGATGTCCGTGTCGGGTGAAATTTGATATATAATAAAGCAAAATTAAATAGTAGGAATTTTTTTCTTTAGTTAATAAAGGACCAGCCCTGAAGGTGCTCTAGAGGAGAAGGAAAAAGAATAAATTTAAAGCTATTTTTAAGTTTTCTTAGGATTGCATTTTAGTTTGTGTTTTACCTAAAACAATGAGAAATAATGAAATCTCTATCACAATTTAAAAATTTTATCTTATTAATTGAATGGAATTTTGAGGGGATGGTAAGTAATGCTGCCTTTAAAAACAACTGAGTGACATTCTCTAAATTTATATAATTGAGGAAAGGATTAGTTAGGAAGGGGAGAGAAACTATTGCTGTGATTTATGAAGTTATAATTTTGTTGCTGTTTTAACAATAGAGCCATTACTAAACATGTACAGATTTAATGAAGTATTCATTTGAAATGAGTAAAAAATGCCAATTTAAAAAAATTATCAGCCTTTTGGACTGATAATTTTCAAAATTCATCCTGATAATTTTTTTTTTCTGAAAAGTTCAGGTTTCTGTTGATACAAGTCATTGAGATATAAATTCCTTTTTTTTGTTTATGCAAATAAAAGTTTGATCTTGTCTCTTTCTGTCAAAGTTACTAATTGTTAGGGCCGGCCCCACGGCCAGGTGGTTAAGTTCGTGTGTTCTGCTTCAGCAGCCTGGGTTTTTCTGGTTCTCGGATCCTGGGCATGGACCTCTACACCGCTCATCGGGCCGTGGTGTGGCAGCATCCCACATAGAGGAACTAGAATGACCTACAACTAGGATACACAACTATGTGCTGGGGCTGTGGGGAGAAAAAGAATAAATGAGGAAGATTGACAACAGATGTTAGGTCAGGGCCAGTCTCCTCACCAAAAAAAAAAAAAAAGAGAGAGCCTATTTAAAAAAAAAAGAATGTTCTCTGAAAAAAATAAAATAATAATTGTTGAGTAGTTTCTTCTTTTTTTTTCTTCTTGGATCATCAGTGTTAGCCTTTTTTTGCAGAAAGTTTTAATGTACAGTGGACATGATAGTGTGGTGCTGATTTTAGTGTGAAATGATTCTAAAATTTAGAGCATTGGGTTTCATTATTTTTTCTACTTCATCTCAAGGTGACAGCATTTAAAAATATGCTTTAAATGCCATTTTATGCTGGTACTTGAAATAGATACCATTATGTTAATACTTAAAAATATCAATTTTAATCAATTTTAATATTATTATTAAATATTCAAAAGGATTCACCCAGGTGTATGTGCATGTACTTTGGAAAATATATTTATTTTTTTTAGGGAATTAATGAGTACACTCTTTTAGTATGCCCGTTTTCCAAAGTATGAGATTCCCTAACAGGGAGTTGCTAAAACTCTGTATCTAAATATAGACAGTCGGTCTCTCAAGCAAGAATTCTGTGACTAATTTTCTTTTTAAATAGTTCATTTCAGCTCTTTGATTTGATACTTGTTGAATACACATTTGTTGAGAATACTGTAATTATTGTGGTCAGTTTTCTAATGCTGACTTATAGAACTGAGAACTTTATGTTGAGTAAATTTCAGAGATAATACCAAATTGTATAGATAAATATTGTCACCAACTATCATAGCTAACATTCCTTCCTCTTTTGCAGGCCAGTTTTTCTGTGGAAATAAATGTTGTGATAAAAAAGAAGGCTTAAAGAGTTGGGAAGTTAATTTTGGTTATGTTGAGCATGGTGAAAAGAGAAATGCCCTTGTTAAATTAAGTAAGTTAACTTTAGGTGTGATATGATTGATTGCTTCCAAGTTTGTCTAATAATTTAGATTTTAAAATATATTGGCTAATTTAAGATTCAATTAAACAATTTTAGCGTATCTTCCTGGAAGTGCTCTTTTTTTCTTAGAGCTTTGCAAAGTTGCAAAGAACTTTTGAGCCTAAAATTTTCATATTCTAAGCAATACAGTGACTTTTAGGTGACACAGTTCTAATACCAAATGTAAACCGGTAATTTGTAAAGTGAAGACCTCTTCTCATTAACTTGAAAATGTCACCAATGCAGAACGTCAGAAAAGGCAATGTAAAATCTCCAGTTAGCAGATAGCAATATTGTTGTGGTATGGATAATGAATAAATACACTCTCTCTGACTGTCAATGAAGAAAAAATTTAGGAGGGCATAATTGTTCTTGATATCAGTCTTAAAAGCTCAGGGTTATATCTCAGAATACAGCATTTTTTTTTAATATGCATGTTTCAGAATCTGTCGTTCATTCCTTTTTTTTTTTTCCCTGAGCTAGTCTTATTTGTCAGCTTTTCCTCTCCATTATGTTAACAGCCTTGTCTGAGTCCTGAATAAATATGCCCTCAGAGTTTTCTGCCCACTCCAGGTAGAAGTCAAGAATGCCCCTGTATGCTACTTAATACACACCAATCCAGATTAGTTTCTGAGTTCCTCCTGGAAGCGCTCATGAGGAAAAGTCAACTAGTGTGAGTGAATTTAAGACAAAAGAAGAGGCCACAATTGTGGAACTTTTTGAAAAGCTCTTTTCCATTTGAAAACTCTTAGAGTGCTTCAGAGGAAATAACTGTGCCCTCGCTATTGTGGTTAGATCTCTTTATGTGAGATGCACGTTAATGCTGCTTATGAAATACAGTTTGCTTTTAGAGTAAATTGACAGCACATTTTTCTAAAGTAATGTTAGAATATTGTCAATTCCTCAAGCATTCTAATGTCATTTTTATTACAGATATACGTTTTTTGAGGTGGAGAGAATCAGATTGTTTTCTTCAGATTATTTATTTCCCTTCATGGTAAAGGAATATAAGGAAAAATGAGAAATTGTGATATTACAAGTAGAGTAGCAGTGTAGTTATTCAACTTCAGTGATTCAGTGGTGTTAAATTTCTCTTTTTTTCAGGATTATGCCAAGAATGTTCCTTTAAATTAAATTTTTATCACAGGTAATATTATCTTTAAATATACTGTTGTTGATGTTGAGTAATATTGGACGTAGTTACTTATCTGCACTGGATAGCTAAATATAGATTTGGGTGGTTGCTGGTTTAATTAGTCGGTTGTATAGAATATCCAGCAATACTGTAAGACCACCTAAACCGGAGAACTGAAAGTTGGCCATGCCTTACTCTAGCCAAGCAGTTTTAAATGTAAAGGTCTAGGCAGGGTGGTAAATAGATGCCAGAATTTTTGGTTTGGAGTCAATGTTCAGATACCATAATATTCTTAGAAACTATATTGTAAAGGAGATCTTCATAAAGTGATTGTTATGTCTCATTTAAACAGTATTTTAATTGGAGTTTGTCATTCTTACAAGGGATTATATACCTCTCTATTCATTTCAAAGGTCAAAGTCATGCTCCTATTGAATGAGCTAGAATGTGTCTGCCGTATTGAGTGGGGGAGGAGTATCAGTGTCCTGCAGTGTGCAGTATATATAAGATCATAGGCTTTGAGATCGGACCCCTTTGTATTCCTCTCAGATACTCAACTTACTAGTTATCCTTTCAGGCAAGCTGCTTTTAACCTCTGTAAGACTCAGTTTTGTCATCTCTAAAAGAGGACACGAAGGTTATTGTGGGGATTAAATGAAAGTGCTTGTAAAGGGCTTGACACAGTACCTTGCATGTGGTAAGTCAAACGTAGTGGAGGCCCTGGCTTTGAAGATGTTCAGACAAAATCCCTGTGACCTGTCGTGATTGTTGTCAGGTTTCATGTCCGGAATAACAGTTGAAGTCTAACAGTAAGATTCTGCAACTTTGTAAAATGTGTATGTTAGTATATTAATTTTAAAATCAGCTTTGTTATAAATGTGCCCTACCTAGTATTTTAGCTATTAAAAATGAATATTAAATAATTAATAATTTTCAGTTCTTAAAATTAGTAGAATTTTTAGGTTACTTGAATAGCCTAAACTTTTATTTCCTCTCCATCAATGATACTGAAAGATCCCAGAGATGTATTTTTGACCTTGACTTTGGAGCTTCATTTCAAATTTGAAATGATTCTTATGAGAGGCAGAAAAGTGGTTACTGTCTTATATAGTGTTGCAGAATTTGGTGTAAGTGCCTTAGTCTGGAAAGTCTGATAAGCAAGGGTCTTAAAATAACCATCTGTTGTCTCTTCATCCCCCTTCCCAGTACCGGTTTCAGCATTATCGCCTTTTCCTACTTATTTCTTTTCTTAACCACTTGCCAATGGCTTGCCATCCATGGTACTGACAACCTTGTAAACCTGGCCTAGAAGAGAGAAAGCTACAGCAGTAAGAGGATAAACGGTCTGAAGTAGACATAGGAGTTAACAATAAAGTCATCCTCCTTCCATTATGCCTTTACTATATATTCCTTTATCCTTAAGAGAAGAATTTTCTATTTCCTGGTGGTTTAGAAATGTTACAGTGGTTTTCTTCTTGTTTTATGTGTTTTTTCAAACTGTAGGTAGATAGGAATTATGGAAATAAGATTTGTTTTTGTAATTTTCTTTTAAATGGCTAAATGATAGAATATAAAAAGGAGGAAATGAGTAAACCTGTGATTTATATTTACTAAGGTTTGTATACAGAACTTACAAAAAACAATTCTTTGTCTCAGTGTGTTCAGGCTTCATTATCTTACAGAATTGTCTTAATTAATATACTAAGCTAAAATATTTACAGACTCATTTAAGGATTCCTTATTATGTAAATTACATTTTTTAAAATAAGTACTTTAACTGATTTGACTTTTTTGCTCATTGGTTTTTATTTTTTGTAAAAACCAGTTGAAAAAGTTAACTTTAATTTTATATTGTTCAACATAAAGGAGAAAAGAGGTCAAGTCAAAAAAAAGAAAGAATAAAGCCAAAAAAGATTGTGAAGAGTCATCACATAAAAAATCCAGATTATCTTCTATGGAAGAGACCTCCAAGAAGAAGGATAAAGGTAAAAGGAAATTAAGATATAACATCTACTCAGGTTTCTGAATGTGAAGTGTAATCCGCCATGTGTCTCAAGTGTAGAACTTAATTGGTGAATGCATTTAGAATTCTATTTTATAGCAGTTAAAAGGAAACTGAAGAATTTAGATAAGAATTTACAGTAACTTACAGGAGTTTCAAGAACAAGATTAGTTTTGATTCATTTTTGGCAGACGATATAATATTGTAAACAGCATTCTAATTCCTAGCTTTGTCACTTATAGACTTGTTACCTTGAGCAAGTCACTGAACTTCTTGCGTTTTACTTTCGTCTGTAAGGAGGAATGGTGTGAATGCCTGGCCTCTGTACTGCTTGAGCATATTGTGGAGAATCAAATAAGAATGTGAAGGACACTTTAAACACTGTAAAGCAGTACATGGTCTCTAAGTCACTATGAAATTATAACATTATGATTTCGATTATCATGGTCTGTGTGATCTTACTAGCTTATGAGCTGCTTGAAATGATGGACAGTGATTTATACCTGTCCTCAGGACCTAGCGTGGTACTGTTCACATACACTTAGTACATAAGTATTAAATTCAAATCTGTCAGTCAACTGCTTACTTCTTCCTCAGCAGTCCTTAAGCTCTCTAGGCCTTAATCTTCATGTGTAAATGGTCATTATAATAGTACCTAGTTCATAGGATTGTTCAGAAGTTGAAATGAGGTGATGCATGTGGGCAGTTTGCGTAGTACTTGGCACATAGTTAGCTATTATGAAGTTTACTGCTAGTTGCTTTTTCAATCCATAGTAAAGTAGGGTCAACTTGGCTATAACTGAATGTGAATCAGACTTATATTAGGTAGGTAATAGTAGCTTGAATTAGATTTAGGCCAATGCTAACATAATGCTTAGACAGGAGAGGGCTCCCTTGCTGCAGCTATGAAGATCATTAGCTATGTTACATTCTTACATGCATTTTTTTCTTCTTGCATATCATAATATATTGAAGCATATAGTATCATCAAGTTTTAGACTTGGTATAATTGATAAATGATGAGAGGGAAATACTGTTATTCTATTATTTATTGAGAACTGGAATATGAAACCGAATGCCTTGTTGTCTCTATCTTAATCATTTCCCAACTCCAAAGTAAATTTTAATTAATAAGTGAAAATCTAACTTGTTTTTAAAAATTTTTATTTATCCTCAAGTGTTAGTAAAATATTTAATGTATCATGTTTGAGAATTTTGTTGCATTCATTATTGTGTTATATAATATTGTTGCATTCATATCATAGGATGATACCGTGTTAATCATTGCATATTCCAAATTAAAGAAGAACTAATCCTTACCTTGTAAAAGTTTATTCAGTACCTTCAAAATAGATAATTAGGTAGCTGGATACTGGGGATGAGGGGTGAGGTTGGACCCCTCACATTATACATTTATGTACACGTAATCTTCCTTATAAATGTTTTTCCTTAGTGTTACATATTTCAGTAGATGACACCTCGGTCAGCCTAAAAACTAATATCAGAAATCTGGAAGTTATCCTTGATGCTTTCTTTTTTCTCATTATTTATGTTTAATTTGTCACGAAGTTCTATCAGTTTTACTCCAAGAATATATATTTCTCAAATTCTCTCCACCCTAGTTCAAACCATGCTGTTTTCTCATCTCAGCTACTGCTGTATTCTCCATATGGTTCTGCCACTGTCTTGTCATCCCCCTTCCCCTCCCTTTAATCCATTCTCCATAAACCAATGATTTCCTGTTGTTCTTGGGATCTAACCAAAATCTGGACGAAGCTCAGAGTCTCTATATGATCTGGCATTCAAGGCTTTTCTCACCCTTCTCCACCTCACTTTCACAGTCCACCCACATAACCCTTCAGTTTCTAGAAATGCCAAACTTATTTCCATTTAGGAACTACATAGATGCTGCCTCCTCGCTTCCTAAAACCCCCGTCCCATCCTAACGCATCCTTCAGGTCTAAGCTTGAATGTTAACGTCCTCAGGGATCCTTTCCCGACTCCATCCCCGACCACGAATCTAAATTAGGACTCCCGTTTATAATGCTGTCACAGCCCTGGAACTTTTCCTTCATTATACATATGACAACTGCATAAAAGCCTAAGGAGGGCAGGGATTCCATCTGCTGTGTTCAGTGCTGGATCCCCAGCACCACACTAGCACATGTTAAGCACAAATAATAAAGAATGAGAAAATGGAAGACTTTGAAGAGTGTTTCAGGGCCACTTCAGAGATAGAAAAACCAAAGTGAAGTGAAATTGAGACATCTGTTTCTTGTTTATTCAGAGCACCTTTGATAGCAGAGAGTGCAGAATATAGTTTTTTCCCCAGCTTCTGTGGTATAAAGCAGAAAATGACAACATGTTAGCACACTTTTAGGAAAACTGTGTTGAACTCTTTAATGTCTTCTTATCTGGGATCATCTGGAATTAGGTTGATCTTGATGTGATACTCTTGCCAGACCACCTTAATTTGGCCCAAACTTGAGTACTAATTAATAAATGCTTAATATCTCAGCTGCATTTGGACTGTTGACACACTTTCTCAAAACAATCTACTCTCTTGATTTTCTTTTTATCTTTCTGGCCTCTCCTCAGCCTCTTTTGACTATAGTTTCTTCTCAGTCTTACCCTTAGGTCTTGGAGTTGCTCACGGCTCTTATAAAACTTCTCTCCTTTCTCTCTCTTCTCCCTGTATGATCTCATCTACTCGCATGGCTTCAGGTTACTCTCATACAGAATGTTAAATAAGTGGATGGATGGGTGGATAATAGGATGGCTAGATGGCTGAACAAATGGATAGAGAGAAAATGTAAGAAAGGAAGATGAGTAGCTTGACTTTGAGGACCAGTCTGTTTTCGCAGGTATGAGCAGAACAAGGTATTTGGGTAGACTGTCTTGGCACGAAGTTCAAGATCTTTCCCCTCTCACCACCACCTCAGCCCCTAGCTCAGTTCCTTGGGGAGGCCTTTCCTGACACCCTTCACCCGACTCCTCCAGGCAAAGTTAGGTCCCTGTTACACATTCCAATAGCACCCTGCACTTCTCCTTTAGCAGTACATATCACCCGTGGAATAACTTGTTTATTTTCTGTTAAGAAAGGGACCGTGTGACTTGTTTAATTCTTTATCTCCAATTCCTAAGCATAGTGCTTATTCCACATAGTAGGCATCCCATAAATGATGAGTGAGTCAATCAGTGAAATCAACTAGTTTCTCAATGTTGAAAGGAACATCAGAGTTCAGCCCTGGAGTCATGATTGAAAAGACATTCTATGATTTTGCTTTTCAAAGTATGGTCCTCTGGCATTGTCATCATTTGGCAGCTTGTTAGAAATGCACAATCGCAGACCTTTGCAGATCTCCTGAATTACAATTGCACTTTTAAGTTCACAGGATGATTCATATGCACAATAAAGTTTGAGACGCACTGCTGTGTATTCTGTACTTCTTCTGCTTTTGCTTTAACACCTCTAGGGAGAAGGGACCCACTACCATCCAAAACATTCCTTTACATTTTAGATGGGTGTAATTGCTAGCAGATTTCCCTTGCATTTAGCACAAACCTGCAACTTCTTCCCTTTGGTTCCAGTTACGCCCCTTGGCCTCCAGAGTAAGCCTAACCTCCTGTTTACCTTTAGACGTTTGGAAGTGGGTATCAGGTTCCTCATATGACAGAGATGACAAAATACATTTATTTTGCCGCCAGAAGCTTAGCTGTGTTTTCTGTGGTCTCTCTGATGACTAGGAAATGAAGAGTGGAGAAATAATAACATAAAGCTGTTGCTGCCTTCTTTGGAGCTTTACCCTGTAGTTCTCACACCCTCTTTGTCTGGCCTTAAAGGGGCCATTCATATGACAGCTTTGGCTAATGAGACCCGCTATCCAGGGAGATTAGAGGAATTGTTACTCTCTATGTTATCTATCTTTTTGTTTTTTTAAGATTTTATTTTTTTTCCTTTTTCTCCCCAAACCCCCCCAGTACATAGTTGTGTATTCTTCGTTGTGGGTCCTTCTAGTTGTGGCATGTGGGACGCTGCCTCAGCGTGGTTTGATGAGCAGTGCCATGTCTGTGCACAGGATTCGAACCAACGAAACACTGGGCCGCCTGCAGCGGAGCACGTGAACTTAACCACTCGACCACGGGGTCAGCCCCGTTATCTGTCATTTTTTGATTTAGCAGCCTTCAGAAATATTTCCCCTGAGGTCTTATTACAGGAGACTCTGAATAGTGATGAGTTTTTAAAATTATGTTAATAGATCTTCAGTACTTTTTCTATTTTCTTCACTGGATAACCTCATTGTAGAACTAAAGATGTTTATTTTATGACATAATTTTTTGTGTGGTTTTCAGTTACTGAGAATTAATTCTCACCTGTATAGGATCTTTGAAAAGTTATTGTGAAAAGCAAGTATTTATTCATAAACTGTGTTCAGATGTTGAACATCTTTATAGATAGAATATTGATTATAGTGCAGCTCATCTATGAAGTTTTGGGAGTTTTTAGCAACATGAGAGTTTTTTTTTACAAGTGTTCATTATTTTTTTAGCTTTGTGCTGGGTATTCCAGGCTATACAAGAGCGTAAAATACCCTTGCCTGAAAGAACTGAACATTTTAATTAGATTAGTCTAAGGAACACAAAAGATTAGAAGACAGTGACATGCTTTTCTGTAAGACTATAAAGTAAACTAGACTGTTGGGAAGAATTCTGGTTACAGCCAAAGCTGTTGCACCACTGCACGTTGATTTAACAAAACAATACTGTTTCGTTTTCAGGACATTCATCCTCAAAGAAATCAGAAAATTCCTTAAACCGTAAGTATCAAGTATTTTCTTTATTTAATGAAAATATATAGGTTCAAGTTATTCGAAGTTTGGGTTTCCCATGAATTGTGATTGCTCTGATGTAAATTATTTTTTGTTTTTGTACCACATGAGGAAAATCATAGAAATAAGACCAAAAGTGTGTGATTTCCTCCCCAATTTAGAACATTTAAAAGTTTCCTATTTTAAGTATAGAAGAGGATAAATTTTTTTTTCAGTAATTACACTGGATTTCATATTATAGAATATGAAGGAAGAGAAACGTAGGGATAAGCTTGGAATAGAAAAAGAATTGGGGAGGTGGATTAAGATTTAAAAAATGCTGCTTATATTGCACAAGACTGAGTTATGTGTGTCATTTGGTGATTTTGATTGATCAAATCAAGTGCATGGGTTGTACATGGAAAGCAAAATGTTGGCAACTGGTTGCCCCTGCTTAGTTTTTTCGTAAGTCCTATGGTTTTCACCAGATTGGATCAAACAAGATTGGATTTCATTGAATATTTTCTACAATTTTTTTTAGATTTTTTATTTTTCCTTCTTTTCCCCAAAGCCCCCTGGAACACAGTTGTATGTTTTTAGCTGTGGTATGTGGGATGGCACCTCAGCATGGCCTGATGAGTTGTGCTAGGTCCTTACCCAGAATCTGAACCGGTGAAACCCTGGGTGGCTGAAGTGGAGCGGGCGAACTTAACCACTTGGTCATGGGGCCAGCCCCAGAAATTTTATTACCTTTTTCCTGCAACATTCCAAAAAGTATTCACAGTGACTTAGGAAAATATATACAATAAAATAAGATTTTTTAATTTTTTTGCTGAGGAAGATTCACCCTGAGCTAACATCTGTGCTATTTCCCTCTTTTAGTTTGAGGAAGATTCACCCTGAGCTAACATCTGTGCCATTCTCCTCTATTTTGTATGTGAGTTGCTGCCACAGCGTGGCCACCAATGGGTGGTGTAGGTCCACACCCAGGAACTGAACCTGGGCTGCCGAAGTGGAGCACGCTGAGCTTAGCCACTAGGCCATGGGGCTGGCCCAAAATATTTTTCTAAAGGTGAAATCAGAGTATTGGAAAAATAAGATAGAATAGCAAAGTAAAGCTAGAGGTAAAATTAATACAGACAAATGTTTACCAAAAAGTCCTGCATAATTACAAAGGTAGATCACAGATTTGTCACTGTTTTTCCTAACAACCAAACCAAAGAAGGAAACCACCAGTAGAATGATTAGTAGTACCCATATGATAATAAAGAGAACTCGCAGGGTGTTCAGCTTTTTCTGGGCAGAGTTTTAAGAGCAAAACCTCCTGTGGGTTCATAAAAGGGGGCATCCGTTTTTGATATATGAACAGTAGCCTTACATCTCAGCAGTAATACTGTGTTGAACTTCTTAAAGACCTTGCAGTAGGCTTAGAGCCTAACAATGAAGTGTAATTCAATAGCATATCTAATTCATGTTATAACAGCTGGACTTATCTTGTAGACATTTAGAAGTTTGAGATTTCTAGGCTTACTTGGAAATTCATAAACTTAAGAATTAAATTTTTTTTTCTCATTTTAAAGTAATATATATTTACTATGGTAAACTCAGGAAAAAATTTAGTAATTCCTCCAAATCCCACCATTCAAATGTAAACATTATTAGCATTTTAGTACAATTCTTAAGGAGAATTTTTAAATGTACAGTAATCAAAAATCTCGCACTGGGAAAAATAGAAATTTTAAGATATTTACTGTTTAAAAATTTAATGGAGGGGCCAGCCCCGTGGCCGAGTGGTTAAGTTCCTGCACTCTGCTTCGACAGCCCAGGGTTTCGCTGGTTCGGATCCTGGGCGCAGACATGACACCACTCATCAAGCCATGCTGAGGCAGCGTCCCACATGCCACAACTAGAAGGACCCACAACTAAAAATATGCAACTATGTACTGGGGGGCTTTGAGGAGAAAAAAGAAAAAAAAATTTAATGGAGAGAAAGGTGTCAGTGGAGGCGTTTCTCTAGTTTAGGAATACAACATATTCCTTAAAATTATTTTGTTCATACTAATTTTTTTTTCAGCATATCTGAAGTGTCCTAAAGCACTGACACTTCTTTCCTCCCATGTGAATCCTAATTTATCAGTAGCTCCTTCTCCTAAATTAGGTGAAGTGTAATGACAGTTTCTAGAACATGACCAGGAATGAGACTGATAGTCTCATGCTCTCTGAGGATGAAGTAGTAAATAAAAAGCATACACGGATTAAAATGGGAAATTTTATTTTTTACCTATTTCCAGCAATACATTGCAATGAGAGGTATGAGGGCCTATTTAATGTAGAAAAAGCATTGCTTACCCTTTTCCAATTCCAATTTTTCATTTTTAAAAAATCTTTTGGGGAAAGGTCTTGACTTACTCATTTGTATTCGTTCTTTCATTTCTCCTTCCTTCCTTCTCCCTCCCACTGTCCTCCCTGCAGCCTTCTTGAGCCTCTCCCGTCTCTTAGAAATAGCCCTAAATCTCTTTACCTCTCCCCAGCTGGGTCAGACTTCTAGTAGTTGGGAGGGAAGAACACTGTACCGAACCTGAAGAACCTCTGGCTTAATTTGGTTCTTGAAGAAACAAATTATCCACCTCAAGGTGACCTGCTATTCGTTTGGCAACCAGAAAACCATCTACCATATTGAGTAGGAGACAAGTACCTTGTTATGGTATGCCAAACCCAGACATCCTCTCCCTGGTCGGTGATCTGTTTCAGATGGTCTGGGCAATTTCGGAACTCAAATTTTCCTCTTCTTTCTCTTGTTTCCACTTGGATGATATTTAGTTACATTTTTACCCCCATTTAACACATGGATTATTAAAACGAAATCCATGAAGAAAAACCCAATTTCTATGAGGAAAAAGAATTTTAACTTGTGTTTAGTGATTGTCTACTCTGTTGGCCATGATGGCAAATGGTTTGTGTTACCTCATTTAATCTTAATAATAGACATATAATATCCCATTTTGCAGGCAAGAGGACCAAGACCCAGAGAATTTACATAAATTAACTAAGGTCAAATAGTTGGTTAATGGCAGAGGTAGGATTAAGCACAGGTTTATAAATCCCAAGTCTATGCCCTTTTACCTATGTCATCAATGACTGTTCATCAGTGAATCAAATGTAAGTCCACTCTTTATCCTCCAATTTTGAAAGATACATTATACAAATCCACATCAAATGATTTGATCTGTCTGTGTCTCAGTTCTATCTGTAAAATGGGTATAAAGAGACTTTGTTGGATCATTTGTTAGAGTCAAATGAGATGATGTATGTGTTAAACACATGGTAAGCATGTGTCTGACACAAAGTTCTTGATAACCTGTAGGTATTGTTGTTATGTCAGAGAAAAGAAAAATACCAGACATTAAACAAATTCTTTGTTCTCTAGAATTGGTCAGATCAAAAGTTAAGTCTGTAAAAGTCTGACCTGTCCATTTGTTATTGTAATTGGAGACTTGCCACTCCTTCAGTAGGCCAAGCTATTTAGGTGTTATATAATATGCAGAAAAACCAAGGTGATAGACCTGCTTTCATTATTCAAAGTATATAGGGAAAATTGTATGCAATTTGCATCACTTTCTAACGTTGAAAACTTAAAGCAGGTCAAGAGTAGGACAACCAAGATGTTGACAAAACTTGAAATTGTGTCATAGGAAGAAGGTTGAAGGAACTGTAGATGTTTAGCGTGGAGAAAAGTGGAGGGCTGGGGAGGGAAAGGGTAAGAAGATAGACATGGAAACTGTAGATATTAGCAAGACTGCTGCTATATAGGATACTTATTTTTGGTGACTGGTTGGCAGAACTAGATTCTATGGATGAACATTGTCCAGTGACAGATTTTTGCCTTAATACAAGGAAAAACGTGTCAATTAGAACTATCTAAAGAGAGACATGGAGGAACAGGCTGCTTCAGGAAGTAGTGAGGTGTTTAAGTGTAGATTGGACAATTGCTTGTTATGGGAAGTGTTGCAACAAGAGATCCAGTCATTGGATTAAGGCTGGATTAAAAACCTCCAAGATTCCCTTCTGACACAGAGTCAGCACTTTAGTTCAGATCCCCACTTGCCAATAATTACTGCATAGATTGGACTCTGATGCAGGAACATTGTTTCATATTGCCCGTTCTTCTAGTTATTTCCTTAGTAACACCCCTCCCACATCTGGCAGGTTGTGGCCATTATAGGAATGATTTGTAGTTACAGTCCCCCTCAGGGAACTGGGAATTATAGATTTATAGGGTTGTAAAGGACCTTAAAAGTCATGTGGGTCCAATCTTGTAGATTTGATTCTCTAAGGATATTTGGCCACTTTTTCAAAATGTGCTCTTTCAAAAAGAGTTATTTTGTAATGTTACTCTAAACTGATTGTATATTTTTTAGTAAAACTAGGTTGTCTGGTATCAGAAAACTGGTGTAGGAAAGCTGGCATGTGAGGAGTACTCTTGAGAGGAAACTAGAGAACAGGTGATTGTAAGGCGTTTTGAAATTAGTTACCCACTTTCAAAGGCCTTGTAGGTTTTATTCTCTGACATCATTAACAGGGTAACGCAACAGTGATAACTTTATTAGGACTAGTTAGTTTTTCTGTGGTTTATTTGTCTCATGATTATTGAGGTTTCATAAAAATAAGAGTAGAAGACTGTTATTTTTTCTCCTCACACATTCACTTTGGGACACTGGCAGTTGCAGTGGTAGCCATCCTTGAGCAGGAATCTTGTTCCCAAGGTCTTTATAACTTTATCATCTTTGTATGTAGATCATTAGAAATACAACACCCCTCCCCCCTTTTCTGGTCATTTTTGTTAGAATTTGTGCCAGAATAGATTCAGTTAGGACCAAAGTTCAGACACACATGTTCATCCAAGGATCAAAGTCCAACAGGTAAAAGGCTAGAACTACCGTGGCAAATCAATGCTGTTTTATTTCTGTGTTTTTGTGTTGTGTTTAACTAAGGGACATTCTGTATTGATGGGCAAAATTTGCGTGAGTTCTTTTTTAGATTAACAGTCATTGGAAAGGAATTACTTGCTAATGTAGTTATTTTGTGGCATATGATTTTATTGTCTCATAATACATTTTTCAGTATTTGATAATTTTTAGTTGACTGATATAGGGTGATTCATTTGAAGCGTATCTATTTTGTTACTTTTTAAAACAGAAATATCTTTATTGTTTTTACTGATTTTTAAAAGTAATACATGACCATTTTTTAAAATACCAAAAATTTGGAAATGCTTAAAGTAGAAAGTAAAGTATCCGGGACCTACAGGTAGTATAATCGCTATTAAGTTTGGTCTTTACAAACTTATAATACATATATACATATGTACATATACATGCATATATAATACTATATATATCTATACGTAGATATGTATAATGTTTCAACCATAAATCGGATTATACTATGCATACTTTCTGTAACTCCTTAAACAGTTGATACAGCATGGTCATTTTTCCATGGTGATACGTATAGATATACTAAGATTTTTTTTAACAGTTGTATGGTATTTGTTTAACCAACCTTTAATCCCTAATTGATGGGGAGTTAGGTTGTTTTCTTTTGTTGTTGTTATACAATGAGCATGTTTGTACATATATCTGAGGTCCTTATTTATTCTAAGTAAAAGTTAAATTGCTGATCAAGGGGAATGTACATTTTAGACTGATCTATATTGCCAGATTTTCCTCAAAAAAAGGTTTACGATTTACAGAATTTTTACTCCTAATTTTCTTCATGGAAACGGGCTTCTTCTAATTACTGTAATCAGCATTAATTTGAAAAACTGACCAATATTTTTTCATAATTTAACTAGCCAGTCCTACGTGCTAGTTCAGTTCTTGAGGTCTTGATACTAATGTAAATATACTTTCTACAAAAACCTCAACTGCATGTCTTTTGTGTAACCAATAAAAAGAAGAAACTAAATCAAAGACAAGTATATTGGAAGAGGTAATTTCTTTATAAGAGTTAGTATGGAAATTGCTACTTTAACTCAGCGTAACTTAGAGAAGTTTCCCATGAGACTTGAAATCCTTGGTCTCTTTGCTGAGCCTCTTTGGTATGTCTCAGCTTATTTATTTGTTTTTGAAAAGAATTTATTGGTCTGGAAGAGTGGATTAAATTTCTAGAGAGCCATAAAAGTTAAAGCTAAACTGCAGTGAAATCCAAGTTAATGTAAGTGCGTTGTTGAGTAGCTCAAAGTGTGTTTTAAAATATAAGCCTCACATTTTAAAAAGTCTCTTTTAAATGAACAGAAAACTCTGATGAGGAAGAAGGTACTTCAGAATCTGAACTTTGGAAGGGCCCCGTACCAGAGACAGATGAAAAGTCGCAGTAAGTCCTACTGTTAACAGATAAAGCATGCCCTTTTCATCAGTTTAGGAAGCTGTGGCCACAGCCATTCTTGGTAATAGTTAATGAAAAAACGTAGCATCATGAATGTCTATTTAATGCCAAGGATCACCTAGCCTGGTAAGAGCAGAGTTTATTCTCAGCCATTGTTTGTGGCCATAAACAGCGAACTTGTCTGGCTTCCTCTTGGTGAGTAAATCTTTCCTCAGGTCATCTTAACAGATGACCTTGTGGTCTTTGCTTAGATTGCTTCAGAGAAGGCTGTTGACTAGCTTCCAGAGCAGCCGATCCCTGATGTTATAAGTATCGCCCACCTGCACAGGGAAGCCCCTTGAAGATATGTACAGGTGTCAAATTTACTTCTAACACCCACCTTAGCCCCCAGAGACCGATAACTCGGTGCCTGCATCGTTCTCTTCTGTGGGTTGGAAGAGCTGTCTGGATGTGGGCTGGAATGTTACCAGCTCCTGTCA
Organism: Equus caballus; assembly: GCF_041296265.1. Classification (NCBI taxonomy): domain Eukaryota; kingdom Metazoa; phylum Chordata; class Mammalia; order Perissodactyla; family Equidae; genus Equus; species Equus caballus. The sequence continues at coordinate 36,247,684 of NC_091684.1, forward strand.
TATGCTAGGATGTTCACCACTTGAACTTCATCTGTTAAAAGATGATAAAATAATACCTACTACGTAGGATTTATTCTGAAGATTTAGTGAAATAAAGAATGGAAAGCACCTGGTACAATACCTAGAAATACAGTAAAGTGCTCAAAAGTTGTTAGTCCCTAGGCTTATTGGTTCATGATAGAACCAGTTATAATTGAAGCAGTCATAATTCACTAATTTAAGCTGATTGTAAAACATCTTGCTAATCATATGATCTCAGTGCTTTTCAGGTATGTTGAAAAGAGGTTTTTTTAAACAAGATTCCTTTTTATCTGTGACCTTAACCTTTATTTTTTTTCAGCCAAATAAAGAATTCCCTAATGTGTGGTCATAATAGATCAGATTGTAAAAAAGTTATTGCTGTAAATAAAGTAATGCTATCCTAGTTAAACTATTGACTAAACTTTCAACCGTATAGCTTCCCCTTGAAGAGCTTTATAGCTGAAAATGATAGAATAGGTCTTAGAGTAAACTCACCTTTTTAGGCAATAAAGATACATGAGTAAATCCTAAGAAGGCTTTCATAATCCAAAACTCTTTGCAACCTTGTAGAAACTTGACAGGGATCAAATAGTGAACATCTGAGTCCACACAGAGATTCAGCTAATTTCATGTATTTAAGTTCTTACTAAAATGTTTAAAATTCTTCTTCATTTTGCTGTCATGCTGGGGAAAAGGGACTGTAGCATGGGGACTATCAAATTGCAGATAATTCTTAAATCGGCTTTATCTGTTCTATAATTAATTTTTAAAAATTTGAACATGGTTGTGATGGCTTTATGCCTTCACAGTTATTTAAAACTGAATGATGGAATCCCGTTGTGACTCTCTGATCTAAAAGAACATTTTCTAAAGAGACTGGTAGACTGAATTTGACTGTCCAGCTTGATTCCCTGTTCCCAGGAGGAAGAAAAGCAACTGTGCATGCATTTAATCCTCAAAGCAGCTCTCTGAGGAGATGCAGTGTTCTCTATTTTACAGATAAGGAAACTATGCCCAGAGAAGTTAAGTAGCTTGCTCACCCAGCTCATAAGTGACAGAACTTGGACTTAAACACTGTCTGACTTGAAAACCTGTGCTCTTTCCACTATACCACTTTGGATCCTAGCACTAATATTTATTTAGTACTTTACAATTTTCAGAGTATTTTAACACATTATAAAATAATTTAGTATCTCCTGTCACAGTTCTGTTTTTTTAGACATAATCTTTACTGCTGTAAATACGTATTTACTGTTCTCAGAGTAATAAAAATCTGTAGCCTAAGCAGATTTTCCCTATTCCTAGGAGTAAGACTTGTATTTTTCCTTAAAATAGTTTCTTCTTCTTTCATTTCTTGACTAGACCATAATTTGAAATGAGAATGAACAGAGGAGTTATAAAGTCAACCAAAATATTCAAGAGAAGCGATGGCATTTCACAAAGTACTTTAAAGTAAAATCTTAGTTAATAAATACATTTAGGGAGAGGTGCCAATATGTAAAACATTTTAAATTTAATCAGTCTGGGTATAGTTATGATTATTGTGGAAGCTAAGAGTTATTTGATGGCTGAATTATGAAATAGATTGATACATAGAAGAATTAGCAAATATGTTGAATTAAAGTATTTTATTTTTATTACTATCATATAATGTGTCTCCTAGTAATTTTTTTCTCTAATTATTGATTTTAATCAATATGTATACTTTTTATTTTAAATAGGGAAGAAGAATTTGATGAGTATTTTCAAGATTTATTTCTGTGAGATGGAAGAGAGAAGCCTGCATTCCTTAATGTGAAAGTACACTTCAAAACTCTTCACAAAAGTTTTATCTCCAAGTTCCAGTTTGAGTGATTTGTCTTTGGAAATAAAAATTTAGCTACTCTCGGGATGTCAGATGCTTTGGAAGTTTTTTAGTTCTGTTGGAGACACTTTTCCCCATCCCTAACATATCTTTTTAATTGCTTAGCTACAACTCTGTTCCGTCTGTGGCTCCTAGAGGATGGAGCTAGTACACTGTACAGAGATTCCATTGTTCGTGTATTTTGTAGCGTTTTTTTTTTTATTATTGATTTTGATTCATATTTATCTTCCCTTGCCTCAATAGTTTAAATTACTAGAATCATTTGGGTCTCACAAGTATTATAAAGTAGTTAAGTATGTCTTCAACTTCTTTACTTTCCTTTGATACCCTGGCACCTTTCTTTTAACCACCTGTTTTCCCATTACCACCTGTTTCTAGCTGCCGTTCTTTTTCTTTGTTTTTGCTTTCTCTTGCTTCCTTCTCACCTCTACCACTTAAGGGAGTTTGTTAGAATCAAATTTGACTTCCCAGTGTGTAGGTAATTTCTTATAAAGTAAATTAGTATCACAGAGGGCCAAATGAGGTCCCAATAGTCTAAAACGGTGGATGTGTTGACAAAAGTTGACTCTCCAATAGAGAATATGCAGTAAGATAATTTAACTAAATAATACTGTGTGCATAGAGCTTGTCTCAGATACCGTCATGCAAATATGGATATACTTACATGCAGAGATATATTATAAATTGTGACTTCTTAATTTGGGGTCCGTACTCCCAAGAGTCAGTGGATATGCTTCAGGAGATCTGAACACTCCTAGAATCTATGTGTAAACCTCCTGGAGTATGTGTGTTTTTTAGGGAAAGAGTCCATAGTTTTTATCAAATTTTCAAAATGATTTATTTTTTAAGAAAGGTAAGACCTATTTTTATAAAGAGCAAAGAGATGGATAGAGGAGACGATGCATGATTTGTGAATAAAAAGAGAGGACCTGTAGAAAATGATCATAGCATTCCAGTTATTTTGTTGAGGATAGACTATTTTAAATGACATTTAAACATGGACTGATTGGCATTAAACTGCAAAATAAGTAATTTAATGTCTTATTTTTAAATGGTTAGTATCAGAGATTTTTCTTTTATTGAATAGTTGTTCATTAATTCAGCAAATATTTATCAGGCTTCTATTATATGTGAGGCACTGTGCTGGACGTTGCTACAAAGGAACTATGTAGGAAATAATTATGCCGTCATTTCTAAACCATCAGAAGACTAAATCAGTGTTGTTTTTAATGATAAACATTGTTCTGAAGTCCCCTCATTGAAAGAAATTGTGTCTTTTTCATCTCACTACTTGTGAATAAAAAGGAATTGTGATTTCTGAGAAGAAAGTGTTGAAATGTCTGGCAGCAAAACTGATATAATAATAGAATATATGTAGCTAAACATGTTTATGATAAAAATATATTCAGGGCCTGGCCCCGTGGCGTAGTGCTTAAGTTCAGCACACTCCGCTTCGGCTGCCTGGGTTCACGGGTTTGGATCCTGGGTACAGACTTACAGTGCTTGTCAGCCACACTGTGGTGGTATCCCACATATATAATAGAGGAAAATTGGCACAGATGTTAGCTCAGGGCTCATCTTCCTCAAGCAAAAAGAAATAGATATACAGATATATAACACATATGTATTTTCTTAGTGGTCATCAGAAAACAGAATTCCTGCAAAATTAAATGATGACTAGAAAGAATATCTAAAGATCCTTTTAAAATAGATCTATATATTTGGTATTGCAAGTATAGTTTATGGACATCAAATTCATTTATAAAGTTCGTTTAGATCAGTACGTATAATCACAACACTTAATCCATTCATACACAGAGACAGATAATGGGAGTCATATTTTTAAGGAGTCTTTGAAAGGGCCTCAAGATGATGAATTTAAAGATTAATTCACCACCATACCTACTCAGACTTGGCTATGGTGCTGTCAGTGGTGTGCAGCTGTGCTTTCGTATACTTACTTGAGCAAAGCGTCTGTTTTTGCACACCTTCAGTGGTAGCACATCTCTACCCCTCAGTTTGCTTTCTAGTGACTGAGGACGGGGAGTTCTTTGAGCTGACCGATATTTAGGGGTCCAAAATTACATAAGGCTAAAAGGAGAGTTTCTCATGCAGGTTCTAAAATAATCCTAGAAGTGGAGTTTCAGAATTCTTTTAAGCAATGGAAATAAAGTGCACATGTATCACTTGCTCACGGTGATCACTTAAATAGACAGTACTCATTTGAGTGTATATATTGAGGTTTTTTCTCCCTAAAAATATTTTATTAACTTAAAAACACTCATTATACCTGTTATGACATTTATTCAAAGTATTATTCATTCGTATTTACTGAGCACCTACCTTGTACCAGCCACTGCTTGAGGTGCAAGGATAGCGCTATGAGCAAAACAGTCAGAAATAGACAAAAAGTCTTTCTTCTTGTGGACCTTAACTTCGAATATGAGAGTCGCAATCTTGTGACTCTAAGTACTAAATTACTTGTAAAATGTAACAAATGGTGGTTTATTTCTTGGCTGCTAAAATTGAACAGTATCTCCTGTATAAAAACATTTGAGGTTCATAGATCATCAGATTCATTATAATTGAGGTCTCTTTTGACAAGAAAATCTACGACATAATTACCATTATTTGGTTTGGTTTTTAATTTGTTGTATGATTATAGATAAGTAAAGGAAGAAATCTTTTCCCTGATGTTCAGGCATGCCCCATGTAGTAGAAGTAGTTGATTGTCCTTAGTTTCTTTTGACAAGTCAATATTTAGAATGTCTGGTAGATAGTTCTAGTAATCATTTTTTTAAAAGTAACCTCTGTTGAAGTCCTTCCAGATTGCTTTTGATAGTAAAGTTCTCACTTAATCAAATCACATGCTTCTTAATATTGCATAATATTAGCTGATTTAACTTGTATTAGGATTATCCAGGTAATGTCTTATAAATTCATAATTCTTTCAATGAGAAGAATACTTGTGAACATAAAAGAATATTCTTAGTTACATGTAAAATAATTGATTTCAGACCTGGGGAGAGGGAAGGGCATAGGACGAAGACATAGTTTATATGCTGCCAGAAGTGCTGTGGTTTTCACCACTCCATTATCAGGGCTGAAAAGTAGAGGGAAGGGATGATAAGCATTTCAGATGGAATCATGTTTGACATCCTTTTTCTTTGTTTCCTATATATATTTACATACATTATACATTCTGTACTGTATTTACATTCAGATATGTTAATGAGAGGTTTTTGGTTTAGGAAGGGATTTGAGGTATGAATCACAATTATTACTGTTATGGGCTAATAATGTCCCCTGTCAAATTCGTATGTTCAAATTCCAACGCCCAGTCCCTCAGAATGTGACTATTTGGAGATAGGGTGTTTAAAGAGGTGATTAAGGTGAAATGAGGTCATATGAGCAGGACTAATCCGATAGCACTGTGTCCTTGTAAGAGGAGGAGATTAGGACAGACACACAGAGGGAAGGCCATGTGAAGACACAGGGAGAAGACGGCCATCTACAAGCCAGGGAGAGAGGCCTCACAGGAAACCAACCCTGCCAACACTTTGGCCTTGGACCTCCAGCCTCCAGAACTGTGAGAAGACAAATTTCTGTTGTTGAAGCCCCCCGGTCTGTAGTGCTCTGTTACAGTAGCCCTAGCAAATGAATACAGTTAACAAGAACTTGCAAAAAAAGAAGTGGTGACTAGTTTTAGGATTTTATATTTTTAATTTAAAACAAATTGGCACCAAAAATGCACCTATTTTCATCTTATTTTGCACTTTTGTTGAACTTTATTTGACCCTCAGGGTTTTCAGGCTAGCAATATATTTTCTCTTGATGGTCACAAGGGTAGCTTTTCAGAAGATCCTCTTACTCTGTTACTTGATGGTTTGCTGAATGAAATTTGCAGACGTTCTTTGAACGTTTTCTGTCTTCAAAAGTAGATAGAATATTTGAAATTTAGACAGTTGGCCTATTAGAGCATTAGACATGTTTTGGACTTTTTGTCATCACCACCACCTCCTGAATCTTCTGCAGCTAGTAAAAAGGAGAAAAGCAGTATTATTGGGAGTCAGTGGATATATAGTGTTTTTATTCTAACATTCTTATGATAGTAATGTCAACTTTATAGCCTAATTAATAGATTTAACTTACAGCAAGTACTAAGAGTTTGACCATTTAAAAACTTGAATTCATATTCAGAATTGGTCCATTTAAGAAAAGAATCTAATAAATGATTAGCCAATTAAACATCTGTTTTTTAAGAGAGCCACTGAACTATGCAGTCTGGGAATCTGAGTTGTTGCTTTGTGCCAGGCACAAAGCTTGTTGTCTGGAGATACAAAATAATGTTCTTCGTTCACAGACACTTGTCAGTGTAGTAGGAAACAAATTCAGAAGTATTTTTTATGCAAATGAAGTACAAAGATCCATATCCAATATACTGACTATGAAAAGAAAATGTCAGGAGCCACTGACAAGACCTAATACCCCGTTAGCCATAAAATTGAGATAGAGAGTAATTGCACTAGGAAATACCTTTGCTTTTCACTCACTCAGTACAAATTACTACTTCTATCATCTTTTTGAAATGCAAATCAGATCTTATCGCTTTCTTGTTTAAATCCCTTTAATGATTCCCCTGCCTCTTCTGGAGGACAAATCCTTAGCAAGGCCTTCAAGGCAACAGGCTCTGGGCAGAGCTGCCAGCGTTACCGGCTTCATCTGGTACTTTGGCCCCCCTTGCTCTCTAGACTCCAACTAAACCAATTTTTTAAGTTCTTCAACTGCATCAAGGTTATGTCCACTTCAAGGCCTTTGTGCATATTCTGTTCGTTCCCTTCCTCTCCAACCCCTCCTCCTTTCTTAGTCTAAGCCTACTGTCTTCAGAGTTTAGCATAAGCATCCTTCTTCGGGAAATCCTTCCCCAGTGCCCCAGGTACACACCTCATGCTTGCTCTGAGAGTTATAGTTAGATAATCAATTGTCCATTTTTTGGTTTGATGTCTAGCTCCCCCACCAGATGGTCAGCTCTGTGAGACAAGGACCCCCTTTCCCAGGGCCTGCCTAACACGGGGCCTTGTACAGAATAGACCCTTGATAAATACCTAAGTGAACGGATATCAAGGTGTCAGAAACTCCCATTTTTATTCTGTTGAAGGATATCCTTAACCTTCTAAGCGAATACTTTCTCTCTCTCTGAATTCTTTAAAATACACCAAACACAATAGAAACATCTAAAAGGAATGTTGTATCTTCTGTTTTACAAGGCCTTTCCAGATAGAGATGATTTCTTTGTTAAACAACAATTTCTTACAAAACCTCTTGAGTGCTGAACTCTCAAGACAAAATACGAAGCTGTGACTTTAGCATTCCACTTCAAGATGACATTTGCGTCATCTCATGAACTAATAGTTGATTCTAAGCATCTTAACAGAGGCTTTCTGAGGATAATGTTAAACCTAACAGAAAGACTTCAGGAGTAGAAACTTCATCGGGAAAAACAGCACAGGGCAGAGACATCTGAGGCACAGGCAAAGTCCTGGAGTACCACTCAGGTCACCCCGCTCGGCTGGCCAGCTTCACTTTACATGTAGAGCTTCCTTAAGTCTGGAAGTGAGGCTGGAGATCTGTAAAACCTCAGTATTTAGAGACGAATATTCAGTTCAGAGAGGTTAAGCAAGTTGCCCAAAGTCTCACAGCTAATGCATACTGTTGGGATTAAAATTATTTTCTCACTTAACTCTGATCCCACTGATTCTATGGTTTTCATATTATTTCTAAAAACTCCGTATTCTGCAGAGGTACACCCAGGAGCCACCTTCTAGGTGGCTGAAGAAGCCTAACCCCAATCCCTACTTCAACTGGACCAGTCACTTCCATCTGGAATTATACCTAAGATCTTGTTTGGGGAAAAAAATCTGAAAACCACCAGTCACCTTCTTATAATTACCAGTCTGTGTACAGGAAAGCAAGTTTCCAATTTGCTTTCACTGTTTATGCTTTTATCATGTGAGGTTAAGCTCAGCCTGACTTCTGGCTACTGTACAAGAAGCAAAAACAAGATTACATCTAACCTTTTTCGATAGCGTTTCCTTCTTCCTGCTTTTTCAACTCCTCTTCAATTACCTTCATCTTTGCATCATATTCATCAGCTAGGGATTTCCACTCCACTCTGTTATTCTCAAGACCACTCAGCATAGGTGTGATTTCTTTGTGAAACCTTGAGAATTCCTAGAGAGAATCTTAGGTCAGAAACTACCTAAATCATATAGTTGATTTTCAATATTTTTCATATGCAGAAAAGGAGCTGTATGGAATTGTTACAGTGCTCAGAGCTGCTAAAATGAGTGGAACTCAGTGCCATGGAAACTTTCCTGCCTAAGTCAGTCCGTTTGGTTTGCTCACATCTGAGTTCCTTCACCTTTCAGTCCACCCCTGAATGAAAGATTAGGGAATAGCTCAAACACTGGAGAAACAAGGACACTCCTAATGGCTTTCCATGTGGGTGACTTTTTGATTTTGGTTACAGTTTGAAAGAAGAATTCTCATCCAGATGGTTATATATTTCACTCGAATATGTTTGTTTACTTACCTTATATACAAAAGTACAAACAAAATCAATAAATCCAACTTGAAGTTTAGGTAGTTCATCTTTTTTGTTTCTGTCCATCATAGGCTAGAAAGAGAAATAAATCCTTTAAAGATAGTTTTCTAAGATTCAGTGAACAAAATAGACTGACTTGTAGTGATAATGCGTAATTAAGTAGTGCATTTTTATGTCAAGGTTTTTACAATAGGTTGTTGCTGCAGCACTGTTCTCTCCAGATCTCCTTGTTCCCAAAATTCATTTGCAACCATAAGTGCCACCTGCAAATAAGAGAGACTTGGTTCACGAAAGTGACTTATTAATAGAGAATTTGCATTTTGTTACTATGAGTGATATGTAAGGATGCAGTTTCTAGCACAGTTTCTACTGGATGTGAGTTGTTTTCGCACCATTGTCAAGTGGAACCATCTTAAGGCGAGGACCGTCTGTGTATCTGCCTGTGGGCATGCACACACACATGCACACACAGATTAGAACACAGCTTTTTTTGATTACAGTGTGAGGATATTTGAGGGTTAATCTATACAGTTTTTTAAAACCCAATATCTATCAAGTTTATTGAACACCTGCTGTCTGCCTTACATTGGCATGAGCCAGGCTTGCCAAGAGGAATAGAATGTGACCTTTTTCCTGAAAATGCTCTCGGTCTAGTGACAGTCATGTAAACAACGTGGCAAGTGCTGTGATAGTAATAGTATGAAGTGCTGTGGATCAAGGAGAAGGGAGTAAAGATCAGAGATAAAACGGAAAGTACAGCGTTTGCGTAGGAGCCCAGAGTGTGAGGCAGTGACAGGGGAGAAAGTGAGGGAGATAAACCGGGGAGGGTGGGTTAAGGGCCGGTAGTGACAGGTCACGTGAACCTTGCTGGGGAGTTTGAACTTAATTCTCTAGGCGGGTGGTTCTCATCCTTTGAGCCCTAGGGCTCCTCCAGAGTGTACTGGTAGCCCAAGAAGGCAGAGGCCAAGAGAGATTTAAGATAAGGTAACTTTGTTCTGTTCTCTTTTATAAAGTGACCTTTGTACAACTTTTTGTAGGGGGAAAATGGACTTTACTTCATTTTTTTAAAAAAGGTGGAAAACCTCCAGCAATGGGGAGTTTAGAAGGCTTTTCAGTGGTGGAGTGGCTGAGAAGAGCTCTATTTATAAACGATTCCAGCAACAGGAAGGTTGGGGAGATAATGATGAGAGAGGACCACTTAGGAGGCTACCGCCACAGTTGTGACGGACGAGGAGGAAAGGCTGAACTAAGGTGGGAGCAAGGGTGAGAGACAGGAGTGATTTTGAAAGGGGGGAGATGGACTCAAGCAAGACCTCGGCTTTCTGGCTTGGGTGATTGTGTAAAGACTAGAGGAGGAAGAGCAGGCGTGTCACGGTGAAAGAAGCACGAGTGTCTGGTTGTGGACTTAATGGATCCAATTATTCTATCTTTACAAATATTAATCACATTCAGAGTTGAACCCAGTGAATTCCGACCTCTCTTCTCCTCAGGGTTTTCCCTAGAGGTTACTGAGGGAAAAAGAGAAGCTTCTTTCAACCAAGTTGTAAGAAATCAAGAGGTGAACTAGTGGCTCCCCACTCTCCCCAAGGTTGGGGAAGAACTTCCGTGGAAGGCACCCTTAAACCTGAACTCACAGACGGTGCCGTCTCTAGTTGACAGCACGTTGAAGAAGAGATGGTAGGAGCCAACCACCCTTGATAGAGGAAAGCACTAATGGCTCCTCCTTGTCTGGTGCTCATTTAGCTCCTCTACTAAAAACTCAGACATTCCCTAAATAATTCTAGAGAAACTTTTCACAGCCTGTTCAATGATAAGGAATTCTTTTCAAAAAGCATTTTCTTTCCAAGCTTCCTTCTCTCGGCCTGTCGTGGGGCCCGACCCAATGACCTCTTATCTCACTGAGATTTGCGAGCGCTTGAGAGCTAGTTGCCTTTCTTCGTTAACAGAAACCTAACAGGGAACATTTTATTTTTGTCTTAACTTCTCAAGTTCCTTTTTTCTTGTTTTACAATGATAAACCAGTTGTCTTAGAAGACAAGTCCAGGGTAATGAAAGATAATCGTTGACAAAATCTATAGTCATAGAATTGATAGAAATAACAAACTTCTGAGGCTGCCAGATGTCTTCGTGTTCACTCTTCCCTGGGGCCTAGACAGTACCTGAGAGTGTGACAGGAAAGGACACGGAGCTGTACTCGCCTGACTTTGCACCTCCCAGGGCTTGGTTATAGCTGACAAGTCACATGCAGTCATCATCATCGCCCTTTGGAAGGAAGCAAAAACGGTTAAAATAGAAATCTGAAATAAGCTATTTTTGCCCAAAGAGGGATACAATTCTGACTACTCACATGATGATCTCTTTTTTGGTTGGATCAATTGTTACATATTTGATGGCCTCATCTTCAGTTTCCATTTTTTCACAAGCATCAACAATTTTTTGAAACATGGTTCTCTTCCTAAAAAAGATACAGCTGTGCAACAGTTTTAGCATGTAAGACCAGAGATAAAAAGGTATCTTTAATAAGTACTTTTCAGACTTCGTGTTCCCACTTTGCATCAGATGTCCACATAGTGGATCTAAGGGTCCAGGGGATAAGAGAACAGGGAACGACCATGTAACCTTGGCACAGAAAGGGTTTAAAACAGCAAAAGCACAAACCATAAAGGGAAAAAACTGATAAGTGTGAATACCTTAAAACTACAGGTTTCATGTGACAAAGAGGTCATAACATACACATAAAGGCCAAAGCTGTGATAAGATGATGTAATGCATAAAACCAACAAAAAATTAGATCCCAAGATATATGAAAAGATGCTCAATCTCACTGGTAAACAAGAAAATACAAATGTGAACAACAATAAGATGCCATCTCATACTCAGATTAACAAAACCAACAAATAAGTAGATTAAATGTGCCCAGATCAAGAGTCATCTAGGTATGGGATAACAGGAACGTGAACTCTGCTGGTGGGAGTTTCAATTGGCATGAGTCAGGAGGGCAGTTTTGCAATGCGGTATAAAATGGAAGATATGCAAACCCTACAGCGATCCCATTTCTAGGTGTGTATTTTAGAGACACTGTCATGTATCTATAAGGAGGCACAATGAAGGATTGAAGGCCATGATGAAAAACTAGAAGTAATCTAAATGTCCACAAATAGAAGAATGGCTAAGTTAATCATAGTATATTCGTACAGTTGAATATACAGTTAAAATGAACGAACTGGATCTCCATTTACCATCAAGGGAAATCTTTAAAACATAGTGCGTGAAAAAATCAAGTTGCAGAAAGGTATGTACAGTATGATACCATTTACAGAAAATTTTAAAACACACAATACCATATAAAACATGGGAGGAAAGAACAAACACGCATCAACCTGAGGAAAGTGACATCTGTGAGGGAGAAAAAGGGGTTTTTCATGGTGGAGTAGGGGTGTGATGCCTCACTGCATCACTTTTTTTCTCCTTAAAAAAAAAAAAGAGAGATTTAAGACAAGTGTGGCAAAATCTCAGCATTTGTTGAATCTGGGTCATGGATATTTGGATATCAATTATATTATTCTAAGTATCTGTCTTCATGTCTGAACTATGTAAAAATTAAATTTTTAATTAAGAAGGATCCGAGAGGCACAATTTGATACTGCCCATCCAAGTCTTTAAATATTTAGATTCTATAACTAGTTATCTTGTCCTAATGCATTTTTGGCAAGCAACTTTATAGTTCACTGACAAGAAAGCATGCAGAAGCTTAGAGTATCTGGTCTCCTCGGTAATTATTAGTATTATAAATAGGCTGGTGCTCTGCTGTATATAAGTCAGAATCTTGTGAGTTTGGTTAATGTGCATCAGTATCGCCAACATATTTCAGCCCCCAGACTCGGGCAGGATGAAATGTCTATGCCTGCAGCTCTACATACCAGACTCTGAACCATGAGGAATTCAACATGACACAAAGCCACCTCGTAAGGTTTTGGCACGTCACTCTTCTGGCAGTGCACCAACCTTGCTGCATATTCTTCAATTCAAACTTCTTCAGATAACAAACTAATTAATATTAGGGGCTTAGCTTTTTAAAACATGTTTCCAGACGTCTAGTAAATTCACTATCATTCATCTTGAGAGTATTCTATTGATAATCCAAAAGGAAAATGAATAAATGCCTTTGAACTTTAATGCAAGGGACCATTTACAGAAGGCAGAACTACCCAGAGTGCAAGAGGGTTCCGTACTTACTTGAAGTATAAAGCCAGGTCAGTTGCTATTATTGCAACTTCAAACAAATGAATAACTGTTTCAAACTGGCGTTTATTTAGGTTCTGGAAGATGTTTAAACTCTGTAAGATGAAAATTCACAAAGTGCAATCATTAAGTTGCCTTTCATTCAACAAACAACCAAACAATGCTTAACAAAATAAAGACTATTCTACTATAGAGAGAAGAAAACTAGGTCTTTCTCTCACTTTTTTTGCTTTCAATTTTCTCTCTTCGATTAAGTTACGCCCCTACTGTGCTTTGAGTAAGGTAATTTAAACTATAAAAGGAGACACTATGAACAAATATTCCTGTAATCAATGTATAAGTTTTTGGAGTAAATATAAGTGTTTTTTCCAGGACCATTTAAAAAAATAACAATAGATTTAAAATTTGCTTGTATTAATTGAGAAGCTTTAATAAAGAATGCCTGGTAGATGTCGAATTGTTAGACATGTTGAATTACCCACCAGATAATTTCAGAGTGATTATAGAAACTGTTGGAAAACTTCTGCAAATTATACTACTACTCATGTGTACACAGGAAAAAATAATGAAATCCTCCCAAGTTGTTCTTCAAATGTTTTCTTGCAATTATATTTTACAAAGACTTAACTAGACCTTTCTTCAAAGAGTTTCACACTGATACTCTCTTCACATGTGGATCAGCTTCGTTTCTTAGTGTTCTAGAAAATGAGACTGCGAATCTAGGAGAGGTTTTGTTTGTTTATTTTTGTGTGTGAGGAAGATTGGCCCTGAGCTAATACCTGTGCCCATCTTCCTCTATTTTATTTGAGATGCCATCTCAGCATGGCTTGACGAGCAGTGTGTAGGTCCGCACCCGGGACACATGCCTGCGAACCCTGGGCTACCAATGCAGAGCGGGCGAACTTAACCACTCTGCCACCGGGCCACCCCCTGGGAGTGGTTTACAAAAGGTCTGATATTTCAAGTAGACCATTTTAGGCATACAGGCCAAAGGACGGATGTATAGTGGTTTTGCCAAATGAAGTTGACAGCTATGAAATTGTTGACTTCTACGAAATACAGAAAAATTCCACTGGAAAGAAAGAGGAAATAGTCTATTAACCTACCTAGAGACAGAGGCAGCAAAATTTAGAAAAGAATATTGGACTAAGCCCCAAATAACAACAGCAAACATTCACACAAGGTATACCACTTACTAGGCACTGTTCTAAGTGCTTTATGAAGACGCTTAACCTCACAACAAGCCACAGAGCAGAAAGGTTAAGTAACTTGCTTAAGGTTTAGTACACGGCAGGGCTGGTATCTAAGCCAAGGCAGCACGGCACCGCACTGCCTCGCAACAAGGAGCCCAGGTTCGGTTCCCAGCTTCACCACTTGGTAGTTAAATAATCCTGGACATGTCACTTAACATCTGCGAGTATTTGTTTTCTTAAACTAGGATAACAGCTGCGCTGCTAACTCGCTACCAATCAGTCTACGACCGTTAAATGTTTGTGGAATGTGGACTCAAATGAGACGGTCACTGGGAATGCATTTCAAAACTGTCAATTGCTACAAAATTTAATTATTGCTGTATCATTATTATTGTTATACAAAGTTTTGAAGCTAGCTCCAAGTTAAAACAGAATTACAAACCCAAGACCAAATATGGCTCTCTGTCATTCGAGGAGATTGAAATGTTAAAAAGCAAGAAATGGACAAGAACTCAAGTTTTCAATACTATACTATATATTATACAAAGTCATCTTTCTATAACAAACATCCAGGACAAGAAAAATGGTATTTTACACAGCAGATATAAATAATAGAAAGGGAAGCTGTGATATTTTTTGTTAAAATAATGAGTTCATAATAGCAACTACAGTTAGTCTTTTTAAACTGATAGAATGGAAAAAATGGCTGTTGATGATCATGCCAAATTACAATAAACAAAAAGAAAGTTTGTCTACATCAAAACCAACTTCCTTCTTGAGACAGTTCACAGCAGCCCCTTGGGCGTGATCTCTGACCCAATTTTCTGGATATAGGGTATTTTCAACCTGGTCTGGATTGGCGGGGGAAAAAGGAGGAGTAAATGGGGCATTTGGAATTTTAATCCCACTGAACCTGCCCCTGATTTTGGTGGTCTTCCTTTGGACTGGTGGTGACCCAGCAGCATATTTGCATAAGCAAGTAGCAGCCTTTCTTTATCCACTGATATACATTGTTACGTTCCAAAAGTAATGTGTATGAGTGCTTCCGACACATACTCTGTAGATCCAGGAACACTTAGAGCCATCCTTGACTGAGGCACTGGGGAGAAAGGGAGCTGTGTGGAAATCCTTCAACTTTTAGACAAAGTAATAGCACACGAAGTCGTTTTAATACTCATTGTATACTGAAAATCTGCTAAGAGCGTAGATCTCAGGTGTTCTCAACACACACACAGAAAAAGGTAACAGTGTGAGGAGATGGATTTGTTAATTAGCTTGACTGTAGTAATCATTTCACTATGTATATGCATATCAAAACATCATGTTGCACACCTTAAACGTGTAATTTTAAAAAATAAAATTAAAATACACACAAAAAAATGGTTAGGAAAAAGAACCAAATAAAAACATTATAGGGGCCAGCCTGGTGGCGTAGCAGTTAGGTTCCTGCACTCCACTTCAGTGGCCCAGGGTTCGCAGGTTCGGATCCCAGGCGCAGACCTACACGCTGCTCATCAAGGCATGCTGAGGCAGTATCCCACAGACAGAACAGAGGAAGATTGGCACAGATGTTAGCTCAGCAACAGTCTTCCTCAAGCAAAAAGAGGAAGATTGGCAACAGATGTTAGTTCAGGGCCAATCTTCCTCACACAAAAAAATATTAAGATTAGCAGAGGAGAAAAACAGGCTGCTGAATTTAAATAAATAATCCCTTAGGATAGGCCTTCTTGTCTCCGCCAAGTGTCAGATTGGACAGAGTGCATAATCTACAACCATCGATCAAAGAAATCAATATTTATTTTTTATGTACCAATTATTTTAATGCATGTTGCTCATATTTGTAAACCTGGATACCTGTCGCTATTTGCCAAATATACATGTGTGTGAGAGAAAAAGCTATGTATATAAAGAAAGATATAAAAATAAAAAGGACTAGCACTGTCATACTCCATTTAAGTCATTCCTTTTTCCAATCCAAAATAATGAAACAACTGTGTTAAAGCTGACAGATTGTCAAAAGGTCTTTCACTTTATAACATAAATTAATATTAGACTAAAAAAAGGAAGAAGAATGACATACTTTTAAAATTGGTATAATTAAGAAAAATGGGTGTACCTTTAACTTTTCAGCACGGCTTCCTCTGTTGATAGCACAATATATCTGAATTTCACCTATCTTTTTTTCTCACTCATTCTCATTTTCATCGAAAAACATGTACAGGTCTCCTGATTGAAAAACCCTTTCTTAATTCCATATTCTTTTACATTTTCTCTTTTCTTCCTTTCATAGCTAAGTTTCCTAAAAGGAGAGCTCCTAAGTGGTTTCTTTTTAAGCTATGGATATAGATTCGTATAAAAGAGCCTGCTTGTGTTTTGTACACTTGCTAAAAAGCTCTTGACCAAATTTGTGGCCCATGTCTAACAAATGTTTATACCTCACTATACACATTTGGGGTCTTTACTATGCTTCATCTTATTTTTCCATTAGCCACCGTTTTCTTTTTCTCTAACGTTATATGTATTTTTGGAAACTCCATTAAATCCTTTTTGGAAAAAAATGAGGATTAAATACATACATACATATGCAATTTTTTTTTAAGTTAGCAAAGGCAGAATCCGTGATACCTTAATCAGAGCAAGAGGTCTCAGGATGTGGACAGCACACAAGGGACATCAGGCTGTCCCTGAAGATCCAGTTTGACACCACAGAACAGGGGCCCAGGAGGAGTTGATGGAAAAGCTATGCTGATAGACATTTGTACTGACTCCTACTGCTTAGTCTCCTGGGCCAAAGAGAAAGCCATGGGTAACAAGAAGTGACGAAGGCAGACAGCAATGGCCAGATCCTAACACAGGGAGCCTGTAGCTCTGTGGACTTTGCTCAACACAGGCCTTACCAACTTCTGGAAAACCAAAATAAAAGAGGTGTGCTCCCCACACAAAAGAAATAGAATTGGTGAAAGAGTGTTGGAGATAATAAATAGGAAGCTGACGATTTCCTCAGTTCATTCCCACCCTTCTCTCCCTGTATTCTTCAGCGGAGAGCTGTTTCCATTAAGGGACGAGTAATTTCCAATAGGGAATAGGATAAAACCCCTGCATAAAGACCACAAAAGAACCTACAGACTCAATGCAATTCCAACCAAAATACCAACAGGTTTGTGTATGTGTGTGTGTGTTTGTAAGTTGATAAACTGATATTACGGAAATGCGAAAGGTTAATAAAAGCCAAGATGATCTTGAAAGAGAAAAAGGCTAGAGAATTTATGCCATAAGACATTAAGACTTATTACAGAGTTATAGTAAATAAGATAACACGGTATTGACAAAGGAGAAAGAAACTGATCAGTGGAACAGAATAGAGGGCAGAAACGGAGTCACGCCTGTACAGTTACCTGCTTTATGACAAAAGTAGCGCTGAAGTGTGGTGGAAAAGGGTGACTTTTTACATGAATGGTACTAGGTTCACATGGAAAAAAATGTGTCTTGATCTCTACCTCACACCACGTATAAATTATAAAAGGATTGTGGATCTAAACGAGAAAGGAGGAACAATACCACTTTTAGGGGAAAATATCTCTGTGACCTTGAGTAGCATAGATTTTTTTAAGAGGGGAAAAAAAAAGAGCTACTCCTAAAAATTTTGATCAAATGGACTATATTAAAATCAAGAACTTCTAGTCACCAAAGTCCACCATTAAGAGAGTAAAAGGCAATTCACAGAGAGAGAGAAGATACGCACAATACACATATCCAACAAAAGAGATGTAAACCAGAATATATAAAGAATTCCCACAAATCAAGTTGAAAGCAAAGTCAAGCAACCCCAAAAATATCAAAAAGCCAATAAACGTATGAAACTGTATCTCATAGGTATTGATCAATGCTATTTAATTTGATACAAATTAAATTCCATGCAATAATACTGCATCCCCTAATGACTAAAATGAGAAAGAGGGAAGGCACCAAATTTTAGAGAGGATGCAGAGAACTGGAACTGACTGTCGATAGGAACGTATGTTAGTACAACCATTCTGCAAAACTGTTTGTCCATACCCACTAAAGTGGAACATACGCACACCTGTGGCCAAGCAATTCTATTCCCAAATATACGGCAATCAGAAATGCATGCATGTGTTCATGAAAAGACACATACTACATAGTCATAGCCACACTATACGTAATAGCCCTGAATCAGAAATCATGTAAATGTCTTTCAATGGTTGACTGAATAAATAAAGGTAGTGTATTCATACACCCCCTCCCCCCAAACCTTAAGAAAAAACAAAGGAAGAAAGGAACACAAATAAAAGACAGGTAAAAAATGTATCAAAGGAAATATCGAGTGAAACGTGAAAAATTCACACCAATAATTCTCCATTGTCTCAAATACATAAGAATTCAAAGATGATATTGTCAGATAACAATAGTAAAATTAAAAATGAACTAGTGAAGCTCAGTAGTAGAATAAAAAAATGAAACTGAAAATAAAAGCATTATAGTTGATGAAATTCAAATTAAAAGCTGCCCAGATGGGGCCGGCCCGGTGGCACAGCGGTTAAGTGCACATGTTCTGTTTCAGCGGCCCAGGATTCACCAGTTCGGATCCCGGATGCGGATATAGCACCACTTGGCAAGCCATGCTGTGGTAGGCGTCCCACATATAAAGTAGACGAAGATGGGCACAAATGTTAGCTCAAGGCCAGTCTTCCTCAGCAAAAAGAGGAGGATTGGCAGCAGATGTTAGCTCAGGGTTAATCTTCCTCAAAAAAAAAAAAAAAAAGCTGCTGAGAATAAACAACTTAAATGTTGGGGGACATAGCCCATAAGATTGAGGAAATTAAACAAAACAAAATGGAAAAGAATAAATATATAAAAAAGGCTATAAAGAATACACTAGACATGAATAGCAAAGGAAACTCAATATCTACATAATTGGAGGCCTAACCCCCAGCCCCATTCCATCTGGGCCCCCACTTGCCCAGCTGGCTTCACTTGCCATCAGAAAGAGTCTATTTTTGTTCTTTCCCTACTATTAAAATGGCAATAAAAATAGAAATTCTGTGTAGCACACCAAGGTAGGCAGAAATGGCTCTAATTCATTCTGATGAGGGCTCTCTGGTGAGGCCAGAGAAAGCACAGGCAGCTCACGTCTTCAACGTGGTAGCTGCCACACCCCTGAGAGAAGGTGGCCAACACGTTCCTGGCTCACTGGTGACCACACACAAGATGTGGTCATTTCTTCATGGCTTCTTTGTACAAGATGGAGTTGGCATGAAAAACCGTAAGTAAAATGATCATAAACGTCATAAAGAAGTGTTCTGAATAATAAACGGGTTCTGTTATTTACGCTGAGCAATTTATTTTGTCATTTCTACAGTACGCTACAGTATTAAAATCTATACTTTTACAAATTTGACTAAGAAGCGTTTTCCGTCTAGCACAGGTTCAAGGGTCGATCTCTGTCTGGTTAGAATACAGGTGATTTAATCCTCAAAGCACTGACTCCAACTCTACTGGGCTATACGGACATTTTAGGTCAAAGCCTAATAATACGCAAACAAAATGTCTGAGTCATGCCCGCAAACTGTCAAAATTGCTGGAAAATCCTAAGGATTTCTCTTATTTAAAAAAATTAAAGTTTTTTTAATGTAAATATTTTCTTTATACAAAAAATAAATAAGTAGAAGAACTACACTGTCTTCCAAAAATGTATAGAGAACATCTGATGGCTAAAGATTTCATTTTTTTCCGCGTTCAATTGGCCTGGTCATAAAAAGCTCTGTGATTGCATTGCCTGGCGACGCTATTTACAGGTCTTAAAAGTCTGCAATTAGCAGGTCGAATAGCATGGTAGACAGGTCCTCACCAGGGTGGTATGGATTACCGGGATGCAATATTCCTTTTAGAAAGAATAATACGCCTTTATATAGCCATCAAAACCAGTTAGGACTGCAGGGTAAATAACACTAAAAAAAAAAAATTAAGATGGAAAACTGTAACTCTGTTATAAACTCTCAAATCCCAAAAGGAAAAACATACGACATACTAGGAGTGCTCCAATGTCAAACATTTCAATATTTGGCTGTAGTTTTAAAAGATATTTTCCTTTAGTAAGTAAATGTAAAATTAAATGATAAATTCTATTTGACACTACCTGCCTTTGGTATCACATAGCGGATTGTATAGAAAATTCTTACTCGAAAATACAAGATTGTCCCAACCAGTAAAACAAAGACTCATAAGAAATTGGGTAAGAACAATTTACTCTTATCTTCTTTCAATTCTACTCCTTCTAATTTTCATGGAACAGATATTATCATCACTTTTATGGTGTAAATTCTACTGCAGGGAGAGGTTCTGGCTGTACATCAGAGTTGTTAAAGTTCTTATTAAAAATGCAGATTCCTGGGCCGGACCCGCAGAGAGCCCAGTCAGTGAGTGTGAAATGAAGCCCAGGATCTGTTTTTCACAGCCTGCCCCGCCGCCCTGTGAAATCCACGTTCCTGCGCAGTTGGTCCAGGTCCCTGTGTCTGGGCACAGCCTCGATCACAGGCTATTAAAAACACTCAAGTATTTCTTTTTCTGTTTCCACTTTTCTGCCTGGTCACTCTGCCTTACAAGTTTTCCCGCTTGGCTTTTCATTGCCTTGAAGAATGTAGTGTTGTCTCTAAACTTGGGCATATTTCAGTGTATTCTCTCCTCTGAGCCTTTAATAAAAGATTCTTATAGAAACGGAGAAAAGCTGCGCTCTCCACAGGGCTTAGTGATCCTAACGAGCGTGTGTGATGCTAATCAAGCCTCTTCTTCTATGACAAAACAGGGTTCCCCTCCATCTAATAATGACTCATTTTACCCAGTTTTGGTTTGGAACTTTCTCAAGAGATTTTTTTTAAAACTATAACTAGATTATATCCACAACTTTTCCACAAGCCTAGATACCTCTTAAATAAAATTGATAGGGAGGAAGAATGACTACCGTCTATGGAAGGTAAGTAGCACATACTAAGTGAATTCAAGACCAAGCTCAAGCCACTTCCTGCATAAAAGCCACCCTGGGTCCAGCCCTTCTTCTCCCCTATGGTCTGCCCAGTCCTGTATGTGGCATCTCCCTCCAGAACTCTCTGAACTTAACTCAGTGCCTTTCTGATGGCAGTGGTCAGATTCTGTCTTATAGCCCAATTTCATGCCTGCCTCCACTACCAGACTTGACTTTCTCAAAGATAAAGACAACGCCTTCCAGTGTGGGCCCCATGAGTAAGAAAATCACTTGTTATGGAGCCTCCTTTCTTCTCTGCATTCATACATATTTTAGGGTGCATAGATCTCTCTCACATCCACCATAAGTTTTTTCTTCTTTCCCCACAGACCCACAGAGATTCTATGACTTTCCATGGCTCTTTTCTCTATCTCTGCTACTTCCAACTTGGTTTTTCAAAAACTGTTCCAGTATAGCAATTTCTGTTCATTGATTTCAATAATGGGTACACTGTCAACTGCCGTAACTCAAGGCCATCTTCTTTATAAGCATCTTCTGTGGGTTAGTGCGCTGATCCAGAGCTTGGGAGCCAGCCTAGAGAGAGGCTCACGTACCTCATCCTGCAGTAGAGTCTTACTGTACTCCAGGTGGTGCCTCTCCAAAATGGAAGATCCATGAAGCCTTGCCAACGGAGACGTGGATCTAAGAGGAAAAGGATTTGCTGTAATTTTAGCTGTTTAAAGCTTACACATAAGTCAATACAACACAGAATCTTCACTAGCTGAGGATTTTTTCATATATTCTCTCTCCTTCTCTCCTAATGACTCAGTGCTCAAAAGTAATGTACTGGAAAAGATTTTTTAGATTTAGAAGATGAGAATATGTCCTTTAAAAAACCTTAATTTGTTGAATGCATAAAATGACTGAATTGCTTAAACTAGAACGTTTGCTTCACTCCCTGCATCTAAAATCTGTACGTTCTCTGGAGCTTATGGTGGTTCTCTGGAGCCTCTGACTTACAGACCACGTAGCAAACCCTATGTTTCTTCACACAGAAAGCGTTGATTAAGAATTTCCAGGAACCAAAATGAAAATGATTATAAAATAAAATTTCTTTCCTCTTTCAAGACAGTGACAGAAATTTAAACTTAAATTTCCCATTTGTTAAGGGTTAGGTCACAGTTTTATGTAAGTGGGGACCTCAGTCTTTGGTACCTTGTCTTTCTTCAATTCTTTCTTTTTCAGGAAGGGGAAACAACATTGAAAATAAAAAGGTGAGGGGCTGGCCCCGTGGCCGAGTGGTTAAGTTCGTGCACTCCGCTGCAGGCGGCCCAGTGTTTCGTTGGTTCGAATCCTGGGTGTGGACATAGCACTGCTCATCAAACCACGCTGAGACAGCGTCCCACATGCCACAACTAGAAGGACGCACAACGAAGAATATACAACTATGTACCTGGGGGGCTTTGGGGAGAAAAAGGAAAAACTAAAATCTTTTTAAAAAAAAAAAAAAGCAAAGAAAAAGGTGAAAAAAGGAAAAGATGGAGAGAGGATGAGGTCAAAGGGCTACATAGATGATGTGAAGACTTTGTTATGGAAATATGGAATAAATAATTTTAAGGACGGAAGAAATCAGAAATATGGGTGGAAGCCTTAGTAGAGACATTTCATTTTATTTCAGAAAGAACAGAACTTTAAGGAGGGGATGAGTCATGAACAAGCCACTAAAAGGTCTGGTAAACAAATCCTCCAGTTAGGGAACAATTAGACTATGTCTGATCAATATTATAATTGCTCATAATTTTCACACATATTCAAATACCAACTCTGTGTCAGCACTGGAGATTTTTAAAAAATGAATGAAGTTCAAATCCAGTTTTGTCCTGATGCACAATTTTATAGATTTTGAACGAATATTGATGGAAATCATGACTATCCAATTTTCAGATAATAAAAACCTGGAAAAAATAACTAATCCATTGGCTGACAGAGTGCAATTTAAATGGCAATTTCATTTGAGTGGAATAAAGAATCAAATTAAGAAGATGAAATTTAACTAGGATTAAATATAAAGTGCATCAGATCATGTCTGCATTAGTGTCAAGCCCCGAGACGTGCACTTAGGAATGACATAAGATATTGGAGTGGGTACAGAGAAGAATAACAAATAAGAATTATACTTCTATATATGGAAACTTTATATAAGCACTGGTTAAAACAACTTGGTGTGTTCAACCAGGAAAAGGGGAGAGAGAAATGATAGTTCTCTTTAACATATGAAGGAATAGCCTGGGGATGAGAAATTATATGCATTTTGGCAGCTCCTGAGACATGAACTAGGACAAACAGATAGAAGTTATAGGGAGACCAATTTCTGTTCAATATTGTGAAGAACGTCAGAATCATCTAAAAATAGAATGGCCTGCCTTGTGAGCAAGTGGATTCTCCACTGTGGAAAATAATCGAATAGACTAGAGGACACATGAGGGAATACGGTGGAGCAGAGACCTTCGTGGGATGGGGGATGAGATAAATTTCTAAAATTCCTCAGATTTTTTTCCGATAACTGCATTCCTTCTGGGAGAAGATGGAGGAGAGTGAAGGAGACCGAAGGTAAGAGAACTGAAAAACTAAACGAGAAAAAGGAACAAAGAAACCTATAAAAGAACAAAGCCATCACTACACGTTCCTGCTGTCCAGTTTACAGAGAGAAATGGCCGAGGAAATTCAGCATGCCAGTCACCAACAAACAGAGGGACCCACACAGACCCCACCTGCCAGCCAAAGTAGAAGTCAGGGATGTGGCTGAATCCTTCCTGCAAACCTGGAGGCGAGATGCTGCAGCCAAGTCGGCTACTTCTTTCAATCTAAGGCAAGGTGGACTGTACCCTTTTGAGCTTGTTTCTTCATCAGTCAAAGCGGGGGATAAGAGTTCCTCCCATGTGGGAGTACTGTGAGGATTAAACGAGGTGATGGGTACCAAGCGCTTAGTCTGATCTCTAGCACACAATAGATGCTCAATAAATATTAGTTCCTTTGGAACTGAACTGACTAATGCACTACTGACTAGGAGGCAGGAAGAGAACTCAGTGACGGTCAGGAGACTTGCGTTCAGGAGTGCAGAATGGCCGGCATGGGCTGGAACCTCCCAAGATGAAGCCGGCCCTTGCCCAAAGCCAGAATGCAGATCCACTTTTCAAGACAAATCCCAATAGGTAGAGTTGCTGAAGGTGAGAATTCACTGCTCACAAGCGCTTTCCATTCATTGAATAAGTTTTTCTTGAGCAACTACTATACAGTTTCACATTTAGAATTTCATTTGATTCTCACAACAGTCTTTGAGAGGTCAATATCACAGCCAATTTACAGTTAAGAAACTAAATCTGAAGTGGACTAAGTGATTTGCCCAAGATCCCTCAACCAGGAAGTAGTTGGACCCCACAAAACCAGACTCCAGAGCACAGTCTCTCTGAAACATCTCACTCTCTCCAGAGAGGGGTAGTTCGTGTGTCAGAGATGAGGACGGAGTGTGGCTAAGGCAGATAGAGCATCTTAAAAACCACTATCAGGGAGCTCGGCTGGCCATGGGCATTGCTGATGAATTTTGAAGACTGCCAATGACATAATAATAACAGCAATAATAATAATGCCTAATATTTATGAACTGCCAAGAGCCTACCACGAGCAGAGTGCTTTCTACGCATGACCTCATTTAATCTTTACAACGACCTTACCTGTGAAGTACCTGTATTATAATTCTTATTTTCCAGATGATGAAATCGAGGCTTAGAAAGTTTGAATAACTTGTGAATCCGGTGACCCCAAATCTGTGTGAGCTGAGAGCTCACACCCTTATTATTACCCTTTCTGGAGGCAAGAGAGGAAGATGGCAATGATGTTAAGAGGCAGGGCCAGCTGAAGGAGAGTTCAGCAGAAACAAAAGGACCAGGGGCGTGAGAGGTGGTGCGCCCAGGGAGAAGTGTTCCCTAGCTTGAGCTGGGGGGCATCACCCAGGGATGTACACACAAGAGCGTCAGCCTAAGATCAATGAACATTAATGTAGGAATTCAATACTCGGATTAAACAAAGTTGAAAAAAGGAGTGAAGGCATTTACCAATAAGGCAGGGGCACATTTGGAGATGGAAACAGAAGGAAAGGGGAGGCAGTCAGGGAGAAAGGGTGGACACCACGAGAGCTGAAGCTCGCAAGGAATAGAACACGGCCCTGCGATTCCTAAACGTGATGAAGAGGAACTGATCAGGCTAAAGGATGGAGCCTTAGGCACCTTCAAACGTCACTAGCACATGTCGCCGTTGCCGCATGTGTTCACTTACTTCATCTGATACAAATTATTGGTGCCCCTGTGGTCAATGTCGTGGCAGAAAGCAGCAGCGAGCATGGCGAAGGCTTCAAGATCCGTGTAGTACTTCTTTAGTCTTCCTGTCTAAAGAAGCATATATATATTTACTTGGATTCAGACACCTCTGCAGCACGTGCAGTGAGGCCTGCCTGCAGTGGAGCAGGGGAGCTGCAGTGTTTTCAGAGCAAGTTGGCTTTACTTTTTGTGAGTATTGTAGCTCATTTTGGGCAATTATGAAACCCAGCAGGTAACTGAGTTTTCCTTTAAGGAGGTTAGTACACAAATGTCAGAGGGATCAAGCCAAGCACTGGATACCCACGTTCCCTGGCATCATGTACAGGGGAGTTTGGGGTTTATGGGATTGTGGCCATGAATTCCAAAATTACTGATCTAAAATGAGGGACTGGGGCCAGCCCAGTGGTGTGGTTAAGTTCGCATGCTCTGCTTGGGCGGCCTGGGCTTCGTGGGTTTAGATCCTGAGCGTGGACATATGTACCACCCATCAAGCCATGCTGTGGTGACATCCCACATATAAAATAGAGGAAGATTGGCAACAGATGTTAGCTCAGGGCCAGTCTTCCTCACCAAAAAAAAAAAAAAAAAAAAAAAGGAAAAATAAAATAAAATGATGGACCGGATCCACTTCTTGCCACGCTTAAGTGGGCCATGTGCAGGTTTACAGTTATTTATGACACTCTGTACCTACCATCAGCAAAGTAAACATGGTCTGCCCCACATTGAACCCGTGCCGCCAGTTGTGGTAAGTGACAGAACGGTATCCTTTCCTCACGGTGTACATCCATCTGGTCAGAACCTGTCCCCAGAAGAAGACAACACCCCTCAGACTTTGGAATAGGATTCTAAAGGTCAGAAGGTCCGTGACAATCTTATCTAAAAAGATAGGTTGTCTTGTTTACAGAGTTTAAGCTGCTATATTTACAAAGTTAGTAATAATTTAATCTCCAAACTGAAGTTAATCCTTTGAGCCCCGGAAAACCCGAGTGGAGCACAGCAAGAGAATGTCACAGCATTTTAAATTAAACACCGTCTGACCTCTACGGGTACTTTGAACTTCTCCACCACGTTTATTTCAAAAAACAGCCGCAGGCCACACTTAATCAGCCCGTGCTCAGTAATGGGGAAGTCGCTGAAGCGGAATTCATACAGGTCCACGGCCTTCGGGTCCGGCAAGTCCTCTTTCTGTTGAAACAGGCACGGACTGTTTCAGATTACATTCATCTTTCTTCCCTTCAGTCGCACATATCCAGAATCGGGCGTAAAACAAAATGATAATGAAAGGCCATCATGTGCCCCTCACGGAGCCTCCGCATGCCTGGCACTGGCTTACGCAGTTTACATACACTATCCTCACAACAAACGTGCACGGTCATCCCCAGTTTCCAGATGGCGAAACTGAGACCGGACTATACTACGAAACTTTCTAAGTGATGGAATTCAATTCCAAATTCGACTGCAGTGGCTATTTTCCTTCTTTGGTGCAAAATAAAATGTTCAGTTGCAGCAAACTTACCCATTTTCAATACTCAACTTCTCTTTTTGCCTATTTGAGAAATATTCCTTAGACAGTAAACAATGGCTTAATTTGATTCTATTGTATTTTCTTTACATGCTCAGTGGCACTTTCCCACTAGACTGTGAGCTGACAAGGGTGGGATCGTGTCTGTCTTGTTTGCTGGGGTATCCCAACTGTGGGGCCCAGCCCATGGCGGTCCTGGGCAAACGTTTGTTGAATGAATGAATGAAGACATTGCAATATATTGGTTTGCTTGGAGACATCTCATTTAATCCACCCCTTGTTAGGATTTAGGCCTATGTGAAAAAAACAGTGAACTCGGCACATGAATATTGACATGGCTTGGGGAATAAAAATCTGGATCTTGCCCTTAAGGAACTGAATTTATTGAAATGGTTATACATGCAATACAGACCAGAAAAAGGGCGAGCTGAGAATACTCACAGAGCACAGCGTCCAGGGCCTGTGACTGTGGGGGAAACTGACGGCCAGCTGGGGGAATTAAAGCAGGAGATTCTGGAGGAGCGTGCATTCAGCTGATTTGGCAGAAGGCAGGGAGGAGGTGCTCCCATGGGAGGAGAGAAAGTGCCAGGAGGCAGGAGGCAGCAAGGACTATGTGGTGCACCGGATAAACGTGCAGGAGCGATTCAGTTCAACGGGGAGTGACTGAGTCCATTGCATGTCCTCGCTGCTGTGCTGTGGTCACTTCTCTCAGTAAGTGCACGGTTCCCCAGGGGATGGCTCACACTCTATTTACACAAATTTCAACACCAAATGGTATACAGCTGTTTTAAGTAAAATTATGGTTTCTGGTCCTCTAACCCCCGAGTCTGGGCTGGCCCCTCGCACCCTCCACCTCCTCTCCACTCCCTGCGGCTCCCTTCTCACCAGTGCCACTCTGAGACTGTCACTTTAGGCAGAGATTTTTTTTTTCCTGCAAAGCAATGGCTTGGAGTCAGGAGACCCGTGCTCAGTTCTGGGTTTGGATTAGCTACCTTTCCCAGACTGAACAAGGTTTAGTGATCTCATCTGTGAAATGCGAATGATAATAGTAACATTTTTGTCTTTAGTGCTTTAGTTAAAAAGTAATTCCAGAGGGCAGGCCCAGTGGCGTAGTGGTTAAGTTCATGCACTCTGCTTTGGCAGCCCAGAGTTTGCAGGTTCGGGTCCTGGGCACAGACCTACAGACTGCTCACTAAGCCGTGCTGCGGAAGCATCCCACATACAAAATGGAGGAAGAATGGCACAGATATTAGCTCAGTGACAATCTTCCTCAAGCAAAAATAGAAAGATTGGCAACAGATGTTAGCTCAGGACAATCTTCCTCATGAAACAAAAGCAATTCCAATTTTATTTGCACATCTCAAAGATTAGAGGGGATTCAATTCAGGGCCCATAGTAACACTTCACAAAGCTCCTTTCTCCGTTTCTCATAGGACGCCCCTAACCCTTTGCTACTCCTTCTCATCACTTTCTTTCTCCGAACCCTCCAACATTTCTTGCCCATACACACTCTTCTTTTTCATTTATTCATTTTATTATTTAGTCATTCAACGAACATTTATTGGTTCCTATCTGTGGCCTAATAATTAGGGACACAGCAATGAATAAAGCAGACCTTTTCGCTGCCCCTGAAACATACATTTTCATGGGGAGACAGAGAATAGCACATGTTTTAAGAATCAAAGTAAGAGAAGAGAGTTATGAGGTGTGTGTGTGGGGGGGGGGGGGGTGCCACGTAGCCTCTTATCTGCCCTACAGTTCTCAGGGTGTTATGTAAAGATAAAGTGTGAAAATGCTTTTTAATGTATCACAGGGTCAGTCACACCAAACTGTAAATGTGTACTTTAGCAGGAAACAAAGAAAGAAATTCTCGGAACCATGACTCCCAGGCCCCATCTGCAGTTACAGGAGAACGAATAAAATAACACTTGAATACAGAAATCAGATATTTTGAAGTCCATGATACAGAGAGGTTGATAAAAATAAAGGCTTTTGGGGCTGGCCTGGTGGCGTAGTGGTTAAGTACACGTGCTCCGCTTTGGCAGCCCAGAGTTTATGGATCCTGGGTGCAAATCTACACACCACTCATCAAGCCATGCTGTGGTGGCATCCCACATACAAAATAGAGGAAGATGGCACAGATGTTAGCTCAGTGACAATCTTCCTCAAGCAAAAAGAGGAAGATTGGCAACAGGTGTTATGCAGCAATGATTTGGGATGAGCCTGGAGCAGATTTTACATTTAAAATAGGCTATCTTTTGGTAAAGCTACTGGTTCTTTGTCCATTTTATTGCTTCTCCAACACAAAAATCCTTCCTCCTCTAAATAGAGAACTGGAGAGTTTCCTAAGTGTCATGGATGTCAAAGTTTGGTTTTACAAGAAGATGCATGTTGTTGAGGACAGGTGAGGAAAATGAAGGGTCATCTTCTGGGCCCAGTGTGAGAGGAAAGGGCTCAGAGGTGAAGTCAAGGAGAGGAGGAGAAGGAGGAAGAGCTCAGGTGACAGGAAAATATGCAGGGTGGGAATGGGACCCTCAAAAAGGGATCAAAGGCCAATGGCTCTGTGGCCGCAGAGCCAAGAGCTAGGATGGGAGGACAGAGCCCATAAAAGACGGGAAGAGGAGATATTCAGTATGTCTTACCTTAGAAAGAAGACTTATATCACAGATCAGAAAGGGGCAGTGGAAAACAGGATGAGGTAGTTATGAGGGAAATAAATGTGATGCTATTTCAATGTCAATCAGATGGAAGTCAAGCCTCTGAAATTCAAGGTTTAGGGGCTTGGTAAATATCCCAGGCTTTCAGTTGGGATCCCAGAAGGGCTGTTCTAGAAATAAGGGCTCTACTCCAGTAGTAAGGGCAAAACTGAAATAGACCATCCCTAACAAAACCTAAAGCCAATGCTCTTCATCCCCCAGAAGAAAATCAAGCTCTCTTTGCAGAAAGATAGTATCACCCAGAGCCCCTCCAAGTTTTTATCCATAATGCCTGGTTCTCAATGAAAGAAATATGAAGCGTGCTTTAAAATGATCAAATGACTGCAACCCAAGAGTAAAAAGAGACAGTAGAAGCAGACCTGTAGGTGATTCAGGGATTGCGATTGAGAATTTAAAATAATTATGGCCAATAAATTCAAGAAAATAGAGGGGAAGATAGACAAAGTAGATAAAAGGATGAAGAGTTTTAATACAGAGTTGGAATCTTTAAAAAACAGAATTAAATGTACATTCTAGAACTGAAAAAGATAACCTCTGAAATTAAAATAATTTATTGGATGGTTTTAACAGTAAACTGTAGAAAATGGGTTTGAGTGAACTTTAACAGCAGACACAATAAAATATAGAATTAATGAAGTGGGAAAGAAGTTA
Organism: Equus caballus; assembly: GCF_041296265.1. Classification (NCBI taxonomy): domain Eukaryota; kingdom Metazoa; phylum Chordata; class Mammalia; order Perissodactyla; family Equidae; genus Equus; species Equus caballus. Next base: position 36,277,850 of record NC_091684.1, read on the forward strand.
ATTTCAACCAGAAGAAATAGGGGTAGCCTAACTACCATGGGAAAAAACTAAATTCCTCCAGGGTGCAGGAGAAAAGCTAGAGATGGGAGATGATAATTGTGCCTAGAAGGGTCTATGTTCTACTGTAATCCTGACGTGTCTTCTGGGCTGGCCATGGTGAAGTCCAGAGCTATTAAAATAAACTAGGCCATGATATCTCTAGAGTCTGTGCCTGAAATCCCTTATGCCACAGTCTAGTTTAGCTGTGATTCTAAATTATCTGTGTGGATCGGACTGCAGGGGAGAAAAAGGAAGAAAAACAGGGAGCTAGAAGATGACTCTTTAGAAGAAATCTCCCTTTTTTTAGGCTTGAAAGGTACCAGGGATGAGGAAACTCAACATTTACTTGAAAAATGGGAAAGTGTGTCCTAATATATCTTATTAAAAAGGCATTAAGGACAGAAGCAAAACACTTACCAAAATTGTGACAAGTTGTTTTTCTTCACAGTCTTCAATTACTTCTACATTTAGCTTCTCTTTATATTTCTAAAATGCAAAAGCAATTGCAGTGTGAAATTCCTATAAAGCAGAAGATTTGTATCTGATTCTTCTCCTCTTAAAATCAGCTAAAATATATTGAAAATATGCCATAATGAGTTATGTGACAAAGATGCATTCTGGATACAAAGACATAAAGCACCTTATTATGAACAGTTTTCTCCAATAAATAATGTAATATAATTGATTTCTCTATTCCCTAAAAATGTATCAATAGCTATCTTAAAAAAAAAAAGAGATGTGGGTTGTTTGTACGTAGGTAAGAAAGAAAGAGAAAAACGAGTGGCTTACATCTGTTTTTTATTAGTTTATAGCAATTTCTCTTTATTCTCCTCAGACCTTCTCATCTTCAACATCTCAAACTCTCAAATAAAATTCTCTTAATTCTCAAAACACCTAGCAAAGCCAAAAACAAAATGAAAAAACACCCCAGCAAAACTAGACCTATGCAAACACTCTAAAATGTATGGAAGTAAAAAGAATAGACATAGTGAATGTGTGATATTTTCCTTTCATTTGGTGATAATTAAAACACTGTTTGCTAATATCTACTTGCTCTCCCATCATCCATGATGCTGGCCTTGGTCAAGTTTGGTCAGTGAGAATTTTAGTGAATGTGATGTGAGTAAACACTTGAAATGTGCTTGCACAGTTGGGTTTGCTGTCTTGCAGTTCCGTCACCACCGTGAGGAGAACATCTATCAGGTAGCTGCTGGTCAAGAAGGGTGAGAGATGCATAGAGCAAATCAGACTCACAGCTTGGGGCCAAACCCAACCAAGATCAATTGAAGCCTGGTCAATCCACAAATTCATGAATCAGAAAAGATGCTTACTGTTACAACAATAACTGAGGTGTTTGGTTGTTATGCCGCATTATATGGCAATAGCTGACCAATACATTTCCCTTCCTGACAATATTTTTTTGCTTGTTAACACACTTGAATCTACCAGTCACTACTCCAGCTCCCATATACCCAGGAGCTGTTTTTTAACAAAGTGCTATTCCAACCAAGCAGCCTGGAAGTCTCATAACACTCTGTGTATAGTGGGCCACCCAGGTCATCTCCCTACCCCTCCTTCTTTGTCTCCCCTTCCTTAGACCAGGACTAAACCTATTCTCATTTGTCAGACCTCTGAATAATTAGACGAATTCCAGAATCCATGGTTAGATACCACCTAATGTCCACAGGACTGAATTCCCCACTTACCAAAATAGACTTGATTTCATCAGGAGTAGCTTTGGTCTGGCTCATGAGCATTTCCTGAGCTATGTCCTTTCTGTTCTCTAGCTTATTCATTTTATCATAGGTGTCAGTATTTAAAAGAGACCATCCAAGAAATTGTGTGAGCGTCTGAAATGGATAATACGTGATTCAATTCTCTAAAATTAAAGGAAAATTAATTTGGAAGCAACAACCTGCATGTTCTCTTATCAATTTCCCTTCCACCATCAACAACCCAGTTCTTTGTTTTAGCCTAAGAAAAATCATACTAATAGTTAGCACCAGACAATAAAATTGGCTAAGCCCTTGCTTTTCAAAGTGTACCATGCACCATGAAAACTTTATTAGAGGAGAAGAATTACAAAAAATCCAGTAGGATAAAGCATGACCTGAAAATCAGAGAGAGGCCTGGGGGTGATAAGAGGAAGATGAGAAAATAGAAGAGGGGGTGGGGAGAAAAGAGATAGAAACCTTCTTTCCCAATTTCCCAATATTGTAAAGAATTTTGACTAAGCCAAAAGTTCATACTTTGGTAGAAAATGTTGCAGTTTATAGAAGTCAGGAAATAGAAATACACAATAACAACATATTGACTACAGCTATGTGTGACTCATGTCTTAATTGCCCTTCCCAAATATCATTCCAGAAAAACAAAAAAATGCCTCCTCCATGATTTCATGAATTTCATTTACCTCCATTATTTTATAATTGCACTTACCTCAGTAATGTGTTCATCATACTCATCAAAAGGTTTTCCATCCTTTCTGTTGTAAAATGTAGCCACTCCCACAATGTCTTCCTTCTTGTTGACGATAGGCAGGGACAAGACGTTTTTAATGACCCAACCGGTTTCATCTACAGGTCCTTTCTACAAACAATAACGACATTTAGGTTATTTTTTTAACTTTTTATTTTAAAATAATTGTAGATTCACAGGATGCTGCAAAAGAAATGTACAGAGAGGTTCCAGGTACCCTTCACCCAGTTTCCCCAATGCTAACGTCTTGTAACTGTAGTACACTATCCAAACCAGGAACGAGACATTAGTACAGTCCACGGAGCTTATTCTGATTTCATCAGATTTATATCTATTTATTTGTGTATGTGTGTGTGTGTGTGTTTCTATGCAAATTCATCACATGTGTAGATATATGCAACTTCCACTAGAATCAAGACACAGAACTAATCCATCACCACAGGGCTCCCTTGCACCACCTCTTTACAGCCACCCTCCCTCCTTGGGTTATTTTTAATTTAAAAAGAGAATAATCTTTGGGTGTTAGACGCACAATTCCTACATTGTGTCAGAACATGGCTAGGACTATACAGCCATACAAGTGTCCTAGTACATTCAATTAAATGTACTAGAACCAAGTGTCTGTATTCTGACAACCCCCTCCTCTCTATGTCCCCCCAGCCCTAGGGATGGGAAGCACTTACCTTTGTGTTCCCTGTTCACTTTTTCTGTCCTCCAACACCAGTTTAGCTAATTCCTTACATTAAATTCTCTCTGATGCAATACCTCATTGTGGTTTCTGTTTCCTGACTGATCCATCAAGATAGTCTTTTGTTCTGGGATGAGGCCAACTAGTAAACATCTGTCAAGTCCCTATGATGTGTCAGGACTAGTTGCTTGTGGTACAAAAATGAATAAATCACAGGCCTTAACCTCAAGATAACCATCTCGTGGGGGATGCAGACACAGAAGTTTAGGAGTGTTTCCCAAAGTGTGACCCAAGGACCACACAAAACAGATTTTTTTAGCTTGTTTCATAATCTCTGGGGAAGCATTATAAATAAGTGCCCCAGGTAACTCTGATGGCCTCTGAAGGCTGAGAACCATGGGGTAGCACCCGCACGCTTTGTAGCAAGGCAAAGGTAGCCGAGGACTCAACACGGCGCGTTAGTCCTTCTTCTGTCTGCCCTTGGCTTCCTTAGCATCCGCGGAAGCCCGGGTTCACTCTTGCCTTCCCCATGAAGCTTCCTCTGACTCGTTTTCGCCCATACGGAACTCCGCTTTTTCAGAATTCCAACAGCAACCATAGCCCGGACCATACAATTTAGCATTCAGATATTTTTCAAATGCTTCAGAATCGTTTATTTTTGTCTCTGAGGCTGTTTTCTAACCTTACCAAACAGCTGTGCCATGAACGGTTGAATTCCACCTACGTGATAGGACCGCCTGGGGCACGTGACAGGGGCTCAATAAACGATTGTTTATTAGTTGAAGAGCTCATCTTTCTACTTGGAATGAAAAGCAGAGAAACCAAACCTCAATTTATGTTGCCTAATTTTCAAAGCTTTAGGACAAAAAAGCAGTGCACAGTGGTTCTCAGTCTTCATCTTGGAAAACGCTGTGAAATATTTATATACTCAGACCTTCACACGGCCTAGGGACAAAATTAATAGCAGAAAATATATTACCTGTGTGCAAAATAACTTCACAACCAAAGCACCCATGTATATTTTTTTAAAACTTCCAAAATAAGCTCTTCTGACCTCTGACCTCCAGAACTGTAAGATGCACACATTTGCATTGTTTTAAGCTACTGAGCGGTAATTTGTTACAGCAGCAATAAGAAATTAACACACCATGTCCCCAGGGAACATAGTTTGAGAACCACCGCCTTTGCAGGTTTGCTCTGACCAAAGGTTTGCTTTGGATCATTGGTTTTTCCATTAACTTCCCAGATGCAAAAGGGACTAGTGAGAATGAGCAGGAGGTGGGAGAAGGGGAAGGCAGAACAGGGCGAAGCCTCGGGGAGGGCAGCCGCCCTATCCTTGTCTGCTCTTTGGAATAATCCACAGGGGCAAAGCCGTGAGCGAAAATGGGGAGGGAGCCTGAGGAGGCTGAGAACACCATCAAGATGCAGGTCTGACCCAGGGCTAAGGAGAGAGGGAAGGAGGGAGGGTTGCGTGGAAGCATCTTAGACGACAGTGCTGTTTTATGAGTCTGCTGGGGACTCCTAGGGCCAACACTGTCAGTCAGAGGAGGCTGGGTTGCTTTAGCATCCCTGCGACACTCAGCCAGCAGCTGAAAGTGGCCCATGGGAAGCCTGACCTCAGTGCATCTGTGACAGTGGATTTCTGAGTCCAGCAGCCATTGGATGGTTATCCTTTCCACAGTGGGAGACCTGAGAAGTGCATTTTCATGGGCACCACACTGACGTTTCTTGGAGAGCTGGGAAATTCCTATGGGCTGAAGTTTGCCCCAGCCTCCTGTCTGCCAGGGCCATCAGAGCACCAGTGTGGTTTCTCCCGTGGAAGCCACAGCGTGGCACGAGAGAAAGCAGGAGTCCACAGACCTCAGAGCGTGGCCTTGATTCTCCCGGGCCATCTCCTTTCCCTCCCTGTTTAGACAATGACTACTAAAGTTTCGGACACTTTAGAAAGTCCTTGTCCCCTTTTTCCTGCTTGTGCATTCTTTCCTGGCCCCGAATTGCCATAATATGGGGTAAGGGCTGGGCACAGCATGGTCATGAGTAAGCTTTGGCTACAAGAAGCAAGGAGCTGGAGGACATGCACCATATGGTGTTTGCGTGTTTTCCGTGTCAGTGAGCAGAAGGACGAGCAGGCAGAGCAGAGGGAAATCTTCCATGTCGCTAAGCAAATGTGCACAAGTTTCCCCAGGCTGGTTTGCTGCTTCTGCTGAGGATGCACCCCTCGCCCTCCAGGAGGTTGGCCTCCCCATCCAGGCACAGCTTGGGCTCTCTGTGTGTATCTGTGTGACAGGCAGGAAGACAAGGTCCCCACTGGGAGGACAGTCTCTACTCCTGACCAGGACTAGGGCTCTAACTGGACATTCCTTAAACCTAGGACACAGAACAAGAGCCAGAAGGCAGAAAAGGAGCGGCTGCAGAGCCAAATGCCAGTTTATCCCCAAGGTCAGGTGGGGAGGGGGTAACAGAGGTCACAGGTGAGGAGGAGATGGGAGTGACAGATGGGGGGTGGCAGAGCTGACAGGTGGGGAAAGCATGTTGGATCTCTGGATGTTGGAGGAAGAAGGATAAAACCGAGAGCCTTGACGGCAGGTGAGGCCCCCGAGGACCCAGTAAGAAGTTTTCCTTTTCCGCGTAACGGTTGCCATGAGCTGCAGGAAAGGGCTTCGAGAAAACCACCCAGAGGGCTGAATTCAGGTGCCAGTCATCCATGCAGAGAGCATTTATTGAGCACCTGTGATGTGCCAGGCATGTTGCTGGTACTAGATGACCAGGAGTAGGGGAGAATGGAGAAGGGCAGGGCCCCCAAACACCAGTTGACAAACACCCTGTCTCCTCTCTCACTCTCCCTCTTTTCCTCCTGCCTCTTGTCCCTTCAGTGAAGAATCTGCTACTTGGCCCCTGGCCCAGCCAGGGTGAGGGGGACATAAGCCCTGCGTGTGCCTCCTGGCCACACCTGAGCACAGGTTGACTGTGGGGATTGGGGGCGGGGTGGGGTGGGGCGGGGTGGAGGAGACTGTGCTGCTCCCCTCCTCCCTGGACTGAGCCGTGAGGCCTGGCAGAGAGCAAGGTTACCTGGAAAGTGAAGTATTCGTCTGCAGGGGCATTCAGCATGTTACATATCTGTAAAGCAAGAAGAGACAAAAGTCCTGAAACATCGTGTGGTGGAGCCATTAAACCCACAAAGCAGAACAAGAAAGAATGCATCAGGTGGGAGGGTTTCTTGCAAAGTGCTCGGAATGCTCGAAAGCGAATTAGCCACATGGGACCTCAGCTAGGCCAAATGTGCTAAGAGGACATGGAATTCAGCTTCTCTTCTGCTAATTAAGTCACAGGACGACATTTAGCACCATCTATCTCTGCTCCTTCTTACTCTCCCTGCCTCTAAAGATTCTTCTTCCAAATTCAGCGCAACTAGCTGTTTAGGCCAAGGAGAGGAGAAATCTGAGCAGAAAGGCCGTTCTGTTGGAGCAGGTGTGGCAGCAATGCTGGGAAGGCTCTGTTTTCTTTTCCTTTTTTTTTTTTTTTCTGATGTGGGATCCATGTTGGAAGAAGGTGGCCACGGAGCAGGAGGAAAAAGCCAGACAAGCTTTTAGGTACACCAAAGTAAATATTCACTATGAGACATCACTTTAAGTACTGAATTCAGAGACTATTGCTCACATCCATAAGGACAAGAAAGTATTCCAGTTTGGGTCATTTTTAATTATCTGTATGTTGTGTCATATCCACAAATGGGTCTTAATAAAAGACTATATCTTTCTTCCCACCAAAATTATATTGGATACTTGAAATCACAGCATTTTAAAGCTGGAAGGAACTTCAGTAATTAAATTCACGCTTTTCTTTTGAAAGAGGAGGAAAGAGAAGCCCAAAGAAGTTAAGTGATTTTGTTCAAATTCGTGGGGTGAAACTAGAAGTGGGGTCTCCAGTGAGGGTGCTGGTGGGATGGGTGCTCCAGGTGAGGAGTTGGGGAAAGCCCTGATTTGCATTATTTGCCAATTTCCATGTTGTAACTACTTCTACCATGGGCGATTTCAAGCTGCCAATAGTTTAACAACTTGCTCTCAAAATTCCTGAAAAATCTAGATTTTGATTTTGGCGATAGGTAGGAGCAGGCTTCTACACCCTCTGCACTAACCCGGCCCCTCAGGCCCCAGGTAAGCGCTTTCCCAGGGTGGCTGAGCCATGTCAGCTATTGCTGTGCTACTCTTACAAAGCAAATGTGCAAATCTTTCAAAGTTTTTATTAGCATATCTAACCTAAGAATTGAACGACTTTTTGTGCCATCCATTAATTTTATGATCTAATTTGAATGAATAACATGAATTGATCGTCTGAGCATCATTCAGGTGTGTTTTAAAGAAGCAAAAAGCTGCCTAGTCCTCTTTTCTCACCCTTCCATCAGCAGCAACTGTTTCAGTCCACACTTTCAGGCCTCTGGGGAATACCTACAGATGGGCCAGGTCTTAGAGGCCAAGCTTTTAACTCGGTATCCAGAAATCCTTTCCATCCTCCCTCCCTCCCTCCCTCCCTCCTGTTCTCTCTCTTTCTGTGTTTCCTCATCATCTTGATTCCAGCTTACTTTGATCCTGTATTCAATGCCTCTAATTCTAGAAATATACCTAATTTTTGCTTTTAATGTCTAAATGATTTCAGCTATAAGAAATCACTAAACTGAAATCTGTCATTTCCCCATTCAAAGCTGGGATTTACTTAAAAAAATTTTTTTAATTGAGATATAATTGACATACAACATTGTATTTGTTTCACGTGTGCAACATAATGATTCGATATTCGTACATATTGTGAAATGATCACCACACCAAGTCTAGTTAATATCTGTCAGGATTTACTTCTTTCATGAGAACTCTGTGTGCCCAGGGCCCCAAAGTCCAGCGAGGTCCAGTTGAAGACCTTCTGGGTTTGTGAGAAAATGACCCAGGGAAAAGTTTTAAAAAGCTAAAAGGAAAAGTTTTCATACAGTTTAGAGGAGCATGAGATATATACAAATAATTACGGTTAAAATTACAGATCATTTTTATTACCCAGAAAATAGCATTTAAAAAATTTGTGAAGGCCCCATCTCTTAGATAATTAGGTCAACAAGTCAACAACCTCATTTTACAGATGAGAACGTTAAAACCCAGCAAGATCAAGGGATTTGCCCCAAGTCAAGGATTTGCCAGGGGATTTGCCCAAGACATGACTGAGTCGAGGCACCCGGGGCTCCTGAGTCATAGCCTCTTGCTTTCCTCACCAGAACCCACTGCTGTTAGAGCAGGTACCCCACGGAATGGCGTCACTCTGGCTGAGTCTGCTGAAATGTTTGATATCATCCTCTAGACTAGTCATTCTCAGCAAGGAGCGATTTTGCCCTCCTGGAGACATTTAGCATTAAACGTCTGGGACATTAGTCTGAGACATTTTGGGTTGTTACAAGTAGGATAGTGCTACTGGCATCTAGCGGGTAGAGGGCAAGGATGCTGCTAAACATCCTACAATGCACAGGACAGCCCTCCACTACAAAGAATTATCTGGCCCAAAACATCAATAGTGTCCATATTGAGAAATCCTTCCCTATACACAAATTATGTATGTTTTTAGTAGGTTCTGACTCTCAAAAGTACATATAATAGGATTTCACTTTTTTTCTTTTTTGTGAGGAAGATTGGCCCTGAGCTGAGATCTGTACCAATCTTCCTCTATTTTGTATGTGGGATGTCTCCATAGCATGGCGTGATGAGCTGTGTATAGGTCGGTGCCGGGGAGCCGAACCTGCAAACCCCAGGCCGCTGACGTGGAGAGAACTTAACCACTAGGCCACCGGGCTAGCGCCAGGATTTCACTTTTGAGAGTGAAAGGGAGGACTATTAATAATCCACAAGGACAATAGGTATAAAGAGAAGCTATCCCAGGCAAACTGGGATGTATGTTCATCTTAACTATGGAGTCCCAGGAACTGGCTCAAGGTCAATTCTCTAAAACTCACGTTGGAAATGCTAATTCGCCTAACAAGCAATTTGGTTAGAAATACCTTAAACTAGAGGGGAAGGATCTGAGGGGGGAAGGGGGTAAAGGGACACAAATGTATGGTGACGGATGGAAACTAGACTTGGTGGTGAACATGATGCAGACTATACAGAAACCGAAGTATAGTGATGTACACCTGAAATTTACACACTGTTATAAACCAAGGTGACCTCAACAAAATAAAAAAAAATAATAATAATAAAAGAACTACCTTAAACTATTTACAACAGTTTGCCACCATCTTGGGCTCCCAGCAGAAATATACTTATAGCATTTATTTGCATATTTGCTTGTTCTTTAGTGTTGTCCTCGTGGGGAGGTCGGCAGGAAAGCAAGTGCAGGGAATCTGCGAAAGAACCAGAACCTGGAAAAAATCCTCAATGGCTCCGGGCATGGATCCCTCAGCAGGTTGGTTTTATGGCAGATGGATGACTTGGCAAATTAACCATTCAATCGGTTGGGTTTTGAGGAATTACCTTTCTCTAACTGTTTCCCTAGGAGAGAAGAGGTCCTGAAAAATCAGGCCATAAATTCTTTTACACTGGCTGCGGCAGCTTTGGGAATATTAAACGTGATAAAAGCTCTAAATAGGGGCCTAGTAGTCGGCCTGCCAGGAAACCAAGGATGGGGGCCAATGGTCAAGCTGTTTGGCTATATAGTGAGGCTGAAAAATTGTGGCATCTATGGATTCAGTTAGGAAGGAATCAGATTGTTTTGGGCATTACCACCAAGTCACTATCAAGGCAAGACTGACGTTTTTTAAAAATTTCAATTATTTTGGAACAATTTTAAAAACATGATATTTGTTAGTATATATTGTTGCTTATTCCTAAAAGAAATAAAATTTCTTTTCTCTTCTTTTTCTTTTCTTCCCTTTGACATGTCTCTACACTAGGGAAAGGGATCATGTCACCTGGTTGAGGCCACCTGGTCCTGGAATCATTGAGCCCAGTGTTTAGGCCTCTTCCTTGAAACCCCAAAGTAAAGCACCCCTGTGTGTAAAGATTATTCTGCAGTCCAATTCAGAATTTTCCTCACTCTGTCACCATTCCACAGCCAGCAAGTTTCACTCTGAGCAGAGGCAAATCTGTGACAGTAGAAGGGAATATTAGACAACCTAGATTTTGTTTCACTTTCTCTATGATCCTTGGGTGACTCTATTAGTCACTAGAATTCACAGGCCCATTTATTAAACAAGAAGATTGATGAAAACTGCCAAAAACACAAGGAGGACACTAAAGAACAAGCAAACATGCAAATAAACGCTAAAAACATACTTCAGAAACTTGGATTTGAAGGGAGAAGAAGGAAAAACATGAACATAAAGAAGTGTTGAAAGCATCAAATATTCTTGCAGGGTGACATCTGGATGCCAAAAAATGACACAGATGGCAGAGAAGTCCAGCTGGGGAGAGAAACCAGCCATGAGAAGGAAGGAAAGTGTGGTTGAGGCTGAGTGGGTAAGCTATGGTGACCCTGGTCCCCTGACCTGAGAGCTATGGGACCTCCCAGAGATCTCTCGTTTGCTGTTTCCCCACCCCTGACATCTCTTAGCCAGACCTGACCGCCGTCCACCCCAACCCCTCCCACCTGAAAACCAGAGCAAAAATCTGCACTCCCTCTGTCAACTCACTACATTTTGCATTGCAGTCAGTGGCAAAGTTCTCTCTCTATTTTTCTCTTTCGTCAATAATTTTCCATACTCCAAAAGTCTGGACCAAGGTAACTGTACTTGAGATCAAACTAAACCCAGCATGAATCATAGTCATGAACTTCACGTCTGAAATTTGTGTGGCTGCAGAATAAGAAGTTGTGGGATGGATGAATCTTTCTCGTGTTGACAAAATATTTTTATATAGAGTTTGGGAGCCTCTGGTTAACCTACCTTCGACTGCCAAGATTCCTCTCTCCCATGTCCTGTGCCAAAGGAAGTGGCCACCTCACCCTCACCTGGTGCATTCTTGATTTCACAACTGTTTCCATCTTTTAGCTAATAAGAGTTTCATTCAATATTATTTAAGATTTGAATTTGTTCAGTAACTTACAAATCCATTTTCAGCAACATACGTTGGCAACCCGCTAACGAGAGTCCAGTGGTCTGCTGGAGGTGTCCTTGAGAATGATTAGAAGAAAGAAAATCTTTACTACACAAAGAAATGCACTGTGTACAAAAATAAAAAAGCAACTCGTGCAGCCACATTATGACAATACTCACGGAATCACTTTGATCTCTTCTTTTCCATGTAAAATGTAATCAATGATTTTATAAAAGATGATTTCCTAAGACAAAATGGAAAGATTATGAACATAATTTTATTTCCCAAAGAAAATACTTTTCATTGATGAAGTTATACTTTTAAATTCATTTAAATAGAACCTTATTTCCCCGTCACATTTCTCTGCATAACTACTACCAAACTAATGATGTCCTCATTACAACCCTGTAATAAAACTGGAAATATTATTGGCCATTTATCTACATGAACAAGCCAGTTGAACTAAATTTTAAAAGTTAATTCACCCAAACAGCTTTTAAGGGAATCTTGTTTTTTCTTTTAACTGATTTCCAGAAAGACTTGACTGATAACTTCAGTGGAACAAATCATGTAATTTCTCAAGCTCAGTCAATGTTTTCTCTTCCCAGCTGTACAATGAGCCCTTACCCACTTCCAGCACTGGCTTCTCAGAACAGCTGCCTCAGAAACAGGATTCGGCCAATACACTGTCAAAGCTGGAAGGGACTTGGGAACTAGTCTCTCTACTTCTTTGGGCAGATGAAGAACCTGAGGCCTGGACACAGTCCATCCCTTTACCTTCCCTTTCCTGTGTGCTGGGGACACAGCGGTGAAACACAGTGCCTGTCCTGCGAAGCTTCCTGTCAAGGGGGGCAATAAATCTAACCCCACCCTTCCCTGGAGATTTCAATCCAGCACATCAGAAGAAGGGCCCGGGCACAGTGTGTTGAAAAAGCTGTGCAGGTGGCTCTGATGCGTCCCTCCGCACTGAGAACTTTGGATCCACCAAGCCCTGCCTTTACAGAAAAGGAAACAGGTTAAATAATGAGTTCAGACAAGGGCCACCCAGCTGGCTTGGGGCAGAGCTGGGACTTGAACCTTAGTATCCTAGTCCAGGGCTCTTTCTACTACTCCAAGTTCCCTCAGAAAGTTTCAGGACTAGAACCCAGGCCTTCTCCGGCTAGTGCTTTTTCCTCTATGCACGGCTTCCTCTGGTTTTGGCATGGATGTCATCAAGGAAAGACGTCTGCACTTACTCTGCCATCTGGTGTCTTTGGACCTTTATAAGGCTCAACTTCTCCAAGCTTGATTGGCCATTCATCATAGAACTCCTAGAGGCAATTAAATTAAACGTTATTAAACAAACTGTTCCATAACCTACCATATTTTATATGAATTTCCTGTGTTTGCATATTTTATGTTAATTTATATAATTAGGGAATTTTAGAGCTGGAAAAGACCTATAATTCCCAGCAGTACTGCTCATGAACTCATGACAGTGGACAAGTCACTTAACCTTTTTCATCTGTAAAATGTAGCTCATGATAGAACTTATACTAAAGGGTCTTTGTGAGGATTAAATGAATAATACAGACCACCTATCCTGACACATAGCGAAAAGTACTTAACAGATAGCAGCTCTTTTACACATAACTAAACTAAATACAGATAGTTTAAGAGGCTTGGTAAGGTCATGCAGAGTGGTCAACAGTGTTGTCTGTCTCCCCAACATCCGTTCTCTTCCTCTTCCTTGCTAACAGAACCTGGTTTTACTTGGGTATCAGGTGGTAATTTGTTCAGGGAAGATGGGTCTTGCACAGCCCATGAGCGGTCAACAGGAGGTGCCTGGGATTAATTTGAGGGCAGGTATGTGGCCCAGTTGTGGAGAATGAAAGAAGGGGAGAAGTCTGCCAAGGGGCTTCTGTGGAAAAGTGTTCCTCGGATGAAAGGTGATGAAAGCGACCTTCGTAAGAAATTTTGTCATGTTTGTGTGTCATGCCTTGAGCTGCAGCAGCCATCTTGCCACTGTAAGAGGAGACCTCACCAGCATGCTGAAGGTAGTAGGCACCTTGCCAGGAAAAAATGGGGAGCACCTGGGACTTTGATGACTGTACTGAGCTCCGGATTAACCAGCCTTGGAACTTCCCTACCTTGGGATTCTTGTTAAATGCAGTAATAACTGTCTTGTCGTTAATGATGCTTTTAGCTGGGTCTGATGTTACATGCAGCCAAAAACATCCTAACCAATACACTCAGCTAGAAAGTCCCAGAGCCACGATCAGAACTCAGCTCTCCTGCTTGGTCTTATATTTATCCACTTAGAACAATTACTCTGAAAAAATAACTTCCAATCACATGGGTAATAAATGATATGGTATTCATTAGTTATGTTGAACTAGGAGCGCTCCAACAGAATTAATTAATTAAGGTGAGAAATGAACATTATATTGTATGTGAATAATATTAAGTATTTCATTATTTCTACTTTACAATAACTTTAACTTTTCAGAATATAAAGTCTCAAATTGATACTCTCATTTATTATGTCCTACTATGTGCTAGATACTATACCTATACATAAACAGTCTGTAAATAATCCTTAACCCTCACAACTGATAAGAGAGACATCCTCATTTTACATATGAGTAAACCAAGAGTCACGGAGGTTAAAAGACTGAAAAGAAGAACAAAGTCAGAGAAATGACACCACCTGACTTCAAGACTTACTATAAAGCTACAGTAATCAAGACAATGCAGCATTGGTGAAAGAACAGACAAATAAATCAGTGGAACAGAATAGAGAGTGCAGAAATAGACCCACACAAATATAGTCAACCGATCTTTGGCAAAGGAGCAAAGGCAATAGAGAAAGGATAGTCTTTTCAACAACTGTGCTGGAACACTGAAAATCTAAATGCAAAAGAGATGAATCTAGACACAAACCCTACACCTTTCACAAAAAAATAACTCAAAATGGACCATAAACCTAACCGCAAAATGCAAAACTATAAAACTTCTGGATGATGACACAAGAGAAAATCTAGGTGAACTTGGGTTTGGTGGGATTTTTTAGGTACATCACCAAAAACACAATCCATGAAAGAAAAAATTGAAAAACTAGACTTCATTAAAATTAAAAACTTTTGCTTTGCAAAAGATACTCTTAAGAGATTGAGAAGATAAGCCACAGATTGGGAGAGAATATTTTCAAAACACATATCCAATAAAGAACTTGTATACAAAATACACAAAGAACTCTTAAAACTGAACAATAAGAAAATAAACACTCTAATTAAAAAGCAGGGTGGGGAGCCTGTCCAGTGGCGTAGTGGTTGGGTTCTCATGTTCCATTTTAGCAGCCTGGGGTTGGCCAGTTTGGATCCTGGGCACGGACCTGCATATCACTTATCAAGCCATGCTGTGGCAGGTGTTCCACATATAAAATAGAGGAAGATGGGCACAGATGTTAGCTCAGGGCCGATCTCCCTCAGTAAGAAAAAGAGGAGAAAAAGAGGAGGACTCATGGCAGATGTTAGCTCAGGGCTAAACTTCCTTTAAAAAAAAGTGGGCAGGGGGCCGACCCTGTGGCTGAATGAAGTTTGCACACTCTGCTTTGGCGGCCCGGGGTTTGCCAGTTCAGATCCCAGGTGTGGACCTACACACCGCTCATCAGGCCATGCTGTGGCAGGCGTCCCACACAGAAGAACTAGAACGACTTACAACTTGGATATGCAACTATGTAGTGGGGCTTTGGGGAGGGGGAAAAAAACATTGGCAACAGATATTAGCTCAGGGCCAATCTGAGAAAGAAAGCAAACAGTTTGAAAATTTTTTTAAATTTAAGAAAGTGGGCAAAAGATCTGAACAGACATTTCACCAAAGAGGATAGAAAGATGGCAAGTAAGCATAAGAAAAGATGCTCCACATCATATGTCATCAGGGAAATGCAAATTAAAACAATGAGATATTACTACAAACCCATTAGAATGACTAAAATTCAAAATACTAACATCACCAACTGCTGATGAGGATGTGGAGGAACAGGAACTCTCATTCATTGCTGGTGTCAATGCAAAATGGTACACCTCCTTCAGAAGATAGTCTGGCAGTTTCTTACAAAGCTAAACATAATCTTACCATACAATCCAACAATTGCATCCCTTGGTATTTACCCAAATGAGTTGAAAACTTATGTCCACACAATGTTTATAGCAGCTTTATTCATAATTGCCCCAAACTGGAAGCAACCAAGACATCCTTCAGTAGGTGAATGGATAAATAAACTGTAATATATCCAGAGAATTAAATTTTATTCAGCAATAAAAAGAAATGAACTATGGAGCCATAGTAAATGCATATTACTAAGTGAAAGAAGTCAATCTGAAAAAGCTATATACTGCATGAATCCAACTATATGACATTCTGGAAAAGGCAGAGCTATAGAGGCAGTAAGATAATCAGTGGTTTCGAGGAGTTTGGAGAGGGGAGAGAGAGATGAAGAGGTGGAGCAGAGCGGATTTTTAGAGTAGGGAACCTATTCTGTACGATAGTGTAATGGCGGCTGGGTGACACAACGCATTTGTCAAAACAGAGAACTGTACAACCCGAAGAGTGAAGCTTAATGTGAACTATGGACTTTAGTGAATAAAAGTAAGGTATCAATGCTGATTCGTCAGTGGTAACAAATGTACCACACCAATGCAAAATGTTAACAATAGGGGAACCTAGGGGGAGGGAGAAGAGGACGTATATGGCAACTCTGAACTTTCTGCTCATCTGTTCTGTAAACCATAAAACTTCTCAAAAAAAATAAAATCTATTAACTAATTTAAAAACGAGAAGAAAAGACTTGGTCAAGACACATACGGCTAGGAAGCAGAAGAGCCAAGATTCAAGTCTAGATCTTTTTTGCTCCAAAATGTACACTTTCCCCTCTGTACCATACCTTCTTGTCACTGGTTCTTGTGATCTAGCATGATTATTTACATAGTATATCCACTTTTTAATGGATCACATTTCATGTGATGTCTATTTTATAGGTGACTTTAGGTGAGACAAATGTATGGAACAGTGAGAACCTTCTCCTTGGTCATGTCCAGCAGTCCAATGGAGTATCGTTCACAGTTCAGGTACGTTCTAACAGTGTAGAGAGCTTTGTGAAACTGCCGCTCAACATCTGTGAGCTCTTCAAACACCTTATTGGCTGACCACATAAGGATCTGAAAGTAGGTATTGAAAAGAAAACAGTTAGAACAAAATACACTGTGAAGAAATGGAGCATTAGCCAGAAGAAACAGGAGGTGCATCACAGAGCGAATACATATCACTAAACAATGCAATTCCATTTTTGAGCACGAACACATCTGACAAACCACTCAGATGCTCTAAGTGGGACAATGAGTAGACCTTTGCAAGGCTGTGGGTTTACGAAGGGAGAAAAGTCATGATTGGTCCCCACGTCCACATGTTCCGCTCCAAAGGTGAAGTGATCTAAAATTGGATGCAGACACAGTCCCTGGGCATGGGGTCCAGTACTGGCAGCACATTGGCTCCTGCCAGCCCTGGGAGAAAGTCGCATGCCTCTTTCCATGCATCCTGGACTAGTTAGAAGTAACCTTACCTGGAAAGTTAGAACAGGAGGGCACCTTGGAATCCCTCCATGCTGACCTCCCTCCCCCCATTGTACTGATGAGGAAACTGAGGTGCAGAGAGTGGTCCAGACTCAGGTATCCTGGCTACCAATGTTCTCCTTTATCCCTTTGGCTCAAGGAGGCAAAAGACTTCAGAGGAGTGATTTGCTTCTCAAATTAATAGCTTTACTATGTACTAGCAACTGCTAAGAGCTTTATGTGAACGAATTCATCTTTTAATAGTCACAACAACCAAGTGGGGTGGTACTATACATATCCTCATCATCTCATAGATGAAGTAACCATGGCTACCCAGGATATAAACTGAAGAAAGGAAAGCTAGTTATACATACAGATGGAGGGTCAGAGAGGTAGTGCTGGTGGGGGGTCAGACGACAAGAGGACACCTGGGATTGAAGTCAGAGGATCTGCTCCATGTGGTTTAAACCCCTCCAAGGGCTGGGAGGGGCCTGGGCTTGTCATCTCTGGGTGCCTTTGTCAGAACAAATCAGCATGGAGTGATTAACATCCCCTTCCCTTTACCTGGCTTCTTCGGGATTCAATACTGTACAAGTAGTTGGTATGATGAAACTTTAGGATGATAGAAACAAAGTTGATGTATTTGGAAAAGACCTACAGACAGCAGAGAAAAACAAATTAGGTGTGATATCTTTCTTTCTGTTATACAACAAATAAATTTCCTGAGCCTCTGACAGGATTCCAAGAGTTAGCATTACCTCTTCATCCTGCTTGGAAAATTCAGATGCATTTACTTTGTTGACTGCCATAATCACAGCAAGAACCTCCTTGCCCATCACGATCGGGGTTGCCAGCAGGTTCCTGGTGACATACCCAGTTTGTTTGTCCATGAAGTCAGAAAAATGGCTGTTCTGAAAGATACATTCACACATTGGCCAAAGCATCACAGAATCACGGACTGCAGATCTAGGAATGGCAACAGATCATTCTCTCTAATTGAAGTAGTACCAACAGATAAGCAGGGCCTCAGCACAGAGGTCCCAAACATTCCCACCCACTCCCATCCTAAGATTGCATAGAATGAAACTGCCCATTTCAGAATGAGCATTTCCCATCTAGCTATGGCCTACCTAGGGTAGGCTGAGATTGTGCCGGGAGAAAAGAGGTGATGTCATGGCCGAGTGGAAAGTGTGCTAAGAGGGGAGGGAAAGATGCAGGATTACAATGGACAGAAAGCATGTGCTGGGAAGGCGAGCACGGCTGAGATTAAAGGCATATTTCATAGAGCTCTTCTTTTTAATTACCAAAGTAAAATGTGCACTTGAAACCAGTCAATTCCCCAAATTCCTACTCTCACCTACTTGTGGAAATCAGTGTTAACTGCTCAGTATGTCTCCTTCTAAGCCTTTCTCCGTGCTTGGACAAAGGCTTTTTCTTTTCTTTCTTAATAAAATTTTCCTTTCTACTTTTATACAATACTTTCATCGCTTAACAATATCTGAAGGACTTCCCTCCAGACCGATGCATATGGATGTGAACGCGTCTTCCAGATTCTTGCACACCACTCCACAGTGTGGGAGCTCCATGATCCTCTCAACCACCCTCCATCGATTCAGCCTATTTATAGTTTTCCCCTCTGCAAACAACGCTGCACTAATCATTCTTGCTTTTATTTTCATGTGATAGATTCCCCAAGGTGGAAATCCTTTTTGCTGGATCAACAGGCATATATAGTTTTTACTTACACAGATTACTTTTACAAAAGGTTGAAATTTTTGCTCCCAGTGGTCATGTGTGAGAGGACCACCCTCTTGCCAGCACCAGATACTTTGCAGTTTTTCAATGTTTTACCAAGCTAACGTCTTTCATTTATACTTTTTATTTCTTTTTGGGGGGAAAAGAAGTGGATCATCCCAGACATAAGCTTCATGTGGTAGATGCAAGAGATGATTCTAACACACTGACCATGGAAAGGGCAGAGTGATGAGTCTGGAGAGACGCACAAATAGAAGGCTTGAGAAGAAGGTCAAGGATGGCAATTATCTTTTTAGCTGTAATGTAGAGGAATACCCACTCTAGATGAGGGTAGACTCAGCCTTCTGTGGGTCCTTACCATCTCCCCTTTGAACCTGAGTCTTCTTCAAATAGAACTGTATTTTCAGCCTGACTCTGAGACTTATTGGCCAAAATTAACATGATGTTTCTTTCACAAGTCATGTTATTTTCATTTCCCTCTGTTGGTGGTGCTTTTAAAAGCAGCACAAACCTTGGAGGCTGGACTCCGTTGCTTCCCAAAGTAAAAATGTGAGAGTCCACTGGTGTGTGATTTCCAGGCCAGAATTTCCACCAGGGAGCAAGACCTGCCTGGTCAACAGAGCTCGCAGCTCAGCCCAGAGCAGCAGTCCCGGGCTGTGCCTCAGAATCATCTGCAGATAAATGCAGATTCACAGACCTCACAGCAGACCCACCGAATCCTAATCTCCTAGAGTGGAATCTGTCTTCCCCAGGGAACTGTACGTTTAGGGAGTGAATCACTCCAGTGGAGGATCCCTGGAAATGGGACCATTCACAAAGAAAATGTGAGACACCATGGGAGTCAAATGCAGCCCCTCACCCCGGATCTCTTCTGTACCTTTCCCAAAGTGGAGCCACACAAACAACTCTGTATTTATTTAGGAGACAGCATGGTGAAGAAGGTTCTGGAATCAGGCTTCCTCAGCTGAAACCAGGCTTCAATTTACTATCTGTGTGATCCTGGGCATGCTACTTAGCCTCTGAGTCCCCTTTTTTTAATCTGAAAGTGGGATAATGATATTATCTACTGTCTAGAGTCCCTGTCGTGAAGCTAGAATAACATAGCAAGACTAGAGCACTTAGAAAAGTGTCTGACACAGAGTACGCGCTCAAGAAATTTTGGGAAGAGAAACGGGGATTTTTTGGGCCTCCCTGGATGAGAAGTAGTTCTCTTTTGCAAGTTCTATTTTGTATCTAGTTCTAGCTTTTCTAAACATTTCTAATCACTGAAGAAGTTAGATGCTCTTAGCTGATGAGGCCTCCTATGCCCAGGAGCACACTTCCTCCAGAGGGTCAGCTCCCTGCCCCCAGCCATCAAAAGCCACCTTTCTTTCCTAACTCCTCTCTCGGTTACTTCTCTCTGCTTCCTGTAGCATCTTCACCATCAGGCCAGGACGTCTCTAGACATTGTTAGGTTCTTTCTCTTAATCCACTGCTTGCCCAGGCCAGCTCGTATTTCATTTTCCTCTTAATCTAGTACCCATTACAGATGGTGATCACCTTCATTTACACAGCAATTCTGGGCACTAAAAGAATAATCAAAATGCCAGGAACACACACCATGGGATGGAGCCAGGCAACATTTCTTTGCAAACACACTTCACTCTGCAGCTTCAACATTTGATCCTATTTTATTCTAGATTCTAAACACAAGGAAATGTTCTTAAGTTCGATTGGAAGTTTGGAGAAAATGGCTTATAAGTTTCAAAATGTAATGCTTGCTTATTATCGTATCAGAAAACCCTGGATAAAATCACCCATCAGGTGAGATGAGGCTTTCTAGTTTTTTATTTTCACTTGAGCAAACAATCCTTTGTGACGTTTATTTGAACAAATCCTGTATTTCTCGGATTAAACTCCCTCAATGATCCTTCTTCAAAGAAGCCACTGAAGGCAAGTGGAGAACACTGTTTAGAGCAGCAGGAGGCCTGGACCCCTCATCCAGTCTCAGCATCGTTAAATTCTGATTAAATACCCTTAACCCTTGAGATCAGGAGTCAGAAAGAGAGGCGGGAAAGCAGAGAGCGGAGAGAGAAAAGGGAGCTATAAGCACTCTGTTAATTATTGAAAACTCAGGACTTCTCCCATGGCTTTCTTTTAAACCACAGTCAGAATGAGAACCACCCACAGTATTAATCAACAGCTTTCCCAATAGAAAAAGAAATGATTAACTTGAAAAGGATTTCTCTCAGTTTCCTGTTATTAAAAGTTTTTCTGCCTTTAACCTGTTTTAAAAACAGGCAATAATCATTGACCATTTTTTGGCCGCCCACACCCAGTCCCCAAAACCCCTCGTGGCATAAATATAATGCTATCATAGCTGTCATTTATTAAGCACCTACTAGGCGTCAGGCACTTTATGTACATTTAATTTGTACATTTGGTGACGTCCATTTCTCGGGTGCAGAAACTCAATCCATCACACAGTTACCTAGTCTTACACCTGGATCTGTGCCCAGGTCTGTCTGAGCCCGACGCTCTCATCCTACACCGTGTGGCTTCCATGTTACCACCTTCATAGACCTCCTATGTCAGGAGTGTCTGGCTCTGTCTCTTTGCCTAGGTGTGAGAAGTCCTTTCCTCACCTGCACCCACACTGCCAACCAGAGAGAAGTCGTGTGTAGTCAGAGGTGTGGTAGAAAGAGGGAGGCCACAGAAGACCAGAGTTATGGTCTCAGAACCACCACATCCTGCCTAATTGACTTGAGAAGATTCCTACATATACAGGATGGAAATAAAAATATGGTCCTTGCATTCTGCACAGGGTCTTTGTCAGAATCAAATCAGATCAGGAGTGAGAAAATACCTTATAAATTGTCAAGTGCAATGAAAAGTTACAGAATTAATAGAAATTTCCTTTAAAACATCGGTTTCCATCTCCTTTCTCTTTGCAGATTTTATGACAGAAACTAAGTGTGGCAAAACTGCAGGGATGTGGGGTAGCGTGGAAAGAGCACTGGACACAGAGAGAGGAGGCCTCGATTCTATTCCAGCCCTCCTCATTCACTGACCACACCATGGACTCAGGGAGAGATACAGCTCCCATGACCTCAGCTTCCCGTCTGCCCCAGGAAAGAGTTGGACTAAAGACTCTGGGAGCCCTTTCCATCTCTAACGTTCTGCAATTGACTGGAAATTCACTTCCTCTTCCTGCATCTGCTCCCCCAATAGACCAGCGGTTTTCAGCATTGGCTACATAACAGAATCTCTTAGACAGCTTTTCAAAAATACGAATGCCTGTGCCCCAACCTCTGCGAGTCTGGTGTAATTACTCTATTGAGAATCTTAGACACTAGTATTTT
Organism: Equus caballus; assembly: GCF_041296265.1. Taxonomy (NCBI): domain Eukaryota; kingdom Metazoa; phylum Chordata; class Mammalia; order Perissodactyla; family Equidae; genus Equus; species Equus caballus. The sequence continues at coordinate 36,299,802 of NC_091684.1, forward strand.
TTAGAAAGATCCCAATTTGATTTATGGTGCATCCAGAGCTGAAAAGCACCACTCTAGGGGGAAAAAAATGCCTAGAAGCAGTAGAAATGGAGAACAAATTAGGACTTTGTCTCTCCTTTGAGCTTAGGAGGGTGCCTGTCTTCAACACGTAGGTCTCCGTGCCACATGCAACAGCCAGGAGTCCTGAGGAATGAGGAGAAGGGAGAGACGAGACCCTCCCCGCCTCCCCCCCGCTCCCCTCCCCTTACTGCCCTGTCCATGCAGTGACTCTCACCATGGACAGCAACAGACCAAGGTCATCTGATCTTTTAGGCAGCTCTATTCTATTATTTTCACCTCAACTTTGAGAACTGGGCTCATTAATAAAATATTATGGTAAAAATCTTTTTGCCCAACTCTTCTCTAAAACGCTTTTTCAGAAAAAAATCTTGAATGTCACTTTCTTAAGTTTGATGTCCTAGTAATTTTCATGATGGCCTCCCTTGGAGACTGGCAAGAAGTGTATTCCCATGAGAAAACCTCAGGGTGTGTGGGCATAGCCTCCTAACTGGTGTCCAGAGAATTTTGCCTGAAGGGTGCGAATCAGTTTAGTCGCCTAAAGCAGCTGTGGTCAGCCTCAAAAGCCAACTTCAACTAGCTTAAACTCACTGGAGGGAGGGATCGTAAAGGCCTGAGCACCCTATGGTGCCCACGACAACCCTTGCCCCTGAGGGCTGGCCGGTGGTTGTTTGCCGAGTGTTGCTAATGTTTGACAGCTCCTGCGCCTTATGGATCTGTGCAGCCCTCCTCCTGTAATCAGCTTCAGGAGCCACGTAGGGTATTATCCTCCCCACTCCAGCTGCCCCCTTCACAAGCAAGCAATAAACCCCGGCACAGAAAGCATTTCAACTCCGTTCCATCGTAATCGACGTCTCCCCTTTTGTTAACAGTAAATCATAATAACGGGGTCCCTGTGTAGGAAAAGGGCTGGCAGGAGAAACTCCAGGCTGTGCCTATGGTTATTGCTGTGCAGAGGGATTATGGGCGACTTGCATTTCCTTCTTTTTGTTTATTTCTATTTTCTAATTTGTCTAAAATGAACATGTATTGCAGTGGTAAGAAGAAAGAGTTAATTTTTCTGTTTTCAAAAGAGCATGACAATGCCTTGTATTTCTACAGTATGCTGTTGTTTTAGGAAGGGTCCAAATGTCCTATTTACATGCTTGGAATTTATTCGTGATAGATCTGAGTTATGGGGGGTTGGCATGGTCAACTGCACTTAATCATTACCTAAACTCACATTTCTAGTGATCTCAATGTGAACACCTGAACTTTCAAATGGAATCATTTTTTCATTTTGCACATTTGGTCTCTAGCTGAAAGAATCTATTTATGAGCCAATCCATCCCAAAGAAATGAGTGTCTTCAAAGGGTTGGGAGTGAGAGGCGTGGGGAGCAGTTCAAGAGTCTTGGCATCTGGCCTGTTGGCTGATCTCCGCAGCTGGCAGCCTGCTTTGCGGTGTTGTTCAGAAGGATAGTGCCCAGAGCATGGAGCTCTAAGAGAGCAGGTGTGGAAGGTACCAGGCCCAGGGAGGTTGCCCAATAAAACACCAAACGCTACCTGGGACATACTTACCCTACAAAGTTATTCATTGTTGATCTGAAATTCAAATTGAACAGGTCATGTTGTATTTTTATTTGCTAAATCTGGCGGCTCCCTGCCTGGATGCTCCTCTTCCCTCCTGCCCCCACTCCCCAGGTTAGGGCCAATCAAAGCCACAAGCATGGCCCCCTGAACCCAGTTCTCTTTCCCATTGTTCTTCCCCCACCGGCCATCACCTCATCTCCACCCCACTGTCTTCAGGTCACCTACCTTTTTCACATCTGGGACATTAAGGGCTTTCTTCGTGTGAGCCGCCCAACCCACTATCCCGATGTCCAATGGAAACACAGCTTCTCTGTCAGGGACCACCAGGTTGTCCTCAAACTTGGAGGTCGCGGTGACATCGAGTAGCTTGGAGGCCACCTCGGGGGTGCCGTTGCGGGCCCGGCATATGAACATGCTGCAGCGGTCGGCCCCCAGCAGCTGCGCCAGCCGTTGCAGGGCCCTGTGCGCCGTCAGCTCGGCGCTGCCCGTCTCCTCCTGCACCAGCAGCAGCAGCTCCGCGCAGAGGGCCGCCTCCTCCGCCGCTGTCAGCCCCGGGAAGGCCCCGCTGTGCTCAGAGGTTTCTCCTGGCGCCGCCACCCGCAGCTTCTTGTCGAAGTACTCCTTGGCAAACTGAGGGTTGTCCTCGAGATACTTCTCCACGGCCTCTTGGCTGATGTCACCCATGGCGTGGCTTGCCTTGATGCTGTTGTTCAGAAAGAAAGACCCTCAGAGTACTACCCGGGGCATAGTGCCAAGAAGGAAATACATCCTGGTCAAAGTTACTGAAGAACCCCTAAGTAGTACCTCGTGGGATCCCCAAAGGCCCAGCGGAATGGTTGCTTAGCAGAGCTTTCAAACTGCCTGTAACTTGGGATGTGACAGAAGGTCCTGGCTTAGAATGAGATTCTGGAAGCACAGGATTAACGAGTTCTTCAGGTCACGAAATCCCTAAGCATTATTAGCTCGTAAGTCCCTAGAGAATCCTTAGAGCATCTTAGCTCAGTCAGCCAAGTGGCAAGTCGAAGTAACTATTTCAGAAAAATAATTGAACGTTGGCTGCTCTCCACCGCAAGAAGTATCGTGGACATATCCATTAATTATATTACATCAGCATAGATTGACAATTTGACTTGTTCTTTCATGATAGCTTTCTGTAATGAAACTATTTAGACCTCGGAAGTGTGTTTGTTTATATGGCAACTTTAATCAACCTTTGGGGAAAACGGAAGCTTTTTAGCATCAATGCAACATAAAATGGAATATTAATCTTTCATTTTCTTAAAAGTCTTATGATCTTCCAGCTTACTTGGACTACTCTTTCTCTAAAGCCCTCACCTCTCAATTCCCCTCATTTAAAAGCTTGACCTTAGAAGTGTTTTAAAGGAACAAACCTTGGGCTTATTCTGGAGAGGCGAACATAGCACAACATTTGCCTGTGGGCCAAGCCTAATCAAGCCCCAATTTCAACAATAATCCTTGTCAAAAAACATGATCGTAAAAGGCAACCCATGCAGCTGCTAACTGGGTTTTCCTGCTGGGAATATTAGTTTGGATTTTGTTTTCAATAGTAATAGCCAGACCTCATGCAGTTTTGTTCCAAGGTACAGTCTGTTAAATCTACTGGATAAAACCTGTTTTGTCTGTTGCTAGGATCTTTAACGTCTCAGGGGCTTCTGGAGTGGAAAGAACACTTACCACTACTTAGTTTTGTTTAATGTTCAGTTTATGAAGCTTTTACATCGATTAAGCACATTTTCCCAAATATTTAAACACTATTATGCAACTAATAAGTCAAACTACCCACTTCATGAACCAATTTCCTTGAATATTTAAATGCTAATTTCAAACTTAGTCAAGGTCTTTTAAGCATTTCAATAAAGCTACAAACATTATATAACAGATCCTCTTGAATGAAAACACACGTTACAGTGACTCTAAAAGTTATTGTTATACCCATGTTTAAGTCCACTTCAAAAATAGCAACCCGATGGGTGTCGTTTACTTCTCTAGACTTAACGTTTACCTCACTGGAGTGATAAGAGTCCTATCAGACAAAAAAGAAGAAGAGATCCGTTGAGGTTGCTGGTTCCCGGTCATGAAATGAGAGATTCTTGGTCAGAACCTGGTCTTCCCAGGGGGACAGAACTCAAACTGGCATTTGCGGAGCTGTCACGTCTTGTGGTTGAGGCCGCTCACTACCTCAGAGGGCCTTGTTAAGCACATGCCTTTTCTTGCGCCTCCCTCTGTCACACCCGCGTCTGGTCTCCAGAAGGTCCTCTTCAGATTACTATTTACTTCATAACATCCTATTTGCATCTCATTACAATTAGAATAATGCAGAGGTTTATCTCCTGAGACAAAGGAGTTGAGTCACCTGATGGTCCCTCCTATGGGACTGTCATCTTCTTCTAACACCGTTGTGGACACTCTTTCTATCTAGTTATTTTGTGCAGCTACGGTGCAGTTCCTACTTCTCTCAAGAGTGTGTGGTGTGCTCACAGTTCCCCGATTCCATCCTTCCCTCTTTAAACAGAGAGAAAAACACATCTCTGTATTTCATATGCAGATTTATACTTAAGAGGAAAAACCAAAAAACCCATATATGTTAATATTCCTCTACTCATAGAAATGCAAATTAATTTAAAGATGAAACATACGCTATTATAGTCAGCATTCTTTTGTTTTTATAACTACTTCTGGATTCACTCATTTGCTCATTTTTTGAACACATCTATTGATTGTCCATTATAAGCAGACACCATACCAGCTCCTGTGGCAGAGACTTCATATTCCCCCTTATCTGATTCTCCTCTCCTCCTAGTTATGTAGGAAGATTATACTCTCTGCCCTCCTGCCTTGGTAGGGCCACATGACTAATTTTGGCCTATGGGTTGTGAGCATAAATGTCCCTTCCAGGTAGGAACAATTACTTGCCAGTGTGAGACCCTCCAGCTCTCCCTTCTCCCTACAGCCACATCAGTTCCAGATGGAGGGGCCTCCTCAATCCCAGAGTGAGGATGTCATGGAACAGGGCCCCCTGCACACCTGACATGGACATGCATCATGAGTGAGAAATAAACCTCTTTTGTTTTTAGCCTTTGAGATATGAGGGTTGTTTGTTCTGCAGCATAACCAAGTCAATCCTGACTGTTACACTTCTACTGCGGGGGAGGCAGAGGACAATTATTCAAAGCCTTGGTCCCAGCTTTGCAAGCACTTGTGGTGTAGTAAGGGAGATAAGACTAGAATATAAAAAGCTATGAAACATAGAACAGAATATGATTAATCCCAGAAGTGTGGTACATTCATAGGACTATGAGAGTACGCATGGTATAGAAATGGGATATGGATACAGGATAATATCTACAGCGGGTGGAGATAGGGTAAATCGAGTGTGTTCCGGGTGGTGGTATCAGCAGAAGCAATAGCATGGAGTGTAGAGTAACAGGGGAAACAGTGAAAGATGAATCTGCAAAGTTGGGGTGGGCCCTGATTACAGGGGCCTCAAAGGCTAGACTGAGCATTTTGAACCCTGGAAAGTTTTGGGGGTAGGAAATGACATTATTAGGGTTCTTCTCTACAAACTTAATCTGGTTGTACTTAGGAGATGAATTGGAGAAAAGAAATATTGGACATTGGGATACAGATTAAGAAGCTATCTTGCATTTGGTTCATTATCAAATACCTAAAAATGTGTATAGGCTTTGACCCTGCGATTCTGCTATTATGAATTTATCTTACAGAAATAATTAAGAATATATGTGATTAATGTAGTTACAGGGATGTTCATCAAAAGAGTGATTATAAAAGAAAAAGATTAGAAGTAGCCTAGATATTCAATACTCGGAGGCTGAGTAAATTAATGGCCTTATATCCATAGAATAGGAAGCTGTACATTTATTAATAATCCTATTATATTAATACTCCTATTAATATGAACAAATATTTATGATATGCAGTAAATTACAAGATAGTATTGTAGTACAATTCCACATGCACACACACATATCTGGAGGTGCATATTCCAAAATGTTAACAGTGATTATTTCAAAGGGGTGGGACTCAACACATTAATTTTTTCTTCTTTTTTGCTTACGTGATTTTTCTAAAGTATCTACAATGAATATACACATAATTTATGTAATAAAGAAATTCATTCATTCATAAACAAAGTTTTTAAGGCTATTTTGATAAGCTATGAGTGAGGTTGCTTGGGAATGAAAAAGAAAGGGGAAAATGTAAGACATAATTCCAGGCAACAATTGACAGGACTAGGCAATTGATCAGTTAGGAAAAGCAAGCAGAAAAGAGGGGTCCTTAGTGACTGCTTTGTGTATTGGACGACATTTTATAAAGACAAAGTTTCTTTTTTTAAGGGAAATATTGGAAGCCTGTCTTTTAGCACATACACACAAAATCCTTCTCCTTTTCTCCTATCCTGAGTGAGTGCCATCATCCCCACGGCTCTTCTTCCTTGGGGTCCTTGCAGAGTCTTTGGCCTGTGCTGACAAGGCCTTTGTGTCTCTTATTGGCTGTTCAGTCCTAATCATTAAAAAACCCCCAAATTTAAGAAAATGTAGTATTTTTTAAAAATTACCAAACAGACCACTTAGAATGATTTTTTCACACTATAAAATAATTGTTGACTTTGTTAAACTTCACTGCTTAATTTTTATGTCAGCATTTCCAGTTCATTTAAAGCAGAGATTTTTTTTTTAATAGAGCATCAACTGGTAAACAGAATGAGGAAAAAGGTCAATATCTTAGATTTTACAGACATTGACAATCATTTATTTAGATAAAACATCTCTGAAACAACAACTAAATCGATGCGAAAACTCCATTCTATTTACACAGAATGTTTTTAGAAATATAAGCCCCAAGGTAATGATAATAAAAAATTCATCCAAAAAATAGTTGACATTATAATATATAATCTGTACCAGCAACTCTTCTAAGACCCTTACACATAGTATCTCATTTAATTCTTACAACAACCTTATGAGGTAGGTATTATTATTATCTGTATTTTACAGGTGAGAAATGGAAGCACAGAGAAATTAGGTAACTTGTTCAAGTTCACGTAGCTAGTAAATAATAGTGACCTACCCCAAAACTACCGGTTTAAGTAGGATGAAATTAAACAGTGCACCTATAAGTTGTACAAGACATCTTACTAACTGCTACAGAGAAATATACAAAGACCTTTCCTTTAAGGAATTCAAAATCTAGACATACAAAATGTTAAACAACAATACAAGAGTTAAATGAAAATTCCAGGAAATTCTTTTTAAAAGCCTACGAATATACCAAAGAATGATTTAACTACCTTAAACTTTCTACTTAACAAGTTTACATTTTTCAGTAATATACTATATTAACGAACACATGTAATATTTAATTCCATCATTGCTAAAATTTTCCACTACAGTTAACTATTTCTACAGGAAGTAATGCTTATGTAACAGTCAAAAAATATGCCTATGAGGTTGAAGTACCAATGTGAAACTAACAATAATATCCTGGATTAACTCAGTGAATTTTGGATCATTATATTGAATCCACTCTTCAGCTCCACCTGAGCCAAATTAGCTGTTCCTACCACTATTCATCACCAAAAGGCATCCTTTCAAGGCAGGGATTTCAAGCACATCCTGGCAGCCAACTTCAAAGGGCCCTTTCACCTTGCTCATTTGCTCTAACAAGAGTCTCTGCCTACACCTAGTTGGTTAGTATGACCAGGTATCTTAGAGATAATTCAGTTGGTAGGATCCATGTTATTTTCAACTAAATTGATGAAACTGACTGATGGGTTTATATCCACTGAAAAAAACTTACTGAAAAAATTAGTTTGACTCTTTCTACCTGAAAATGTTGGCTGAATAACTAATCTTTTCATTTTCCCACCAATCATTTTGGCATCTTTTAAATGGAGTCAGAAGATAAATGCTACCCAATTTCCTTGTTTTTCATTTGTCTTGGCCTCTCTGTCAGGATGTGGATGTAAATGTCAGTTTGTAAAATGGAGCTGGTTGGAAATGCTTGATCTTTTTGAGGGTAGGGACATAAATTTCTTCCATTAGCTGTTCTTTCAATTATGGTAAAACGTTCTTCAATGTTTCCCGGGAGTTAGTGACTTGTTTGCTGCTGTATTAGTTAAGGTAATACTAACTTCTGTTATAGGTAAGCCCCCAATCTCAGCAGCTTAATCCAATGGCAGTTTATTTCTCATTCAAATCAAGTGAATCACTGGTGGGGTCCCAGGCTGATGAAGCCTCCACCAGCAGGCAGATGAGGGAAGACAGGAAGCAAGGACAACTGGACGGGCAGCTTTTATAAGCTCTGTCTGGGAGTGACACGCAGCACTTTTGTCCACATCCCATCTACCAAAACTTAGGCACATGGCCTTATAGAGCTGCAGGAGGCGGGTAGGTGTCCTCTGGCAGGGCAGCTTCTTCCCAATAAGCTACACTATGGAAGACGGATGCAAATTTTTTGGTGGAAGAACAGCTAGCCACCTCTGTCAGAAGTGCTCAATCCTGAGAAATTATATTTTAGAAAGAGTAATCTCTGACCAGGTCTTTTTAAATAAATATTTTATGAAGCTTACCTAAAGTGACTGATTTCAGTAAAACAAATTAAATGAATATTTATTGATTGAGCACCTACTATGTGCAAGTCTCTTGATAAATCCCATGGAAAAGTTGGAGGGATGGATACCAAGATGAATGAAATATGGTCTGTCTCTCCATGAAGTATGGGAAGGAAATGAACTTCTGTGTATATTATCTACGATCCATAGATATAATTTAAAACATAATTTTATTTCTGGAAGAAAAAGAAAAATGTTTGCAAAGAGAATATTTGTTTTATTTTCAGATTATACATTTTCACTGTAAGAAAATTTGGAAAATACAAAAGATTGCAAAATTTTTGAAAAGCCTTTAAATGTCCCTAACCCCATCACACAGAAGTAGTCACTATGAACGTTTTTCCTGCTGATATCACATATATATAATTGTTGATAATGTATGCATATTTGAAAAATTATTTTATGAGGCTAAATTTTTAAGCATCGAAGTTAAAAACATCAGTTGACCTGTATTCACGTATTTGTCATCATGAAGAAATTCAGGAGGGAATGCCAAAATAAATTGTTTTTCTTTGCTGGTATCTGGGACACCAAGGTTCATGATTTATCATTAAAAGAGAGAGAGAGAAGAGAAGGAACAGTTACACCAACTTCTAAGCATCTAACAAATAAATGAAAACATGTTGCTGCAAAAACAGTCCCCATAAAAATGCACGGAAATGACCTACATTTATTCAACATACGGTGTGTGCAAGGACCACCAAAATATGTTCCAGGAGAAATGGCTCGGGGTATTAGGAGAGCTCTTCTGGCAGTATTAACTGTGCAAAGGCAGTTGGGCTCAGCCAGGAGCTCTCCATCAATGGAGGTGTTGGAGCAGAAGCTGGAGGACCTCTACTCTGGAATGTCGAAGACGGGATCCAAGCTAGAGAGATGCTCAAAAGTCCTTTCTCACCTAGGGTGCATAGATACTACCAGATGTACGGCCACACACATGGTCCCTGGAGAAGTGGCTCTGGAGCTGACATTATTTGAGCTGTTTGGGATTATGTATCCTGTGATAAAACTGGCCTAAGCAGAAGATCTCCTAGTTAGCTGGTTGGTCAGAAACAGAGTTTTCCAAGCTCTTGGGCAGTAAGGACTTAAATGCGTCATCAGTGGCACTCCAGAGACACCTCTGAGACTCAGAAGTAGCCCCAATCCCTGAAAGAGCTGGTCTGCGGACCAATCAACTCCTTTCTCTGTTTGCCAGCCACCCTTCACTTCCTCTGCCCTCTCTTATTTCAAGTCTGGCTGTAGCAAAATGGTCCAAATTCATGTTGGTTCTTTCCAGTTTGGGCCATGGAGACACAACTGACATTGTATACAAGGAATCTTACAAAAAGAAGGTACTTCTTTGCCGTAAGACTAATTCTCATTCAGTCAAAAGCTGCATCTTCTGACTACTTGGTCAGATTAGAGGAACTCTATAACTCTGAATGGAGAGAGAAAACTATGGTCAGTAAATCGTGCCATCACTCGGGCAAAATAACATAACCAGTCACAGCATTTTAACTTAACTGACCATTGACGTTATAGAATTTTGCTCCCCTCCCCCTTCTTGTCCACTCTCGCCAATTCACCCTAGCTGTTTTGAAAACAAAACAAAATTCCACTATGGCTTTGAAATAAAATTGCATCATAAACAATTGGTAGGTGTGCTTCCAAGCGGTTTGAGCGAGGTGCCACAGAGTTAAGTAGGCGACCACCAAGGTTGCTAAAATATTTCCTGTCCTGACCAGGCTTGCGTTTCTGGAGAATATTTAACAGAGAGGGTTTTAATGCTTCTAAAGATGTTGAAACTAAAGAACAAATATTGACCCAGAAGGCACCACAACTCTCCTGAAAGAGAGTAAAATACATCCTTTATAAAATGAAAAACTACTTGGCCGAAATATTCCCAAACCCCTGCACAATTGGCCCTCAGAGGGCGAAGGGTCCAATCTGGCACGGCCGGGGCGCGGGCACTAGCGCACAAGGCAGCATCGGAGGTCTTCCCGCCAGGCCGACTGGAGCCTCCAGCCAGAGCAACTGGGCCCCGTGGCCACCCCAGGCCGCAGCTGGCGGCCGCTGGCACAGCGGCTGGCTGACTAGGCCAGGACTTGTTCCCGCGGTTCGTCGCCGCTGGAGAGTTTGGGCTCCGCCGAGGCCACCCCGCGCGGCAGCTCCACCAGCCCCAGACGGCACTGGAGGTGAGGCTGTCGCCCAAAGGGACCCTCCCTGCACCCGGGCGGCGGTGAGTCAGGGCGCGTTATGCAAGGGCTGGCCCGCCGGCCCCCGGCGCCTCCCCCTCGGTCCTTCACCCCGCGCGGTTGCGAAAGCGCGACCCCCTCCCGCCGGAGCTATAAAGCGCCCGGCGGCCCCGCGGCGCGCTCGCCTCTCTCCACGCGCGCCCGGACGCCGCGGCCAGGCTGCGCGAGCTCCCGACGGTGAGCGGCGGCGCGGGGGGGGCGCGCGGGCGGGCACTGGGGGCCGGGGGGTCCCGCTGCCGGCGCTCATCGCCGCGTCTCCCGCAGGGCGAATCCTGGGCAAGATGGAGTGGGTGTGGGCGCTCGTGGTGCTGGCGGCGCTGGGTAGCGCCCGCGCAGAGCGCGACTGCCGGGTGAGCAGCTTCCGAGTCAAGGAGAACTTCGACAAGGCTCGCGTAGGTATCGGCCCAGGTGGCCCCCGTGGCCCGGGTCCCCGGTCCCCCGCGTCCCCACTTCCCGGCGGCGGCCGTGCGCTTCCAGACACCAAGCCCCGCTCTCATCTTTTTCGCAGTTCTCCGGGACCTGGTACGCCATGGCCAAGAAGGACCCCGAGGGCCTCTTCCTGCAGGACAATATCGTCGCTGAGTTCTCCGTGGACGAGTATGGCCAGATGAGCGCCACGGCCAAGGGCCGAGTTCGTCTTTTGAAGTCAGTGGCCTCTGGGCGGCTTTGTGCTGCGGTGTCCCCTGGGCTAGGTGCCAAACCCTGACTGGGGAGGGAACGGAGCACCTGGGTTGGGATGGAGGGAGGAAACCCTTTGTCCGGCCTGGCTCAGGATCCCGTTGGCTTTTGCAGTAACTGGGACGTGTGCGCAGACATGGTGGGCACCTTCACAGACACGGAGGACCCTGCCAAGTTCAAGATGAAGTACTGGGGCGTAGCGTCCTTTCTCCAGAAAGGAAGTGAGTAGTCAGCTCAGTAGGACTGTCTTGGGGACGGGGACCTACCTGGCCAAATCGCTGCGTTTCTTCTCCAATGGCACCCTCGGGAAGAATGGTCTGTAAATGGCAGGAAACCTCAGCAGGGCCTGAGATTAGGGGGATGAGATTGGGAGTAGCTGTGCCCCTCCCCGCCACGCCCCAACCCCCCACACCCCCCGCAGCTCAATAAACCTGGCCCAAGCTCAAAAGGACCTTTGGGCTTGTCAGGTGACCTCTTTCTGCCATTTTCCCGTCAGCCACTCCATGCTTAGACCTCCCATCTCCCCAAGACCGCCCACATGACCACTCAACCTGGTTTGCATTTCTTCCGTATCTTCAATCCGTGCAACAGCGTCACTACTTGGGGCCCCAGCAGAGGCTGGGAGACCCTCATCCGAGGATGTAGCGGGTATTGTGCATAGAGCTGGCTCCCTCTCGGGTGCCCTGCCTGCCAAGGCTGAGATTCTGAGCCAGGCACAGTGTTCTGGGTGGCAGTGACCTCTTCCCCTTCTCCCAAGCACTGAAGCTCAGATGGGGGACAGGGTGTTGAGGACTCTCGGAAGAGTATCCTAAAAATTGGCTTGATGATGAGAACACATATCTACATGCTCTTTCTGCTTTTTTTCCCATTTCTCCTAAGTTTCAAATCTGGAGTCTACTTGGTACCTAGAGAATAATGCAGGCCAGGGGGTAAATATCATGGGATCTTAGAGATGGCGAGCTAGCCTTACAAAGGGGGTTCAAAATACAGACGAATAAACTGAGGCCAAGAGAAGTGCTTTGCCCAAGGTCATGTGATGAGTCTGTGAGAGCCAGTGTTAGAAGCCAGGGGTTCCAACTCCCAGGCCAGGATTCAGTGGCCCTGAACAGCAGGGACTCCTAATACAGGGCAACTTTTACAAAGCATTGTTTGAGCTCTCCTGTGAGAGAGACCCCAGGGAGCTCTTCAGGGGACTCTCTTAGCTCAGTGATCCAGGGCGGAAGTGTCCTTTATGCAGCCCGTCGACACTTGGCACATACTCCTGGACTTCTCTAAAGTTGTGTTAGATGAAATTGCATTTTTTATCAAATTGCGTCTTCAGTATTGATTTACACTGTACAGATGGACTCGCTGTTCAACAAGGGGCAAAAACTTTTCTCCTTAGAAGTAATAAAAATTATTTCAAATAATGTAGCAACTCTTCCTAACGTGGATCATTTAGCATAAAAGATATGCTTTTCTGATAATGGATTACAAAAATCAATACCAGGAGGTACAAAATTACTAATTTTTAGAAAATGTAAACACGCAGTACTCCATAGCATTTTGAGACGCACTCCTTTAGGGCTAGGATTCTGTCGGTACTGCATTGGGGAGGGTGGGAGAGGACCCAGTGAGGAAGCAGGCTTTGCCTCTTGCCTCTGCCTGCCCCTGCCAAACTAGCTTAGTTCTGCTTTTACTGCTTGTACGTTGAGATTCTATCTAGGATTTCATTTGGAAAAAAAACCCTATTGAAATCTTGAAAGTGATTGCTATTGATACTAAAAGAGATAACTACTCTATGGAAGGCCTAGGATAAATTCCTTCTTAGATGCCTTTCAGAAAAGAAGCAGTGCTGTGTAGTGGTTAAGCATGCAGGGTTAAAGTTAGACTGCCTGAGTTCAAATCCTAACTCAACCCACTACCTGTGGGACCTTGGGTGTGTTCCTTAGCCTCTCTGTGCCTCAGTTTCCTCATCTGCAAAAGAAGGTGATCATAGCACCTACCTCACGGAGTTGTGTGATGAGGATGCAATGAGTTAATATGCCGAAAGCACTTAGAACAGTTTCTGAGACCGGAGTTCTCTGTAAGTGTGTGATATTATTGCTGCTTATTATCTCCTCTATCATGAAATAATACCTTTATATTCTGGGTCCGGGATGGGAGGGCCCGCAAAGACCATTAGGTTCAAGTCTCTCGTTTTACAAGTGAAGAAACTGAGGCCCACACTAGACAAGTGACTAGCCTAGGGGCATGCAGCTAATTAGTGGCACTTAGTGACACCCCTTTCCCAGGGGATGTCAAAGGGCAGGAACGGTCTCTCTGTTTTCCAGGTACCCCACAAACTGTATGATTTAATGCTTCTACCTTCCTGTCTTTTACCTGATTTTGAGGGTTTTTTACAAAGCCTCTTTCATTCCTCTGTGCCGATTTCTTCCTTCCTTGACGTTGGTCTAGCATTATACACTGGCTTGGTCAGGAGGATGCGAAGGCCTCCAAGAGTAGCCTGCGTTCTTGATCTCTCCCCTTCATCATATACTGCATTTCACCACACAGATATGTTTAAAACGAGGCACACTTGTGCGGAGAAAACAGCTCAGGAACAAATGCTCATTAAATTTGTTGTCAAATTATTTTAAAATTAAAGGAATAATTTTCTACAGTTGAATATCAAATTTCAGTGTTAGACTCTGACATGGCCCCAGCCTTGGGCATGCTCTGTCCCAGCCTCCTTCTGCCCTAGTCCCACCAGCAGCAAGCAGGATGTCTCAGGGGTGAAGGACGCCGCCATCAACAGATCTTGGTTGCTTACAGGCTCCACCATTGATTAGTCTCTCTGAACTTCTGTTTTCCTAGCTGTGAAATGGGGATAAAGAATAGTCCCTATTTCATAAGATTGTTGGGAGGACTAATTAAAGTAATGCACGAAGAAAGCTTGATGCATAATAAGCGCTCAACCAAGACTAGCTATGAGCATCGTTGCTTTGGGCTCTTCCAGAAAGACCTGGACAAAGAATCTCCTTTGTCCACCTTCCAGATAGAGTCTCTCACTCTGCTGTTAAAGGAGCCCTTTCAAAAACGATGCAGGCCTGATTGTCCACGTGAGGTCCTCTAAGTCAAGGTCCTTGGACCACCTACGTCTAGATCATCCGAGGCGCTTGTTAAAAATGCAGATTTGTGGGCCCAAACCCAGACTTATTGAATCAGAGTCTCTTGAGGTGGGGCCCCAGAGTCTGCATTTTTAGTATGCTCCTTGGGTATGCTCCTTCTGCACAATGAAGCTTGAGAACACCTCTCTAGATAATTCAGTCCAAAGAGTTCTTTCAGCTTGCTTGGGTTTCAAGGCTCGGACTCCACTCACTTTGCCGGGGCCTGTTGGATTTTGGGGGGCAATTAGCCAGGAATAGCATCACACGCACCATCCAGATCAGCTGGACAGTTAGACCTGAGAACTGCAGGGTGCTTCTCACCTGGTTCTGTCGCTTTAGATGATTGGAGGACACAGGTGTAGGCAGCTGAAGTGACACCTTCCAGGCCCACTGCAGTGGATGACAGATCTTCAAGGGAACCAAGTCACCAGAGACAGCTCCCTCTACCAGGCGTTTTATTTGGCTTTTGGACTGGCAATCAAAACCTCTGAACCCTTCTGTGTGGGTACAGTGTAGACACAGCTGCAGTGTAACCCCACTTCCTGGGATGGTAGTGGGGGGTCAGGGCTCCTGGCCATACGCCCGCTGCCTTGATCGCTCTCTCTCCATAGCTGTACTATGTGCAGATAGCTGCTGTCCAGAAATGTCTGGGGGTGTCTGGCTCTCCAGCGGCCCCCCTACTCAGCTGCTGGGAGTGAGGAGGTTGGAGGGCCGAGCTCGTTCTTTCGAGCAGCCCCCGGGCAGTTCATCTCTTGTCTTAGGAGGGAGAGTCTGGTAAAGATTGTTATGATTTAAATTCTTTGTCTGAATCTTTGGCCAAAAAAAGCCTGGAGATAAACCAAACCAACTTAGGCCTTCTTTTAAAATCAAGAACGGTAGTCAATTTTCCTAAAACCAAGCATTGAAAGTTACTTAGTTCCTATGTTAGAATTCACATTCTGGCGACAATTCTGGAAAAAAAAATAAATAATAAGCTGCAGATTTGCTGAGCTAATAGCTACCTCAATCATGAATCTGGGTAACGTTTTAAAGGAGACCGCTTTTGTGCCTGACAAGCAGGCTGCTGGGGGGGGCCTGTGACCAACACAGCAAGCCCCACAACTAGGGAAGAAAGACTTCATTTGGAGAGGAGGAAGATTGCCCCGATGCCCAGAGGCCTGTGAGGGAAGTGCGTGGTTCGAGTGAAGCCCAGCAGGTGGCCCCACGGCTTCTGTTCCTGGTCCATCTGCTGACTAACTGCATGGCCCCTTCTGAGCTGTCACATGTCTGGGTACCTTACCCCTGGCCTCTAACATTCTCCCTGTGGGAAAGCCTGGGAGGTGCAGGGACGGCTCATTCTTCCCCCTGGTGGGCCTGGAGCGAGCCGAAGAGGGGGCACCAGCACCCACTCCTCTGCAGCTCTCCTGCAGGCCTTGAGTGTGGGCTGAACCCCTCCTAGGCCAGCGCCCCGGGGGTTCTCAGAACCAAGAGGTGTACCCAGAGGTGACTTAGGGCAAGCGTTAGAGATCTCCCTTCACCCTCTCCTGCTGGGGGAGCTAGGTTCCTCCGCATTCATCCAGCATGGAGCACGGCTTAGAGCAGAGCGCAATACTTGCCCATGCCCTGGGTGTGAGATGGAGACACAAAGGCTTTTTGTTTCTTGTTTCTTGTCCCCTGTCCCATCCGTTTACTGATTGCCTGCAGACTATGTGGTGTAGAGGTGAGGCATCTGGGCTCTGGACTCAGGTGGAATCCCACTTCGGTCCTGCTCTTTGTGATCCTGGGTGAATTAGTTTCTCTGTGCCTCAGTTTCCTCATCTATAAAATAGGGATGATAGTGTGCACTTTTGGGTTGACCTGAGGAATAATTGAGAAAACCTGGAAAGTGCCCACACAGTAACTGACACATAATTAAGTGCTCAGAAAGGCCTAGTCATGGTTATATGTGGTGGAGAATGTTAAATCAAGTAGAGATGTAGCACTTTTTACCAAATATAAGGCATTTGGATAAACTCGAGCATTGTTTGTCAATAGCAAATCTCTCACCTACGTTCTCATTAATGTTATTTCCCGCTAATCCTGCCTTTGTTGACATTTTTATCACCTTTGTTTACACTTATTCTTCATGGCTTACATCCCAGCCTCAGGAATAATGTAAATTCTTCAAGGGCTCAGCTCTACCTCCTTCAGGGGCAAGAATACAAGCTCTGAGAAAGAATGTCTGATGTTGGAGGGTGGGCATCTTGTGCCCCCAAGGCAAAAACTACTGTCTTTTGCCAGCATTCAGAAGTGAGTCAGGTTACTAGGCCAGAATTAGGATGGAGCCAGAAAAACCGTGAACCAGATCATCAGAGTGTCGTCCTCCAGTGGCTGGAGAGGCAGGAGGGCCACGTGGTTAGGGAGATGACCAGGAACTAGCTAATACAGATCAGTGCAAAAGATACATCCTGATGTTGGGAATAAGTTGGTGGCCGTCAGACAACAGCCACAAAGGCAGAGATATTGTTGGAGGGTGAATGGAGAAGACAACAGTAGAAAGCTCCATCTTGTGGTTTTGATGGGCCCGCATTCTGCATTGTTCTTTGGAAAAATACTATCACATTTATTGTCAGGGTGAGAGAGACTCATTGAAGTGAATGAGGTCCCCCCCTCCCCAGGACTTTTCTCTGTAAAGGAGAAAAAGGTCCTTTTTCATTTTCCCAATTTTATAAAAGCTCTCAGAATTCCCCGTCATCTCCTGCTTCCTAGTGAAATGAAACCAGTTTCAGGAAGTGACTGGTCTCTCGGGCCTCATGGTGAGTTTCCCTGACATCCGAGCCCGCGGCGGGAGCGGCATTGGCTCTTGGCTTTCTGCTTGCAGACGATGACCACTGGATCATCGACACGGACTATGACACCTATGCCGTGCAGTACTCCTGCCGCCTCCTAAACCTCGATGGCACCTGTGCTGACAGCTACTCCTTCGTGTTTGCCCGCGACCCGAACGGCTTTCCCCCAGAAGTGCAGAGAATCGTGAGGCGGAGGCAGGAGGAGCTGTGCCTGGCCAGGCAGTACAGGCTGATCTCTCACAACGGTAAGTGGAGGCCGGGGCAGGGCACCCCTGGCTCTCCCTGAGGGGTCATTGGCTAGAGAGTTTGGGCCCGCATGCCAGTGAGACACATTTCGTCTGCATGTAGGAGAAAATAGGGAGTCTTAGGAGTCCCCTTGGAGCCCAAGTCTTGGTGGTCCTTCTTGACCACATCTTCCACTGGCCTTACCACAACGCTGATGCAGAGGGAGCGGGCAGAGGCCTTTTTCCAAAACCCTGGCTCTTTTAATTAAATAAAACTGCAGGGGACACTCTCCTCCTTTTTTTATACTCCCTTAGGCCCAGTCTGTGTTCACATGATTTTGCCCCTGGCTACACTGCCCAAAAAAACATTTTAACTGACTTAATATTGTTTGGGGATTGAGTGGTCCCAGTGAAGAGCTGGGCAGCAAACATGGCCACTGGTGTAAAACTTAAAGAGCGACATCACTGTAGCAAATTCAAAAGAGAATGATTTCAATAAATGCTCTTTTTCTAATAGGGAACCAAATAACCATTAAATTGACTAGCTGGTTTTCCTCACTTATGCTTTTTGAGATCCCTTGGAACAACTGTTGGATCTTTTTATAGGTATTACCCTTGT
Source organism: Equus caballus (assembly GCF_041296265.1). Lineage (NCBI taxonomy): Eukaryota > Metazoa > Chordata > Mammalia > Perissodactyla > Equidae > Equus > Equus caballus. The sequence goes on from NC_091684.1 coordinate 36,317,768, forward strand.
CTGATCTTGATTTAAAAACCAAGAACAGTCTGGAAGAAAGTAGGCAGTCTATTTTGAATTGATACTCACTCACTCATGGGAAACTGGGTTTCAGAATCCAAATAGGGTAATGCTAAAATGTAGGAAAAAAGGGACAAAACTGAACTTGTCTATCGGTCATCTAACTGGCTGACCTGCACTACACCAAATGGATATGAACCCCGACCAAAAGCATAAATCAGAAAGGTTTTGCTGTTTTACCCTGGGGCAGCCTACATGAAGGGCTGGTAAAGGATTTCACCTTGGCCAGACTCCAGGCCAAGCCCTTTTCCCACTTCATCTCACTTAATCCTCAGAGACACCTTACGAAGTAAATGCTCTGATTATCCACTTTCTACAGATGAGGAAATGGAGGCTAAGAAAGATTATGAAAATTGCCCAAGATCTTCAATAGGTAGCTGAATTGGACACAAGCCCAGGTTTTTTTGTGACTCTGAAACCTCTTGTGGCACCACCTGGTGATATATGATACAGGACCTGGTGACCACTCTGTAAGACCAGTAACAGAGTGGCTGAGATCAGGATGACTTGGCCTCCACTTCCTGAAATAGGAGGTTGTGCCCCCAACCCTTTGAAATGCAGTGGGGCAAATTTAAGACAAATAAAAAGAACACTACTTCATACAGCAGGTCCTATTCACTCAGCCCCCATTTTCCCCAGAGAAATTCAAAGAGTTTTAAAAACAGCCGTGGGGATGTTTATGAATTACAGCCACATCCAGATATAACCTTACAAAAAGTATTTGAATAAAGCCAAGCGTAGCCTGATATTCATTATCTACATCAAACACTGGGTCCATCATTCTGTCATTAATGGCTTCGTTTTCTATCTTTCAGGTTATTGTGATGGTAAATCAGACAGAAACCTTTTGTAGCAACATCGAGGATGTCAAGTTTCATTTGAAAACTTCCCACTAACTCTTACTCAGCCTTCAACTCTATTTATCTTAGTTTAGTTTGGCCCTCTCTTCTCCCCTTCCCTAGGTAAACATAAAACCTTCAGTCACATAAAAATGTATGTGGGAATAAGTGAATCTATTTGCCCTCGGATGTATGTCTTTACTGGAGTTTTCTAAGGGACCTTTTGAGGCTTAGGGTTCCAGACTTTGATTTATTAAAATGTAGTCACCCGTTTCCTATGGTTTGGGTTCTTAGTTGTGTTCCCATGTGTGTCAAAGTGAGAAGTCCCGACGGTGGTTGGGTAGGGTGTATGTTCATATGCCAGGAGGCGTTCTTCCCTCCCTCCTGGCTCTTTATGATCTTTGGCCAATTCTGGTGCCTAATCTCCGTTATTAATGACTGTGGCTTCTCCCAACTTCCTGAAAAAGGGGTTTCCTCATTAACCCAGGAAGACCTTAACTACCAGACTGGCGAAGGCACCAAGGCGAAAAGAGGAGGTGAGTGTAGGCTAGGCCAGGCCAGCAAGCCCAAGGCCTCGGTCAGCCCTGGGCCCATGAGGTGGGCAGGATGGCAGGCTCACCCACCGCTGGGTTCGAGGGGCTGAGAGGTATGGGTCTGGATGAGCTCTAAGAAACACCCCCCAGGCCTACATGGTTGCTACCACTTATTCACTACTTGTTTCAGATGTGCCAAAATGTTGAGGGAGAGGAGGCCCTTTCCCTTGAGAGGAAGCCAGGTCTGGAGGAAGGTCAGGGTGCCCCCTACCTGGAGTGTGCAGGAACGGGGGTAGGTGGAGGTGGAAGTAGCTGGGACTGGGGCAGATCAGTGTCCCACACCATTAGCAGCACTTGTGAGCATTAGTATATAACCACAAGCAAAGCTGTTTGCCTCAGTTTCCCAGGGGTTCCCAGGAACCTCAGTTTCTCTTCTTGAAAAAGAATCTGTCTTTGGTACCACAGAGTCTTAGTTTTAAGTCAAAATCCAGCTCAGATATATATTAGCTGTGTGATGTGGGGCTGGTTACATGGCTTCTCTGAGCCTCACTCTTCTCTTGTGGAATATGGGGAGACGGCACTTGCCTGATGGGCTGCAGTGGGGATTCGATTAGAGCACTAGGAGCTGTGCAGACACCGGGATGCCAGGCTCATGGCTGTGAAGTGTGTTGGGAGGTGGGGAAGGGCACTGCTCTCCCGTGTGTGAGGAGATCTCTGTCTGGATGCTGGCATATCAAGGGCCCATGGGAGGCTCCTGGGTCCCCACCCCGTGTGCTTTGTTCTTCCACCAAGGAGGGAGGAGACGGGTGACCGTGCGTGGGAAAGCTCTGCCTGTCATCACATGGAACAGCAGGCTGTCAGGGCCCGGCTCTTCAGCTTCATATGACAACCCCAGAGACCCATGAGATAGCCACGCGTCACTTCACAAAACAGCTTTAATTTACTGAATCGATTAACTAAAGATGGACAAAAGATCTCTGTCCTCTTGCTCGAGCTTGTGATCACCATAAATATTACTTCAGAAGCTACTCAAGAAACTCCGTGAGTGATGGCAACTACTGGTGTTTATTTACTTGGCAACAGAGATTTGTTGAGTACCTACGACGTGCCAGGCCCTGAGCTCCTGCATGTTCCTGTCATTGGACCAACCTCCAAGTGATGGCATGTCCCTGAGTTCTCTGGCTCTGGCTTCTCCCCGACTCTTCTCTGCCAGGGATTCTTCACAAAGCCATAGGTCTATAAACACTATCTGATGACTCCCAAGCTGTATCTTCAGGCCCAAGCTCCACAGCCCTGCATCCAGCTGCCTGTTCTCTATTTGGTTCCCACCGGGATTTCAAACTTACATGCCCAACATGAAACTCTTGGCTCTTCCACTCCTATTCTTCTCCCAGTCTTCCCCATTTTTGTTGCCTGCCCCACCATCCGACCAGTGTCAGGCTAAAAATCTAGGAGTCATCCTTGAATCCTCTCTTTCCTACACATTCTACATCCTGTCCATCAATAAATCATATTGGCTACACCTTCCCAAAGTATGTCCCAAGATATTTCTCACAAACGCCATTGGTGCCACCCACCTCCAAGTTCCCCAACTTCTTTTTCTACTTCAGCAGCTGCCTAACTGGTCTCCATTTTAGTTCTTGCTCCTCAAAGTCCATTGCCTGCCCAGCAGCCAGAGTAATATTTAAAAACATCTATCAGGTCAGATCAGTCCCCAATTGCAAACCTCCGGTGGCTGCCCATTAAACACAGAATAAATTCTCTATGGGGGCCTCCCAGGCCCTACAGAATCCAGCCCTGTAACTTCTCTGGTTTCAATAGATGGGCTCCAGCAGGGCAGCCTCTGTCCCAGCATCAAGGTCAGTGCCTAATGCAAAGGATGCTCACCAATAGTTTGCTTTGCTTTGGTTACACTAGTCTTTCCGTCCCACAAGCACAATAACTCTTTGCCCCAGTGTCTGCTCTCTTGCAAAGCCCTGTTCCCCTGGATTCACATGAGTGGCTGTTACTTGTGGTTAACTTTTGGCCCACGTTTCACCCCTCAGAAAGGTCTTCCTAGGCTTCTCCCCACCCCAGCTAAATTGCTGTCATGTCCTATTTTCTTCATGACGTTAACTCACTCCATAAGGCTATATTATTTATTGACTTCTGTTTAGTTTCTCCCCCTGCCTAGAAGGTAAGTAAGCTTCAGGAGGGCAGGGGCGATGGTTGTTCGGGTCACCACTGTATTCCCGACACCAAGAACACTTGGTGGCCACGTCACGTGCTTAAGAGTCATCCAACGGGTGGATCAATGAAGTGAATCACACATGCTCACTCTCAAACATTTTTGGAGTCATCCTATATTCTCCATGAAGAGAGAAGATGACACTGCTTCTCCTAAAGGGGTTCATGGCACTTCCTATCAGTGAAAAAACATCTCACCTTTAAGTGTTCCTTGGAAATTCCTCTAGCGTTCTTGACATTAATGAATGATCTGAGGACTTGCAAGTCCAAGGCCGGACATAGAGTGGCCACAGCCCTTCGAAGGAAAAATTTGAGTCCTAGATCCGTTCCAAGACTCACTGCAGAAACCAGCAAGTGTGCCTTTATATGTAGGAGATGTGATTGCTGAGCAGTCATAAATAAAAATTTATTAAATTCAATCACATTATAATAAACACATTGAAAAAGTTCATCTTTAAAGGAACCCATAGCAGATTCTTTTATAAGGATAAAAGTGTTTTACTGAATGATCACCCCTTAATTTACTGGTGCTGTCAATGTGCATTTGCATAGGTTACATTTTCTCAAAGCAAAGGTGCACTGGCATGATGGTCCTGGAAATTAACTCCCTTTGAAAACATACCGTGGCTTGCCGGAGAGTGACATACTCTGCCTATAGAGAAAAATTAATTAGCTGGAAATAATTGACAAATCATTTTTTCTGCCCGACGAGTCTGTAAACATGGCTCCTTTTTCCAGGAACAAGAAGCAGCAAAAGATTTTCCTCCATTCGTTCCTAAATAGTGACATGTTGTAGAGAATGGGGTTTACGGCCGAGTTGGCAAACGTGAAGGCCACCACCCAGAAGAAGAGGGTCGGCCAGATGACCAGGTCTTGCTTGAAGCTCTGGATCAAGATGAGGAGGATGGTGACGATGATGGGGCTCCACATGATGAAGAAGGAGACCATGAGCAGGAAGAGGGTGCGGAAGAGCCGGAAGTCCTGCCGGGACACGCGGATCTGGTGGCTCTCGGAGTAAGCCTGGCTCACCGTGAGCCTTTTCCTGGATGCCTTTGTGATCTGCAGGAGCACAAAACAGAGCTGGTGGCACATTTTACTGCAGGCTGTCAGGGGCGTTTGGTTTCGGAGCAGCAGAGGGCCCAGGAATTGGGATCTGCCATTCCCGCTGCCTGGGGCTATTTGGCTTTGGAACTTTGTATGGAGAGAGCTGCCTTCTCAGAGGCCTGGCACTCTGCCTGTGATTAGGATGCACTGGAGAAATGGGGCAGCTGGCTGGCCTCCTGAGAAATGAGGCAGGAAACCATCCATGTTGTAAATAGAGTTGAAGAAGGGAAGTGAAGAGCCTTGCATGGATGGTGTAGAAGAGAGATACGTGAACAGAAGCACGTTGCTATGGTCCGAATGTCCCCCCAAATTCCTATGGTGAAAGCTAACCCCCAAGGTGATGGTATTGGGACGTGGGCCCTTGGGAGGTGATTAGGTCATGGGGACAAAGCCCTCATGAATGGGATTAGTGACTTTATGAAACAGACCCAAGAGAGAGCTCCCTTGGCCTTCCACCATATGGAGACACAGGGAGAAGCCAGCAGTCTCCAACCAGAAGAGAGCTCACCAGACCCCAACCAGGCTGGTGCCTGATCTTGGACTTCCAGCCTCCAGAATTGTCAGAAGCAAATTTCTATTGCTTGAAAGTCACCTAGTCTGTGGTGTTTTGTTATGGCAGTCTGAACAGACTAAGACACACATTTTCCCTGTTATTTCTTTTTTTAAAAGAGGTAAGTAATTATTTGTATAAAAGCAATATGTGCTCAAGGTACAAACTCAAACAATGTGATACTGAAGGAGATCAAAAATATATATATAAGGGGGCTGGCCTGGTGGCGCAGCGGTTAAGCGCGCACGTTCACCGGTTCCCCAGTGCGGACATGGCACCGCTCAAAAAGCCATGCTGTGGTAGGCTTCCCACATATAAAGTAGAGGAAGATGGGCACGGATGTGAGCTCAGGGCCAGTCTTCCTCAGCAAAAAGAGGAGGATAGGCAGCAAATGTTTGCTCAGGGCCGATCTTCCTCAAAAAAATAAATAAGGCCTCTAGCCTCTGTGCCCTCCATTTCCACTCCCTAGAAGTGACCAAAATGAACCGTTTCCTATATGTCCTTCTGGAATGCTCTTCCTCCACACACATGCCTGGCTATGGGATCGTAGGTGCCTGCACTTCTGCTTTGTACATGAATGGGACCACGCCACACCCCGCTCTGAACCTCGCTTCTTTTTCACGTAGCAGTATACTTTGGTGCTCATTCCATATCAGCTCCTCATTCTTCTTATCTTGTCAGTGATTCCATAGTGTGGCTGTACCACAATTTATCCAGGCCCCTATTGATAGGTATTTTATTTATTTAGCCTTTTGTGGGGGGGGGGGGGCATGTAGGTACTGGCTGAAGTGGCAGAACACATGCTTCTCCCTCTCCGCTCCCCTCCAGGGTGTTGGGTGGGGAAGAGGGCAATGGGACCTGGCATAAGGGTGTGGCCAGGCCAGGCAGAAAGGGAGCACTGAACCCCCACGTGGGTTCCTTTCGTTTCTTAGGGACAGTTGAAAATGGATCCTAATCTTGCCATGGGCCCGAATTGGGGGCTATGGAAGGTGGATGAGATCGGAGGCTGCTCATTTGCTAGGACAGCTGCTGCCCAGTGTCAGTCCAAAAGTGAGGCTGGGTCTGAGAAGGGCCCACCAGCACCTGGGGTGGGGGGATGGGCGCTGTTTGGGAATGATCCCCTGATCAGCAGGGTCTGTTGGCACCACCACCAGCTACGTGGAGATCAGAGGCGACAGCCAGCTGATGGGGACAGCCACCTCACCAGGGCATCCGTGTCGTTCCTTGTCCACGAGGGAGACCAGGGCACAGACAGAACAGTCGACCCTGCTCCCCCACCCACCCCATGCCCATCCCGCACTGTCGGGAAGGGGAAGCTCTAAACTGACTGTGAGATTGATGGGTTAAAATGAGCAGGCATACCCCAAAAATGACCAGAAAGTTCTGGAATCAGACTTTGGTGTCATTAAAGGTTGCCCTTCCCAGGAAGAAAGAGGAGCCGATCAGGGCACTGCTGGTGACATTTGTTGAAAAATCAAAACCATTTCCTATTTATGCCCCTAGTTGAGAGGTGACGATTGGTGGGATAAACATCCTTGGGCATATCTTTGCACGCCTAGGTGAGCGTATCAGTAAGTAAATTCCTAACAGTGGAACTGCTAGAACTTCTAATATTTTGTACTAATGAGCAGGGCCAGCATTATAGCAGAGGGATTGTGGGCAAGGAAGGCAGCCTCGGCTACATGGGTTGAGAAGGAAGTTCTGGACTCTTCTTTCAGGAGACCTTGCAGGCATTTCTCCCTGGGTCTCCGGTCCAGTCTCTTCCGTTAGAGGGTCTTGCTTCAGCGTCAATCAGAGAGGCTGGTTGTTAGTTGGCAGCAGGCAGCTTTGGACGTGGAAATGGCCCATCACCTGAGGCGGCCTGACCAGATTAAAATAAAGCCCTGCGGCTCCTCTCATCCCACTGTCCCTCATAATCACAGTATGTTTGGAACACTCCAACGCTTCATAACATCTCAAAACCTCAGTGTTGGAGCGGGATGGGGCCCAAGCGTCAGGTGAGCAGTGCATCTCAGACTCCTGTGCCTGCGAGACACACTGCGTGACGCTGTCTCAATGTCGATTCCGGCTCGGCAGGTCTGGAGCAGAGCTGGCATCCAGCATTTCCAACAAGCTCCTGTGTGCCGCCACTGCTGCCGCTGGTCTGAGGACCAAACCTTGAGTAACCAGGGCCTACTCCCCTCCTTCATTCTACAGGTGAGGAAATCTGCCTCCTGGGAGAGGGTTTAGTCAAACTACTTCGAAAACAGGAGTCTTGGAAGTGCTCACTGCAGAGAGCAAAAACCTCGTGGAAGCTGAGTCTGTGAAAGAGAAGGTGCAGCTGCCATTTAAGTGTGTCTCCATGGTGCAAGGTGGTAGACACGCTGTGGGAGTCTGACCTCCCTGGTGGCTGGAAAGAGTCCAGTGCGCAGGTTCAGGCTGCCCTGGGGATGCAACCAGTGTCCTGTCCTTCTGCCTAATTCGAATTGTCCTCTAGGCATAGTCAGAGGGCAGAAGGCCTGCTGTCCTCTATCCCTTGATCAGCTTCAAGGATGCTCCGAGGTAGGGGGCAGGGGCTGGTGATGGCGGGAGGGTGGGGGACAAACCGACGCACAGCTAGTCCAGGATGTGATGGGGCACTGTGCCTGTTAGCCTGACATGCTTTGTTCCAGCCTGTGACCCCCGCCCCTAGGGAAGAGATCCAATTCAGAATGTCTTGGCCACGCTCGTGGTCGCTGCTAACTCCCATGTGCTGAGTCTGGTCCCATGTCCTCCTGCTTTTCCTGCAGGAGCAGGCCACTGGCCACACAGTGGGTGCTTAAATGGCCTGGAGACTTGAATGGCCACAAATCTCACTGTTAGCTCTGTGCTGGCTTTCCTAGGCCCATTCCCCTAAGATTCTTGAATCTCAAGAGGGGAAGCAATTTGAAGGTAATTAGCATCATTCACAATTCGGGCAAGTTCAACTCCAAGATGAGAATGCTTAAAATATTCTCCTTAGAACACTTCTAACCAGCTAATTAAAGGATAGCCGTTTCCTTGCTTTATGATTAAAGTAATTGCTTGCTTGCTTCTGGGTAGCAGTTCAGGTCTACCACTTGGTGATGGGGACCAGGGCAACAGACGCTGAGTGAACAGGCCCTTTTCACCTCCCACCTGCTCCCCAATAGGAACAAGAACAATAGGAATCTGGATCCCTGAGCTTTATGGAGGCTCCCTGTGCGCCAGGCACCTCGCTACACATTTGTTTTATAAATTGTCACATTTAATCTTTACAACTACTCTTCGGATTTATACTATTATTATTCCCACTTCAGAGGCAAGGAAATTGAACCTCAGGAATTTAAATAACCTGGTAAAGTTCACTCCTTTATGATGATCAATGTCAAAGCCCCCATCTGCGGAAATCCAGCTCCGTTGCGCTAAAGATGATCCAGTGTGCAAGGCTCCAATGGGGCGCCATCGTCCTCAGCCCTGCCCTCCACCGCCTGCTCTGCAGGGTGGGCTTTCTCAGGACACAGCCCACCATCGGAGACCCACATGCTGGAGGTCACATTGGCACATCCAGGTCTGGAGGTGTAGAATCAACGTTAGGGGAAAGCTGTTATCCTAAGACTCCTTTGGCCAATAGACGGGGGAGAGTCACAGCTGGGCAGGGGCGGGTAGGTAGGAAATCGGGACATGGCACCACCTCTGAGGACGGTGTCACTCTAGGTCTAGGTGCAGCCTGCAGGGGCACACACGGGGTGATTCCAACAGCAGCCTCATCGCTTGTGCTGTCCACAGTGCCCTGCCATAAGGATGGAGTCCTCGGTACAGTATCTTGTGAATATTTTTTGAATGAATGATGTTGATGGAAGTTCACATTTGTCGAACATTTTCCGTGTACCTGGCCCTGTACCTATCACTTGGTTTCCCTCTTTACATTCTCCCAATCATTCTGTGGCATGTGTACTTGAGGATCCCCATTTTACAGATGAGGAAACTGAGGCTCAAATAGTTAAGGAAATTGTCCAATAGAACCCAGGCAAGAAGTTGCAGAGCTGGGTTCCCGACCTTGGCAGCGTGACTCCAGCCCGTGCTCTTAATCTTAAACCACTTCCTTCCCGCCCTCTGCGATCTCCGTCAATGGCAATTCTTCAGCTTAGCCTTTAACTCCAAGCTCTAACGTCAGGAGCTCTGAGAAGGCCTTCTGGTTCCTCTCCGTCTTGGCATCCGGCAGCTCTTTGTTTCAGAGACTCACGTGGCACTTGACATATATACTATGTGGTAGATGTTGACGGGTCATTCTCACCTCTGACCCCCTCACCAGACGGCAGGCTCCTGGGGGGCTGGGCAGCGCCGTGGCGTCTGTGGCCCAGGGCTCTAGAAAACGCCTGCCAATGACTGTGACTGATTCATGGGCCAAGTGAATACTGGTTGGGTTTTTATTAACACTGACTGATGCTACCATTTCCTTCTGTCCACAGTTCCCACAGCTTTCTGGGAGTGAGCAGGAAAAAGCTCCCATTATAATTAAATGAGGCTCCTCCCCTGCTCCCCTCCCCACATTAGATGACAAGACTAGTCAACTTTTACCCAGGGTTTAAAATGTCCCTGGCGTTGCACAGAATTCTTCACCTGCTTTTACATTACATTAAATGCTCAACTCACTTTTCAGGATTAACTTGAATCCTTAAAACAAGCCTATAGGGTAGGTTCTGTCATTGCTCCATTTTGGGGACTGGAGATGGAGGCCCTGAGAGGCAAAGGGACTTACTCAAGGCCTCAGGGTCAAGTAGGGGACGCATCCCTCAGGGGGAGGCACCCAAACTCTTCATGGCAGGGGCTGGCCACTGCCAGGAGAGGCGACAGAGTTCCCAGGAATGTGCTCCACGCCCCCGGCATCAGAGCCACCTGGCACTCGATACAATGCAAATGCTTGGGCCCACCTTCAGATGCCCCCATTCTGTGGGTCTGACTGGGGCCCAGAAATCTGCCCTTCTCGTCCACTCCCCTGGCAATTCTTGCTCACTCAGGTGTGAAGACTACTAATCTAAGACAGCAGTCTCGGAGGTTTTTCCCCAGTCCTTTGAAGAGAGTCACTTTGTAAAGTCACCGTCTTTTTTTTTTTTCTAAGAGTTTTTTTAAAAAATTATTTTATTGAGGTCATTTTGGCTCATAACATTGTGTAAATTTCAGGTGTACATTATTATATTTCCGTTTCTGTATAGACTGCATCGTGTTCACCACGACCAGTCTAGCTTTTTGTAAAGTCACTGTCTTTTTGAGACTCATTGCCTTCAGGCCCACATAGTGTCTGAAGGCCATGAGGGGACACTCTCCACACCTCACACCTCTTTGCCACACCAAGCCACCAGGCCACGGTGCTGACAGGTGCTGGGAGAAGTCGCTCCCCACTGACACAGCTCCGCCTCTGGTGGTGGGATCTCCTTCGGGGGCTGCTTGGTCAGTCAACAACCTCCTCGTTAGAATTATCAGACAACAGACTCTGTCTTTGCAGAGGGCTCACTCCCTTCCCCCCACCGGCAGGCGGGCACCAGAGCTGGGGAATGAGGGCCCAGCATGGAGAAAGGGCTGTGTATTCGCTTCCTGACACCTTCACGTGAGCTGAAACAGGTTTCACTTCTCAGGAGAGGGTTTTCTAGCTTCAAGCCAGATGCTCACTCTCTTATTCAACAAATATTTCTTGAGCCCCTACTGTGTGCCAAGCGCTCTAATAGGTGCTGGATATACAGAGAGAAACACAGGAGCCCCGCCCACCTCACCCTTCCATTCTAGTGTGTGTGTGGCAAGTGGGGAGGGGGAACAAGAAACACACAAACTGTCACCAAGGGTAGAAGCATCTCGCTGGCCATGGCCATGGTTGCTGGGTGACAATGTAAACTGAGCCCCAGCAGCCAGCATCAAGAGCCTGATCCACAGCCTGATCAGAGGCGCTCGGGAGTGGCTGGGACACTGTGACCCCGGGGAACTGTTGACTGGAAAAAGCCCCTGAAGGTGGACAGCATGGCTGAGTCATGAGGAAAGACAAGCAGGGAAGGCAGAAGAGTGGATAAGGCCACGGCCCCGAGCACTTGAAGCACCTGAGAAGGGAAGAGCCCAGGTGAAGCCTGCTCTCAATCCTTGCCCAGGCGGAACCAGCAGCCAGGGTGGGGACTTCAGAGTAGGGTTTCCCAAAGGAGATTCCGTGGGGCACCCGTCCAGAGAGACGCTCTGTGGGGCAAAGGGGGTCTGCAGACAGATTTAGTGATGCCACCTGCGCTATTCCTGTGTGGGAGAGTCTCGAAGCACATTAGCATAATAAAAGCTCTGAGAAGTCCTGCGGGGAAAGAAATCCATTTAACTTTGAGTAACTAGCATTTCCTAAACTCATTTGATCCTGCCCCCTTCTAACGTCTAACATCCCATGGAGAGCTCTTCAGGGGAGACTGCTCTAGGGGAGTAAGAGATCAGGGTGACCTGAAAGAGGCACTGCTCGGGCCTACACATGGCACCCGAGTTAGAGGCAGCAGTGACAGGTGAGAGGCGGAGCTGGTGGGAAAGAGGTGGGGGCTGTATTTACACGTCCCGTGGCTTCAGGTGACTTGCGAATTGTGTCTCCATGAATATAGCTAATTAACATTGATGTTGACTTGATCTTACAGTTACGCTCTTGACAGACAAAGCTTGGTAGATAAGCCGGTTCCATGTCTCCAAGGAACGAACATCTTCAGAGGCAGAGAGATGCAAGCTAGTGGGGGCTGCCCAGACCCTCCATCCACCTGGCGCCCTGCCTGCTGCCAAGTTACCAGCCTGGCAAACCCACAGATGCAAAGTGAGGACAAACGTCACCGTCCTCCTGGGAAACGGGCAACAGTCCGTTTTGTTAATGGGGTGGAAAGGAATTTTTTTTAAGTCTTGAATTTGTATTAACATTGTGATTTTCAAAATCACAAGTTAGATCTCTTTTGTATTAGAGTCTGGCAGTCTGTTCAAAACATTATCTCCTTTTCTTGGGTTAAACAATCCACTGAGGCCCATCTGGCTCCAGAGGAAACTGAGGCGCACAGTAGGTGAGTGACTTGTCTGAGGGCACACGGGAACATGCTTGGACTAGCATCCGGGTCTCGTGACTCCTGGCCGGTGATTCTCCCACTGCCCCAAAGGAGAAGGTGCTGTTGCCCTTTCGATGTGATCTCAGGTTTGTGCCTCACTCACCCAGCGAGGGTTTACTGAGCACCCACAGGCTCTGTTCCAGGCACGGGGCCAGAATAGTAAACAAAATGAAGTCCCTGCCCTCATGGAGCTTGCACTCTAGTGGGCAAGACAGATGATACACAACTAAATACACATAAATGGACTATGACAGGGGTCGTATATGCTTTGAAGAGAAATAAATTAGGGTAAGGAACTAGAGAATGATGGGGAGTCTCTCTCGGGGAAAGCCCTTTAAGCAGAGACCTAAATTTCTGGGGAAGAGAAATCCAGGAGAGGAGATGGCAGGTGCAAAGGTCCTGAGGCAGCATTGTGTTGACGTGTGTGAGGAACAGCCCCAAGGCCAACGTGGACACAAGAGAAGGAGAAGATGAGGTGAGAGGGGCAGGCAGGGGCCGGATCACACAGGGCCTTCAGATGGGGGCCTTGGATTCTGCTCCATGTGTGAGGGAAGTGACGGGATCTAGATTGTGTCTTTGACGCATCACTCAGAGCACCATTTCATAACTGTGAGTCGTGATACATATTCCATTTCACCCAGGAGCTGTTCTGGGTGAACTGGGAGAACTGAAGGCCAGCCATGGGTTATATGCAAAGCGTCTGGCAAGTGATGCACTGTGGTTTAGAGGCAGATGGATAAGGGGACACCTCCCCCATCAGCAGGGCGCCTGGGGTCTCCTGAATGTTTCCAGGTGGGCCCCGGCCTGAGAGAAAGGTGGAGGGCTGGGAAGGCTCTCCACAGAATATGTCAATCCTCCCTCGGCAGGCGGCTGAGAAGTATGAGGCGGGAGTGAAAGGGGCCGCCCAGAACCCTCTGGCCTCTGAGGGACTCAGGAGTGGGACCGCCCTAGAAGGGGTTCAAAGACAGCGCCTGCATTTGACCACCCCTGCTCTTGTGTCAGTTCCCTGTTCTCGCCATGCTCCAAATCTGGGCCCTGCTGTTTATTCTCTCAAAAACCTCAGCGGTACCTTTTCCCAGCATGCTCTGAGAGAAAGATTAGAGGAACAGCCTTGCCTAACAAGTAACAACAGACGAAATTTATTCATCCCCTGCTACAGGCAGGCGTGACGCCGTAGTTCCACCAGCAGCAACTCTTCCCTGTCTCCCAACAGTCTTACAAGGTTGGAATTCTGATCGCCATTTTGCAGATGAGGGAACTGAGGTTCAGAGAAGGTAAGTAACTTGCCGAAGACCACACAGCACGTAAGTGGCAGATTCAGGACTCAGAGCCATGTTATTAAAATAACCCTTTCCACATCTCTGTGTGTGTCTTTCACGGCCCTTGGCTCTTCTCTCTTTTACCCCTTATTCATCTCTCACATTTGTGTAGCACTGACAGTCCACAAAGCGTTTTCACACTAAGTCTCAGCATCGCTCCACCTTGTGTTTCAGGATTTCACTGTGTTGAATAGCAGTGCTGCTGTCTCCCTCTTCCCTTTCTTGTTTTAAGTTAAAGCTCCTTCTAGATAGAGAATGTGACTTGCTCACTCTTGACCAATCTCCACTCCCCACCAACACTTTGCACAGAGCAGATCTTTAACAAATGTCTGAGGAATGAAAGTGTTGGGACGCTGGGGCCAGACTGCCTGGGTTTAAATCCTGACACTGCTGCTTATGAGCTGTGTGACCTTGGGCAAGTCACTTAACCTCTCTGTGCCTTGGTTTTCCGGTCTGTAATTCTTACCAGGATTAAATGATTTAATCCTGACATATTGTAAACACTACATAAATAATGGTTAAGTAATTTTTTAAAAATTCATTCTATATTTCTCCTTTTTCCCTCACTTCTTTTAGTATAAAGATAATAGCTAACACTTACATAACATTTACACCTGCCAGGCCCCTGCTGCAAGCACTTCATAGACCTTAATGGTCTATAAATATTCAGGCCTGAATCTGCCTTTTACTCTTGAACAAGCCCCAAGTGGGGCATCGCTTAAGGGGGTCACAAAACAACCGGTGGGGAACAGTCTAGGCAATAACATGGGGGGCCATCTCCACAGGGCCCAGGGATTAGCAGACCTGGATGGAGGTTGGCCTGGCTTTGCGTTCTGAGCATCTAAGAAGGTGACAGATCCTCAACTACAGAGAAAGGACCATTAAAGTGGCCAGACGGCGAGAGCGGGGACCTACAGGGCCCCACTTCAATATGCTAATTTGCCAGATGACTCACATCAGATGAAACCAAGATTCAGTAACTGTAAAACCTTCTAAAATGAGCTTGGGAAACGTCCCTGCTGTCTGCCTGGGCCCACCCTGTCCACACAACTGGGCTGCCTCGAGTGACAGGAAACAGGGTCGAGGGTCTTCTTTGCGTCCCTGCACACACTCCCTCGGAAGGCAGAGTGCATTTCCTGTCGCAGCGCGCTTTGGAAAGGCGCATTCCCTGGGAGTGGGAGGTAGCAACTGCCAGGTAGCAGGAGGAGCTTCTAGAATGTTCTGTTCCTCCTTCTGTTTCTGGGAGCTGCTTTGGGGAGTGTGGTCAGTTTGTCAGATGTGTGTTTATGCTGGGTGTGTTTTCCTGTATGGATATTATACTTCAATAAAAAGTTTTTAAAAGTGTACTTCTCTTTCACTACCTTGCTGTTCGTGATGGGGAAACACTGGACACAACCCAAAGGCCCATAAAAGAAATTATGTCACATCTGTGTGACGGAAGACAATGAAACCATTAAAAATAATGAGGCAGAGATGTAGGAACTTGTTATGATATAATGTTAGGTGAAAAAAGGAAGTTACAGAGCAGAGAGTATTATCTCAAACTTGAAAAAAAAAAAAACAACATTGGGTTGACCCATGGTGAACAGTCGATAGTTGACCATTTTCTATGGCTCCTCACATATATATGACGCATATCAATGTATACACACACACATACACACACAGCATAAAGTGTGTGTGTGCATATAAATTTATAAGAAAAATAACCTAAAAAATGTATTTTGAACTGTTAACAAAGGGAGTAAAGTAGATTTGTAGTTTCTGTTACACATTTCTATATGTCTTTCTTAAGTTTTTTATAATGAGCTTTTATTACTTTAGTGATCAGCAAAAAAATAATAACAAAAATGACAAAAATATAACTTTTTTTTAAAACACCAAACTCTCGTTCCTCAGGGTTGCAGAGGGGGTGGATCTGGGCCGTGAACTAGAATGGACCGGCACGAACCTGAGGTAACTTCCAACTGGAAATGCTCAGATTCCACCTGCAGCACCCCCCGCCCCCGCCCCGAGCCTGAGTGACATTCAGCCGCGACGCTCGAAGCAAAGGTACCTGTAAGATTTTGGAGTAACTGATCACGATGAGCAGTCCTGGCACCAGGAAGTTCAAAGTAACAAATAACACATCCCAGGAGATTTCTCCGGCAAGGCTGGGCCACACCAGTGTGCAAATCGAAATTTCCTAGTTATGAAAGGAAGAGAACATCATTTGAATGCTGGCTTCTTATCTGGCCTTTAGATCGGTCCCTGCTGGGGGCTGCCTGGCTCTCTTACACAACTGGTATGACAAGAAATCCCAAAATCCCTTCCACTGCCCACACTACCCCACTTACAAATCATTTGCCTCTGACCCTCAGAATAACCATCATTATCATTCCCATTCTCCAGAGGAGGCGACTGGGCCTCAGGTCACCGGCTGGAAAGAGCTAGAGTCGTTTCCCAGGTATGACTCCAGGTCCAGCGGTCTTGCCACTTCCTGGGACTGAGCTGCAAAGAAGCATTTGAGCCTTTTCTTTCAAGCCCTTCATTTTACAGGCAAAAAAATCTGACCCCTCCAAGGTTACATAGATTGGAAGTGACGAGCTTCACACGAGCATAGAAAAACAGGAACGAGGTTTCAGTGCAGTCCACTATGTATGCTGAAGGCCGCCCGGCCTATGTGAAGGCATTAAGTGTTCATTGCAGGGACGTTCAAATCTCTAAAATCTGTCATGCTGCATCATAGAAGGCCATGGCGTCCCGCCCAGTGGTGTAGTGGTTAAGTTCACACGCTCCACTTCTGTGGCCTGGGGTTGGCAGGTTCAGATCCCAGGTGCAGACCCACATACTGCTCATCAAGCCATGCTGTGGCAGCGTCCCACATACAAAATAGAGGAAGATTGGCACAGATGTTAGCTCAGGGCCAATCTTCCTCACCAAAAAAAAATACGGAAAACCACTGGAATATGGCAGAAGAGCATGAAGGTTTGTGACTCTTCTGTTATCACTATGTTGAGCTGAATTCAGATGTTTGTCACTAACTACAAACCCCGAAACATGTGGGGACCTTATTGGATAGTTACTAAGAGCTACTGCAGCAACTTCCTTCCAATGAATAAATAGATCAATGAAAAGAGACATATCTACCTATTTATCCATCTATCTACCCACCTATCTATGTGTCCTCCCAAACACAAATTTCCCCTGCCTGCTTGACTACAGGAGCAAAACTATTTAGAAAACAAGTTGTCCTAAACACTTCCAGCATGTAGAACATATTTTTACGAGCATGTTCTGTGTAAAACGACCATATTATTGACTTTTGGTGGACAAGGCTTCTTAACCAACGTCCAGAAGTAGCACCATACATTCATTCAACCAATATTTGTTGAATGCTATACTAGGCAAAGAATTTTTATCATTTCCCAATATCTATCATAATTGGGTGGTTAAACTCAAAATAGAATCAAATAGTCACTTCTTTTTCTATTCAGTTTCAATAGAAAATAGCAACCTCTACTAGTCTCTGAGCATTTATTCTGGGCTGGGAAGCACTTCACATCCATTATCTCACTAAATGCTCACCACGACCTTTTTGAAAGGCATGTTATTATTTTTCCCATTACACAGAAGAGGAAACTAAGGCTTAGAAACATCCTCGTAAACAATAGTCTAAAACACTAAAGGTGTAATCCTTTTTTTTAAAAAAAGATTTTATTTTTTTCCTTTTTCTCCCCAAAGCCCCCCAGTACACAGCTGTACATTTTTCGCTGTGGGTCCCTCCAGTTGTGGCATGTGGGATGCTGTCTCAGCGTGGTTTGATGAGCAGTGCCATGTCCGCGCCCAGGACTCGAACCAATGAAACACTGGGCTGCCGGCAGCGGAATGCGCGAACTTAACCACTTGGCCACGGGGCCAGCCCCAGGTGTAATCCTTTTTAATCATACAATATTTCCCCCCAAGAGCTAAGTCGTCATGAAGGTTATCCAGGGGCCTGCCAAGAAAACTCTAAGGCTAGTCAAACAGCAGAGATTGAAAAGACGAGTGAGGATGTTCCTGCCTTTTCCCATTTGGTAGGGATGGCTCACGAACGTATGCGACTTTCCAAGCCCTTGTTCCTCCATCCCCACCTGCACTGTGCACATCTGATGGGAGATCTTTCTACATTTTGGTGATTGGAAAGAAACTCGTGTCTCTCAAAGAGCTTCTGAATGTCGGCAGAGTGGTGACATGGCTCTTTCGATAATCCGTGCAGCCTTCACTTGCACTCAGACCTCTGCCCACCGCGGACCCCTCACTCCAGGACACTGGTGGGCGGCAGACGTGCTGAAGGAGCAACCAGAAGAAACAGCCTCCAGCCCTGAACACAACTTGGTCTCTAATGCCTATACTTGTGGTGGGAAAATGTATAGGGAGGGGAGAAAAACAGATGACCCCAGAACCATTTCTTAAAACTCCCGAGAGGCCCCAACACTTTGCGAAATTCTTCTCCAGAATGTCTGCCAAAATCGCTCCAGGATTGACAAGATTTTGTAGGAGAATGTCTAATGATAAAACAAGGTGTTCTCCCTACATTAGGGGCAAAAATGTAGATCCCTAAATATGCATGAACTAGCCCAGGGCTGTTGAAGAAAATGTGTAGGCCTGAATGAACAGCTGCACCCCTATGCACACACCCACACACATACGTAGAAAAAAGACTGGAAGGATACACTCCAGAAAAGGAAGAGAGACTGCTTCTAGAGGGGACTCTTAAGTTATTTTTATTCTTTGGCTTATCTGAATTTTCTAAATTTTCCATAATGTACCCTTATTACTTTTATAAGACTGAAAAAATGGAAGTCAGTTTTTAAGAGAAGTTAATTTTTAAGAGAAGTGATGATCCAACATGAAACATAGATTATCATGATAGTTTAGCAAATCTAACCAGCTATTTTTTCAACAAAGACAATAAACTCATATCAAGGAGCCTCTCAAATTCCATGACTCTGATGAAGATGCTTTTTCACCTTTTGACTTGTGGCAATCACTCCAGGCACAGAATGTGATGAGGAAGGAAGATAGGAACTCTGCACAGCAGCCCCATACACCAACTAAGAGACAGTGTGGCTAGCCTGTGTGGACTAAATGACCGATTTTTATGCTCTTTAAAAAGCTTTATATGGTATCGTTGGTTATGCAATGTTTATTTTCATGAAAAAATAAAAAAGCAGGGGCTGGCCTGGTGGCACAGTGGTTAAGCTCATGTCCTCTGCTTCGGCAGCCTGGGATTCACAGGTGTGGCTCCTGGGTGCGGACCTATGCGTGGCTCATCAAGCTATGCTGCGGAGGCATCCCACATACAAAACAGAGGAAGATTGGCACAGATGTTAGCTCACAGACAATCTTCTTCACAAAACAAAACAAAACAAAACAAAAACAAACATTAAAAACTAAAAATAAAAAAGCAGGCCCACAGTCAGAGGTCTAATGTGATGTTAGGATTCTGTTTCTGTGGGAAAATCCATTTGACTTAAGTCATTTTATTCCAGGTTTTCTCTTCCAGGCTGTGACTTGCAGAGGAGTTTGGCAATAAGTCAAATCTGGAAGGTGGGGGCATGAGTGTTATAATATTCTCTGTACTTTTTCTGCACCTTTGGAATGTTCCCTGATTTTAAGAAGGAAATTTGAAAACCAGAACTGCCAGGCCTACTTTGTTACTGAGCTACAGAAGTAGAGTCAGCCGAGTCAACGACAGTGACCTTTAATTCATTCGTTCAACCACTCAGGACCATGGAGGATGAGCCACTGTGAGGCCACAGTGAGGATGGGCAAGGCTGGTCCCCGCCCTCAAGGAGGCTACCGTGCGCTCAGAGGGAGGAGAGCACTGGGGAACTTCAATACAGGGCAGCCAGCTGGAAGTGCCCAGAGAGCTACAGGTGACAGGGCCACCTGGGAAAGCTGCATCCAGGAGGGGTTGTGTCAGCTGGAAGGATGGGGCTTCACCCAGGGGAACAGGGAGGCTGGAGCTCAGATCAGGACCAGAAGGGCTGAAGGCGGGAGGCCACGAACAGTGGGTTAAGAGTGACATGTATCCCCATCCCAACCCCCACCTCTCCCTGGCAATCTCATCCTTTCCATGGCTGCTTCTTGCAGATGATGCTGCAATCTACTCTGTCCAGCCCAGTCTTCTCCTGAAACCCAGACTCGCCCCACTGCTCTGGGGACATCTCTGCAGGATGCCTCACAGGCACGGCAAGCCTCCAATGTCCCATGCCCAGAAGGTTCCATCTCCTGTGGTCACCGACTCAAGGCATGGAGGTGCCATTCCCCAAACTGCCAGAAACCTGAGCACTGGCCTTCGGCCTTCTTCTTCCTCCCTGTCCACTCAGGGGGAACCTCTAAGATCTGCCTTAGTGGTTATCCAACCCACACACATATCTCATTCTCGCTGGCCCACCTCCTCCCAGACCAGGCCATCTCTCATCTCGTACATCTAGGCTCTCTAAAGGGGTGTACCTGGCCCTTCTCCAGTTGGCCCCTGCCAGCACCATCTCTTGCCAACACGTAGGCTATTCCTCTGCGTGTGACGCCCCTCCAGTCCCCCACGTCCTTGCCTGCCTAAACTGCCTCTCACCTTCACACTCAGCTGACGTATCACTCCTTTTCTAAGAAGACTCCTGTGGTTGGGGACATCTGTCTACAGGCACTGCTCAAATGCTGACCCCTCCCCACACAGGCTGACTTATTCGGAAGTGCCAGCCGATTCCAGCTGTTTCCTGTCAGCCTCTCTAATGATTCTTCCCGGAGTACCCCTGGGAACCCCTTCGTAAACTCTTCTCCCTGCCCCACCTCTTCAAACAAAATGGAAGACTTCAAGGTCACTCTAAGGAACTAGGAACCCTAGCTGGATATCTCTTCTCCCATCAGCTTCCCAACAGAAAAGAAAGAAAATATCAGTGCAAGAGATGGACTGACTTTCTTACAACTATCCTCTAATATTTACAAAGGCAAGCAAACCATGTTTGTCTCCTCAGCCAATCCACACTCAGTAGAGACACGATGGCGTTATTGGCCTGGTATTAAATCAGGGCAGGGTGGAGCTGTGGGACCAGGCACTCCTAAGGAAGTGTGAACTCATAAGAGAGAGCACCAGAGGCAACGGACAGGCCCGAACTAAATCTGGTTCCATCCTCGGCCTCCTCTGTGACTTCAGGCATTTCCTCTTTCAGAAAATAAACAGAAGAATGCCTACTGTGGGGTTACCGTGAGGACAGAATTGTGCCAGGGTCTGGGACCATCTGCTCAATAAATGGACCTCCTTGAAAAGGAGGACAGTGTCTTAGTCATGTGACTCCTGCTGGGGGATGGGGAGAGGGGTGCTGGGTACATGTCTGTAGAATAAATGGGCAGCACATTCCGGCCAGGGTGGATGGTCCATTCCACCTGCCAATGAAGGAAACCACCCTGCCTGGGCCACCGCACACACGGCCAGGAATTCCATTGGAACAGGCTGAGCTGAGCTGGCTAAGATGTCTAAGTTGTCAGGCTGTGTCCACCCTTTACAATGGCAGTCTATTATTTTACAGCAATCAGAAGAATTACACTGTTTAAAGAATGTTTACAATGTTTATAATCAAAGATAAGGAAACTAATAAAAGCTGGCAATCCTTGAGTGCTTAACTGTGTATGTGCCAGGTGTTAGCCCATTTACTGAACATTAGTCCCCATGACAATCCTATAAGGTTAATGCTGTTATCTTGCCCATTCCGCAAATAAGGAAAGGGAGGTATAGAGAGGTGGAACCACTCGCCTCTGTCACGCAGCTTTTAAGTGGCAGAGACGGGATTTAGACTCAGAACGTTTGGCTCCAAAGCCTCACACTCCTAATAACAAATTATCTAGCACTTTCTAGATTATCTTTCATGTCATCCTCCCTTCACGGAAGTCTTAGAGAGTCTGTTCACTCTGGCCTGCTGGGCACACACTGCCCCCATGGACAAAGGTAATCAGGGTCCCGTCTGGAGGAGGGGGCGCTCAGATAAGCAGAAAGCTCTGACAGCCACTGCTTCCCTGGCCAGCTCTCCTCAAGGGGAGGGAGCCGGTGTCTGCTTGGGCCTAGTTCGTTCTCCAAGCTGGTGGTTTGGGTAGGAAAATGTCCCCCATCCAAAACCGCCATATTTAGTGTCCCAGTGGGAGGGGGCAGGCAGAATCTACAGCCAGGAAGCTGGGAGCAGAAGATTGAGAAAACAAGCCTCTGCTAATTTTAAATGTGAAACTCAGTTCAGTCTAGACCAGATCCTTCTCTGTCTCTTTTTTTAAATGGCTGCACTCTTCACTTTTTTTTCCCACTGTTTGTCGTTCTTTTCAACTTACTTCTCCAACCACAGAGCCTCAGTTTGCTCACCTGTAAAATAAGATGTTTCCTATATGCTCAGGTTACAGCTCTTGACGAAGCAGGGACATTTTCTGTTTGCTGGTTTACTGGCAGGAGGGGGCAGGGCAGGTAGGGGAAAAGACAAAGAGGATGACGGAGAGCTGGAAAGGACTGGCTCAGTTTTTCATTACAAGTGCCCTGGCCCCCATCTTCTGAGGTGTTGTGCGGGCCCATTCTCTCCCAGCGGCTTTGTCCAGATTCCTCTCCAAAGGCTCTTAAGACCAAGGAAGCGTTTCTGCACTAAAACTTGAGACGTGTGTGTGCCTAGCCCCAAGGGGGCCTGAGGGAAGGGCACCGCGACCCAGATCTCCACAGAGGCACCTTGCAGTACAACTGTGGTCATTCCAGAAGTGCTATAGAGGGCACCAACCACACACACAGGCCCTCCCAGGGGTAAAATACACAGCGGCAAGATGTGGAAGGTCCCCCACCTGTGCGAAGGCCCTGTCGTTCAAACAACCCCCTGTGTCCATGTCAGCCAGCAGTTTTAGTTTGAGCTTTTGGCAGGGAGATGACAAGAGCCTCATTTTTCAGAATAATTTGCCCATTAAGTAGGAGTGTACCTAAAACAATCGTAAAAGGGAGAGGCACAAGATACACGTCTGGAAACACAAGACCCCTTTAAGATATATGCCATTTGCGCTTTAATTCTCTGAGTTTTTCTCAAGGGATTTTTTTCTTACAGAAAAAAATGAGGAGAAATCCCTCAAATTCTGTGAAAAATACAGAAACACTGTAACTCAGTGAAAGAATAACTTAAAAAATCAAAAAGCTGATGGTAGAACCCCAGCCGCCAGCTGATCCCATTGGTCTGGAGTGGGGCCTGGTCTCCCACTTATTTAGAAGCATGTATGTGACCCACCTGGATTTTCAGGTGTATCTTAGCTGAGAAGGAAAGACTTGCCCAGAAAGCTGGGGTCCTTGGTCTGCCCATGCCAGTGGCGCTCCACCAGCTCCGCTCAGCTAATCCCTGCTTTCCTGGCCCCCACTTGAGCTGATGTGGCCACAGGCTTACACCTTCTTTGATTAAGTGCCACAGGCCTGACACAGTTCCTGCCTGTTAGTCATTCGAGGCCTTAAAACAAAACAAAACAAAACAAACAAACCAAAACCCCACACTGTATTTCACACAAGCAATAAAGTATTAAGAAAGAGACCTTCAGGTTTGATTTGTGTTAAAAAGAAGAAAGATACTGCTTACACGAATGCAGACTTCTCCTCACTCCACAGTATAAGGCCTGTGGGAGAGGCTGATCTGAGGAAACCCCCAGAGAAGCCCACCTCTGTGTCCAGGCTCTGGAGGACACACCCAAGGGGGCAGCCCCTCCCCAGACTGTGTTCACCAACACAACTAGAAGCCTTCCCCCGG
Organism: Equus caballus; assembly: GCF_041296265.1. Taxonomy (NCBI): domain Eukaryota; kingdom Metazoa; phylum Chordata; class Mammalia; order Perissodactyla; family Equidae; genus Equus; species Equus caballus. The sequence goes on from NC_091684.1 coordinate 36,341,242, forward strand.
GTGACATCTCATATCCCCTGCCTCCATACCCTCCTACCCGCTCCAGTCAATGCACAGGCCTCGCTTTGGGACTGTGGTTTGTGCCGGGCTTGCTCAGGTCGCCCCGCACTCCCTGCTCAGGCCAAGGTTGACTTTCCAGTCCCCGGCCAGAAAACCAGCGACCTCTGTAGGGAAAGGGAGCGCGTGGAGAAGCGCGCCTCGGGCGGACCCTCGGGGAGGCTAAGGAACCAGGACTAGAGCCTTCCTGCAGGGCGCACAGACCTAAGCCTTTTCCCTCTCCCTCCCCGCGAGGCGCCGGGAACCCAGCACACCAGGATGACAGAACCGCCCGCCCGTTTCCTCCACCATGGCCTGCGCTCAGGTCAGGCGTCGGGGGTGAATCTCCGCGCGCAAACCCTGCAGTCGCGCAGTAGGACAGCAGTGCGCGCCGCACCCGGGATTCTGGACCGCGGGACTCGAGAACACCGGAGCCAGGGTCGGAAACTGTCCGCAGAACCTTGTTTAGACAGTAGCCCCCCCTCACCCGCCATGATCCTAATGACATCTGTGAGCGTGCTGCCCAGAATAAAGCTCATCGGCCCAGCCTCTGGGATCTGCGGAACATTTCGGGCGCTCAGGATACTCTGAAGCCACCCATCATCTAAGGCTCCCAGCGCAAGATCCCGTTACCTAGTCTAATCCTTCCGTCTCACAATTGGAAAAACTGAGGCTTCGGGAGGGGAAGTCACAGTCTTCCTAGAGGCAGCATTGGGTCTGGCGTCTCTGGGTCTGCAAAGCCCTTTCTCCCCAGCCCGTTCACTCGCACCTGCCTGCGGGTTCTCAAAGCAGGACCCTTTCCCCAGCCCGAACTGAGTCTGCTGAGCACGATCTCAGCTCCTCCTCGGACTGAGGGTGAGATACCCTGAGGTTATTCCTTCTTGCACCTCGGCTTCCTCTTTTGCAAAGGAGGGGCTGTAGCACCCGAGGCGAGAAAGCAGAATTCAATAAAATGCGAGTAGCCATTCCGGATCCCCGAAGTTCCGTCTGGCTGGCTGCTAAGCCCTCCGTTATTCCATTAACCTCGCAACAAAGAGTCAGTGTATTTACAGGCATTTTGGGGACTCCACTGACAACGTTTTGGAGGGTGTTTACAGCACCTACATCGCAGGATTACAGTGAAATTTAAGAGAGAAAACTTTACGGTACCGAGCACAGTGACACAACGATTAAGTGCAACAAATGGCCTATTATTGTTTTGCTGTTTTTGTTAATCATCATCCCAGGTCACCGTTTCCGTCGGATCCCCGCCTGCCAGCCCGGCGCGCGCACCGCCCGGCCCTCACCTGCTCGGCGCCGGGGAGCTGCTGCGGGATGACGTGGAAGAAGATGCAGAGGGGCAGCGCGGCGAGCGCCGAGTAGCCCCAGATGAACGCGAGCAGCACCGCCCGCACCCGCCGCCCCGGGCCCCGCAAGCCGCGCTGCACGCGCACGATGCACACCACGCGCTCCAGGCTGACGGCCGCCAGCGTGAGCATGGTGACGCTGCCACTCAGGCACATCATGTAGAAGAGCAGGTGGCAGACGACCGGGCCCAGCAGCCAGGCCTCGGTCCAGCGCACGGCCAGCACCGGCGGGATGGCGCTAGTAAAGAGCAAGTCCGCACAGAAGAGATTGAGCACCAGGCAGACCGTGGTGCCACGGCGCCGTCGGCGCACCACCAGCACCAGAGCGCACACATTTCCCAGCAGCGACACAGCAAAGATGAGAACCAGTACGACGGTCTCCACGGCGCTCAGCACCAGCCGGTCGTCGCCCTTGACGTCGGAAAAGAAAGGGAAGCGGGTGCGGTTGGTCCGCTCCAGGCTGCGCGGGGACTCGGTGCCCACCGCCTCCGTGAACTCAAGGGACATGCCCGGCGCCCGGCGGCCCGCAGCCGTCTGCGAGCGCGCTCATCTGGGAGGTGACTGTGCGCCTAGGCGGGGAAAGAGAGGGAGAGAGGCGGTTGCGACATCTCTCCTCTGACCCCCTCCCGCCTGAGGAGCGCTGGCGCTGGGCGTTGCGAGCTGAGCCTGGGGCGCACGGGAACGAGGAAGTGCCGGGCGACGCCGGCTGGAAACACCCCGGCTGGGTGGGAGGCGGCAGCCAAGTCAAAGGCCTCCTGCCCTTGGCCAGCTTCGGAGCGCCCTAGGGGCCGGGAAACCCACCTAGTGAACCCCTACCAGCACCCCCGAAACCTCCGCTAGGCCTCTCCGGCCTCCACCCTCCGGGGCGACCCGGTGTGCGAAGCCCTAAATCCACCGATTTAGCTGAAACGGATTGAGAAGTGTCAGAGCGGACTTTTGGAGATGACGCGGGCCTGTGCTGGTTCCAAGGCACCTCCCAGGGGGCCCAGGTCTTTTATCTTTTGAGGGAAGGGGAATCCTTTGTTTTATCATTGCTTAGTCACATGTGACTTTGGGTGGATTATTTCATCTCCCTGTTCTTTCATATATAGTTTCTTTCATATATAAAACGGGAATAATAGTATCTCATTGGGTAATTGTGAAGATCATATAAAGAGATTAACACTTGGCACACTAATTGCTTGTGAAATGTCATCAACTATTACTTACTATAATTGAAACGTGCCAATTTTGCATTCTGAGCAATGATATAAAACACTTTCATGTAAAAAGAGTGGGGACCCCCAAAATCTTGAATAAACTTGACACCCCAGCAATACAGACACTCCAGGGCTCTCAAGTACACACACGGGCTGTGAATGTGCTAAGGCACCCCTGTGTGAGAAGCACTGGGCGGTCCAGTTCCCTTACAGATGAGGAAACTGAGTTATAGCAACAAGTAACTTGTCCAAGGAGGCCCCTGGTAGGTAATAAAAACCAAGTCCCCTGTCCCTGCCCCACACATTTCCACCACATCCCTGCTGTCTAGTCTTCTGTCACAGTAAATTAGGCAGAGAGTGAAAAGGGTGCTGTGACCCTAGACCTGGTGATCACTTCCCTGGCCAGCCACCCTCCCACCACCTACGCCCTCACCCCCTCTCCCCTTTGCCATAGTACCAGGCCCCTCCCAGTGGCCCCTTCTGTCTTGTAATCGTCTCTGTGTATTTATTAAGGATTTGGTGCACCAGTCCGAGGCGCTGTCTGGGGAGGCGGTGCATTTCTGTGTCTTCTTATCACTGGATCATGTGCAGCTGAGTTGCCAATGTGATCTCTGCCTGAGGGACAGATGGCAGAGATGTCAATGGGAGATGTCCAGCTTGAATCTTGACTCCATTCAAGTTGTAGAACGGAACCAGTTTGCTTCCTGACGCAGTTGAAAAAGGGCAAGAGATTGAAATAAAAGGAACTCAGATGGGGTTTGGCAACTGTCTGATTGGGGTCAGGGCACATTCGTTTCTGTGTGAGGGAAAGGAGAGCTGCGCATATGTGAGAGAGAGAGAGGCAGAGAGAAGGGGAGGGAGAGAGAGAGAGAGAAGGAGGGAGAGAGGATTCTATGTGCCATGGGGACGGGAGAGCTTTCCCCAGAGCGGACGACCAGGGTGCGGTCTGTGGGCTGGAAGGTCCTCTTCGTCATTGCCCTCCAGAGTTCTCCCAATGGCAACATGGTGAGTACAGAAGCTCCTCAACTTTCTCCTTTCACATCACCTTCGTGGCACTCCTAGGCCAAGAGCAATATCTAACCGTTCGATTTATTAAGCAGCTGGGTCCAAATCACTTAATAAGACTTTATCTTCTAACAACTTAGTAGCCATCTGGGAGAACAATAGACATGAATTGAAAAATAAAATTTTTGTCTCCTTCTCAAATAACCGTAATGACTTCATAACGGGGTGGGTGCACCTTCTGAGCCCTGCAAAACCGGGAATCAGGCTGGACCTGCCACTCTCATTTCCTGCTCCATGTGGATTTTCATGTGTCTGCTTCTTACCACAGCAACCCCTGAAAACTCAGCTTTGTCAATGGGTTGAATGTTGAGACTGTGAAGGACCTAGAGCTACCGGTTCGTGTGGAGTCCGATGGCTGTCCAGTAGCGCTGCATCCCCCTGGGCACCCAAGCACCCGTGGGCACAGTGGTCAAGCAGACGGGCTTGGAAACTCGCCAGGCCAGAATCCTGACTGTACAACTCACAGTGTAACCCGGGACAAGTTACTTTAGCGTCTATTGTTTCCCATATATAAAAAGGGCACACTGATAGTACCTATCTCGTACGGTTTGGGGGGGATTCGATGAAGCTCCTCCATGGAAAGCACTTATCACGAGAGTCATCCTGTGGCCACTGGGTCGGGCCCTGTGCTCAGCACTGTGTCTGACCTGGAAGACTGACCACACATCCCTGTTTGCGGAGACAGTCTCAGGTGGTGAACTTATTATTAGAACCCTCTTTCACTCAGAAATTGCCCTGGTTTGGAGGCTAAAGGATGTGGTCAGCCTATGTCTATGTTGATTAACTCATTCAGTCTCCAACAAGTCAAGTCGCAGGCACCGGGTAGGGGAGAGGGCAGGGAGATTAGGCTGCTGCTGAGCATCCTACAATGCACCGGACCGCCCCACAGCAAAGAATTGTCCAGCCCAAAACGCCGATAGAGCTGAGGTTGAGGAACTCTGTACCAGAGGCTGTGCCCTCTTGGGGCCTCACCAGACTTTACCTCTGACTGTTGATTTCTGTGGTGAAGTCTCATTCAGTGACGAAAGCCAGAAATGTTATTATTTTCCTGGTAGGGTTTTCACCACAAACTCCGCAACCCCTTTAACCAACCCCCGGCGAGGCTCAGCTTCGTTCCACGGCTGCGGAATCCCCTTGGTCCACGGGGCCGGGTGTGGAGTCGTCAGGGTGGACAGACCTCACATGTTCCTTGGAGACAAGATGGCAGGAAACCACCGGCTGAGCCCTTGTTGTGAGAGTTGTATTTATTGCTCATGGTCATTAATTACTATTATTATCATGTTCCTTGGCCTCTTAGATAAAATGGTAGAAATGGAGACACGGATCCACCAAATATAAATAGGGACAGTCTAGTTTCTGAGCTAAAGGGAAGGCCACCTTGAGGGACGACTTCTGTGCCTGTTTATTTTACATTTTTAACCAAACAGGAGGAGGGATCTTTTTCTGTGTGTGGTTTTCTGAATTTTCCTCTGGAAAAGTTTTATAAAGTTCATATGAAAATGCTTACTGGCCCATTGCTTCCTCTCCAAACCTCTCCGTGAGCAGCTATTGATCATCTATCTGTTGACCTATCTATCTATGTCTACTGGGTTTGAGACATAAGTCCTTACGGAGATCAGAGTATCTCCTTGCAAAATTCAGATCTCCTCTAGAGCAGAATGCAAAGGGTGCTTGTCCCCGTAGAAGGATTTTGGGTCTCCCTCCTGCCTCTGTACCTCCATCCCTCCCATCTTGTCAAGGCGGGTCCCACCAGATCCCAGGCCCAATTGCCCAGAGCGTTCACAGCTGAGGAACCGCCTCAGCCAGGCTCCTGGGGTGAAGGAAGGGCCACTTCGTGCTCTGAGAAAGGCTCCTCATGCTCCCTTTTCAAGGAGACCCAAGAGTTCCCAAGTAGACAAGGATTGAGTGGTGTTCCAGCACATACAAAGTGGGAAGGCGTGAGAGAACGTGCCATTCCTGGGAAAGGGGAAGGGCTCTGTGTGCTCGGGCCTGTAATCATCCTACTGTCCATATCAAGCCATCAGCCAAAAGAAAAGAATCCAAGTAGAAACTGGAAAATGAAAAAGCTAAACTCAAGGGGAACGAGCGATCACTTGCCACCCGGTTGTAAAGTACTTGCATACTAGTGGCCCCAGGCAGGTATCTTACAATGAGGTCTGGTGGCCTGGCCACAGCTAGCACCTGCAATGCTTTGTGTAAATTAGAAAAAAGTGCCCCACTCTGAGCAGACCGTTGGGAAAAGGCAGCCCTTCCTCAGTATGGATGCGGCCAAGGTCCGAGCTTGGCAGGCAGGGCCTGGCTGGACTTCAGCCCCCGTGTGCACCCCTTGGGTGGGTGTCCTTTGCAAGGAGCGCCCTCATGCTGATTTGCTGTGGCTCTGCCTTGTGGTTTGTGGGCTTGTGGCAGCAAGGGCCTTTCTCACCCGCTCTTCCTGCCCACTTGGTGGTGGTTTCCGCTCAAGCCCTCAAAGCCCACCCCCAGACCCAGTCCAATAGGGGCGCCAGCTGGGCAGAAGCATGTCCCACCAAGCTGATCATTTGCCTGGGAGATTTCCTCAAGCTCACTGTTGTGAGTGTGTTGCCTGAGGAGATGAAGAGAGGAGAGCAAGGGTCAGCCTCGTAGCACCTGCAAGGACTGAGACATAGAAAAAGGGGCTGGTGCCTCGTGCTGGAGTCCCAGTGTGACTAAGCTTTGTTTCCTGAGGCAGATAAAGAGGGTGGGACCTAGTCCTAAAGAGCCTCTGCTTCCCTGAGGGGCTGTTAGGAGCCAACAAGTCAAGAAGGGGTCAGCCCTCGCCTCAGAGGTAACTGGGATGGAAGAGTGAGGAGCAGGTGGACTCGCAGTGTGGGTAGGGGAGAATAACAGCAATAACAGTAGTAATAATAATATTGCAATCGAACACTTATGTGGTAATTACCATATACCAGGCACTGTTTTATGCCCTTACTTGTATTAACTCATTTAATCTTCATGACAATCCTATAAGGTAACTTGGTGATTGTAAAATACGGCTGCAAATTTTTTGACACTCCTCCCTTCAAAAGGTGGAGCCTAATTCTCCTCCTCTTGCATGTGGGCTGGACTTATTTTCGTCTAATGAATGGATGGAGCAGAAGTGATGTTACGTAACTTCACCAGCTAGGTCACAGAAAGCATATAACCCGTGCCTGGCTCGCTCTCTCTGGTATCACTTGCTGTTGGTGGGGAGGCAACCACCACGTTGTGAGGACACCGAAGCAGCCCACTTAGGCAGAAACTGAGGCCTTCTGTCAACAGCTAGCGCCAGCTTGCCAGCCATGTGAGTAAGCCACCTTGGAAACAGATCTTCCAGCCCCAGCTGAGCCTTCAGATGACTGCAGCCCTAGCCCACATCAGACTGAACCTCATGGGAACCTCATGACAGTATTGCCCAGCTCAGCTGCTCCCCAATACCTGCCCCACAGAAACTGAGAGAGAATAAATGTTTACTGTTGTCTTAAGCCACTAAGTTTTGCGGTAATTTGTTTCACAGCGAAAGGTAATGGATGCAAGTCGATACTTTCATTATCCCCATTTTACAGATGTGGAAACAGAAGACAGAAGTCATGGAATTTGCCTAAGGTCCTAGTAAGTGTGATCTGAAACCAGGCCATCTGGCTCCAGGGTCCATGCTCTTAACCCCCACACTGAACCTGTCAAGACTCAGAATCATGAGAAAACAGAGGCCTGTACAGGAGGCAGGGCTCAGGAACCTCAGCAGTGGGCCCCACAGCTCGACTGATCTTGGCTCCAGCCCATTTACAGTCTTCCTGTCTAAACTGGGAGTTACCAGGAGCCTTTCCAATGCATTCTTTCCTGCTTAAATTGGCCAGAATTAACTCCTGCTGCTTGTCACCAAGAAGCCTAATCAATGGAGGACCTGACACCCACCCTCCGCAAGCCCTGTTGTCTTAAAGACGGTCTTCATTTAATAGCAGCCAGATGGCCTCTAAGACAGGAGCTTAAACTCATAAAAGGAACCTTGGGGATCACTTTGTTCCATTCTTCTGAGGAGAGACGCAATCAAAGTCTTCAGATACAAATTTTTGGACTCAGAAAGGAAAGCGTTTTAGGGATGGTCCACTTCTACTTAAGTGGCAGCTTTTCTCTGTGACCCCCTCTTGGCCAGTGTGACTGGCCTTGTAAGGACAGCAGTCCTCTCAATACACACCGATGGAACATATACCACGGGCCAGGTACCAGGACCAGCCCTAGATGTGTGAAGACAGGAGGTGAGTGACACCAGCACAAGGCCAAAGGAGTCTTCTGCAGTCCAAGATGGAGCTTCGCGGAAATTCCGCATGTCCCAAGGAGACCACTGGCCAAGGTCTCATACAGTGTGTTGCATGATTCCTCTTGCATCACTTTTTTTTTTTTTTTGGCTCCTTTATTTGTTCTGTTTCTGATTACAAAACAGGAAGATGTGGAAAATGCAAGAAATAACTCAGAGAAAATAAACGTAGCCCTCATTCTTCCATGCAGAGATAACGCTGTGGGATTTTGCTGTATAGCCTTCTGGGGTATTTCTGAGCATCTGGGGCTGTCTGTAAGCATACAGGTATTTTACAAACTGGGAGTCATGGTGTGCAAGCTATTTTGTAATATGCATTAAGAAAATTTCCTGGAAGATTATTTTTCTATTCTGTCCCTTAGTTCCTGCAGCGCACATGACTGCCCCATGACACGGTAGGCGCATCTCTCACAGCGCAGGGCTTGGCTGCAAGGTGGAAGGACACCTATAAATCACACAGAGTCTCCAGCAAGGGCCCCCCGAGGCCATCCTTGCTTCAGTTTCCACTGGTCTAAAGTGAAATGAGAAACACATAGATCGTGTAATATTCCACGAGGCTGAATACACCCACTTCCAATTGCAAGATTACGTCCTGCCTGCTTTTTTGTTAAACTTCTTTCTCTTTTAGGACAGAGGGTTTGTGGCAGTCATTTAAAAAAAGAAATAACTCTACGTAAAAAAGTTGACAACTCTATGTGACTTACTGAGATTTATAATAGAAAAAATTATCCTGACCTGTGCGGTCCCAAAGGCCAGGAGCTTCTGTGCTGGACCCCCAGGAGAACCCAGTCAAGGCACACCAGCTCGGCTTGTGGTGATAATACAACCCTCTTGCGTTCATGCTCTTGCCTCACCTGGAGGACAGCTCTCCAGGGCAGGTAACATAGTCCCCCATTTTACAGATGAAGCAGCAGAAGGGCTCAGCATGCAAGGGAGAGGGTCTACCTCAAGTGGCTTGTTAGGGTCCAGTTGAGCAGACCCTTGTTCCTGACTCCCATCCCAGTGACCTTGGAAGGGGTCGTCTCTGAGCCACAGCTTTGAGGTGATGCTGGGCCCCAACACAAAGTATAGATGTGCAGTTGCAGAATCAAACTTGATGGAACATTCTGGAATTCTGCTCTAGGAGCTACAAAGTTACAATACACTTAAGGCTTACCAGGCCTGGGGGTTTCTGCTGCTCCTGCTCATCCCTTCACCCGAGGGGCTGTGTGCTTAACCACTGCGGCTGCCTGCGGAGGTGCAGACTCAGGGGAGAGCCAGGGGCATGAGCAGACATAGCCCAACAACGAACATTCGAAGGAAATCCCTGATCATTGGGGTGGCAGCCTTGAAGGTGTGACTTCTGGTTCTGTAGCTCACCAGCTTGTGCTCCCTTGGACGAGTGACATCGTTTCTCTGGACCTCTGTTTCCTCATCTGCAAGATGGGACTAACAATACCTCCCTCACAGGTTTGTGTAAAGATAATGAATGTCAGGCCCTTAGCATGGTTCCTAGTGCATAGCAAAGGCTTAATAAATGTAAGATTGTGTTATTTTTTTCGGTACCTGACACATATTGAATGCTTAAAAATGTTTTTAATAATTGAGTAAATAAATAAATGAGTGAATGCATGAATGAAAAGGAAATTTTGAGGTTTCATGTGCCCTCCAGATAGCTCCCTCTGCTATCTAAGGCATGGTGCTCTGGAGCCTCCTGTGAAAATGTGTGCAGCCACGGGGGAGGGAGAGAGCCGTCACCATCCTAGCATTCTCCCCAGTACCCCTCCCACCCACCAAAAAAGAGATGGAGGAAATTAAAAAGCAAGGCTAGAGGAAATGGCAGAGAGAAGTAGGATTTGAGGAGAAAAGGATAATTTGGTGTAGGATATGTGCTGAGAATGGGTCCTTCCTTTCCAGGGAAATAGGAGTTCAGGTGACTTGGGTCCCAAAAGGAAAGAAGAGGCCTGTCTGTTAGGAATAGAGAGAGCCCAGTGAGAGCCCGAGTCACCAAAGCAGGGACCCCGCTGAGGGGTTAGGGAGACCAGCAGGCCCTGGTGCACTCAGAGCTGCGTTTGCTCCGTGCTGCACGTGTTCACCAGCCAGCGGCCGCTGGCAGCTCCAGGGAGGGCTCCAGGGGTACCGACAGCTGCCAGGGGCTGGGTGGCATCAGGGCCAGAGGCGCCTAGGGAGCTGGGTTTCTGGGCGTGCTGTAATGGAGAGTGCCGGGCCCACTCAAGAGCCCAGCTCGGGAGCGATGGGCCCCTGGGCACAGCCATTGCCCTCTCAAGCTTCGACTCCTCCTGTCACAGATGAAAATAAATGTTCACCAAAACAACCTGTAGCAAGCTTGCCGGACCCGGTCTGGCGGAAGAGTCTGGGGAGACCTTGCAGAGCTGCTCCACACCGCCCCCTCGTGGTGTCTGGCTGCAGTGACCACTGTTCCTTACAGCTCCGGAGTCCACTCATCCATGCATCCATCCATCCTCCTTTCCATTCAAAAACACTGGTAGGCAGTCTGTCAGTTGTTGAGGACCTCAGAGAAAATGATATGTTCTCCCTGTCTTAAAGGTAAATTCACAAAACATAGATAAATATGGAACAACCGACTAAATATTCCAAGGAGGCCTTGGACAGAATGTTGTGGGGGACAGGTGGGGATAGTAGCTGGCTCTCCTGGGGGACTCAAGCAGAATGCATAGAGGAGCTGGTGGGTCATTCAACAGACAAGCACTGAGTGACATACAGAGTGAGTTGGGGTGGGGGTGGGGCACGAGCAAACACAGGCAGTGCATGAACGTCACTCGAAGGGGAAGGGTAGACCCGGGAAAGCAGAGGAAGGAGAATCATTCTCCACCCATAGTTTCTCCTCCCCTTGTCCAGGCCTGTGGGGCTCCTGACATGCACAGTCACCCTGGTGTGTGGGACAGGGACTGCTCTGGGGCATTGCCCTTAATCTTCTTTCTGGGCTTTTCTAAAGGAGAAACCCATTAGAGAGGTTTCTCAACTCTCTCTCCTAAAATGGAGTTTCACCTGGGACAAGACCAAAACCAAGAGCTTAAAAAACATTCCTTCTGTCCTTGCATCCTAGGTTTGGTGGCTGAACTCATCTTTAAGGCCACTTTAATAGGTCTTTGCTTCTGCAGGGGGAAAACCAGAACTGAGTGCTAAGGGGAGAGGATGTGACAAATCAGAGCCCACTGCTCTGCTGCATTGGAGGCAAGTGTCTTCCCCATGGGCTGGATACGTCTCTGAGGACTGTGTCAGCTCTTCATGTCAGAGGGAGGCGGAGAAGGAGACCTGGGTCCATGTCAGGGGGGCGATAACGACTGGAAGGAGCAGAGCTGCAAGGAGCAGGGGTCACCAGACGGAACTTGGAGCTGCGGTCTGAACTCGGAGGTGCTGACACCCAAATGAGGAGACTGGGCTCCTGCTGCTGGTGGGGGCTTGAGTGATGGTTCTTTGGATTTTTAAGGATGATAGCAGCCTGGAAAGGGTACCTTGAGACACGGATCATATGCCTATTTCATATGTGTACACACACACTGTAGAAATTCTGCTGAGGATGTACGCATACTTGACTGCCCTTTTGAACCCTATCCCATGACTGGGAAATTTCCCACATTATGAGTCCTGCCTCCCCAAGGTCAAAGGCTGACACTACATCAAGGCATGTACGCTAGGCTTAGCCAATCAGATGTCCATGACAGACTTAGCCTCCAGGAGAGGACGTGAGGGAGCTGGGGCTGCACAGAATCCATCTTGGTGTAAGGGTTTAGGGCACAGTTGTGGGGTTTCTGGCACCCAGTGGCCAGCACCAGTGGTGTGAACCATGCGAGGGGTCTAGGCACCCCACCGGAGCAGCCCCCACTGTGAGGACACTGTTCTAGACCGAGGAGTCTCCAAGAGCAGTTCCCTGGCTCTCCCCTCTGAGATCCTGTGAGCTCCATAATGCCCTTTTCTGTTTAGTCCTGCAGAGTGGGTTTGGGGGTGAATGCTGCTCCTCCTGTGCTGATGTCTTGCTCAGCCTCAGAGCCCTCTGGCCCAGCTTCATCAGAGTCCCAGCTACCTGAAAAGACAAGTGGCCTTAACTGAGCATTTGCAGAGTGTGGGCACCATGCCCTTTCTTTCTGTAACCAATGCAGGAACAAGGCTATAAGGCCTGGCTAACTTTCTCCTAATTTACTTTCTCTCTCTCCAAACTGCATTGCAAAATCAGCCATTCCTGTCTTGCCAACCACTTCACCTCCCTCTTCTCCTCCTCTCTTGCAATTCCTGCTGCTTGAACAATTGCCAACACAACATTTTTCCCAGACCCAGCATCACCTGGCATTGAAAAGGGGCCCTGAGCCAGTGAGTGAGTGTGTGGGAGTGTGTGAGAAGGTGGGGTCGGTGGCTCCCACGCAGGAGAGATGGGAGGGCGGGGCCTGATGCTAGCTGAGCCTCTACCTGACTATAAATTAAGAAATAGCAACTCCTGGGGCTGGCCCCATGGCCGAGTGGTTAAGTTCGCGCGCTCCGCTGCAGGTGGCCCAGTGTTTCGTCAGTTCGAATCCTGGGCGCGGACATGGCACTGCTCATCAAACCACGTTGAGGCAGCGTCCCACATGCCACAACTAGAAGGACCCACAACTAAGAATATACAACTATGTACCAGGGGGCTTTGGGGAGAAAATGGAAAAAAATAAAATCTTCAATAACTTTAAAAAAATAAAAAAAGAAATAAAAGAAATAGCAACTCCCTTGGGGCCAGCTGGTGTGGTAGTGGTTAAGTTCACTCACTCTGCTTTGGCAGCATGGGGTTCATGGTTCAGATTCTGGGCTCAGACCTACACACCACTCATCAAGCCATGCTGTGGTAGCATCCCACATACAAAACAGAGGAAGACTGGCACAGATGTTAGCTCACTGACAATATTCCTCAAGCAAAAAGAGGAAGATTGGCAACAGATGTTACCTCAGAGCCAATCTTCTTCACCAAAAAAAAAAGACGACTCCCAGTGGAAGTTGGTGACACAGCTCTTTCTCTTTTCTCACAACTTGCATTATATTCTCTATATTTTTCTGCATGAAGCAGTCTTTTTCTTTTTGGGGTGATAATGAGATTTTCTGAATTCGATTTTTCCTAACTCCTTAAAAATAATAGGTAGCATCTACTGACCCTTACTATGTGACAAACGCTTTATGTGCATTGACTCATGTAAATCTCCCAGCACTCCTACATCGGAGGTGAACAGTATCCCCATTTTACACATAAGAAAACTGAGACGGAAGAGTATCATTGTCAGGAGTCTTTCAGTTACAACTAACAGGAATTCAACTCAAACTTGAATGAAAAAAGAGGAAGAAGAAGGAAGAAAAAAAGAAATGTACTGGCTCAGGTGAGCAAAAAGTCCAGTAGGTGGATTTATCTTTGGGTACCCCAAGATTCCAGGTACCCAAACAATGCGTCCGGGCATGTGTCTTTGCCTCCTGACTCTTTTTTCTGATTGGTTTGTTTCAGGCAGCCCATCAATCCCCTAGTGGGAGCAAAGAGGCCATAGCAGTTCTTGCTTACTTCCTACCAACTCAGCAAACTCTTTTCTGACACTTTGGCAGTTTCCAAGGATGGCTCTCATGGGCGGGATTGAGTTACATGCCCGTTGCTGGAATCTACACTGAGACAGAGGGAGTGCAGCTTCCACAGAAAAAAGTGGGACCACTGAGACCAAAGACAAGGAAGGGATTCTGGGTAGGCTAAAGCAGGGGAGCAGGTAACACAGAAAGTGGACGTGCCAGTTCAAAGCCAGGTGTGACTCTGGCGTCGGCTACGACTTCCCATGAAGTCGATGAACAGCGCATGAGATCTGGGCTCTCGTTCTGGTTTTGACACTAACTAGCCAGGTTGACCTTGCAGATTTAACCACCACGAGCCTCACTTTTCCCATTTGCAAAACAGAAATAACAACACCTGTGCAATATCCCTCATTGAGTAGTTGTAGACACCAAATTAGACCTTGAATTAAAAAGCACTTTGAAGGGTTAAATATAAGGTATTAGATTATTCCCGTGCACACCTTCCATTTGGTTAGTTGGAATTAGCTTAGAACCCTCTGTATTTTCCTAATTCCCTTTCTTATTTTCCATTTTAAAAACTCATTATAGAAGTAACACATGCTATAAGCAATTTTAAAACATAGAGAAGAAAAAATTAAATTAAATTAAAAATGACATAATCCTACCATCCTTGAATAACTGCTATTAACATTTTGGTATCATTTCTTCCTCGTGTCTTTTTCTGTGAGCATGGACATACTTACGGTTTTTAAAATAAAAATGGGATACGACAATACTCTTTAAAGCCTGCTTTTCCCCCATAAGTGACGTTGCAAACCGTTTATGTGGTATTAAGTATTTTTCTACAATATCAGTGTAAAGGCAAAATGGTCTTCCACTGTTTAACAAAACCTCTCGTTACACATTTGCATTGTTTCCAATTTTTCCCTGTTAGCAAAAATACTCCAGAACACACCCTAATAACTAAATATTTGTTCATATTCCTGGCTATTTCTTCAGAAAATCTTCTAGATATGGAATTTCGGGGTCAAAGATTTTACAAAACTCTAAGGCTGTGTCTATTTTACATCCAAAAGTTGCACCAAATTATACTCCCATGAGCAGTAGATACGCGTCCATTCCTGCATCAGCTATTATAGTAGGGGTTCTCATATTTTAATACTCTTGCAACTCCGATATCCTTTTTCTTTTTAAATTTAGATCCATGATTGCTTCCCTTTGATTAATTTGTGCTGGTGGAGACTCTGTCTCCTCTTCCTGCTTCGAAGTGCCAAAGAGCTCTGCGCCTGGGCAGCTTAAGAAAACCCATAAAGTGTGCAGGGCTGGGAGTCAGAAGACCAAATTTCACACCCCACACCCACATTTAGGAGCGCTGTGACTTTAGGTAAGTCACTTAGTTCACTGAGCAACAGTGTCCATTTCTGTGAAATAGAGCTCTAGGCCTGCCCCTGGCCTGCCTGCTACAAAGGATGGCATGGGAAGTGGATGCGAAAGTCTTTTCTAAGAGGTACGCCCTTGCACACACCCCGGGGTGCTTCCCATTTGCTCATTCAGCTCTGTCTACTGTGGTAGCCAGTCCCCCGGATGGCCCCAAAGCAGGATGCTTCCTGGTACTCGTTCCCTTGTGTGTGGTCCTCTCCCCTTGGATCTAGGCTGGTCCTGTGTCCCATTTTTAAGTAGTGGAATGCAGTAGAAGTGACACTGTGTGGCTTCTGAAGTGAGGCCACAAGACTCTCTGACTAAAACAGTATGGGAGACTCCAAGAAAGAACCGCCCAGCTGACCCTGTCGATACACACAACCACGAGAGGTAGTAATACATTTTTGTTTTAAGCCACTGGGTTTTGGGCTGTATAGTTACATAGCAATGGATGAGCAAAACACCTGCCAAATTTTTTTCCGGTACCCTGAATCTGGGGGCAAGTCTAAAGCTTGATAGTTAAGAGTCGTTGTCTTTGGAAGCAAACAGCCTGGTTCTCAATTTTTGCCACCATCCTCTTAGCAGCTATATGATCTTAGGTAAATTAATAAACTCTCTGAGCCTTACTAACCCAATCAGTAAAATGAGCATGATCATGGCACCTGCCTCCTGGCACTGCTGAGAGGATCGAATTGGATATGCACATAAAGTCTTTAGCACAATATCTGGCACATAGTCCTCAATACATTTCAACTATAATGGTGGTGATAGTCCCTGCTGATAAAGTGCCTCACTTATTTGGCTCCCTTAAATTTCTTAAAGAGTATATATCCAACTACCCTATATGTTTACCCCTGCCTCACCTGCCATCACTGTGATGGCTTCTCTGGGCATGCAACAGATTCTCAGCACTTTCAGCCTTGGACATGTAGTTTTGGTTAAAGTCCCAAAGCTATATTGAAGGTATCCTAAGTGAGTTTCCAAACGTCAGCTTCCTTAAAGAACTGTTTTCCATATGTTGATGTCATTGATCAAATATTTACTTGATTTTATGGTCACATTCTTGAAGTCAGCTGCGCAGTCTCTTTTGCACCCATGTTTGTTCAAAGGTTGAATCATACCTCTTGTTCCTCAATGAGTCTACCGGAAATTCTAAAGATAAGAGTCAGATATTTCTTAAAGACAGTCAAATGGTTGAATCACTGTTTCTAAAAGACTCTCATTCACTTGCTCTAGAAACATCTGTTGAGCACTTACTACCGCCAGACTCTAGTCTAGGCGTGAGAGATGGGAAGGGAAGACCACTCAACCTCTCACTCAAGCTCACAGTCTGCTGGGGGCAGAGTGGATGGGGGGAGTGAGTGACAGGCAAGTGAAAGATGATGATACTGAGAGAAAAGGGCTGTGAATAGGAAGGCATGAGAATCAGGGAAGCCCAGAGAACATCCCCTGCCTATCTTTAACCAGGCATTGCGGCCTGGTGAGGGAGCAAGCATGCAAGAAATGGGGTGGCAGACCCACCCAGCAGCTATTTCTTCTCTGACATCTAGGGGTGGCCATGAGCGGCACACAACGCTGTGCTCCTCACGTTGTTTTCTTTGCTGGGCCAGTTGTCCTACCAGCCACCTTGTAGGAGATGGGGCTGCCAGACCACATTCTGACCAACAGGAATGTGAGCGGAGTGTGTCACTTCCGGTCTGGCGCAGTTAATAGCTGGTGCGGCCGCCTTCAGACCTCTGTTTCTCAGCTCCCATGACTTTGGGGGTTTCTCGTTCCACGTGATGTAGCTACAAGATAAAGGAGGGCCGCCAGCCCACAAAAATTGTGAGGCGAGCAAGAAATAAACTATATCGTGTTAAGCCACTGAGATTTCAGGGCTTGTTGCCAGAGCCTGGCCTAGCCCATCGCAACACTCTGTGTCATCCAGTCCCGGTCAAGGAGATGGAAGGGAGGTGTCCTGTGGAGTTTCTGAATGGGTATTTCCATTTCCAATAAATATCCTTTTGTTGACTAAAAGGAGATACATATAAGGAACACTTACCCTGGCTAGCTGTCATTACCCTGGCTAGCTGTCTGCTTTTGGATTTTAAAAAAAGTCTCATTAGATTATAATGTTTGGAACTGCAGCAGCCATTATGTGCACAAAAGTAGGGACCAAGCAAATTCTAGAAACGACAATCCAGAACCTTAACATTGTGAAACTGCTGACCTAAACCGGGATTGTCTGATTACAGAATTCTTTTTTAACGAACAGTAAATGTGCCAATGGTGTCCGCCTTTTCTGTTACTTGCATCTGAATGCTTCTGCACGGATGCTAGTTGCAGCTGAGGATGAGGAGTGTGGTTAAAATGGATGCGTAAAATGAATGGAGGTTCTTGGGGGTAGGTAATGTCACTGTCATCTCTTGTCTTCTCTTCATCCCCATCCACACTATAATCATTGCTAAAAAATAAAAATAATCCTGGACGGTATTTCCTCGTCTGCAATGTGCATTCACGTGCATATTCTGGCTTTACGGTGAGAGGAGAATGGCCTCATAATGTAGGAGCTCAGAGCTCAGTCTCTAGAGGCGGGCATACTTGGGATCAAATACTGGCTCTGCCACTTTCTTTGCTGTGTGACCTTGGACAAGTGACATGAGCTCTCTAAACCAAAGCTTTCTCATCTGTATAATGGAACAATTATAGAAACTCCCATATAGTGTTCCTGTGAGGATAAAATGACATGACACAAATGAAGGTTTTAGCATATTGTGTGGGACACTAAAAACACTTATTGCACAGGATTCCCTCAAATAAATTAGATTTTGACTTTCTGGACATCCTAGGAAGATAGCTGGGGCAGGCGTTAACATCCTTATGGTATAGGAAATTGAGGCTCAGAAGGGTTGACTTGCTCCAAGTCAGAACCAGATTTTCATCTCAGGTCTGGTGGTTTCCATTTCAGGACTCTTTCCACAGTAACATGCTTGCCTGAAATTGCCAAAGAAGTAAAACAAAATAAAATCTAAATTTTGAGATGCTTCCTTTTTGATCTCCAATAAACAGAATCATTTTCACAAAGTTCACTCCTTTAGGAATTATTACTGTAGCATATGTGCGAATGTGAGAGATTGTTAAATTTATACTGAAAATAATATACTCTCAAAGTTTTTTCTTAATCTTCTAGTATCAGCTTTTCTCCTCCACCTACCTTCACCTCATAAAAACCAAGTGAAAATGCACACCTTCATAATCTATACAAGGGGCATAGGTGCCGTTCTGCATTATCTGTAAAAATAGCAAAGCTTTTTTCTGTTTTTTTCTTCTTCATCAAAACTTTTAGTTTATGCATTATCTCCTCTGATATTTTAGCATTCAAAAAAGTCTGCTTTCTGTCTCTTTGTGGTTACGTGACTTTCAGCATCAAGTCAACGGAATACGAAGGAATGCATTTCGCTGTCCCGGAAGCTGGATGCACGCTACAGCTTTCCTCTACACCCTCACCCTCTGGCATCAGAAAGTGAGCAATATACCACTAGCCCTGTTTTTCTTTAAGCTCTGCTTAATGATTCCTTCCAACATAAGTTCAGGAACAAACACTGTTAAAACTTGAATATTATTTGTTTCATTAAACCTAGTTCAGTCACTGCGTGCTTTGGAAAGCCTCTCCTCTCTCAGTGGTGGCGCGACTTCTAATGGGGTACTTACGTCACTGTGCTGTCATTGATCTGCGTTGATGTCCACCTTGCCTTGGCTCTGCTATTACTCTTCTCTCCAACTCTAGTGCCTTGCATGGCACCTTGCCTGGTGCAGATAGACTCAATGTTTGTCAGTCAAGTAATGAGATCAGTGCCTGGTACATCCCCTCAAATGGGCGAGATTTCTTCAGGAGACTTAAAACCTTGTAGTGGAAGATATGCTGGTCGTGGGGTTAAATCAATATAGGGAGTCTGGCAGGCAAGAAGGTGAAGGTTATTATTAGACGCTAGCTTGTTCTCTCGGGTGCCTGCCATTCCTTCTTTCTTTGGTTGCTTGGTTTGGGAGACACACATTGATTTGATTCTGAGCTCTCCTATCGACTTCTGGGCCACAGGATGCTCCCGTCTTCATTATCTCTCCAGATTCTATGCAAATCCCTAGCTGGGTCCCGACCTTTCACCCTTGTTTGAATGCTACCAGTAGATTGGCCACTTGGATGTCTTGCTAGTATTTCCCACTCAACCATCCAAAGACAAAATATCTTTAGATTCAAAGCAGAGAGTACAGCACAGAGGATAAGGAAAAAAGAGAACCAAGCCAACATATCACTGGATTTGCTTTAGGAAGACAGAGCATTGGGGATCTCGGAAAGAGTAATTCTGCTGGAATCATGGCACACAAGCCAAAATGGTAGGGGTTCTTGCAACCACTGCCTTTGGGATCCTGGGCCTCCCTCACTCTCCTGCAAACCTGCTATGTGACCTTGGATAAGTCACTCCCCTCTCTGGGATTCTGTTTCATCAGGAAGTCAAGGTTGGACTAGATAAGCC
Source organism: Equus caballus (assembly GCF_041296265.1). NCBI lineage: Eukaryota > Metazoa > Chordata > Mammalia > Perissodactyla > Equidae > Equus > Equus caballus. The sequence goes on from NC_091684.1 coordinate 36,360,659, forward strand.
ATTCTCCATGTTCCGGAAAACACCAGAATGCCCTGGAAAGCTTGTTAATAATGCATATTCCATGCTCCCCGCATGCTGATTTCAGAGAGCTGGGGGAGGCCAAGGAATCAGCATTTTCAACAGGCTCCAGGGTCGAAATGATTTCCTGGACCCAAATCTCACAGCTCCCTCCAACCCTGGCATTCCCTCAGTTGTCCGGTTTGGGGAGCAGAGGGTAGCCAGGAAATGCTGGCAGCCAGCCAGTTCTGTTTAGGAAAGTGTAGCCACAAAAGCAAGCCAGATGGCAGGAGGAAGGGCCGCTCAGGGAGGGCTAGATTCAGTGTCCCTCAGACAGTGCCTGTTGGATTGAACTGGACTTGAGGAGACCTCAGTCCTAAGACAGTGGGCAGGACGGAGAACCTGCCTCAGCTCAGCCCGTCTCCTGCCCCACTCAGATGCTCTAAACAAAGGTTACAAACTAGAATTGTGTTTGGCCCACACAGTGTTATTTTTTTTTTTAATTTTCCAACACTTAAAAACTGGAAGACTTCATATGTGAAAATTCCGGATTTCTCTTGGAAAATCTGCAGGATGAGCCAGCCGGGACCCACATCCACGCAGGACGTGGGCTGGAGCTGAGCAGCTGCGCCCCCTTCGGGTGAAGGCAGCATTTCGTGGCCCGTACAATCCCGCCCGCCGGCTGCCTTAGTCACTCACCACCTGGCCCGTCAGAGGGGGCTTTTGAGTTGGCTCCGAGTCTAAAATTTGCTCTGGGATAAAGCCAGAGCCGCAGAGAGCAACACACTGGGAGAGCATGGCACCGCCTGCCCCTGAGGATTATGGAATTGCCTCTGGACATGACGTTTTCACCCACCGTAAGAACATTGTTAAGAAATCAGCAGAGTGGAACTCACTGCTGTGTTTATGGCAAGGTTGCTGTCGAGGCCATGCGCCTGTATGTCACATGGTTTCTTCTCAATGACAGCACACTGGAGAAATCTCCTTATAGTCTCCATACCCGGATTGCGATACTGGGGTTTCTCTTGAAGATCAGCTGTATTTGTAAATCATGTGAATGGTGCACAGGATTGTTCCTCTGTGCTCAGCACCAACCTCAGGGCTCACCTCTCAGAAGCACTCCATGGCCTGCCCTGGGGTCCACCCTTATGAGTGGCCCCATTTTACTTGTTTTACTACTGCTTTCTCCTACTTCTTTTTTATTTATTTTATCTTAGTATAATATTTGTATCTTTGAAGAGTCAGACCTTCAATCTTTATTAGAATAAGGCAGCGTTGGGGGCTGGTCCCATGGTCGAGTGGTTAATTTCGAGTACTCCGCTTCGGTGGCCCAGGGTTTCGCCGGTTCGAATCCTGGGCGCAGACATGGCACTGTTCATCAAGCCATGCTGAGGCAGCGTCCCACATGCCCCAACTAGAAGGCCCCACAACTAAAAATACACATCTATGTACCAGGGGACTTTGGGAGAAAAAGGAAAAATAAAATCTTTAAAAAAAAAGTCAGGGTTTAAATTCCTCTACCCTACATATACCTTGATTATAGCACTTCCTACAAGGTACTATACTTACCTGTTTAGATGTTGGTCTTCTACTAGATTGTGAAGATGGTGCAGCATTTTATTATCACTGTGTCACTGATGCCTAGCCCAGAGCCCTGCATATAGTTGGCATTTAGTAATGTTTATAGAATGAAATTAAAGATGTTGGAAAACTGGAAGAGGTTGGAAAGGTATGACAAGGCACGACCTGTCAGACCAGAGGGATGGAAGAGACCAGCTGCTGTGTCCTGCCATTTTTCTCTCTAACTGAAGGAACATCCCATTACTCCAGTTATGTTATCGCTTAAGGATATCGAGTTTGGAGAATTCCTAAGGGTTTTCTTTTGGCATAGTGGAGAGAAGATGGACTTTAGAGTTGACTTGGAGTTTGAAACCCAAGAATGTCTGTCTTTTTTTTTTTAATGATTGTGAGGATTTTGCTTAACCCTTCTGAGTTTTGTGTAGTTTCCGGTTCTGAAGTATCCTTAACTCCCGTATCATTTGACACTGTACGTGAACCTTTAACTCTCTAACACTCCTTTCAGGATAGAAATCTTAGAATACTTATCTATATACGTATAGACTAGACATATGAAAACATTAAATAATTTTATTCTTTTTTCCTTTATATTACTAACAGTAGCCCAGTGTTAAGCATTTTAGAAAACCTGAAGAAATAAAAAAATTTGGGGTTTACACATGTATGTATAAAAATATATATTCAAATAAGCAAATATCTGCTCATTACGTTGCCCAGCTTTAAGAGTGCCAAAAATAAATAAATAAAATATCTGGAAACCAAACGAGAAGGCTAGATAGTTTTGTTAAAATTCATTTTAACAATTTTAGCCAACCAACATGTGCTAAGGAAATTCAAGTTAAAGTTACAGCCAGCTAATATGACAGAAAACATTGTGTGTGGCTACTTAGGAGTATTCCTTAAGTAGAATCTGCATTGTGCTTAGAACATAGCTAGGTTTACAGTTTCAACAGTAAGCAGCAAAAAAGATCAAGAAAATTCTCAACTTTTCTAATAACCACTCTATAATAGCAAGGAAAAAAATGGAAAAGGTACCACCATCTTTTAACAATGGACTCAACTGTAGGTATACTGTAGGTATACCAAACACTTGGGGAAAAAAATGCTAATATGGTAAGATCCTTGGTTAATTGTCTTTGATTTTAAAAAAGCCACAAAACATAAAATACTTGCTTGCCAGTGTAACAGATTTAACCCATGAGCAATAACCCAAACCATCTTTTCTCCATCAAGTACTTTAATAGTGCAAAATGTTAGTCGTCTCAGGTCTCAGCATTCGCTGCTCACCACATGCTGTCACTGAAGCCTGGAGGTATCGTTGCCAAGGAAAATGCAAAGTAGCCAAAAAAATACAATGATTCACTCCTAAGCCAGAGTCTCAAAGTAGACAGGCAGTTTCTTATATAAGAGATGAAACAAGTAATTCAAAACGTCCATAAGCTCACATAAGATACAGTACTGAATCTTCTGACACAAAAACAAAGGCTAATTACATTGCTACTTTGCACAGTATTCAACATGGACAAGCAGATCGCGATGTTCGGTGGCGGGATACTGTATGTTGCACTTGGGACACTCCACCAGGCTTTCATTCAGTGCAGCAGAGGGACTTTTTGGCGAGGCAACTGTTCCTCTGTTTTCAGCCTCTCCTTGGACAGTGAATAATGGCTCTGTGAAGGCAAGCTCACGAGGCTGCTTCTGAAAAATAAATGTCAGATGAACACCGTTTGTATATAAGGCTGACCGTTCAACAGTTGTAACTGCTTCCAGAGGCTCCAGCTGCTTCAGCCCTGCAGACAGAAATTTCTTTTGAATCTCTGTTCATCAGTATTATGGCGGTAACATACAAGGTGGTTATAAATTACCCAAATTACCCAGGAAGGGCTAAGCCTGGGTGTTTATATGGATAGGTTTTATTAAAATGCTTAGAGCCAAATGTTAAGGTAGGCCTGTGTGCAAGGCTGACAAAATTTGGTAGTTTTGTAAAAGAGGGTCAACTTCATCAATAAAGAACTATATAGAATTAATTAATTAAAGAATTTTAGCAGATCAAACAGGTTATACACAGAAACAACTAAGATATGGTATAATACCTTTGTGACTTTCCTTTTTGATGTTTTTTTTCTGAAGAACTGAGAATAGTCAGTAAAGCTTAAAAATGAGTATTTTACAGTATACTGTGAAGATGATAGACAATAAAAGCACAAAGAAAAGTACAGGAAAATTATGGATTCTTTTGTATACCCTCTGGCTTTCAATACTTTGAAAAACAGTAATTAACAGAAATGAATTACAAATTTCAATTTCAAATATTATAAATGGTCAAAATCAATGACATACTAAAGAACAGAGCCAAAAATATATTTTCTGTCTTTTATTCATAAAGAAGTTACAAATGATTTTTTTTTAACAACTGCTTTTTTTTCTCTTCTGAAAACTGAAGAATTCTACCTGTAACGTTTCACCATCTGCAAATATTCTGCAAGACGATATGTCAAATATGTGCTAATGGGACATACACACACACAAACACAGAACCCAACAGGTTTGGTCCAAAAGCTTATTAGTAAGATGAAAATAGGTAAGTCAAAACCATTTCCTAATAGGAACAATGTTATTTAAAAGGTTTGTTTTAAAAGATTATGTGTTCAGTGTATCCCACAAAATGTGCTTTAATTCAATACACCTAAAACAGTGTATTAACAGTAATCGTCCATCATCCTTTCAAAAAGCATTTCTTTCTTTCTCTTTAAATAGAAAAACATAATTCCAGCTCAGGATCTATGATTCTCCTCCCTCACCCTCTCCCTCTGGGATCACAGCACCCAGGAGGTTGGAGGGGATGACCCCAGGCACTGGTGATGTAATCACCACCAAGAGATTCATAACGTCCCTCTTGCTGGTGCTCTGAATAGATGCTCAAAGGGCAATTGATTCAAATGAGGCAGAGGCTCTGCCTGTTGATTTGAGAATCAACATTCTTTCAGCTGTATCCTCCTAGTTTGGTTTGATATATAAATGGAAAGATGGAAGAAAGAGAAAGAAGAAAATAAGTTTTAGTTTATCCATTCCAGACTCACCAAGAATTCCAACTGTGTTATTTGATTTCTTGCTTTTCGGAGCTCTTTAAGAATTACATGCAACTGATGCTGCATATTTTGACGGTCAAGTTTTTCATTTTCGAAGTCTAAGGTACATGCCTGCATCTGGAAAAAATGCCCAGGACAAGACAAGTACAGCTAGTATACACTGTCCAGTTCTCTTGACTGGATGCTTGCATTTTTTTCATTAGCACAAGAAGCAAACATCTGTTGTATCATCAGAGCAAGAATTCATTTGAGCACAGTGAGATGCTGATAAACAAAGAAGCTTATGGTTGAGGATTTGGTTTATCCAAGGGGCAAAGCCAATGCTTGAGGTACAGGTGAGTAAGGAGCAGCTTGAGAAATTACTGCTTAGAATTTGTCCTCTCCATCCTCCTTTTTGTGGGGAAGGGGGAGAAGGGAAAGAGATGGCTATTCCCTGGTTTGGAATATATTAAAAATCTCTGGTCTGTATTGTGAGAATGAATGGTGTCTCTCTGAGTTCTACTGGAGGTTATAAGATAGCACTATTATGGAGATCTTGTTAGAACTACTCTTGTAATTGGAGTAGGAACTACAGAAGCCGTTTGGGGAAGAATAAAATTTGCCAAGGCAAACATCTACCTGTCAAGAAAACTGCCATCTCATCTCAGAGAAACTGGTTTAGCCTAAAGACAGTAATAGGAATATATGGCTAGCATAGATAGTCACAGTAAGCATTTAAAAAAAAATTTTTTAACAACATTTTTCACAACTTTCAAATGGTCCACAGAATAGTGTGAACATGAGGGAAAAAAAATCCCATTTTCTAATGGGTAAAGTTGAATTTAGAAGCAATGTCAATGAGTACCTGTTGTTCCAACAGAGCTACCCTTGTTTGTTCTTCTTGCTGCTTTAACAGAGACGTGTAAAGAAACTGGACCTGAAGGATGTAAACAGAGCCAACAGCGTCATATCCGAGCTTTTATCGCTTGACCTGGGATGCACGAAAGGCTCACAAGACTCACATCCCTAACCGGGACAACACCCGCTAACCCGGACAACACCTGCAAGTCGGGGTGAGTCACTCCAGCTGGTGGTTTGATGGCTATCTGTGCACCTGAGCAGAACCACCCAGGTGGACAGTTCCCTGAGGCCCAGACTGAAAGCTGATGACCATCACTGAACTCTACATCGGACACGCCCACTTTCCTGGAGGTTCTGACATCTATAATACTTCTCAGTGGGATACAAAAGCTAGCAGTGCCTTGCCTCCTTGGCCACAGAGTTGGAGAAAAATTCTCAATCATTTTTGCTTAATCTTTCGTAAATATCACTGCTTGCACCTGTAGGGAGAAGTGCGGGTGGTAAAGACTAAGAAGGCAAATGTTACAGACTATTTTTTCCCCTCTCTCAACTTTTGGAGGACTTAAAAAATTCCTACTCTACTAGTAGCAATAACTAACATTTACCTAGCCCTTTAGTTTACAAAGCACGTTTACACTCTCTCAGTTGACCTGCACAAAAGCCCTATACGGCAAGAAGAGGTAATTATTATTAATGGACACACGAATAATCTGCAAGCCAGAGAAGTTAGCTGATTTTCCTAAGGCCACACACCCTGACCTAGAGACCTTGTATGGACCCCAAGTGATGTTTCTTCCATTATTCTATGGTGCCAAGCAAAATTTAAATTGAGGTTCTGTTGAAGTAGTATTCAATTCTAATAATCCTAACTTACTAACTCCAACATTACTGAGACAGACCTCCTGGCATAAAGCTGTGAGTATGATGAGAACGTGGAAGGCGTCACATGAATTAACGTGAGCACAGCATCAGCAGCACCAGCCTAGGAATCAACCTTGAGTCCGTCTTCACTTCACCTCTTTTGAGTTCTTACACATATTTACCTCCTCCTCATTCAGAGACTTGTGTATGTGATTTCCTCTGCCAGGAGGAAATTCCCACAGTCACTCACTTCCCTGGTTCCTTCTTGTCACCAGCTCTTTGTCCAAATACCATCTCCTCAGTGAGGCCTCCACTGGCCCCCAACTTCTCCTTGTCAAATTACCCTGCTTTATTTGCTTTAGTTTACTTGTTTATTTAGGTACTTGTTTATTTAGGTACTTGTTTATGGTCTGTTTCCGATCTAAACATGAACTCCCAGGAGGGGGCAGGAGCTTGGTTTGTTCCTTGCTCCTTCCTAGTGGTTAAAATAGCCTCTGACACACAGTAAGTACAATGAAAATTTTGAATTATGAATCATGGAAAACCTTACTGGTGAGGCCCACCTGAGATAAGAGCTCTTCAGATCTCTTCTTCTCTTCTTCAAGTTTTTCCCTAGCAATATCATTCTCTTCCTTGAGCCTCTGGATTTTCTCTGTTTTATGCCTATCATCTTCCAGATGTTGTACATCTGCCTTTCTTTGTGAGCATAACAGTTGATTTAAATCTTGAACTTCTTTTTGGGTTTCTTCATATTTTCTTCGAAATTCACTAAGCTCAAAACTCAACTGAGTTATGGTTTGTCGTTCAACCTCAAGATCTTTTTTTGCATTTGCCAAGAGCTGGTTGTAATATTTTTGCTTTTCTTCTTGAAGACAACCTATGACAAACACAACAGAGTACAACTCATTTTATAAAACAGATAATATTCCTGAAAAGATAAACATGAACAAGAACATGTTTCTATAAACAAGATCACCTTACAAAATGCAGAGTCAAGAGACAGGGTTGATACGTGACAGAACAAAAAACAGAAGTTCAGGTACATTATTTGAAGTTATAAAACTAATAACTAGAAGAACTAAAAATACTAACATAACTATTCTTTGGGGGAGGAAAAGTCACTAATATCTAAAGAAGATAAATCAACAAAAAGGGATATAAGCTCACTATTTATAGATAAGGTGACAATTACCAAAACTAAAAACAACAATGTTAACTGCAGCTGCCCTGATGGCAAGAGGAAATAGGGATTAGGATGGGATGGGAAAGGTGGGCCAGAGACCTTCTAGACTAGTATTAAATTATTTTAACAAGCATTCATATTACTTTGATAAAACACACACACACACACACACACAACTATATTACCAAGGAAAAAAATAAGACTTAGCCCATAACTAAAATCCTACTGTTTTCTTTTTAAAGATTGGCCCTGTGCTAACATCTTTTGCCAATCTTTTTTTTTTTTTTTCCTTTCTTCTCCCCAAAGCCCCCCAGTACACAGTTGTATATTCTAGTTGTAGGTCCTTCTAGTTCTGCTATGTGGGACGCCGCCTCAGCATGGCTTGATGAGTGGTGCTAGGTCCGTGCCCAGGATCCAAACTGGCAAAACCCTGGGCCATGGAAGCAGAGTGCACGAACTTAACCACTCGGCCGTGGGGCCAGCCCCCTAAAATCCTACTTGTATATGTAGTAAACTTATAAAGGTATTATAGTAGTAACCTTGTCCCCTTAGGGATAAATAGCTTTGAATTATCTCTAGAGACATTCCTTTTACATTTTCTTTTTAGCATTAGCTTCATTTTAAATATTTACATGTGAAGCTCCAAGATTATGAGCCTTGCTCACCTTTCTTATCCTTCTCTTTATATAATTCCAGGCTTCAGTCCCATTAGGGCTGTCAGTCATTTAAATGAGTGTTTTGCATGGCGGTTTCTCTTTTCCTAGTTCATCATCTGGAACTGCTGATCCTATTTCCCAACTATAAAGGGAGAATAAAGACCCTTCCTGCCCCATCTCTTAGCGTTCCTGTGAAACTCAACTGAGATCAATGTCAGGGAAGCTGCAAAGCACTTGACAAAAAGATAGCGTCATTCATGAGAAACTGTATCTCACTTCTACAGTGAGAGTCAGATGATTGAAGAATCATCTAGAAAATGTATTCTTTCTCCTGGGACCGATATGAATAAGTGCTGAAGGGAAGTAGAATAAAAAGATAATCGGTAACAAGGCCAGCTCTGGGGGAATAACGTTGGAGAAGGACTTTGAAGGAGGGAAGGACACGCACAGCGGGGAAAATTTAATGTGCCTTCAGAGCTGCCAGACATCCTTTCACCCCGTGCCTTATGCCCCCTTTTATCAGAAAACAATGGGAAATAAAACAGACTTGGTAAAATGGCATTTCTTGCTTCAGGGCTAGAAGACTTGCTTATTTTACTTCCTAACATATATCTATAAAAATCTAAATTTGATGAATCTCTTCTTTTGGAAAATGTCAGGCAGGCCTAGCCCAAAAGAACATTTTTATAGCTGTACCTTCTGATTCAGTCTTTTTTATCTGCTGTGGGAGTGAATGAGCAGCTGTTTCCGATTTCTGTTCCAACTCAAAGATCTTTGCTAAAAGTCCTTTTACATAGACCTCTCGCTGCTGATCATACACAAGCCACTGCTGATTTTTCTCCAGAGCCTTAAAATGAAAATGAAAGCAAATCAATAATAAAATTAGAAAACCAAAATCTTAAAATGGACAAGGGAGCCCAAGTGATGCAGTCTTTTCCAGCATGTAAAAACTGTTATGGCTCATATAATAGAATAATTCCAGGCAAGCACTGTATGGCTTACAACACAGAAATACATTCTAATGTCACACACCTTCAGAATACATAATAAGATGGTGAAGTCACATTTATACAGGGTTAAGTTCATTTGTCTGCAATCTCCTATACACTACTTGCTTTATATCTGTGTCGATGTCGTTCTCTGTAAACTAGAATGCCTTCATGTCAGAGATGGAGATGCATGCACTGTTGAGATACCATTTAAGAACGAGCTATTTGAACCCAACATGAGACTGCTCGGGAGCTCCCCCTGGACGGACAGAGACTCTGCAGGGTTTGCATCCTGGTCTGACGGTGCCCCTGCCCCATCCTGCTACCTTCCTTTTCTTTTCACAGATGTTGCTCCCCAGGAAACTGCTGGCACTCCTAACTCCATCTCAGTGTCTGCCTTCTGGAAAATCAAAAAGCCACTCCTCCTCTTTATCATCAATTTTCATCCTTTACATCTTTTAGAACTCAATTAAAAATTCCAAACTGGGATCACTCAACTGGTTTGCATAGGGGCTTAAGAACTCAGTAGTTATATATCTCTCTCTAAATTTTTTTAAAAATTATTTTAGCGATCATCTTCAGCTTTTTATCTGTTTGCTGTGTCTCTCAAATAAACAGTAAATTCTTTCAAGTGGCAGACCATGCTTTTATGAGTGGATTCCTAGCTTTTGCATATAATATATACTCAGGAAATTATTTGGATGATGGGATATTAATAAAATAGGCAGTGTCTGCTTAACTTAGCTGGCTACATGGAAGGTGGCTCACCTTCCTGTCCCTGCTAATATTAATTTTCCATTTCAGTTACATCTTTCCCTCAAGAAAGTAGATATGTTCTTGTATTGGATATCTATCTTATGAGGCCACCTAGCATAAGTTTGAAAATCTTATCACATCTACATTTTCTGTGGGTCACACCACCTGATCTGTGGCAAGATATTAGCAAATATTCACATAAGAAACCACTTTAACCTTAGTGGATAAAACAACGTGGAATATATGGACAAAGCTGTATAGATTTATGAAGTGTCTTTTTTTTTAAAATGAAAAATCCTATCGCTATTATTGTTAACTAGGACAAATTCATATATCCTCTAACTCTCACTGTTCCTCACCACCCGACCCTTGGAAATTCAGCCAAAGGCAAAGCCAAGGAATCGGCCCGGGCAGCCCAGCATCCCCAGCAATCACACGCTACCTCCTAACCTCCTAGGCCCAGTTTTGCTGGGGGAGGTGACTGTTTTGTTACTGAAAGCAGGGCACAGATTCAGGTTGAAAGCTAGCAAAGAAGACGATTCATCTGCTGGTGCTAGTGAAAAAAAGCCCAGAAATTCTTACGCAGCACCAACAATGAGATTATAACTGCTCTCTCCTTTCCAATCTAGCTGTTCAGTCCAAGAGGATGGGATTGGCCCCCTTTCGTTCTAAGTTCCCAAGAGGCTGGGAAATAAGTCTCAGTGACTATTTGTGTATAGAGGGCATGCATATCTAAACCTGATGTCACACATGTAAAATGTTATGGATGAAGGGTCCCGGAAGGAGGCACACATAGTGATGTTAACACCCCTTCACAATGGCCAAACTCTTTTGCACCGAGCCCTCTGCCCCTGCCACTCATGCTATGACCTGTCTGCCCCCAGAGGAATGCCTGCTTGAGCAATGATTCCCAGTTGGATCCCAGTAAACTCTGATTAGTTTTGGATTAAGAGAAAATAGGAAAAATGTGTCCAATGGTTTTTTTCTCAACAATAGAAATCCTCAGCTGGAGGGTGATTTCCCCATTGGGAAAGTGAGAGATGGAGGCCATCACCAAAAGCTTTAGGTTAATTAACACAATGATCACTCTATATTAGGGGCAAAATAGCTACCCCAAATAAGTTCAATTCAGCCTCTTCTTTGGTCCCCAAAGTGATAAGTCATTTAAATTATAACAATAACTGAGAATTTTTGAAAGCTTCATGACACCACTTGCTAAAACTGAAGCTATCTTCCCTTAGGCTGACAGTAAAATTGTCCATATCTGCCTCTTTCCATCTGTTCAGGGTATAACCTGGCCTTTTCTCTCTTCTACTGCTGCACTGTTGTCTACACAACTACACACGCCCTCTGAGCCTTACTTAAACTCTTGCCTCTGCCCAGAGTGCCCTAGAACCCCTTCCTATGTCACCTGCCCAGATAAATGCCATCTTTTCAGCATGTTCCAGTGAGTCCAGGCTTGTCTTTCAAGTCTCCTCACCACAACTGCCCTCACCAAGCTCCCTCTCCTTTGTAAGCCAAGAGTACATGTTTTTTAGAGATTTTATTTTTCCTTCTTTTCCCCAAAGCCCCCCAGTACATAGTTGTATATATTTTTTGGTTGTGGGTCCTTCTAGTTGTGGCATGCGGGATGCTGCCTCAGTGTGGCTTGATGAGCGGTGCAGTGTCTGTGCCCAGGATCCGAACCTGGGAAACCCCGGGCCGCCGAAGAAGAGAATGTGAACTTAACCACTCAGCCATGGGGCTGGCCCCAAGCCAAGAGAACTTTTAATGTCCATCCAATCTATTTGGCACCTTATACTCATGCTCTTGATTGCCTCCTGATTATTCTTCTTAACTAGATCATGAGGTCCCAGGACAGCTGGGGCCAGGCTTGTTGAGATTTTTTTTTTAAACTTCAGTGCATGTGTTTACTGTTTCCATAGCAAGCGGCTGCCTAATGAATATTTGTGAATGACGATGACATCAGGAGTGGGGAAACTGACTGCAAGAATCAGCAAGCACCCAAGCAAGTCTTTTAGCCCCAAACTGCAGTTTGAGAGTATTCAGGGAGCAAGGAGGGATGTGAAAGAATCCAGCAGTTCTTCACACACAGCAGAACATATTTAGAACGATTCCAAACAATCAAACTTTCAAAAATCTACTAATCATTAACTAATATCTGAAAACTGGCATCTCACTCTAGAGGGGTGAGATGGGCTAAGTGGTATGGAATATATTGGAAGTTTTTGGTTGTATATCAGGGTATCCTCTTTCAGGCAAAAATTCCATCTTTCAAAGATATAGACAGTTGAGCTCCGTGTCCAAAAAGATCTAAATACATGGAAACTCTAACTCTAGGGAGTTCTTCCAATCTTTGCTGGGCTGCTTCCATGAGCATCCTGCAAACTAATGAGCAAAGCTTCTGGGTATGTGGCTTAAAGGATTTTCAATGCCTGTTTTCTAAAGAATTAGGAAATGGATTAGAAAGACAGAGGTAGCCTCTGGAATCAAAGACTTAGTTCAGGGTCCTCCCTCCAGCCACTTGACCAGACACTTTTCTCTCTGCACTTGTCAGGCAGTTATAACATTAGTTCTCCTAATATAGCTCAAGAGTTCATTTATCAAGTGGAGGTACTATATAGGCACTCTGTATTATATATTCGAATTTAGTTGATAAGAAAGGTAGCATTGTATGACTCAAAAAGTATGCATATATCCAAATACTTATAAATCATGTGTGAGATGCTAAAGATATCTAATTTTACACCGCATTTTAAATTTGTCCAAAGTTAAGAAATATTTTAACATAAATAATTTAAGTCAATGTTGGATGGTCATGAAAATGTTCTTCTTTTAAATAAATTTGTCCATACATTACTTAAGTATGAGGAACAAGACTGTATTAAGATTTGAGACAATATTCCAAAGGGCCACATGATGGCGATGTTACTCAATAAAGTAGTAACATTTCTTCACTCCTGACCTTTCCACTGCCTCTTATGCATCTGCTCTCTTCTCTTAATAGTGTCAATAATAAATGGATTTGATAGCTATCAATAAATGTTGATATTATTAGCTGTGCATCTTTAGAGTCCTCATTGCGTTAGTTATCTCTTCCAGCTTTGTGTCATCTACGAATTTGTTAGACATGCATTTAACATTTCCATCCAAGTTATCAATAAAAATACAGAACAGCAGTGGGCAAAAGTGAAGCCCCGTGGAATGCTACTAAAGCTCTTCCTCATAGTTTGACAGGGATCCATTAAATATTCCTTGGGCAAAAATTCTAATGTAGATCAAAATGTTAGCTTATACTGGAGGAATAAAAAATGTGGGTCAATTGATAAAAGTGGAATATGGATGGTAGATTATTTAAAGTATTGTGTCCATGTTACATTTATTAAAGCTGCTATCTGTACTAAAGTCATGTAAGAGAATATTCTCATTCTTAGGAATATACATTGAAGTATATAGGCTTAAAGGGCTGTGGATATATGCAACTCACTCTCAAACGGTTCAGAAAAAAATATTTGTGTGTATGTGTGTGCATGGGGGTGGGGAATGAAAAGAGAGCGTGTAAAATGGCACAAAATGTTAACAATGGCTGAATTTTGGTAAAGGGTACATGGGCTTCTCTGTACCTTTTTCATTCTTGTAACTTTTCTGTAAATTTGAAATTTTTTCCAAATAAAAATTTTAAAAATAATTATTAATCTTCTCTAAATTCTGTGTTTAAAAGTCAGATTTTTTAAATTAAGAGCAAGAGATACCTTTGATAACTGCCTTTTAGCTATTTGGTTTCAAAGTTTCTGACACTGGACAATGTTTATAGCATTAACTCCATGTAATTATTTCAAAATGTTGGCCAGACCTAAATGGTAGCTGAGGAATGATGCAGCTAGGCCTTAAGAAAGGTAAACATAGGTTTTTAGAGCTTCTTTTAGCATAACAAATACTGATTCTTAAAATAGGTGGGCAAACTTCTACAGGAAGTTTTGTGGTAGGTTGGAGGAGGGGTATGGGACCAGAATTGCTGAGCCCTCAAAAGTCAAAGAATGTGACAGTGTGAAGACTATGGGAAGTGAGAGGCACTGCTCGGTCTAGACCACCATTTGAAGGTGAGCTGGGTTAATTTTCACTCCATTTGTCTAAAAGCCTTTCTAAGGTAAACAGAGCAGAGAAGTACAATGTGATCCTCAAATAAGCTGGGAAGATAAAACAGAACAAAAAGATTGAGCATAAACGCATAACATTTCAAAGTTAATTTCATAAAAAGAATCATCATTATCTAAAAAATAATTTGTTATTTGAAGGAGTTAGTGCTGAGAAGCCTAAAAATTACATATGAGTTTAAGAAAATAGCATATATTCTCAGGTACTCTGCTAAAAGAGACACTAGTAAAATTCAAGGAACTTTGCAAGATTCTAAGATTCAGACATCCTCTGAAATGTTCTAGATGTTGAGGATAATACATGACATAAAAAATTTGATAGTTCTTTAAAAATTATGTTTCTTCTTTATTTTGTTACCTCTAGGTAAATTATTGTGATAAGGGTACTGTAATGCCCCACTATACAGACACTCAACAGATTTAAATTCTCTTGAAGATCAAATAGACCTCAAGGTACACTTGCTAGATAAAATAAACCAGAAATCTTAAGAGCATACTTAGATCAGTGTAGACAGGCCAGTAATATGTCTAGAATCAAAATACCTACCTAGTGGCTTAATAATTAAAGAATTCTATACTTTGTATATCTAATCTTAATACTTGAAAAAATACACTGTGAAAAGTAGTCCTGTGTCCTCAATTTATTTAATTCCCAATGAAACTCACCAATCCATTTAAGACATGTTTGAAATAATACAGCTTCCTCATATATCTGAAATAACTTCATGTCAAACTCTAGAGAAACAAGTATTGAGTTTATAAGAATGTGTTTCCTTTTCAAACTATGAAAGCAAATCCTGGTTCCAAGGGAAGAATTTCAAACTACAGAGTACATCTTGCACAGATAAACTAAAAGAGAAGAAACTACACACTAAATAATAATTAATTAATAAAATAATAATAATTAATAATAAAATAGGCAAATTAGAGTTCGATGGAGAGGGGACGTTGTTGAAGTACTGGGGAGCGATGGGTGATTTCAAGGGCTTCCTTGCCTAATGAGACCGCGCTCAGAGGAGCCAGCCTTCTTAAAGGCCTGGAAAGAGACGAAAAGCTAGTAACGTAGAGAAATGATCTCAAATCACTCAGTTCTCCATCTCCTCAACAGATTTTTCCAAGTCACAGCATCAATGCTTTGAATTTTCATTAGTCTTCGTTAGCCATAACTTAACAAAAGAAAAATGAACTTACATCTTTCAGCTGTATTTCCATTTCATGAATATTACTCATTGATGAGTTGAAACAGCTTGTAGCCACAGTCTATAAATAAACCAATATTAGTTAACATGATAAATTTAACGATAGGAGTTTCTTAATTATATTTAGTTCCATAATAATACAGTATACTTCACAGGGGCATCCCCGAATCCAGATGTAGTACATGCTGGTGAACCAAGATGCCAAATGATGGGTACCAGGAGAATTAGGATCTCCTGGAAGATTCCTAAGCAGATTAGAAACCCTGAGAGTTCAGATCTAGCTTGACTTCTAAAGTCCTCTGGACCCCAGGATCACCAGAAAAGCCCTCAGTGCATATGAATAGCTCAGTGGTTTTCACCAAAAGAGACAAAACAAAACAACTGGGCTATTTAAATGAAATCTGGAAAATATTAAATTGTCAAAAGATTAAAGTTGTTTTCCAGAATTATATTTGTACTAGTAATAGTATTAATTAGTATTAGTTCACATAGATTATATGGAACTCAAAATATAATTTCTTTACTTTTTTCCCCTTCATTTTCTCATAGAGAAAAAAAGAGAAGCAGATGGTTAGGTGGCCAGGCTAGCCAATAAAACTCATAAAAAGCTGTATTTCAGTCTTTTAACAGCTGTAAGGGAAGAGACTTGTATGAGCCCTGCGAGGAAGCTCCAAATATATTCTTTTTCTCCAAATGTGCACTAGACACTCACCCTAGCATGTAACCCTTTCACCCTCTCAATTTAGTCCTCTAGGTGGAAACTATGACAGAGATAGTTCACCAAACCCCTTTTCGTTTTGCCCTGGGCACATTATACACTGTTTTCCAGCCTTTCCTGTGGTTAATGAGGCCATGAGACTGATTTCTGTCCAAAGGAATGTGGGCAGAAGTGAAATATGCCAATACCAGGCCTGGCCCCCACATCTTCCCCCAATTCCCTACATGCTTTCTGTAGCTCACAGCTGTATATAGAGGCTCTGATGATGGACTCCACCCTAGTTGATGCTGGAGCTACTAAAAGGAACCTGGATCTCTGAATGACTCTGGGAGCAAAGCCACCTCCACCCCAACCTGCACTAGGCAGTGACATGAGGGAAAAATAAACATTTGTTGCATAAGACTCTGAGATTTGGAGAGTGTTTGTTATAGCAATTAGACATGCTGATTAATACAGAAATCAACAGTGGATAGCCCATAAAATTATTATAAGAATACGTTTTAAAAAATTACTTCTACCAAGATTTGCATTTCCATCTTCAAAAGTAGAGAGACTAATTCTTGAGCTTTAAAGATTTCATTTTTTTCCTTTTTCTCCCCAAAGCCCCCTGGTACATAGTTGTGTATTTTCAGTTGTGGGTCCTTCTAGTTGTGGCTAATTCTCAAGCTTTAAGGAAAGGTTTTAGTCAACTACTGTGGATCTGACTGTAATGTTTTATGAGTTTCAGCTCTATGGAAATTCTCTAGAAAAACTTAACCTCGTTGAACTTATCTGTAGAAACACTCACTTGCCCATCTATGAAAGTACATATAAATGTATAGGTCTGATCACTGTGGCTAAAGGGGAGATAAAGTACAAAGACAGACCCTTAACGGTATTGAGATATTATATCTGAAAACTACAGATTTTCTTCTATAGGTGGTATTAATAGTTGTAACTACAGTGTTATTCAAATGTCTAAATTTCCAAAAGAATCAAAGGTCTGATCAATAAGAAACCATTTTTTGAGCACTTACTATATGCCAGGCACTATACTAGGCAATTTACACATATTATCACATTTAATCCCCAGTGTTCTTATCCTGATTTTACCAATGTGGAAATTGAGGTTTAGGAGAGGGGTCTGGTGAATTCTAGCACTGTCTCTAAGGCTGGAGAGGTTAAGGGATTTCTTCAGGGTCCACAGCTAGCAAGTGGCAGAACCAAGATCTGAACTCGGATCTGCCTACCTACAAATCCTTGGTCTTTCGGCTACACTAGTGACTCTGAAACAAAAGTGGGGGAGAAAACGCACATGTAGTTAGGAAAAGCATATTTAATATTATAATTGTGTATCTCAAATATAAAAAATTAAAAAATGAAGACCATTGTTTCCATGATACGAACTACAGAAAAAGAGCTCAATAAAATCCTCTTGGCTACTGTAGATATACAGTGGATTCTGTATTCTGAATCTTCCCTTTGGCAAAACAGTGGTGTGGGGAGCAGAGCAAGCTATATTAACCATTTTTGCTTATGGAGAGGGTACTAGGATGTAAAAAAAATTAACCTGTTAGTATACTATACCGTTTCATCATTTGATAAGCATGTTTGAACAAACTCATTCTTCATAAGAACTACAAATTGTATCAGGAAGAAAAAAAATCTGGGTTTAAAGAAATGATGAGTACCTGTGACAAACGCAGTGTGCTGGCTTTGCCCTCAAGTTCGGCAAGTCTTGTAGTTGCAGCAGACAGCTGTTTTTTCAATACATCTGTCTCTTCCGACAAGGACTTCAACAGCTGTTCCCGCCTTTCACCTTCCTTTGTTTTCTCTTCCAGCTGTTCAAGCAAGGCAGTAGCGTTGTACTTGGCCTTCAGCTGCTCTCTGAGTCGCTGTATTTCTTTGTCCTTCTCCGTGAGTTGATGAGCATTCTTCTCCCTCTCAGCTTCAAGGACTCGAATTTTCTAGATATAAACTAAGAAGAATCTTAGAACAAAGCCAGGTCAAACGTGAAAGTAAACAATATACTACAACAAGCATTTATGAAGAGTTTATTACCTACCATGTCAGCATTATCCTAGATATCAGGGCCAAAAGAAGATGAAGCTAAGGTCTTATGCTCAGAGAGCTCACAGAGAGGTAAACCAATAGTTTAATGCAATGTGGTAAGAGCTATAGTTAAGATATATATAAAATGAATGGGACACAGACACGGAAAGGAGAAACCAACGCTGTTGAGAGTAGTGAGAAAAAGCTAAAGAAAAGCTGGCTCTCACATAAGTATCTGACAATCATTCCTCGATCATACCAGTTCTAATAACCTTAAAGGCTAAAAGTGAGTCACACCAGAGATACATGCTCACTGGTGAACTCCAGCAACAGAACTTAAAAATTACAGCTGGACAAAAATGCTTTCATTAACTTGCTTTTTGTTAATAAATGATTTGGTATCAAATCTAGACAGTGATCTTCAAAGGAGTGGTCAACATTTTCAAGGATTTAAAAGATAAAGAAGCCATGATTGTTAAACTGCTGCTGGCATAGAGAGATGACAGAAAAAATTAACAGAATGACTTACAGACTAACAAGGTAAAAATAACCTAAAACTAAAAACTTGCATTTAGGGGTAAAATAAGCAGTTGTTCTAATATAAAATGGGGAGATTGAGTTGGACGGTTGTGTGAGAATGATGAGGAGATTTTAGTTGGCTACAAGCTTAAAATAAGGCAGTAGTACGATACAGTTAGGGAAAAAGCCAAGAGAATTTTAGGCTTTCATAGAGTATAGCACCCAGATTAGTGGAAATAATAGTATCATTTCAACCTGTGTTTGCCACTGTGTACCATACTGGGTGCATAATTTAGGAGGGAGACAGGTGCACCACAAAGT
Source organism: Equus caballus (assembly GCF_041296265.1). Lineage (NCBI taxonomy): Eukaryota > Metazoa > Chordata > Mammalia > Perissodactyla > Equidae > Equus > Equus caballus. The sequence continues at coordinate 36,379,550 of NC_091684.1, forward strand.
GTTCAGGAAAGTGATCAGGGACAAGAAGCCAGAAAAGCTGAAGAATATGGGGTTGATTTACAGAAAAGTAAGAGGAAGCAAGATTTCCTCAAATCTGAAAAGTTGTCAATTGGATAAAAAATAGACCTGTTCTATGAAGCTTTAATAGGCACAATGAGAACAGGTAGAAGTTACAGGAAGTTTAATTTCAACTGATTATAAAGGAACAGAGTTGTGACAATCACTGCTCATCAAAAGTGGAATGAACTGGAAAGAGGTCTCTCAGAGAAGCTATTCGATTCCTTCAGAGACTGCAAAATAATCTTTATGTCTAAGAATTGGTGAAGAACCATTTCTCAGTGCTTGACTAAGTATTAACCTCAATTTGTGCTGTTAAAAAAATAATAAATCATTCCGTTTTATGATGTGCCTATAAAATAGAATTTAAAGGACCCAAATAATATTATTTAATACAGCCCATTTATTTTCTAAACATGAACAATAAAAATACTTTTGCAAATAAATTAAAATCAGATCACTGATTAAATTTTTAAATCCTTCCAATTCTAATAAATTCCTAAGTGCTTTACTGACTATGTCATAACAAACTATAAATTAGGGAATCTGAAATACAGTTTAACAGAACACAAGACGTCAGTATACGTAATGATTTTACCTCAAAAAAACCCTGAAAACAAAGATTAGTTGCAAAGCAGCCAATATACATGATAAAACGGGTTTGTAAACACTTACATTAAAATCTGAACTCCATTTAACACTACAAAATGATTAGATTTCTTTTTTTTACATTTAGTGAACTAACAGAACAACTAGATTATCATCATTGTTGGGAAAATACTTCCTCATTTCCTACAGTAAAGCTACTGTAATTTAAAGGGTTTATAAGGCCATTTACCTCCAAAAGTCTGTGTCTGTCTTTATCGGTCAGTTTTCCTTTTCCACTTGTGATTTCATCCACTGATGTTTTTAAAGCTGCAATTTCTCCCCTAAATTTCTCTAATGCAGTTTCTGATTTGGAGTTACCAGCCTTTGATCCCCATTTACTTTTAATTAAATCTTTGGGATTTCTGGAAGACATCTCTGAAACTGTCTGTAAAAATAAAAACACAATGATAATTTATAAGTTTGAGTTTTAAAAAATCAAATCTCAGGTCTGAAAAGGTCTAATAACCTGTCTGCTAAATAGAAGAACCTTTCTATCTAAAAGTGATATAGCCAAACCAGAGGGGTACAGGAGAGGGACTTGGGGAGGCTTCTGGCCTGCTAGTAATAATACATATTTTTAAATCTGGGTGTGGATACCTGGCGGATATTCACCTTTTAAAAAGAGGTCAACTTGTACACTTAAGATTTGTGCAGGATTCGAAATGGGTGTCATATTTCAATAAAAAAGTTTTGTTTTAAAAACTGGAGGGGTAATCAATAATTAAACCATTGAATGAAGGCTGAAAGAAGTAGATCACAATCAAAGACATATTTTACCCAGGAATAAAAACCTAGCGGGAAATAATATAATTCTGAGTACACAGGCATTGAAATATCATTACCTGATATAATGGCATGGCTTCTGTTTTAGAAGATAGGCCTAGTTCAAATATATCTTTTCTTTTTATTTATTTTTTTGCTGAGGATGATTCACCCTGAGCTAACATCTGTTGCCAATCTTCCCCTTTCTTGTACATGGGTCACTGCCACAGCATGGCCACCGACCAGTGGTTTGGGTCCACGCCCAGGAACTGAATCCCGGCTGCCCAAGCAGAGCACAATGAACTTAACCACTAGGCCACGGGACCAGCCCCTAGATCTATCTTAATAGTCAGTTGAGAGAGCACAGTAGGCAGAAGTCAGGAGACTCCAAGTGGAGACATTTATGGGGGAAAAAAAAAGGCACAATATTCAAGGAATTCAGGAATGACAGGAATGATGAATAAGAAGCCAAATAAAGTAAGAAGCTGAGTATCTGCTAATGGTATTAGATGACAGTTTAGAAGCAAGTGCAGAATATAAACTCTAGGAGGAAAATATATTGTGTAACAGACAGTACATATAATCAAAGTAGCTTTAATTAGGGAAGATAAAAAGCATTTTTCCACTTTATGGATCCTGAGTAAAATAATGGTGGTGTGACTAGGGAATCTAGAATATGAGATCATCTATCCATTCAAAAAATATTGGCCAGCCTACTATTCACTAGGCAGCATGACAGGTGCTAGGCATAAACTGGTAAAAGAAAAAAAAGAGAGAGAGAGAGACCCACTCCCTTACATAACCGAACTTTCAATCTAGCAAAGGAGACAGGCAATAACAAGGAAACAAATACAGACTCTCAAGTTGCAAAATAAATGCTATGCAGTGATAAAGAACAGTGATAAAGGACAGCAGTAAAAACAGGAGACCTACTTAGACAAGGTGGTGGGGGTAGGCCTCTCTGTGGAAGTGAGTCATCCTGTATGAAATCAGAGAGCCTGAAAATACTAGAACTGTACAGACTGAGTTGAACAGACCATCGATTAAAGGTTAGTCCTGGATTTTTGGCCATTCCAAGGTGAAAGACTAAGGTAACCAGGGAACCAGCTGATGCTATTGCAAGGTTGCTGTTTCTCAAGAACCTGCTGCCACAGAAGTTCTTTCCCACGTGCTTCTGTTCAAATCACGCTGTTGATTTGATCTAAAGGGTTGATAGGACAGAAAACGACTTTTCAGCCAAGTCCCTGAAACACAGAATGGTGGAACTCTATAGATCATAGAACTGGAAGGAAGCTCTGGACGTCTGCTTCCTGACCTTTAGACAGAACTTCTGCAGGGAACGACTATTCTTTCTAGCTTCTGGCCTGGTCTCTGCTAGGATCTCCCAGCTCCCCACCGTTGAGTCCTACCCAGCTCCTTTTCCTGTATTTTCTATTGGTCAGGCCAGTATTCTTAGGGTTCACTGTTCAGACATCACCCAGCCCAGCTGCCCCTTCTTCCGGAGGCCTTCCCTCTGCGAGCTCTAATGAGCCACATGGTCCACAGCGCACAATCTGGTACTCGGCTGTTACCCCCGTGCTTTTTTCATTTGTTCAACAACTGTTTCAGGGGCTGAACCTTGAATTATCTTTGTCACCCACAGAGCCTAAGAGCAGGTGCTCAAAAGATATTGATCGATTGGTGAAGTGATCTAAGACAGGCTGGACAGGAGGTGACTAAAGAAACATTTCACTCCGGCAAACTGCACAAGGCCACGTCGTCCTCGAGCGGAGGCACATCTTACAGAAACCCTCACACAAGATCTCCCACGGGGAGACGGACGCGCAGAGAAAACTGCGCAAAGCCACTTTTTTCTCGCCTATAAAATGAAGATGTTTTTAGAACAGACATGAAAGTGCTTAATCGGCAATTGCTGTACTAACAAAAAATCTTGGCCAAGTCACTCGGTCTCTCTGCGCCTGTCCGAAAGAGGATGATAATACCCACCAAGAAGTCGAAGGGAGGGATGGAAACCACGACGGCCGTGCGGCGCCCAGCCCGATGCCGGGCTCGAGGTGAGCGCCAGGGGAGGGGACTTCGATCAGGGCGCGCAGAGATTGTGAGTCCCAGCGGACGCGATCTGTCCACCGACACCGCCTCCCTCGCGGTCCGGCCCGCCCGGCCCCGGGGCGCAGGGCTCTGGCCGCCCCTCACCGCCCTCCGCGGTCGCCTCCCCGCAGCCAGCCAGCACCTGAGGCGATGCGCGGCGCTCGTGTCAGCCCAGTCACACCCTCAGGCGCGGAGGCCGCTTCCGGGAGTTTGAATCCCGCGGCTGCGGGGCGGGGCACGTCACTGCCGGCGGGGGCAAGCCCGGCAGGAAGGAGGGGCGGCACGCGCAGCGGCGTCGCGGCTTCCTGATTGGCTGCGGGCTCCGAAGGGCGGGGCCAGGGACCTAAGCGCCGACGGAGAATGGGACGGAGGTGGGCGGGGCCGCGGGCGGGAACGCCTCCCCCCGGGTCTGCCACCCTATTCTCCGGCTCTTGAGTTTTTCTGAGGGCTCAGGTCGCAAGGTCGGTGTTTCTTTGTGAGGAGGTTTGTGGTTATCCGCTCTGGGGATGAAGCAATTAGTATGCTCAGTGATAAACCCTGTGGCTGTGAACTGGGACTAACTCGTTCTGTGTCCTTGAGCATCGCTCTCCCTTCCGAGTACCAGTTTGGCCCAATGTAACATGGGAGAACTGGATTCCACAAGGGAGCACAGCCTCCTGTCTTCCCCTTGGGCTGAGCCTTAATCCTGCCAAAAGTCAGGGGTGAGAAATGGGAGTGTAGCAGGTGGGAGAACTGATAGGCACACCCAGGTTGAGCGCGGAGATTATGAGCCCTAGAGGAAGTGGGTTTAGGAGCCCCGGAGGAAGCTAGGCGGGCGTTCGCTCCAGATTGCTGCCCTCGGGCTTGATAACTGTTAGTCAAGTCTGGGTCACGGTTGGCCGCCTTGAGGACTTGATTACTAAAACAATGAGGCACAGTAAGTGTTTGGCAGAGCCTACCTTTCTCTCTTAGACCAAGCGTAAACTCAGCAGAGACCTAAAGCAGTATATAAAAAGATACAGTAGCCAAACGGCCCCGGGCAGGCAGTGTCGCACACCGGTTAAATTCTAGATGAGGACTGAGACTAGCTCCTGCCTGCCTCTTCCTGGCTGTGTGATCTTGAATAAGTTATTTAACCTCACTGAGCCTCAGTTTCCTGGTTTGTAAAACGATGCAAATAATATCTACCTAATAGGGTGGTTATGAGAATTAAATAAGAGAATCCACGTAAAATGCTTGGCATTTAGTAAATGCTCAATTGATGTTAGCCATTATTACGCAAAGAGCAACAAACTCCTATGTTACTAAATAGAATGGATAAGAAACCATCTAGAGAATTTTAAGAATTAAGAAAAGAAAACCCATGAAGATAACATTTGATCCTTGCTTTCAAGAAGCTCACATTTCTGAAGGAAAAGTGAAGAGAATTGGGTTCTTTCATATCTGTTGTGTTAAAGTATCAGATGCAAAAGATAAGTGAGGGTGTCAATGTTATTCATTGCCCAGAGTTGAGAGGAAGGGCGAAGTTAGTTTCCGTAGAAATTTACCAAGATTTTTAGAGAGAGAAATCTCCCTGCTCAGCTTTGAGCCAAATGGGGAGTAGAGCTGGGAGGGATTGGGAGGGACTGTGTGAAGAGGGGCGGCACCTGTCAGACTGGCAACTGGGGGCCTCATGCTTAGACCTGCTGGGCCAGACACCCCAATTACACATCTGCTCCCCAGGTCCCTCTCTTCTGGTGGGAGCTCTCTCTGTGACTGGGGACCCCTAAGGAAGAGGAGCAAGCAGGAGCTCGTTGGCCTGGTGGCTTGTTTAATTTTATAACTGTCATTGTTACACCTGGAAATTGATGTTTGCTCTTCACAGATAGGTGTTGCCAGGCATGAAGTGTGAGGAGCTGGTAGTTTGCATAAGGCCCCACAAGGTGACAGTATTTTGATGTTGACAGTTCACTCAGAGGATTCAAGGATTCAAAATTCATCTATATTCATTTACAGAGAAAAATGTAACAGCCAAGCAGACTGGAATTTGTCTCAGCAAGTTAGCTCATTTTCTTCCCAGTAGGAAAATCTTGGGAAACCAAAACAGTACCAAAAGCCTGCTGAATGGATTTAGGCTTAATTAGAGGAAATAGTGAGGCTGTGGTAGATGAATGTGCCCATCACCTTTGAAAGGTTCTGTCTTCCAGAGGGATGCTAATGAATGCCTAGGGCCTCACCACCCTAGTTGCACAGCTCTAGCTGTGCTTTCCAGTACAATTTTCTGCAATGATGGAAAGGTTCCTTCTGCTCTATCTAGTAGGGTAGCACTAGCCACATATGGCAGTTGAGTGCTTGAAATGTGGTTGCTGTGGTTAAGGAACTGAATTTTTAATTTTACTTAATTTTAATTTAAAAACCAATAGTTGATTCAGTATTGGCAATCTTTTAAACATGTTTAGAATCGCTTGGGTATGTAAATCTACTTTTTCAACTGTAAAATCTAAATAAAAATCTAAATACAGATGAAGTATTTCTGAGGAAAATTTTGTGTCTGAGTTGAGACGTGTGAAATATACAGCAGGTTTCAAAGACTAAGTATGAAAAAAAATGTAAAAGACTTCACCAGTACTTTTTTATATTATTACATGTTGAGATGGTAACATTTTAGATATATTGGGTACAATAAAATATATTAAAATTAATCTCACTATTGTTTTTTACTTTCTTGACTGTGACCATTAGAAAATTCAAGACGATAGATGTGGCTTAGGTTACGTTTCTATTGGACAGCACTGGTATGCACACAATAAATGTTCTTTAAATACAGGAAGAGAAGGATGGAGTAAACTCTTGCCTCCTTCCAATCCAATTTCCCCTCAGAAGGGATTTTTTCTGTAAGAATGTGGATCTAATCATGTCACACATTCTCCAACACAAACACTTAAAACAGTTTATTGACCTGCCTTTGTTCTTAGCATAAAGAACCAAATCGCCAATTTGTCCTCTCAGGCCTAGCAGGCCTAGACAGACCTCCCCAGACTGGTCTCAAACCAGCCACACTAAACACTTTTCATTCCTTGACTAGGCAGTTTCTTTTCTACCTCAGGGCCTTTTCACAGAAGATTCCCCACGTCTGGAATGCTCCATCTGTTATCTTCTTTCCTACTTCCCTTTCAGATCTCAGCTCAGTCTTCACTGCCTAAGGGCAGGCTTTCCTGCCTCCCAAGAAGGAGATTTCCTCTCTTTACCACATCCTTCTTCAAAGCATTCACTACAGTTATAATTGCTCCTTTATTTTTAAGTGATTCTTTGATTGGTGTCCTTTTCCCTCACTAGCCTGTAAACTCCTTGAGGAGTTTGTCTGATTTTACTCGCCACCACATCCTCAGCTCTTACCATCACAGTCCTAGAACAAATATATTAGTTAATAAATATTTGCTCAGTGAATGAATGAATAAACTGATCAGGCTCTCCTCTGCCCCAGACTATTGTGGAGAAACAGACAAATTCTTTACTCTCCTCTTTTTGTTACCAGCTCTTAGTTAATATCATTCCTGATATTGGTACCCCTACAGTGAACCCAGCATATTTGTGGTTAAAACTAAAAGCACACATTCCCCAGTTCCCTGGTTCTTTAGTTACACTCATATGTAAATGTTTGTTTCTTTAACCTCTGACTTCCTGACCTTTACAACCAAATAGAAGTTACAAATTGTTAAAGCCCAGCTGGCTGGGCTCTACTAAAGTTGTGGTTAATCATAGGACCTTGAATTCTTTTACAGAGAAACTAAGGTCCAGAGACTGTCAAGAAACTGAAGCTTCCCAGGCCCAACTCCTCAGCTTCCTGACATCAGAGTCTACCTTCCACCATGGAGATAAACCACCAATGAACCCTCATCTGAGGAATCCTTTGTCTCCTCCACTGGAAGCAGCCCCAGACACAGGCAAATGGGGAAACGCTGACCAAGAAGACCAGGGCTCCCTCTGCTACCTATGTCAACGAAAATAATCCATAACCAACCTATAAATGAAAATTTGGGAGAGTTTATTCTGAGCTAAAATGTGAGGACCACGGCCCGGGGCCTTTCTTCCCAAAGGAAGAAAGGGCACCAAAGAAGTGGGATGTACAGAATGATTATATACCCCCAAAGAGGATTTTCACATATGATTGAAATGTCCCTTTTACAATAGTCGTGAGACTGTTCTGTCGGCACAGCGATTGATGGACACAGCAGGTAGGTCTGCTGTCTAGGTGAACACAGCAGGGTGGCAGGTCTGCTGTCTGGAGCTGGGTGGTCACAGGTGAGCTGGGTGGTCAAAGGTGAGCACAGCAATCAGTTCCTAGCCTAAGGAAAGATATTTATCCTTAAGGAAACGCCAATGTGGGGGGAAGTTGCACCTTTATCTTAAGGCCATTTGTTCTTGCCATAGTAAATGTTTGAAGGAGGTATACAATGCCTGCTCAATAGCCACGGTCAGGCCCTTTTGGAAAAAGCAAAGTCAGGCTGAATTAGGTTTACACCAAATGGCTTCCTCATATACTCCAATATATCCTATTGCTTGCCATTTCTATTTGTCACCTAAAACCTCAAATAAAAACCGCTACCCATTTCTTAACGGTGAGCTAGGAAATTTTGAGGCACTAGCCCTTGCTTCACTCCCTCTGTCTGGCAAAGTAAAGCCTTCCCTTTTTCATTCAAAGCTCTGTTCTCATTATTTGGATTGGCATTGGGACCAGAGACCAAACTTTTGGTAACACTTTCTGTTATTAGTATTCATTAACAGGCATCATTTTAGAGCCCAGCACCTTCTCAGGGTAGACTCACTGCTCTTTCCTGGATTAGAGTTCATGTTGAGCCAGGAAGGGCTGCATTTTAGATGGGTAAATCGGGAGCCACCCTCAGCATCTAGCTGAATCACGGCAGCCCTATCAGTGAGTAACACATTTGAAAGTCACTTCACGGGCAGATTGGGCAGATTTTCTGCGGCTGGCTAGTTTCATATAGGAGAATTCTTATTAGCCAGTCAGTGATGCTTCCTGACTTGGTTCTCGATTGAGGGTGCATCCTATTTGGAGAGGGTAGCTCCCCGGGCATTGACTGCTCCACCTTTTAAAATTTAATTTTGAGTCTGTGGGGTTATTAAAATGTTTCCTTTGTATCCAGAGTATTGGTATGCAATTCAGTCACTTTGCTCCCCTGATGAAAAACGCATCTCTAGCAAGTCCTACTGCCAGGGAGGCATGGTGTAAGGAATTAAGAGCGTGGACTCTAGAGGCAGACTGCCTGTGTTCACAGCCTGGCTCCACTTACTGTGAGAACTTGCGCAAGCTGCCTAACTAAACTAGGCCTCAGTTTTCTCATCTGTAAAGTGGGGATGATAAAATAGTACTTACTTCTTAGGATCAGGCAGTGGAAGGATTAAATGAGACAAAATAAATTGCTTAGGATAGCATCTGCATGTAGTGGGCACTCAGTAGATGTTAGTCGTTACTAACAAGCAAACAAGGCTCTCTGAGCTGGTGTCTGCCTGCCTGCCTGCCTGGGCTCACTGCTTGGCTGTTTCACGTCCACATCATGTTTCACCAACACCGAATGGCTTGAGGTTCCCAAAGCTCACCGTGTATATTTGTTTCACTCTATTTCAGATCACACACACAGACACACACACACACGTCAATCCAACCATTAATACTCAGTCCAGCTGTCACCTCCTCCAGGAGCCTGCCCTGCTTGCCCAGCCCTGTCCTATTAGATACCTGTCTCCTCTGTCTCCCTTGATCATTGCACTCACTTCATTGTGCATAATTATCTGTGAGCTTCTTGTCGAAAGGAAATGTGTCTTATCGTGGCACCAAATAGACTTTCAATAAGTCTTTGCTAAATAAATGCATGTGTGCATGAATGAATGAAGACTCTTACAGAAGAATGACTGGGAAGCATTTGTCTATCACAGTTGTTTTAATGTCTTTTTTTTTTTCTGGGAAAGATTTGCCTTGAGCTAATATCTGTTGCCAATCTTCCTCTCTTTTTTTTCTTTTTTCCTTCCCAAAGCCACAGTACATAGTTGTATATTCTAGTTGTAGGTCCTTCTAGTTCTTCTATGTGAGCCACCACCACAGCATGGCTACTGACAGATGAGTGGTGTCGTTCTGTGCCTGGGAACTGAACCTGGGCCGCCAAAGCAGAGCATGCTGAACTTTAACCACTAGGCCATCATGGCTGGCTCAATGTCTATCAGACATTTTGATGAGGAATTACTGTTTCCATAAAAATGAGCACAAGGTTTAAAATGATACCACTTTTCCTTGTTCCGTTTTTTCTAAGTTTATTTTAGAAAATATGTTAATACTTCCTTGGAGAAGGTCAGATGCAATCCTGTCTTATATTTTTAGCTCCTCTAATTGCCTTGAATAATGACAATATGATGGTGCCAAATGTTATGAAACACTTTATCCCCCCTGCCCCCCATGTAGGCTTAGTCACTACCAGGCACTTTTTTAAAAGAATGAAATTTAAATATGCTATATATTAAGTTATTTAAAAATAGCATCTACCACTAGGCAAAACCCTATAATTAAGCTACCAAAAAATAGTATTTTAGTTCTAAAAAGCATTTTAGTTATCAACCTAAATAATTCTTAAAGAGGTGTTTCAGCAAACAGATCTTAACAATGGACCCTCTGTGTGTGCCAATTTGAAAATTGCTGTTAGGTAAAACCTAAGATTCTGTAAAACTGGAATTGGAATAAGATATTACGAATCTTCATTTCTCTTCTGCTAAATCCTCTTTGCTACCCTTATTACTTTGCTCCTCACCCCTAGATTTTTTGCTAAGTCTCTACTCTAAATATTTCTCTTTCCCTATCCCTTTTGCCTCAATGCTGCAGGGCAGGCCCAGGGCCACTCAAGCAGATCGATGCATGAGTTTACTTGATGAAAAACGTGAGGAATAATGAAAGAGCAAAATATAAGATCTCAGCTGAGGTGAAGGTGGAAAGAGAGTAGGGCTCAGAAGACATTGGGTTTGAATCCAGACTCAAATTTTTAACTCTTCTGAGCCTCAATTTTGTCAGCTGTAGAGATGAGCCCAGGAGTCCTTGCTCCTGGAGGTGTTGGAAGCAGTGAATATAGATACGTGAGACCTGGCAGTGGTCTCCGCCAGCTGGGGAGCTCCAACTGATCAGAACTATGGCTTATTCTCCACTGAAGCCTCAGCACCTAACATACGGTACTTATAGACCCTCAAGTATTTGTTGAACAAATGAACATATTATTGACGAATAAATGGTTGATCTCTGTGTTAATCTACTCTTAACTCTCTCTCTTACTCTTCCTTGACTTTTCCAAAAGGAAATACTTTTCCTTAAGTGTTTTTCTTATAGTATTTGTTGGAATCTTAAAGATTTATATCTAAAACATGATTACATAAGGAAAAGAGGCCCTGTTAGCTTTTTGCATTTGAACAAAGCTAGAGAGAAATCTCTCATTCTTTCTTTCTCCCTCCCTGTCTCCAACTATAATACTACTGAGTGTGTGTCCAGGAAAAAAAATAAGGGTTTACTGAAAAGAGGCCATTGGGATAGAGGAACTGAGGGGTTAGCACCTTCCAGGACTGACAAGGTGTAGGGAAAATCCAAGTGCCCACCAGAGGCTGACCCTGTTACCTTGTTGGCATTAGGAAGGTGGAGAGCTCAGAGGACAAGTCCCTGAGAGCAGATGGTATCCAGGGACTCTGGTTACAATGCACCTTAGCAGTATCAAGGCTGGGCGCCATTGTTTCCAGAGTGTTTAGAGGCTGCAAAGCATGTGTAAGTGACATATTTCAATAGAGCAGGGAAGGAAAATCCATGACCAAACTGCCTGGGTTTGGATCCAGCTCTGCCATTTATTAGCTGTAACCTTTAGCAAGTCTCTTAATCTTCTTGTGCCTCAGTTTCCTCACCTTGTAAAGTGGAGGTTATTATAAAACATACCTCATAGAGTTGTTGTCAGGGCCAAAGTGGTTGATAAAAATAAAGTACTTAAGGTGGGAGCAGCCTCCTGAACAGGGCTTCAGGAGGTTATTGTTGGGCCAGAGGTGGCAGGGAGTGGTGGGTTAGGGTTGATGGTGAGCATGCCAGTAGTGATGGTGGGTAAGAATACGTGGATTACCTTAGAGGAAAGCTCTGCACTCTCTAAAGCACATCTTCATATTCCCACCACTGAATCATCTCTACCCACCTCCCAACATACACACACACACCCACACACACCCCCACACGCACACACACGCTCACTCTACAAGTTGGTATGAAGTCAGACTGACTGGCAGCCTCTGAGCACTTCCTCCCTTCTCCAAACACCACCCACCCTAGTCTCTGCCACTGTCTCCTACTGGTCTCAGGTCTTAATCTGCCCCTTCTCTCTTCTTCCCCAAGGAAACACAGCTTGTGGCTCTCCCTGGAATTGGAATCTCAACCCTTTTGACCTTGCTCTACAGTTCTCCCTGATGTCAGGAGAGAAGCTCTGATGCTAGGCCACACCTCTCAGCCACCATCTTTTCTACCCACTAGCTTTAAGTTGCTACTTTCCAAGTATCCCAAAGTTCTTTGCCTCAGATATTTATTCCTGAGGATGAAGATGAGGATGAGGGTGTTTCCTTCCATGGCAAAGTCATTGCAAGCTTGTTAAAAGGAGAACTGGTGCTTTCACTAGGTTGTACTTTTACTGTGCAGTTCACTCTCTCCTGCCTGTGTTTATTCAAAGTTATATAAATCAGTGCCAAATAGAAGCCTCCAGGAAATGCTAGGGATTGGGAAGTTAATTCTTTTCAGGGCTTACTTAATGATTTAACAGGATCCTACTTCTGGATATATCACAGCAAACATACTCAAATGTAACTTATGCCACTTTCAAAATATATATTTTTTTTTGCTGTAAAACTTTGAAAGGCTTTTAAATAATTATCTTGTTGAAAATTTGGGTTATGAGTAAGTAACTTATGATAGGCTGTGATTTCTTGGTAGTTATCACGTATATTCAGAAATTCTTTTATAGTGCAAAAATTTAATCTAGTTCTTTTCAACTGAAATGAAAATTTTATGAATATAAAAACTTGTCAATGAAGCAGGCATTGTTTTGTTTCATGGACTTTAAGCAATTATCTCTTCAATTTTGAAGTCTTCATTTTTACATTTCTAAGTCAATATTTACAAATGTATTTCATTTTAATTTTATTTAACATTTTATTTTGAAATAATTTGAGATTTACAGAAAAGTTGCAAAGAATACAGAATTCCCTTATGCCCTTCATTCAATTTCCCCTAATGTCAACATCTTACTTACTCATAGTACATGTACCAAAACTAAGAAAATAATATGGCTACAACACTATTAACTAAACTAGAGACTTCCAGTTTTTCCTCTAATGTCCTTCCTCTGTTCCAGAAGCCAATCCAGGATACTGCCTTGGATTGCATCCTCCTGACTCCTTGAGCTGTTTCAGTCTGTAACGGTTTCTCAATCTTTCCTTATTTTTACGACCTTGGCACTTTTTTGTTTGTTTGTTTGTTTAAAGATTTTATTTGTCTCCTTTTTCTCCCCAAAGCCCCCCCAGTACATAGTTGTATATTCTTCGTTGTGGGTCCTTCTAGTTGCGGCATGCAGGACACCGCCTCAGCGTGGCCTGACGAGCAATGCCATGCCCGCGCCCAGGATTCGAACCAACGAAACACTGGGCCGCCTGCAGCGGAGCGTGTGAACTTAACCACTCGGCCACAGGGCCAGCCCCATGACCTTGGCATTTTTGAAGAGCATTGGTCAGGTATTTTGCAGAACGTCTCTCAACTTGGGTTTGTCTGATGTCTTCTCATTTTTAAACTGGGGTTATGGATGTCTGGTAAGAATACCATAGAAATGATATGGTATCACTTCTCAGTGCATTAATTTCATTATATTTTACATTAATTAATTGTATTTTTGCTTCATACACTTGCTTGGGCCCCTGAAAACCTGTAGAACCTGGGAAGTATATCTCAGTTACTTTGTGAGTCAGCCCTCTCTGGGTTAAGCGGCTGTACAAACAACTTCTCATAGCTCAGTGGCTTGCACAACAGTTTGAATTGCGCTCACATTCTTTGCTTACTGCTGGTTGGCTATAGCTGTGCCCCACATTTCTTCATTCCAGGACCTTGATTAATGGAGGTGCTCCCAACTGGGACATACTGTTCTCAAGGCAGAGGGAAAAGAATAAGAGAGCTGCCAGAAACACGCCACAGTGTCTCATAAAACTTCTGCTGTAGTGTGGCTTACCTTATTTCCTCTCTCTTGCAGGTTGAGTTCTCTGAGAAACAGACTCTGAGATGGAGATGAGCATGGAGGATGTTCATTAGGGAGTGTTCTTGGGAAGGAGCACTTCTCATGGAAGGGAAGGGAATATCCCCCACTGCCATAGCTTTTACCCCGCAGGCCAAGGACCCGGGTGGTTTTGCCTACAACCAAGTGTGACTATTCCTATTATCTGTGCAGGAACTGTGACAATGACAGCAGATTCACTGTGAAACAAAGATTCCATTTATTAGCTGGCCCCCATTCTAAGAAGGAAGGTCATTATGATGTTTTGGGTCTCCAGGTATCAATGACATACGAAGCTTATATCCCAAAGTCCTAAAAATGTTTGGGTATTCTCCTTTCCCAGCATGTGGTTACCCGAGTAAATGGCCATGGGTCCCTATTGCAGATGGAGGAATCATTATCATGTGTACTTGCTGTGGAGATGGAGGGTCCCTTCCTCTTGGGGACTTGACCTTTCCTTCATTCGGTGGTTTCCACATCCTAGAACTGGCTCAGGTTTGGAAATTGGGTAAGGGAACGTGACTTTTTTTTTTTTTTTTTTAAGATTTTATTTTTTTTTTCCTTTTTCTCCCCAAAGCCCCCTGGTACATAGTTGTATATTCTTTGTCGTGGGTCCTTCTAGTTGTGGCATGTGGGATGCTGCCTCAGCGTGGTTTGATGAGCAGTGCCATGTCCGTGCCCAGGATTCGAACCAACAGAACACTGGGCCACCTGTAGTGGAGCGCGCAAACTTGACCACTCGGCCATGGGGCCAGGCCCGGAACGTGACTTTTTACTGGGGCAACTGCCCTTGGTCTTCTGATTTATTTTGATTGTATTGATGGGGCAGGACCATTTATTTTGCTTGAGGATGCTGTGTTCTATTTATCATCTTCATAATTCTATGTGAGTTAGGTTGGCTGCCACTTCGACTTGGAGCTTTATTATAATTGCTCACACCTGGCTTCTGACAGTCAGGCGCTGTCCCCCCGGCCTCTATTGTTCTGGGCTCTCATCGTTCCCATTGCTATGAGCCCAGTTCTGTATCAGCATCTCTGGCCTCAGTCCTGGTCTACAGAGGACTAAACTTCTTAGTGAAGCTGGTGCCCCTCTCACCAGCACGTTCTTTATCGCCTTGGTAAGTGCTGTGCCTTCCAAGGGGGCCCCTGCAGGACACAGTCTTCTGGTGGGTTTTCTGGTCTTATATATACTTATCCACTCTATCATGCCCACTTTTGGGGGCATTTTAATCCCTACTTTCCACTGTCTGCCAGAGCAATCCAGATATTTCTTCCTTCCTTTAAGGTGGGCCATTGCTTTTCCATGCTTCTAGGAGCCATCCTAGCCATGTGTTCACACCATCTCTGGGGGCCTTGCAGCATGTGAAATTCAGTATCCTGGGAGAGTGGGCCCATACTGATAAACTCTTTTTTATCCAGATTTATGTTCTGCACTGCCCCTTGACCCAGCACCCTTCGCTTCCAGTCCCCTGTGTACTCTTTCATCTCCTGCCAGGACACCTTGGCTGTGTCCTGTAGTTTATTCAGGGTACAGTGCCTTCCTGTCTTCAGCATGCCTAGCACATCCTCAGCAGAATTTTGTTGGGACTTAACCCTAAATATTGGCCTAGTGGCCAGGAGGGGAGGTGAAGGCAGATCCTGAGGGGAAAACAAGTTGTCTTGCAGGGGAGAGGTCTCGGCATCATCTCCAAGGGAGGCGGAGGGGTGCTGTCCTTAATAGGGAGAAGCATGCCACTCCTGCAGGCTCAGAGGGTTCAGAGGGGTCTGGGGATGCAAGATTTTCAAAGGCATCAACCCAGATGTCCCCATCCCATGTGTCAGAGTCCCATTCTTTCCCAACCAGGGCCTTGACCTTGTCATAGGAGACCTGTCTTAGTTAGGAGTTCAATCTTCTTTGAAGCTTGGCGTCTTTTATGACTAAGTCCTAGTCTTGGTCCTGAGCACTCCCTCCTGCTGCCAAGTATGCTACCAAAGAAGCCCTCTGAATTTTATTCTTAGCTTTTTATTGCTGATTAATCACTCTCAGCCTTTAGTTACCCTTTTCCAGAGCATCAACTGAATTTAGCAATAGCCACTCAAAACCAAATCTTTAGAGTTACTATTTCCTCCATATATCTCAGCTACCTGGCATATTGCACTAGCTAATGCATTCCTTTCCATTGGTATTCTAGCCCAGTTCACCACTGGTGTCGCTTTATATTGCACCGTGCCAGAGGCCATCTGTGCTCCACCTACCACCAATGGTGAGGTCGTCCTTGCCAGCTGAGTGGTGGGTGATCGAGCCCCAAATCCCATCTTAGCATCTGCCTTTTTGGACTACCCCTAGCACGAACTGTGACAAGTTGGGTTCTCCGGGGAAAAATTCTGAGATGGATATTAGTGTGCAGGACATGTCTTAGGAAGTATTCTTAGGATCATCACCATAGAAGGAAGGAAAAGGAAGCAGAGTTTGTAGTGATACAGTCCCAACACCAGTCTCAGCTGACCCCACGAGGAGCCCAGGAGCTGGGATGGCCTGTAGATTGTCACCACTTGGGTCAAGGGGGCCAGGCCTTTATACCCCTGCACTGATCGGTCACTGGAGGTAGGCTGCTCCTGGAAGGAAACATGACTTTGGGCAAGGCAGTTTTCTTCAGTGTGGGCAATCCCCAAAGAGGGCTGACAGCTGAGGGATGTTTCTTGGAAGCTCTGCTGGCAGCTGGATGTAATAAATTCTTCATTCCTGGAGGGAGCTCTGGGTGATACATTGCAGCATCCTCCACACTCTCATATTCCTCTAAAACCATGACCACGTCTGCCATTAATGGGGTGGGGGAGAACGTACTTCTCACAGAAAAGCACAGCAAGTCACACAGCAATGTACTTTCCTAGATAAGGGGAGCTACGTGGAGAGCCAGAAGACAACAGAACAATACTTTCAAGTTATAAGAGAAAATGCTTTTGAACTTGGAATATGTACCAGCCAAATTGTCCATTAAATATGAGAGTAGAATAATGCCATTCAGACAGGGAAGGTATATGCTTCACCAGTATAAGAAAGTAAACCAAGAAAGAGGAGGACACGACACGAGATCCCCAATAAGAGAAATGTGAAGGGGTAGATGGTGGGAGGGGAAGCCCCAGGATGGCAGCAGTGCAGTGGCTCCAGAGCAAAAGCACCCCAAATTGGAGCCATTCAGAAGACTCCAGGAGAGGTTTCTTCAAGAAAATGAAATTTATATACAGTAATACCTAATGTGTTGGAAGATATTGAGAGATTTACACAATTTGGGGAGTGTTTAAGGTACAAAAACAACCACAAGGTATTAACTCCAAAAACAAAAGGAAAGAAAGAAAAATCAACATGTTGTAAGAAGCACATCACAGCACAATTCATGGCTCAGTTGTGAATAGCTTTTGTATAGCCACAAAACATTTAGTCTAAAAAGTTTATGATATATCTCTATTGTCTGGATGGGATGCAGGAAGCGTGTGCATATGTGGGTGGATTGAGGAGGGATTAAGGAAAGTTAAGTCCTTCTTTTGCTTGTTGGGAAACAAACAGATAATGCCCCCAAACTGGAACATAAAAAAAGGAGAAACAAAAGCATGCTGTTTGGAGATATGGAGATAAATGCTTAAATAATCAGATGAAAGAGTTGAAAGTGGGGACCTCTGGGAGTAGAAATGCTGCTAGGAAAATGCTGGAGGTGAAGAGCGGTGAACTGCTAATTTTGTAACATGCCGTGTAGGATCTCTTCATTCTTTTCTCCCCAGCTTTATTGAGGTATAATTGACAGACAACATTGTGTAAGTTTAAGGTGTACAATGTATTGATTTGACACACTTATATTTTGCAAAATGATTACCACCATAGCACTAGCTAACACCTCCATTGTGTCACAACTTGATTCTTTAAAATAAATACAGGTATGACTTTTATAAAATAACAACTTATGAGAAAAAATAATTCCAAATTTACAAACTTTTCCAAAGAATAGAAGAAGAGGGAGCAGAACTCTCTAACTCGTTCTATGATGCCAACATAACTTTGACACTGAAACCTAACAAGGACAAAATGAGGAAGGAAAATTACAGATCAGTCTTATTCATAAATATGGATGCAAAAGTCACAAATGATGTTAAAAACTATGAGCAATCCAAATTCAGTAATGTAAGACTATAAAATATGCCAACCAAGTTAGGCCTATCCCAGGAAGCCAAGATTAGTTTAATGTTAGAATTGAATGTAATGCACTACATTCAACATAAAAATCATATGACTATCTCAGTAAGTAAAACCATTTGATAAAATGCAACTTCATTTAGCATAAAAAGTCTTATCAAGGTAGGAGTAAAGAAGACTTATCTAATCTTAAAAAGGCTAATTACTGGGGCTGGCCCGTGGCCGAGTGGTCAAGTTCGCGCGCTCCGCTGCAGGCGGCCCAGTGTTTCGTTGGTTCGAATCCTGGGCGCGGACATGGCACTGCTCATCAGACCACGCTGAGGCAGCGTCCCACATGCCACAACTAGAAGAACCCACAACGAAGAATACACAACTATGTACTGGGGGGGCTTTGGGGAAAAAAAGGAAAAAATAAAATCTTACTAAAAAGGCTAATTACTAAAAAACCTATAGCAAATATCATGTTTCAACGGTGGAATACGGAAATCTTTCCCCCTGAAATAGGGAAAAAGGTGAGGATGTCTGTTTTTACCACCCCTGGTCAATAGTGTAATGAAAGGCCTAGTCAATATAGTAAGAAAAGAGAAAATAAAGTAAATACAAGGATTGGAAAAGAGGAAACAAATATTACATAATTATAATGGGAGAAAATCTCTAAGAATTTTTAAAATTAATTTGAGAGTTTAGCCAGGTTGTGGGACACAAGGTCAAAATACCAAGACAAATAGATTTTCTATACCAACAACAATTAAAAACTAAAAATTTAAGAATGTATCATTTATAATAGGTCTCTTCAAAAATGTTAATGTCATAGGAAACATGGTGAATCATGGGAAGACTGTTCAAGAATAAAAATCACCAAAGAAACAAAACAGCCAAATGCACAAATGCAATATGTGAATCTTGATAGGGTCCTGATTAAAAAATACGCCAAAAAACTAAAAAAGATATTTTAGTATAATTAATTATTAGCATAATTCGGTAATTTGAATACATACAGGTGTAATCATGTTTTTTGGTTAATATTGTAGGAGAATGTCTCTCTTTCAAGGTGCATGCTTTAATATTTAAGGGTAAAATTTCATGATATCTGCAACTACTTTAAAATAATTTTATTTAAAAAATCTATATAGATAACAAGATGATGGTAAAATGTTAATAACTGTTGAATCTAGATAATGGGCATACAGATGTTAATTGTACTATTTTTTCATCTTTAAAATATGTTTGAAAATGTTCATAATGCAGAGCTGAAAGAAATATCAAGTTCCAATATATCTAAAAAAAAAATTTTCAAAGCCTTTATGGGAGAAGTTATAAAACTACTGAGAGATGTTTAAAAAAGTCTAAATGAAGTGATATAGTGTATTCTTGGATTGAAATAGTTATCTTAAAATGACATCAGTTCTCCAAAACTTGATTTAGAGACAATGCAATTTAAAACAAAACTCCAACTGATTTTTAAAATATTTGTAACTTGATAAGCTAATTCTAATATGTATATTAAAATGCAAGAATAGCCAAGACACTTGAAGAAAAATAATAAGACGGGAGGATTTGTTCAATCTTATTATGAAATTTTTATAAGGCTATAATTAAGACAGAGTGGTCTTGGTTCAGAGTTTGGCAAATGGATCAATAAAACAGAATACAGCACATACAAACACACCCTCACGTCTCCACATCTGATATATGACCCAGGGTTGGAGGAAGGACAAACTTTTCAATAAATAGTGCTGGATCAATTGAATATCCACGTGGAAAAAAATGAATCGTGACCTCTAACCTTACATGATACATAATCAGTTACAGGCAGAGTTTAAATCTAAATATGAAAGATGAAACAAAATGCTTCTAGAAGATAATATAGAAGAATATCTTCATGATCTCAGGGTAACAAAGGATTTCTTAATATGGAAAATAATCATAAAGGGTATGTTGATAAACTCAATTCTATTAAAATTACAACCCACAAAAGACTAGTATTCAGAGCATATAAATAGCTCCTGCAAGTTAGTAAGAAAAACACAGAGAACTCAATAGAAAAATTGGCAAAGGAGTTAAACAGGCACTTCACAAATTAGGAAATATAAATGTGAAAAGGTACTCATCCTCATTAGTAATCAGAAAAATACAAATTAAAACTCCAAGGAAATACTATTATAAACTTACCAGATGGGCAGACATTTAAAAATCTAACATTGCCAAGTGTGACAAGAATGTAGAGCAACAAGAAGCCTCACCCACTGCTGGTGAGAGTGTTAGTAGTACAACCTCTGTGGAAAGCAATTTTGAATTGGCTAGTAAAAGTGAAGAAATACACATACCCTTGATCCACCCATTCCACTCATAGGTTAGACCCTGAGTGCACTCATGCACATTTATACCAGGAAACATGTACAAGCAAGACCAGAATAGCCCACTTTGTAATCGCCCCAAACTCTGATCAGTCCAAATATCCATCAGGAGTGGAATGGATTAATAAAATGTGGTACACTCATGCAGTGAAACGCCATGCAGCAATGAGAGTGAGCGAAGAAGAGCTACATGGATGAATCTCACAATATAATGCTGAAAAAAAGAAGACAAACAAAAGAATCCATACTGCATGATTCCATTAATATAAAGGTCATAATACATCAAATAATTCACACTGTATGAATATAAGTACATGCATATATACACAAATATATGTATATAAAGTTCATGATATATAAAATAATTCATACAATCATATAAAGGTCATAATCAAGTGAATCTAAACTATTTTGGGGATAAAAACTATAAAGAAAAGCACAGAAATTATTGCCATAAAAGTCAGGATAGTGGTTACCTCTGGGAGGAAGGAGGTAGATGTGACACATGACTTTTGGAGTGCTGGCTCTGTTCTTTACTTTGATTTGGATGTTTGTTAAATTGTCACATTTATGTTGTATGCATTTTCATATAAATGTATTTCACAATCAAAAGGAGACATAAAAACCAGCCAAACAAAATAAACATAACGTTGCCTATATTCCATTAAAACTTTCTATATGTCCACTAAATACAATAATGTATATAACATTGGGTTCATTGGTTCTTTATGGGCCTTTGGTTCACTGGGCCTTTGGAAAACACACTGAGATAGAATTTTTGTAGATAAGGCATATTTTTTCAATGCACTTGAAGTGTTTGCTAATAGATGAGTTTTCTTGATTGTCTGTTCAAAAGCAAAAGGAAGCCCTATGTTTCTCCACACTAAGTTTATCCTTTTCTTCTGAAACACAACGAGATCCTCATTTAAGGCCAACGTGCATTAACGGAAATGCTGAGATCACGAATAAGCATGAACATCTGGTTGAGTAAGTGTGTCATTTACTGCATGCTTTGTGCCCCACACTATGCCATTTATCTCATGACAACCTTATCTCCATTTTACAGATGAGATGACTGAGGAAGAGGTGTTAAGAAACATGCTAAGGTGACGTGGCTCAAAAGTGGTTAAGCAGGGACCCACACTCAGGTCTGACTGACTACTAACCCCAGGCTTCCTCTTGTGATATTAAACACCAGCCTATACCACCTAAATCACCCTCTAGGTGACAAAGATTCTTTCCTTGACCAAACGTTAGTCAGGCTCCTAAACTTTCTCCTGGGCCCATCCGTGCGCTTCCTTATAAAATTTAGTATCAGCAAGAACCTTGCTAAGTCATCTTAACTGGAACACCCCCCTTCCATGTCTAATCACTCTCCATATCTGATTGGGTTCCTCATCCTCCACCATCCCCCAGTTGATGTCTGGTCAGTCTGACCTGTATTAAGCAAGGATCCTGTTAAATTGATTTAGCCAGGATCCCCTTTCCTTGGATGCTTCCTCTTAGTAATTTCCCATCCACTGATCCCCATCTGTTCCTTGGCTATAAATTCGCCATAGCCCATGCTGTATTCGGAGTCCAGCCCAGCCTCCCTCCTCCACTGCAAAATTCCATTGCAGTGGTCCCTATATCCAACACCATACCCCCCTTCCCCTTGAATGAAATCTTCCTTACTGCGCTTTAATGTGTCATTGACTAGTTCTTTTCTTTAACCAAAGAAGGGAAGACACTGCTCGGGTTTAGGTCCTGGAAGAGTGGAGAGCCGCTTCTCCATTTTCATTGACGACGGTTAGCGCATTTGATGCACCAGGAACAGTTAAGTGCTCAGCTGTCTAAAGGATTTTTGAAGCAATCCCATGGTGAATCCTTTTGTAAAGCAATGGATCAGCCCCCCTTACACCAATTTTGTAAACCTGTATTAACTGTCCCAAGTAGGCTTGCTTGAAATAAACTCAGTTATTCCTCTGCTATACAGTAGGAGGCACCTTTTAACCGATTTTTTTTTTTAGCTGTCCTATAAGTGGCTGCTGAATGTGTTCCACAGCCTGAAAGAAGAAACGGCAAAAGTAAAATTTTTAAAAAAAGAAAGACTAAATAAAGTTTTAAAACTCCATGAAATTCGGAAAAGAATGAAAGCGGTTGCAGAAAACCAGTTAATTCGGCTTCACAAAT
The DNA here is from genome assembly GCF_041296265.1 of Equus caballus. Lineage (NCBI taxonomy): Eukaryota > Metazoa > Chordata > Mammalia > Perissodactyla > Equidae > Equus > Equus caballus. The sequence continues at coordinate 36,402,090 of NC_091684.1, forward strand.
TGTTGCTAAAAAGCAGCAGCGTCTTAGCGGTCTCCTGATCTGCCCACATTTATTAGCCCCAAATCCATTTCAGTTTCATTTGTTGCACGTAATTATTCTTTGTTGAGGTTTTGTCCTTTTAACGTGCACCTTTCCCGAATTCAGGAGTGTGAGCCTGCGGCACGGCGGGGACTCCGGGAGCGTGGGTATCAGTTTACACCAAGCCTTCAGTAAATAATCCGTCAGAGATCCACCCATCCGCCTTCCCCCTTCCCTCCCCGCTGGAGGAGTCCTCCGGTGTCTCCGCTCCCGGGCAGGGCGGCCGGAGCTCCAGCGCCGATGTCTTCGTAACTTCGTTGCTGAAACGTGCTTTCTGCCAATTAAAAGCCATGCTTCGCGTGATTGTGGAATCTGCCAGCAATATCCCTAAAACGAAATTTGGGAAACCGGATCCGATTGTTTCTGTTATTTTTAAGGGTAAGGAAAAGTTTTCTTCTCATTCTCAAGTCCTGTTTGGGAATGCTCCTTCGTTTCTTGGGTCACATTCTTTGAGAGTCTGCTTTTAGGCCACTGATAAAGCAAAGTCTCTCCGCTCTGGCTCGAGTTTCTTACCTGTGCAGTCACTACAGGACCCATTTCTGTGGAAGGCATTTAATTTTCCCCAGGGCTTTGAGACTCATTGAATGACCTGAGATTTTTAACTCTAAGAATGTGATTTCTATAATCTCTTGGAGGGAAAATTTATTTGTTAATCCCCAAATTTCTGGCATCAGAAAGGGCTGCGTTCGTTCAAAGTAAGAGTTCCAGTAGTCTTGTATGCATTTTTATTTTCGCTGCCTGGGAGAAATGGATAAAGGAGGGAAAAAGAGCAATTAAATTTTCCGAGGCACCATTACTCCATACAACAACCCACTGCTGCTTTTATTGTCACTGGGCTTCTGGGAGGTGAGGTGAAGCTGTTATTTTGGGTTGGCTTATTTTCATGTTATTTTGTGCCTCTTTGTAATTGTTCTTCATCTCTCCAAGGCTGGGCTATTTTCTGTATGTTTTATAGCTTTTAAATTGCTCAGAGAGGACAGAGCTCTGAGTGGCAAGTCTGTAGTTTGGGGAACTAGTTTGGTCTTGCAGCATGGCCAGGGGCAAAGGACTTAATTTCTCTGACGTCAGTTTTCTTTTCTGCAAAAAGGATGAGGAGGGTTTCGATTAGATCATCTTTAAAAGGCCGATTGTAATTCCAAAAGGTTATTTTTCTATGACATTCAATTACAGTTGGGCAGTAGAGGGGGACAAGAGTGGTTGGTGTGATGGCATGTGCCCAGGTGTTCTAAGTGATTCCAGTTTGGGCTGAAGTGGTGTGTCTAAATCTGAGTTCAGGAGCTTCATCATTTTTTGTTTGTCCAGGGTCATTGGTAAGATTGCCAGCTCCCTTCTTGGCAGGAGGGATAGGAGTGAGAGGGGAGGGCAGAGAGAGTGGGAGCCTTGATGGGCGTGTGGTTCCTGACCACACCTTGCCACATTTCTCTCTTCCTCCAGGAACCAACTAGGCACATTTCTCTCTTCCTCCAGGAGCCAACTCCTTCTCCCTTCCAGTTTCTGGGTAATCTATGCCTTTCTCTTTTCTTTTGTCCATTTTATTTCTCTATTTCTCTTCCCAAACTTCTCCCTATGAGCATGAGCAAGAAAATAAAAGAAATGAAACCCAAAGCTGCCAAATGGTTGTTTAGTTATTAAAAAAAAAAAATTGGAGGGCAAAAGTTGGATTCTTAAAGTTCATTGTGGTTTGAGGGTATGGTTAGTGAATATCACGTAGTCATGTTACATCAGCTTTCACTTAACATGTATTAGTTTTTTTTAATCTTTTTTTCTTGAAGCACTTATGTAATAGGGACATAAAATGAAAAGTTTGTATCCTTCACCACTGACATATAAAGACACATAAAAACATATTGGGTTAAACCTGATGATATCATTATTTGGGGCAAGTCATATAGACTATAAAGGAATTAGAATTTAACGCTGTATTGAACTTTGACTTGTTACTTATCTGGAGTGTATATGCATTGGTCAAAAATTTTAAATGACCAAAAATATGTCTAAGGCTATGAACATGATCATTCGTTGAAAGTAGAAAACTTCAGTTAAATTGGACAAATATAGTCTACTCAAACAACTATATTTCCTAGATTATTTAACTTTAGTTTCTTCTCTAGTCTCCTTTGGTTGTACAAATTGAGTGGTAGTCAGTCATTCGTTCATCTGACAAACAACCTGACAGGAAAAAGAACTCTGAACTCAGAGTAGGCACATCTGGACTCTAGCTGATGTTAACTAAATACATGATGACCCAGATTTAACCACCTGGGTCTCAAATTTCTCAACTGTGGAATGATGGGAACTGATTTCCTTGAGATTTCTTCTGGCTTTAAGATTCCATAATTTCATTTGAGTTCTGTAAGTTTTTATGACTGTCTGCTCTCAGCAAGATGTGGAAGGCATTGCGTTAGGCTCTAGAGCAGATATAATAATGATATGGCATTTTTCTTTCTTTCAGTCTGTCTCAGTGGTTTAAAACACAGGTGATGGCAAACCTTTTCCAGGTGTGCCTCCCAATTTTGAGCACTGTGTAAAATTAGGTAACATGAAGTTATGATATGTCCATCAGAGGGAAGGTGGAGCAAAGCCAGATGCGCTTCATAGGGTGGAGTAGGGTGGAGGGGGGAGAGTAAGATGTACAAAGCCCTAACAGAAGATCAAGGTGGCACCAAAGAAAGTTCCTGTGTTTACAGAAAAGTATAAAATTTTGCCTCTTGAGGACATGAAACAGCTAAGTCAGTACAGTAAGCAACTCTTCTCAAACTCCAAGATCGTAGGCAGAATGGCCGAGTGATGGGCACGTTAATGGTGATGCTGTACACACCCTGTGAGGACCTGTTAGACTGTAGCTACATTGTGGTTGGGAATGTGCTGCACTGACCACCAACTGGTTTGGAATTGACTTCAGTATTTTGGGTTCAAACCCTTTATGAGGCTTACTCCTGAACCTCTCAAGACCTGGTATGAACCAGAGTGTTGGGGGTTACTGGAGTCCCTGTCGCATGGACGTCATTGATATTTAGCACTGCAGGAGTAGATTATGAAAACCACAAAGCTTATTCGATTTTTCACATCCTTAGGTCTCACTGGGTACTGAAAGCCAGCTCTGAATCTTAAGGCCAGAGTGCCTGCCAGCCAGAGGTGTCCATTCTCTCTTGAGTTCCATCAGACAACCAGGTTGTGAAGCTGAATCTCACTGAGATTGAATTAGACAGACCTCTGAGGCCTCTCTCAACTCTAAGACTTTATGATTCTCCCAAACATAATAGGTTTTTTCATTTAAAAATTTTAAATAATATAATATTAAAATTTTTTAAATGAAAAATAATGCTTGTAAAAACAAAACTAAGAAATCAAAAAAGATTATACAACTGAAAAGTGAAAATTCTCATAATGTCCCTTCTATTCTTTCTCTCTCCCCACTCTTACTACCTCAGGGCAACCATTCTGAACAGTTTGATTTGAATTCTTCCCAACTTTTAGCTATAGATATTTAAGTTGTTCCAACTACTCCCTGTCAGCAGCGATGCTGCAGCGGACGGCCTCATGGCACATATCTTTGTGAATGTGTACATTTCTGAAGGACAGATTCCCTGGTCTTTTTGTATTGTTTGTTTTTCTTGTCTTTTAAAGATGGTTTTGCTGGATATCGCCATTGACTTCCATTTTTCCCCTTGGCTCATCTCTTGCTTCTGTGTCAAATCTCTTGAAAAGATTGATTGAAAAGAAATTTTCTTGCACACTTTTATATTGTTGTGCATTCACAGTGTGGCAACATTACATTCATATGAAACCAACTCCTAGAGGGCATCGTTGCCACTATAGCAGTTTCCTCATTCCATTCTTGTGTCGTCCATTCTGTCAGCCAGAATTTTCTCTCATTTCGTTCTTGTGCAGAACTTGCCTTGTGGAATAGCTACTGTTATCGTCTAGATGGTCACCAAATAATTGTCACATTATTACTTGTTTTTCCAGATACCTGTTATTTCATTTGGACATGTTTTTGGAGTGAAATCCTAGATATTTCTAGGACCACCCCCTCCAATGAGCTTATCAACTTTGTAATCTTGAGCAAATCACTTGACCTCTCTGAGAATCTTTTTTTCTTTTTTTGACAAATGGGACTGTAATGGCTTATCTGAAAGCGACTAGATCTGTAGAGATCCCCAGAGGCTGTGATTTATGCAATACTTTTCTGACTATTTTTAGCAAAAACTATTTTGCTATTTGAAAACTTACTGTTGAATTTTAAAAAAATAACCTTTTAAGTAAGCAGAAAAGCTATGAGATTCCATTTAAGAACAGTGAAGTAAGATGGGAGAAAGATCCGATGGGTCTTATTCACTGTCATCTGAGAAGGCACCTGGTGAGTGGCCCATACGTTGCCTAGGTTTACCCAGGGTGCACCATGGGACTAGTCTAGAAGATTCCCACCAGCTCAAACCGACAGTCACGCCATGTTGGTACTCCCGCAGAACCACTGTATTGTATATACAAAACACTCAGGAAGGCAAAAGTGTTTAATCTACTGAGTCATTCCCATCACTTCCGGGAGAACAGGGCTTGGAGTCTCACCACCTAGGGAAAGTGGCCACGCCCTATTGGAACATGGGAATTCTGAAAGGTACACTTCTCAAAGGCACATTCTGCAGGCTCTCAGTCATTTATAAAGCCACATTGCATCTTAGAAATGAACTGACATGGCTTCTTTTCCTTCCCTTCCTCCATGGCATTTTTCTGTGCATGCCCTCATGGCGTGTCCAGGGCGCTGCTATTTGTCTGGTTTAGGTTTACTGGTGAGTTCCTCCATCTACCTGGGGGTTGGCCCTGCCAAGGAGGTGTGGGATTTTTATATCCTCTGCAACACCTAGCACATCGCTGATGTTGAATACACGTTTTAAATGTTGACCATGGAAGCAAGAATTGGCAGCAGGTTTGAGACATCTAGTGCAATAAAGTCATTGATTCTTGGTCCTGAAAGGGACTATCAGAAGTCACCCAATCTCCCTTCTTCCAGGAAGAATTACATTTGATATTCTCTCAGATGCTTTGTGGATGAGGCTTGGCAAAGAGCCACTTCACACATTTCTGAACGCTGAGCATAACCTGTTCCTAGCACCTGTTACCCAGCGGCAAATGGATGTTGGAGTACTTTCGTATTCTTGATCTTGACAAGGAAAATATGAAGCTGCCAGTTTTTGTGTTGAAAACTCATACATGAAATGTTCAGTGGTCTGGAATGCATAATGTGTTTGATATGATATGGCATTGGTCACCTTACCCACTGTGTAATTTCTATTGAACAACTCTTCTGTTGAATAAGGGTGTTCCCTGAGTGGGTCAGAAATAGCTGCCTGGCCATCTGGCACCCTTAACTTTATCAGCTAACTTGACAGTCAGCATTAGGGTGCAAAGGCCCTGGGCTTTGGACCAGTGAGGTCTGAATGAGAATCCCAGTTCCCACCCTTTACTTCCTATATGTTCATGAGCAAATGAATTAAAATCTTCAGCGGCAGTGTTCTTTATAACATTCTCCTACCTTGCTGGGTTGTTTGAGGATTAAATGAATATACATGTGAAATTGCATATGGGAATCCCTAAATTTCCTTCCCTATTTGATGACATTTACTTTTATGGAGCCCTACAATGTGCCAGACAGTATGTCGGGAATCAAAGTCTAGAAAAATATCTATAACATGGTTTGGTCTTCTGGGCCTATGAAACCAATTAGTTAGAACACAAGAATGAGATACAAACCAGAAGAGACATGCAAAATTACCATGCAAGAGCAGACAGAAGAGTGAAAACTTCATGGAGAATGTGTCATTTGACTTGGTCATCCTTTAAGGATGAGTGGCAGTTTGACAGAAATAATGGGAAGAAAGACATTCCAGGCTTTGGAACGGCACAGAAAGGCCAGGGAGTCAAGGGCCTGTGTGGTGAGGTTGATGGAGGAGTAATCTGGTATGACGAGGGATGGCACTCTGCTCATAAACCAGTGGGGAGCTAGTGTGTGTGCCCTCAAGGCGTGTCCAGGGTGCTGGTATTTGTCTGGTTTAGGTTTACTGGTGAGTTCCTCCATCCAGAATGTGAATGACAGATTAGTACTAGTCAGGGAGACTAATTAGAGGGTTTACTAGTTGAGGCAGATGCTTTTCAGGGCAGAGGGAGTTCCTTCCAGTGAGAATGAGAAGGAAGGAACTAATACGAAAGATACTAAGGAAGCACCCTGACTGAATTAAATTAATTTAAAAAATCACACTGGGCAGGCTGATCGGGCCATCGTTCCTCACACTCTTCTTTGAGATGGGACGTCAGACTGCTTCTTCCAGCCCGAGTGTTCACCCTGTGCGTGAGTACAGGGCTGGGTGAGGTGGCTCTTCAGGAGGCCAGAGAGAGGACATTAGCTACCTGAGACGGGAGGGAGGCCACTAAGAGAAGAAGAAAGGCATAGAAATAGAAAGTGGTCCCAAAGACACATGTTGCTGTTTTCCCAAAGGTCAGATGGGGAGCATTTCCTCAACCAAGCTCAGCCGTGGTTTCATTCACACTAGGTCCTTCGCTCCCTACCCAGCTGTCCTACCTGAAGGGTTAAGGTGTCATGGGCAGGAATTGTTTAAATGCAAGCAACACATACCCGTTCAAGCTTGCTCAAGTTAAGTGTGGGGGGTTTTTGTTTGTTTTTTCCCCTAAAGCTAAAGAGAAATCTCCCAGAATCCAACCATGGACCCCACAGGAGCCAGAATTTGTGTCAGGCAGGGAGGCGTTCGCTCGCTCTCCCTCAGGGACTGCGCGGCCTCACGCCTCTGTTCCTCCCTGCACGTGGCGTCCATTTCCTCTCTGCACGTTGGCTGCCTTAGTGGGGCCTCTTGTTCCTGCGCCCCTGCACTTGGCAGCTTGCATGGGGCTTTGGGCTACCATGGAGGTGACTTGGTCCCGACTCTACATCTACTGCAGTGTCAGTGTGTCTTAATTGAGATCCTTGGGAGAAAGACTCCACTTGGCTCACTTTGGGTCAAGTGTACACCCTTGGTCGAATCAGCTGTGCCAAGAGATTCGGAATCCCAGGACAAACAAGGCTGGCAGCCCAGAGGCGTCTGCTACATAAGACAAGTTTCTGAGGGCCAAGAATGTGAACCACCCAGCCCACCTTCCTCTAGCATGGGGCTTAGACCTGCTTCTTCCCCTCTTAAGTTGTTAGCTGACACCTCGCCCCCTTAAAGAGCCCCCTTCTTTCTACAATCGGCACAGCACTTGGAAAGGGATGAGCTTTGGCTTGGCAGACTAAGTTTCCCTCCTGGCTTTATCACTAGGAGCTAAATGTTTTTGGACGACTGTCTCTCTGAACTTTGTTTCCTCATCTATAAAACAGGTGAATGCTATGTACCTCACAGGGATGGTGTGAGGATCAACAGTGAGCAAATATCTTAAGCACTATCATAGTGCCCGGCATGTGATAATTGTATGGCAAATGCTCATTTCCTCCCCTTTTATGCCCCACTCCTTCCTCTCCTGCTGGGAGGACAGACAGAACCCTGGGGGACATCTGAGGGACGGCCCAGACTTCGATGAATAAATGGGATGCCCGTTTGCTATGGTACACAAGCAGCTTGAAGGCAGAGCCCATGTCTGATTCATCTGTGAGAGCACGTCATAGCTTCTCGACTAGGCCAATAGTAGGTTTTTTGTTTGTTTTTCAAATGTGGTCAAATATACATAGGATAAAATTTACCATTTTTACCATTTTTAAGTGTACAGTTTAGTGGCATTAAGGACATTCACCTTGTTGTGCCACCATCACCATCTTCCGTCTCCAGAACTTTTTTATCTTCCCCAACTGAAATTCTGTAACCATAAACATTAACACCCTGTTCCTTCTTCCTCCCAGCCCTTGGCAGCCACCATTCTACTTTCTGTCTGTATGAATTTGACTATTCCAAGTACCTCATAGAGTGGAATCATGCAATATTTGTCCTTTTATGACTGGTTTATTTCATTTGGCATAATGTCTTTATGATTCATCTATGTTGTAGCATGTCGAAATTTCCTTCCCTTTTAAGGCTGAATACTATTACGTTGTATATATGTATATACACCACATTTTGTTTACCATTTGTTGGTCGATGGACATTTGGTTGGGTTACTTCCACTTTTTGGCTGTTGTGAATAATGTTGCTGTGAGCATGGGTGTACAACTACTGTTTGAGTCCCTGCTTTCATTTCTTTTGGGTATATACCCAGAAATGGAATTGCTGGATCATGTGGTATTTCTGTTTAATTTTTTGAGATACCACCATCCTGTTTTCCATAGTGGCTGTACCATCTTACATTCCCACCAGCAGCGCACAAGGGTTTCAGTTTCTCCACACCCTCACCAACACTTATTTTCTGTTTTGTTTTGTTTTTTGATAATAGTCATCCTAATGGATGTAAACATAGTAGATTCTTAGCAACTCTATTGACTTGCATTTTCAGCTGGCACTTTCCTCATTAGTTGAGAGTGAGGGTCCCTGCAGTGTCATCTGCGGCCTCTGTGGCTCGCAGCAAGGCAGCCCTCCTGTGACGGGAAGCCTGCCTGGCAGGGGCCAACAGCAGCCTGAGAGGGCTGTCAGGTCTGTGAGGCCAGGGTCATGCTGGGAACCATAGCTGAGCTGAAGGCAAGTGGGAAGTAACCTCGGTCCTCTGCAATGCCAGGTCTTCCAGTGGCCTGGGCTCTTTGGGGCCAGGCTGGAACCAGAGGTCACCCTGCTCCTCCCACCAGCACATCCTAGGAGGTCAGAGTTGCCCTAGATCAGGGCCCCCTGTAATTCTCTCTCCCAACATCCTGTAGTCCTTTCTGGCACCTATTGGAACCTGCAGGTACATATTTGCTGGCTTATTTGGTTTCTGCCTGCCTCCTCTATCAAGCAGTAAGCTTCATGAGGGCAGGGGGACCATGTCTCTTCCCCAGCACCTAGCTCAGTACCTGGCAGATAGTAGATGACTTATTAGTGGTTACTAAATGAGTGGTTCTGGCTTCTCCATTCGTTCAGCTCTGGGTCTCACATGCCAGAGAGACCAGATGGGACCAAATGGAACCAGATCTCTATGCCCACAAACTACAAAACTGATCTTGAATATTTAGGATTTCAGAATTGCCGCAGGCTAGTGGGATCCATTAAGCTGCGTCTCAAAGGAAGCTGGAGGTCAAGGGAGCCCCAGCCTACCTCTGACCTTGACAGTAGAGCTTTGGTCTTATTGATGGCAAGAAACCTCTCTGAATCTCAGTTTTCCTAGCTGTGAAGTGGGTATGAGACCCCGCCTCTGAAGTTTGTAAAATGAGTGAGAAAGTACGTACAAATGTAAAAATGTTTGCACAAATGAGATGACGGATTTGTTACCTGGACTAAAAACAGATGTTTATTCCCATGTCATCTCTTGAAGTTGAGCTCCTTTTGCACATTGTAAAGTGAAAAATTAGTGGGCTGGGTTAGGGGCTAAAGAAATAAGAAGTTCACAAGTCAAATGAGGACAATTGACGCTCCCCTTTTAGGTGAAGCTATCAATCTAGAAAAGACGTCTAGATTGGGTTCATATTTTGTCAAAACAGCTAGTCACTTTGGTGAAAATCAAACAGACCATTTTACTGATTTTTTCTTTTACTTCCTTCAGCAGTCGTTTATTTGTGTGCCTGGTGTGTGCTTGATTGCTTAGAGCAGAGCTGTCTAGTGGAACTTTCTGTGATGGTGGAGATGTTCTGCCTGTGTATTGTGGTAGCCACCAGCCACATGTGGACACTGATCACTGAAATGTGGCCAGTGTGACTTGAGGAATTGAATTTCTGTTGTTTAATTTAAGTTAATATAAATGTGCATAGCCATCTGGGGGGTCAGAAAGAGGAAGAACATGTACCAAGAACAAAAGAACTTAAAAAAACAAACAAAATCCAGTCCTCCCGGGGCGAGTTTCCACAGGGTTATGGAAGCTTTTATGAGATGCTGTGACTCAGAAGCTCAGAGCTGACGGAGCCCAGCAGTGAATCAGTTCCTCTGATCATCAAGTTGGAGTGCCTTTATTAGTGGAGACTAAAACTCTAACTTGCTGTATGTAAAGTATTAAAAATCTAAGATTTGAATGGCAGAGGGTCTCCACTTCCCCTCACCTTAGCTTTCTGATTTATTACCTTCAACATTTTTTCATCCCAGTAACACAGTTTATAAATTTTAAAAAATCCTTTCCCTTATCTCTCTTTCATTTAAAAAAAATAAAACTTTCTCTTTTTGCTTACCTCTCCTCACTGTGGGAATTCACTGCCTGGACAGGCCCTGACTCTCTTCCTGTCTTTTGCTGCTGTTTCTTCCTACTCCTCCTTTCAAACAGGAATTCATTCGACAAATATTGATGGCAAGCGCACTCTGCCAGGCCCTGTGCTCAGCTCTGCGTATCAGATGGGGAACAAGGCAGACTTGGCCCCTGCCCGCATGCAGCTTATAGTCTGGCTATAAATCCATTGAGAGTTAGGGAATTCAGAGTGCAATGAGTTTAGACTCCCAGGAAGGAGGCATCATCATCATTGGCAGATTTTATTGAGGATGAGAGCTTACTAGGTATTAAGCATTGTGCTGTGCTCTTCACATGTACTTATTCGTTTAATTCTCACCCAAAAGTGAAGTCCCTCATTTTACAGCTGAAGAGATCAAGTCTTGAGTAGAGTCAGTTGCCTTGTTCAAGATCCCATGGCAGGTCCCACACGCACGTCCACCGCTGAGGCTATAACATCCCTGTGTGTAAGGCTGGGTCTTGGTCGGATCTGCCTTCTGCCCAGCCTGGGGTAATGCACATGGGTTCAGGGCTCAGATCCATATGGTTGACATCCAGGCTCTATCTCCTACCCATTGTATTTCTTTGGGAAAGTTCAGCCCTATGTGCATCTGGTCAGACCAGTGCCAGGACCTGGGGCATTGGTTCCTTTGGGCCAGATACCTCTGGCCTCAGAGGCCTTTTCTGGGCTCCAAATGCGCTCCAGTTTGTCCCAGTGCGCTGGACACATTATGATGGCTTCCCGTGTGTGACATTGAGGAAAGGTTCTCCTCCCAGGTCACATATGGTATATAAAGCCCTTCCTTTCCTGGGCTTGATCACATTTGTTCTTCACAACTCTAGCAGATGTCCAGGGCAGGTATTGTTTATACTCATTTTTCAGATGAGCAGATTGTCTCTGAGTGGCCAAGAGCTGCCAAATTTGGGCAGCCAGGAAGAAGCAAGAAAGGACTGGAACCCCGGTCCTGAGACTCTTAGTCCCATGTTCCTTCCCACTGTTGCTTGCATGTTTGACTTTCTTTGTGTTTGGCATCTCTCTTGCTTGAGTCTACCCTCCACTCATCCCACCAACAAGCCGTAATCCACGGGCACTCCCGATTCCCAGCTCTGCCTCATACCTGCAGCAGCTGACCAGCCTGCTCGCTAAAGAGCCCAGAGGTCAAAACCATCCACAGCATCGGAAGGAAGGCCGAGGACAGGGGACTGAAACTGCTGACAATAGCAAAAATCCCACTTAAAGAGCTTATTAATTATGGGACACCAGGACCTGAGGCCGAGGGTAATTCAGCTAGAAATTTGTTGCTGGGGAGAGATAGGATTGGATTATCAAGATTTTGACTCAGTGCTCTGTGCTTCTTTTTAAAGTTCTTTTCTGTGACGATCTTATTTCCTCTTGATCCTATCTCTTAGAGTCAGGGAGGCCAGAGGGACTGGATCCTCTTCATGTTGTCCCATGGAGACAGTTTATGATTCTGTTTCTCATCCAACACAGGATTGTCCCCTGTGTTCTAGGCTCTTTCACGCTCTCTGGTTTGATCCTCCACGTAACCCTGCAAGGTAGGCTTTTTCATCCCCTCTTACAGGCTGTGAGAGGCCCTTTTGAAACTCTAGGAGCTTGTCCACTCCTCGTCTCCTCGAGCTGGGTTCTGAGTGAATCTGCCGAGTCCCAGCCCTTGTTCAGTCTTCAGTAAATCCTGTCTCAAAAACACACCAGCCACAGCCAGGGCAGCTTAAGAGGCTCAGGAGCCAGAACACCTGCATGAAATTCTGGCTTCATTTCTTACTAGCACGTGACACTGGACAAGCTACCTAATTTTATTGTGCTTCAAAAGAGGGATAATAATAGTAACAGGTAACATATATGAAGCCTTTAGAAGAGTGCCTGGTGTATTATGAACTCTATATATGGGAGGTGTTATTCCTAGGCATTAAGTACCTATATTTATTAATGAAAAAATCTAGATACAGAGAGTTGGAGTAGGCGGCCCAAGGTCACACAGCTGGTAAGTGGTGACAATGTGGCAGGTCGCCTGGCACCTTCAGCCTGCGGTGGTGATGAAGAGCACAGGTTTGGAAGTGAGGCAGACGTGGAGCTGCAGCTCAGCTCCACCACTTACTAGCTCTGTGGTCTTGGGCAAGTCAGTTAACATCCCTGGACCTCAGTTTGCTCGTTTGTAAGATGGGGATGCTAATACCTCCCTTGTTAGGATTAGATGTGAATGTGTTTAAGTGCCCGGCACACAGTGGAGGCCCACATGCAAAATAAACGAACAAACCGAAGAGGCACATGGTTCAGTCCTCTGCCGAGGCAGCCAGTCCAGGTGCTTGGCCGGCTCGGGTTCCCTCGCCTACAGCTGGGCAGTCGGCCGAGCTGGAACACGACCACTCGCCAGGGTCAGCTTTTGGGAAGAAGATTCTGTATGGGTTGTTCGGATCGCCTGGGCTTCACTGCAGTTCCCTGGGAGGATTTGGCTTTGATTCAAGAGCTTGTCTGCCTGAAAGGGCATTCGCAAAGGCCGGTGGGGCACCGGGTGCGGAAAGCAGGCAGTTGCCCTGCCTGCCTTTTTGTCTGGGCGTTCCTGTTTATCAGTGATATCAGTGACTGTTTCAGAAATGTACAAAACAGCCTTGCTTTGTATCATGGTTGCCGCTTTGCCAAAATGCTTTTCCCCAGAACCCGTTTGGCAACATCTCCTTGGAGCAGTAGGGCAGCCAAGGTTGGGAAGCAAATTGTCACAGATACTCCTTTAGCCAGGTCCACCTGGATGGGCCACATATCTCTGTGTCCCCCACCCCCCACCCACCCGGTCCCTCTAATCCTGAGGACAGAGGTCTCCTGCTGGCCCTTCCCAAAGCCTTCTCTGCCCCCTGGTTCTTGTGGAAAGTCTCCCAGATGCTGGTAGCTGGCAGGCTGACTGCCAGGGAGGAGCAGTTACTACCCACAGGCCAGGCGCCTCAGGTGGGCCTCAGAGGTCTAGAACGGAGCCCACTGAGAGAATTGCTTCACCAGGGCTGTGCCTGGCATCACTGGGCACTTCCTCTGGTCATTAAGGCCTTGCCATCCAGGGAGGGCTCCACGGCCTGGGAACCCCCACTGGAGTAAACAGCGGGTGCTGCCCAGGTCCCGTAAGAAGAAATCATGGCTCCTCTTGGTTTAGTGCTTACCACGTGTTGGGCCACGTGCCGAGCAGTTTGTGCTCATTCTCTCACTTAATCCTTAAAGCAGCTCTAGTCGTAATACTTATGTGAGCTTATGAAGCCCACTTCACTCAAACCATGGAGAAATTACTATGTAGTAAGCATGCTGGGGAGACTAACAATAGTGATAAAATACAGTCTCAACCTTTGAGAAGTCATTGTCTGGTCTTAATCTTCCAACTTTGGAAATTGCTCTGTGTCTCCATCGGTCAGAGTCTGAATCCCAGCTCTACCATTACTAGCTGTGTGACCTCTGGTAAATTGTTTAACCTCTCTGTGTCTTGGTTTCTTCCTCTGTCAATGGGGATGATCATAATAGAATTTACCTCTTGGGTTGTTGTGAAGATTAAATGAGATAGTCCATGGAAAGCACTGGGAACAGTGACTGGTTCAGAGCACTTAATTGCCAGCCACGTGTGGATGGGATGAGATCTTCGGAGATCTGTAAAATTCTAGGCCAAATTGTGAGTGACTTTGTGTTTGTGTGTGAATGTTTCTCAAAACAGAGGGGCCATGACCTGGGGACCCAGAGAAGATGAAGAAGTACGTCTGAGTGGGAGGTCAAGTTTGGATGCATGGCTGATCCACTTTGCCTATTAAAGAACTGAGTTATTTAGGGAAGCTTTGTAAATAGCACCCCCACATCTCCCAGGGCTGTTTTGGTAAGAGAGCAGTCTAATCAGTTAGGACTTGGCAGGACTTCGTAAAGTGCATGTACCTGCAGGAAAACTTGGAGATCATCTAGTCTAAATTCACCAGTTTACACATGAGGAACTCTGAGCTCGGTGGTTAACCCTTATATGGCCCAGAGATAACAGCTCAAAGAAATGAAGAGTTCACTGATGTGAAAGTCAGAAGATCTGGGCCAACACGTCTCCTTTTCCGGCAGAATTGTTAGGATCAGGGAGATGGTGTGTTTTTGGAAGTGTTTAAAACATTTTCATTCTAGGTGTTATTATACCCAAGGGCACCTGGTCTTACTTGCTATATTAGTCAGGTTCTCCAGAGAAACAGAATGAATAGGATATACATGGAGAGAGAGGGGGAGAGAGAGAGAGAAATTTAAGAAATTGGCTCATGCAATTGTAGGGGCTGGCAAGTCTGAAATTTGTGAGGCAGGCCAGCAGGCTGGAAATTCAGGTAAGAGTTGATGTTACGGTCTTGAGTTCAAAATCTGTAGGGCAGGCCAGCAGGCTGGAGGCTCGGGCAGGATTTCTACGTTAGTCTTGGGGCAGGATTCCATCTTCTCCGGGAAATGTTAGTTTTTGCTCGTAAGACGTTCAACTGTTTGATGAGGCCCATCCACATTACGGAGAGTAATCTGCTTTACTTATAAAGGTCAATGGATTGTAGACATTAAGCATATCTACAAAATACCTTCACAGCAACATCTAGACCAGCGTTTGACCACACCACTGGTACCATAGCCAAGCCAAGTTGACACATAAAATTAACCATCACGGTGGTCCTCTGAGCACAGATGTAGCAATCCAGTGTTAGGAGTCACGGTGTCACTAGAGCCCTTTCAGTAGGAGTTCAGCACACAGTCTGGTGGGGGAACAGCAAAGGAAATGGTTCCGTGCAAGAGGGCGTGGTGGCTTGGCGAGGAGGGCTTGCTCAGTTCTCGGGGAAACGATCTTCAGCGGTTGGCATGCAGGTTAATTACTGCAATGGTGACCTTCACCGGACTGAGAGGGAAGCAGGCGTGGCTAATCAAAAAACAGGAAATGTCCCAAGAATGCCTTGAATCATGGTCCAGAGGGTATTTGGCTTTTGAATCAGTTGTTATGTTCTGGGCTGAAAATATTTAATTCCTTTCCATAGGAAGAAACAGTCATCTTAATAAAGTTAGAGATGGGAACCGGGGGAGGTAGGTGATGTGGAGAAAGGGAAAGAGTTTCCCGTAATTTAATCTGATGTTTAGTGCCTGCAACTTTGACCTTTTTTTAAAAAAAAGAGGTGGAATGGAATAATTGAATAATATAAATATGTGACTCTGTGGCCACTGCTGAGAAAGAAATTTATTTACTTTCTTTTTGTGGCTGACACGTTCACGTGTGAGAATAGGCTTTCAATAAAATATAATGTATATACACTTCGATAAAAATCAGAGCTTCCTTTTTGGAAGGAACTGAGTTCGGAAGGGACTGGGTTTCTCCAGAAGGGTAGGAGCTAATGCCAGCGACTTAATCTTTTCTTATTAGCCAGGGAGATAGGAGGGTGCAGTGGTTAAATACTACTCTAGAGTCAGACTAGTCCTGAGTTAGAAGGTTTCTTCCTAGCTCTGTGATCTTGGGCAAGTTACCTAACCATTCTGGGCTCGCTTTGCTCATCAGCAAATTGGGGATAATAACAGTGCCTACCTCATAGGCTCGCTAGGAGGATTAAATGAAATACTGTATGTGAAGGATTCAGCACATGCCTGGCTGGGAGTGAGCGCCCTCTAGAGACTAGTGCCATTAGCATCAACATTATGCGCACGCTCCGGGAGCAGCAGGAAGTTCCCCTTGAATAGTCCTACCTGGTCTGCTGTCAATCTGCATCTGCTGGGACCCAACTGGTCCTCTTTGTTCTCAAAACACAACTGAGTCACGTGTCCAGGAACATGTCTTGGAAGAGTTGTTGGGCACCTTGGTTTTCTCTTTGGGTAATTAACTTCTCGAAGTTATAAAGTCCAGTTTCTAACACCCTCCTTAAATGGCTTGTATCAGCCAAATGAAGCTTAGCCTGGCACTCATGGCTTCATAACCTTCCCGCACAGCCTGGTTGCTTCTACTTCATATCCCTTGGTTCCAGTCCATTGGGCTGTGTAGTGTCCCCAGACCTGACCTGTTGTCTTCTCCTCCATGGCTGACCCACCCACCCTATTGCACCCACCTGGAGTGACTTTTTCTTCCCAGCTCCACATTTTCAGTTCTTCCTTATCCTTCGAGCCCCAGCTCAGCCTCTGCTTCTTCTGTGAGGCCTTACCTGGTGCCCACAGCCTGAAGTCACCTCCCCTTCCTCTCAATGTGCATTCTCATCTGTACCCTTCTGATGGCATCTGAAGCTTTCTTTCTGTATCAGTTGCCTGTGGCCACATCTGCTTCCCCGCTGGACCACCTGAGGGCGGGAATTGCCTTGGGTATCTTTGTGTCTCCCAGAGTGTCCAGCTTAGTGCCTGGCAAGTCATATTTCACAAACATTTGCCGGATGGAAGAATGAGGAACTTAATTAATGTCTGTGGAAGAACTCACTTAGTGGACCATTTCCATGGCCTGAGCTACAAGATCTGTTTGCCTGAGCTGGCTGGTCATTATCCCCCCTCTTACAGGAGGGCACTCCAATGTAAGAATGGACAGGCAAGAGCGTGCTGGGGCTTTTTGCTGCTTGTTGAATACATGCATAAAGATTTGTTTGGTTCCTCTATTCGATAGCCCATAAACTCCATTTGTGGAATGCTTTAGGAAGGAACTATCTTATACTCTTCCGTTTCCCCAGTTACTAGTACATGGTAAGTGCTTAATAAATGTTTGAAAATGAATGGATGAACAAGTGACCTTTTTCACACTCTGCAACTGCTGACTCTGGAACATTCCCGTCCCTTCTGGGAGAGGGAGGGTCTGTAGTACCAGACTTGGCATCAAGATAGCCTTGTAGCGTTTCTTCTCGTATTCTGATTCCCAGGTCAGTAACCAGGCTTAGGACTCAATTCAAGTGAGCAAGTACTGGCTCTTTCCTCAGGCTCTCTGGAGCCCTTGTCCTTGCTTTAGCTTCCTGCCTGGAATCTTGGGGACTTGGATACTGGATACCATCCTTCAGTGACCCGAGTCTTACCCCAAGCCTCCCTGCCCAATTTCCATACATTATTTGCTGCCTTCTTGCTTTACCTACTTCCTGGGCCCTCTTGCAATTGCCCATCTTCTCTCTTGAAAGTCTGCTGTCATCTCAGGGTCCAGACTCACTCCTTCCTGACTCAATTCTCCTCCCACCCCACCCTGGTTGTGGCAGCAGGGGCAGTGGTGAACTGGAGGGAGGGTAATGGTACCATTTCATGCCTGTCGAAGGCAGGAATTCCTAACTTTTCTCAGGGTCACTAACTCATTAGAGACTCTGATGAGAGCAATAAACTTTCTCCCCAGAAAAACTCATGGATGTAATATTTTGTGTGTTGGAGCAAATGGTCTCAGAAACTTTCAGGATACCCTGAAACCTGACCATGGACTTCCCTGTGGCCATTGCCCAGGATGCCAAGCCTATGAGACATATTGTATTTATGCATCTTCTTTATCCAACGAGCTTCTCTCAATTTCTCGCCCGTAAAACGGGGATGAGAATGTTTACCTTGCAGGGTTGTTGAATGATTTAGAGACACTGCCACTGAATGCACAGCCTGGAACCTGTAGATGGCTGTTTAGAGGGAGCTGTTACAGTTGTGAATAGAATTCCTTTTGTCCAGTTCCATCAACGTAAACATCTTTTGCACGGCTTCTCTTCCCCTCAAGAGCATGTTCTCATAGTACAATCAGAGAGGAAGATGGAGAGATTTGTTAGATGAGAGGAAGGGTGAGAGGGGTCAGTATGGAAGGGTGGGAGGGGAAAATTCAGGACAGCTTCTAGGTGACATCAGAATCAGATCCAGTGAGGGGCTCTGTAGGCCACATAGAAAGACCACAGGCAGAACGAACCACTATAGGTCCTGGCATCAGCTGATGAGTAGGGTCATGCTGAAGTTTAAAAAGGGAAGCCGGTTGGGCTATGGGATGCCCACTCAAGTGGAAAAGTTAATGCTTAGCAGAGTGAGGAGGATGACTCACGTCTTGGCTATGCTGAGGTCTTGAAAGAATGAGGTGGTTAGGCCCACAGCCAGCTATGTGATGGGAGCGTTAGCAATGTGACATTCAGCTGAACAAAACGGGCTACCTCCTACATTCCACGGCAGTAGGGGGAAGGCAAGGGGTGATTCAAAATGTGGCCACTGACGAGACTGCCTGGGTTCAAAACCTAGCTTTGCCACTTACTAACTGGGTGACTTGGAATATGTTACTTAACCTCTCAGTTTCCTTAGCTGTGAAAGGGGGATGAAAATAATTATACGTACATCCTAGGATTTTTAAGGAGATTAGATGATGTGAGATGATAGAAAATATATTTATTGGTCTGTGCTGATACCCCCAGCCCCAACTCCCCTTCCCCTTCCTGGCACACAGCTCCTGAAACCCTTGTAATTTCCTAAGTGATAAGAGCACTAGGAGCATCTCTTGTTCTAATATTTGGTCTTTGACCCCATCCCTGACACAGGGCTCCTAAAACCCTTGTAAATTCCTAAGTGATAAGAGCACTAGGAGCATCTTTTGTTCTAAGGAGGTAACTCGGGGTGGCTCCTGGATGGGGGCTGGTCACCAGAAGACCAGGCCATGGTTAGAAGCTTGGAATCTTCAGTCCCGCCCCCCACTTCTCTTGAGAGGGGAGAGGGGCTGGAAATGGAGTTAATAATTGATCATACCTGCGTGAGGAAGCCTCCAAAAAATCCCAAAAGTACAGGGTTCGGAGAGCTTCCAGGTGGGTGAACACATCCATGTACCAGGAGGGTGACACCCCAACTCTGTAGGGACAGAAGCTCCTGTGCTTGAGACCCTCCCAGTCCTCACCCTCTGTATCTCTTCATCTGGCTGTTCATCTGTATTTTTTATCATATCCTTTAATAAACTGGTAAACATAGGTGACTGTTTTCCTGAGTTCTGTGAGCCACTCTAGCAAATTAGTTGAACCCAAGGAGGGGGTCGTGGGAACCTCACACTTGTAGCCCATTGGTCAGAAGGACAGGTGACAACCTGGACTTGCTATTGGCTTCTGAAGTGGGGTGAGGGTATTTTGTGGGACTGAGCCCTAACCCTGTGAGATCTGATGCCCTCTCCAGGGTAGAGAGTGTCAGAATGGAGACAAACTGCAGAACACCCAGCTGGTGTCGCAGAACATTGCTTCGTGGGGGAAACGCCTTGCATGCGTCTGGTGTCAGAAGTGTTGCGGGTGTTCTGTGTCATGGTAAAGGAGACTTACAGGAGGAAAAATTGTTTTTTTCCAAAAACAGATGAACTAGTGCTTACGAAGCGTTTTGTACTCAAACATTAGCTTTTATTTTTGTGTTTGGGGACTTAGGGACCCATAGAAGCCCCTGCTCTTTGGACTTTGTTCCAAGGAAACTTTAAGCACTAGCTGGATAAACATTAATGCATCTAGGTAGGTGTGTTATCTGGTCCCAGACACAGAGAAAAAAGACCTTGTGTCTTCAGAAAAGGTGGGCCAGGAGTAAAGGAAACCCCCAATTCTCTGCCGGCCCTAGAAAGTGTTCATCTACTGATTACCTTGTACCGAGGCCTGTGGGAGGGAGTCCAGCATCATCCTTAAGCTGTTTTGGGGTCTTATTCCATGCAGAGGCAACATGGGCTTCAGAGCTGAAATTCCAGGTTGTATCAGGGCACCACTGCTGAGTGTGAGCTCACACATATTTCTTAACTCCTTTGAGCCTCAGTATCCTCATCTGCAGCATGGCAATACCTGCGGGTCAAAGGTTAGCTTCACTGCCTTCTTTTTGCAACAGGCTGGAGACGCAGAGGCCGTGGGTGACCGTGGTCTGTGAGAGTCAGTGAGCGACAGGCAGAGGCTCTCGACACTTCTGTGATTTTCAGCCCCTCAGCCCCTAACACCTTGTAGACCTGGGCATGGGAAAAATATTTTAGACATAAAAATGCTGTTCAGTTTGGAAAACTTTAATTCAGGTAGCCCCCACTCAGGGCAGATGAATGGGAAAATGAGGACACATAGTTGGCCCTCAGGGAAATGTTGTTCGAATGAACAAATGAGTGGTACATGCTCTACATGTTTCCAACTGATTGATATCTCTTATTTTGTATTTGCAGATGAGAAAAAGAAAACAAAGAAAGTTGATAGTGAACTCAACCCTGTCTGGAATGAGGTGACTTCATTGTTTTTTCAACTTTGTTTCAGTGGATAAGCTACAACTGATTGTCCCATCTTTGTCTGATTGTCCCTGCCTTTGGGAGGAGAATCTCTGCATTTCCCTCCCACCCTCTCCATCTCCCTTTGTGGTCATGGAGATAGCAGAGAAGTTCAAGGAGATGTAACACAGTGA
Organism: Equus caballus; assembly: GCF_041296265.1. NCBI lineage: Eukaryota > Metazoa > Chordata > Mammalia > Perissodactyla > Equidae > Equus > Equus caballus. The sequence goes on from NC_091684.1 coordinate 36,422,791, forward strand.
CATCTCCTGTACAGTAGTGATGTGGTGAGCAGAGACTGGTTGGGGAGTGAGGAGTGTTGGGTTGTGGCCTGGAGCAGCCTTGAGCTTGCTGCGTCACCTTGGTCCGGTTATGTTGCATATCTGGGGCACATCTGTAGAGCAAGGGGTGGGATTGGATCATTTCTGGAGTCCGGGAAAGCTCCATAATTAAAAGCATACCACGCTGAGGCGGTGTCCCACATGCCACATCTAGAAGGACCCACAACTCAAAATATACAACTATGTTCCAGGGGGCTTTGGGGAGAAAAAGGAAAAATAAAATCTTTAAAAAACAAAACAAAACAAAAAAACATACCTTCATCTGACTAGTCAAGTGTATATTAAATGATACTTTGTGTGTCTGGCTGAGTAATGACATTTACTGTTTTCTATGTTGATAAAATTAATATAAACTTAATGTAGAAATTTTGAAAACATCAGATCGGCATAAAAAAATGACCTTTAGTCCCGCTATCCAGAAGCAAATACTGTTAACATCTGGGATGTATCAGTAAATGTTCATTGAATGAATATGTTTAATAAAATATTATGTCTTAAAATTAGCAAATTAGCATCATCTAGCAAATATAGTCTCCTATCCTATTTTTTTCTTACTATCATATCCTGAGCATATCCCATGTCATTTTATTCAAAAGTATTTTTGGGGGACTGGCCCCATGGCATAGTGGTTAAGTTCAGTGCATTCCACTTTGGTGGCCTATGTTCATGGGTTTGGATCTCAAGCATGGACCTGCACCACTTGCTAGCCATGCTGTGGTGGTGACCCACATATAAAAAAAGTGGAGAAAGATTGACACAAATGTTAGCTCAGGGCTAATCTTCCTCAAGCAAGAAAAGAGGAAGATTGGCATCAGATGTTAGCTCGGGGCCAGTCTTCCTCATCAAAAAACAAAACAAAACATATTTTTAATGACTCTAATGTTCTGCAGAAGGGATATAATATAATTTCTTTACCTTCTCCCCCGCTATTGACTCTATATCTATTTTATAAATGGTTCAGTGTTTAATACATTTATAAATATGTGAAAAATTTAATTCCTTCCTCTGGGTACATTTTCCTATGCTGACTAATTTTTGAAAAGTTGGTCATCAGCTACATTGTTTTTTCCGAAATCTGTATCAGATCTTCCTGGATAAGCACAGTGACAAATGTCTTTGTTATTTTTGCTAAGTCACAAGGCTGTGAACACTTCCCCTCCAAGGTAGTTTTAATGTCTCTGTGAGGTAAATACTGTACCTTCTCAGTGAATGAGGTGAATATGAAAACGTCTTAATTCCTTTTAAAAAGCTCTGCTGCTCTCACGCAGGCTGAGAGAGAATTTCACTTCTCTGCAATTTCACTGGAACCCAGAACATAGCCACCTGGACCACCAGCTCCGTGAGAGCAAGAGGCCAGTCTGGTTGTTCCCTGTGGATACTGTGGATCCTAGCGCCTCACGCAGAGCTCCAAAAATAAGACAAATAAAAAGTACATATATATATGCATTTAGTGTTTCTGATCCTGAGTAGTCCTAACATGGCTCTTTATATTTAGGTCAATCCGTGTGGCCGATGGCAGAGAGATACATGGTCGTATAAGCAGGCATGTCCTCCGTAGGGCATCATCTGTCTCACACCATTTTGTTTCCAACATGTATTTTTTTTAATTACATATGTATTTATCAAGTAAACTTCCCAATTGCAATGTTATAACTGAAACCCAACCCAAATGAAATGCCAACCCCAACCCATTGAGATTAGTGGGTGTGTCCTAAGATAAGCTATAAGACACATTCGCCATCCATTCCCAACCCATTACCAGGAGAATCAAATCATCAGTAGATATTGCTTTATCCAATTCATTTGTTACATAATCAGTTAAAGCCATCCGTCATACTGTATTGATTTTTTACCTTTGCCGTTGGACAGCAATTTATTGCATTAAGATGAAATTCTCATCTGACTTTAGCACTGGCCATGATGGGACTTAAAATAGGGGGCTGGTGCATTTTAGAATATGTTTTGTTAGATTATTCATCCCTTTGATAATAGTATAACTAGGAGGAACAAGTAATTTAAAAATAACTGTTGAAGAAAGCATTTTCACACACGTTTTATTTTATTCTTACAACAATTGTGGTAGACGTTAAGTCGGTTCGCTGACTGTGAGGTGGGTTTCGTGACTTGTCCGAAGCCGTGGAGCCTAGAGAATGGGAAGCCAGGAGTTGCATCCAGGTCCTTTGAGGCTAAATCTGATTGGCTTTCCCACATCCCTCAGCAGCATCCAGGGTTAGAATCTGATCGCGTCCACCGAATTATAGAATTGGAGAATTCAAAAGATTGTCATTGGTGAAGATAATGACCCAACGTTTAGTGTTGGGACATCACGTTGTGTTCCCTGATCCTTTTAACCATCTTTTTGTTTCATAACCTTCTGTGATAGATTTTGGAGTTTGACTTGAGGGGTATACCCCTGGACTTTTCATCTTCCCTTGGGATTGTTGTGAAAGATTTTGAGACAATTGGACAAAATAAGTAAGTTGGTTTCAACTTTTTCTCATTTTACGTATTATCTTACTATTGTTTGTTTTGTTGAAGGAATGCATCTTTAGTAACATTTTATAATACTTCCAATATAATTGTGCTTTAATTCCATGCCCCCCCCCCACTTCTAAGCCAATATCAGACGTGGTTAATCAATCACAGTGCTTTCCCCAAAACTTCTGTATTCCTAAGAGGCTGTAAACACTAAGACACCTTTAGTCTATCCAATTTGGTACTTATGGTGAAACCTATTTACACTTCTGAAACGTCTTTGTTAACTGCATATAGTCACTTCCTAACTCTGGTGGTTTATTGGACACAAGCAAAGTTGCTTCTTCTGATTATGTGTCACCCATATACATCTCATTCAAGTTCTGCTTCCAGCCCCACTTCCATTTTAATGTCTTATTGGCCTTTTAAACCCAACAGGTCTAAACCAGATTCCTTATCTTACTGCCTCTACCAGTTTCAAATGGGGAAGGGTCATGATGGCGCCCATGGTGGCACCAAGGGTTGTCCCCTGGGTAAAGCTGGGGGGGCTTCTCAAACAGGTTTCCATGAGACAGAATGACCTCGGTAAATTCACCCCAGACCTTGATCTGAACTTTGGCCTTATAGATTCAGAATGCAGTCTTAGGTCGCTGATTCAAACTAATCAAGCTCACAAGAATCCAGTACCTAAAACTAGGTTACTTACTTTCTATTTTCTGGTGGGAGGGCATTTCTACTCTCTGATCAATGAATTCTCCTTCATCTCATACCCCACGGGAAGCCAAAATACTCTGTATTCTTGATTGTAAGTGTGCTATTAAATTAATAACAAGTTTGAGGTGGAGGTAAGAAGTCTGAGTTTAAATGCCCATATCAATTGTAAGAAGCATCCTAGTGTTTAGTAATGTCAATACATTAAAAAATATGTCTCAGGCACGTTTGGTAAAATCAGAAGGCTGCAACAAGAGCAATAAATTAGAATGAATTAGTTGAGGAAGGGTGACCGTATGCCCTGATTTGCTTGGGATGGTCCTGGATTATTGCCCCAGCACAATGATTACTAATGCCCCTTTTGCTGTCAACAGTGGCTTGATTTGGACAGAAAATCAGATGGTCTCCCTAGTCACTGGGGGCTTCTGCTTAATGGCATCAGACCAAGAGAGCCTGGACAGACATCTACCCTTTGGACAGTGCTTTCATGGCTGCCGCCCATGCTCACCTTTGGTGAGATCGCTTTTTCCGTGTTCCATTGCTGACCAGTGCCCCTTGTGACTGATGGGGTTTTTCCTTAAGCTATACAAATACGTTCCAGCAGGTTCTGGTCCCACTCTCTTGGTCTGAAAACCATTCTAGCTTTTTAAGATTATGTTGCATACTTCAGCTTTGAATCAGTTGTATGATTATCTTTCTAGCCCCCACTCCAACTCGCGGACTTTCCATATTTCAAAGTTGTGGGGAAGTGGGTGATCCAGCCTTACTGTAGCCTCCTATGTGTTGCTAATAATACTCCCTTCTCTCCGTTGCTCTCCTCTTTCTGCAAATGGTACCACTGTTTATATTCCAGACCAGCCCTCTCCAAAGAAATGTAGTGCAGGCCAAATGTGTAATTTAAAATTTTCCAGTAGCTACATTAAAAAACAAAAAGAAACAGGTGAAATTAACTTCAGGAAATACTTTAACTCAGTGTATCCAACGTATTATCATTTCAATATATAGTCAGTATTTTAAAAATCATTGAGACATTTTACATGCATTTTTTTCTTTACTAAGTCTGAAATCTGTGTGTTTCACACTTAGAGCACGTCTCAATCCAGACTAGCCACATTTTGAGTGCTCCCTAGCCACATGTGGCTGGTGGCCACCATATTGGATAGCAAAGTTCCAGACCAGTGGGCTCAAAACCTCACATCTCTCTGGATCGTCTCCCTTTTATATCCTACCCAATCTGTTGACAAATCTTACTTTTTCTTCCTATCCATTGTGTGTGCTATGTGTTTCTTAATCATGGCCTCAGCCACCAGCCTGGTTCAGGCCTTTATCACTTTGTGCCTCATCTATTTAACATGGTGACAAAGCCTGGCAGGCTGGCCTGGGAGCTCTCATCTTTGTTTCACACAAAGTCCTTGCTTTCCTGAAGGTAACATGCTTGAGGGAGAGTAAGAAAACAAACAAATACATGAAGAAATATATAACATATCGGGCGCTAAGGAGTGCTAAAAGCTAAGAAGGAAACTGTTATAGACCATGAAGAAAAATACGTAAAGCAGAGTGAAAGGATAGAGTGTGATTGACAGTGGAGTGGGGAAAGATCCTGTTTTATATGAGGTGGTGATAAGGTGACAGTTGAGCAGAGACCTAAATAAAGTGAAGGAATAAGCCATGCAGCTTTCTGTGGGGAAAGAATATTGCAGGCAGAGAGAACAGCAAGTGCAAAGGCCCTGAGGCAGGAGTGTATTTGGGGTGTTGGAGAAACACTGAGGAGGCCATTAAGGCTGGAGCACAAAGAACAGGAGGGGCTGGAGTGAGGGACAGAGATGAGATCAGTGCAGCCATAGCATGCATGGCTTTGTGAGCACCAGCTTTAGATCTCATTCCTGGTAGAATCGGGGTCCATTAAAGGGTTTTGGGTATGATCTGACATATTTTAAAAAGATCAGACTTTCTGTGTGGAGACTGGATGGAGGGACCAGTTAGGAAGCAGGGAAAACAATACTGGGAGACCATTACGTATTTATTTTATGCCTGTTGAGAACACTCGAGGCCCTTGTATGACAGCAGTAATGGGGAGAGGACAGATCCTCACCCTGAGGCTGGCCTTGGTTCTTATTTTGGGCGTTTGGCAAGCATTTCTGGAGGTAGAGTTGTCTTTCCAATGTGCAGTCTTTCTGATCCTGGGCATTTTTCTTTCTAATTTTGAACAAGGAAAATATGATGGATCCTGTTATAAGAGGGTCCTTGCAGTTAGGGGCTCCTTGCACCTTACTGAGATGTGTTACTCTGGGTGTTCTTGTGAGCAGGCCGTGACTCTGGCATTATGATGACAGGGGGATTTTCAGGCCTAGCAGAAAAATGTAAATTCCCGGCAAAGGATGAAGCTGGTCTTCATTACTCTTTCAACATCTCCCTCTCCTCCTTTTGGGAGGTCTTCCTCCCCCTGACTTCTCCCAAGCACCCCATGTCCTTATTTATGTTCCAGGGCTCCCACCGGGGGCCCACTTGGGTCTGCTCCCTGAGCCATACCTGTACCGTCTACCAGTTCTTTTCCCCAACAAAACTCATCTGTCCTGTGTCTCAGTCCTGCAAGGTCCTGCTGGTGGAAAGAAACTTTCTGAGAAACTGATCGGAATAATAGGGTAACAGCTGCTGATAGTTTACTGTGTTAATGTCCCAGGAACATTGATCTGGGGACCGAGGCCACTGGTGACTTATCTGAAAGAGTGGAAAAAGAGTATTTTAGGCCCTGTGGCGGGGCCATTGGGGGAGGCCTTTTGAGTTGGGAGATTACTTCTCTGTCCTCCAAATCTCGCTGCATGGTTGTTTGCTGTCTTCCAGTGAAAGGCCGACCCTGAACCTGCTTTGGAATGCACAGCACGTGTGATAGGGCCCCTGTGTTGCCTGTGCTCTTACTGTACAAAGCTGCATGCTTCTCCACCATCAGCCAGGAATTGTGACCTTTGCCTTTATTTCCACCAACTAAACAAGGCGTAGAACTTGGTCAAGTTACCTGTACACTGCAGGAAAAAAAACAAACAAAAAAAGTAACCCATCTGGGAATAAGCTGTATGTTTGTCCAAAATATTTGTGTACTTTGGCGGCAAATTTTCTTGTTAGGCCTTCGAGGATCAGCTCACGGCTCAGTGTGGGAACGTTTCCCTCACCTGGAAGCCCAGGGTGGGGGCAGAGGATTCTTCTACCAGCTTAAGGAATGTCTTGCCTGTTGACTTTCCCGTTGCCATGGAGACTGGCCGTGCAAATACAGCTCTTGGCATCTGCTGCCCAGGGAGGGGGCCTGTCAGCAAACAATGCCAGCTGCCCGGGTTGGCCTGTGCGCCCGTGCCCACACCCACAGCGGACCGCCCTGGGCCAGTCCAAGCATGCAGGGCACTGGCGCGGGAACTACATGCCTCTTCAGGGGCCGGGAGCGGGCTGCGCCACTCAGTGAGGACTCTGTCCTTCCTCACTTTAGGGTCGTCCACGCAGCCATCCAGATTGAGTGAGGGTGAGAGAAGAGCCAGAGGAGCCTCTTGGTCATGTGAGGAAAATGAAATGATATTTTTAGCCAAAATGTCAGAGTGGGAGGATTTTCCCAGCAGCTGAAGAATGAAAAATTCCCTTGCAGAGAGGCAATCTGGCTATCAGTTTGTGAGGGTTTTGAGAGTGCCAAGGGCTATACCCAGTCCTTTGAATGCATTCTCCCACTTAATCCTCACAGACACCGTATGAGGCACGTCCTGTTTTTCCTCAGAGAGGTTTAGTCATCTGCTCAAGGTCACACAGGAGGTATGTATATGTCAGCATTTATATCCAGGCCTGTACTCTTGACTTTTATGTTATACTGAAAACCTCTGACCACCTATAGGAACCAAAATGCAGGTGGAATGGTTGATTATCTTTTGGCTAAAATGGAAGTAATTTTTCTTTCTAATTTTGCAATAAAATTAAGAATACGCATTATCAGAGTGTGGGTAGCTCCTCCCTAGGTAAAAATTTAAGCAGACATTTTTATGCTATTGAACAGTAAGTCGTTTATGCTCATGATCGCCAATGGACAACATAAGTTTGGAGAGTATATCTCATCTCATGTGATCTTCACAATGACCTTGAGAAGTGGAAATGAAGCTTGAAGTTCAGAGGGGTTGAACCTGGGCCTCTGATCCCTTGGCATCGTGGCCCTGCTGTCACTCTACTTGAGTGCCTAAGGAGCCTGGAAATGTAGGAATGAAGGATGTTTACAAGTTTTCAGATGTAGGCGTGTGGGAGTGTGCACATATGCCCGTGTGTGTGTGCCAGGGAAGAAAAAGAGATGCCCATTAGGGCTTTTGCATGGCTGTTCCTCTGCATGGAATGAATGCTCTTTCTTTCCAACTGCAGTAGATGTAAAATCTTCTCATTCAACCTCAGCATCTCTGACCACACGACCTAGAGCAGCGCCCGCCCTTGCTCTCCATCTCATTGCCCTGTTGTATTTCCTCTGAGCTGTGTTGTTAGGGAGCTTGTATGGGTGCCGGAATGGTCGGGGGAGTCCATCTGGACATGTGGACTTTCAGGCTGGGTTTTAGATAAGTACTCAAAGACATGTGCTGGTCTGCACATCTGCTTTATCTAGCTCAGCATTCACCACCACCTGAAACGTTCTTAGCTATTTGTCTGTTCATTTGCTCTTCTCCTACTAGTCAGGAAGTTCCACATCTATCTTGTTCAACACTTTAACACCATCACTTAGCACAGTGCCAGCACATAATAAAGAGATTCTCAATAAATGTTTGCTGAATGAGTGAATGAACAAGTGAATTTATGTTACTAATATATGGATGAAATTCAATACTTCTAAAGCACCTTGCACCTGACAGTTAGCCCACTGGTAATGGGCCATTTATGTGGAATCTGTCCAGCTCAGCTCTATGGAACAGCTTTCCAGTTCCACCTTGGGTCTAAGCTGCAAAGGAGTCAGAACGCAAAGGGGTCAGATCAGAAGGGAAACAAATGCCTGACCCAGAGCTCATGCCTTTTTGTAGGGAGTTGCAGAGCTCACAGCTGGGCTCGCAGGAAGGCACTAGAGCATCGTGTTCAAAGCTGAGATTCTAGAGCCAGACCGAGGCTGCTTAGAGACCCAGCTCCACTGATTACCAGTGAGTGACCTCGCGCAGGGTACTTAACCCCCGAGGCCTCAGACTTCTCGTCCTTAAAGGGACTATAGTTTGGAAGTTCCACTCATGCTAAGATGACGTATCACCTGACACAACTAAAAGGAGGTAAAATATATGTAACACTGATTTCAGATATGGGACATCCGCAGCACAGGACAGCCATGCCTGAGAGGAGGGAGATAAACAGGATGAGCCCTTGTGAGTGCCAGCTCACCGCCTGGAGAGCACTGGCAGGCTGCAGTGAGGGCCAGGGAAGTTGGGCAGGTCCTGGTTGTCTCCAGATTGAGGAAGTGCATGTAGGAGTCGAGAGATGCGAAGGTGCCTAGAGGACTGAGAGGAGAGAGCTACACACACACAGAGAAAGCTCTAGAGATTTGCAGAGGGTTCCTCTCCACTCTTCAGTTGAGTACTGGTCAGTGGGGAAACTGTGAGGCAGAGAAAAACAACAACCTGAAAGGAGCAGAAGAACAGTCCTTGGAAGGCACACAGAGCTGGGAACAGTAACGCGCCCACCAGCCAGCCGGGAAAACCTTGTAATTCACAGAGCCTTGGGGAGAGCACACAGAAGGATTGTACCTCAGTAACGCGGAGAAAAACAGCTGTCTTATTAGTAGATGATATTAGTAGACACGGACAATGAAGCAAGTGTTTTAATTATATTCCATAGGCTCAGGGAGGTAGAGGAATGCTTGAGGATGTGAAGTAGAGACATGGAAGGTATAAAAAAGATCCAAATTGAACTTCTAGAGATGCAAATTACAATGTCTGAGATAAGATGACTATAATTATCACTCCAAGAGTTTTCATTTCTAGTATTCTTATTTTTCCCCTTCGTATGTGTGTCCTTGTGCATTCAAAACCAGCGTCACACATACCCCCACACAAATGTGGAGCAAAGTTAACAACATCATCTGGATATAAATCACTGTGCCAGGCAGCTGTTTTGCTGCAGCCTGAGTAAGAAAGGAAATGCTAAGACCTAACAATATACCTAGGAGGACATGTCCCCAGGTTCTTGCATAAGAGGTGGTGTGGGCAGGCGGTCAGCTGTATGATCACGAGATTAGTGTGGGTTTTGACTCCTACTGATTGGGTGACTCTTGGCAAGTTTGTTCATTTTTATAATGGGGCTGTATTACTTCCTCAATAAATGGTAGATATGAGGGCAAATTTAATATAATTAAGGAAAAATGGATTCCATTTCCTGACAAACAACATAATAGCCAATATCTCTTGTGGGCTTGACACGTGCCAGGCATTGTGCTAATTCTATTCCACACGTAATTGCGTTTAATCTTTATAATGCCTCTGATTCAGACAGGCTTATCCCCAATTTACAGATGAGAAAAGTGTGGCTCAGAGAGGGTCCCCAAATTGCTTCAAGTCACTTAGCTCTTTAAGTGGAAGCACATGGATTTAACCTAGCTGTGTTAAAATCTTCTTACCCAGGGCCCTGATCTTCCAAGGTTTATTCCCTGCATGTGTGTGTGTGTGTGTGTGTGTGTGTGTGAGTGTGTGTGTGTGATGCTGTCCTCTCATTTTCACATTCTGGCCTTCAACCTTTAATCCAAACACACACACATACATACACACACACACACACACTGTGATACTAGGGGCTATCGAATTAGAAAAAGGAAAGTACAGGCTTGGGTTGTGAAATATTCTAACTCTCTGGCAAAAGATGTTTTAAGTTAGAGAAAACAGAAAGACTGGTTTGGAATGAAATTAATTTGGTGGGACAAAGTGTGATATCGCTTATGATAAATTTTCATTTCCTGGGACACAAAAGACCTTGACTTCAAGCTTTTATTATTTTTATCTCTTCGAGTGATGAGACTCACTGCTGACATTGCCAAGTGTAAACACGACAGTGGGGTGTATTTAGGTGGTCCCCACGCCTGTCCCTTCTCCCCCGTGTGCTTGTTGGGGAGGGAGGGACGGCCCATGGTTGAGGCAGGTTTTCTAAACGGTGTAGATTCTCATGGTCTGTGAAAATCTCAACCGGAAGCAGATGTTACTGTGGAACAGGCTTCTCAGTTCTGATTTCTTTTTAGCCCCATGTTTTCAATGGAGTGGCAAAACTATGAAGAGATCAAAGCTGGTTAGGGCTGGCTGTCTCCAGATGCCTGGAGAAGCTCAGCCCCACTGTTGGGAGGCCAGTTAAGTAGCTGCTGCAGTCCTGCTGGCATCTGTTAAGATCTTGTGAGTAAAAGTGGGCCACACCCTGGAGAAAGACACCTAGGGAGACTGAAAGAGAAAAGCGTTTCATAATGACAAGAACTGTAATTACCTTCTAATTGCACTTGGAGGGCTTCTCTTAGGAGAGTAAGCTTTATAAACTGTAAGCCATTCGCAAGGTCACTGGACTATCTTCAATGATGTATCAGTTAACTTACTCATTCAACGAATGTTTACTAATGCCTACTGTGTGTCAGACACTGCTCTGGGCACTGAGGTGCTCTGTGCCTTTCATGGGGTTTCCATCTGAGTGGAGGGAACAGACAGTAAACAAATAAATCCACATATAGTATATCAGACGGTGATAAATATGGTGAAGGAAAATAAAGCAGGAGAAAAGGGAAGAAAATGACAGGGTGAGGGTGAGGGAGTGTGTGTGTGTATGTGCGCTTGCGTACGCCCACGTGGGTGCTGCTTTACATAGGGTTTTGGTATAGGGATTTGTTTTGGGGTCTGTTTTATAATGAAACATCTTATGAAACCAATGGCTTTACAACCTTCATTCAGTTTCCACTATATTTGCTTTTATGAGAATTCAGTTACAGCTGAAGTTACTTCTGGTCTAATCTTGAAAATAAAAATTGTTTCCCACATAGATTGGTGATATATAATATATAGCCTTGAGGGTGGGGAGGGAGCTGTTTGATGTACGTAAGAGAAAGGACTGGTTTTAGGACATTGCACAGTGATTGTAGAGAAGTGGATGTGGGTAGTTACCAAGGGTTCTTATCTGTTCATTCTTGCCCGCCCACCCAGACCCCTGCCTAGGTAAACCTGTCTTCCTGTGACAGGCTGCACCTGAATTCAGAGCAGTTTTCCCTTCAACTACTGGCCTGGAGTCACGTCCTCGTCCTCCTATGCTTTTTTTAGATTCCTCTTTCTAGAGTAATGTCTGAAAGAACATAGAAGGTGATTGTTAAGCACTTACCACATCCTCCCTTTAATCCTTGCAACAATTCTGTTAGAGAGGAGCTATCATTATCCTCATTTTACAGATGAGGAAACTGAGGCTCAGAGAAGTTCAACAACCTGGACACAGCGTGTAGGACAAGGATGAGTCCGAATTAGCCAGCTCTGCCTAGCTCCAAGTTGTTCATCACTACATTATATTGTCCGCCTTACTTTGTAAGATCCAAGTCCTTGATGAATGAATAGTAATGAGAACTACTGCCTTGATTCTACTGGACGAGGGGATTAGACAGGCATGGAGCCTGGGAACCCTGCTAAACCATCCGAGCAGGCAAGCACAGATTCAGATCCCTGAGGGCTGCATGAACAGGAAAATTGGTCAGGTGCGAGTAGCAAAAAGACAGGATACAGTCATCTATTTAAGAAATAGTCATTGAGCATCTTCTGCATGCCAGGCATTAGGTTAATTAACCTGCCCCTTGCAGCGACAAAGTAACTGACTCTGGCCTCCGTGCCTTCCTGATTGGGAAGGCTTTGCTGGGGAGACCTGGGCTTCCACTCAGCTCTTTCTCTTATTAAAGTGACACCATTTGCAGCAGCAGGGGCAGAAGGATTGGGAGGGACTGGCAAAAAGGAAGTTGTTGCTGGCCCTGAATCCTGCAAATCCTGCCACAGTCTCCAGGCTAGCTCAGTGATTCCAAAACCCAGGAATGGAATTTGTTAAACGTATAGGGGCTCAGCCTCACCCCGGGGGGCTTGTACATAGCCAGGTTTGGGAACCACTGTGTGGACCTGCATTTCTACGTTTTCTAAAACACCTGCCTCCTTGTGATGCGGATAAAAGCCTCAAGCCTCTCTGACAGTCCTGGTCTGGAGTACGGAGGGGATGCCATGGGAAGGGCACAGGTAACCAGAACTGCTGAGTAGATTTTCATGGAGTTTGGCTTACTATGTTGTTCTGTTAAATAACTGGATTTCTACGCCCGTTTCTCAAATGCGAAGCTATATTATGATGTTAGATGCACTTACTTCTAAAAAACGACACAAGTCCCCATGACCCCAGATCCGGCTTTGCCAGCTGCCTTCCCTACCCCAAGCCCTCCACCCACCCCTCCACCTACTTTGGCTCCCATTGACAACCGCTGTTCTGGACCATTGTTTCTCAAACTTCCTGAGTATAAGAATGAACTAAAGGAAAAGTCTGACTCAGGATTCAGGGAATCTGGAACCGCCCTGGTGACTGTGCTGCAGGGATGGCTGGGGAACAATCACATTCAGAGGAGCGGTTTATGAGCTAATCCAGAGGGTGAGGGTGGGCCAGTGGGAGACTCAGGAGGGATCCCCACTGGTGAGTGGATGGGAGACCCCAGTGTGGGGGGCTGCCATTTGAGGGGTTCTTGCTTACCAAGGGCTTCCTGTGTTAGGTTCCATTGCCGTGGCTGCCTCTGCCTCTCCTACCCATCGGGTTGGAAACAAGGGGCATGCATGGCTCTCCTGCCTTTTGCCTGGGGGCAGGGGGCGTGGGGCTTGACAGATCCTGACCCAGGGGAGGGAGAAGCGTGGGGAAGGGCTCAGCCAAGGAACCCCACAGGCCACACGGGCCTGGCTAAAATGGCAGAGCTCAGCTGACTGAGAGCCCAGTGCTTCAAAGGGTGAGCACGTAATGGTCCTTTCAGGTTTTCTACAGGGGATCTGGGAGCAGCTTGGAGAAGTATTTGTCCCCAGCCCCGTTGGGGATTGTGACTTCCCCTCAGAAGAAGTTGAGATGTGCCGAAGTCTCTAGGGACAGAAACAGGGCAACACGTGATTTACTTTCCAGGCTCCAACGTATTTTTCCTTTCCTTCATGAGGGAATTTCCAGTAAACCCTTCTCCAGTGATCCATGCGGGCTGTGTCCTGCCTTACAGAACAGCTCCATATAGTCAAGCTCCCTGATTAAGAACTCAGCCAGCAGGGCCCTTACTCACCACAGTGCCATGCAGCCGTTACCATTGGCGTCAAGGCTATGCTAACGGGGGAGAACATTTTCCATTTCTCTTTTTTAAACACACTAGACTGTTTGAATAAAAGAGAAACAATTGAAGAAGTTCTTAACCAACACTTGCATGCTGAGTTGACTAATTTACAATTAAACTCTTTTGTTCCCCCAATCATAACCTCTAATTTTCAAGTAGTTGCACCCACTGCTTAGAATTAGTTCAGTGTTGCGTAAAGACCCAACTCAAAACTGGATGGACATCCCTGGGCTGAAAGGAATACGAGCAGGACTGGCTTTCTTCGTTTCCGAATACATCTGCAGTTTATTAATTCTACACGTAAAGCTGGAGAGCCAAAAGGCCTTGTGATTCTTTCACTATAAAGTTTCCTTTTGAGCTGTCATCCATCTGTTTCAGTATGGGGTGGGGTCCATGGGGGAGACTCTTATTTTTCCATGAAAATACAGGGCAAAACATCCCCATTACTTTCACTGTGACATTTTAGCATATTTATAGCATTAGTAATATGAAGGAAAAAGAGTTTTTGGTTTAGTGTCATCTCCTTTAAAGGAGATTGGCTTGCGGTCCCACTGAACTGTTCTTATCCCTTGTGTGGGAGGCCAAGTCATCCTTTCCCAGCCTCTCACAGTGTTTTGTATCCAAGCAATGTCATAGAAAATAGGCCAGGCCAGCTGGGCGTGCCTTCGGAGTCCTGTAGAGCTCAGGCTTGCCCCTAGGGGATGTTTTCTTCAATTACAGTGAAAGCTCTTAGAAGTTGTAACTGCATTTTTCTTCAACTCAGTCTAGCTGTTAAAAATATTTTGGGGATTAAAATCTTCCCAGGCTTTCATCTAAACACGCCGCCTTTACTTCAGAAAAAAGAAATTCAAGTTTTCTTTTAATTCCCCTCCCTACATACACACAAGCATCAGAATTTTATGATGAAAAAGCAAATCTTAAGAAACAGGACTAAAGGTTTTTGAAAGAAGGAATTGGAAGGAATTGAAGTTAGAACTTATAATTGACTTCTTTTATTTTATTCCTTTCCTGGTCCGTTGTCTGTTATTACCCTCTCACACCCTGTTATGGGGAAGGGAAACCAGCAAATATTGGTTGAGTCAGAATGGAATTGTAAAACCACTCAGGGCATAAAAGGGCCCGCCCATGGGCTTTGTGTTTTAAGCATGCCTGTTCTCTCCAGTTGCCACAAGTCCCACCACTGTCTATTGTCTTACATATTACCCATTGTATTCCACATTTCTGTTATTGGCCTGACCTTTCCTCCTGACACCCTGTGTGAATTTAAGTTTGACTCACGACATTATAGGCCAATGCCTTTGAAAGCAGGAATCTTACCTAGTATTTTGGATTGTCAATCATGGGTATATTCTGGGATTTTTTTTTCCTGAATCAATGAACAAGGACTTTAACAGAGGAGAAAAGAAAGATTTAACATGGGATTGTTTCCTAAATAGATAGATGTAGAAAGCATCATATATGCAAGCCTAGTAGCAGACTTTAGAGCTGAAAAGGGTCTGAGAAATTATTTACTTCAGTCCACTCATTTGCAGATAGTGAAGTGGGCTCAGAGAGTTGAGTGACTTAGCCAAGGCCTCAAAGGAAGTTGGGACACAGAGTTAGGGCCACAATAGGAATTGTCTAACCCAGTGGTTCTCAACCTGGGGCGATCTTGCCCAGCAGGGGACAATTGGCAAGCTATAGAAATGCTAGCGGATAGGGCCAGGGATGCTGCTGAATATCTGACAAGGCACAGGACAGCCCCCCAAACAAAGAATTGTCCAGTTCAAAATGTCAGTAGTGCCAAAGTTGATAAGTGCTCGTCCAACCCCAGGCCAGCCCTCTTTCGACGCTGGTATTGTCCTGGCATGCTGTACTTTTTATTTTGTTCCAAGAATTATTTATTGCTGATAGAGTCAGGTCATCTCGATTTTAGCAAAAGCAAATCAATTCATGTTTGAGTGTGCAATGTTATTATTTTAATCATGAGGTTAGGTTATGAATCATGGAACTGTGAGGAATAAAATCCAGTGCGTTTCCACATTTTCAAGGCAAGTACCTCATTAGACATTTAATACCAGTCAGATGACTTTTAAATCTGTAGTTTTCACATTTTGTTCTTCTTAAAAACTCAATAGCCAGCCCCTTGGCTTACAGTCTTATTTGTAAAACATGGAAAGAAGTTCTCCTCAGGCTCACACATATGGGGCTGAGCGAGATGTGGAAGAGGTTTTACCAGGGATTCTCTCCTCGTATGGGAGCTTTACTTGTTTCATCTGGTGGAGATGGAGTCATGTGAAGACTCTTGTCCTCAATATGTCAGAGGAATAAAAATCCAAGTGAGGAGAAAACATACTCATGTGAAAAAAACCTAACAAACATACTGAGTGAACATGTCTGAAAAATTACTCTGTCAAGGTCCCATCAATTCTCAGCATTGACTGAGAGATCAAAAAGTTCACTCTTATCCCGCAGGGGGCAGAATTTTTCTTTTCCATTGCCAATAAATGACTCTACTTGTGATATTAGAAGAGATGAGAATCCATCATGATGGTTGAACGTCTTATGCAGTGTTCTGTTCAAGAAGGTGTACTCTTCCAAGAAACCATGTGCCCATGGTTCAGATCATTGGGTAAATTGGGTGAAATGGTGCTGTAGCAATTTTCTGGTCTTATGCAGTATAATATGTCTATTCACAGGAGATGAAGTCACTTACTAATATTGTCGAGTCATTGGATCTATGTGATTGGGTGACAGACCCTAGATCTGTGTAGAATCTAGTCCTATTTCTGAGATTTGAATGGGGGAGGAGAAAATGGATGTATGTCAGTTCAAAAATGATGTACCCATGTTGACATCAACTTTCACTTTCTGATTTTTAAAGAAAATGTTCTACATTTTGATATAATTGATATTTCTCCACAAGATGAACTTCCTGATTATTCTTTTTGCCTGAAAGCCCAGAGTTATGTTTTATGCACAACTACTGTTTCTTTACTACAAGTTTTTTGATATAAGGGATCTCTTCTATCACACTGAGGACTTGGTGCTTACTTTTCTATTTTTATGCTAACGATATTCCGTGTTATCATCTCTCCTGTTTATTAGTATAAGTTGCTGCAAATGTGGGCAAGGTATAAGTAAATAACATTTAAATGTTCTTACCATTTCTCTTTTCCTTTATCAGTATCCACACGGAAGGCACACCCCTGTGCTCTCTTTGCTTTTTGATTACATTTCACAAAGGGAACTCTTTCAATTCACTCATTCTTATATCCATGTTGCATGTTATAACCCCCACTTCACTGACTATATCCTGTGGGTTACATTTTTATATTGACTAACTCCCTAGAGATGTGTGTTCCATACATTTTTTTGATCATGTACCCTAACTATAAAAATGTTTTCCATATTCATTCTCAATATATGTAGACATTTAGTTTTTTCTTCATTCACTAAATATCTATTAAGAAACGTGCTGTGTTCCAGGCACTGGGGTTAGAGCAGTGAACAGAACAGACAACAATTCTTGCTCTGGAGAGGGCACAGGGACACATGTGTACTTCTGTCCCAATATGCTATGTGCACTAAGAGGTAGATGGGTAGGAGTTAGAGGCTGAATGTAATCTCTCAGGTTCCAGGAAAAGAAAGAAGTGCACGCATTCAACTTTTGAATGCTGCTCTTGAGTATATGGGGTAGCATGTTGACCCCATCACCAAACTAGCAACCTGTTTACATTTCAAGAAGGTCTACTTGAGGGCATGACTTTACACTGGGCAATGTTTTATGGGTCCTTTTAAATTTCCGTTACAGAAGAATACCTGAATTTTGTCCTACTTTCTTTCTTTCTGGATTCTAGGGGGGCTGTATTCAGTCTTTGCCTCCCACCCATCTGTCTCCTTCATGACTTGAAATTTCATGGGCCCCTAGTTTGACTCTTGAAATGACTGCTTGTTATGGAGAAGGGATAGCTGATATGTGATGTTTACTGCCAAAATACCCTACTAGGGTGAGAACAAAATGGCCCAGATTTCATTATGAGTGATTTGAATGCTAACAGAGGAAGAGGAAGGGAATTGGGAGGTCTGATGAGTCAACAGAAGCATGCCTCTTACTTTGGCTACTGTGCGCTTTCTCCTTTCCCCTGCAGATTAATTGGCACGGCCACCGTACCCCTGAAGGACCTGATTGGCGACCAGAACAGATCACTGCCATACAAACTGATCTCCCTGCTAAATGAAAGGGGGCAAGATACCGGGGTGAGCATTTTCCCTCTTGTTGAATGGCTTTGAAGTGAGATGGTTAAGCAAAACTTCATTAGGAAAAGTGTAAATTTATAATTAGCTCATTACAGACACGCACACACAAACCTACTGGTTTTGAGATAAACAGGTCCATTTGCAAATGATATAGCCTTATCCTATACTCTCAGTCACAAAACTAGCAAATTAGGGAAACTTGATTTTCTATGACAGATGCTATAGAGTGAGTGGGACCTTCTCTTGGTATAGATCTGTGCACATCAAATATTTGTATGGTGAGCATATCTCTGTCTATCAGACACTCTTTGAAACATTCTATATAGGGTAATTCATTAATATTACCTTGGAATATCAGGATGTTAATATCATGATCTTTGTTATTGCATTGGCTGCTGAATATTTTCTGATCACAGCCTGTTAGAATAAGTAGATGTTGATATTGCCTGATGTGAGACCAGAATTCTCTTTCTTAAGTACGCTTAAAAAAAAATTTTACTCAAGCATCACAGCTCTCCGATTTCATATGATTGCAAATAAGCGCTCATAAAGCTACCACTCTTGCCTCATTAACCTTTAATCCCTTCATTTTCCAATCAGCTTATTTTGCTTGGGAGCCTGGGCGAAGGGAGAAAATTTTATACTAAAAGAGGCCATCCTTGTAGGCAAGAATATAGGTTGGGCTTCTCAATGTCCATTAAGAATGTCAGTCTTGTTGGTCTAGGCTCCAAAACTAATAAGTTTACTGTGAATCAGCATTCCAATCATAAAACAAATTCAGAATATTGCCTATCATTTATCTACCTAAAACCTGGCTGAGAGAAATGATACTTATGAAAGATGGTACAAGTCAGTGATCTTTCTGGCTGCTCTTCTTTTTAAACACAGAAGAAAGCTGTCTAGAACCCTGAAATGCAGAACTGTGGAGACTGGAGTAAGGATGGCTGTAAAATTGGAGTAAGATGGAGTAAGGAAGGTTAAGGGACTCAGGTCCTGCCTCCCTGGGCATCCTCTCATCCCTGTTAGGGGTCACTGGAGCACCTCTGGGAACCCTGAGGTTAGTGGGAAACCACTGATCCAGAGGATGAGCCCTCATGTATTCTTCGAAGTTTTAAAAATTTGATGCTTTGATTAAGTTTAGCACCTGAGCCCCTCATGTTCCTGTATTCAGCTTCCTCCTGTAGACTTGGTCTTTAGCATAGGAGCCAAAAGAGGCTGCTCCTGTAATTCTTTATTTGCCATGAAACTGTTGTTGGGGGCATTATTAATTATTCTGTTCACTGTCTCCCAAATCAGTAGTTTCTAAGTTGGCCACAGAATGTGCTGATCCAAGAGGGAGGATTCCCTGGTGAGCAGAGAGATGGAAAAAAAATAAGGGCAATATAGTGTGTGTATGTGTGTATGTGTATGTGTGTGTGTGTGTGTGTGTATTAGAGTTTACCAGATGTAGCAAAAGTAGCAAATGAAAGTATGGGATGCCCATTTAAGTTTGAATTTCAGATAAACAATGAATGATTTTTTTTTTTTTTTAGTGTAAGTATGTCCTAAATGTTATGTCCTGTATTTTTTCTGGTAACCTGGGTGTGGGGTGTGTGTGGGGTGTGTGTGCATCCTTATTTGCAAAGAACTCCCTTTATTCTGAAGTTTGTCCTTCCTCATTTTTGCTGTTAAAATTCCTTTCTTTTTTGAAATGATTAAAATAGTAGATGGTCATCCTGGGCATGTTTTGGCAAAATAAAAGTTAGCAACCCTATGTTGATTCCCTCTGTCAAGCATTTTTGAAATTTTGTAGATTCATGAAACATAAAAATATAGGAAACTGCCCTAAAATAATGCATCATGTGAGAAATTTCTCTCAGATTTTAAAAGTGGGAATCGTTTTATCTCCTGTAAGGAACTAGTATGTTTCTTCCTTTCTGATCATGAAAGTTATGTAATGTCTCAGATTCTCCTTGCCTGGTCTCCTAGCCAGCCGTTTTGCGGTCACATTTTATGCAAGAGGCAATTATGTTGAACTTTATGATTTGTATACTTGTTTCCTCTTTAATCAGACGATTCCTTTTTTTAATCCTATTTTATGAGTCACATTGTTATGTAATTTTTTGTTAGTCGCCTAAAATTCCTTTTAGAGAGAAGTGTGAAAATAAATTTCAACAGTGAGTAAACAAATAACTTAATCATTTCAGACGAGCCTCTGTGACTGCAATTCTGTGATCGCAGGCCATCTCTAGTCTAGGATGGAGGCCAGTTACAAGTTCGTGCTTGTTTGCCACAACTTTCCTCCAGTTTATGAGGTTGCCCCTTAGCAATGATACACTTGGCAACTGGATACAGGTAACTCCTTTCCCAGGCTTGTAGTTTTTCCCACTCTACCTGGGCTCTCATGTGGGAAGATATAAACAGTCAAGCATATGTCTTCTTTCTCTCTTTCTCATCTCACTTTCCCTTCTCCCTGCTTACCCATTCTAGAACTTTTACTCCTGCTGAATTGGTTTGTATTGAGTCTGTCACATTCTGATGCCCTGCAATGATTCTGTCTGAAATGAATTCTTTCTTCCCAGGCCACCATTGACTTGGTGATCAACTATGATCCACCTTCAGCTCCACATCCAAATGACCCCAGTGGGACCAGCGTGCCAGGCATGGGAGGTAAGCTGACCCTGCTGAAGGCCCAGCCTACCCCAGGGAGAATCTACTAATCTACATAAGGAAGTCTCCAAGAAACTCTTCCTTGTCGTTATACTGTCTGTCGCTCCCTGCCCATCTAGACAGCACCCTGTGAGAATGGTGGAGCTGTCCTGAATCAGGACACCGCAGTAGTTTGCGAAATGCTCTTCAAGGGAGAGGGGAAGGGTGACACAGCCCCTTACTCACAGTGAGCCCATCCAGCACACACAGACTCCAGCAGAAGGTCCCAAGCAAGGCTTTGCTTTGGGTTTGTAGCTTCCACCCCACACAACGTCCTCTGGTTGTAAGGCTCCAGGAGTGGCCTCTACTCTCTTCGTGTGTGTCTTCACCTCCTCAGTGTGTGATCACCAGGCTGTGCTCTCAGCCGCCAGTCTCACGGTCAATGCCCTTGCCTGGGAGCCTCTTTCTCTCTCTCCTTGGCCCTCACGCCCTGCCAGCTTCCAATAGCCCATTGGTCTTTTAACCAATTGCTTCCCTCGGCATAACCCACCTTATGCTGCTTGTTCTCTGGTGTGGGTTGTCAGTGGTTCAGGGCCATCAGGGGCTGCAGGCTCAGGGGAGGGCTTTGGGCCTTAGGTGGAGGGAAGTCTGCAAGACAGTCAGGTCTTCACGCAGCTGAGTTTGACCTCCTCTTAGCATTTTTCCAGGGTGATGTTATGCTGAAAGTGTCTTTGTCTCTTCCTCTGTCCTGAGATGTGCCACCAAACGCCCCCTGTTTACAAGCCTTTGTATGTGCCCCAGGAAGGGAGTGGCCCCTCGTCCACCACACTCACCTGCTGCCTTGAAATTCTCCTTCCTAGAGGGCGCCCTGGCACTTATTCCTGCCAGGCTTGGCTCCTCAGGTCCTGTCTTCTCCTCGTTTCTCTTGGTTCTGAACTCAGCAGTCTGGCCGCCTGAGTGGTCTGCATGGCACCAGCAGCAGCGCCTCCCTGCCTGCCCTGTGGCATCTCTGCCCCGTTCCTGCCTGACTTCTTGTCTCATCTCAGCTTGATCCCAGCCACTGCCCCGACTCACTCACACCCTGTAGATGGCCCAGTATTAAGGTTTTGGCCTGTTTCTTGACCAAGTAGTTGTGAATGTCCAGCTTGGGTCAGCTGGTCCCTTCTTCCTTGGGGACAGTTGGGACTGAAATAGCCCCAGGACATCAGCAACACACTGTGCATTCCCCCTCTGCCCTGCAACACCCTGGGGACGCTGCTTGGCTGGGACACTCTCAGCCCCACAAGAGCCCTGCAGTGGCTCAAGAACATCCGTGGCTCCCTTTGCTGCTGCAACAGTGATGACGAATGAAACACAGAGGGAACAGTGCAGTCCTGAACAGCACCCCATCAGGGGCTGAACAGAGTGGTCCAACCTGTTTCCTTCCCACCTCCCCTGCCCGTCACTGCTGTCACCAGCATTTGCATTGGCCTGGGAAGGGCCGTGGTATATTCTGGCCCATAAAAGGCAGCCCCAACTAGTGGGCATGTCTGGAGCAGCCTCTGAATTGGGAGGATCAGGGGACCTTTCCTCACCCTGACGTTTTCCTAAGCCTGTTTGTTAGTTTCTAGGGATGCTGTAGTAAATCGCTACAAACTGGGTGGTTTAAATAATAGAAATCGATTCTTTCACAGTTCTGGAGGCTGGAAGTCTGAAACGAAGGTGTCCGCAGGGTTGGTTCCTTCCACAGACTCCAAGGGAAGATCCATTCCATCCCTCTCTCCTAGCTTCTGAGGGTCACTGGCAGTCCTTGGTGTCCCTTGGCTTATAGATCCATCACTCCAGTCTCTGCCTCTATCATCACACAGTGTTCTTCCCGTCTGTCTCTGTCTTCACATGGTGTTCTCTCTGTGTGCCTGTGTCTAAATTTCTCACCTCTTATAAGGAGCCCCATCATTGGATGAGGGCCCACCCTAATCCAGAATGCCCTCATCTTAACTTGAGTACATCTACAAAGACCCCATTTCCAAATAAGGTTACATTCTGAGGTTACAGATGGGCATGAATTTTGAGGAGACTCTATTCAACCCAGTATAGCAGTAGATAAAAGGCAGTTTCATTATGTTTATTCTATTTCAAGAGCTAAAATCTTAAATGGGCCCTTTTGTGTTACCCCTTCAGCCAGGCCTTTAGGGAAAAACACAGCACTGTGGTTCATTCAAGTAAAAAGAGTAAACTTGTAGTTTACAGTAGACAGGTGCCGCATCATTTCTTGGTATTTACCGAGTAAAAGAAATTGGTTGCTGGGTTTCTTGACCCATCGCTAGATGCTGCAGTGCTGGGGATGGTCAATGCTGTAAGATACAGCTCCTGCCCTCCAGGGACTTTCAGTCCAGGTTTGGAGACCAGACTTTTTATCCTGAAGGTGTAACATTTTGGATAAGAGCAAGGGCTTTGGGATCCAACTGGCCTAGGTTGGATTCTGTGTCTATGGTTCATTAGCCAAGTGACCTTGGGTAAGTCATTTAACATCTCTAGATCTCAGTGTTCTTTACTATAAGGTGGGGATAATGGAAGCCCTTACATCATAACCTTGTTGTAAGGATTAAAGGAGATAATGCATATAAACTACATTTAGTGTGGTACATATAAAGCAGCCCAGCGCCTGACATACATTAAGTGCTACATTAATGGTGGCTATCATTATTATTGCTATTATGACAAAAACAATTCCGGGGGGCTTGTAATCCTGAGCTCAGTTGGCTCTCACACTCTGTTTGAACATTCAAATTGTTTCCTCTAAAAAGCTGTTAGAAAAGAATCATCTGGTTTGGTTCAGTCATGTTGAGATGACCAAATGCTTTCTTTTTAAATATCTTAAAAAAAAAAAAAAAAAGTTTTGTCTTAGTGAGCCGGATAGACTTTGAGAATAAGCAGTTTATCAGGCTATTCTGAGTGTTGGAGGAGGTCCCATCTCCTGAGGGGACCTGTGTGAGCCCAGGCTCAGAAAACATGTGATTTCCCTGAGGAAAAGGCTGCTTCCTTCAAAAGCAGAAAAGCACTAACTCTTGAACTCTTAAACCCAATGAGGAGAAAATCTGTGCACTCTAGGATCCCTTTGCCGGAGGGTCTCAGCAGCGCTCAGGCTCCAGCAGTGCTTGTGGCCTGAGTGTTCACGCATCCCCTTAGGAAGTCGATTCCAGGGGCTCTGGCTCTGCGGTGGCAGTTGGCCAAGGTCTTACTCAGAAGTTCTTTAGAATCGCTGATACTACTAGAAGAAGATAGGAAATGAACTAGAACTTGGGTTCCTTTTATTTGAATTTCAAACAAAGAATGTTACCATTGCAAATGAACTGTGTCTGCAGGGCAATTTTATTTTCAAGTGTGAGATGACAAAGTGAAATTTCTTTTCTTAAAAAATAAACAGGGTTCTTTGATCTGAAGTGCTGTCTTTGTTCTCTAAGACGAGTTCACCAAGGCTGGGTCAAGGTGACATTCTGAATGCTGGCTTCATAATCTGGCCCAAAGAAACTTTTCTTCCTCATTTTTAAAAATCTTTCAGTATCCTAGATTATCTGAGTGTTTCAAAGAAAAGCATTTTTTTCTCATTATGATAATTCAATTCAACTAAGGAAAGATATCTTTGAGTACTTACTATAACTCTATGCTAGGAAAGATGCTAGGAACAAAATACAACTTAGTCTTGGGGGAAGGTAAGACCAACAAACTTGAGACAGAGAAATAATAGCAAGATAGCCACACCTCCTGCCATCACATATGTCATTAATGACGTAATGACATAAAAGGCCCAGAATTTGTTCTTTTCCTTTCCTGTCAATTGACTCTTAAAAAAAAGCAACATAAAACCTTTACCATTCTTATATAAAAGTAATGAGTATGCTTCCTCTAATTTATATAGATGTTTTCAAATCAAAAAATTTGAGCTTGTTGATTTTGTTGAGTGCAAAAGCAATAATGCATGTAAAAATGTAAACATCACAAAAATATAAGACACAGAAAGTGCAAATCCCTCATAGTTCCATCCTCCTGAGTTAACCACTGTTCACGACTAGCAATGCTGATTTTAAGGGTTACCATTTACATAGTGGGTCCTGCCAAGAAGAAATTTGAAATATTAATGATAGAACCCAAAAGTGAAGATTTTCAGGAAAATTCACCCCTGCAAGTTGAAGAAACTAATTATGACCGCAGATCACAGGAACTGAATAACTGAGGGATTCATGGTTTTTTTTTTTTGAAGACTATATATATGTATTTATATATAGTGTATGTGTGTGAGGAGTATTGGCCCTGAGCTAACATCTGTTGCCCATCTTCCTCTTTGTGCTTGGGGAAGATTGTCCCTGAGCTCACATCTGTGGCCATCTTCCTCTATTTTGTATATGGGATGCCACCACAGCATGGCTTGATGAGTGATGTGCAGGTCCACACACAGGATCCAAACCTGAGAACCCTGGGCCCCTGAAGTGGAGTGAGTGAACTTAACCACTGCATCACCAGGCCAGCCCCAGGAAGACTTTATATTTTTTTAGAGCAGTTTTAGGTTTACCACAAAATTGAGATGGTACAGAGATTGCCCTTATACTCTCTGCCCCCACACATGCATAGCCTTCCCCATATCAATATAACTCACCAGAATGGTACATTTTTTTAATGAAGGATGGACCTTGATTGACACATCATAATCACCCAAAGTTCACAGTTTACCTTAGAGTTCAGTCTCAGTGTTGTACATTCTATGGGTTTGGACAAGTGTATAATGATAGATATCCATCATTATAATATACAGAGTATTTTCACTTCCCTAAAAATCTTCTGTGCTTTGTATATTCATATCCCCACTACCACTTCCAACTTTTGGTAACCACTAATTTTTTTGTTGTCTCTATAGTTTTGCCTTTTCCAGAATGTCACATAGTCGGAATCATACAGTATGTAGCCTTTTCAGATTGGTTTCTTTCACTTAGTTCTATGCAGTTAAGATTCCTCCATGTTTTTTCAAGGCTTGATTATTTATTTTTATTAGCACTGAATAATATTCCATTGTCTGGATGTGCCGCAGTTTATTCACCCACCTACTGAAGGCCATCTTGGTTGCTTTCAGTTTGGCAATTATGAATAAAACTGCTGTAAACATCATGTGCAGGTTTTTGTGTGGACGTAAGTTTTCAGCTCCTTTAGGTAAATACCAAGGAACATGGTTGCTGGATGGTCTAGTAAGAGTATGTTTCATTTTGTAAGAAACCACCAAACTGCCTCCCATAGTGGCTGTACCATTTTGCATTCCCACCAGCAAAGTATGAGTGTTCCTGTTACTCCACATCCTTGTCAGCATTTGGTGGTGTTCCAGATTTCAGCCATTCTAATAGGTATAGAGTGATATCTCATTGTTTTAATTTGCATTTCCCTGATGACATATGATTTAGAGCATCTTTTCATAAGCTGACTTGCCATCTGTATATCTTCTTTGGTGAGGTGTTAAGGTCTTTGGCCCATTTTTTAATAAGGTTATTTGTTTTCTTACTGTTGAGTTTTAAGAGTTGTTTGTATATTTTGGATAATAGTCCTTTATGAGACATGTCTTTTGCAAATATTACCTTTCAGTAAGTGGCTGTCTTCTGATTCTCTTGACATTGTCTTTCGCAGAGCAGAAGTTTTTTATTTTAATGAAGTCCAACTTATCAACTATTTTTTTATAGGTCTTGTCTTTGTTGTTCTATCTAGGGGGTTTGTTTTTTATAAGAAATGCTTTTATGGAGCTCTTATATGAAGATGACAAAGGTTACAGACTCTGGGGCATTGGTGGCTTGACTGAAAGTGTGTGGTGTCAAAGGTACCCCTTTCATTAACCCAACTCTGAGACTGTTCCCATGACAGAGGGGTGGGCTGACACAGACTGCAGGCTTGACCTCCTCAAAACCTTTTACTTTGCCAACTTCATTTGCCAGATGTCAGTTAGCTTGACTGGAACTTATATTCCTGTGGCTGGAATAGACTATTTTTAAAATCTCACATCTATTTTTGAAGAACCATCTGTTAAAATTGTGCTTTGTTCAATGATAGAAACAAAAAAACTCATTCATAGCCAGGCTTGGCTACTTCAAATTTTTTTCATTCCACAAACACCAAAGTCACTTTGCTTGCAATTCAATTTGATCCAGTTCAAAAAACATTTACTGACACCTATCTGTGGAGCATACAGAGGTGAGAAAGGCATTGTTTGCCACCAAGGAGCTTGCATTTCTGTAGAAAGGTAAGATAAAAACATGAGTAACTATAGGTCATGGCTGAATACAATAAATTCCTCCAGAAATGACTAAGCAAATTATTACACAGGAAACAGTTTCTTAGAGAAAGTACTTTTCATCTGTGTATTTCAACTATGCATTCTCAGTGCCCAGCACAGAGCTTGGAAATCCATAATTGTTCAATACGTGCTTGGTTGAGTGAATGAATGAATGAGTGAATGATGGATGGGTAATGGATATGGCTTGAATTTTTATTTCAAAAAGGGCATTTAGGGGAACAGTAGTGAATAGGCCAAAGTGACTGATTCAATGAGAGGTGTATTGAAAGGGAAGCATGTTCCTGAGGGCTGGGAGTGCCAGGCTGACACATTTGTCCTTTGATGGACAGACCCTGAGGATCCATGGAACGTTTTCTGAATGAGAGACTGACTTGGTCAGAACCGAAGTGGAAAATGATCAGTGTGTTAGAAGATTGTTGCAGGCACTGGTTCCAAGATTGGGTCTCTAATTGGCTTCATCCAGCAAACGAACTGTATTAGGTGAATTTTTTTCCAGGATATTTAGGAAATCAGAGTGATCATAACAGACAAGTGGTTTTTAAATTTTAGACAAAAGAAAATCATCAAAGGAGATCTTTAAATGTGCAGATTTCTGGCATCTACCTCTAGAGAGTCTAATTTAGCTGATCTGAACAGGAACCCCCCCAGTCTGTGTTTCACAGGAACTTCCAGGAGATCCTGGTGAAGGCAGATTTTGGAGCTCACTTTGAGAAGCACTGGAGTTGAGTGTGTTCTCTGGTTAACATTATCTTGCTCAGACTCAGACAGAGCTCTGGGCAATGTTTCCTACACTGTCTCACAGCCTCAATCAATCAAAGGCAGAAGCCGCCAGAATTGCCCTGCAAGCCTGTGTTTGCATCACTGTTTGGTTTTAGGCTCTTCCATGGTACCTTTGCTCTGGTCTATGTGGAACCATTCCAGAAGATTCCTAGAGCACATATAGTGCTATTTACCCAAGGATCGAGGTAGAGGCTAATGAATTGCTTATGGTTGAATGCAGACATTCGTTTATACAACTTCTACCATGTCAGAAACCCAGCAAAGTTATTCTTCAACATTCCACCTAAATCAGCATGTTATCTCCAAAATGTTGTCATGCTTAGAAACTTACTCTCTCCTCTACTGCTTTGTACTTTTTAGCTTACATTGATGATATTATACTAGCCCTTTGTTCTGATTTTACAATGACCTTTGGACCCAGTTAATTAAATTCTGCCTTAACCAGTATCACCACTTAATAAGATTTTGTCATGAGAAGCAAAATTAATGTCATGGGCAGAGACTGGCATTCTAGGACTCTAGAAAAACAGGGTTGATGTGGGGAAATAGTAAATATTGACCCCCCCCAAAAAAGCATATAATATTCCAGAAGGGGTTCTTCATCGAGGAATGGAAGAGGATTAAATGGGATGGTGGCCCAATTATTGCTCGGGCAGAAAAGAGGACAGGAGTGGGAAGTGTTTGAATAACGAGGACTGCTGGCTGAGTGTGTCTTGTGGGGGAGTGTCAGTATTCCAGGCCAGGAGGAAGCCAGTGGTGACTGGGCAAGTGTCCCTCTTCCTCAGCCATTTCTAGGAGTTGCCTTCATTGGGAAGCTCTAACAGAACATTCCTCTGGTTAGATGGGGGTGCTGGAGGTGGGGAGGGCTTGGCCTGCAGATTTGGTGACATCTGAGTGACTGATAGCCCACTCTCTTCTGCTTGGTGGGGAGAAGAAGTGCTAGAGGAGGAGAGTATGGGACCCTAGAGGAAGGAGAGAGGCTGCTACCCATTGGGGAAAGGCACAGTTGGGAATGCCAAAGGCAAACTGGACTGTGTTGTAAGGTCTTCAGCACTTACCCAGCTCTTCAGCACTGGGTGGGCAAACAGAAGCCATGCAGGGAAGTGTCATTGTCACAAGTCACTGTACACAGGGGCAGTTTGCAGGAATATTGCCACTGAGTTTCTGGAAAGGAGCTAACCGTCCATCTTAGGCAATATGAAGACTTCCTTTATTAAGTTGCTGGAGTTGTGATGGAGAGCCATCCTAAGTGTTAATTGAAGCGTCAATTGTGACCAGGTGTGGGTCACATAGGGCATTACTGACATTCAGAAAAAAGACAGGTGAGTGTTGGTCGCAGTCAAAAGCTTGGGAGGATTTGATTGAGTGGCGTGGTAATTGTTGGGGAGGCAGGATGGCATTCATACAAAGGGATTATGAAGAGCTTGAACAGCCAGAGAGGGACAGGAAAGAGGAGCAGAAAAATGGAGCAGTAACTATAGCAGTCCAGGAAAGTTTTGTTTTTTTAAATTATGGGCCATCTTTCAGCATGTTTATGTCTTGATAGGAATGCTCCAGTAGAGGGGGGAGGTGGATGGGCGGATACAGAGGCAGAAATTGCAGAAGCAAAATCCTTGAGTAGCGAGAGGAGATGGGGCCCGTGCACATGTGGAAGGGCTGGCCTCAGGTCGGGAGCACAGACAGTTCAGCAGCCGTAGCAAGAGGGAAGGTGTTTTCTTAATGAAATACGAAGTAAGGTCATTAGTTGACGTTGAGAAGGACAGAGAGGGTGTTGGAAGCTTTCAAGGTACAAAACAGGTGGAAGTTCAGAAAGGTAAAGTGATTTGACTTTAATCAGTGGTCACCTCAGACCAGGACCCAGGAAAACTTTGAAACAGATGCCTTGGAAATGTGGTGGGATGGCTGAGCAGTCCTACGACTCCACTTAAGGTTTGTGATCATGAAATTAAAATAAGACTAGTCAGTAAGGTGTGTGTTCTGCTCAGCGGAGTCCAGCTGCCTGGGTGAAGGGCTGTGGTAAGTGGAGAGTCGAATGAACCAGGTGAGTACAATGAAGTGAGAGAAGGGAAGGGAGTGAGGGGCACATAGAGGGGCGGTCACAGTGTTAGATCACAGAATCTGACACAGATTAGGGGAAATGCAAGAAAGTGAAGGAAGTTGGGGGTAGGGGAAGTGATGTGCTCAATAGATTGGGGCTGCCTGTATGGCTGCAGACTTATAGACTGGAGTAGTAGATGGAACAAACTGGAACGATACAAAAGATGACCGACCTCTATAGTGGGTTTTCTGTGTAGACAATTACTGTCTACACAGAACCTCAGAATGTGACCTTATTTGGAAATAGGGTCTTTGCAGATGTAATTAGTTAAGATGAGATCATACTGGATTAGGGCGGGCCCTGAATCCAATGACTTGGTGTCCTTGTGAGAAGAGGTGGGGACACACAGAGGAGAAGGCCACGTGACAACAGAGGCAGAGATTGGAGTGATGCAGCCACAAACCAAGGAACGCCAAGGATTGCCAGGAGTCCCAGCTAAGAAGAGGCAAGGAAGGATTTTTCCCTAGAAGTTTCTGAGGCAGCCTGGCCCTACCAACACCTTGATTTTGGACTTCTAGGGTTTGGAACTGTCAGAGAATAAATTTCTATTGTGTTAAGTCACCCAATTTGTAGTGCTTTTTTTTACAACCGCCCTCAGAAGCAAATATAACTGGTAACTTACTATTTAGTCAGCAGTTCCCAGTTTCGTGTTGCCCTCTGTGGTCATGAAAGAGTCATCGTTTCAGATCCACTTGGCTGTGGTTCAGTTCACGGCTGGCTCTCATTAATGGGGCATGCCAGTACAACCGCTGGCATTTGGGTGGTGAAACAGCCTGTGCAGAAGGGTGCGTTTGGCAGGGCCTTATGGGCACCCCTTGTTCTTTGTGGAACACTTAAGGTAGCATTGTTTAATCCTGTTCAGCTTCCTGGCACATAAAGGGGTGGCTTCCTACTCAAATATCCTTCTGCTGCTATGCAGAGATGCTGGCAGTAGCCATGACTTAGGCTGGTTTCCTGTGATCCATCCCTTCAGCCTAAAGGCTGGATAACAGAAGGTGTTTCCAGAAGAAGCTGGCTCTTCACTGCCCTGTGGTCTGTGTCTGGAGCATCCATGAAGAGTTTAATGGGGGCTTGTTCAGAGGCCACTGCTGCAAAGGGGTCTGCTTTACCCCTCCTTCCTCTCCCACTTGCTGCCGTCAGCAACCACCAACCCCAGATGGAACGATCCACAGCAGGGAGGAAATCCCACTGGGGCCCAGGATGCCCAAAGGAAGTTAGTGTCAGTTGCTGGAGGAGCCTCAGAGCCGTGCAGCGCAGCCACTGCTCGAGCTGGAACAGGTTTGCAGGAGGGGAACCTGGCCCTCTGAGCCTCCCTGAGGCTGGTGCTTGGTTGGGAGAAGCGGCCCTTTAGCTCTCTGGGTGCTCTTTCCCGAGAGCTGTGCAGGAGCTTTGCCAAACTGCCGAAGAACTTGGACAGCCCAAGCAGGGGTCAGGATGCCCTTGTTCATTGACTCATTCCACCTTTGTCAAGCCCCTGCTGTGCACTAGGATTTGTATAAGGCACGGGGCAGCTAGAAAGATGCAAAAGGCAAGCCCCCTCCTTCTGAAGAGGGTCTGGTAGTGGGGAGGCCGGCAGATCCACAACAGCTGCACGGCTCTGTGGGGAGGACCAGATGGAACAGTGTGTGGTGAAGGTGAGAAAGTGTGACTCACTCCATCTGGGAGCAGGATGGAGGGCCTGTCCTAAGACTGGATATTTCATCCGGAACTCAAGGGAATTGAGAAGCTCACATGGTGGACAATGGGAAGAAGGACAATCCAAGATCCAGGTCCCCCAAGATATGGGTAGCAGGCAAGCTGTTCTTTTGAAGCCTCGTCAAGAATAGAGAAGAGACCCAGATTATCCTGCGGAGGGCAGAGGTAGCTGTTCCTTACCTTTGGCCTCCATGGGGCTTCCCAGTTTCCTGACAAAGATGTTGAGGACCCAGGAGGACAGCATCCCCTTTACCCGTGGCCTGGTTTTAGATCCAGTCTTTCTTTTTTTAAAGATTGGCACCCGAGCTAACGTCTGTTGCCAATCTTCTTTTCTTCTTCTTCTCCCCAAAGCCCCCCAGTACATAGTTGTAGATTCTAGCTGTGAGTGCCTCTGGTTGTGCTATGTGGGATGCCACCTCAGGATGGCTTGATGAGTGGTGCCATGTCCGCGCCCAGGATCCGAACCCGTGAAACCCTGGGCTGCTGGAGCAGAGCGTGCACACTTAACCATTCGGCCACGGGGCCGGCCCCTAGACCCAGTCTTAAACCACTGAGTTAGGGCGAAGACTGGATCCTGGTTTCAGCTGAGCTCCTCATAACCTGACAAATTGCTTTAGCTTTCTGGACCTCAGTTTTTCTCTCTGTAAAATGGGATGGGAGGCAGGTTGGATCGAGGATCTCTCAGGTTTCTTCTAGTCTAACCTTCTGTGAGTCTGCGACTCCTTGAAAGTCTGGATCCAGAGAGTGTTGGGTGAAAGGAGCAGAGGGCTGAGGAACAGTGGGAAGTCCTACATGGTGAAGAGACAAAAAGGGGGGCCCATAGAAGAACCTGAAAGGGTTTAGTCAGAGCACCAGGAGGAGAGTTGCATGATTCGAAGAAGCAGGTGTGGGCCCCAGGGTTCAATGCTGTGGTAGATTGGACATGACGATTCAGAAAAGGGCCCTGAGCTTAGCAAGAAGAGGTCGTGGTTGACCTTTGCCGAACAGAAGCCAGGCTTAGACGGGCTGAGCATGAACGGAGGGGTGGCGAGGAGGAGGGCTCCCCCCAGGCTAAACCCTGAAGCAGTACAGCGGGGAGACCTTTGAATTCCTGGTGGTTGCCCCTTCCTCACGCTGTGACCCCATCTCCATGCCATCCACTGATTTCTCCAGCCCCCGCCCCCAGCCCATTACTGCTCTCTAGGAAGTGTTCTAGTGTTCTGTGCTCCAACCAAAACCGATTTCTCAACAAAACTAGAAAAAAAAAAAGAAGATTAATTTATTGGGTGCTGCTCTAGGCCAGGCACTATGTTAAAGGCTTTGCATATAGATTAATTTTATCTTTAAAATAGCCCTGTGGTAAATACTATTATTTCCCCCCTTTTTACAAATGAGGAAACTGAAGTAGAACTTAAGAAACATAGACGCACATAGTTCGAAACTGAGATTTGAATCCAGGCAGTATACTCCAGATCCCAAGCTTTAAGAGCCGTACTACACAGCAGTCTGAGCAAACTAATTCATACTATGATGTGAGTGACTGACAGATGGCTCCATATGGAAAGTAAGTCTCTTATGTGATTTTGCATTGTAAAGGAGGAGTTTCAGAATCCAAAGGTAGGGAGTGCAAATGCTAATATTTTTTGGACAAGGTGGTTAGTCTTCTAGTCTCTCTTAAATTATGTTGTACAGATTACCGGGAGTTCAAACTTTTTGTCTATTAAGAAAAGAAAAGCTCAAGTTTCTGAGTTTCAGAGAGTTTGTGAATAAAAGAAAGGGGGAGACATAGTAGGCAGAGATTTTTGTTTTTTAAGAGCGAAAGATTTGTGCATATTTGAGGGCAGAGGGAAGGCCCTGGTGGGGAAGGAGCCACTGGAGGAACTTGAGAGAAAGAGAGGGGACATTTGGGGGCGTCCCCAAAGAATCAGATGAAAGTTGGATCTCAGGAATGGGGAGGGGGTTCACTCTGCTAAACAGGAAACACTTTTCCCCCCTGAGTGTGAAGGGAAGCTAGAGGGAGAGATGAGGGGACATATGTGTGTGGAAGTGACAAACCAGGAGGGCAAAGGGAGAGCATGATGACCACCTCCGTCTGCTTGGCAAGAAAACTGGAGATGAGTTTCTCATCTGCCATGAGGGTGGAGAGGGCATTTGTGAATTAGGAGGTTCAGAAAGGAGAGGGTACAAAACCTCAGGAGTAAGTCTTTAGAGAAAAGACCTGCCGTGGGAAGAGTGGCGTTGACCTCTCCCCTGCAAGGCTCCCATTTCCCACAGCAAATCATCCTTCCTCCATCTTGATTGCAGAAAGGCCCCTTGTCCTCAGGCTGGGGTCCGAGATCAGAACGGGGTTTTTTCTGCCTGGGTCTGACTGCACCATCTCCTCTCTCTCTCCCTGTAGTCTCTGGCATTCTCCTTGACACTTTCAAGACAGTCTGATGCACCATGAACATATTTTCCTGAAAAATCTTTGAGTCACAACAAGCCCCAAGTCGGTGTCACCAAGAAGCATCTCGTTCACCTCCCACCTCAGGAACACTGAAAGCGCTCCATGTCCAGGAAACCAGGGTGCAGCCATTTACAGAGGGAGGGCCATCTCTGACGGGAATCCTTTTTGGTGTTTTAGGAGAAGAGGAGGAAGATGGAGGTGGTGAAGACGTGTTGGACGGCGCGGTCAGGGGCGCTGGGCCCAGGGGGCCAGGTGGGACAGCGTCCGAAGCTCAGCTTGCCCGGAGGCTCACGAAAGGAAAGGGCCGGCGGATACTGTCCAACAAGCCACAGGACTTCCAGGTAGGAATGGCCTGGGCGCCACCCATCCTGTTTTTACCACTGTATCGTCCAGCTTCTGGCAATTGTGGTGACGTCAGGAAGGACCTATTTCTGCGGGCAGTGGCTCGACTAGTGAAAGAGTATGTCAGGCATAAACCCAATAAGAAGAGCTGTCCATCTTCTGCATGCAGAAGAAGATGTAGTCAAGCTAGATGAGGATCTTCAGAGAAATAAAACCATATCCTTCCTTCTCTTTGGTGGCAGGAAAGAGCTAGTCGAAGAACAGAAGCACAGACATTGGGTTTTCAGCTTTGGAGTGAGTTAGTGCATCCCAGGGCTGGCCCAGGTAGGAGGCTTGGGCCTCAGCCCTGCCCCTTCCTGGGCCAGTCTGGACTATCTCAACCCCACCACTGCTCTTGGTTTCTGCACCCCAAGCCCAGTTTCCACCTCGGGAATGCGCACAGGAGCTGCTCCCGGTCTGCGAGCACCAGTCGGTCGCAGAGCTGCCCGGGCCTGGTGTCAGCGGTCCTCACAGGTGGACGAGCTGAGGCCACGCCCGAGGGTTCTCTCACGCCGTGCGCTGTGAGAGGATCAGTCACAACGCCCCTTCTGTGCTTGCAGATCCGTGTTCGGGTGATCGAGGGCCGGCAGCTAAGCGGCAACAACATAAAGCCTGTGGTCAAAGTCCACGTCTGTGGCCAGACACATCGAACAAGAATCAAGAGGGGCAACAATCCATTTTTTGATGAGGTAAACGGGCAGAAGGCATGTTCCTGTTCAGTGAGTCTGTTCTATTTATATGCACCTGCCTGCCTTCCACCCACCTCTCCCTTGTCCCCTGTGGGAGGGGAGCACAGGTGCAAACCTAACTGGTAAATACAATCCAAAGTTCCAGCATTAAACGTACTAAGCTAAGAACCTCTGGGTCTTGAAATCACCTGGTCTCCTTTGTCACTGGTTCTCAGAGCTGCTGGTGTCTTTCTGGGGTTGTTGCAACAACTTCCGGACAGAGCCCTTCCTAATGGATCTTTGCATCCCTTATGATGGAGTGCATGAAGTCACCTGCGTCTGTTTTTGCTCTTTCTAATTAGCAGGGTGTCTCTGAGGGATGACTGTGTGACGAAGTAACCCAACTTTTTAAAGGTGTCAAAACATAAAAAATATGTAAGAAAGCCATTACACATGAGCAAAAAGTGTTTTTTCCCCCCATACTGAGAAAGAATACAGCCTGGTTCTGTTGACCTCTGGTTCTGTTGACCTCTTCTGTAACACTCCTCAAAAATACCTAATCCCTTGCCGGTCATCTCAAATGCCACGACACTCCACCATGAGGGCTGTGAAGAGGAATGGTGAGGTTGGGGAATTTTTGGAGTGCAGCCTTCCTCTGCTGAGGAGACGCATTTCTGAGATTCCGTGGGCCTGCGTCTCATGCTCTGTTCTGAGCCCAGGCCTTTCTGCCACAGTTTCCTAGCACAGCTCCTCTTAATTCCCTCAGCTTCTAGTCCCAGCCCGGCTCCGATTTTTGTCCTTTTTTCCTACCTTTTTACTTGCTGAAGAAACCGGTTTCTTCTGTCTGGTGTTCCTCTTTCTTCCCTTTTGTTCAAGCTGGCCCCCCGCTTCGCAGAAGGCCCCGTTTTCTTCTCACCTCTAATTTCTCCTCCTCAGATGACTTGCGGACCACAGCTTGCAGCTGAGTACCGTCGAAGCTCAGCGGAGGCAGGTAGATGCGCACTGAGAGGGGGCGCTTGAAGCGGACTTCGGAAGGGCTGGAGAGACTCGCTGGGAGGGCGAGGCTGGACTGTAGGGAGGAGAGACACTGGCTGGCTTGATGCCCAAGGCGCAATGCATTTATAACACAGAATACATGTTTATTCAGCTACATTCTGAGGAGCCCAGCAAGAACCTCCGCCTCAGAATTTTCCCGTTTTAATGAACTTTTTTGAGAATAGATCTCTTAGCAAAGGGAAGAATCAAATAACTGAGCCTCTAAACAGACCAACTCATAACTCAATAAAAGGATTTTACTAAAAAAGTCCCTAGTTTACACTTCACTGTTTGTAGACGATATGATCTTATATAGAGAAAGCCCTAAAGAATCCATTGGAAAACTATTAGAAATAATTAACAACTACAGTAAAGTGGCGGGGTGCAAAATCGACTTACAAAAATCAGTTGCATTTCTGCACTCTAATAATGAACTTACAGAAAGAGAACTCGGGAATACAATTCGATTTACAATCATAACAAAAAAAGGAATAAAGTACCTAGGAATAAATTTAACCAAGGAGGCAAAGGACTTATACAGTGAAAACTATAGGACATTATTGAAAGAAATAGATAATGACATAAAGAGATGGAAAGAGATTCCATGCACATGGATTGGAAGAATAAACATAGTTAAAATGTCCATATTACCCAAAGCAATCTACAGATTCAATGCAATCCCAATGACATTCTTCACTGAAATAGAGCAAAGAATCCTAAAATTCATATAGGGCAACCAAAGACCCCGAATAGCTAAAGCAATCCTGAGAAAAAAGAACAAAGCTGGAGGCATCACAATCCCTGACTTCAAAATATACTACAAAGCTATAGTGATCAAAACAGCATGGTATTGGTACAACAACAGACACACAGATCAGTGGAACAGAACTGAAAGCCCAGAAATAAAACCGCACATATATGCACAGCTAATCTTCGACAAAGCTGCCAAGAACATACAATGGAGAAAAGACAGTCTCTTCAATAAATGGTGTTGGGAAAACTGGACAGCCACATGCAAAAGAATGAAGGTAGACCATTATTTCGTGCCATATACAAAAATAAAATAAAAATGGATCAAAGACTTGAAGATAAGTCCTGAAACCATAAAACTCCTGGAAGATAATATGGGTAGTACACTCTTTGACAGTGAACTTAAAAGAATCTTTTCGAATATCACATCTTCTCAGACAAGGGAAACAAAAGAAAAAATAAACAAGTGGGAGTTCCTCAGACTAAAGAGCTTCTGCAAGGCGAAAGAAACCAGAATCAAAACAAAGAGACAACCCACCAACTGGGAGAAAATTTTTGCAAATCATATATCCGATAAGGGGTTAACTCCATAATATATAAGCAACTCACACAACTGAGCAACAAAAAAACAAACAACCCAATCAAAAAATGGGCAGAGGATATGAACAGATATTTTTCCAAAGAAAATATACAGATGGCCAATAAACACATGAAAAGATGTTCAACATGACTAATCATCAGGGAAATGCAAATCAAAACTACACTAAGATACCACCTTACGCCTGTTAAAATGGCTATAATCACTAAGACTAAAAATAACAACTGTTAGAGAGGTTGTGGAGAGAAGGGAACCCTCGTACACTGCTGGTGGGAATGCAAACTGGTGCAGCCACTATGGAAAACAGTATGGAGATT
Source organism: Equus caballus (assembly GCF_041296265.1). Classification (NCBI taxonomy): domain Eukaryota; kingdom Metazoa; phylum Chordata; class Mammalia; order Perissodactyla; family Equidae; genus Equus; species Equus caballus. The sequence continues at coordinate 36,460,297 of NC_091684.1, forward strand.
CCTCAAAAAACTAAAACTAGAACTACCATATGACCCAGTTCTCCCACTACTGGGTATATATACACACAATTTGAAATCAACAATCCAATATAACATATGCACCCCTATGTTCATTGCAGCACTATTCACAATAGCCAAGATGTGGAAGCAACACAAGTGTCCATCAACCGATGATTGCATAAAGAAGATGTGGTATATACATACAATGGAATACTACTCAGCCAGAAAAAGACAAATTCATCCCATTTGCAACAACATTGAAAGGCCTGGAGGGGATTATGTTTGGCAAAATAAGCCAGACTGAGAAATACAAACATCAGATGATTTCACTCACATGTGGAATATAAACAAGCACATGGACAAAGAAAACAGTTCAGTGGTTACCAGGGAAGGGGATGGGTAGTGGGCACAGAGGGTGAAAGGGAGCACCTATGTGGCGACATACAAGAAATAATGTACAACTGAAATTTCACAATGATGTAAACTATTATGAACTCAAATTAAAAAAAATTTAATTAAAAGTAATCCACAAGTAAATTCATTAAAGAAAATTACTGTCAGAAAAAAATCCTTGGTTTGCATGTGTTTTTTTTTTGAGGAGGAGGAGCTAATTGCCGCCAATCCTCCTTTTTTTGCTGAGGAAGACTGCCCCTGAGCTAACATCCGTGCCCATCTTCCTCTACTTTATATGTGGGACGGCTACCACAGCATGGCTTGCCAAGCGGTGCCATGTCCGCACCTGGGATCCAAACCTGCGAACACCAGGCGTCCAAGGAGAACATGCGCACTTAACTGCTGCGCCACCGGGCTGGCCCCCTGTGTGTGTCTTCTTAACCAAGTGATTAAACTTAGTATCACCAGCCATGGGACAAACGGACTTATGTGTCCTGATGTGATCAACATCACCCCTGTCATTTCTTGTCAAAGGGTCAGCTTGACTCTAACAGTGAGAAAACATACAAATCCAGATTGTGGGATATCCTGCAAAACAACAGGTCTTGATGGAAAAAAACAAAAGTCTTCAGAAGTACTGTTCTAGATAAAAGGAGACTAAAGAGACACAGCAACCAAATGCAATGTATGATCCTTGAGTGGATCCTAGATTAAAAAAAAAACAACAAAAAGACCTTTTTTCTGGGCAAGTGTAGAAATTTGAAAATTGACTATACTTTAGATGCTAAATTTCTTGGATGTGATCATAGTATTGTGATTACATTGGAAGATGTCCTTGGTCTTAGGAGATGCACGTGAATCTATTTTTAAGGAGTGAATTGTTATGATATCTAGAACTTTCTTTCAAATAGTTCAGTTAATAAAAGAGAGAGAGAAAGCCATTGTCCTCAAGTAGGAACAATTGGTGAACATAAGTGAAAGATGGTGTTTATTTTACCATTCTTTCAATTTTCCTGTAAATTTAAAATATTTCTAAGTAATAAGTAGGAGAAAAAAGTCTCAGTTTAAATAAATGATCAATCTTTCTCTCTTAGGATAAAAGTTTATTGGTGCATGAAACTTTGGTTTTATAGTACAACGTCCGTATAGCCGATATTCATCTCCCAAGAATCAGCCTTAAACTTAGCTGTTACAATGAGTTGAAATGTGGTCAGTATTAACTCTACTGAGGCGCTCACGTTACCTAATGGGCAAACTTGGCCTTGAAGGTGTTTTGTTAGAAAGAATAAAATTAGAGTCGCTCAACACAAATGATAGATCTAAAAATGGTAGAGAATTAAACTCAGCTTTCCAGATCATGCAAGCCTTAAGCACATAAAATAAACTTAGGTCTTTCCTTCAGTTAGTTAGTAGATATCTGGTCCCCAATGAACCATTTAATTTAGTTAAATAAACACTATAGTTGTTACTTACCCCTTTTTCCTTTTTCCAACAGTCAGAGGTGAGTCTCCCACAAAGCTCGTGAAGCTCAAGCTTCGGGGTCTTTTCCAAGGCCCTGCAGTATATTCACAGGGTCAAATCTAATTTTGGGTTTGTGTTTTGTATTTTTTTAGGATGGCCCCCAAAGTATAGCATCAGATCTCACTAAGCCTGAGTCCACCCCTGCTAACATTCAAACATTTTTCTCTTTTGTTTTGACAGTTATTTTTCTACAATCTCCACATAACCCCTTCTGAATTGATGGACGAGATCATCAGCATTCGGGTAAGGGGGCCCAGAGTGGAAGGTCACGCTTGCTCACTGCTGGATAAAGCCGATAATCTTTTCTCCCCTCTTCTTTCTTCCAGGTTTATAATTCCCATTCTTTGCGGGCAGATTGTCTGATGGGGGAGTTTAAGGTGGGTGTCAACAGTCAATCTCATTCAACTTACATCAAAGATGGACCCTTTCACAGCGAGGAATCAGGGTCCTGGCCAGGTCTCAGGATGCCCATCTTGGTGACATCTTAAGGTTTTGTATAAGGGATTGATGCCATGAGCCTTGCTAAGGGCTGGAACATGAGCAGGATGTGAGTGCCGCAGGGGCCAGAAACCAGATGAGTGGCCTCTGGCCTGGATCTAGTCAACCTCCAAAGTACAACACTCAGCAGTACCTTAAAGCAAGATGCCACGAAGCTGCCACTTCAGGGCCCTTCCTAGCGTTCCAGCCATGGATGGAAACCAGTGCACTGCTACAAAGGGAGGGGTGCTTGACCATGGCAAGAAGCCCATCACCCCGCTCCACTATCCAGTGGCCCCAGAGCTCCATCTACAAAGCTACTTACTATAAATCTGGAGGTTGAAAGGCGAGCCGAACCTGGGGAAAGGATCAGGGTGCTTTTCCGAGTAACTCACATTGGAATTAAGACCAAATACCTGGTTGGCACATCTCCAGCAATTCTATATGGAATAGGCTGCCTCTCCAAGGAAGGAGCTCCCAGTTATTAGGAGTCCTAGAGGCTGATCTGGGTCAGGCAGACCTGTGTTCATACCCTATCTGCCACCTACTAGCCACACGTCAACCTCTCTGATCCTTAATTTCTTCCTCTGTAAGGTGGAGTCGTTGTGCAAACTAAATGAGATAGAATATATAAAGCATCCAGTGTAACACCTGGCATATTGAAATGCCCAATCAATGAGGTTATTAATATTAGCATTAGTATTAGTTGGAGAAGGAGTATTGGATAGGAAGGTAAGTCAAGTGACTTCCTGTAGGGTGACCAGAAGTCCAGGTTTGCCTAGGACGAAGAGGTTTCTGTGAGACTTTCTGTGCTATTGGGAAAGTCCCAAGCAAACAGGGACACATTGGTCACCCTGATTCCCTGCTCCCTCCCAACTCTAAGACTAGCTCATTCATTCAAAATGATTCACTGAGGGTCTTCTGTGTGCCTCCCATCAGGCAAGGTATTGGGAGTACAGAGAGGGTAAGATGGAAATGTTGAGTCTCGAAGAAATTTAAGTCTAGTCAAGAGCATTATATTTAAATAAAATAATGATGGTTTCTTTGATGTAAGAAACTGATTTTAAAATCTATTTAAACTCCTTTTATTGTTTTCTCCTCAGATTGATGTTGGATTCGTTTATGATGAACCTGGTAAGTAATGTTCTCCCCATGAACTGGAAGATTCTGGGAATAAAGAAAATTTAGGGGATCAAGGAATCAAAAAAAGGGGGCCAGCCTAGTAGTGAAGTGATTAAGTTTGCGTGCTCCACTTTGGCGGCCCAGGGTTCACCAGTTCAGATCCCGGGCGCAGACCTGCACACCGTGCATCAAGCCATGCTGTGGCAGCATACCACGTACAAAGTAGAGGAACGTTGGCACAGATGTTAGCTCAGCGACAATCTTCCTCAAGCCAAAAAAAAAGGAAGATTAGCAACAGATGTTAGCTCAAGGCCAATCTTCCTCACAAGAAAAAAAAAGAGAGAAGTAAAAAAATTATTTTTCTTGATTGAGAAGGGGGAAGGATACTCGGTGGAAACGAATAATAGCTTAGTATGGGTGTCTTTTTTAAATCTGGCTAATGGCACTTATCCTGACATTCACAAATAGGTAATTTCTTTGCTTTGTGAGGATATTTTAATCTCATCAAAATCAAATTATAAAACCAGTTAGTAAAGCTTAGAGAATCTTGCTTGAATCACACCGGGGCAGGATGGGGAAGGGTGTCAGTGCAAAGTCGAGACATTAATATAGAGACCCATCTGGGGAATTTGGGGTGTCATGATGACACTTTGGAGGGAATGTTTATCTCACAGCACATGGAACCACATACCAGTCAGTTTCTCTTTAGAGGGCCCCTGTCCTTTCACTCCTTTTTTATTTTAGGTCACGCTGTCATGAGAAAATGGCTTCTTCTCAATGACCCCGAAGATGCCAGCTCAGGTGCTAAAGGTTACATGAAAGTCAGCATGTTGGTCCTCGGAACCGGAGACGAGCCTCCTGTAAGCCCCTACATTCTCTCCCGTTTATGAGTTCTCATTAAAAAAGAGGACCAAGAGTTAAGCAAGTGGGTACCACTTGTTGTGAAAGGGAACACAGTTTCCAATCAATATGATTGGAATCAACATGAACCCTCCAGTTCCACCTGGTTTTCAGAAGCTGTTCTTTTCTTTGTGACAGAATTATGATTCTAGCTCCCTTAGACTCCTTCCTGATGTCTGTGAGTGGGTTTGTCATTCAATAAATCTATGTGTGTTTTTAAGACTTCTTTGCATCATCTTATCTACAGAGCCTGGCTCACTTGCAGGATCAGGCATCGCTCCCTAAAGGAGCAGTTGTCATCCTAGGAAAATGGGCAGCAAAGCTGGGAATAGTAAGTGGTCAGAGAGAAATTGGAAGAGCTTCAGGAACTCTGTTTACTAGGTAGTGCACATAAAACTACAAAAGGACACGTTATTTTCTTGTGGTGTATTGATTGAAGAAACACGTGGGCATTGATTCTGTAGAGGAGCTTTGCTGAATTGGTGCCTGAACTCTTAAGCCTGAATCCCAGGAAATCCTAATGGAAATGGTTGCAGTCAGTTTCATTTTAGAAGCATCAGTTTGGCTTCTCACAAAAGCTGCTTTTCTGTGTGTGTAATTTGCTATCATGTGTCCCCACCAGCCTGAGGAACAAAATCACGATAATGACAGTGATGACGTGGAGAGTAATTTGTTGCTCCCTGCTGGCATCGCCCTCCGGTGGGTGACCTTCTTGCTGAAAATCTACCGAGCGGAGGATATCCCCCAGAGTACGTATTGATATAATCCTGCCCCGGGATTATCAGTTATCTGCATGATTAGATGTGTTAAAATCATTCTCCGTATAGGGCTTGAACTTATTTTCATTCATTCTGGCCCCTTTGAAAGCTACCTGAGCTGGTGCATGGGGTAGCCATTTGGTCACTGATCCGTGTTTGTTGTTGAGCCTTTGGCCCATTCTGCTCCATCCCTTCTTTCTTCAGTGTTCCATATTTTCTCCTTGTTCTAGAGAATACTAGAGAGAGGTCAACAGTCAGCACTTCCAGTTCCTTTCATCCCAAATGAAAATGTGAATTTTATTATCAAATAAATGTATTTGCTATTGGGTTATTAAAAATGGCTGAGCCAAAGGTGATTAAGTGCCGATAACTACAAGTCTGTCACTATTATATTATGAGATGTGCGTATTAAGAGACTGGATGCGTTTAAGAGAATCACAGTGATTCTGCTCACAGAGACTAGTCCAGTTAGTCCTCTGTCGTTGCTGGGGACCCAGCATTCTATCTGCCTGGCCTGGTCTGTCTGCCTCCTGCTGGGCCCTGGGACATAGACCCCTCTCCAAGCCCCCAGGAGACAGTACCCAAATCTCTTCAGGGTTTGCTACATTTCCTGAGAACCACCTCCCCTTTTTAAAGACCCTGTAATGCCTCCGCATACCATCTTTCCCTGAGAAATATCATAAGTGAAGTAAATAAATCAAACCTGACATTATGCTTCCTACAATGACCTACTTAACTGATTTCCATTCGTTTTTGACTTTGTAAAACAGAGTGATCTGCCGTTTATAGTTGACTAGATGTGTTACCTATGATTATGCCAAATTTCCTTGAATTTCTCTGGAAAAGTCAGACTAGGCCTTTATCACTTTCATCTAAAGCACCTTTTCCAAATTGAAAGCAGGCCTGAGTTTGAGAATTCTCTCTTACCCTATCTGGATGGACTTTCTTTATTCTGCTGTTTTCCTCAATAAATGATTGATTCTCAACATAATAATTTATCAGTTTCTTTTTTCAAGGTGCTCCTGTTGATTTTAAAACTTTGTGGGGAGAAAACATTTTCTCTCTCTCAACTAGGAAAAAAAAGGATTTCTGCAGTACCGTGCTCTTGGGGCTTGCCACTTTGGAGAACAATTCTTGTTGCAACTGTGTTCCTGTATAGGAGAACATTTTTAATTTTGCTGAGTGATTTCTATTCTTTTAAGAAAATCAAATTTAATTTCTGCTGTGCACCATGTTACTTTCCAGTGGATGATGCCTTCTCACAGACGGTAAAGGAAATATTTGGAGGCAGTGCAGATAAGAAAAACCTAGTGGATCCTTTTGTGGAAGTTTCCTTTGCTGGAAAAAAGGTTTGTACATGATCTAACTGCAAATGCCTCTAGAAATAAATATTTAAACCACCGTGTTTTCCTTGGAGTGAATTCCTGCTTATTCTTTGTTCAAGTAGCCCCCTGATGAGCTGGGCGCTCTGCAGGAACACAGATTATCTGAGTCTGAACATGCCAGGTTTCTCCACAGGTGTATTTTGGAGTGGAAAGTATGAAGGACTCCAATTAGAAAATTCAGCCTCTTGAAAGATTAGAAAAGTAAAAGCTACCAGTGAATTATTTGGATTATTTCGCAGGTCCAAGCATTATCTTAATCTTAGGCAAGCTTCCTTTGTTGTTAGTGCTGTTGAGTCGATCCTGACTCCTAGCGACCCTGTGTACAGCAGAGCAGAACCCTACCCGGTCTTTTTGCACCATGCTCTCATCTTCTGGCGCTACATCAGACAATGCTCTGTGGCTGTTCACAGTGTTTTCATGGCCAATTTTCTCAGAAGTGTGTAGCCAGGTTCTTCTTCCTGGTCTTTCTTAGTCTGGAAGCTCTGCTGAAGCCTGTCCACCATCAGTGACCCTGCTGGTATTTTAATAACTGGTGGCATAACTTTCAGCATCATAGCAACTTGAAGCCACCACAGTATGACAACCGACAGACAGGTGGTGTGGTTCCCTGATCAGGAAATGAACTCTGGGCCGTGGTGGTGAGAGTAGAGAATCTTAACCACCAGACCACCGGGGCTGGCTGAGCAAGCTCCCTAGGCAGCAACAGTAATCCCTGGTACATGCCGTGGAGTACAGGCCCCCGTTGCCCAGCTGACCACTCCTGTCATGTTTCTTATCTCCTGTGCCCAAGCTGCTGAAACTGGAGAGTTAGGCAGGGGAGCCCCATCACAGTCCTCTGGGAAAAGCTGGGGGACTCCTTGTGTAGGAACTTCTGCAACCACCACTTTTACCCCCATAGATTGGAGAGTGGGGTTCCACAGCAGAATAACAACGTACCATGGACAGTTGTAGGCATGAGGAACTGCTATCTTCTATGTGGTTGGACAATTTATTCAGGAAAGTGAGATTTGGCAAACAACACAGGCATGGACTGGATGTTGTTTCCTAGAAGGGTCATTGGGGATTGGTGGAAAAGCCTCAGTTCTGGAGCAAGATGAGGCCTGATTTAAATTCAGATTTCACCCACTTCCATAGGCACATAAGGTAAATTCCTTAACCTCTGAGTCTCAATTTCCTTAACTATGAATGGGGATAATGATAATCCCATAGGATTGTTGAAAGGGTTAATTAACTCGAGAAGTAATTGTTGTGAGCCCACTGAGGCTCAGATGCTGTCCATGTGCTGGGGATGTGGAGGTGAGCGAGGCAGTCAGTGCTCTCATGGAGCTTACTTTGTGATAGAAGACGACAGTAAAAAGCGAAGGAGTAATGGAATCATTCCAGACAGTGTCAAGTACTACACAGAAAATAAAGCAGAGGACAAGAAGTGATTGAGGTGGGGGGTTGGAGGGTTAGGCTATCATGTGGGACACCTTTGGGGAAGTGACATTTGAGCAGAGGCCTGGATGATGCAGGGATCTGGGGGAGAGGGGGCAGGGCTTCCAGGCAGAGGGAAGAGTGGATGTAAAGGCTTCAAGGAGGAGATGCATTTGCAGTGAAGGAATGCCTGTGAGGCTGGAGTGGAGCGAGCAAGGGGGAAAACTAAGATAAGATCAGAGAGATGGGGGCAGGTAGGGCTTTATCAGGCAGAGTAGGGATCTGGACCTTATTCTGAGTGTACTTGGGGAGCTCGCTGAGGGTGCTGCACAGGGGAGTGACATGAAAGTAAGGGGGCAGGCGAGGAAGGGAGAATCCAGATAAAGCCCAACAGCAGGCACCTGGGGGAGATCAGGATCTACATGAAGATGGCATGTCAGGATTTACCAATGAATTGGATGAGGCATATGAGGGGGAGAGAGATGTTATGGCTGACTGTTCTAAGTCCGAGAAACCTGGTGAACGATGATGGAAAGACTGGAACAGGAGCCAGTTTGGGGAGCAGCAAGAGGGACTAGTGGGCAGGATCAAGAGATCTGTTTGGGGGTCACCCCGTGGCCGAGTGGTTGAAGTTCCATGCACTCCACCTTGGCAGCCTGGTTTCACAGGTTCGGATCCCGGGCGCAGACCTACTCCATTCATCAGCCATGCTGTGGAGGCACCCCACATACAAAATAAAGGAAAAATGGCACAGATGTTAGCTCAGGGCTAATCTTCCTCACCAAAAAAGAAGAGAGAGAGGTCTATTTGGACATGTTAATGAAGAGATGCTTATTAGATGATATGTAATAAGTGCTCAATAAACATTAACTCTTGCATCATTACACTAATGCAGTGTTAGAAATCTGGTAACTGAAAACTAACTTTTAGTGCACAGAAGAAGCAAAGATAGTATGAAACCCATGTCATATTTTACCAAGTCATTATCAAGAAAAATAAGCTATAACCAGGTTACTAAGTATATAACCTATAGGTAAACTTCTACAGTCATAATTCAGTATGTATACACTATAAAATTTTAGAAATTAAACACTTGAATACCTACCATTTTGCTTTGATGATTTTACAGGTTTGCACAAATATAATTGAGAAAAATGCAAACCCTGAGTGGAATCAAATTGTTAATCTTCAGATCAAGGTATGGCTTTCTTTTCTTTCAGAAAAAGTAAGAATACTTACGTTAATAGTTACTGAATAAGTGGAGAAATAACTGCTTTTTGTCTGTTTCTTTTTAACAGTTTCCTTCAATGTGTGAAAAAATAAAACTAACAGTATATGACTGGTGAGTTAAAAAATGGACTTGTGTCAAATTCAGAATGAAAGAATTAAACATTTGGATTTGAGGACCATTACTCTAGAGGGTCTAACTCCTGCTTCTCAGTATGTTGGCTTTTCTTCCAGAGGGAAGGGATAAACTGCTCCTGGAATCGGGTGTTTTCTTTAAAAATAATGGTATTATTACAGAAAAGCTTTGGCTATCTTGGTTCAACTGCTCATAAACAAAAGAAGGGAAAATGATCTGAAAATGTCCCAAGAAAAGAAATCAAGGCTTTAAATATCACTAGGCTGTCCAAAATAGACTTCAGAAATGCAGTAAACAATTTCTTGGGGAGAATCACCAGAACATTCTGAGAGCTATTCTCTGTTATTGTTAGAAACGAAAACGGGCAGAGCTACCTATCTGACTGAACACAAAGGAATTTCATTGAAAGGTTCTGGTTGGAATTTTTACTAGACCAACCTCCTAGTGCTGATTGGCCATAATGAGGCCATTCTGGGGTATGTTCCAGTTGGATGGAGCATTCAGTTGGTAGCTGTTTGCTCCATGAGAGTGGAAATGACAAATGTTATTATCATCGTTGTCGTCGTCGTCATCATCATCATCTGTGTTTATTATGGTGTTAGCTGCTGACTTTGGAGCATTAGTAAGTGCCAGGTGCTGTGCCTCATGCCATACCTACATTATTTCATTTAGTCTTTAGAGAAACCCCATGGAACAGAGACTATTGTTAGTTCATTTTACAGATCAGGACGCTGAGGCTTAGAGAAGTCAGGTAACTTGCCTACAGTCACTCAGATAGTAAGAGGCCCACTTGGACCCCCACCTTGTCTGGCTGTGGTTTTTCCTTTGGCCCAGTGTTTTTGACTTTCATGTTAGTACCCTCTTGGTACTCTGGCAACAGGGGGCTTTGGGAGGAGGGGAGTGCGCTTCATTTTGTCCAATGACCATGTCATGGTTAATTGAGGGCCGTGAAGTGGCCTAAAGACAGGATGCCTCTTGCAATGAGTGTGAGCTACTTTTAAGGCACTTGGGACCCTCTGGTAACATTCTGAAGATGCTCCAGGGTCCTCAGGAAGCCTCAGGTGTGTGGGGTTTGAACCCTACATGGCTCAGGTGAACACTCTGGCCTACAGGCTCTGCGTTGGGCTGATTGCTGATCAAACCATCTCAGAGTTGCCTGTGGTCACTACAAATGTGGGTTTTTTTCTATCCTAGTCTTCCCTCTCCAAAGCAATAGTGTGGATTAGAATGCACAGAGGGACCCTATTTGACTGCAGAATCCTTAGATCCAGATCTTAGGTGACATACCCTGTAGGGCATTTGCACAACTGAGGGAAAGCTAAGGATCCTTTAAATGTAGTCTAGACCCTTCTGGATGGACAGAGATGATGCAAACCCCATTTGTGTGGCTTAATACCCATAAATAAAATTTTTTCTCATGCAAACTGTTTAATTAGTCACTTTCTGTAACTTAATATTATTATACTGTATAATGCATAACATTATATATACCATTTGTAATATATAATATTAGTATAGTAGATAATAATATTATACTGTAGTATATTCCTTCCTCAAAATACTGAACATTTTCTCCCTCCCAAGGGGTCCTAAACTTCAGAGTGGGTGTGCCACCAAATGGAATAAAGAAGAGGAGGAATTAAACAGAGAGAATGTTATTAGTGTAAACCTTTTTTTTTTTGAGGAAGATTAGCCCTGAGCTAACATCTGTGGCCAGTCGTTCTCTTTTTGCTGAGGAGGATTGGCCCTGAGCTAACATCTGTGCCTATCTTCCTCTATTTTATATGTGGGATGCTTGCCACAGCATGGCTTGATAAGTGGTCCATAGGTCTGCAACTGGGATCCAGGCCAGCGAAGGCCAGGCCGCCAAAGCGGAGCACGCGAACCTGACCCCTACGCCACCAGACTGGCCCCTAAACCTTATTTTTACACCCACTCTTTCATGAGTTAGGCTCACAGATTCTCTCAGATACCCATGGAAAGACAAACAAAGTTGTACATACTTGTAGTGGGCAAACTTGTTCCTACCACGTAGATAAGATTTAGGTTCCAAGCAAGCAGCTGCAGTCAGAAAAATAGTGTCTATCACACAGTAGATGCTCAATAAATATTTGAATTGAATTGAAAGGGAATTTTTCTCCCTATGAAGGACCCTTAGATATAGCCCATTGTAGTCATTAAACCATCCTAGTAATTAGTATGAGCGTGATAAAATAAGATACGTGCACTTATTCTACATAATGTGATTACACCATACTCATCATGCAATGTGCCTGTAATTGATGCATTCATTTTATGACAATGACATTGAGTGTGGCCATGGACAGATTCCTTGACCTCTGTGAGATCTGTTTCCAGAGCTGAAATGAGTTGTCTGACTAGATCTGTGTTTCTCAAAGGGTGGTTGGAGGACCATATTCATCAGAATCAATTGAGATATGTACTTGTTATAAATGGAGCCTCTTGTTCTCCACTCCTGCTTTTATTGAATCAAAAGCTTGGATCGGAGATGAGAGTCGGGAGCTTCCAACTGACTTTTAAAGTGCAGTAAAGCTCGAGGCCCACGGGACAGGATGATTTCTAAGGTCTAGGGTCTTTTCCAACTCTGTCTTATTATTGTTGAAATGAAAATGTATCCTCACAGGTGGAGGCCTTAACCTGTTCTTTTACACAGGGACCGGCTTACCAAAAATGACGTAGTTGGAACAACATATCTATACCTCTCTAAAATTGCTGCCTCTGGTGGGGAAGTGGAAGGTAAGTTAAGCAGAGCTGGAATAAAGTGAGAACTTCTGGAGAAGAAATGAACTGAGGTAGCCACCTGGCAATAGACTGGATTTCTTAAGTCAAATGTGATTAGCATAGTCAACCATTTCAGTGATGTTTTGGTTATGACGAGCAAAACAATTAATAATCAAGGCAACTAACACTTTGAAGACTTTAGCTTTCTTATTCCCATCCAAAACCTCTTTTCCAGTAGCTGTTTTATAAATTTTTGAGTGTCAATACAGAGTGCTAGCACTATGTTTTTTTAGAGTGGCATTGACCCAAGTCTACCCAAATATAGAGTAATATTCCTTCTCAACCGACTTCTTTGGCAAGAATAAGGAGGTCAAATGGAAATAAACCATGTAGACACTACTCCCTAAAATAATGTGTATTTTGTTTTCATGCATTTCATGCTAAGAGACATTGATGATCAATATACTTTTCTTTTTGTTGTTTTCCACACTGAGAACTAATTGCCTCTACCTGACATTATGGTTCTGTGCATATGTCACAAATTGTAACAGGGAATAAAGGAGAAAACTTTCGGTGGTAAGAGAAAAAATTTAATGCTAACACAATAATATCAGCAACTTATTTTTTGTTACCAAAATAAAAATAACAAAAATTCTTATAATTGCCAGTAGGTTAAACATATTGAGTAAACTGAGAGAATTTGAGACAAAATTTTGTCTTGGGAAACCTAAGGTTCCTCTCTTCTTCATCTTGATTAAGAGAGGACTTTATAGGTTTTAAAAAATTATGTTGTTAATCCAAGCAGTAGATAGCATGAATAAGAACTTGAAGAGAATAGAGATATGGTGAAGAAGATACAATTTTCCTCTCTCAAGAAGAAAAAAGAAGGCAATTAGAAATTCTAGGAAAAACAAAGAGCTGAACAAAGAAGATATAGTTCAAATAGAAAGTCATGTGTGGAATTTTTTTAAGCAAATGGTAGAAGGTAAGAAAGATTACATCTGAAGATTCCCAGCTGAGTGGCATAGGGCACCATGTTGCTAGAACTGTGACAAAGGAAATGTAATTACAGCTCTCGTTTTCTCTGCAGGGAACAGTATTTATATGGTTGTTATAATGTAAGCGCTATTAACAGTTTTTTAATTTTTTATTAAACCTGTAGTTAAAGTTCTGAAGAGAATGTAAATGTCATTGCCCATTACAACGTAAAAGTAGAAGAACAGAAGATAGAGGTTGGAAGTAAAAGGAGGAAGAGGAGTTGGGGGACGGGGAGGCTGCTACTGGCCTCTTCTTATCAAGTGAGGAATCCAGATATAAAGACTAGATTAAATCATTGGGTAGAGAAAGACTAGATTAAATCTGTTGGTTAAAGGTAACCAATAGAGTAATTATAAGTCTTGCTATAACTGTATAGAGGGGAGGGCAAAAATTACTTAAATTCATTTGTCATTAGCTGGAAGTCATTAAAAAGATAATTATTAAAGAGATATTGGAATAAGCGTTTTCCTTAGTGATATGGTGGTAACATCCAGGAGAACTAAAAACAGAAATTGTTACAAGCAGTTTCAGCCCCTGTCTGTGAGGCCTTCTCTCGCCGCAGGCCCTGCAGACAGTCTGTTACAGGGCCTCAAAATAACAATGAGCAGCAGGCATCCCCCAAAAGAGAGAAATCATGTACCATAAACTATACAAACCATAAACTACACAACCTTAGACTAAATTAACTTGGATTTTCTGGCCTTGATCCCAGCTAAGTCCGATCCAGGACGAGTAAACGTTTTGTTAACAACATGAGCTGTAGCGACTTCAGCAGGCCTCCTTTGACTGTGGGAAGCTAGTTCTCAGAGGCCCGCTGCCTTGGAGCTGGTGAGAGGTTGGGTTATTTCATGTGGCGATTCTGCCAGTGGTCACAAAGTTTTGAGCCATTTTGCATTTAACCGGCGAGATTTGTATAAATTATAAAAAGGTCATGTGATTTGGGTCTGGATTTGGGATTTTTCTGGTGTTGCTAAACCACTTACCTAGCACTGGATTGGGTTAACTTTTTCAATGTCTCTTTTATAATGCTCATGTTTCTCTTGTTTAACCAGTCATATTTTTACTACATAGATTTCTCATCCTCAGGATCTGGGGCTGCATCATATACAGGTTTATGCTTTGTCATTTTGCTATCTTCTAGATTTTCCTGATTACTGTTATCTTACTAAGATTTTATCAATTGATTGCCTTTAGAACCTTTTTTTTTTTTTGACATGTTGCTGTCTTAGAAAGAGTTCTGCTAGAATATTAATTTTCTGTCAGTGCTGTATGGTTGTCCAGTGTGGCTAAGCTTAAAACAAATGTGCTAACCAGGCTTTGCTACAGGCCTCGTGTTTTCACCTAAATGCATACCATCCTATTTGGCTTCATTGTAAATAATTGTCTATGAGATATAACATTTTTTTGTTCTTGTTGTTTATGTTTTCCACTTTATACCTTGAAGGTCTTCGTCTTCTAAATATGAGGGATCTTAACATGTCCTTTGGTTTGCACAGCGCTCGCCATTCTTTGCAAGTTTGCTCAATGCTCTCACACTGACCATCACAACTCTCCTAGGGCAGATGTTGTTGTTCCCCTAATAGATGAGGACTCTGAGGTGTAGAGAGGTTTGTCACCTATCAAATAAGCATGGTCATCCCTGCCATGCTAATCACCCAGGGCTGCGGGGAGAGGAAAAAGAGATACTGCATGTGAGAAAGCTTTGCAAACTGAAGCTCTGGGTACATATAAAGTGTTATTGACTGCCTTTAGGTAATTGCATAATGCCTCATTCTTATTGTTTTTAAAAACCAATCCTATTATCTTATAATCAAACTTTATATGAATATTAAGTAGTCCTTAGTTTTGTAGTGAACTTGGCAGATTCAGTAACACTTTGTTATTCATTTGATCAACCAATCAATGTATATTTATATGGTAGTACTCCATGATAGAATCAGTGTTTAGGAAGTCAAAATAAAACATGGGGCTGGCCCCGGGGCCTAGTGGTTAAATTTGGTCCTCTCTGCTTTGGTGGCCTGGGTTCGGTTCCAGGGTGTGGACCTACACCACTCGTTAGTGGCCATTCTGTGGTGGTGACCCATATACAAAATAGAGGAAGATTGGCACAGATGTTAGCTCAGGGCAAATCTTCCTCAAATAAAAAGAAAAAAGAGGAAGATTGGCAACAGATGTTAGCTCAGGGTGAATCTTCCTCAACAACAACAACAACAAATTTAAAAAATAAAATAAAACAAGCCTAAATCCTGCTCCCCACCACTCCTGAAAAAAATTTATAATGTAGTCACAGATATAAGCGGCCATTTAAGGTTCAAAAACTAAAATATAAAGTGATCATTTATGGAAGTCCAAAGGAGCTTCAGGGAGATGAAGGAGGTTTGGAAAGTACTGTTTGAAAAGTAGGCTGTAGCTAGCCCAGAGGAAAATCTTGATATCCAGGCTAAAGAATTCCCAGGAGACCATGCTGAGACATGAGCACATAGAAGGAAAGTTCTCCATGTTAATGCATTACCAAACAAGTCAGAGGGCTTAAAATACTGGAAAAGAGATTTGGTTGGACAAAAAGAATTAAGCTCTTGATATCAGGGTGACATGCAGTAGACCATTATTGACAATTTGTGTCTCCATCTTTGGAAATCTTTAATGAAAAGCAAATATTCATGACAAACAACACAAAAGTCACCCATGGGAACTGGGTGGAGGTGAAGTGGAACTAGACCAGAGGAATGGATGGTGTGGTGGAAGGTGCCCTTGTCTGAACCATGAAACTCAAGATCTGGGCCTAAATATGTCATCTTGAGGGACCTTTGACAGGTCACATCACTTTTGTGGGCTTCAGTTTGTCCATCCATAATGTGACATGACTAGAGTGCAAGAGTTTCAATGTCCATTCCTACTTGAACATTCTGCAATTCAACTTCTAGAAATGACTTCCTTCTCTCACTATGGATCTCTGCTTTAATCCTCTGTTCCCACCCAACACTCCTTCCCTCACAACAAAATATTCTAGCACAAGAAGTCTAAACCCTGCTTATTCATGATCAATTAGTCAATTTTGCAATGTTCCATATGGCAGAGTAGATGAAGCCAAACCAATTTACACATTCAGATATAATAATCATTCATTTCATCCTGCTCATTTAGTAACATGGTAACATGATCCAGAGGAATCTCTGTTGGAAAAACTCTTGGTGACTATTTGAGTTTCACAAGAGATTTCCAAGCAGGTGTGAAATGTGGCACCCCAGGGTTTTACCAAGTCTCACCCTTGGGCTATCAGTTTTTACTTTCCTGCATTTTAATTTAAATGTTCCCTTTATTGTCTCTCTTCACTGAGATTGTAGTTCAGCTAATTTCTGCCAGTGTGCATGGTTCCTACCTGTCTTCAAAAGTACCCAAGCCCATATACACATTGCAGGAGAGCCTCAAATAATGAAAAAGATTGCAAAACATATGTCTAAACAGTTTATCAACTGTTTATTAATGGGTCTTCTGCTCAGCTGCTACTCCCCATTTCTCTCTCTCCCTTAGTTTTAAGCATAAGAGTTGGAAAGGGCCGTGGAGGTGATCTGGTCAACCTCTCGTCCATAGCAGGAATTGTCTTGGTGACATCCTGAAAGACAGGCTGAAGTCTTGGCCTCAACATTTCCTCTGTCCCTAATGTAATCTGTCCCATTGTTTGACATAGCTAATTCCTAAAAAGATCTTCCTCACACTGAGTGAACCAAAGTTGGTCTCCTTATAGCTTTTACCAGTGATCCTTATTCTGCTTTTGGAGACAAGTCCATCCCTCTTCCATATGGGAGCCATTCAGGTGGTTAGGGGCAGTCCTTACATTTCCCTGTCTTCACCCACAATCTCTCTTTGGCTCCACTATTTCCTTACATTGCCCTCAGTGCCCCTCACTGGGGAGTAGTCCTGCTAAGAACACATAGGAGAAATACAGAGAATATTGGATGCTCATCAGAGGTAGAGTGTCATGAATGGAGACTTCATGTTGCTTATGAATATGATATGGTCTTCTGACGATAGGCAGGCAGTTCAGTGTTACATATAAAAATTTTAAATGGTTGGTATTGTTAACAGCATCTTCCAGATTTATACTAACTACTTGAGACTAAATGACATTTTTGGGAAACAAGTAGAGTTAATCTGATGTATATCATTTAAATGACTTTCCAAAACAATATAGTTTTTTACCAATGACATGTTTAATACAATGCCAATTATAAACTTGCAAAAAATGTGAAAATCAACTTGAAAGTCTTATTATTCTTTCATTTGAATAGCATTATCTTTTTGTAATAACATAAGTTTACCTGAACTACTCCAAAAATGTTTATTATTTAATGCTTTATAACAATAAGAAAAGGGAAATATAGCAAGTCTTACAAGTGCTTATAATTTGCGCTAATACGACTAACTCACAAAATGGAGGAAATTAGTCTCACCTGGCTAACTAATAACTAATATTTATTTCATTCGATGGAGTGTTAAAAGCCTAAAATCTAATGATGATGTGATCTCTCAGCAAATACAGGAGAAACAGAGGTGGGCTTTGTTCCAACATTTGGACCTTGTTATCTGAACCTTTACGGAAGTCCCAGAGAGTACACGGGATTCCCAGACCCCTACGATGAGCTAAATACTGGAAAGGTTAGTTTCTCAATTAAGGTTTGTTAATAATGAGCACTGGTAAATGTGGTTCCTTCTTATAGGAATATAGGTTATAATTAAGTCTCATATTTAGGGGACCCCACTGCCCCATAGACCCACCATATTACTTATCAAGTGTTGAAGGATAGATGTCTCAAGCTCCTCAAGCCTTAGAATGCAAGACTAGGAAAGGATCATGGAGATCATCTAATTTGGTGGTAGCAAACACATAGTATGGCCATTCTCCCACTCCTATGCTTCGGGCATATGTCAGTAATCAGTGCTGGCTCGCCTTCCTAATAAGCAAATGTGCTGCCTCAGAATTCTGTCCAACACCATTTTCTAGGAATTTAGCAAATGATTGGAGGTGACATGCCTGATGAACTCTTTGCTAGCCCTGATCTGATCCAAACTCTTCATTTTATAGGTGAGGACGTGGAGGCCCACAGATGCGAAGTGCTCTTCCCACCACATTAGAAGCCAAAGTACTGTCTTTTAGTTAGCTCCCAAAGGCCAAGAAAGGGACTGAGGGAGAGAGAAAGCCCTGAGGAGGGGGAGGGCAGAGAACTGGCTGAGGAGGTGGAAGCCTCTTCCTCTCTAGAAGATTCTATTGCCAACACTGCTGGGGATGATGGGAGGAGTATCTGCTATTCATCCTCATGCTTGGCCACACCCAGAACATCTTCCTCCTTTACTTCCTGTCTACTTGTGAGACTTTCTCTGGTTGCCAACATGGCAGCCTCCCTATTCTGAGACGAGGAGAAAAGGAGCCAAGTTAACGTAGATAAATGCAGAGCTGCTCTGCTGAAGTAGGATGAGGGGGACTTCCAGCCTCCTCTACCCTGGTCCTAGCCTCTGTGAATTGCTTCTGGATGTAGAGCATGGCTTGAAAGCCTTTGACCTCAGTCATGGCTAAGATCCCTTTTAGCCCTGGCTCCCCTGCCTCTCCTTGGGATCTTTCCTTATGTCATTGGCTCTTCCTTCAGATACTAAAGACCTGAATCCAGATGAGAGAGTTACTGACTGATTCACTTTGGAGGTTTTGGGCCATGGAAGGCGAGAGACTTTAAGTTGTAGCTAGATTAGCCTGACTAGAGAGACAGGTTCTTTTTGCTATTGTTTATGCCTAGAGGAATAACCCTGTGTTGTTGCCTTTCAGGGGGAAGGAGTTGCCTACAGAGGCAGAATCTTGGTTGAATTAAGCACTTTTCTTGAAAAGACACCACCAGATAAAAAGCTTGAGCCCATTTCAAATGATGACCTGCTGGTTGTTGAGGTAACTATTGGAGTGTGGATCATGCTTGGTATGGAAAGGAGTGTTTTAGAAGATTAGTGGGTGGGATGCCTAGTGCTGACTTGCCTGAGCAAGCGGGCCTGAAGGGTCAGCTGTGGCAGAGTAGATGAGAGACCTAAGTCCTAGCAAATGCCCTTCAGTGCTCTCTTGATCCTTCTATGACACCCCACTGGGGGTGATGAGACTTGCTTCATCTTTTGAGATGTTGATACCCTGCTGAAAACTTGCAAGAGCACCGATACTCCCAAAGTAGGTGGTCTGTTTGCTAACTGAGATTGGGCTGTCATGGGGAGGTGGCCGCAAGAGCCATCCCATATGGTGTAGGTGCCACCACTAGTCTTTGTCATTTTCAGAAGTAGCTGGTTTATCTCAGCCTCCTCAGCATGTGAGGGCTTGCTTACATTAATACCCACATTGCAACAGCTCTGAGACTCCATTCTTCTGTGAAGACAGGAAGTCTTCCAAGTTTACCTCCCCAACTATTTCTGAGAATCCCATGGTGATACTTATGTGTTCCAGAAATCTGAAATGTTTACAAGAGCAGCCAGTTTACTGATGCCCCACTGCCCAAGGCCACTTTTGCTGGGTTCCAAATCACACCCCCCCACCAACAAGCTTCCTCAAGCTGCTGCCCTCCCTCCCTTCACCCTCCATTCCAAGCACAGGTTAGGCCCTTCTCTTATTTCCCCACATTACATCAGAAACCAAACAGAAACTTTTAAAAAGCTTTTACTTCCAGGTCTGAGACCAGGGGAGGGAAACACAGTAAAATGGGTGACTTGAAGTGGCTGCTAAATGTGGCTGTTCTCAGAGAACGTGGGCTCAGACCAGCTTCCTGTCTCTCTCTAGCCTGACTTTTTGTGTCAGGGCTTGTCTCTCCATCTGCCCCAACCTCCAGTACCACCCTGTACACATCATCAAGTCAGAGTCCACATCCAACTGCCATGAGTTCCCAACTGAACAAGGGCTTTCTCCTTCCTTCTAGCAGTCTCATGTCTGCCTGTCATAAGATCTGCCCCTTTCAGGATGATTGACAGGGAGAATATCCACTCCTTTTAGAGGAAAGGCTCACTTCTTCCCCAGAGCATTGTAGCCTTGCTCATTGACTCCAAAGAAGACAATTAATTGTATTAGGAGGTTAGAGTCCAAAGTAGTGTGTTCTGGATTCTTCACTCTTGGCATGTTTGGAACATCAGAAGTCCAGTTCTTCTTGAGCTGCACAGATTTCAATCCACTTCCTTTATCCTCCTCTGTAAGAAGAGAAGACCATGTTGCACATTCTTCCGGAGGTTGCCTCTATTCCAACCCTGAGCCTCAGGAAAGAACACTTGCATCACCACAAGAGCAA
Source organism: Equus caballus (assembly GCF_041296265.1). Lineage (NCBI taxonomy): Eukaryota > Metazoa > Chordata > Mammalia > Perissodactyla > Equidae > Equus > Equus caballus. The sequence goes on from NC_091684.1 coordinate 36,480,710, forward strand.
GCCACAGGGCATCAGTCCAACTTCATACAGGGAAAGCAAAATTTTGCCCCCCAGATTAGCAAAGATTATAACATAGCCCTGGCTAAAACGTGCACCTAACAGAAATAGAATGGTTGAATTCAGGTATTTGAATTGTGAAAGAATCATGGTAGATATTTGCTTTATAGTAAAGTTAAAGATCTATCAAAGGAATTTTCCTAAAGCAGGCAGTGGTCTGCTTCAAATGTGAGTTCACGTCTCTACCTCTACAATCAGAAATTGCTTACCATTTTTAAGTCATCTTTTTCCAGTTTTTGTACATTAATGTATCCAATAAAAAATCTTAGGACAGATTTTTTTGCTGAGTCACCCTCTTAAACAAGTGGATATAAAGGCCAGATTATTATAACTCCTCATTGGGAGAGAACTCTTCAAGGAATTATCAAGTCACTCTCCATCACCCTACTCCTCATGCACCCACCTCCACTGAGATACAGACACACAAATAATACCATTTTGCCACTTATACCATAATGCCAATGGTGCCATAATGCCATTCTTGGATTTAGCGTTAATGGTTTTGACTACTCTTGAGTTATCCTAAAGTTTCTTCATGTGTAGTAAGGAGTGATTTTGCTGAGGTGTGAATTTGAATCAGATGTGCAGAGAGGCAGGTGTGTGAATGCTGGTGAGTGCCCCTAGCCAGCCATTGGGTCTTCTTGTCAGCGAGAGAGAGGCTCTGTGGTTCTCTGTTCCCAACAGTGGTGCAGCAGCTCTCAGGGTCTAAAGGAGTCCACCAATGTTTTCAGTTGCTTTGCTACATTTCACGGAGGAAATGATAGAATATTGTGATGTTCTTGAATTCGGAGGTTTGTTAAGATCTCAGGAACATATTTCAGCAAATGATGAGTCTATCCTTCTACGCAGATTCCATGGGTTTATGCTGTGGGATCACACAATGTAAACTCATTTTGTTTTGTTTTTCACTTGTTAAAGAGACACAGAGCCAAAAGCAACAGGTTCCCCCAGTCAATGAGGTCCTGGCCAGAGTCTTTCTATTCACCCCACAACACTATCAACTCTTCAGTACAGGAATTGCTATAGATCTTAAGGACAGACTAAGAAAAGGGAAAAAGAAGAGAGGGTGAGTGGAAAAATGGGGCAGCTTACATGCTATTTACTGCCAAGATTATGCAAAAAAATGGCTAGAAACCACCCAAAGGCCTCCATGGAAACACATGATGTTGGCGTGGGTGGTTATGGACTTGAGTAGTTACAGACTGGAGCTGGCTCTTGAAGATGTTGGTTGAAACTTAGGGTTAGGCAGAAATGCTGTTGTGGATTCTCAGCTATTCTGATGCCTCTTTACTTTGTTCCATCACCAGAACACAATTTAAGTCCACGATCCTTCTCTCTGTTTCAAACACCCATAATGGAGGGGAGGAGAGAGAAGGAAGGGAAAGAGGCCCAATGAAGTATAAAGGAAAAACCTTTTACTAACTAAAATGCAAAACCAAATTAGTTTTGTTTGCTCCAAAGAAACACATACAGGCAAAGAGGCTTATGTCATAAATTTAGTAAGAATAGAAGTAAAAAATAAAAACAGGGAGCCAACAGTATATACGGCCCAATATATACTGCCCACAGTATATGTCAACAATATAAAAGAACATCTTTTTATAACCTAAAATACAAAACAGAATTAATATATTTTGCTCCAAATAATTAAACCCAGAAAGCAAAATGGCTTGTATCATAAATTTAATAAAAACAAAAATGAAATATATAAACCAAAACCCCAACAACATTAAAAAGCAGGAGAGGAGCTGAGATTCTGAGGACGTACGCACACTTCCAGCCCCCAGGAGCCTGGTCAGAGAGTGAGATGAGCAGATTTGTGCAACTGTTGGGAGGATTTAATGAGAGTGGTCAACCTAGAACGTGGCCATGATCCTTGTCCAACTTATAAAAGTCCCGTGGTCTGGGTCGTATGCATGTAATGAAACTTTCTGGTAGAGCTGAAGAGGCTTCAACAAAAGGGCAACTTGGTTGCTGTGAAATAATAGAAAAAATACATATTGGTCTCTGCCTCCAGTTCTTGGCCCAAAGCTCCTAAAACCCTTGTAATTTCCTAAGTGATAAGAGCACTAGGAACGTCTTTTGTTCTAATGTTTGATCTTTAACCCTGGTTCCTGACACTGAGCTCCTAAATCCCTTGGAATTTCCCTGGTAATAGGAAAGTCTTTTGTTCCAAGGAGGTGACTCTTGGTGGACGCCTGCATAGATTCAAGATGCAAGCTGGTCACCAGAAAGACCACGCCATGATTAGAAGCTTAGAACGTTCAGCCCCACCCAGAGGGGCTGGAAGTTGAGGTAATGATCAATTATGCCTATGTGATGAAGCCTCCATAAAAATCCCAGAAGTATGGAGTTCAGGGAACTTCCGGGTTGGTGAGCACGTGGAGGTGCTGGGAGAACGGTGCACTTGGGGAGGGCAGGAAAGCTCCGCGCCTCTTCCTACATACTTTCCCACACATCTCTTCTATCCAAATGTTCATCTGTATCTTTTATCCTATCCTTTTGTAATAAACCAGTAAACAGTAAGTAAACTATTTTCCTGAGTTCTGTGAGCTGCTCTAGCAAATTAATCAAACCCAAGAATGGGAGTCATGGGAACCTCCGATTTAAAGGCAATTGGTCAGAAGCACAGGTAACAAACCTGGACTTGTAATTGGCATCTGAAGTGGGAGGTGGGACACTCTTGTGTGTCTGAGCCCTTGACCTGTGGGATCTGACACTATTTCCAGTTAAATAGTGTAGAGGAGGAAGAAATTTTCCTGTACCCTTCTAAGTCTGGCTGGTCTAAGAATTAAATTGACAGGAGACAGGTGAACAAGAGAAAATCAAACAAAGTTTAATAACAAGTATACATAGGAGAGACCCAGGAAACCTGAGCGACTTGCCAAAATGACCAAAGCCATTTATAAATAGCTTGAATACCATCTTCAGCTAAAGACAAAAGATGTTGGGGGTAGTGGTTTGGGACTTCAAAGAGGAAGAAGGCAACTCACATGGAGGTGAAAATGCAGATGTTTGGCAAACAAATGTTTGCCATGCCCAGCAGAGACAGTGGCATGGAGAAGACTCTGCTCTCTAGGCCCCGCCACACTTATCCCATAGTCTTTACAAACATCTCTGGTGATAGCTCGGTTCCTGTTACAGGCCATTTATCTAAATTCTTTTAGGCAGTTAAGGGGGAGGTAACAAGAAGAACTTTCTGAGTCTCTTGTTTCTTAGAAATAATCAGCCTATGGGGCTGGCCTGGTGGCACAGTGGTTTAAGTTGGCACGTTCCACTTCTCGGTGGCCTGGTGTTCCCTGGTTCACATCCGGGTGCGGACATGACACTGCTTGGCATGCCATGCTGTGGTAGGCGTCCCACATATAAAGTGGAGGAAGATGAGAATGGATGTTAGCTCAGGGCTGATCTTCCTCAAAAAAATAAAAATAAAAAAAATAATCAGCCTAAAATAATTCTCATGTTAAAAAAGACAGATTTGGGGGTGGCAAATTTTGTTCCCCTTTAATAATGTCAGAATAGAGTTAAATTGTAGAATGCCCAGCTGGGTGTCACAGAATTACTTGGTGTGGGAAAACCCCCACCCAGCTGGGTGTCAAGTGTTGAGAGTGTGGCCATAGTGAGAGATAAAGGAAGGACACAGGAGGAAGAGGGAGGTGTTTTCACTCAGTTGTCAGAGAGCCCAGAGCTCTCCCATGTCCCTCGCATCTCTCCTGCTCTCCCGTCTCCCTAGAGCACAAGCCAGTCTGTTGCTCCGGATGGGCCTGGTCAAGAGATCCTGCAAGAGATGCAGCAGGGTCCTGCCTGGGTGCTTCACTGAGGACTCGGGCAGGTAGAAGAGAAGCAAATGTTGCAGACTCAGCATTATTCAACCACCTGCTGGCTTCTGGAACCTCTGCCCAGCCACTGAAGGACCCCATTTTTTGTGTCCACCATCTAGGATCTATTTCTGGACCACTTCCCCCCTGCTCCTTCCCAATCTCTTTGTGTGTGACCTAACGTAGTTTGAGCTTGCATTCTCTCTCTTCTGCTCAGTTAGAACCTCCTTCAGGTCTGGCTTACATTAAGTGCTCAATAAATATGCTTGATACAGCACATTCAGATTTGTCTACCACCTCTACCAGTTGTCAGCCACTTTGTTGCAGGCAACAGAAGCTGAGGCTCCAGAGTTCTCCAACTGGTCTTGATTGTTCCTTCTTCTGTCCACCTCTTTGCGTCCTGAGGGCACAGAGGAAGTGAGAAAGAGCTGGGGGAAGGGCTGAATTCTCAATTGCACGCTCTGAGACAGCCTGGCTCTAGGGCAGGTGAGCAGATGGTAGGGGCGCCCCTCCTGGAGTCTGGACCCAAAAAGTGGTCCAAGGAGCTGCTCCATCTTCAGCAGCTTGCTCATAGTGTGTACCTACTCTATGGGGAATTGTGATGATGGCCAGAAGCCTGAATTATTACCTTAGAGCTCAGACCCTCCAGGGTGAGGGTCCTGTCAGGGCTTCTGCAGGTGACTCAAGTTATGCATGGGAAAATCCAGAGAGTTCTAATGGAATCCTGGCCTTGTGGAGGTGTGCAGGGCAGAGCCAGCCCAGCCAGAGGCGGCACCCGCATCCCTACACAGAGTCTCCTCACGCACCTTCTCTCCTCTCTGCAGCCCCTGCGCTAACAGACAGCTCCAACTGAAAGACTGATGGCTTTTTTCTGGGCCTTGACTCAGGCCCTAAATTAGGTTTGACATTTTGCTCCTTCTCTTCTCTGATATAACCCTGGATGGTTTATAAAGAAGAAGTTATGCTGTATATGTAAACTCTGACTAATACAAATAACTTCCTACTTTGTAATTTTCACACAATTCAAACCAAATCCAGAATTTCCACAGTGTTCCTGAATCGTGGATAGTTCAGTAGGCTTATTTGTGGTTAGTTAAGGGGACTCCTAACGAGACATATGTCCCCCAAGCCCCTCTCTACAAAAGTGACTGTGGACTAAGGTAGGGAAGCTTTTAAATTCACAATTCCCAGGCAGAATCTTGGGAGGTGGGGCCCAGTTATATGTATATTTTAAAGCTCTTCAGGTAATTCAACATGTAGCTAAAGGTTGCAAACCAATGTTTTAGAGAGACTTTCAAGAAAGGTTGAGATTCAGAGCAGTTTCTGATGCAATCCTGTTGGAGGTTCCCATTATAACGTGTCGAAACTTCCTTTAACCAAAATGGAGACTTCGTAATAGTGGGATGTCTCAGGGTTCTTCAGGACAATAAGCTACAGTTACTGTCAAATGTTCTTAAAATGGTTCTCAAGAACTTAAAAATAGAATTACCATATGATCCAGCAATCCACTGCTGTGGACAGTGGTCCCCCATTATCCGAGGTTTCACTTTCTGTGGCTTCAGTTACTTGTGGTAACTGGTAATTGAAATGGGCCCAAAAACATTAAATGGAAAATTCCAGAAATAAACAATTTATAAGTTTTAAATTGCGAGCCATTCTGAGTAGCATGATGAAATGTCATGTCCTCCCACTCCGTCCTACCTGGGATGTGAATCTGCCCTTTGTTCAGTGTATCCACGCTAAACACATATCTGCGCCACCCGCCCATTAGTCACTTAATAACGGTCTTGGTTATCAGATCCACTGTCACGGTATCTAAGTGCTTGTATTCAAGTAACCCTTATTTTACTCAATAATGGCCCAAAGCACAAGAGTAGTGGTGCCGGCAATTCAGATATACCAAAGGGAAGCCTTAGTGTGCTTCCGTTAAGTGGAAGGTGAAAGTTCTCAATAAGGAAAGAAAAAGAATCATATGCTGAGGTTGCTAAAATCTATGGTAACTTTTATTATAATGTATTGTTATAATTGTTCTATTTTATTATTAGTTATTGTTGTTAATCTCTTACTATGCCTAATTTATAAATTAAACTTTATCATAGGTATGTATGTATAGGAAAAAAATGGTATATATAGGGTTTGGTACTGTCCGTTGTTTCATGCAGCTACTGGGGGTCTTGGGATGCATCCCCTGCAGATAAGGGGGGGACGACTATATACCCAAAAGAATTGGGAGCAGGGACTCAGATGGATATTTGTACACCCACATTCATATCAGTATTATTCATGATAACCAAAAGGTGGAAGCAACCCACAAATTCTTCAGTAGATGAATGGATAAACAAAATGTGGTATATACATACTGTTAAATTAATTAAACAAGGAGACCATTAGATTGAGGTGGCTCGAATGCCTTGACAGTCTACCTGAGCAAACCAAAACCTAAGCCTATAGATGCCTCAAAGTAAAGAAATGGAAACTGAAGGATGACAGATCACAAATAGCCAAATAGGCTTTCCCAAATTATGTAACCACTTAAGCTGTAGCCAATCAAATAATTTCCTTGCCTTCCTTCTGCAGCTGCTCTGTAAAAGTCTTTCCCCTAGCTCCTGCAGGTGGAACACTCCTAACCATTTCTGGTTTGGCACTGCCCCATTCCAATACATGTTTACTCAAACTCTTAAAATTTTTAAGATACTTCAGTTAATCTGTCAACAATACAATGCAGTATTATTCAGCCTTAAAAAGGAAGTAAATTCAGACACATGGTACAACACGGCTAGACCTTGAGGATGTTAAGCTAAGTGAAATAAGCCTGTCACAAATAAACCAGGGCAAATATTGTTTGATTCCACTTATATGAGGTACTCAGAGTTGTCAAACTCATAGAGACAGAAAGTAGGTGGGAATGCAGAGTTAGTGTTTAATGGGTATAGAGTTTCAATTTTGCAAGATGAGAAGAGTTCTGTGCATGCATGATGGTGATGGTAGCACAACAATGTGAATGTACTTAAATGCCACCACACTGTACACTTAAAAATGGTTAAGACGGTGAATATTATGTTATGTGTGTTTCACCACAATTTAAAAAAAAAAGAAGTTTTTGAAACGGTTGTCTGAGTACTTCTGTAAATGAATGACCACATTCTTACATCATACAAGCCAGAAGACCCACCCATGATTGTGATTCATTTTATAGAATAAAGGCCATGGTATGGATGAATAATGACGGAAAGGAAAATCAGTTAATAAATATCCTACAGGGAAGGATCAAGCAATTTTTATTAAATTCCAAGAGATGAAAGGTGTCACTACTTTACTACTTAGATTGTGGAATACAAATTGGTAACAGGTAGCAATGGGATGGATAAAAGAAATACAACAACAAAAAAGTCATCATATGCCAAAGTTTGCTACCTGTGTGGCCTCCAAGTCTCAAACTGAAAGACTACAGAGCTGGGAGTTCCTTCTCTAGGAGCTTTTGAACTAAACTTGCTATGGTGAGAAATTTGACAAGCAAATTGAGTATTATCACTTGTAGTTCTCACAGTTCACCAATAGAGCATATAGCCAATGTGGCTACGCTGTAGTAACCACTGATGTTCTCAGCCCCAAGCTGGGCAAGTGTATATGGAGACTGGGTGCTGTCAGGGAGGAGAAATTCCCCATTCTGGTGTTCTTATGGCTGGATTAATAATAAAATTAACAGAAGGCCAGATTAACAGAAGAAGAACCAAATTTAATGATGTATGTATTGAACATCATAGAGAAATGATGCTCAGAGAATGAACAAAGCAGGCAGTATATATATCTTTTACACAAAGAAACAATGAATATGTGAAGAATGACAGGACAGAGACACTTAGGTTTGGGGTACATGATAAGAGAGGAATTTAAACAGAGTTTTGGCTTGAGGTAGCAGATTAGTAAAAGTAACAGGGTTTGTTTACACGGGCTTCTTGGCCCTCAATTTCCTGGTTCTGGTGATAAGGATGCCTGTCTCCTGATGTGGGGAGGGTATCTTTCACATGGGAGATTTATTTTTTGCTTTCAAGGGGAACAGAGAGAGAGGGTCAAAATGTCTTTTATTTGAATTGGCTGCTTCTCAAGTAACTTTAATTCAAAATACAGGCATACCTCACTTTATTGCACTTTGCTTTGTTGTGCTTCACAGATACTGTGTTTTTTATAAGACCCTTCACCAGCAAAAAGATTATGACTCACTGAAGTCTCAGATGATGGTTAGCATCTTTTAGCAATAAAGTATTTTAAAATTAAGATATGTACATTTTTTGAAACATAATACTGTTGCACACTTAATATACTACAGGATAGTGTAAACATAACTTTTATAGGCACTGGGAGACTAAAAAATTCTTGTGACTCGCTTTATTGCAATACTTGTTTTATTGTGGTGGTCTGGAACTGAATGTGCACTGTCTCGGAGATATGCCTGTAATCAGCATGCCATTGTAGGATATTTAGGGTGGTCTGCCCTGGGTCACGCCAGTACCAAAAGCAGTCAGCAACAGACTCTAGATCTAGATAACATTAAATGGCAGAATGCCTCGGACATCATAAAGTACAGCAACTTAAACCACTGCATGGCTCTGTTTGACTAAAGAGGGCAAGTTGCCCAAGATCAGTGGGGATATGATCTACAAAAAACAAGGGATGCCATCTGAGCAAGGATTTAGGGATAGGATGTGGATTCAAGAGAATTTATGTCCCCAAATGAAGGAAGACCTGAAGGGGTCATGGTCAATTCTTGTAGGCTTGTAGATACTCAATGTGGTCATTTTTGGACTTATGTTCAACTCCCTTACACACATATGCACTCAATAAACCAGTAGTTTAAAAAAAGAAAGAAAGAATATTTGATTTCTAGTTCAGAAAAATAAGTTCACCTGATTTCACTTATTTTTAAATCTGACATTGAAAGTCTTTATTGTTGTTTCTGATTAGAAAATTAATTCTTAAACAATTCAAGCAATTAAAAATGTATAAGTTAGGAGTAAAGTTAGCCGTAATTTCTCTACCTTCCCTAACATAGCTACTGTCAACAATTTGATTTATGTTCTTCCAGACTTTCTTCATGCACATGCCAATATTAAAATATATATTTAATGGGTTTGCTTAAAAATATATCTTTTTCCCATGTTTGCGCATATGGATCTACCTAAGTCTTTTTATGAGCTTTCATTCCATTATATGAATATAACATAATTTGTTGAACCAGTGGCCTATTGATAGTCGTTTGTATTGTTTTTGGTTTTTTCTCTATTCCAGTCAACACTGCAATGAACATCTTTTGCCCACCTGTCGGAGTACAAGGGGACTTGCTAGATCCAAGAACATTCTCCACTGGCATCTAATTCAGCGCTAATTATTAGGTTTAGAATTACATCTGCTAAAATCCACGTGTAAATAAGAGCGAAAGGAGTTTCACTGAGCCTTACATCTGCTCATCTTTTGTAGAAATATCAGCGAAGGCGGAAGTACAGTCTGTCCGCCGTGTTCCATTCGGCCACCATGTTGCAAGACGTTGGCGAGGCCATTCAGTTTGAAGTCAGCATTGGGAACTATGGCAACAAGTTTGACACGACCTGTAAGCCTTTGGCATCAACCACTCAGTACAGCCGTGCTGTATTTGATGGTAAGACTGACACTAACCATTCTGTCCTGTACGTGTTTACAGTGGGTGCACCACAGGCCCAGGAACATGCCGTGTATTTTTCCTCTGGCACCCGTCATCCCCAGCACATGCTTAGTGGAAAGGAAAAGTTTCGAATGGGGAAGAGAGTTGGTTGGAATTCAGGCGCCTTCAAGACTGGTCAAACCCAAGAAGTCACAGGCCCTTTGCTAGGGGCTAAACTCCGGTGCCCCTTCCCATGCCCAACTTTACACTGGCTCTGCTTTGTAAAGTCAAAAGATGGCAACTTGCTGAACACTGAGCTCCCCAAAACAGCTTCTACCCCTGCTTACCTCTGCCCTACCAGGCCCCAAATTGCTCTTAGATTGAGTAGTTCAAGTGGATGGGACTCTGGCTCAGGCACTGGAAAGTCAAGCTTCTAGTTGATCTGTTACTCACCTTAGCCTACATCACTTAATTCTAACCTTCATTTTCTTTATCTTCTCCAGAGTTTCTCTGAGGATTTAATAGCTATATTTGAACAAAGATGGGTGAGAAACAGTCCCTGATTTTAAGGAGCTTACATTCTAACATATGAAATATAATAGAAGGCAGAGTGTGAGAAGATATTAACAAATGGAGTGAGAATATAGAGAAGGAATAGAGAAATTCTGATCAACTATCCCAACAGTATCACCATACTTTTACCTAATTTTTGTACAAGCAGTATTAAAATATAAAATGTGCTAGAAAATGTTGGCTAATAATTCTTAATCACTGTAAGGCTCTAAATAATACCAATCCCCATGTATTCTGCTAAGGCTTTTAAAAACAAAAAAATATTTTTTTTCTTGCCTCCTTCTAACAAAAATATTTACTTAGAATAATGGTTTTCAGGGACAAACACATACCATCTAATCTCCTATGCTCTTTTCTGCTTCCCTGTTATGTAATCATCAGTGATGTTCAGACACATGATCCTGAATCACTAAAAGATCCTGAGATTGTCGTGCTTAGTTTACTAGGATATTTTAGGGAGATTTTTCAAAACAGGCTGAATGAATAGGAACTTTCTATCTATTCCTCAGTTGCTTAATTGAATAAAATTAAAGAACCAGAACACCCCAAGCATATGCATTAATCAGTAGCCTAGTTTGCACATTTCTTTAATAAACATGTTGTTTATTTTAAGTGTCCAATGTTCACTGACCCTCCATGTTCTATACCAGGGAACTACTATTATTACTTGCCCTGGGCCGACACAAAGCCAGTTGTTACCCTGACTTCATACTGGGAAGATATTAGTCATCGCCTGGATGCGGTGAACACTCTCCTAGTCATGGCAGAACGGCTGGTAAGTTTATCTCTTCTACGTTTCCTTTTCACCAGACAGAGTGTATTATGTATTTGTTAGGATGCAGGTGAGGCTGCTATAACACAAGACCTAAGAATATAGTGGTAAGCAAGGTAAAAGCTATTTCTTTAGTAAGAGTTAGGTAGGTGATCCAAGGCTGGTATGGAGGTTCAGTTGTGTTGGGGACCCAGACTCTTTCCCCCTTGTTGCTCTGCCATCACTAAGGAGTTGTTATTGTCTGCGTGGGAGAGGAAGCTCACTACTACTGTATCCACCCTCTCGCCTGAGGGGAAAAGGGGAAAACAGGGGGAGAAGATGACACAGGCCTTTTCCTTGAAGGCGAAGACCCAGAAGTCACACACTTGATTTCTACATATTTTCTATTGGCCAGAATCCAGTCATACAACCACATTTTACTACCAGGGTGTTGGGAAATGCAATCCTATGCCTGGGCAGACATATGGCCAGTTAAAAATTCTCTCAACTGTGGAAGAAGGAGGATGGATATTGAAGTGGAGAGATGCCACAATTTGTATGTGACGTGTGGTGTGGAAAGTGGTTCATTCCAATAGGAATATGCAGCCCTTATAGCTTTGCTGTTGAAGCAGTAAAAATCTCCACTGTGGGAAGAGGTGGGCTCAGAGGAACCAGCCCTGACATTTTCCACTCTTGCTGTAGACCAGAGGAACTTTCCTTGTTTGGAGGTTGAGGGCTCTCCTCTGGTGGAAACTGCATGGATGTGCTATCTGTGATTATCCATCCAGATGACATTGATGAGGAAAAGGGGGACATGGTAGAGATATTTCTAATTATGTCAAAGATACTAAGTTACTTCTATCAAGTACTGATAAAATCCATCTGGTATTAATGTTTTAATATCCAAATTATATTAATACTATTGTTTTTTTATAAGATCCAACCTCTTTCAGGGCTGGACCAAGACATGGAGGTCCTGGAATATAACTGATCTAAGACTCTGGCAAAATCTCAAAATATTATTTTATGTAATAAAGACAATGTTAAAGGAGAATTGTAGGTTTAAGTTAATTTAAGCATGACTGTTCACATAATAAAGCTAAAATTGATATGCAGTGTAATTGTGGTATTAATTTCCAATCCCCCATCTCAAGGGAATTGGCCACACCCCTATTCTAATTATGTTTTGGATGTTCTTCAGCTTTTTTCATCTTAGTTCTTCTCATTGGCTATCTCCATTGACTAACCTATCCTGATTCCATGCTAATCTGGACAGGAGGGTGGCTTTCCATGATCAGGACTTTTGAGGGAGTGGTGGGCACTCCCTCAATCTGTCTGTTGGCAGATACTCAAAGTGACACAACAATGTGTTCTGGGCTTATCTTGTACTTTCCCTGCCTCAGCCCTGGAATCACCATTTCTCCAAGGAGTCCTAGTTCTTTTTAGTGGGAATGGCATGTAATCAATAAGATCTGGGTGTTAGAGCACTCGCTACAACTTAGATATCATGGCTTCTGGGCCTTCTCAGCAGGCAAACTCGCACACGTACACACATGTATATATACAGGTATATTTATTTCTATGTCTGTCAATAGACTAAAACCAAAGAGTTATAAGGTCAGCTCCAATTCCATTCTAATATCACAGCGTTTCTTCTAGTCTTCCTTATTTCTATTATTTTACTCATTTTTCAGTCACAAAATCCATAGATAAACCATTCTGAAAAAACAAACCTACTTACAGTTTGATATATTTCTGGTTCTTTTTTTCCTTTAAACTGAGGGTATATAGTCAAAATGTTGTATTCAAAAGTTGCTTGGGTTAGTTCAGTGTAGTTTTGTTATTATTCATCTGAAATACAGTTAGGTTCATTTGTTTCTGTTTTCTATTCCATTTTAGAGTTTCTTCCCCCATCCTTGTTGGTTTTATTATATTTGCTTTTTGAATACATAAAATATTTACATGGTTTCAAAGGTCAAAGCTATATGAAAACGTTGTCCTATTACTTAAACATATCAGTGTTGATTGCATTTTGAAGAAAAATGGTGCTAAGCTATGGTGAGCATGATTATGTAAATGTAAAAAGAAAAAAACCCTCTGGTTTTTCTGTTAAGCCTTTTTGTGTATTTTTTTCTTGACAATAGAAGTTAAACCTTTCCTGGGTATAACGACATACTGCACCATTACCAATTATTTCCTCTCTTTCCAAACTCTTCAGCGATCAAACATAGAGGCTCTAAAATCAGGGATACAAGGGAAAATTCCTGCAAACCAGTTGGCAGAGATGTGGTTGAAGCTGATCGATGAAGTCATAGAAGACACAAGGTATACTGGTCTTATTCACATTTCTGGATTCCCAGCCATGCTCCTCTCGCTAAACCGTAAGACTAGAAGAGCCTCTAGAATTGTTTCTGCTGTTTGCCTGAAAAGTGAATTTGAATTAGTCAAACTTCTCAAAAGGCCGTCAATGGGAGGAGTCTCTGAATCCAGGAGAAGCTCCACTTGCCGAGATCTGCCAGTTCTAAGGCAGCCTCATGCGGCTGGCTGACGCCCTTCTCCGGAGGCACCTCTCAGTGCAGCCTCCGGCGAGAGGTGGGGGGAGTGGGGCAGGGAACAGGAGTGCCGCTGCCTCCCATCAATCCTTGTATGCCCACCACCCCAAGAAAGGTGACCCTTGGCTCCCACAGAGAACGAGATCCGAGGGTGCAACATCAATTTTACCATTCAGAACAACGTTCCTAAATCATAAACATATTTTTAGAACAGCGTTTTTGCTTGCTGTTTTACAGAACGCCTAACGAACACTCTGGCCAAGCCTCCCTTAGGGGAAGCCAGTAGATCTGACTTGAGCCAGAGAACCTTTCGTAACTGTGACTTGGGGAACCAGCTCAGATCTCTGGGCATTTGGAAATCAAAGGGGAAGTGATTCATTCCAAACATTGGTTAATAAAGCAGTGGACAGGGAAGTTCCGAAAGAAACCATGCTGAATACTTCTCTCAAGCAGCAAGAAGCAGGGACGTTATTCCCCTTCTGGGCTAATGCCCCAAGTCTCCATGTCTTCTTGTGCCTCCTAGTGGTTTAGCGAGGTATTTGAAATGCAGCTGAGGTCAAAGTACTGCTGGGCGCTTCTTGAAACTCAATGGAATTTAAATCTAGGTCTTAAGAGGTCATGTCTTGCGGTCTCCTTGTTTTATAGATGAGAAAACAGAGGCCCATGGAGGTGAAATAATGCATCTGATACCCAGGGTTGGGTTTACCGGTGCAACTTCTCTTCCTGCTACGTGTTTCACACAGTCAACATCTATTTATTGAAGGTCTTGTGTGACTTGTTGAGCTAACAGCTTCTGTTTATATATTTGCCTCAAAGAATCATTCCAGGGTCTTAATCTTTCCAAAGCGTTACCGTAATTACCAATGTAATCAACCAGAAACATTTGGTAATACCTTTCACGTAGAAAATGTCTGTGAATTTTAAGGTTTGCTGAGCAAGACACAGATATATCTATTTAACTGTTTTTGAAGAATCAAATTGGAATCTTTATAACTTCGTGTAACAGAAAATCTGTATTTAAGGGAAGTCATGCTAGAATTTCCTTCATTTAGGAAACTGCGTGAAATTCAAAGCATTGGAAATTCTAGGTAGAGACAATGTGAGTAGAACTTCCTGGAATTGGTGACAACCTCAACCTGTGTCCCCACCAGCTGCAGAGGGGAGAGGGAAACCCTGACAGAAGAAGGCTAATTCTGGCCCCAGCTCAGCATTCTAGACTTCTCATTTTGAATGAGATCTTGGCCTACATAAGTAGTTCTTAACCTTTTGGGAGTCCATGGGCCCTTTTGGCTATCTCACGATGAAACGATGACAGTGCTCGAGACAACAATGAGATGATGATGATGGCGACATTATTTAGACATTTACTATGCAACAGGCACTGCTCTAAATACTTTCCATGTATTAATTCATTTAGTGCTTACATCAACAGCTCGATATTGTTTTCCCACATTTGAAGATAAGAAAACAAGAGATTAAGTCACTGGTCAAGGTCACAGAACTAGTAAATGGTGGAGCCAGGATCTGTACCCAGATAGTCGGCTCCAAAGCCTGCGTTCTCGTTATTATGTCACACTGCATGTCGACACAGAAATATACTTCCCTTTTTAAGTTCCAGGGATTTGCAGACCTCCTGGGGCCCACCCACCCACTGCCTAGGGGTGCATGTCCTCAAGCTAAGAACGCTTCTGCTAATGATCTCTCATCCCCCTTCCTCCTCCATCATTTTTTGGGGCTGTACCGTGATTGTAGGAAGTGCAAGAGGGGAAGGCCAGTTTCTGCCAACTGCTGCTACTGTTTCTGTCTTCTTTCCAGTGACTCCATGGGCCTTGGGTCAAACCCAAGGGGTTGCTTTGGAATTTTAATCCCCCTGCATTCCTCATGAGAGTTAGGAGAGTCTGTCTGGCAGGTCTGCTCTGCCAATGCCAGACACACTTAACTTCAGCTTAACCAGGCCGTGCTTGTGGAGTCAGTTAGGAAATTGGTGTGGTTTGCAAGATGGAAACCAAATATAAATGATTTTGATGGTTCTGAAGCCTAAAAAGCTATTCTTCAAATTCTCATTTCTTTTTTTTAGATACACGTTGCCTCTCACGGAAGGAAAACCTAATGTCACAATGCTTGATACTCAGATTCGAAAGCTGCGATCCAGATCTCTCTCCCAGATCCACGAGGCAGCTGTGAGGATGAGGTCTGAGGCCACAGAGGTGCAGGCCACACTGACAGAGATTGAGGACTGGCTTGATAAACTAATGCAACTGACTGAGGAGGTAGGACTTCTAAACCACATGAACGTTTCTTGATAGGGAACAGGGATTGTGTGGAATAGCACCAAGGATAGAGGTGGTGGTGGGAAAATCTAGCACATTATCTTGGATATTGAGCGGATCTGATGGATGATGAAGTCAAGGAGTTACTGGGCTGGGGATGCTAATGGGTAAGGGAGGCGAACGTTATTGAAGTCAGGACGGGAGAAGAGTTTTGAGTTGGTGGTCCTGGAAAAGTCTTCAAAGGGGACAAACCATTATTATCCTCATGGTATAGTCAGAATATTTCAAGCAGGTTGGTAAAGTAGCAGATCTGCATGGTACAGAGGATTAAAGCGCCTCTTTTAATTGGAATCGGGAAGACTTGGGTTTGAATCCTGGTTGTACTGTGTGTAGCCCTGGGCAAGGTATTCAACCTCGCCAAGCCTCAGTTTCCCCAACTGCAAAATAGAGATAAATGTAGTACTTACTTCACAGCATTGTTGTGTGGAGATTGAAAAAGATGATGATTGTAAAGGGCGTGGGGCACGCAGTTAGTGCTGGATAAATGCTGGCTGCCAGTAACCTCTGTGGACTGGAAGAACCAGGGAGCAGAAGATTCCTCCTGCTGACCTTCAGAGATCGGGGGTTGGGAAGGTGCAATATATTTGTGGGTAGAAATACATTACATTCGAAAAAACACACATGATTACAGGTAATTTTTATTTTCCACTTTCTGTGCTTTGGTAATTTCAAAGTTTTCTATAATGAACTGATATGAACTTTATAATGGGAAAAAAAGGGGTTTTTAAAAACTAAATTAATATTTTAGAGTTGGCAAATATCATATTGTGAGATGGAGATGCTCCGTCTGTGTCCTATGAAATATATGAAACCTGTAATCCTTTGACTGCTGTTGATGGCTTTCTTTAAATAATGGGGGAGATAAGAGTGAGTATTTCCTAAAATAGCTCTCAGAGCTATGTAGGTAGAACTTCTGGCGGGTGAAGCTCCCCCTCTGCTTTCCTCTAGTCTTCCCTTTGGCCAGCTACAGCCTGCCTCCCAGCCCTGCAGGCTCACAGTGTGGTCCTAGAAGATGTGAGACTCAGGAATTTGGACCGAGCCCTAAACGCAGTGTTTCTTTGCTAAGTGGAGCCCTGAGGGTCCACTCTGCAGCGTCTCCAGTCCCTCTGTGTTTGGACTAACTCTAGCTTTGCTTCTACTTCCGTCCACCCACATGACCAGCCGCAGAACAGTATGCCTGACATTATCATCTGGATGATCCGGGGAGAGAAAAGACTGGCCTATGCGCGCATTCCTGCACATCAGGTTTTGTACTCCACCAGTGGTGAGGATGCATCTGGGAAATACTGTGGGAAAACCCAAACCATCTTTCTGAAGGTATGTCCTCATCCCTGTGTAATGCGAGATACTCAAATGCAAAATCCATATTCCTGAGAAGGGGCTGTTTTCTAATTTGCCAACCGTTGGATGGCTAGGGTGATCATGATCAATTCTAGCTCATTCTGGCCCCTTCCCCTAGAGCAGTAATTCTCAGAGAGTAGTCTGAAGTCTGCTGGCATTCAATCAGGGATACTTCCTGTAGAGGTCTTTGTGACACTAATATTAACATGGCATTGGGAGGGCTTTGCTTTCTGCCATGCATTTTCGCTTACTTCTAATGTCATGTGCAAAGCAATGCCTTTCTTCCCTTCCTTTCTAGTGAGCATTTGGGAAGTAGAAAAAAAGAGAAGGTAATATGGATAGTCCATGGAATTTATTGCCCTAAGCATATGGGCCCTCAAATTGAAATAAAAGGAGAATTTCTACTTTAGGACAGGGCTTCTGAACATTCTTAGAGTCATGGACCCCATTAAGCACCTGAGGAAAACTCCTCGCCCTCTCTTCTAGAACACATGCATCCATTATTTTGCAAATGATTCAGGAGCTTCACAGAACCTCTAAGTCCATCCCAGGCCCCCGGGCTAAGAACTGCTCTTGTGTGTGCAGAAGGAGAACCAAAAGAGGGCCTGGGGCTAGACACAGATGGGAAGAGTTCCCAGCTGCATGTTTGACACCCTTCTCCCTGGCCAACCCCAACCGAGGTCTTGGGATTGGTGGAAGAGGAATAAAAATCGAGAAGAGAAAAAGCAATCAGAGGAGAGTGTTCTCTTAAAACAAGGAGCTATCTGCCAACTTTTAATAAATGTACTCGTTGCTCTTTAATCAGGAGGTTGAAAATAGAACCAGAGCGATTATCTTCCTTCAAGTATCTCTTGGTGGAATAAATTTTACTTAAGATAGAACCACAATCATAATTGACCTCAGCAGTAGGTGGAAGCAAACTGATTAATAAATAAAACTTCACAGGGGGTGGGAGAGGAGGGAAGGTGGTATTCTCCGTGTTAGGTTTTAGAACTCAGTGGATAAACAGCAAAATGCTTTTAAGAGAATGTTTTCTATATTTATTGATTTTGTTAATTCTCATGATCAGTTTAGGGAGTCACTTAATTCACTGGGGGTTTTTTTGGTCTTGGGACCTCTTTACACAAAAAAATAATTTTGCAAAAATTACCGAAGACTCCAGGGAGCTTTTGTTTATGTGGGTTTTTTCTATTAATATTTACTGTAATAGAAATTAAAACTGAAACTTTAAAAATATTTATTAATTTATTTTAAAATAATAAATCCGTTTCATGTTAGCATAAATTACGTATTTTTATAAAATATAATTGTATTTTCTTTAAAAATCAGAGAGCAGAGTGATGCTGTTTTATAGTTTTGCAAACCTCTTTAATGTCTGGCTTCACAGAAATATAACTAGATTCTCCTATTTGCTGCATTTAATCTGATGGACTAAGTTGTTTGGTTGAAGTATACGAAGAGAATCTGGCCTCATAGATATGTAGTTGGAAAAGAGAGGAATATTTTAATAATCTTTTTAGATAATTGTGGATACTCATCTTTGATACAACACCAAACTCAACAAGTGGTAGATTTTAAAAGGTTAATTGCAATGTGGAATCTGAAATCATATCAATGAACTTTTCATTCTCTGCTGCATTAAAATCCATTGGTCTGTCTTGTACTTTGAATGGTTCTTTTATCCATGTGTGGTTCTGTAACAGTAAGCATTGAT
Organism: Equus caballus; assembly: GCF_041296265.1. Classification (NCBI taxonomy): domain Eukaryota; kingdom Metazoa; phylum Chordata; class Mammalia; order Perissodactyla; family Equidae; genus Equus; species Equus caballus. Next base: position 36,499,481 of record NC_091684.1, read on the forward strand.
CATTTGGGAAATGGTTCACAGAGTTATACAGAAATATGATACATTTCATTGTACAAAATCGAAAAAAATCACATTCATTAATACCACTTACCAGAAACAAGTCTTACGTATTGCGATGCTATCGAGCTCACCATGATAGATGCAAGTTTTCCAAAATCCTTATTTGTACTTGAAAGCCTGAATTTTATCATTGACAACAAAATGCAGTCAGTTATTGTCCGTGGAGAGACAGGCTCACTTTGTTTATGTTCAAGAAAACGTCTGCCCCCTACCCACGGCTGAATAACCATATTTGTCTGGCAATCGCTGTTTCAAGTAAAAAAGTAATCCCATTAAAAGAAAAAAGGCTAATTCAGTTCACAGCTCAAACAACTGCACAAGAGCTTTTTCTCAAGACATATGTTAATATGCCACAGAAGTGCTTTGTGTGTACTTCCTGTTTCATCACACAACATTTTAAAAAGACATGTAATCTAGGATTATGATTTAATAAGATGAGTAGCTTTTACTGCTTTATCAAGAGAATTCTTAAGTAAAGCTGGCATTTATTTTCTTCACTGAGAGTGATGAAGAAAACATTTACTTGCGGTACAGTTTGATGTCCCTGCCTTGATTCCTGCTGCAGTGCCCACGTGTTATCCACCATCGCTTTAGCACTGTCAGTGCCAATCTCAATACCGTGAAAAAGACTAATAACATCTTAGTATCATTAGGAAAATAGTTTTACCTGTGAACCTCCTGGAAAGGTCTTAGGGACACATGGCAGTCTATGGATCACACTTTGAGAACCACGTTTTAGTTGTTATTTTCATCTTTGCGTTAGGGTCATTTGGAAATATTTTAACTCTGCAAACATGAAATTAGACTGGTGAGAGCAATGATTAGGTGTTCAGTCTGCTTTGGACTTGAACTTATTGTCACAGCCCCTGCTGTGCCCGGCATAACGTGCTCGTTAATGTGCATCTCACAGTATCCGCAGGAGAAAAGCAATGGACCAAAGGTGCCTGTGGAGTTGCGAGTGAACATCTGGCTGGGCTTAAGTGCTGTTGAGAAGAAGTTCAATAGCTTCGCGGAAGGAACCTTCACCGTCTTTGCGGAAATGGTACATTTAATGACATCACTCTCTTTTCCTCTTTGTGGGGGGTACTTTTACTTTTCACCTTTCTGGAAAACATTCACCTATCAAAAACAACTGCACCATCACCACTACCTAAAATCCTATCCGGGGCACCTTAACCTAAGAGGATAGGGAAAGACTGACTGGAGGTTTTGTTGTCAACATTGGGACACACCAGAGTGATTCACACACAAACATCCCGGGGATGAGGGCACTTGAGAGGTACAGACCTCGAGCAGCCTGCTTGGGGTTGGCAGCCTTTAAACCACAGAAGACTCATTTCCCGCTTAGGAGAAGTCTCAGATGAGTTGCCCCAGGGCAAAGAAAATGCTGCCTGAATGCTTCAAAAGCAATAGATATAATTTGTAAAACCTTCACTAAGTTAAAAATCCGCTTAGTTAATTAAAGGTTTCATTTACAATTAAACCAATTTAAATAAATTTTACACACTTGTACAGCCAAAAGCAGAATTATTTTGATTTGTTTTTATAACAAATATAAATATATATAAAATAAATATATATACAACTATTATTTTATATACTATTTTTATATACTATTATATGACCTCTATTCTTCTACAGATGGGCCTTCCCGCTCAAATAAATGGGAAAAAGACTGTCTTCGTTCTAGCTAATTTATAAATGTGTTGCTGATGCCCACCACTATACCTGACAACGAGTTCAGGATTGTGGTTCTGATCTGCTTGCTGGGCAAGAAAACCCGGGGCATCTTTTATTTTTGCTTTTTATTCACTTGACACTACCTGACATATAGTAGGTTCCTATAAATATTTATGAATAAATAAATATGTATTAGAATTTATCCATCCATCCATCAAGGTTTGTAGGGAGTGGTGGTTTTATGCCAGGCACTGAGGCAGGTGCTGAAGGTGATGAAGAGGCCAAGCCCTGTCCTCAAGGATCTCATCATCTATTGCAATGATTGTAAAACTGAGTGTCTTGTTAAACATGCTGAATGCCAAGGCCACCCTGGGGATTCTGATCCTGTAGCTGAGTTAGGGATTAACACGAGCAGTGATTCCAATGTGGGTGAATATAGGGCATCCATGGACCACTTGAGAAGCAATGAAACACATGGGAGCCACACACAAAGTCCTTACAGTGCAGTCTTGGAAGTACTATTGGAGGTAAATAGATGGCATACTGGAGGCTGCAGCGGAGATCCTGAGTGGCAGTTGGTGATGTCCAGTCAACTGGGCCATGTGGAGTGAGGGCATCAGGGCACACATGGGAGAGGCTTGCTCCTGCATTCCTATGGGGTTTCTTGGCATCCACCCGCCCTCCAACTCTCTGATGGGAGCTAAGTCCGGAGAAGCTAGAACTGAGCAGGGAATGCCCAGTCTAGGGATCCCTTCCAACGCTTCCCATTTCCAGCTTCTTCTCTGCGCGGAGTGAACTTGAGTTTCAACTCATGTAAAGAGATGATCCACCCATTTCAGGTGTTTTGTGTGACTCTAGTTTCTCCAGATTCTAACAGCCTGTGAGTACCAGTAGGGGCACATTAGTAACAACGATGAAAATTTCACAGGTTCTTGCCTATCTTTGCTAATACCAGACCTCAATTTTCTGCAAAGTTCTCCCCTTCTTCCAGATTTCTGGAGGTCTCTGAGCTGCTTCACATGGGCTAATGGTCCTGCCCCACAGCTGGTTAAAGGCTGTATCCTCAAAGCCACATGAGACTGCCATCTCCACTGCTGCTGATGCCTCTTGTCCATGCCAAGATTCTTGCCTGGATTTTACCAGAGCCAGACTGGCTTCTAACAGAAGTGGTGGGAATGCCTTGCTCCTCTTTTCTGTGTCCTTGTCACTTGGAAACCAAAGGAGCCATGCACATGCCTCTGGGTCTCACAGCCCATGTGACAACAGCTCCTATAGCTGCTGCCTGAAGCTCATCTCCTCTCCAGACTCAAAGCAATATCTGAGACAGGCACTATTGTGTCTGCTTGAACCCAATCTCCCATCAGGTCCCTACTCAAACGTCTTCCCTCCTCCTTCAGCCGCAAAACTCCCCTGTCACATATGCAAATCATCTCAGTGGGCTCATCAGCAGACAAATGGAAATTTCAGCTTGGGCCCAAAAAGGAACACTCACCACTGGCCAATCTCAACCCTTTCGATGGTTGACGTAGTGAAGAGCAGACCATTGTGGATTTATAAATTCCAATTTAGAAAAGAATGCCTCTGTAAACCAGAGTCTGCCATTGCCGCTAAACCTGCTTCCAGAAAGGTCGTGGTCTACCCTCCGCCCTCCAGAGGAGATTCTCAGAACTTTTAGGCCCTATATATTCTGAGTGCTAAAATGACCTTCCTGTTTCAGACAGATTCCCTGTGGACTGCCTGGAAAATGTACCATCAATTATATGATTGTTTCTGTGGGGATATGTGCCCCAAGTTCTAGGCAGTAGACTAACAAACTTTGAGAAGACTGCACGTTCATAAATTGAGCACTTTTATCAGTATTTAAAAGATTTGGTTCAGAGAACTATTTGGAGCCATTCAAAATAATAATAGAAATAACTAGCAATGATATACCACTGTTTACAAAGCACTTTCACAATCATTTGCACATATGAGCTCCAGGACAACTCGCTAAGAAAGATAGTATTATCCCTGGTTTACAGATTGGAACACTGAGTCTTAGAAGGATCAATGGTTTACCTTAAGTTGCGTAATCAGCCTAAGTTAGGTCTCTACCTTCTGAGTATAAGCTTTTTCACTGTTTAGTGCTATCTAGCCTAAGTTTCAGGTGAACTTGAAATGTATGGGCTGGCTTTATTTCTTGCTGTCTGATGGTGTTTCTCCAATTTCATTTTTTTTAATAGTATGAAAATCAAGCTCTCATGTTTGGAAAATGGGGCACCTCTGGACTAGTGGGTCGTCATAAATTTTCTGATGTCACAGGAAAAATAAAACTCAAGAGGGAATTCTTTTTGCCTCCAAAAGGCTGGGAATGGGAAGGAGACTGGATGGTTGATCCTGAAAGAAGGTAAGTTTTCCATTTTCTGAAAAAAGGATGGCAATGAAGCCTTTCCCAAGAAATTGCTAAATGAATCTTCTCCGTCATCATTCTTGATCTTATTTACGTAACACCCACTGAGCAGAAGTCAGTCCGCAGAAATTCATAGAAACTTGAAAGATGTCATCAGCGTCCCATGATAAGACAAACAAATATGAAAGGCACTTGGTACTAACAATTACTGAGAACTCATTATGTGTGAATGTGTCAAGCAGTATGCTAAGCACGGGCATCATCTTATTGAATCTACACTACAGCCCTACAGGATCAGTAGTGTCAAAAATTGTGAAGGGTCAGATTTTTATCCTACCTGCAAGCTAACAAGGTCACCTGCCACAGTTTTGTGGATGTTGGCAGGAGACACAAGCAGTAGCTGTGTCAGAATGTCAACCTTTATTTTAGTTTTTGAGCCCCAATTCCCACAGGGCGACACGAAGAGGGCCAGATGACTCTTGCATATGCAGTGCATCGCATAACAGGAGAGGAACCCTGAGATTAGGGCTCCTGAATCTTTTATAATGGGTAGCAAGCATGCTGGCCCTTTGCACTGGAGAGAGACACTGTCTCTGTCTTCCACGGTTGTTCCCCATTTAACATCCTCTAAAAGATAGACTGTAACAAAGGTTTTGGGGCCTCTGTGCAGAAATGCAAGAGTCTCATGGAGAATTATCTCCCAGTAATCCTACTGTCTCCACTTTACACATGTGGAAACTGAGAACTAGAGAGATTAAGTACTTGTCCAAAGACACACAGCTCTTAAGTGGTACAGCCGGGGCTAACACCTAAGTCCAGCCTGGGCACCAAAACCAGCACTCAATTGTTATGCAGGAATGTCTGCAAGAACCAGAGGGTACATTTTAAATGGGTGAATTGTATGATATGTGAATTCTGTCTCAAAGCTGTTATTAAAAGGACACAGTAGAGAGGGGCAAGCGTGTTTCCCCGGGAGTCTGGGGGAGACCACACCCTGGTTTCTGAGTGTTGCCAACAGTATTATAACCAGAACTCTCTCTTCTCTCCACCTCATGACAGCATACTTGAGTTCGGAGGAAGCAAGCTTGTGACGTTGGATTTCAAGGCCTAGAGTTTGCTCTCTCTGTCCACATTTATTTCCTATAACTACATAGGCATTTGGGAAGAAGGAAGGAGTATGCTGGGTCTGGTCTGTTAAGACCCAGTGTTTGCGCCTGATTGCTTTTAACCCTTGACTGCTTGCTTTGGATGAAGTTGGGGTCACTAGTAAGGAGAAGGGAAATGGGATTTGAATAGGACAGAAGGAAGGAAGGTTAGTGAGGACAGGCAAGGGCGGGGGGCGTTGTGATTGGAAAAGCAGAAGGTCAAATGTCTCAGAGCTGGATGGGACCCTAGGCTCAGCCAAGTCTTCTAGTCTCCCTCTCTTGGGCCCAGGGAAGTGATGGACAAGCCCAATTTATGCAAATGGCTGGGACTGTTTTCTGATTTCCTTCCAGTGCTTGATTCTAGGGGAGGATACAGCAGGGAAAAGATGTAGAGACGGTAGAGGAAAAAGAAACCTCACTTGAGTGGATACTTGGCAGAAGACTGAGTCAGTTGGAGCCTCTGTACTTTCTTCTATGCATTGTCAAAATAGTTCCAAATCCAAGAGGAAAATTGGTATGGCAGAGAGTCAGTATGGATTTCTTAAGTGCCCAAATGGAGTTTGGAGTCTTAAATGACCTGGTTTGGCTCTTTACCTAGGAACTATCCAGAAAATTAAACTCCTTCTGTTCAGTTTGTGTTCCGTAGACCAAGCAAGCCATGAATAAAAGTTTCCATATGGCCTCCTGAGGTTGTCTCTATTCCATTTTTTAAAAATAGGGGGAACGAGGCAGGAAAACCCCCTATTCTTTTGACCTGTTAGCCAAGAGTTTTGCTGACAAAAAGCTGAACAGCCCTGAACTGAAACAGAAATATGGAACACAAGGTCCCTATCAGAAGCTGCCCTCAACACTGTTTTCCCAGTCCCCACCCTAATTACTGAGAAGGAGCAACCCTGCTAACTTAGGAGTTCTCTATAATTTAGGTCTCCTTGATCCAGCAGGCCCCTTCTTCAAAGGAATGTCAAAATCTGTTAGTGCAAAGAGGAGTTTGGAGTGGAGAACCCAAAGGGTAGATGGAGGCAGAAACTGGTACCACCCTAGAGTGTAGATGTTTCCTGACCATTGGAAATGGCTGGGGTTGTCGCTATCATCTCTTCTTTGATAAAATGAGCCTTGCCCGCAGCTTGCTGACTGAGGCGGACGCAGGTCACACGGAGTTCACTGATGAAGTGTATCAGAACGAGAGTCGCTACCCCGGGGGCGAGTGGAAGCCGGCTGAGGACACCTACACGGATGCGGTGAGTGGGCCAGATAAACCCTTACACGTTAGCTCTGTGAAATAACCAACCGCAAGGCATGGCTTCCCCTTCTCTTCTGCTCCATCTCATGTTCTGAACAGCCTTACGTCTATAACTTAAGCCACATTGTGCCCTATAATTATTTTCTGTAGGAAAGACTCTGGGCCTATTTAACTAGATGTTGGTACATGGTGAAGTTGAGTGTTCATGTCTTTAAAATATTCAGACAGCATAAAGGAAATGAAAATAATTTTTCTCCCAGATCCATATTCCACCCCCCAGGGTAGCCATTGATAGCAGTCTTCTGTTCATGTACAAGCATATAACCTCTCTCCTCACCTAAATAAGATTATATGCATGGTTCTAAAACTTGTAGTTTTCACATAACAATATATGTTGGACATCTTTTGATATCAAGACATATAAATCTTCTTTTGTATATTTTTTCTTTGTCGGACCCAATGCTATCATTATGAAGCCTTTTTCTGTTACTGTTAATACATAATAGCCTTTATTAGAGAAAAGATAGTTGTATAAAGCAGCCCTGAAATATTTATGGACCCCAAGAAAGATGAAAACATTTTCTCTTTAAAATCTAGGTTTGCTTTTAGCAAATTTTGGAGTCTTGATTTTGGAATCTTTAATAATCATTTTAAGTTAAAGAGATGGGTTGTGTTAAATCTGTGAAATCCTACTAGAACCACCTTGCTCCAATGAGCCTTTAAAAAATGCCTGCAGAGTGTTTTATTTTATGGACCCACTATAATTTATTTAACTAATTCTCTCCTTGTGGCCATTTGGGTTTTTTCCCAGTCTTTGGTTTTTATAAATGATGTGGCAGTGAACATCCTTATTACATGTATTTTAATTCATTTGTAAAAGTTTATCCATAGGAAAGATCCCTGGATTAGCTTGGTCAAGGTTTCATCATATATAAAATTTTGATAAATATTGCCACACTGCTTTCAAGGAGGTAGAAATTTGTATTTCCAGCAACAGCATATTAGAAGGCTGTTTTTCTAAATACTCACCATCGCACTTTAACATCTTTGTCAATACATGAATAAATGGTATCTTGTTGTTATTTCAATTGACACACTCTTAATTTAAAGTAAAGCTGAATATTTTTCCATATGTTTATGGACCACCTTCATTTCTTTTCCTATGAACTTTTTTTCATAACTCTCCCGTCAGATTTTAGGCAGAATGTAAGCGAATATTTAACATAAACTTTGCTCAATCTTACATGATTAGCATCTACAACCTCCAGCAGCATTACCCCGTACTGGAAAATGTGTTTGTCATGCTTTTTCCGTGTCTGATGAGTTCTTTCCACTATAACTCCTCATGAGGAGAGTTGCACCATTTCATAATATTAAGTTGAAACACTTGCAATTGCTGATATTTGACCATTTGTGACCTACAAAACAATTTCCCATGGTTGAACCTAATATATTCCCTAATAGTGAAAACAGAAAGTATTCTTAAAGTAACATTTATGCATAAATAAAGATTAGAGATTTTTCTGAGTAAGATTGATGTCCAAGATGGTATCTATATTAATGGGAGTACTATAGTTAAGTGTGAGGAATCATCTCTCGCTTTCGTATGTTACTTGACACTATGGCTTCTCTCTATTCTTTGTTTTTGTTTTTTAAAAGAACGGTGATAAAGCGGCATCACCCAGTGAGCTCACATGCCCTCCAGGTTGGGAATGGGAAGATGATGCGTGGGTGTATGACATAAATCGGGCCGTGGATGAGAAAGGTAACATTTTAGATCTCTTACCAGGGGCTCTACAGCAAGGCCCTGGTTTGCCAAAGTAAAGTTTCCTTGGGAGGGAGGAGTTTTAGCCTGTGGATGTATGACAACCAGGTCATGTGTTGTTACCAGTGACTATTCAGATGCAAAATCGGAAGGACTGGCCAGTGCTTGGACAGGTGCCTGCTGGGAAGCTGTTGAAAGTGAAAGATGCAAGGTGACAGGGGCTGGGCCGCTGGACTTTGAGATGCTGGGGATCCAGGATGAGAATTTGAGAGGGAACTGGAGTTTGGATTTTCTCTATCCTAATCATACCCCATACCCTCTCTGGGAGCATCACACTCAGCGTCCCCCCAGCTCAGAAAGGACTGTAAAATGCATGAAAAGTCCTATTCAGCGATATTGCAGATTATTGACATAGCTTCTGTTAATTGTCTTTACCCTTTTCCATGGACAGTAATCTAAAGTTAAATGAACTATAACTTTTGGAATTATCAAAAGAGAAAATTTGCTTGGTTTTTTTTTTTTCCTTATAGGTGGGAGTAGTACTCAGAAAGAACTAGCATTGATATGGAAGATTTCAAATGCATTATTAAGTTCTTTGCTGATCTGATGCACACACCAGGCCTTGTAATAACAGCTAGCATTGGTTGAGCACAAACTATATGCTAAGCATGGTCCTAGAGCTTTGCATGCATAATTTTGATTAGTTCTTTTAAAAAAGATGTATTTTACCTTTATGCTGTGGAAATTGAGCAATAGGCAGGTTTACTAACTTGCAAAAAACTGTTTTAGTCAACAGCCAGCATGGAGTGCTGCTGAGATTTGAACCCAGGCTGTGTGGCCACACAGTCCACCCTCTTCACCACTGTCCCCTTCTGCCTCTTGTACTTGTGGCTTAGTCTTAGATGCACTCAATTACCATGAATGAATGGAGGTATAAAAGTGAGGGGAACCTCAAGGCCACCAAGGAAGCTTTTTGAAGAGGCAGCCAGGGGAATAGAGACGTATTCAGTTTGGCTGAGTTGCAGCAAAGTGAAAGGAGCAGTGGCATTCAGTCGTGACATTAGAGAATGTTTGTGGGCAGAGGGAGTGACTGAATGTTTCCCGGGAGTTCATTTGGTGATCTGGCAAATGCATCTCTTTTGGATAACCATTCACAAACTCTGTTCCAGGCTGGGAATATGGAATTACCATTCCTCCCGATAATAAACCCAAATCCTGGGTTGCAGCAGAGAAAATGTACCACACTCATAGACGGCGAAGGCTGGTCCGAAAACGCAAGAAAGATTTAACACAGACCGCTTCCAGCACTGCCAGGGTAAGAGGAGCAGTAGGAGGGAACTGGGCTGGGGGCTCTGCCTTCCAGACCACGAAGAATTCCAGTTAACTCGGCTGTTTCTCCAGAAGCCATTTGCCAGTCAAAGGCCTAATGCCCTGCTCCAGGGTTCTCACAGTGTGCCCTGACCCCAAATCTACTGATTTAGTAACTCTGGGGGGTGGGGCCAGCAATCTGTGTTTCAGCAAGTCCTCCAGGTGGTTCTGAAGCGGGCTAAATGAGAGCCACTCAAGAGGTGGTAATAGAAAGAGAAATTATTTTGGTAGCGTAATGGAGTAGTGGCAACAGCTCAGGACTTGGAATAAGATACAGAAGGTTTCAGACCCTGGCTTCTTCATTTCCTTTCTCATCTGCAAAGTGGGTATAACATCATGCATCTAATGAGAGTATTATAGGCTTAAGTGGAATAATAATAAGTCAAGGGGAACAATAATATTCATAACAATAATAAGTGGCATGTTTTGTGTGCCTTCTATAATGGTAGGTACTGCATATGCATCATCTACAATCCACAAAATCTGCGTTTATCCTCGTTTTACAGATAATGCTTATAGAGTGACCTCTGCAGATTTGCTCTAGGTCACGTGTCTGGTAAATGATAGAGCCAGTGTTTGAACCCAGCCTAGGCTAATGCCATACAGGAACTCTTTCTATTCCCCAAAGTGCCTGACTCAGTAGGTGCAGTAAAGTTACTTTTTATTAGACAGTGAACTTCTTGGTTCCTCTGTGGTTCTCAAGATGGAGCCATAGTCGTTTTGTATCGTTCTTGCTAGCTCAAGAACTTGTTTCTCATAAATAATGCAGTAGAATGAAGGAGCTGATGAATGAATATTTGTTATTCAGTTATCCCTATCCTGATGGGGTAAGAAGTTTCTAGAGATACTTGACTCCCTCCTTCTACATGAGTCACAAAGGTGAAGTGGAAAGAACACTGAGCCAGCAGTCAGAAGACCGGAAACTTGGCCTCATTCTCCCCAAGAGTATTGTTGAGACTTTGATCACGTCCCTAACCTGCCTCACTCCTGGCTACGTGAAATATTTCAATGCCACGATTAACACAACTAGAGGGTCAGTTACAAGATTGACCTGGATTTTATGTTTATTCAAAGTTGAAAAAATAGCCCCTACAATGATAATAACCTACAGGGAGCTCTTATTTCTGAAATCATAAGTATTATTGAATATTATTGAATATTATTTTACATCTACTAAATCTAGTCATACTTTTAAGATATTTACATAAAACTTCCACCACTAAGATGTCAGCTACATGAAGGCAACGACCTATCTGTATTTTTCTTCATCGCTTCCTCAGCTCTCAGCAATCCCTATCACATAGTAGGCCCTCATATTTGTTGAAGGAATTGAATAAAACATTGAAAGCTGAGATCATTTATATTTAAACAGTTTCTGAGATTAAAAAGTACTATTCTGTTTAGTTATTAGTTATTATAGAAGTAATATACCCTGATCTATCATTTCATTATTAGTTATGATAGCCATTAGCTTAGACGAGACATTTAAACCCTGGGGAGGGTGGTGCCCATTTTTTTCCTCCATATATAAAGTGGAGATAATAACGTTTTCCCATCTGTCTCACAATAGCAGTGTTCTTCTGAGCTAAGGAAGTGAGAAAGTAGAAAGCAATTTGAGAAAGAATCCATTTGCTTTCCTGCGCGCCCCACCCCTCCAAGTCTGAATAAGATGCCTCTCCTGATGATGCAGCCACCACCTTGGCAAGATTTCATTCCGCATTAATTACCTGGTTATCTCTCTGTATTCCCATGGTCCATCAGCTCTTCAAGGGCAGAGAACCTGTCTATTTTTTCTCTTTTGTATCCCTGGATCCTAGCTCAGAGTAAATTTTCAATACGTATTTGTTGATTGACCAGATAATCTGCTTTATCAATATAAGGATGATGATGATGATGATGATAAAAAGTTTTACTTCTCTTTTAGGCCAGGGAAGAATATGAAGGCCAAGAGGGCTGGGAATATGCTTCTTTAATTGGCTGGAAATTTCACTGGAAACAACGTAGTTCAGATACCTTTCGCCGCAGACGCTGGAGGAGAAAAATGGCTCCTTCAGAAACACATGGTTCAGCTGCCATCTTTAAACTTGAAGGTGCCCTTGTAAGTAATAAATAACCAAAGCTGGGGCTGGCCCCATGGCCGAGTGGTTAAGTTCGTGCGCTCCGCTGCAGGCGGCCCAGTGTTTCGTTGGTTCGAATCCTGGGCGCGGACATGGCACTGCTCATCAAGCCACACTGAGGCAGCATCCCACATGCCACAACTAGAAGGACCCACAACGAAGAATATACAACTATGTACCAGGGGGCTTTGGGGAGAAAAAGGAAAAAAATAAAATCTTTAAAAAATGAAATAAATAGCCAAAGCTCAAATAATATTGGTACCGGGAAAATACATGAGTATTGGGTATAACACCTCCCACTCCATCGAGGTCCCTCCAGCACTGCAAGACTGCAAATAATTTGGGGGAAAATTACACATCCTAGTTGCTCATAAGTTTTGCAGAATGAATAGACTATTAACATATAAAAGTTCTAAAAAGTCCTCCTGCGGACACACCTGTTTTTTCACCTAACATTTTCCAAATATATCTGTTCCAAAACCCTTGGTGTAGGTGACATCTATTAACATCCCAGGCACAGGATCCTTGGTTCTCACCTTGGAAACTACAACTGTTCCATAAACCAAGAAAGTTAAATGCGCAGATGTGAGGGGGAGGAAAACAGAAGGATTGCTCACAGAATTAGAGAGCAATTCATATGGAAGCACAATACAGGAGGCAGGAGGAAAAAAGCAGAAAAGTGGAAGGAACGAATAAGAAAATGGCAGTGGTCGATCTAAAACATGGTAGTCAGGGACCATTTCCAAACACAGCCTATTTTTATATTTCTGCACGCTGACCCTGCTGTGCTCTTCTCCCACTGCTCTTTCTCTTCCTCTTCCCATCCTTCTAATCCCTTTATTTATCTTTTACACTTTTTTTTTTTTGCCTTTCAGCAGCAGGGTTTGGTAAACCTGAACTTGAGGTAGAAGGTCTAGCTTCAACTTCTTGCTCTGTTGCTTTCCAGCCAAGTGACCTGGGGGAAGTCACTTGATGTCCTGGGCTGTATTCATCTTTAAAAATGAAGTGACTGGATGAGAAAAAATTTTTTTGAAAGCCGCTATTCCATTTGTTTGTAATTCTTGCCTCTTTGTTTTTAGGCATTGTTAATTGATTTTTCCTGCCTCCTTAGGGCGCAGACACTACTGAGGATGGAGATGAAAAAAGCACAGAGAAACAGAAATACAGTGCCACCACGGTGTTTGGAGCAAACACGCCCATTGTCTCCTGTAAATTCGACAGTACGTTTTAAACATATGTTTGTGCATTCCACTTCTATGACTTTTATCTCAAGAAAACTCTTCAAATCACCAAATATAAGAATCTCTTTATGCGAATGTACTTTCCTTTTCATCACTCAATGAAAAGGATTTTTTAAAATACAGTTTTAAAAGTTGTATTTGGGATAGGAGGTGGTTGAATCATTGATTTTAACATGGTGTGTTCAACATGTACTTATTCTATGAAGCCCCCCAAAGATTATTTTAATTAGAAAAAAGGTTCAAAATGTTAAGTAAAGGTTGATTTCGATGATAACCTTGAGGGGTTTTGGAATGGACAGACCTACTCTGTAATAGTAAGAGAAAATGCTCATAGAGGTTAGCATGTGCCAGGCACTGTGTATATATTAACGTATTTAGTCTTAATAACAACCCTAGAAAGTGGTGCTGTTATTGTTCCCAGTTTCACAGGTAAGGAACCCAAGGTACAGGAAGATGAAATAATTTGACAAATGTCTTACAGCTTGTAGGCACCAGAGACAAGATTTGAACTCAAGTAGTCTGGTTCCCCAGATCTGTGCACTGAATCACAATGTCCTACTATCTGTCAAATTATGTGTGTTTAGGGGGGAATGGGGAGTGGAAGGGGGTGGATATGCATTAATATAATAAGGATAAGGAGTATAAAGATTTTGAAATATCCAAGAAACTTGTAGCAGATAACCGTTCCCTAGATCTGGTGCTGGAATGGTTCAGAAAGCCCTACGTCTATGGCTCCTGGAGACCCAGTTTCATTTTAAAGATCAGGGATGACAAGCAGTCCCCTAAATCCAGGTAGTTTACACCGGAAGTAATGTCCTCCTGATTGACACACTTGCACTGAGCTTACTGTAGCATTTTTTAAAGTAAGTTTCATTTTACGGGAAACAGAACTACTTTGGGAGGACACATCATCACCATTATATGTGTTCTTTACTGTGGGGAAATAGATTTTCGTGACCCATTTATCTGAAACATGTACTGTCTCTAAATAGTCCAGAAAAAATAGCCGTGTTATGTTTCTTGTAAGTAACCTCCACCCTGTTCTTTCTAGGAGTCTACATTTACCATCTGCGCTGTTACATCTATCAAGCCAGAAACCTCAAGGCTCTAGACAAGGATAGCTTTTCAGGTAAAGGAAAAAAATCTCCATCTCACACATTACAAAGCAGGCTGGCTTGATTCTCCTTTTCATCAAGTGTATGCTTTTAGTTATTCCTAACAACCACAAGAAGTTTTTCCCCACTGAGGTTGATGCGCACGAAGTAAATTGCTCAGTCATGAGATATGTAATCACTGAGTATGTCAAGTGTGGTTGTTGGGTGCTGGAGAAGATACATGGTCCTTTAGTACTGATAATCATTAATTGATTGAGTAATAAAAAGCACCAAGAAGAAAAGCAGTTTCTGCTCTCTGTCTATCCACATAGTGGTGTTTTCATCCAGGGTTCTTGGGTTGATTGGTAAGTTAAGACACTTTATATTTTTTTGTAGCTCTCTTAAGTTGGCAAAAAGGTCGCAAATTTACCCATTTGCCTACAGCACCAGGCTTGAAGCAAAATTGGAGTCCATCTTGACCTCCTCTGCAGCCTGCTCCCCAAATTTCCAGCACCATAAAACCATGAGGCTTCATCACCCCCACACCGACACCCCGGCCGCTTTTGTTGCCTTTGGACTGGTTCTAAGGGGAAGGTCGGGGACCTGCTGCCTGGGCCATTGGGCTGTTGCTTGTGGGACCATGACTGGTTCAGGTGCTGCCTGGGCTAGGTGGGGAGCCTTCCACTTCAGGACCTGAAGGCCAGCGGAACTGCCGTGGGCCTTCTGTGAAAACAGCTCTTAAAGCAGCTACCTGACACTCTGGCATGCTCACATCAATTGTGAGTTGTGTTCCAAGCACGAATATTAACCAACATTTGTGAATGCTTTCCTTTTCTTACAAATTAAAACAGATTCATGATATTCCTATAATACGAATCTCCAAAATGGTTTTTGAAGACATTTTTGAATATTCACCACCAGGGGGCACTCAATCATTGAAAGTCAAAGTTAGCATCCTATCAAAATTCTTGACGAAAGTTGCGTAAAGCTCTAAACACATTCCTTGCAGTTTGAGACATGATAGGTATCATCAGGGCAAAAGCAGAGTGCCATTCCCATGACACTGCAATGCTAAAAACTAAGCACCCTTTTGCCTTTTGCAAAAGCTTCAAGTTAGACTCAGATAGGTCAGCTCCCAGGCAATTGCAAAAAGTTTTGGTGAAATTATTTAGCTCGAAGAGGAAATGGATTGCTTTTTTTTTTCCTTATCTTCTTTTCAGCTTTACTGAGGTATAATTTGACAAAAAGTAATAAATTTAAAGTGTAAAATGTGATGATTTGATATACATATACATTATGAAAGGATTCTCACAATTGAGTTAAATAACACATGCATCATCTCACATATTTACCTTTTTTTGTGTGTGTTAGAACACTTAGGTTCTACTCTATTGGCAAATTTCACTTATATAATACAGTATTATCAACTATAGTCACCATGTTATACATGAGATCCTCACACTGTATTCATCTTATAGCTGAAATCTCTACCCTTTTATTAACTTCCCCCCAGCCCCTGGCAACCACCATTCTACTCTCTGTTTTCATAAGTTTAACCTTTTGTTTTTTTTTGAGGAAGCTTAGCTCTGAGCTAACATCCACTGCCAATCCTTCTCCTTTTTTTTTGCTGAGGAAGATTGGCCCTGAGCTAAGATCTGTGCCCATCTTCCTTTATTTTATATGTGAGATGCCTGCCACTGCATGGGTTGATAAGCAGTACATAGGTCTGCACACAGGATCCGAACTGGCAAACCCCAGGCTGCTGAAGCAGAGTGCACAAACTTAACTGCTCTGTCATGGGGCCAGCCCCTGACCTTATTTTGAATTTCATATATAAGTGATACTATATAGTGTTTGTCTTTCTCTCTCTGGCTTATTTCACTTAGCATAATGCCCTCCTGGTTCATCCGTGTTGTCATGAGTGGCAGGATTTCCTTCTTTTTTTTTTTTTTTTTTTTTCCTGCGTTATCTCCCCAAATCCCCCCTGTACATAGTTGTATATCTTAGTTGTGGGTCCTTCTAGTTGTGGGATGTGGGACGCCGCCTCAACATGGCCTGACGAGTGGTACCATGTCCGTGCCCAGGATCCGAACCCTGGGCCGCCGCAGCAGAGTGCAGGAACTTAACCACTCGGCCACGGAGCCAGCCCCGGTTTCCTTCTTTTTTAAGGCTGAATTGTCTTCCATTGTATGTGTGTGTGTGTGTATATATATATACACACCACTTTTTCTTTATCCATTCATCCATAAGTTGCCAGCTTGCCTTTTCATTTTGTTGATGGTCTCCTTTGCCATGCAGAAGCTTTTCAGTTTGATATAGTCCCACTTGTTTATTTTTCCTTTTGTTGCCTTTGCTTTTGGTGTCAAATTCAAAAAATCATCGCCAAGCCAGTGTCAAGGAGCTTACCCCCTGTTTTCTTTTGGGAGTTTTACGGTTTCTGACTTTAGCTACGGCCCTACTGTCATTCTCTTTTTTTGCTTTAGATCCATATGCTCATGTCTCCTTCCTCCATCGAAGTAAAACCACTGAGATCATCCACTCAACTCTGAATCCCACGTGGGACCAAACAATCATATTTGATGAAATTGAAATCTATGGGGAACCACAAACAGTCCTACAGAACCCACCCAAAGTTATCATAGAGCTTTTTGACAATGACCAAGTGGTAGGTAATTTAGAATTTCTAAGATGACTTGGGGGGTAATGGAGGTTTATAGGGTTGTTTGATGGGGAATTTAAGGATTGCTTGTTTCTCTAGGGCAAAGATGAATTTTTAGGACGAAGCATGTGCTCTCCTCTGGTGAAACTAAACTCAGAAATGGACATCACACCCAAACTTCTCTGGTACCCAGTCATGAATGGAGACAAGACTTGTGGGGATGTCCTTGTAACTGCAGAGCTGATTCTCAGGCACAAGGTACTTGCTGAGGTCTCACTCATATATTCTTTCAGAGTAGCTGCTTAAAATACTTGTTAATAACACCAGGCACTGTTTACTTGAACTAAAAGGAGGCATTGACATTTCCATATTTGTTTCACAGGATGGCTCCAACCTTCCCATTCTGCCCTCACAACGGGCACCAAATCTATACATGGTCCCACAGGGGATCCGGCCTGTTGTTCAGCTCACTGCCATTGAGGTAGGCTGCTCTCTAAGTTTTATTGAGCGAATCAAATGGATGTGGATCTGGAACTGGGATCTTTCGTATAGGAAATGGAATCTTGCCGCATATTCTCTTGCTGTCTCCAACTTCCTATATAATTTGTCCAAAAATTTGAAATATTCGTGGAAACAGAAGGCTTGCTGAAGGCACAAGAACAGTCAATTCCAGCACTGCTGGGGGAATTTAGAGTTCTCATTTACTGGGAATCAGTAGATTTCTGGGTTTCCCAGCTCAGCTGGAGAACTGGGAGAGGAAAGGCGGACTCAGAGCAGCGTGTCTGTGTTTGCAGAGAGGAGGGGACCTGAGAGGGAGGCAGAGGTGGAGAGTGTGAAGGGTGTAATGGGAAATTGGAGCAGATACACACCGATGGAGCCAACTGAGTAGTGTGATGGACAGTGTCTGGCCTGCTATTGAGGCGCCCACTTTGTCCAGTCAAGCAACTGTTAAGTCGAGATTTCCATTTACAGGCAGTCTTGCCAAGAGTTCCCAGAGACTGAGGCATATGGCTTTAAACAACAGCTATCATGTTTTAATGCTTGCATGTCAGACACTGTGTTAGGAAGTTTACACTTAATCGTTAAAATAACCCTGTGATAGATAATAGTCTCAGTCCTATTTGTAGATGAGACATACAGGTTAGGAACTTGCCAGAGTTCACAGAGCCAAGATTCGATTCCTGCGCTCTTCAGGCTCTGCTTTTTACTGCTCGGGCAGAAGAAGGAAGGAGGTAAACCACTCTCTCTGGATGACCTGCAGGCTTTCTAGGATAACAGTCTCAGAGAGTTTAGCAAATCTACACAAGTCAATCTTAAAGAATTTACCAGTTATTAAGAAAGAATTTTTCCTCTTGAATATTATTTTTAATATGTTGGATTTGCTTCCCTTCTCTTTGCATTGTTTTCTTAGATTCTAGCTTGGGGCTTAAGAAATATGAAGAACTACCAGATGGCGTCTGTCACATCCCCCAGTCTCATTGTGGAGTGTGGAGGGGAAAGGGTAGAATCAGTGGTGATCAAAAACCTTAAGAAGACACCCAACTTTCCAAGTTCCGTTCTCTACATGAAAGTGGTATGGAATCAAGACTTTGTAAGAGTCCATGTGTGTTGAGTAGCTGAATTTTACTTGAAACATGAATATATATAATCGCACCCACTCACATACACCTGTGTAGCTTATATCTTTCCAAAGTCTGACAACAAATAGAAAAACCCTGCCTTGTATTCAGCTCGTCCGTGATTTTTCCTCCCTAGGTTCTCAAACTGTAGTGAAGGTTTCTTACAGCTTCAGACGACCCCAGTGACACAGAAATTTTGATGAGCAATACCAGTGTATTTCTCCAATAAACTTGCCGTCTATTCAGCTGTCTGTTACAGGCTCTTGGTCAATCCCCTTGGGGGTGCAATATTAACCCTCAGTCATGTCCTTGCAGGTGTACGTGGACCAGAACCCTCTGGATAGGGACTGGCTGGCTGGGAAGGGCAGCTGCAGAGGAACTATATGGGGTGATGGGGTCATGCCCTAATAGCCTGTGACTGTGCCCCTCCTCCGGGTGCCCCTGGGGTGGCATCCACTTTGTTCCATTGACTTACTCTCTGGTCATTAGTGACAGCATCATATCCAGTTCACCATTCTCCATCATAGACCCCATAATACTTTGGAGCAAGAACAGGTCACCTAGTCTTTCCATTTTTAAGGTAGTTAAATCCTTAACTTTTCAAAAAAGAAAAATTCTTCTCTTTTACTCTACTGTATAAAAGAGTTAAAAATAAAGACGTTTCCTCATGTTGAAAGAGTAGGAGGCCGAGAAACTTCCCATTCCTTTCCCTACCCTGGTCATTTTCCTGCCCTCAGTGTCTCCGGTGCACTGCTCTTGACCTCTAGGGTCTTGTGGATCAACTTCCCCTTTGACGGATGAGGAAACCGAGGTCTAGAGAGGGGAAGCACCTTGTCCACGTCCCGCAGTGAGTGCAGGCCAGACCTTCTGTGCTGCAATGGCTCTGTCGACGCCACAGCAGCGGCTACAGCTTGGCGCCAGCAGCATTCATGCTCCCTGCATTTAGACTTGACTGCAACCCTGCAGGGAGGCATTTTCACTCCTCTTAGGCCCACTTTGGGGGAAACCAAGAGGTTAAGTGATTTACACAAGGGGACACAGCTAGCAAGTGGGTGGCCGGAGTTTGGACTTAGGTCCCTCCTACTTCAAAGCCCATGTTCTTCACCCTGCAATGGTGCAGATGGAGCACCACCTGCACCCTCCCAGCCAGAATCCCAAAGTGGTCGCTCCTGGGCCCCTCCACCATCCTTGTCCAATCCCCGACCCCTTCTCCGCCTCCCAAGTCCTAGTCTAGAATCTAGCCTTAGTCAGCAGCTTCTAGCTTGGGGCTTGAGGAAAGCCACTCAGTCGACCCCAGGTTCTATTCTTGTGCAAGGCCAGAGGTGGAAATTCACCTGAACCGCTTCCCAGGCAGGCCCTGGGAGCAGTCCATGATTCCCCAATTAGACAGTGTCACCAAGGCTACCCAATTCCACGTGGAGGAACCAGGAGGAGTCAAGAAAGAATGAGCATCCCATGTGGCACTGAACTTCCAGGGCTAAGAGACTCCCAAACCACAGTTATTTCCCGTGAAGTTTCAGTTTTATCTCAATCATTTCTAAATTCTAACTAATTCTAACTAAATGCTCCTTCCACATCCTGTTACAGAGCAGAGCCAGCTACTAAGGTACTATTCTAAGCACTTCATGTATATTAATTCAACAACCCCAGTATTACCGAGGCACTAACTGGCCCAGAGAAAGTTCCCTAAGGTCACGTGGCTCCTAATGGCAGAGCCGGGATTTGATCTCAGGGGTGGGCTCAGGCCCCATGCCCTAACACCATGCTGCTTGCCTAGCCCGTAAGTTGACGGAACTATTTACTATGAGTCCCTTGGGCTGCGCCAAATGGGCAAAACGAGTCTGCGTTGGTCCCTTTGGGGGAGTTTATTGGCAAAGCTGCCCTTGTTGAGTTTTGTACAGAGAAGTGACACTTACCTCTGTGATCCCCAGTTCTTGCCCAAGGAGGAGTTGTACATGCCTCCGCTGGTGATCAAGGTCATTGACCACAGGCAGTTTGGGCGGAAGCCCGTCGTCGGGCAGTGCACCATCGAGCACCTGGACCGCTTTCGCTGCGACCCTTACGCAGGAAAGGAGGATATTGTGCCACAGCTAAAAGGTAAACTGCAAGTCCATAAATAACATTTTGGGACTTCTCATGCGTGATCTGAATTAATCTTTACAAACTTTCCCAAGGTAAGCATTCATTGTCCAGATTTTGCAAATGAGGAAACAGTTTGACTTACAGTGAGCTGTGTAACTATCCCAAGGTAATATAGTTAGTAAGTGACAGAGCTAGACTTGAATCCTGGCCTCCTTTTGGGGAGAGCCAATGCTCGAGCTATTACCTTCGGAAGTATCCCACTTCTGGATGAACATAAGACTCCTTTCCCGCTCCTGGATGAACGTAAGACTCCTTTCCCACTCCTGGATGAAGATAAGACTTCTTTTTAGGAAACATGAAGTGCTTCATGAACTTTTCATAGAGCCCAGCAGGGAAGACAAACAAGCAAATGGGTGATGGCAGTCCAGTGTGATAAATATTTTGATGGGGAAATACAGGAGCCCCCATGAGGACTGAAGGAACGGAGGATTTTTGTTTCAAATTGCTTTCCATCAGTTGTCCCACCTTATTACTGCATCACAGCATTGTTATGATGTCATTTGAAAGATTTTATTTGTTATCCATCAAGGAAAAAGTGCCACCTGCTGAGTTTAAATAACTTGCCTTAGGTCACATAATTCATAAGTAAATGACAGAGCAGAGCATAATACTTACCTTAGAGTTCCATAATAAATAATAACTGAGGAGTAGCATTTTGCTATTGTCCATTCAATAATAGGTTGTCTTTAGCTTGCCATGTGCCAGGGACTGTGTTAGGCGCTGGGGACTGGGTCCTATCCATGAACAAGATCCCAGGGCCCCTGGCCTCGTGAGATTAGACCCCGTGGAGAACTGGCACACCCTCATTCGGCTGATGGTTGGTTGCCACAAAACTGGAACAGCTGTCTTCTATTTAAGCGGCTGTGCCGCTAACCCATTTTTTTAAATCTTCCATAAGGTTTGGTGTTGATTTTACAGAGCCTCTGAAATTCATCTGCCGTGTGGGTCTGAGCATCCTATATCCCTGATTCAGAAAAGAGGAGAAGATAAAATCCAGTCACACTTGAGCAAAACCCTGCATGTGTTTATCCATAAATTTCCCATGCAAAGCATCTTGTGCTGAATTGATGGTGCCTAAAATGGCAACATTTTTATAACAACAAGGATGAATATAACGGCAGGCATTGTTTTATTTGGGGTTGCTAAATGGAGAGAAACCATTTTGCTAGCGTTTTTCCTACTGCGTTTATGAGAGAAAGTAGTTTGACACAAATATGTGAAATCATTACAAATGTTGCAGACTTTCTCTGGCCCCAGAATCCCTTGCATGAACTTGTGTGTGTCTGTCGGTCACAGGTCGGTTGGGCAGAGGCCTCCTTGGTTAGTGATTCTATGTCATTAATGTGAAGTGTGGCCAAGCCTTCATGGAACCCCTTGAAGAGGAAAATCCTTGAGAAGTATAGGGTGGGGGGAGGATAATGTTCCCAAGACCAGAATCTATTACTTTAGATCAATCTGGTACTTTCTTAAAACCAATGACAGGGTCAGAGTTGAGGAATGTACTTGTTTGACCTAATGTTGGAAGCACACAGAATAGCTTTTTCCTCTGTCCCTGAGGCCTTGTTTACACGAGGAGGTAAAGTGGAGAATATCTGAAGGACTTGCATACAATTGTGTTCCCGCATGCCTGCCCATCTGGCTGTCACATTCTGGGTTGCAGCTGTCAGGAGTTGTGGGGGTGCTATCTTGGAAGCATGGAGGCTGCTAGTAGATCTGGGGGTGCCGTGTGGATATACAATGACCTAGCCTAGCAACTTGCATGTCATAGACGCTCAGTAAATGTCAGTCTCCCCTGATGTCGGCCTCCCCAGTGTCCCTCTCCTCATTTCTCTCACATTTATGGAGCATCTGCTCTGCTCTGGGTGCTGGCATGATGGTTAAAACACAGGCTTTGGGGTCAGACAGAGCTAGATTGTTTACTTCCATTTTCTACTAATTATTTAATCTAAAGCAAGTGACTGGCTTTCTCTTAGCCTCAGTTTTTTAATCTTTATAATGGGGATAAGGGCACATACAGTACACGATTGTTAAGAGATTAAATGAGATGTATGTAAAGGGCTTAATTCACTGCCTGGCACATGGTAGGTGCCTAAAGATGTCTTCCCTCCCCTCCTTTATGTCCTATACGTCAACTGCCTCCATGGATTAAACAGAAAGTTCTTTTGGCTTGGCAGAGTTTGTTCTGTCTGGATTCTAGCCCCCTGTTGAATGTCTGACTGCCTGATGCCTTCTTCCATAAAGGGGAGACGTACCTCTCACCCCCATCCCACCCCAGGCTGAAGCTTTCGCACCCCTTTTAGCTGAACAAGACCTGGCAAGCCCTGGGGCTACTCCTGAGCCCTTGCTCTAACTCCCTAATCCACAGCCACGAATACTCTGGGAGTTGTATAAAGCCAGAGCGTGTGCCTTCTCCCGCTGCATACACTGTGAGGACGAGGGCTGAGTGAGCCGCTGCAGCTTCGGAACTGAGTGTGCAACTGTTCACCCTGCTTTGCTTTTTTGTGTCTTAGAACAGATTCCATGAAAAGGAGGCTTCTTTAGACATAGGTACCCCCACCCCACCCCTGCATCCTCTAAAGTTGTGTATTGACACAATCAATGGTTCTTTTTTGAGCACTTTCTATGTATAGATACTGGGCTAATTGTCCAAAACAAAAGAAAAATGGGCCATTTAGACAAAAATGTCTAAAACCACATCGTATTTTGGGAAAAGTGATAAATTATTGCATTATTTTCTACATTTGGGTGTGGTCCTCTCCATTCCAGTGAGTATCCAGGGTAAACTCTACCATCCATTCTGTGGCTGTTAAACTTGAACTTGGAGTAGACTGTTCAACACTGTATTTTTGTAAATATCTTAGAGTAAGAAATTACTTGTCTTGCAGCCTCCTTTATGTCTACCCCACCCATCCGGGATGTCATTATTGAAATAGAAGACACCAAACCATTACTGGCTTCGAAGGTAGGCTTCGGGACTGATCGCTGGATAATGTCAGTTTTATCTTCCAGGTGCCTAAGCAGTGGGTGAATTCAGCCAAATACCCATTCAATGCAATTAAAATAATAATAATCAAACCAATTTATTGAAAGAAAGAATCTGAATCTTGCACTCATCAATAGTTATGATGACATTATGTGGCCTAACATCCTCTACCCTGTCACCCAAGATACTTAAAATAATACCCCAGGCCCATGCTCCACCCTCCAAGAAGGAGAGAGACCCAGATGTCAGTATATTTTAAAATCTCCCCAAGTGATTCTACTGGGCAAGCAGGACTGCGAACCATTGATGTGGACAGTCTGAGTGATGTCATTTGCTAGAAAGAGCAATTTCAGGAGCAAATTTATAGCATTGCACATTCAGAAGAGGGATGCACATAGCACGGCAGTTTTTTCCCTACATGAAACAGAAGGGTCATGGATTTTTAATGGCCCTATTTGTTGGTGTATGGAATACCCCTGAATTTTATATTCGCTGTGGTTTTATATTCAAGATATTGGTGGAAATGCTCACTCAGGATCCTATTTTAAAGCCATTCCAGCCAATTTTACAAGAAGGAAGGAAAAGAAAATATCTCAGCCTAGAAAAAAGAAATCATCAAACATCCCCTTTCTTCTGTTGGCATTTATGATGGACTTTCACAGCATGTTTTAATGTGCAAACTGGCCCCAAAATGCACATGATTGTGCTTTAATGTGTTATGTCCATAAACAGTGCCTTTAAAAAAATCCACTGCTTTCCCACTGCATTAAACTCACTGACAATTGGACCATATTAAATGTGGTCTTCTCAGCCAGCAGTATGTAGCAATGTGTTTGATTCTGTTCCCCGGGAATCCTCGACAGTCACAAATGACAGTATCAAATTTGCAAAACTACTATGTTCACTTTGTCAACACCCCAAATATTCCCAATAAAGCAGTAGTAGCCTAGGGAGAATTTAAGTGTAATATACTTAAGATCCTTTATGTACATTTTCACAACTGCTCTGGAAAAAGGCAGTTTAAGATCTTGCTCCATAATCTGCCTCCAGCTTTCCTACCTCCCATTGTCAATCAGTTCTTATTCTTGCCTGCTGTGTACTTGGTAGCCCTAGATATGGGGGATTAAGAAGAAGAATAAAGTCAATCTATGCCGCCATTGTCATTCATTCCTTAACAATAGTTAAGAGATGACTCGACTGCTGTAGCAACACATTGTGAAAGTTCAGTTTGCATCATAGAATTTAAATTGCAATCCAGCAGGATTGGGGCCGGTAGTATCGGTCATCGGTCATCGGTGGGTAGTATCCCACTGTATTATAAGTGACTTTAATCAGCTTGCTCTCCTAACACTCAGTTGACGTACACTGTCTTGATTGGAATCTCCTCTAAAAAACTGATTCCTCTTGTTCATCAGGGAAGACAGCGCACATCTATGCAAAGTCAAATGAGCAAAGTTGAGCTTTGGAAAAAGAGCCAATAACCAGCTTGCTGATGTCCTGTACCTGTAGTGTTACACATACATGCATGTGATATACATGTATGCATGTGATATGCATGTGTTATATGTACATGTGATGTGTGTGATGTACATCTATTACCACTAACTCAATTCAAGCCTTTTATATGTAAATTGAAGGATTGGGTCAAAACTGTGCTATTGATGGGAGCTGGAGGCTGTGGCTTCGAGTGACAGTCTCACGCTCACAGAAACCCACACCATTATCCTGTGATGACTGTGGGACCTCTTAACAAATGGGCTCAGCACTACCACAAGGAAAGTGAGAAATAAGTATCTGGGGCAAATTGGTAAGTGCTAGCCAGACAACATGAACATTCGGACATGGCCATTTCAACAATTACCTTCCAATTCCAGTGCTTAAGCAGCATGTCAACAGCACTCAGCAAAATGACTTCTCCAACGACAGTGCATGTATGTATGATAAGAATATGCCTGGGACTGCGGGGACCTCCATCTAAAGACTCGCATTCTCCTTTCTGATTCTTTCTATTAGGAGATTTTGGAGTGAAAGGTGGTCTTTAAACAAATGTGATGGTTTTAAGTTTTTAAGCCTAGGGGGAAAATCTTCTGTGCCAGTTAATGATTTGGTTCCCATTGCAAGTTCAATATTGGATATAATAAAGCAAGTTACTTCTGTTACCTTTCTGCGTGAACTAATGAGCAAGCAGGTGTAAATAAGTTCTCCCATGCGAAACCTAAATTTTAAAGTCAGCAACTTGTTTTGAATAATACTTTTTAAATCATTAGCTATTTTTTCTTTGAAATAATTTCAAATAGCTGGAAATGGATGTGAATAAACAGACTCTCAAAATCTGAATTCAGGAACAATCCAGAATGTGAAAGCACTTTTGGCATGAAATCCCTCTCTCCAAAATCTCACTTTGGCTGCAATGTTTTAACTTTTAATCTCACTTTGGTATGAATCTAATAGAAAGAATTCTTACCTCTATCTGCCTCTCTGCCTCTCCTGGCAATTCTGTGTGCTGAACAAAAGTCAATCC
The DNA here is from genome assembly GCF_041296265.1 of Equus caballus. NCBI lineage: Eukaryota > Metazoa > Chordata > Mammalia > Perissodactyla > Equidae > Equus > Equus caballus. The sequence goes on from NC_091684.1 coordinate 36,525,504, forward strand.
AGAGAATACCAAGGGGCTCTTACAGAGGAAGCCCCAGGGCCGCCCCAACAGCAGCCGCAGGGAGTGCCTCTAGTGAGGAGTTGTTCTCTCCTCACATTAGAAATGAACTTGAAGTTAGGATTTCAGAAAGGGGGTCCAAACCACCGCTGAGGGCGAGTTTGCCTAATGTTCCAGCAGATACCAAGAGAAAACGCACACCCCACCATCCTAGCTCTGCATTCTCTCTTCTCCTGGATGTGCCCTGAGACCAGGGTGGATTCTCCATGCAAAAACTCAAATGGAAGGATTTGGCCAAGGAGAAACTTGACATCTTAGAACAACTTTGGTGAATAGATATGTATTTGGTGCTATAGTGTGGGCATGGGGAAAAACCAAGAAAAGGTACCCACATGATGATATTGTGGTCATGTTAGACGTAAACATCTTGTGACAAGAATTTTTGAAGGGGTGAGAATTAGGCCAAGTTGGGGATATGCTTTAGGAGCTAAATGGAATGAAAGGTTTGGGACAGGGAGATGAGCAGCTGCACCACCCCTGGCCCCCCCACCCCTGACCCCTATGACCACCATGGTGCTGGCAGTTAATGAGATTGTCTAACTCCATTGAACACATGGGACATGGGTGGCTCCCTCTGAGCCTTTCATTTTAATACTGTTTGTAACTCTTGCACATTTTCAGGGAAGAAACCAATAAAGTATATTTCATTATGAGATCATCTTAAGTTGAATAATTTAAATAATCCTTCTAAATGTTGATAATACAAAGCAAGCATGAAAAATAATTTCTCCTTCTCTCTTTCTCTTTAAACTTAATGCTCATGGGATCTCCATATCCATGTGACCTGTTACATGGTTTGCCCTCTTCCTGCCTATACATGTGATGAGCAGCTGACAGAAAAGGTAACTATTGTACGCACTTTGCTAGATTTAAGATTCGTATATTTTCTGCCTATAGGTGATATGTAAAGAAATTTAGTTTTTTAATCCAGGATTGGGTTACTAACTCATAAAGGGGAAATAACTCTGTGTGTTTGTGTGTACATAAATATGTTACATACAGGTAAGAAATAGCTTTTCTTAAGTGTTCCCTCTTCCTTCCCCCAGACTGAATAGGAGGCTATAATACAGGTGACACTGTATTTTTGGCAACATCACTCTTTCCCAGGTAGAGTAAAACAAACATTGGGTGGGTCTGGTGAAGCTCTATCCTTGTTTTAAATCTGAGAGGGATTTATAGCGACCTTCTATAAACTACAGCCTTCTGCAGTTTGGAAATGTTCCACAAGTAACTCTGATATGCTGTCGCTTCTGCTCAACCATGAACCACCATCTGAACCAGAGGTCCTCAACACTGGCTGCTCATGGGAATCACCCAGGGAACTTGGGAAAGCATACTGGGTGCCCAGGACTCACCCCAGGCTGATTGAGTTAGAATCTCCAAGGATAGGTTGGGAGCCATGGTCTAAATAAAGCATAATGCATCCCTACTTTGGTTTCACATTTTATCATTTTCAAAACTCTTTCTCCTGATGATCTTATTTGATTTAAAAAAAAACGAAAAACCTCTCTGAGATGAATGGAGACAGATAGGGTTATTATCCTACTCAGTGGATAAGAAATTGATGCTTAGAGATGTTCAACAACTTGCCCAACCAACCAGTACGGCTTGTAACATAAGGGTATGGCTTATAGTGTGAAGGATGGGGCTTGAATTAAAACCCAGTTTTTCCAACTCTTAGCTCAGTCAGCTTTGTTTTACATTGCATTGCTGGCTAACAGCGCTAAGGAAATGAAATAGTAGAAAACATATATTGGAAGTTTTATTTTAATTTATTTATGTATGTAAATATCAAGTCAATACGATAAAAAAGTAAAAACAGACAAATGAATAAATTGTGTCTATAGGATATAAGAAAACATCTGGTATAGCTGTAGGCATTAAAGCCAAGTACATTTCATTGACCGAGAGTGATCGTTTCATCTCCAGCTTCTAGGTGGAAGAATCGTGAATGCTTTATCCATCATGCATGTAAACGAAAGCTATGTAAGCTTGCCTGTTTCAGGTTCAGAAGTACCTATTTCTCTTACCTGTTACATGTTAGTTTTCCTGCATTGATTGGAAATCCAGGTCATCACTAAAGATTTTTCCATTTTGATGTGTCTTTCTTTAGGAGGAAGAAATTGTTGACTGGTGGAGTAAATTTTATGCTTCCACGGGGGAACTTGAAAAATGTGGACAATATATTCAGAAAGGCTATTCCAAACTCAAGGTACCTGGGCCTGTGGTGCTGTGGGTGGGGGAAAAACACTCATTAAAACTGGCCATAGGCAGAGCTAAGTAGAAGACTAGAAGATCTGATGGGGGTGCTGATAGGGAGGGGGCCAGAAGCACCTCTGGCTTCCTGGAGAGCCTTCTTGCCATAGATTTTGGCTTTGCCAAGATTCCAGGGGCTTGAGGACAGCTGTTGATTTATGGTGACATGACTGCCACTTTGAGGCTTGGGGGCATCTGGAAGAGGGTTGGGAATGGGTTGGCACGACACTATAATTAGGGTAACGGTTGTCCAGTTTGACTCACAGAGACCTAAAAGCCACTGGGATCTTGCAGAACAGTATGAAATGTCAACACACTCATTCTGTTGTCTGCATGGGCATCAGTTTCACTAGCTGAAAAGTTGATTCTGTTACATATACGCAGCATACAATCACAACCGCGGGCGTGTGTGTCCAGGAGGAGGACAAGCTATTGATCTAGCCAGGCCAGGCTCTCTGTGATCTTTCTGCTAATGCTTTGAGTTTTCCAGTTGTTCCTCAAGTTTTTCAGGCTGTATTGCACTCAAGCAGAAGCAAATGATAAAGTTTTCAAAATACTGCCTAGTAGAAAAAAATCTTTAAAATGAGAAATATCAAGCCATTAAAATGATTTTCCCCACCAAAGTAGAAAAAACTCACATCCTTTCCTATTACTTCATAACGTCTCAATGCAGTTTAAGAAACATTGGCATGTAAAGAACCACTAATCTAGAAAAATGATCAAACTGGTCCAGTGGATCAGTCCCACAGTCCATCCTCCCTCTCTCCCTCCCTCTTTCCCTCCTTCCTTCCCTCCTTTCTTCCCTCCTTCCTTCCCTCCTTCTCATCCTTCCTCTTTGTCTTCCTCCTCTTCTTCTAGTTTTTTATGGAGGTATAATTTGCATACAATAAAGTAATCCATTCAATGAGTTTTGATAATTGTATACACCTATGTAAACCACCACCCAAACGAGGCAAAGAACATTTCCAACACCACAGAAAACTCCTTTGTACTGCTTTCCAGTCAGTTCCCCAGAAGCTTCCATCCCTCTAGACAGCTGATCTGATTTCATCACCATAGGTTGGTTTTGCCTGTATTTATGCTTCATATAAATGGACTCATACAGTGTGTATTTTGTGTTTGTCTGGCTTCTTTAGCCCAACACAGGAGTTTTGAGATCCATCATGTTGTCATATGTACCTTAATGTGTCCCTTTTTGTTGCTGAGTGGTATTCCATTGTGTGGATATACCACAGTTTATTTATCCATTCTCCTGATGATGAAGCTGCTATGGTCATTCTTGTACTCTGTGGAAATGCTTTCATTTCTCTTGGATGAATACCTGGGAATGCAATTTCTGTATCATACAATGGGTGTGTATTTAACTCTATAAGAAACTGCCAGACATTTTTCCAAAGTGATTGTATTATTCTACCCTCCTGCCAGCAATGAGAGAGTTCCAGTTGCCCGTCCACATCCCCATGCCCATTTGGTGTTGTCAGTCTTTCTGATCTTTTAGACTCTATCTGTATTTTAATGAGAAATTAAGAATCTGTTGATGGTTTTCAGATATATGATTGTGAACTGGAGGATGTAATGGAATTTGAGGGCCTGACAGACTTCTCAGATACTTTCAAGCTGTATCGAGGCAAATCAGATGAGAATGAAGATCCTTCTGTGGTAGGAGAGTTTAAGGTGAGTAACTGTGAGTGTTTGCCCTGTTTAAAATCCATCTTTATCTTCCTTATAGACCTAGGCTACAGGACAGCCAACTTCTGGGGCAGGGACATGTCCTCTGACATCTGAAGGATGTTAGAAGGTGTTAGTGAGAAAAAGGGCAATGGGATCAGGAGTAGGACACTCAAAGCCATTCTCAGTATCTTTCTTTCTCCCTGCTCATGCCACCCAGTCTTGATTCCTATAGATTCAGCCTCTCCAAGATCCGGTTCCCCTCTGCTTGCCCACTGCCCCTTCCAGGCTTTCAGCAGGACCATTGCAGCAACTTCCCAACTGATGGTCCTTGCCACCTTTCTTGTTCCACTCCAGTCCATCTTCCATCCCCATATCTGATCATGTTTCTTGACTGCTTAAAGACATCGCTTGGGTTTCCACCAGCTCAAGTCTCAACCCCTTCCTAAGGCGGAGCCCGCCTTTCACAAGCTACTTGCCTCCTGTGCCACTGCGCCCTCCTGCTCAGGAGGACCTCACGCAAGCCCCAAACACACCTGTCCTCTCACAACTCGGAGCCTTGGTATAGGCTCTTCTTCCTTCCCTAGATGCCCTTCCTTCCCTCTTTGTGGTCTGACCAACTCCTACTCATTCTTTTAAGCGCCAGCTCAAATGTCACATTCTTTGTGAATCCCTGATTGCTCTGGCCAAGTGACTCACTACTGCTCTAGGCTCCCACAGGTCTGGGTTCCGGTGCTGTTAGAGCACCTCTCACACTGAAGTATCTGCTTTCATGACTGCCCTTCCCTCCAAGCACAGTTGTCAAATCCATGGCAGATTGCTGCGCCTTTCTAATCCTTTGCCAATAGCAGACATTATTAATCGATCAGAGGATTATACCCTACATGTGGTCTCAAAATCCTTCTCATTACAGCTCCCCACCAAGCAATCAAAGACAGCATGAGAGTCCAGCCTACTTAACATCCCTGTGCCAGACTGGGCTCCTTGAGTTCACTTTTGGGTCCTCAGTGCCCGGCACATAGTAGGTGCTTACTTCATGCTGCTTTATTGAATGAAGGTAGATGGAACTAAGACCCACGTGTTCTGAATCCAACTTTAGTGCTTTCTCCTGTACTTAAGCTGGTTTCAAGATAAAATATATGGCCTCTCAAGCTGGTCCAATGGCTCATTCATTCAAAAAACATTTATCGTGCCCCTGCTACACGCCCGGACCTGTGTTAGGTCCTGGAGATAGAGTGATGAACAAGACATAATTCCTGCCCTCAGGAAGCTCACACTCTAGTGAGGAATATAGACAATAAATAGACAGTTACAGCACAGAGGTCAGTTCTGCAGCAGGGATGCATGCAGGGTTAGAGGAGAGCCTGTAGGAGACACACCCAACCCAGGACAGTCAGGAAGGTTTCCTGGAAGAAGTGACACCTTTCAGCTGAGACCTGAAGGATGAATAGGAGTTTGCCTGGGAGCAGGAGTGGGAGGGGGTTCGCGGGGGGGGGGGGGGTGCAAGGAAAGGGAAATCACCCCTAGTACTTTATTGGGTGTAAAAAATAACCACCTTTATTCCTATCTTCAAAATGTATGCTGAATTTAGCTCCTTCTCGCCGCCTCCTTTGCCCTATATTGGTCCAAGCCACCTCCATCTCTTGCCTAGATTTTTGCCTGGTCTCCCTGCTTCTGCTCTGCCCTTTCTTCTCCCCTGTGATCTATTAACTAATTACTTTATCATCATTTAACTCTCCCTACTGGAAACATGCAAATTGCAATATATGTTGTTTCTTTCACAAAAGGCAGCCCTTCGTCACCCAATCCCACAGCCCCTGTGGCTGTGCTGGTGTATCCTGGGGGAGGAGGGACTGCCCAGAAGCCCTCTGCCCAGGTCCCCATGGACCCTGTGAGTCATCTGTGTGTCTCTCTCCTAGGGCTCCTTTAGAATCTACTCTCTGCCGGATGACCCCAGTGTGCCGGCCCCTCCCAGGCAGTTTCGGGAATTACCTGACAGCATCCCACAGGAATGCACGATTAGGATTTACATTGTTCGAGGCTTAGAGCTTCAGCCCCAGGACAACAATGGTCTGGTAAGAGTTTGGGTGTGGGGCCTTCTCCTGTAGCAAGATAATTATAGTCATCAGCCACAGTAATTGTCATGTTCTTTCTTTTCGGGCATCTGTTATCTCACTGGGGGAAAGATACTCTATCAAAACAATGTATTCTGGAGGATTGTCCCAGCGGGGATTTATCTAAGAGATTGAAGGGGGCTTTGGCTGCTCTGGTTCACCCTTCTCATTTTACAGATGAGACCTTGGAGGAGATTTGCTCCTTGGTCCCTCCCTGCCACCACCTCTTCACCCCACAGGCTTCTCTCACGGGCGCTGGCTGTGTGCCTCCGAGAGGGGAGATCTGCCCAGACCTCGGGCTGAGGCTCGCGGGGGCCACGGCCGCCACCTTTCTATCCGTTTGGGAGTGGGTGTGGAGGCACACCTGAGTCTTTCCCAGAAACTGGCTTAAACTTGCACCCCACGATGACGTAACCTGACATCTGTTTTGTCCCCACAGTGTGACCCTTATATAAAAATAACACTGGGAAAAAAAGTAATTGAAGATCGAGACCACTACATTCCCAACACTCTCAACCCAGTTTTCGGCAGGTAACGTACATGCTAAACGTTTTTCTGTCAATCATTTTTTTTCACAGACTATATATTAAGGATGTGATAGGTGCCAAGCTCTGCTCTGGGTCCCGAGACTATGACTATGAATTAGACAAGAATTCTAGTCAGCGGAGCAGGTAATACAGATGTATATGCACAAATAAAAGAATTTCATGGAAGTAAAAGGTGCCATGAAGAAAACAAAACCAAGTCATGAGACGGGCTCCTCTGAGAGAGGGTTGCCCTGAGACCTGGGGGCACGGGTGGTCCAAGGCCCAGGAGGCCACTAAGACTGTGGGTTCTAGACAAGCAGGACACGCAGTGACATAACTGAGGTGACATGGTGCTTCTCACTCCCTGACTGCGGTGTGGGCTCTGTTTTCTGGGGTGTTTTGATTCCATCATTTTGATCCAGTGAGTGTGTTATTGACTCTGCTATCAATACAGAGAAGGAGACCAAAAGTGATGGAGTCAAAATGTCCTGCTCCTTCTGTCTTCTGTTCCTGAAGATTCTTAAAATAACATTATTTTCTTCATTATTGACACTTTAGACTTGTTTCTGGGCTGTTCCATTGATGTCCTCAGAACCTTCTTAAGGGTAAGGCAAACCCAACTGACTTCTAAACAGGACCAGCATTTTTCAGCTATAAACTGTGTCCATATTTAAGAAAAGCTAAGGTTTTCTAGCTCTTACTGTGTTAAGGCACTATGCTGAGTTGTTTATGTAAAACATCTCAAAAATCTCACAACTCTGAGGGGCTATTGCTACCCTCATTTTACAACAGAGAAAACTGAGGCACAGAGAGAATCAGAGCCCAATGTGCCCAGCTGGCAGAGGCAGAGTCAGGATTCACACCGTGGCCATCTGACTCCAGCGTCGGTGTGGTTTCCACACTGCGCTCTTTGTGGCTGCCACCGTCGGATTTGCATCTCTGTGTCAACCCTAGCAGCCAGGCGGGACAGGGATGAGCAGCCCCACTTGACAGGTGGGGGAAACAGGGCACCGGGAGCTGTGTAGACAGAGCCAGCACACAATGGAGCCAAGATTTAGGTAGAAATTCCTGATTCCAAGCCCCAGGCTTTTCCAGTACCCTTGGTAATGCTTCATATTCATGGCACAGCCATCATCACCTGTAGAAAAATGTTCTTTGTACAGAATCTTTGTGAGAACAGTGTTTTTTTTCCCCAGAATCTTGCCGAGCAGGGAAATACTTTGTTCTTGTTTGATGTGTGGGCTGTTTGTTAATTTCTGGCTTCATTATCTCTCCCATCCTCTTCTCTACTCATGTTTGTTGGTTTGCGCGCTTACGCATTGTTTCTTTCTCTCATGTGTGCATGCAGGCATGCACACACACACACCCCAAAGTCTTTGTCACTCAAAAAACTCTCTCGGGTTTGCACACTCTGTTCTCCCCTACACATTCGCACACCCCATAACACATGTGCACTGGGGACCTCACGCTCACTCAGCTCCCAGGCACATACACACATGCACACACACACAGCCGCACACGTGCACACCCTCTGTGCTGAGCAGCCCAAGGCCGCGTGCCGGGCCGGGGAGTGGAAGTAATCCTCTGGCACGGCAAGATGATCGTTTTCCTTTCCTTCCGCTGATCCAGCCCTGAGGTCTAGACAGGAAAAGGCACGCAGGGCAGGAAGGAGGGCTCCGTGTGAGGGAGACGGGGAAGCGGGGAACGCCAGCTTTTAACAGAGAAAGGCGGCTCTGTCTGAATCACTTGTCTCAGAGGAGCCAAGCACAAGCTTAATTAAGTGGCAGGAAAAGTCTTGCTCGAAGCCACCCTGGGAGGAAGTGATGCTGTCAGCCTCTGCTCAGCCAATCCCTGTCTGGCGTGCCTGCAGACTTCCCCCGTCCAGCAGGGTGGAGCCAAGAGATGCCGACTCTGCAACCTCTGGTCCCTGGCCTCAGTCTGAGGCGGGGACTTTCTTCTCAGCGAGACTCTCAGGAATTCTGGGAGAAGAATTCAGGAAAGGGCAAAATTCCTGTGCTCAGCCACTGTTCAGTGCGTTCCTGTCACATCATAGCATCCTCCAGATCACCTTCAACAGAATATCTGTGTCTTCCATGAGATGTTAATTGGTGTTCCAAGAAAAGAAGTATTTCTTCTTCAAATCAAGGCACCTGGATTAAAAAAGATAATAACTGCAGGACTTCTCAGAGCCTTTAGTTTGTCCAGAGGAACTCCCAAAGAAGTGGTTCTCAACCTTGCTTTACCAAAGAATTCTTTTTCTCAAAGGACTTGTGTTACCTATCCCTTGGAATCCAGTATTGGAATTGTGGTGTTATGGGGCACGTGCGGATACAGTGCTTCACGCCTGGTCGTGATTCAAACACCTTTCCTCGTCTGGCTACCTGCCCCTTGCAGGCCCCCACCTGGCTGCAGCAGTCTACAGAAGTTGCTGAGCCTTGTCTAGGAGACTTCCTGGGAGCTCTTCTCCAGAGCCCCATTGGCGCACAGCCTTCTGCTCAAATGGATGAACCTTCCTGGCTGTTAGGGCAGGAACCAATCCACACGCCAGAGTGCAAGGAGAAGGGGAGGAGGCACAGGGAGGAGGGAGGGGAGAGGCCTCTCACAGTTTTCCATCAACAAAATTTATTGAGCACCTACTAGGGGACCCGTACCTGTGTGGACGGGGCAAATACAGAACCAAACCCCGCCCATCTGGAGCTCGTGCTTTCAGTTTATCACCCTCTCAGAGCCTGCTCCCCATTGCTCACCCGCTACAGAAAGTGCTGTTTGGTTCTTTATCTCAGAAGGGTTTGCATTTGAATATAGATTCTATAAAAAAGCCTTCAAGAACCAGTGGCACACCCGGAGGGTCCGGGAGGAGGCGGGGAGCCTTCTTGGCACCCTGCACATCTCGCTGTGTTGGTTCATTTCAATCACATCCCCCACCCCCACCCCGCTGTGCTCCTGTGGGGTAAGTCAGAGATGTTCCATGGGGGGTGATCTCTGTGGAGGCAGAGGAGGGAACATAGTTGGAGCAGAGAAAGGGGGCTGGAAATCAGGGTGCTGGTGCCTTACTAATCTCCCAGCTTGTAGAAATACCTGGGTGCCCCAGCTAATAGGCATGTGATAATAATGTTAATAATATTATAATTAACAATAATTATTATTATTATGGTTATTGGGTTTTGAGCACTCATGCCAAATGCTTTCTAAACATTTCTTCACTTGACCCTGATAACAACACGAGATGGCAGGTATTATTATCACCATTTTATAAATGAGAAAACTGAACACAGAGAGGTTAAGTAACTGGCCTAGGGTCCCACAGCTGGTTAGCAGCAGAGCTGGGATTCGAACTTAGGTATTTAAAGCCCATGATCTTCTCCTGAGCAAGTGTATAATCTCTTGTTGTTCTTTTTACTAATATGTACTACTTATCAAGTCCTCCCACCCACTTCCTCCCACCTGGTTCTCCTAAGTCGTGATGTTCTCCTCCAGGAGCCAGAGCCACTGCCTGGGGACTCTGTGCACAGAGCCCTGGTGTTTGTGAGATGCCCGGACGGGATCGTGGTGATTCTAACCTCGCTTTTGTTTATTTAGAATGTATGAACTGAGCTGCTACCTACCTCAAGAAAAAGATCTGAAAATTTCTGTCTATGATTACGACACCCTGACCCGTGATGAAAAAGTGGGAGAAACGATTATTGACCTGGAGAACCGATTCCTTTCCCGGTTTGGGTCCCATTGCGGCATCCCTGAGCAGTACTGTGTGTAAGTTGCTTTGGCCATAAATGTAGACAGTTTGTTCCATCTGACTTTAATACCTGGGGAAGCTTTGGCTTCCTACCTCAGGGCCTGTCTTCACTGAGCCACTGCTTCTTTGAGTCAGATGTAGACTGCTTTTAATAGCATAATTGCCTTAGGGAGAATCAGGGCCGTAGCATTGCCCAACTCCAGGGGGCGCCATTCACACTGACCCCTGGAGTAGTGCAGTGCTCTGTGGGGATGGCATAGGTGGCAGTCCTCGGAGAACCAGTGCCCTCGCTCCCGTTCTTGGAGGCTCATTCCTTGAAACCAGGGACTGAGAGCTGGCAGTGTTTGATGGCAGGAATTCCCTGCCCCTCCCCGCAGGTTGATCAATTTTGTGATGTCCCTCTTCCCCTGAGTGGTCTACGGTGTCATTCTACAGCATCGAATTACACACAGCTTGCGATTTCTAGTTTACGAGTTCACCTGTTATGATTACAGTCATCTCAGTGAAACTCCTAGTTTTTACAGAGGAGAAAATTGAGGGAGGAAAAGGATCAGTCAGCTGAGGCCAAAATGATTGTGGCTTTTAGTCCTCTGAAATCGATTTCTAGTCAGAGGCCACAGTTTAGAGCACGTCCCCCGCCCCCTCATTACATAACTATGTGAGTACGTATGTGTGAATGCAAGAGCCGGCGTGCCCTACGGTGACTCCAGATGTGGGATTTATTCACAGTTCTGGAGTGAATACCTGGCGAGATCAATTGAGACCAACACAGTTGCTTCAAAATGTAGCCAGATTCAAAGGCTTCCCACCACCCGTCCTTTCTGAAAATGGAAATAGAATCAGATATGGAGGACAAGACTACAGTCTGGATGAATTTGGTAAGCACGTTGCCATGTATTGCAAGCTGCTTACAAAGTATAGCGACTCATTTATATGCTGGACTTGTTGGGGAGGGGCACGGGCAGAGCAGTACCCTAATTATACCACGGGGTCTCCGAACACATGACTATCTAACAAAAGCCCCATTGTAGTAGAGTTTGGCTGTCATGTCAAGTGTCAACGTGGACACATTTTCTTGTCTGTCTTATGTTTCACTTGACCTTTTTAGGTCATAGCCATTTGAGCTTTGAACGCAAACTTCTAGTCATTAACTAATTTCTATGTAATGCATAATCAGCTCAAAAGTGCTCACGTGGTGGTGCAAAAATTTCTCATGCAAGTTTATTCCATCATTCTTCCAGCCTTTCTCAGAGAAGGCTCAGGGATGCTGGGGGTTGGTTCAAAGAATCTGCTAAGTTCACATCTGGCTCCTGTCCGACGTTGGGGTCTTGCTCTTTCCCAAGCAGTAATTTATAATATAACCTGTCCTGACACATAAACAGCTAGCTGCACAATGACAGGGGGTGAAATACGCTTAACAGAGGTAAAAGCTATGGTATAATTTAGTGTTTTGTATGGAGGGAGGGCTTCCCAGAGGGGGTGGCAGTGGAGCTGGCCTTGAGGGTGCATGGGATATCCAGAGAAAGCTGAGCAAAGACGCACAGGAATGAAAGTGCTTCCTGACCCTTGGCTGTTTATTCTTGACACTGTAAGGAACTATATTTTGTCTTTCCCTTTGAAGAGGACTTAGTCAGTATCAAGGATGATTAGATGTTTAAGAAATGTTGATGCTGCTGTTAACATGAGAACTTATGAAAGGGATTGGGAATAAACTGGCAAGTAACATGGCCTCGTGGATAAGAGTACCCCAGAAAATCAAACAACACCCCAAAAAGTTGTATCAGTCATGAAGATTGTTCCAGTTACTACTGTTACATAACAAATCACCCCAGAACTTAGCAGCTGAAGATGCCATTTTGTTTTGCTCTCAGTTTTGTGAGTTAGAAATTCAGGAAGGACTCAACTGGGCAGTTCTCACTTGAGTGGCTCATGTGGTTGGCTGCTGTCAGATGTCGGCTGGGGCTGCAGTCATCCAAGGCTCAGCTGAACTGGATGTCCAAATGGCTCACACACACAGCGGGAGGTTAATGCTGGCTCTTGGCTGGGAACTCAGCTGGGGCTGACAACCAGGGCGCCTATTCAGCCCTCTCCAAGAGGGCAATCTCTGGATGTCCAGGCTCCTCACATGGTGTATGGCTTCCTGCAGAGCAAGTGCCCCAATAGGACCAGGCAGAGGCTGAGCGCCTTTCATGCCTAGCCTCAGAAGTCACACAGCATCCTTTCTTTTGTGGTTAAATATGTCTCCAGATTCAAAAAGAGAGGACATAGACCCACCTCTCAATGGGAGGAGTGTCAGAGAATTTGGGAGTTCTGTTTTTAAAATGCCACAGTGATGCTAACTGCTATGACAGTTGAACTTACAAATTTCAGTGGCTTAACGCAATCAAAGTTTATTTCTCAGAAATTCAAAACAGGTATTCCTACAGGTCGGTGGCCCTCTTCTAAGCAATGCTTTGTGGACTCAGGCCCTCCCATCTTATAGCCCTGCTGTTCTTCAGCTCAGACATCAAAGGTTGCTGTTTTCTTCTGCATCCAGAAGAGAGAGGCACACGGAGGATCCTACTTCAGAGGGTTTTATGTGCCAGGTCTAGAAGGGACACTCATGTCACTTCCACTACATTATATTCTAGCCTAACTTGGTTGTATAACCACACCTACCTACGAGGGAGTCTGGGAAACAGAGTCTGGCTGTGAGCTTCTGCCACCAAAGTAAACACAGGCTGCTCTCACTCACACATTCTGGTGTGTTCTGGTCCCTTTGCTATTGGCAGCCCACAAATCGGGTGTGAGCCTGGTTGGGGCAGGGCACCTGGTCAGAAGCTCTTTCTAACAATGACTCCTTCACAAGTTGATGTTTGCGCGGTGGCACTGCCTAACCATTTTGCAAAGTCTTAGACGAAGTGCTGCAAGGCCCCCAGGGCAATGTGCTTGAACTGTTCCTCATGCCCATCCCTGTCTCAATGCTGTTTCCTATTGCAGAAGCCAACAAAGTCCTGCACCAGCACCTGGGGGCCCCTGACGAGCGCCTTGCCCTTCACATCCTCAGGACTCAGGGGCTGGTCCCTGAACATGTGGAAACAAGGACTTTGCACAGCACCTTCCAGCCCAACATTTCCCAGGTACAGGGGCTCTCCACCTGTGAAGATCCGTCATCCACACCCCAGACACAGTGGCAATTGCTAACACAGATTTGCCTCTTTTTATCCCTTTTGAATACTTTTAGATACACCAAAAATAGAAGTGAAACTCAAATTTGCTTCGTCCCGAAGGGGAATTTATTGTAAGACTTTTCAGGTAACTCACTAAATCCAGACAGGAGAGTGACTATGACTCAGAACAAACTTGGACCAGGATCTCTCCTGTCCCTTATCTATGAGTCTGCTTTAGTCTGCACTCTTCCTGTGATCACCTTCCCATGTGTCAGAATATTGCAGCCAGTTTTAGAGTCGTTTATCTTATAATGTAACCCCATCTACTTCCAAACGTGGAAAGGGTTGGTTGCCCCAAGTTGGCTCCATTGTCCACCACTGGACCATTTGGCTGTAGCCAGGAGGGCAGGGCCTGGGGAAGCAGTTGTGCTTGGCCGGTGAGGCAGTGCCATCTAAGAACAAAGAGCCAGGGAAGAAGATGGCTCTTCCCTGAGCACAAGATGGCTCATCACAAAGACCATATGGACAGTGATGTGGGAGGGTCTGTTCCTAGAAGCTGGAGAGCAGTTTCCAGAGAAGTGCAGAGAGACATGGCAAATGACAAAATAAAACGTGTGGAAGCTTGTTATAATGAAGATTCCTAGGCCGTGCCTACAAGGATTCAAATTCAGTAGGTCTGGGATGGGGCCGGGAATCTGAATTTTTAATAAGTGACCTGGAAGTGTTCTGATGTCAGTAGCTAGGAAATCACACATTAAGAAATATTAATCTGATGGATGCAAATATTGTTGACACTGACAGCAGAACCACGGACAAGCTTATCTCTGAAAAGCAGCCATAAGTGGCCTGGGCTTGTTAGATTATTTTGTCACTCACTTCTTGCTTTTATTCTGTTTCACATTTTCATTTCTTTCTTGTCTTATTATTCTTCCTTTCCCCAAAGAGCCCATTCCTCCTCCTCTCTCCCTTCTCACCCCTCAATTGAATAACATGTTGAGAAATCACAAGGCGAGGAAGATTTCTCCCTGGGAATCCACAGGCCCTCCCACCCCCCATCACCTCCACCTACCACATTGGACACACTGTGGCTGGGTCTCAGGAGACACCTCGTTGCCTAATGTTCTGCAGTGTGCTTGATGTGTTGTAGAACCTTGAGCCCTAGAGATTAGTTGGAAGAGAGTCAGGATCACAGTAAAATATATCCCTTTTCAAGAGCTCCAGTTCATTTTGATCACAATGCATTAGAAAGCCAATCTAGTGGTTTCCTTGGCAACCTTCTTAAAGACCAGTCTGTTTTTGTTATGAAGGCAGAGTCTACAGAACATCCAAAAACAGTCTGAGGAATTTAAATTGGTTCGTATGGTTGATATAGTTTGTTAATGGCATTCCTAGCCTGTCTGGAAAAACACTCCAGTTAGATAGATGGACCTGGTCTGTGGCAAAGACCTGAGTGGGGCCTCACCAAGATGGTGGCACATGTGTCAGTCTAGGCTTTCACCCTCCCTCTTCTGCAAGCCTCCTCCCAAGTGGTTGGCACTAGCGAGCCAATGGCAGGGAGTCCTCAACTTTGGGTAACAGTGATGTCCTTGTCGTTGTTTGAGTCTCTCCTTAGAAAGTGCTATGTTGTAAGTTTTTCTTTTACAAAATTAAATGCCATTTATATTATTTTGATTTTCTGTCTTGAGTAAGTGGAGAAACCCTTTGGTGTCACAAACTGGGACCGATATCAAGTAGGCAATGTGATGACGACTAGAGTGACAGTGTGAGAACTGTTCTGAAGATGAAGGTCCCAACTTTAAGTCGTCGTAGGAGGGTGTGTGTTTCTATGTGTGAGTGTGTTTGTGTGTGAACGTGTTTGTGTGTATGAGTCTGTGTGTTTGTGTGTGTGTTAGGTGTTGTGTTAGCAATGAGACGCCCTTCATGTTATTAACCAGGGGAGACTCAGACTACAATACAGGTGGGTATGTGCAGCCATCAGAGACTCCTGGATGAGAGTGGGGAGTGAGTGGCATACATGACATTGAAGATGTAAGATTCACCTTGGTTCATTCTTCTACTCCATTTTTTTTGCCTTCCACATGGAGTAATAAATTAGCAGGCCCAAAGGACTAGTTTCATTTAAGAAATATGAAAGAAAATTGTAGTCTGTACACCCCATAATATAATTTCATTTCTCTTTCAACTTTTGAATGACTTAGGGAAAACTTCAGATGTGGGTGGATGTTTTTCCCAAGAGTTTGGGGCCACCAGGCCCTCCTTTCAACATCACACCCCGGAAAGCCAAGAAGTAAGTAGTCTTGAGACCCTGTTATATTGGACTGGGGTCTTGGCTCAGGACCACAGAAGAAAACACCTTCAAAATGTGCTCCTTTCAGATACTACCTGCGTGTGATCATCTGGAACACCAAGGACGTTATCTTGGACGAGAAAAGCATCACAGGAGAGGAAATGAGCGACATCTATGTCAAAGGGTGAGGGTAGCATGCAAGAGCCTTTGACAAACTCAGGCAATCAAACAGACTCTCTCTTTCATCGGTTTTCATTATTGAAGGTGTTCACTGCAGGATCCTTGGATCCTCCATAGATAAAGAGGAACCTCGTTATCAGAAGCTATTTTACGTCACTAATGCAATCTCCTTAGGAAACTTCAGGGTTTGTCTCCTGTCTCTCCAGGGAGAGAGAACAGAAAGAAAGAAAACTTGTATGGATCTTGTTAATGGGCAGAGGTATCTAATGCCTATAAGAACTGATAAATATTTCTTCATTTTGCTTTTAAGGAAGTGGGCTTTGTTCAGTTTATTAGCGCAGATTTGTTATTTCTGAGACTTTTTAGTCAAACAGTTCTTTTTTATTTCTTTTTGATACCTTGAATAACTAGCCTTAGAAACATAAGTAAAGCTTCCAAAATCTCTTTCGATATATATTTTATTACGAGCAGCTAATGTCCATGGAAAAGAGAAATGGTTAGCAGATTTTTTTTAAATCATTAATTCCACCAACATGTACTGAGTGCCTGCATCCACTGTGTAAAGTGTCATAGTTGTTCATTATTCTGTTACTTGCATAATTCACTTCCAGATAATCCATGTTGATGTTAGTTTTGGTTATGCCTTGACCACAGATGTTGAGGACAGAAGTAATTAAGAAGTGATTAAGACGTAGTGATTAAGAAGCCAGACTCTGGAGTCAAACTGCCTGGGTTGAAATCCTGGTACTTTCCCTACTAGCTGGGCAAGTTAGTAAGCTCACTGCTCCTCATCTGTGAAATGGAGTTAATGGTACTATCCACTGCTCTGGGAAAGTCAGAAGATTGAGTTACTCAGAGCACTTAGGATAGTGCCTGGCAGACAGTAAACACTATGTGTATTGGTTAGGGTTCTCCAGAGAAACAGAACAAGTAGGAGATAGATGTGTGTGTGTGTGCATGTAGAGAAAGAGAAAGAGAGAGAGAGAAAGATAGATAGATAGATAGAGATTTTTTATGAGGAATTGACTCACATGATTATGGAGGCTGAGAAGTCCCACAATCTGCCATCTGCAAGCTGGAGACCCAGGAAAACTGGGGTGTAATTCAGCCTGAGTTCGAAGGCCTGAGAACTCTGGCAGTCAATGCTGTAAATCCCAGTCTGAGGTCAGGGGAAGATGAGATATCCTAGTTCAAGCAATGAGGCAGACAAAAGGCTGGATTCCTATCTTCCTGTGCCTTGTGTTCCATTCAGGACCTCAACAGATTGGATGATGCCCACCCACACTGGGAACAGCAGTCTACTTACAGAGACCACCAATTCAAATTCTAGTCTCATCCAGAAACGCCCTCACAGACACACCCAGAAACAACGTTTAATCTGGGCACCCCGTGGCCAGTCACATTGACACGTAAAATTAACCATCACACTATTTGAATGTTAGCTGGGATTATTACTGTTCCACAGAGACTGAGTTTGGTTCCTTGATATGTAAAAGATAAGACTTGTTGACATTTAATATATTCATAAAGTGAGAACAAAGTTTCACTTATGATCCCAAGTGACCTTCAATCAAAACTTTGTCAAAGACATAATTACTGTCATTTAGGTTCACTGTCAACAGGGAATGTTTCATCAAGTTCTTCATTATTCTTTCTCACTTCACGATCTTATTACCATTCCCCAAGGAAAACTAATCCCAGCTAATTATATACATGCAAATTTGTTTGACTATCATGAGCATTGTCTTTTTTCAAATCAGGAAAACAAACTCAAGTAGTACCGGACCAAGAAAAACACTCCTCTAATCAAAGAATAAAATGCAACCTAAAGAACCATGTCATATTTGGAATTAAAATATAAATACTATATGTGAACAGATGAGTAATGCATAAATAATATGCCCAGCACTTCGCACATGTGGGTATTACATACAAAGTTATGCATATGTGTACACAAATACATGCACTTAGAGTAGTTAACTTGTTTTAAAATTAAAATGTGAAAAGATTCATATTTAAAATTAAATGTGAAAAGATCCATGAAGAAAGAGAGGGAGGAGCTGCAGAGGGTGAGCAGTCTAGGGGTGGATGGATCATGGTGACACTTTTGCGGATGGGCAGGAAGTGAAGCCACTGAGGCCCTAACCAGAGTGTGGACTCTCTTCAGTGAGTTAGTTCAAAAGCTTCAAAGTTAATCGTCAAAAGGAATCTTTCAACAAAGTTATCTAGTCAGTTAATTGAGAGGCAAAAAGTAAAACTACTGTAGTTGATAGATATTAATACCACTACTAATAATAGGACCTAATATTAGCACATGACTGTCTTGTCTCCATGCTCCTTTGAGGCTAAGTAACAGGCCTGGACACTGGAGTCAGACAGACCTGGGAGTTTTACTTAATTCTGTCCGTTACTGGCTATGTGGCCTTGTGTAAGATCTATATCCTCTGTGAGCCTCAGTTTCCTCATCTATGAAGTGGAGATAGTTATACAGTTGGGAAGAATAAAATAAGGCACGCTGAGTGCCTGGTTCATAGCAGATGATCATAAACATAGTTAGGATTTCCCCCTTCCCACTCTGGCCCTTCTAAGCCATGATCTCATTCTGTCCTCATGTGGACCATGAGAAGGGAGCACATATAATTAACCTCATTTTACAGATGGGAGATGAAGCTCAGAGAGTCAAGTGGCAGAGCAAGTTCACAGCCAGGCCTGCCTCCTACCGAGAATCTCTATATGTGGGGTCCAGGCAGCAATATTTTTAAAAGCTCCCCAGTTGATTCCAGTGTGATTCTAGTGTGTGCCCAGTTTTGGGAACCGCACATTCTACCACTTTACCGGTCTAAAATCTAGCGTCCCTGGTTCCAAACCAGGAGTCTTCCCGATAGCAGGCAGATGTGCCAACTTCCTCCCGGGCACATTCACTCATTCCTTCCTTCAACAGGTCTGTGATGTGCCCGGCACAAGCCAAAGGAGCCTTTTCAAATGTCAAAAGTTGAGATGTTAAGTTGTTTATGGAAATGAATTTTCATAGATATGCGTATGAAAAGAGCAGTTGACATCTCCCTTGCTAGTCTCATTAGCATGATCATAGTGAATTTAGGAATAATGAAAAAAGAAAGCTGTAAGACACTTGAGTGGTGCCTGTTTTGTTTGCCTAAGTAAAATAAGGAAGAGGAAGTGCTAAGATTCTGAACTAACTCGTATTCATTGAGCCTATCAGCGGTGATGACAGACACTGATGAGTTATAGTTATGAAGACTAACATCATAGCCAGCAAGCTTCAACGTTCCCAAAATAGAAGCTAAAGTTGTTGACATTTTCCAGAAAATTTCACCTTATCCCTGTTAACTGAAGTCTAAAGGGTTTCCTGCTTTGGTTTTAGAGGAGTTAGTTATATTTTATTTGGCTACAACCTGTGTTGGATGCAACAGGGCGCCTCCCCTTTATAAATCACCCCCCAGCTCTGTAGATAACTGGAACCTGCCCAAGAAAAGTGCATTCATTCTCCTGCCCGTCACTCCCCTCATCACTGCACAATTTTGTGGCTAGATTACTTGTCAATCACATGAAGCTAAATCTGTTTGCCTCTGCTTTTCAGCTGGATTCCTGGCAATGAAGAAAACAAACAGAAAACAGATGTCCATTACAGGTCCTTGGATGGCGAAGGGAATTTTAACTGGAGATTCGTTTTCCCATTTGACTACCTCCCAGCTGAACAACTCTGCATCGTTGCTAAAAAAGTGAGCTCTGAAATATGCCATCAGGAAGTGGGTGTCATGGGGCTTCCTTAAGCAGACACTCAGAGAATGTCGGAGCTGCTCCGCGCTTGCAGGTCATGAGTCCAGCTCCCTTTTGGTACAGATTGGGACTCAGAGACCCACAGATACTTGCCCAGAGTCACACAACTATTTGGGTAATTAGGAAGTATAAGGAACACAGCTTTCCTTCCCTAACGTGTTGACAGCAGAGTGAAGGATCAGACACAGGGTAGAAGTGGGCATCTTGTACCAATATATACAATAACCCAAGTGTATGTTTATGTCATGTGGAGACCGACGTCTTCCCATGATAAGTGGAACTGTTGGACTAATTAACCAAACACAGGGAAAATATTAAAGTAAGTGAAATTTTCCGTTTAGCTTCCTTATTAAACCTCAGCTTCTGTCTTACCTCCTTCAGAAGCATTCTGTGAGAGTTCAAGGCCCTCATGGTCTTAATTAGTAACACTCTCAGTTACAGAACTCAACTCAAACTGGCTTATACCAAAAAAGTGACTTATTGGCTCACCTTACTGAAAAGCTTAGTGTGGCTGGCTTAAGGAATCCCTACATCCTGAGTTGAACTAGTGTCGTTAGAAATTGCTCTCACTTTCTCTGCCTCTCTGCACTGCCTTCTTTTGTGGGCCTCATTCCCTGGTGGAGGCAAGATGGCTGTCAGCACCCCAGCTCACGTCCTGCCCTCTCAGCAAGTTCAACAGAAAGAGAAGAACAAATCCCCCATGACGCCAACCAGAGTTCTGGAATTGGCCTCAGAGTCTTTGCCTGTTTGGGGTCACATGCCTATCCCTGAACCAACTAACGTTGCCCAGGGATGCAATGCTCTGATTGGCCCGGCTCTGGAGTTAGGGATGGAATCAGCTCTTCTCAAATTGTAGGGACTGGAGAAGGGAGTCACCAAGGAAAAGCTGGGCACTTTCGTCCCAAAAAGGGGCCTGAAACCTGGGTAGGTAATATTAACAGATGTCGTCTATAGGTCCCCCGTACCATTCCCACCCCCCACCATTCTATAAACTTTCCCTAGTTCTGCCTGATCACCCCCTCCCCACACCTGATCAAAATGTACATGTCCTTTGTCCCATCTGGCCAGACATTACCTCCTGCCGGCCCTACTCAGTGCTGATGCTGCAGTGAGCACTTATTCTGTGCCAGGTGAGATGAATACCTTCAAAGGGCACTTTCTAGAGACACAGAGGCTCACCCGACATTGAATCGCGCACGCTTTCAGGGGGTGAGGCAGACCAGGGGGAAGGTGAGGGGTTTGGGGTCAGGCAGGCCTTTAGGTAAAGTTATCTTTCCTATTTACCCACACGTGGAGCTGGACCTCCCTGTGCCATGAGTGGTGCTTGGAGCATGACCCCACACAGGACAGGCAGGTGGGGCCAGACAGCAGCAGAGTATGCTTCCCAGCCCCTCGGAGCCAGGCCCCCTGAACCCTGCAAAGGGGGCACATTCCTGGAACGTCATCTGAAAAATAAGAAACAACCCAACGATCTTCCTTCAAATTCATGAAGTTTTGCAGGGAAATTCTCTTTCTGCCGGGGCCAGAGGTACATAGGTGTAGTTAGGCTATGGACGTGGTGTTATTCTTGGCTAATATTGTCTGGGCAGACACAGGGACCAGAAGTGAGAATTTGGAGGACCCTTACCCACTTCTCCCGCTGCCTGACTAGTGTGAGGGATCTGGGGGTCTTAGTTGACCACAGCATTAAAAACCAGCAATATCTTTCAAAAGCCAGAAATGCCAGGACATTTTAAATCTGTGCTGATAAAAGAGTCAGATGTAGGCCCCAGTCTCCTCACCCCCGTGTGAAATGAGTCTGCTCAGGCATCCACGTGAAGCTGGCAGAAGGTCTGGGGGGGTGGGGGGGGTGGAAGGTGCTGAGCAGAAGCGACACCCCGGCAGGTGATACTGTGCGCCAGGCTAGAACAGCTTGGCTTTGGGAAGATAATCTAAGCAGGCCATGGTGGTCCTCAGCGGGAGATATAATCACTCCCCAAACCCCAGGAGTGGCAGCAGGAAGTCACACTTGATAGGAATGTGGCAGGAAACCTTCTGTCTGGAAATTGTCTGGGACATCCTTTTTGTCACCCAGCAGGTAGCCTTGAGATTTCCTGGGGAGCCCAACTGCACTCCATACGCATGGAGTGGAAGGGTAGGGACAAGGGGAGGAGGTGCCGGGGGTGCAAAGGAGAGAAAAGGCCCCATGCCTTAATGCTGGGCTTTCAGGGGACCCAAGGAGAGGGGTTCAGAGTCCAGTCATCAGTGTCATTTGGCTTGTCTGTTTCTTTTGTCATTTCAGGAGCATTTCTGGAGTATTGACCAAACTGAATTTCGGGTCCCACCCAGACTGGTCATTCAGATATGGGATAATGACAAGTTTTCTCTGGATGACTACTTGGGTAGGCATTATTTTTGGAAATTTTCCTCCAAGAAATTGTACTCGGAACTAGTGAAATAATTAAAACTTGGAATCAGTTATTTAAATCTTCAGTACTTGTGGGTAATTAGGGGTGGGGGCACACTCACCACCTGGATGTCCTCTGGGCAGTGTGGCCTGCCTGTCCGCTATCTCAGGTCCTTTGAGAAGTGCGCACAGTGACTGTCACCCCTTTCTGTGGGCTCAGTCCACTCTTCCGGGCTCCTGTGGAGCCTCTGCACCAGCTCCTGTCTCCTGTTTTCACAGAGGGATGTCACACCCCTGCCTCCACTTCCAAACCACCCCCTCTCTCTCTCCTCAGCACCTCAGAGTTGGCTCCCACCCTCCTCCTCCACGTTGCTCTCAAAGTTACTGAGGTCCCCCAGTCTCCCCAGCCATTGTTGTTCCCCCAGGTCCATCGTCCTCTGTGGCTGAAGGCACTTATTAAACCCCCCACTCTGGGCCCCTCCCTTTTGTGGCATCACCCACCACCCCCCAATAGCGCAGCGCTCGTGTGATTCTGCTATCCCAGATTTTGGCTCTTTCTCACTGGCCTGCTCTCTTTCTTCCTCGTACTTTCTAAATACAGGCCTTTGTGTTCCCTGGGGTCCTTCAGCTCTTCCCCAGGCCCTCCCAGTGATGAACCCACTGTCACCTCGGTTGAAGGTGAAGTTTCACCTTTCAGCAAGGTATGACTTCGGAACCAGGCTGTGCAGCCTGATTGTCCACAGTGCCTGACCTATGGTAATAAGAAACTATTATGACGGATCATATTGCAGCATATCCATGTATCAAATCAACACATTGTCCACCTTAAACTTACACAATGTTTTGCATCCATTATATCTCTATTAAGAAAAAAAACTATTATGATGATTATTCCCAATTCCCCAAGAGAAACTTTCACTTTTATGTTTGGCTGGCCCCTCAAATTTATCATGACCAAAATCAAACTCAGCCTTTCTTCCCTGACCTCATACCTGCTGTCCTCATGAACTTCTTTTGCTGTTCATGGTCCCTCCATTGTCCCAGTCGCCCAGGCGAAAGTACCCCGAGTCCTCTGTGGGTCCTCTCTTTCCCCCAACTCAGTCCTATAATCTCTTTATTATGCATATTTATTTTCTTATTTCCGTAATCTCTGCCACTTGCCAGTTCAGACCGAATTTTCTCTTGGCTAATTGTTACAGTAGCTCCTAACTCATCTTCCTGCTTCCAGGACATCTTTCCTGGCAGAGGAAGAGCCCCTGGTGGCCAATGGCTGTATCTTGTTCATCCCTTTACCTCTCACAATGCTAAGTGCAGTGGCTTTGACTTAGCCGGTGCTTAATAAGAATTGAACAAACAAATAAGTATGCAAGTATGCTAACTTATAAAGCATACAGCAGTAAATTCCAGAATAGTAGAAGCTTTTCCCTTGGGATTTAAATGAAATAGTCTGACAACAAATAAAGAGAATAAGTACATTTCTAAATGGCTAGTGGGCAAATGGTTGTAGCTATCACCAAAAGGAGAGACAAGATAAAAGCAGGAATTAGCTCAAGAAAGGCTGAGTAAATCGTGGGCTATGCGTCCGTTATGAAATGAAGGGCATGTTCTGAACCTGACAGTTTAAAGAGACTCTTCATAACCTCCCTGTTTCCTTTGCTGCCACTGTTGGAGATCAGCTCTTCTCCCAGTAGTCCATAGATCTGACCCCACATCACACATGCCCTTTTCTTAAGGAAAGGGCTCATGGGAGTTCCCAAGCCAAAAAGGCAGTCAGTTAAGGTGGTACCACATAGTTTATGCCTCACATCACAGAAGAGAAAATATACTTTTCCGGGCACCCTGATCTGGGCGTCTTAGTTTCTAGAGACAATGTTCTGCTGAGTTGCTGTGTTCCTTCTCAAGCTCCTGTTTCTGAGGTTACACTAGGATAGACTTGAACGTCACTGTTCCATGGGGCTTCCCATGTTCCAAGTGCCAGTTATCTTTACCCAAAGCCAAATGACCTCTGTGCTGAGGGCAGCTCGGAATCAATATGAGCAAATTCCAAATTCAAGTTCAGCGGAAATCGTCTCTAGATCTTTAATGATTTTGAGCTTGTAGAACAGCTCTGTTTAATCTTATATCTTTGAGAAACAAAAGGTATAGTCCTCTGTGAGATGCAGAGCAGTGGACAGATATTTCTTCTGCCATTTTCCATCCTATCTGGAAAGAATTTTAAACGTCTACCAGGGTCCCTTTCTCTAACTCATCCATCACCTGTTCAAAATCACTGTCTGCTCTCCTCTGACAAGAACATTCTGTTCACTTATGAACATGGCTGATCCACTTGAAGCTTATTTGGGTTTAATGTTTCCTTGGCTAGGTTTCCTGGAACTTGATTTGCATCATACCATCATTCCAGCAAAATCGTCGGAGAAATGCAATTTGGACATGATTCCAGACCTCAAGGCCATGAACCCCCTTAAAGCTAAAACCGCCTCACTGTTTGAGCAGAAGTCCATGAAAGGATGGTGGCCATGCTATGCAGAGAAAGATGGCTCCCGTGTGATGGCTGTATGAGTATTTCTTGGTTGGGGGTTGTTTATTCCTTTTATTACTTAGGTTTTGCCCTTTATCAATAGATGTACTCCAGATAAGATAAGGGAGTGTTAAATTGGTGCGATTTTAAATCATGGGGACAGTGTGGACCTGGGATTATAAGAAAAGATGGGGGATGCCATGAGCATATTTTGGGGTTGAGTGGAAGTGGAGGGGTTGGAACTGTCAAAAAATTGGGAGTCTGAGTGCTTGCACTATATTTCTTTAAGACCCTCCTTCACCAGGAAGGTTTTTTTATCCTGAGTTTCCAGTACAATCCAGTACAGAAAAAGGAACTTCAAATTTGAGCTCTTCTCATTAAAAAAAAAATTTAAAAAAGGTGGAAGAAGCAGGGAGTGCTGCCGTCCATTGAGCAAGAAGGCCATAATTTATAAGCAAGTTTGGAGAACTCAAGATATACTGTGATATAGAAGCAAAAGTGCAGGTTACCATGCCGTGTCACAAAAGACTTCCTAATTATCATGTATTATTAACAATAGCCAACACTTTAGATCATTGATTATGAACCAGGCAACGTGCTTGGTGCACTTACGCCTTGCATTCATAGTCTTGTTTTTAAAAACAATTTTGAGGTATAATTTACATAAATAAACTGCACCCATTTAAAGTTCACAATTCAATGAGTTTCAGCAGATGTATGCACTCATGAAACCACCACCAGAATAAAAATCCAGAACATTCCCATTACCCCAAAACTTTCTTTGTGTCCTTTGCAGTCTGTGGCTTCCCTCACCCCTGGCCCAGGAAACCGCTTATCTGCTTTCTGCCGTTATTGATTAGTTTGCACATAATCTCATTTAGTTCTGCTGACAACCCCATGGAGTAGGCATTATCTCCACTTTATAAATTCGACAGACAGGCTTGGAGGGGGCCAGTCCCGTGGCTGAGTGGTTAAAATTCTGTGTGCTCCTCTTCAGTGGCCCAGGTTCGTGGGTTCAGATCCTGGGCACGGACCTGCTCCACTCCTCGGCCATGCTGTGGCAGCGTCCCACCTACAAAATAAAAGAAAATTGGTACAGATGTTAGCTCAGGGCTAATCTTCCTCAAGCAAAAAAAAAGAAAGAGGAGGATTGGCAACAGATGTTAGTTCAGGGCCGATCTTCCTCACCAAAGAAAAAACAAAAAAAGACCCAGGCTTAGAGAGATGGAGCACCTTGCTACAGTCAACATAGGAGTCATCTGTGCTCCCCCACCTAAACGATTGTCAAAGTCAAAGATTGTCAAACTGTTCGTGACCTAATGGGCTTTCTAGGGTCCTAGAAAGCCTGTTACAACCTTGGTTAAGGCTGGCTGTAGAAGTGAGCAAGTTTCTAGACTTCTTTCAGCCTTAGTGTTCTCACGTGCACAGGAGGATAATGGCAGTACCTGCCTTATAGACTTGCCGTGAGCATTACATGAGATTACCGTATAGAAGGCTTAAGCAGTGCCCAGTGCATCACTCAGGAACCTGGGAACAGGGAGGCAGCATTCATTCATTCACTCATTCATTTGTTTATTCAGCTAGTGTACATAGGTACCCACTAAATGCCAGCAATGCTCCTCGCAGTGTGGGTATATGGTAAGTGTGAAGCTTGTAGGCTCTCTTGGAGCCTGCAGTTATACAAGATACTCTGATTAACAGTAGTCGGGTTAATCTGGGTCCAAGTAAAGTAACAAAGAAAGGTGTGTGAGAAGGCAAAGAGATGGATGTGAGAAAGTTAGAATGATGGGGATACAGAGCATAGAAAGCAGGGAGCAGGGAGGAGAGAAAGCAATTTGTCCTTGCAGTTTCCCACACAGAGTCAGTTCAGAAACACATGGAAGAGGAAATGTGATGAAATCTCTTGAGGAAAATTTAAGGCAATCTAAGGATTGTTTTACAAAAATACAAATCATTGCTCAGGGAATACTCCTTGGGTTGAAGTGAAAATATTTATGAAACGTGATGTCATATGTTTAACCTGTTCTGCTTTACTGAAGGGGAAAGTGGAGATGACGTTGGAAGTCCTCAATGAGAAGGAGGCCGACGAGAGGCCAGCCGGGAAGGGACGGGATGAACCCAACATGAACCCCAAGCTGGACCCACCAAAGTGAGAGGGCCTCTTTGTTCTCGGTGTTGTCTGATTCCCAAACACCTGCAGTCTGAAAGTCCCCCTTCCAGTTGGCTTAATGGAATGGATTAGCGGTTGTCCTTCTAATTTTATACTTAATAGTGGGGGGTAGGGACTGGAGAGGTTGGTGATCTGGCTTTATTTTAATCGTTCCGTTTTCCCATGAACACAAAGTCCAGTGTGCCTTCAGCATCTTAGGAAGCCATAATAGGTTAAAGAGTCTCAGCCAACTAAGGGGAATACGATCTTTTCTTGACTTTGTAAATGTTATTGATTATTTTTTAAACTGTGTTATGCTCTGAGGTGAAATAGCTGTCTCTTCTGAGTTGGGTAGGTAATACCGTTTCTTTGCAATTTAGCCGACCAGAAACCTCCTTCCTCTGGTTCACCAACCCGTGTAAGACCATGAAGTTCATCGTGTGGCGCCGATTTAAGTGGGTCATCATCGGCCTGCTGATCCTGCTGATCCTGCTGCTCTTCGTGGCCGTGCTCCTGTACTCCTTACCGGTGCGAGCCCTTGGCCTCTTGTCTTTGCTTTTGTGTGTGAATTGTGGTCGGCCATCTAACTTCATATTAGCCTTTATTGCTGTTCGGAAGAATGACCTACTTAGCAGTTACGGCGTCACAACCCTCAGCCTTTGGAAAACATACAGTAATGTGTTCTGTGATTAGAATTACATTCTTAGAGTTTCACAAATTACAGGCAAAATATTATGGTCTGCAAAAAGCTTTGGTTTCAGGAATTCTCGGAGAAATCTCTCAGGCCTTTATCAATGTACATTTGGACTATAGCCAGTATTTCCAGTTGAGCTTCTTGCCTTCAGACTTTCTTGTTCCAAACCATCCTGCATGCTAACTCCTTATCCTGGTATTCACGGATTCCCAAATTAGGCTCATTATAGGTCTACACAAACCCTGAACTCCACCCTAACTAGATAGTTGGCCCCCCAAACAAGTATTGCCCTTACCTGCCAGGTTGCCTTTGCCAATGCTATGCCTTTGCCCATGTATTTATCAAAATCTTACTCATTTGTTAAGGCCCACATCATAAAACCTCCTCCTTAAATTAACCTCAATCACTCCAGTCATAATTGGGAGTACAAATGGGAAGTTAGGCAGGATGCCTAGAAGGAGTACCTTCATTCCTCCAGTCAAGGAATTTATTGGGCATCTACTATATGCTAGGAATTGGGGTGCAGAGATGACCAAGGCATGATTTCTGCCCGTGAGCAGTTCATAGCCGGACGACAAGCGACATATGAACAAGTAAATTCCTATGAGAGGCAAGCTGTTTTAGAGATATGAACAAATGACCGTAGGATCCCATTGCTGACGATAGTCTCAGCCAAGGAGGGGGCATTTAAGCTCAGTTTGTCAAGTGGAGAAGGGATAGTCAAGACATTCAGATACTCTCACTTCAATTCATGTTAACAATAATATAGATTATTTCATATTTAGGAGCATAATCATACAACCACCATAGTGGTACAATCCTCTCAGTCTGTTAGCTGTGAGTCCATGACACTGTTTTCCAGCTGTAGGTGGTCCAGTCTGTCTGAACCATTTAAACAACTCCTCATAGTTATTTTTTTTTTCCTTATTTAAATTCTATTGATTTAAACCAGTGGTTCTCAACTGGGGGAGATTTTTGCACCCTAGAGAACATTTGGCAATGTCTGGAGACATTTTAGTTGTCACAAAGTGGGGGTGCTATGGACATTTAGTGGGTAGAGGCCAGGGATGCTGCTAAAATCCTGCAATGCATGGGACAGCCCCCTACAAGAAAGAATCATGTGGCCTAACTGTTAATAGTGCCAAAGGTGAGGAACCTTAACTTAAATAGATGTATTTTTAATGCTGTTTTTGTTTCCTTTTCAGAACTATTTGTCAATGAAGATTGTGAGGCCAAATGCGTAGTGAAAGCAAAGGCTTCCTTTCAAGAGTCATCCAGCAGTGAGGGGCCCTGTCTCTGTTTATGGACCAAAATCAGGAGTGGTTCTATTTGTGTCTGAGGCTGCATTCCAGGGGCAGGCTACTCCTCTGAGGCCCATCGCCTCCCAGAGGGCCTCTGTCCTGGGAAGTCAGGCCAACAAGCAACATTTTTATCTTATTGTCTCTTGAAATATTAAAAGTTTTAACCATGTTTTTCAGAATATTTTTCAAGGTGGCTGGTTCCATTTTAAAATTATCTTTTTTATGTATCCTCAGTTCTATAATTCAGTTTTTGGAAATTGCTGAAATGGAATTCGAAAATTTCTGCATCATGACTTCATATACTTAGTAATCAACAAACAGGAGTATGCATTATAAAAACAGAATAGTTCGAACAATTCTTATTTATGCCTATAACCATTGTTATGATATTATATATGGATAAATGTCATAAGACTCTATTCAACCTCTGTGATGAACCCAAATAAAAATGTTTCACCTTTGACAGATAACTGATTGTTGAGGCTGTGGGCTGAGTTGGGAAGGAGACAGTTCCTAGTCGTCTGGGTCTCAGTGGATGGAAGGCCATAGCCTACCATTTGGCCATAAACCCTTTCTATGTGTGCTGCCACATCTTGGCCAGAGGGTTAATATAATAAATATGTAATACAATAAATAATAAAATATATAATATAGTAATATAATAAATAT
Organism: Equus caballus; assembly: GCF_041296265.1. NCBI lineage: Eukaryota > Metazoa > Chordata > Mammalia > Perissodactyla > Equidae > Equus > Equus caballus. The sequence goes on from NC_091684.1 coordinate 36,554,990, forward strand.
ATAATATAATAAATAATAACAGCTAACATATATTAAAAGTACTTATTTTATGCACAGCACTGTTTAAGTGCTTTATGCATATTTACTTATTTAATCCTCAAGGTAACTCTATAAAGGTGGGGGTAACATTATGTAAACCCCATTTCACAGTTGAAGAAATTGAGTCACAAAGAGGTTAAGTAACTTGCCCAAGGCTACACAACCAATAAATGGTAGAGCTGGAATTTGAACCCACCTTTGACACATAGTCTGGGTTCTTAACTTCTTTTAATCACAATACTATACCACCAATGGGAGGGCTGTCAAGAGGAGCATGAAACTGAGATGGTCAAGTAATGAATGACAGTATCAACCCAGTGTGGCTCCATGCTGACCCCAAAGACAGCATGTCTGCTAGAACATGTGAGAACATTGTCCTGTTAATATATGAGACCATGATGACATCAGCAAACAGTTCTATTCAAAGAGCAACATGGAACTGAGGGGAGCAAGAAATGGTGCTGTAATGGACCTTCTGGACATTTACACAATATTATACCATAATGGTGACTATCTTGCTGTTATTGCTGAGTTGTTTTATATTTTGAACATTTTAATTCCTTTCAATATTCTGCCCAAAATCCTAGCCTTCAAAGTGTGCTCAGTACGTAAGAAGATTGAGAGACACAGGGCTAGCTAAATCGGAATGCTCGCCGTTCCCCCAGGCACCTTGCTTCTCCTCCCTGGGTCTGCACACATCATCTCCCATTAGGAACACCTCCACCCACCTGCACTGGTGGATGTTCTGCCCGCCCTTGAAGTTCTGGTTCAAATGCCACTTTTTCCTTGATACCTCTTGGGCCCCAAAGTGATCCTTCAATTTCATAAGTGAATATATTAGTACAACCATTCTAGAGAAATATGTTAAAGGCCTTAAAAATGTTTGTGCCCTTTGACTCGGTAATTCCCCTCCTGAGTATTAACTCCAAGGAAATAATCAGAAAGGCAGCCAAGAGTTCATGTACAGAAATGTATGTTACAGTGTGCTTTAGGAGAGCACAAATCAGAAAAGACCTAAATGCCCAAAGAAAGGGGAATGGTTGAATATATGGTGAAATCCCATATATTGGTACAAGGATGAAAGTATGTCAATTTTTAAAATGTTGTGACTGAGCTAGGAAAATGCTGGTGTATGAGAAACAACAAAAACACATAAAACAAACCTATATAAAAGAAAGACCCAAATACGTGTGTGTCTATAAGTAAATGCACCAAAATATTAGCTGTGTAAGGAATGTACGCAAGGTCTACATTTGTGCTTATTTAAAGAATAATTTATAAATGTAAGTCAATATTAGAAGTTCATAACTTTTTTTTCCTGTTTAAACTAAGACCTCAAGTTTGATGAATATTACTATACTTTGTTTCGCCTTATAGCTTTATAGGTGTGACTCATTTCACAACTGACTGTAAGCCCTTGAGGGCAGAGGTAACCCTGTCAGATCCTCAGCCCAGGGTGCCATGGATCAGCAGGCCTGGGTTTGTATCTGGCATGCCTCAGACTCATCCACAACTTGGGAGCAATAATGCCTACTGCACTGGATTGGGATGAAGGCTAAACGGACTCATGTATGGAAAGTACCTTCACAGTGATGCTCAGCAGCTCCTCGATCTGTGGAAGCTTTAGGTGTTGCATCAGACTAGTTAAAGTTTCATGTTCTACTTCCAAAAGTAGAACTAAGAACAGGTTCTTTTCCTTCTAAGACTCACCAGATAGGAGAAAGGCAAGATGTAAGATTGTCTCCTACCTTCTCCAGATGCAGAGAGAAGGAAGGGGTGGGGGGGACCCAAATTCAGGAGGTAGAAAAGGAGGTCACTCCTTGCCACTCCAGGCAGTATTGTAAAGGTTGATATGTGTGGGGGGTACCAGGGACATTTGCATTGTTCCAGTGGTTTCGGTCTTCCCCAGTTTGAGGGTCAATGGGTCCCTCATGAGGTTGACTAGGTGTCATCATGGCTCTCATTATGACTAGCCAGCTATTCATGAACAAGGCCCCTAAGCAGACATACCTTTTAGGCTTTTCAAGTCCTGTTGTATGTACACCCAAACTACTGCTTTCTAACAACATCACGTCATCTTGCTTATAATTGATGGAAGGTCTACAGTTTTTGCCTAATTTAGGGGACACTAACTATAAAAGGGAGACAGTTTTATTTAAAATGGCACTTTCTTGGAGGAAAAATAGGCTCCACAAAAGAGCATTGTTCCAGACAAAGTTGTTATTTGGAATATTTAACAATCAGGATGGCACTGGTACCAATCAATCAGAACAGATGTTTCATGCCATCACAATGGAGAATGGCTATAAAAAAAACTAGAACAGCCATATCAGTATGTGCAGGCTGAATGTTAGCCTTCTTTCCAGGGAACCCCACCAATACACTCTCCCATAGTGCCTGACTCAAGGAATAGTTGCTGAGTCCATAAATGAATGGCTGTGAGGAAAGTCTTTTCCTCCTTTGCCTTCAACGTATCTGGAATCCACTACTGTAGTTTCTTTGAGTAAGTGGCAGTAAAGATCTATTAGGAATGAAATAATTCCCAGAGAGTATTGAGCTGGGCTTTCTGGGTAGCCACCACCCCCACCGCCATCAGCCGCCAGCTCCTCCCATTCCCTCAAAAAATGCTTCATCTTGTCAAAAGATAATGGTCCCTCATTTGAGATTGTTAGCCGCCTGGTGACTTGATAGCTAAAAGCTGGAACTAATCACAGTCCAGTCGGATTGTTGCTTCACTGTGAATTAAATAACACTTAGTCCTAACTGATTCTAGCAAGTGCCACCATTAACACTGGAGCCTTCATTAGGAAAATAAATCTCCATCAATGCCATGGAAATCCTGACAGGCTAACATTTGATTTTGTTTTGTTCTTCCTTCCTCATTTTAAGGCTAGAAAAAAAATATGTCACAATTAGACCTGCATGTTGCTTTAAAGAGCTATTTTAAAAGGTGGGCAGAATTCTGAAACCCATTTTGGAAAGGGAGCAGAGGGGAACTGAGCAGTGTGGTTTTCCAGGTGCTGGCCAAGGGGCAGCTCTTTGCCCTTCCGAGTTCACCCCAGCTCAGAGGACTGTTTGTCCAAAGACTGGAGCGAACTTGTTTTACCACTGTCAAGTGGATGTTGTTACAAACACAACGAGAAGTCGAGGGTGCTTTCCAGAAACTGCTGTTCAGTTCAGAAAAAGTACAACTTGACTACCATATGGGGAACCAACCTTGACAATGATTTCAAAGTTTAAAAACTCTCTACAGTTTAAATATTATCGTGCTAAATAGATTTCTCTGTGAGCCCAATACATTCAGGACTCTGGACCATATGCACATAGCCTCCCAAGGCAGATGGGAATTCCATTCCGAAGAATGCTTTTCAAAGTCCGCTTGATGTGGAATTAGTTCATAATGGAGTCGATGTTGTAAATAGATTAAGCACCCGCCATCTTGCAGCTGAGTTTCGTGTTTGTTCAGCGTTGAATGGCAACTCCCTAATCTTTCTTAGGTTAAACATAATGGGGTCCCAAGGAAGATCAAAGGAAGGCTGCTTTTCCCCTGGATATACATCGAAATGAAATGCCAGAGTTCATGAAGTTCAAGAAAAACACAAGAGAAACGTGTAACAAGGACTAACTGCAAAACCTAACAAGGAAGGGAGCGTAATGAAAAACACAGGCCCACCATATGTATGGTCAATCTCATAACTTTAGAGGTGCGACTTTGTAGGAGACATGGGCTCGAGATTTTTACTATTAAATAAACATAACAAGAAAGGCAAATCATAATTTTTTGAGCGACTCCCTTACAGCAAATTGAAAGCTACCCAGGGCAACCTGATTTTGCCAAAATTTATCTCAACTTCTTAAAAAGGCCTATTCAGCCCTTGACTAATATTAATGTGCTACTTCCATGTGTTTTCACAAAATCCTAGAGCCAAACCCGTAATCCTCCCCCCGTCATATTTCAGCTAAGTCCTGCCCCGGTAATTATCAGGAGGAGGACCAGGAATATCCAGCTGGATTCCAACGCGGCACGGCAGCCTCTCAGATGAGGTTTCACCTGGGTCAACAGGATAAACAAAATGAATGGATGGAATCCTGTCTTAGAGGCGGCAAGAGCATGGGGCCAGGGGATTCCAGACGTCTGGAAGCCTGTGAGCTCTCCCCAGCTTGGTCACCACGTAATACTGGGACTTTGGGCATCTCCTCTCGGGCCTCCTTTCCCTCAGTTGTGAAAGTAAGCATTGAATTAAATGATTTTGTCTGTCCCAGCATTGTTTTATGGTTCTGCTTGTCTGAGGCTTGGTTTCCTCATCTGTAAAATTGGGACGATAATCTTCATAGAATGATTGTGAAGACAAAATGATTTAAAAGATGCAAAAGTGCTTAGAACAGTGCTTGAGACAAAGCAAGCACTCAATATGCTCTAGTTATCGTCATCATCATCGGACAAGAACAGCTAAACGGAAATGGGCAAGAAGTTGACAGACATGTTCTGATTTTGAAATGTAGCCTCTGAAAGGATGTGAATCACCACTATCCAAAATGATACTGATTCCCCCCCCCAAGTTCTAACTGCACGTTCCATATTAGAGAAAGCAGATAAAAATGCTAAGGCAATCCCTCAAAAAATTAAACATAGAATTACCATATGACCCAGTAGTTCCACTCCTGGATTTATATCCAAAAGAATTGAAAGCAGGCTCTCAAACAGATTTGTACCCAAGTTTGTAGCATCATTAGTCTCAACAGCCAAAAGGGGAAAGTAACCCGAATGTCCACTGACTGATGAATGGATAAACAAAATGCAGTGTATACATACAATAGAATATTATTCAGCCTTAAAACGAAAGGAAATTCTGACACATGCTACAACGTGGATGAACCTTGAAGACATTCTTCCAAGTGAAATAAGCCAGGCACAAAAGAACAAATACTAGATGATTCCACTTACGTGAGGCACCTTGCGTAGCCAAAATCATAAAGACAGAAGGTAGAATGGTGGTTGCCAGGCCTGGGGAGAGGGGGCAAGTGGGGAGTGAGTGTTTAATGGGAATAGAGCTTTGGTTTTGCAAGGTGAAAAGAGTTCTGTGCGAATGGCAGTAGTACAGCAGTGTGAATGTACTTCACGTCGCTGACTGTACACCTGAGAATGGTAAGTTTTATGTTACGTATATTTTACCACAATAAGAAAAGGCTATGAGAATGAAAGGTCCCCTCAGATGACCCTTCCATGAAGCGAGGGACCTACTTTCTCCTGTTCCCTGGATCCTGGCCTCAGGCCCTAGGAGGCAGGGAACACTTGGTGACTGACTGAGGGACGAACCCTGTCTCAGGACCAAACCACCGGTCACAAAGGGGTCTTTTGATGGCTAAATCCACCACCCATAGACACTTTGTTTAGCTCAAACTGGCTTTTTATAGTTAACTGCCAATGCTTAAAAATCGGGAAAATTCATGTTAAAAAAATCATATTTTGAGCTTTTCTTGACAAATTGCAAGGTTTGTGAGTACTTCACGGTGCAAAAATTGGCTGGAGTCACATGCCTGCCAGTTCACCACAGACCCCACTACCTGCCCACTCCTCATCCTCAGATTTCCTGCCCGGTTCCTCAAGATGCCGAGTGCGAGACTCAGATACATTTTGCTGTCAAAGTAACCAGAGTAAGGGTCTCGAACCAAAGCATGGAATCAACTGGAAGCCCCCAGGCTGGGTGGCTCTCTCAGCTGCTCTCTGCCATTGCAGCCCTGGCCCTGCCCTGCCCCAGTCTGGACTTGAGGTCAGCACCTCTCTCCCTACTCCTGGGCCCTCCTCACCCTCCCCAGCTGCCCCAAGTCAGCCCTGACCCCAAGGTTGTATTACCCCAGGGAAATACAATCAGCTGCTCTCAGACAGGCTTCTCAGAAAAGAAAATTCAAGCAGCCAACATGCAAAGAAACGCACTCTCATGAATAAGGAGGAAAATACAAAGTAAAGCTGCAGTGAGACAGCATTCTCCATCCTCCAGATTGGCAAAAAAGTTGGAAATCTCATGTCAAGGAGCCACAAAGGATGTGGACAATGTATATTTTTTTACACAGCTGGTGAGAGTGTAAATTGCCAAAACCACTTTGGAAAACAATGTGGCATTATCTGCTAATGGTGACAATTCCTGCTCTGTGACCTGGCAACTCCACTCCTAAGCTGATACCCTGGAGAAACGTCGACACACGTGCACCTGGAGATAGTTTAAGAACGTTTGAAATAGCAAAACACTGGCGAACCCCCATGTCCCTTAACAGTCATTGGATGATACATGGAGGCGTGGATCTAGAACAAGATGCTATGTGGCAACGAAAGCGAATGAGTCACAGCTACACACGACAACAGGGAAAAGCCCTGGAAACAATGCTGAGCAGAAGAACGAGTCAGGGGAGAATGCCTGCGGTGTTATTTCTTTCATATACTATTTAAAAACGTAAAACCGAACATATGATTTAGGGGTAGAGATGTGGTAAATCTACACAAAAGAGAAAGGGGATGACAGACTCAGGAAAGCAGACCTTCCGGAAAGGGAGGGGAGACGCAATCAGGGAGGGGCTCACAGAGGGGTCCAGAGATAATGGTAACTTTTTTTCTTAAACTGGGTGATGGATATAGGGATGTCCGTTCATTGTATCGTTACTCTCTACATCGCATATGTCCTATGAAGATAGTCCTTTGTATCCAATATGTAATTTTTAAAAAAATTAAAAACTGCATTTTCTCTTGAAATGATTGGGTCGTTGGACAGTAAACATGAAGAACTTCTTTTTGATGGACCCAAACTCATCGCAAAGGCGATCTGCAAGCAAACGCACAGCCTTGTAAAGGTTGTTTATCGCGGTCACTCAAAACCTCAGGGAGAGAGAAGGTCAGAAGAGTGTCAGAGTCCAGTCAGGAAACTGAGTCCACAGCAGGGACTTCAGCAGAGGGAACTAATGATGAAAGGTCCCTCCTTAGGATGAGAGGGACAGAGAAGAGGTGGGCTGCCTTGTGGGAACAGGGACCTCAGAGGAAAGGCAGGCACCGCCAGCAAGAGTGCCCAAAGCAGAGCAGGAGAGGGACAAGCGCCCTCTCTGTTCCTTCCTCCTGCCCTCTAGCCTCCCAGCAGGGCCTCCCACTGCCCAGCCTCGCCTGGGGAACAGCGTTGCGTAGGCTGGCCCCTTGTGATACAGAGGAGCCCAGGGGAAGGGTAGGGACAGATTCTGAGCACAAAAGGGGAAAGGAGAGCCACAGAGAAGCTGCAGCACCCCGCTGCTTTGCATGAGCTCTCTTATTTAAACCTTGCAACAACTCAGTTGCCTAGGTTCTATGTTTTTCCTCTTTTATGTATGAGGAAGGCTCAGTGAGGTTAAGTAACTGGTCAAAGGTCTCACAGCAATTTAGTGATGGAGCCAGGATTTAGACCCAGACAATCTGACTCCAGAGCCACTCTATCTGCTGATCCCACTCTTTGAGATCCTACTAAATGGCTTAGGTCGGATGAAATATTAACAAAGTCAAACTAACGGACCAAAACTTTAAGGATTAAATTAAATTATTTAACGACTGTGTCTTTCTCCCCAAAGGGCTATATTTTTGCCATAATTTTCATTCCATTACATCGATCGATCTTGTGTCACATTTGTCCAAGTGAATGAGAGGAGAGCTTCCAGAAGAAAACCAATTGGCCTCCCCAGTCACACCAATTCCATGTGTGCCCTTGATGCGTTTCCACTCCTGGCTCCCACTGGCTCTGCGATGAGTGTAGTGGAGGCCCTGGCTGTGGGCTCACATCAGCCCTGGAGGGGATCCTAGGAGCAACATTGCAGATGGGGAATCAGAGGGCTAAGTCTCCCCTTATACCTCCAGCTTAGAAGCCCTGAGCACACTTCCCAGTAATTCCCTCTTTTTTTCTCCTTCTTGCTTTGAAGATTTTAAAATTATTTTGTATTCATCGTAGAAACTTGAGAAAATGTAAAAAAAAAAGCATAAAAAAGAAAATGAGAAATATTCATAATCTCACTCTCATGAGATAATGCCTTTTAATATTTTGCAATACTTCTTTCTAGTCTTTTTTTTTAAGATATAAAATTGGGATCCCACCCCCAGAACTTCCTCGGCCTTGCCTTCACACCTCTCCCAGTTTTATAGCTTATTTTTCTTCCCCCTCTTAAAATTGTATTTCATAAACATTTTCCCACATTATGGAAAAAACTCATTTATAGTGGCCATTTACATTTCCATCATATGGATCTACTATAATTGAGCTAATCTCCTATCATGGGACAAACGTTGTTTCCAATTCTTTGCTGTTTTAAGTAACGCTGCTTTAAACAGCTACGGACAAAGATCTGTGCCTGCGTTTCTATGAAGCTGCTAACGTTATAAGGGCAGGACAACGTTTGACAGTGTTTGTCTTGTCCACCCAACCTAGTATATGACACAGAGCAGCCATTGTGGAACGAATGAATGAATTTCTCGTTAGTTCTTTAAGTTAAATCCCTAGAAGAGAAATTCCTCAGTCAAAGGGAAGGAACATATTTAAGGCCCTTGAGAGGACTCGCCAATTCTTTCCTGAGATGTGGTACCAATTTATCACCCCCGACCCCCAGCAGAGTCTGAGAGGGTTGAGCCAGAACTGATGGCCGTTCCTGAGCTGCTCTCCATCCCTGTGGGGGGCCTTTCCCAAGCGCTGATTGCTGGGAGTGCTGGGGTCTGCCAGGGCTTCATAATAAAGCTGCCGTAGGTCTGCTCCGAGGACCTCCTGTGGGGACAGCAGTCTCCCCTCTGTGTCTAGAGAGGCCGAGAAATCCTTCCACACCCTTCAGAAGGAGCATGCACTTAGACTCTTTTCACTTAGAAAATGTGAATTCTGCTAAAGAACTCTCAGAGTGCTTAGAATAACCTCAGCAAGACTGCCAACCTACAAACTGCGATCGACGAGCCCATCTTTAAACCTCACCAATTTTTAAATGAAACTTCTTCATATTCCCTTCAGAAAGAGGAAGAAGGGGCTTTGAGTTAACTCACAGAGAAAAAAGGAAAAGCAGAATCAAACAACCAAATAGAATTTTCACGAGGCTAAACAAGTGTAGGAAAAAAAAAAATGTCAATTTTGAGTCAATATAGTTGCTCTTATTTAGGTTTAGAAAGGGACTCAGAACATCCAGGAAGCTCAGGTGAAGAGAAAAATATCAGATAGATGTTTTTCTGGTTGGTAAAAACTTACCAGTTCCTCAGAAGAAGCAAAGTGTTTTCTTACACCAAAAGGTGATCGAAATGTCCCACTAGGATCTTAGTATACTCCCAAACACTTGCTAAGTCCACAATAAATGTTAGCTGGTGTTGTTATTATTATCTGTGCAGAAATATCTCTTGTAACAATTGTTTACTACAGTCAGAGTGTGATATGAAAGCACAATTTTTTCAAGGACTATGTCATCATGGCTGACATATGTAACTATTACGAAGAGTGCAGCTTTTAAATTCCTTCCCAAGTATTTTTCCTTGCTACCAGATTTGAGAATGAGCTGGGTGGTGAAAAAATCAAAGCCAGGCTCTCTGGGGAGGTCTGGCCTCCAAGCCCCTTGCTGCTGACTGGGGACAGGAAGCCCAGGTGAGCCCTGGATGCGATGGGAGGGCGTCCAGGAGGCACACCTGGACGGAAGCCCCGCCATCTCTGCCCAGGAGTGGGGCCAGGTCTGTGCTGGCCCCGTGCTCTGGCAGTCTGTCACAGTCTTCCCTGTGTGGGAGTTTTTTCTGTCACTTGAGGACGCCACCATTAGCACCCACCTTCTCGCTCAGACCTGGTCACACCCCCAGCCCCTGCTGCCCAGAAAGCTGGCACATCCAGACAGCATGATGGGGTAAAAATACTAATAATGGTGATAATACTTCATTCACAACAGACCTCAGAACAAAGATGCCAGTGCTGGGGACACACAGGAGGCTGGTAAGATGTCTTTGTAGTAACCATGGAAGATGGCTGCAGCCATGCATTTGGAAGGGCCCAGAGAGGGCACTGATTGTCTGGGCTGACTTCCAGGGCCCTGAGGTGAACATTTCACAGGAGCCACCAAGGTCTCTAGGCGTCGTCTCTGTCACCTCCTCTCTCTCTCTTCTCTCTGCTCTCCCCTCTCCCCCTTCTAATTCTTTCCTACGGTTTCCTTTCCTCTCTGTATCTCCTGTCTCTCCATGTACATCTTCAGCCTCTGCAGGCGTTACTTCAATGGGAGGCTGATAGTTAGAGCTGAGAAATCTGCCAGGCCCAAGAGGAGCGAGACCCTGTCTTAACTATCTCCGTGTCCCTGAAGTACCCGCCCTCGTGTCTGGCCAACCATGAGTGATCCTTACTCGGTCCTTGAACAAAGTAGAAAGGACAGCTGTCCTGTGTTCAGTCACTCCGTGTGACTGCCTCTGTATAAAGGAATGACACATGGGCACTTTGTGAACTTTTACCCCAAAGTACCCTAGGACACAGGGAAATGGACTTAGAGACTATAGGGTTTACCCGGAAGTTTGAAGCTTTTTGAAAGTCTTGCTTTAATTCATAAATAGATTCTAATTTTTTTTCCATTTCCCAATCTTTTCATTGTACTCAGATGTTGACTCTTTGTCTAGGACTGCAGCAAATGAAAACTGCCTCTAAATTTTCGTCAGACGCAGAGGACGTGTTTGGGATAGTCCAACTCAAAATATAGGTTATGTGGAGAATGTGCTATTCACTGTGGGCCGCCTTCCATCTGAAGAACGTCAGAGAGAGAGGCCCTCACTCTCCGTGCCCTCCTCGCTCCCGACTGCCGGTGATTTGCTTCTTAAGTGGGCAGCTCTCTGTCAAGTGCTCCAGGGTAAGGAGCAAAGAAACGCATGCATGGATGGAGTTAGTGATGGTTAAGGTTCACCTGAGCAGTGCTGGGGAGGCTGGCTGGTTCAAATGAAAATAAGGTTGTCAATAACTAGCTAAATTCCTAATTCCTCCACGCACCACCTCTGTCAGTCTTCATCACAAAGTATATTCCAGGAACGTACTCCACGTCTTTGCAACCCCCTGGCTCGCGTACAGAGGAATGTCTGTACCCCAGGTTAACAGATTCCCTCAGTGTCTTAATCCAGCACAGTCCAGGGGCACAGCCAGCACACAGAGGGATGTAAACCCCGTGCTTAACAGTTCTGACCAACTCCCATGGCGTCAGTGTCTTGTAGGGGAAGCAAACACGTAAACGAATCGTTAAGACCTGGCGTGACACAGGTACGGATGTCACAGCAGGCGCTTGGAAAGGCAAGAAGAAGAGCATCCAACACAGCGGTCGGAACGAGCGTGGCACAGCGGCCAAGAGCTGGTCCCAGAGCCGGACAGACTGTGTCAGATCCTACTTCTCTTCCCACTTACTAGGCAGGTACAGTCGTGCAGCCATCCTGAGCTTCAGTGTCGTTTCCTCACAGGAGAGATGGTAACAACAGCACGGGCATTAGAAGGCTTTTCAGTCTAAAGCACTTAGCGCAGCGCCTAGAACTTGATAAATGTAAGTTGTTATTATTCTAATTATTATTATTGTGATGATGATTTCAACAGAAGAATATAAATGTTGTTAAGCATGGATCTGGAAATAGAGCCTAATACGTTGCAAGGGAGAATACTTCATCACAGAATCAGCCAAGATTTCTTTGGGAGAAACGAAAGAGCGTCAAGGCCACTGCGGTCACTTCTCCTGTATTTCAAATACTGTCCACAAGATGGCAGCAGCGGCCTCAGGTTCTCCCTGGGCCTAGAAGGCATTCCATTCAGCCGGCATTCCACAGAACCCCGCCCGAGACAGGCATCTCTGGGGCATATTTTAAGTGGAAGGCTACCAGTACCGCATCTAAAGGATGTCCTTCCTTCTGGAATGCTATAGAAGTCTATGGCTAGACAGACAAAGATGCTCTGGCCTTGGGAAAAACTGGAAACCACTCATTCATTCATTCATGCATTCATTCCATCAGCAAATACTTACAGAGACCCCACTGCCTCTCTACTGCGTTCTGCAAAAGAACACCGAGAAGGCCCTGCTCTCATGACCTCACAGATATTCACACACGACTCCACCCTGGTGGATCATGGGAGGGAGTCTCCCATCCAACGAAACAGTACGAGCCTGTGGACTGTGGTAACACACAACTGGAGGTGAAGCAAAGAAGAACAGACACGTGACAGGATGTCCGCACTGACTCTGCTCTGTGTGCTGATGTTAGAGTGGGATGGGGTTTGAGCGATGGAAGTTGGCAGAATTAAATCATGATTAGGGGTTTTGCTACCTGCAAAATTACTTAAGTTCTTTTTTTCCCCCTTCCTTTAAGCTAGAAATCTGGGCCGGGCTAATGGAAGCTGTCACCTGGAATGTCTGGGGCAGCTGTGCAAGGTTACATTCCAGGCTCCAAGCACAAAAATGCCAGCAATTTGCCTTTTGTCAACTGCAAATTAAAGTAATTTCCACGCAGAGTGTTTCTCCTGCTGGCGGGGAGCACCCCAAGACACCGGGGCTGTTTGTGGCAAGCCTTCACCTGGACGCCCCGCCAGGGCAAACACACCTGAGGTTGAAGGCGCCTTGGGGCTGCAGTCAGGGATGGCTCACCTGGCTCTTCTCTCACTGAAGCGCCAAACCAAGTGGGCATTAAGTGAGGCCTGGAGGTGGGAAACAGAGATGTATCTTCATTCTCTTAGCTTCCTCATAGAACTTTCTAGAATGTGGGGCAAGAGAGGCCTTGGCTTTAAAAAACTGAAGAGAAGGTAAATTTGTGTGTGCTGCCATACCTAGTGTTATGATGACGATAAAAAATAGCCACCATGATTGAGAGTGCCAGGCAGACACGATGCTAGGACATCACAGCCACATATCACCAAATCGTCAAAGAAGGGGAAAGAAGTATATTGTCCTCACTTTATGGATGAGAAATGTGAGGCTCTACGATGTTTGGCAGTTTGGAGAAAGAAGTGATAAAGGTGGGATTTAAACCGTCATGTATCAAACTCCTCAACCTGGATCTTTCACCCTCACACAGCCAGCTAACTGCAAAGGTGGATGGAGAAACGTGCCGCCACCAGAAACAAAGGAGAGGTTATTCATTCATTGATCTGGTAAGTATTTACAGAGCACCCACTGTGTATCAGGCACTGGGCATAAAGAGGCAAGTGCTGTCCACTACAAATGAATCTTCGTGCAGAGGAATTGCCGCCATGACGGGTCCAAGCTTGGAGACCAGAGGCGTAAACAGAAGCAGCCCTGGGACATCTCTCTCACCTAAGAGGGAGGCCAACTCCTGGGGTTTGATCAAGAGCAAAAGAACAAGGCACCTTCGCTCACAGACAGTGTGTTCCTTTGGCTGAGTAGAACACGTTGTCACACACACTTTGAAGGCAAGCTTTACGTCCCTGTGTGCACTTGTCACCCTGGAAAGAGCTGTGACCTACGCTCGCTCCCACTCCCCCCACACACAGCACAGTGCCTGGCTAAGGACCTTGTGGATTCCGGAATCTCTCCCATCCTGTGCTCCCTCCCTCATGTGGCCTCCAGCAGAGCCCTGCGCTATGTGACCTTACAGGAACTCCATCATCTTCCCTAATCTGTGGCCTTTCTGGGCCTCCTTTTCCTCATCTGTTGGACCAGAGGACCTGAGGGCTCTTCCAGCTCAGACATTTCTGACAGTCGCCATTTACTGAGCGCTGGCTGTAGGCCAGATGCTCTGCAATCATTACCTTGTTTAATCATCACACACACCCCACAAGTGGGTGTAGCATCCCCGTTTTGTAGATGATTTTTAAAACTCAGAGATATACCACCAGGTGACTTCTCCAAGGTCACACAGCTAGTAAGTTAAGATTAGAAGGATTAGAAGCCAGATTGGTCTTGACCCTGAAAGCCCCAATATTTCTTACCACCTCTAAAAGAAGAGGTAAAGCTTTACTTTGTCCTCCAGGTCGTTAAGCCACCACCACTGACCCAGCTCTTCCCATTGGAAGCCCTCACGACCACTTACACAGTTCTCACCTCATCTTTGTCACCATCCTCTCCTACCCTCCTTGGCATTCATTGTTCTTGGAAGACTTCAGTACTGACATACCCTTGCCTGTCATCATTCACCCAATACTCATGGAGAGGCCTCAAGGCCCCTTGACCTTTGGCTTTTGGGGATACTTTCAATCTTGCCACTACTTTAGGCACCCCCCCACTGCCAGACCAGACACCACTTAACACCTATTGAAATACTCTGCCTCCAAGATCTTGAGCTCCAAGCTCCTGTCTCTGACCACAACCGCCACCCCATCACCACTCTCACCCAGCCTCACTGGTTCTTGGCCTAACTTCGACTTCCTCTGTAGACGGCACCCATGTCAGCCACCTCCCCTCCACCTGAGTCCTCTCAGCTCTCCTCCCATGCCCTCAAATAACCTCTGAATTGACTCCCTCCTTTCTAACTTCAAATATATGATAACTTTACACAATCTCACCTTCATTTTTCCCTCTTTCTCAGGAAAACTCCTCACTCCACCCCTTTACCAACACAAGGCTGCTTCCTCTCTAAGTTGCACCTCACTCTCTGGGCCACCTCCTCCAGGAAGGACCTGTCTTCCTCAAATATTCCCTCCCCTTTTGGCATCTTCAAATTCTCCCTCTCTTCAAGCATCTCCCCCTGGCTTGGGATCTCCCCAAACGGACCAAAGTGATGTTTCTCTCCTCCTTCCTCCACCATGGCTGTTTTTGAAAGACTCCTTCTTCACACCCTACTCTCACGATGTCCAACCTCCCATTTCACTCCACTGAAATGCCACTCTCCAGCTGCCAACAACCCCCAGTTTCTAAATCTAATCATCTTTTCTCAGTTCTTATTCCTTTTGACCTATAAAAGTAGAACCTATTGTCAAGCCAGGTCATTATGATTCCATTGCTGTCCTTTGTATTGCCACCTGACTTCTCTGAGCCTCAGTTTCCCTATCCGTTAAAGGAGGAAAACAAATGTCAACATCATAGGGTTGTGGGTATTGGGTGAGATATCATGTGCCTGACATATTGAAGGGGCCCCTATGTGGTGGTTACTTTAGTGTTGCTTTTCTTTTTTATGTTGAGAGAATGTCTCTTGATTTATCAACCTTCAACCCACCCTACCACAGCAAACATTGTAAGCCTCTTAAGGACAGAGTTCCTCATGGCCCTAAGAAATCCCAGGAATTTGCCCTGCGCACAGTAGGTACAGAATAAATTCACTGTTGACAGTGATGACTGCCTCATAACCTCCAGCCATTTCCCAGTCTTTTAAGTTCAACAAACCACAAATGCCTTCTCCACCACAGACTCGGCTGTTGAACGGTTTCAATTCCTTGAAAAGGAAAATGATTCCCTTATTTTTCACTTACTTGCTGCGTGTTAAGAGCCCTTTGATGTTCCAAAGGCCTTTCAAGAAAGGCTTCTTAGAAATAGGAGCTTGGCTTTTGCCACAGGGAAGTGAACTTGAACCCCAAAGGTGGAGCTGGGACCCTGGAGTCCCAGGCGGGCGCTTTCCTCGCAGGCTCCAGGCCTGACCCTAGCCCGGAGCTTAAAGAACATGCTATTTGCAAGCGCTTCATCCTTCTCAAAGCTGTCATTTTCGTCAGCCCCACTGGGCATTTTGACAAATGCCTTTGCTAATTACTTAATTATTTTGGCCTGCACAAATGTGGGGGCTGTTTCCTTAAAGAAAAGAGGGCTTAGCCGGTCCATTCTTATCCATGCAAGGCCTGAAAGTAGCCTGCCTCAATCCTATTAAAGTGTTTGGCTAACTAAGCACCCCCACCAGTCAAATTAACTCAAATACTTTATGATGCAAGAGAAGAGAGGCACAAAGCTCTCCTTCCGCCAAGCCAGGCTAAAGCTAGCATTTGTTTTTTTATGCCATTGGCTTGTTTCTTCTAGTTTAAGCCTCTTTTGCATGAGAAAGAAACCTGTGCTTATCTGCTGACTTTCAATTAAAGAACCAATTAGGCTAAACGGTCAATGCGTCAATGCGTCCCTCCGGGAACTAGCCAGGAGGGTGAGCCTGTCACCCAATTGTCAACACAGTGGGGTGCGCAGGCGCCAGGAAAGTGTGGAAGAGATTCTGCCCAGGTGGGAGGGTGAACCAGCAATCCCAGGAATGGCCTGCCCTGACTTTCTTAGTCTCTTCAAGAATCATAGTCTCTCTAAGAAATGCTCTCTGAGCAGCCTCTCCCTTCAGTATTACCAATTAATGCCTAGCATCTCACTATATGCCCTGGCTGTTGATGCGGGCTCGAGGAGCCAAAGAGTCGAAAGCAAGATTCCTCGGACTCTCAAGTGCTCCTTTATTCAGAGAATAGCATGGGGACAGGACCCACGGGCAGGGAAGGGCTGCAATGGTTGAGGGCAGGGCTACATTTATAAGGCGTAGGTATGTGAGTTACTTCTTTACAAGACAAAGGAAAGATCATGTAAAAAAGTTGTTAAAATGGTATCAGTACAGGTGGGGTCTGGTTAGTGTGAGGTCGTTTAATTTTGGATAGGAATCAGGTCGAATCAGGTCAGGACGTCCTATGCTTCCTGGAGGATGATATAGATCCATATGTAGGGCAGGACGGTTTGGGCTTCTCTCCCTGGGGCAGCCTTGATCTGCATCAGCTGTGTTTTCATCACAACCTGGAGAAGAGCCCTTGCCTAGTTCCTCTTGTCAGGGTAAACGGAGGCTACAATGAACTCAGTATCAACCTCGAAACGCTAATTGCACTTGGAGGCGTGAATTATCCAAAGCAGTTGTCCACTCTGATCAGATAAACAGCCAATGGCCCCATCCAGGGGCTGGCACGACACCTGGCACATGGTAGATGCCCAACAAAGGGTGGCCGGGTGTGGAATAAAGCTACTGCCCTTCGTGCTGGGGTATCCCGCCTGCACGAAGAGTGGAGTCAGGGCGCAGTTGAGTCTTGGGGAATCATTGGAGAAGGCAGGGGACTCACAGAGGCTCCAATTAGGGTTGACCCAGGTATTGTTTGCACAGCTGGGACCAGAGGAACTGAGCTGACCCTGAGTCTTTCTCATGAAAATGCAATGAGGGCAAAGCTGCCCCCGGAAATATCAGCTCCTTGCATAGAGTTAAGGACTACGTCATAAACTCCTTAGCTAGCATTAGATGAAGGGATCTTAGAGACACGCTCCGTTCTCTGTGGACAAGGAAATTGAGGCCTAGAGAGGGTGAGCAATTTGCCTAAAGTCACACAGCCAGTTAGAAAATAGGAAAAGCACATATTTCATTTGCAACAGCAGCTAAAAAGCCAAAATTCATAGGGATAAATTTAACGAAGAGTCAGTAGGATCTATGAGAAGAAAACCTTAAAGCTCTAATGAGGTTCATAAAAGAAAACTGGAGTAAACCGGACATACCCTCCTTTTAGATGTCGTTCTCCCCAAATTAATGTCTATGCTCAATGCATTTCCAATTAAAGTATCAAGAAGATTGGATGGGGGGAGTGATAAAATGATATTAAAATTTATCTGGAAAAATAAACATATGAAAATAGCTAGGAAAAGTCCAAAGAACAATAATGAGGGAGCATTAGTCCTCCTACCTATTAAAATGCATCCTGAAATGACGATAATTAAGACAGTTTATAGTGGAAGAAAGACAGACAGTATAACAGAATAAGAGGGGACCATAAAGAGAATGAAATACACGTGGAAATTTAGTTTATGATAAAACTGGCATTTCAATTTAGGAAAGAGAGATCAATCTGTCAATGATTCGGAGACCATTGATGATCAGTTGGAAAAAATTATGTTAGACCCCTACGTCAATCCTTAACACCAAGGGATCAAAGATTTAAATTTTAGAAATGAAACCAGAGATGTCTCAAAGAACACATGTAAAATTTATGATCTAAGAGCAGAGAAGAACTTTCTAAGCTGCCCATGAAACCCTGAAGCCAAAAGAATTGATATATTTGACTACATAAAAATGTCCAAAATTTCTGTATGGCAAAATAAAGGCCATAAACAAAATAAGGTAAATAATACTGGGACAAATCGTTTGCAGTCTATGACTGATGAAAGGCTAGTTTCCTATTTTGCAAAGAGTTTGCCCCAATCAGCAAAATCTATAAGCACAACTCAATAGAAGAATAGGCAAAGGAGGTGAGCAGGCAGGTCACAGGACAAAGATCCAGGGAAACCAGGCAGAACGTACAATGGCACCACTCCAGCTCATTCAACAATCTTTCCTATGACTTACTTTCATCAGAAAATCCCATGAGTGGAATTTTCAGTTGTGCGTTCACCTAGCATTGTCATTGCTGTTTGTTCTCCCCGAGTTAGCCCTTCAATGGAAAGAGTCCCAGACACAGCCCACAAAGCCAGGACAACACATGGGGCCACCTCCCCTGCCTCCAGTGCCTAAAACCCTGGCCAACCCTCCTGCACGTAACCAAGTTTCCAGGTTGGGATGGGGAAAGAGGAGACCACCGGGCAGGTGCCATGCTGCCCTCCTGCACTTGAGGAAAGGGACAAAACCCACACCATTTTAATGTCACCAAACAGTCACTCATGCTGCCTCCGGCTAATACCTCCCTCACTGCTCTTGGATCCCACAGCAGCCAGAGACGTGGAGTCCACTGTTAACACTGACCATGGGGTTAGGTTTCCCGCAACTCCAACCACCTAGAACGCAGAGAACCCAGAGCACAGGCAGGAACTGCCTCTTAAGGAGCTGTCACTCTTTACCCCATAGGGTCCACTCCCCCTTGACCCTTGTCAGTTCTGGCTTTATCGACAGTCCCGTCTAGACTGGTCATCTGCTGATTTCTCAGGGTGTAGCGTATTAAAGACTGCAGCCTAGGGGGCTGCAATAGGAAACTGACTGATGGCAGAGAGGCTGCTCACAGGCACAGGAAGCCAAGGGCAACACAAAGGTGATGCCTTGGGACAGATCGAAAGAAAGGCCAACTGAAATCTCCCAGACCGTATTTAAGATGCCAAGCCAGTGTGTCACCCATTTGAGAAATCAAATGATGTTTTACCCTAGAAAGAATCAGCTTCAATGACTGCCTTAAAATCACATCCTGGGGCCGGCCCCGTGGTGGAGTGATTAAGTTCGCACACTCCGCTGCGGTGGCCCAGGGTTTCACCAGGTCAAATCCTGGGCACGGACACGGCACCACTCATCAGGCCATGCTGAGGCAGCATTCCACATGCCACAACTAGAAGGACCCACAACTAAAATATACAGCTATGTACCAGGGGGCTTTGGGGAGAAAAAGGATAAAAAAAAGGATAAAAAAAAATCACATTCTGTAGCATATCAATAAATGAGTTATTGATGAGGCTCAAAGTCAGTAATTTCCCTACTTATTTATTTTTGTTCATTTTAAGCATAGACCATGGCGCCACAGCAAGGGGAGAACTAAGGAGCCACACACAGAGAACAGCGCGGAATCGAGTAAAACTTGTAGCATTGCTCTGACCACAAACAGCTGATGGTCGTTGTACCTCACGGCTGGCAGAAACGGGAGCCTCAAAAGACCAAGTGTATATACTTTGACTACTTCCTGTTAGAAATTAACCAAGGTTTCACTTGTCTCATCTATACATTGGGAATAATAATACCTGCCCACAAGGCTTTGTTGCAGGCCCGAAATAAGTTATGTCAGGGCCTGAAGAGCACCTGGCACACGGTAGACAGGTGATAAATAGAAGCTCTTGTTGTTATTGCTGTTGTTGTATTTTCTTCACATTAATTTCTCAGTTTCCAGAATCAGAGTCTCAGAATCAATCACCAGTTTTTCTCATAACATTAAAACATCAGGGGCCGGCCTGGTAGTGCAGCGGTTAAGTGTGCACATTCCACTTTAGCGGCCTGGGGGTCGCCGGTTCGGATCCCAGGTGAGGACATGGCACTGCTTGGCAAGCCATGCTGTGGCAGGCATCCCAAATATAAAGCAGAGGAAGATGGGCACAGATGTTAGCTCAGGGCCAGTCTTCCTCAGCAAAAAGTGGAGGATTGGCAGCAGTTAGCTCAGGGCTAATCTTCCTAAAGATTAAAAAAAAACCCAAAAAACATCATTTTCTCTCTCTCTCTCTCTCTCACACACACACATACACACACATACATACCTTACACACCTTAAAACACAAAGATTCTAGATCTTGGAGTTTTCTTGGGTGATCACAGGCTACAATTCTTCATTTGTTTTCAATGCTCACAATACTAATGACAGCTAACACTTAGGCTCTGTGTGCTGGGCATTGGTCTAATGAGTTTACGTGAATTAACTTATTTAATCCTCAGAAGAGTCCCGTGAGGTAAGTATGTTTATTATCCCTCTTTTTACAGATGAGGTGATTGAGCACAAGGAAATTAATTACATTAACAGGCCTCACAGCAAGAGTGGGCCCGAAAAGTACTGTTTTCAAATAAAGCGAGATGAACGAGCGTGTTCTATAGACGGCCATTAAAAGTAAATACACACTTACAGACCTGCACACAGGTATATACACGTACAAAGAGGGAGGTTGGGACTGAGCGCTGGGGGCGGGGGAGGCACACTTGCTTTTCACTTCTGAACCTTTTGAATTTTCTTGTGAATGTTCTACTCACTCAGAAAATTAATCAATAATTGAAACGTTCTCCCAACTCATGCCAGTCACTCCTCTCTGGAGTCCCCTGCCTCTTGGAGCAGGTGCAGACTATTTCTGGGCCCCCAAGTCCCGTCGCACACAGGCCAGCTGTCCCGAGGGCTGGGGCGCCAGGCTGGGCCTCCCCTGCTTTAGGGAGGAGACAGCTGGGCCCCAGGTCACAGACAGGCTACAGACCCTGGATGGGCAACAGAGCTCACTTCCAGAAACCTTCTGGGGAAGGAGAACCAACTGTGCTGGCAACACTCCCCCAACTCAGGTTTTTCATCTGCACCAGGCTTGGAGGTAGAATGTTTGGAGAGCCCTGCACAAAAAGGACCCCACCTTTTCATCTGATTTCCATTGCCTGCCCTTCCTTTCAGAGCAGACAAAGGCTTGCATTCCACAATTAGCGAGAGAAGGTTTAAAATGCAAATTGGTGGAGGAGTTCACAATCCCTTGCGGAAAAACTTTCCACTTAGGTGTTAATTATTTCCACCTCCTTCCTGGGCTGGGCAGAGTGAGAGGGAAAAAGCCTGGTTGAGGCTGTGGGCCACAGAGGGGTGCCAAGGGTAGAGGTGGGGGAGCCTCCCTAATCCCCTTTCTCTCTCCCTCTCCCCATCACCAGCAGGACGAGCCAGGGGCGCCCCCACTCCCACTCCGCTGGGTGTCTGCCGCCCACTCCTCTGTCACCGTCTCCACCACAAGCAGTTCTCCAGGCAACGAAAGTGGGCAGAGAGCCACAGAAGGGCCAGAAAAACACCCACCCTCAGGTCTCCTGCCTCCCAGAGCCTGACCACACCCGGAGGAGGTGTTTACCCTCATCTCTGAAGGGAAGCTCGGAGGAGCCTGAGATCCGTTCCTTCTGAGGAACAGTCTGTCTGGGTGGGATGGGCACAGATTTGAGTGAGTTGAAGGGTCTTGTTCCCTGTTGCTCAGAGAGTAGGACAACCAAGAGTGAGAAGGAAAGTGCTGGTACAGTGTCCAGGGCCAACCAACCCAATAAGAGATACCTACGGTCTATGTAATTTTTGGCTTAAAATTGGCAAGAGTAACACATACTCACTGTAAACCTTCAAACATTACAGAAGAGTGTAAAAGTAAAACTCCCCCCAACCAGAGTTTAGTGTGGATTCTTCCAGAACTTTATATGTACATGTATGTGTTATATGTACATGAATGTGTTGTATGTATATGTATGTACATGTATGTGTTATATGTATATATAATCAAATACATACGTAGAGTCTTTTACAGCCACGAGATCGCAGTGTATGTTTTGTCCTGTGACTTGCTGGCTTGCTTTCTTTCTCTGCTCAGTAATATATTGCAGATGTCTTTCCATATCAGCACATTTGATACATATGGTTTGTATCAGTAGTTTGATAAGTACTTTATAAAATGTTGTTTTAATTGTTTTTTCTGATTCTAGAAGTAACGTATATTTAAGGTAGAAAACTTGGAAAGCATACAAAAGTATAAGGAAGAAAACAGAAGCACCCACAATCCCGGCCCCGTGAGATTTCCACTGTTTCCAGTTTGGTCTGCTTCCTAAAGGCATAGCTTGCTGCAGCCAGAGCGCTGAGAGGCAGGGGGTCCTGCAGCAGCAGGAGTGATGGCAACTGGTGAGTGCTTAGCAGGAGCTTGGTGCTGCAGCAAACGTTGTCTTCAGTCCTTGGCACAGCCTTGCAATCAGGCATGGACTGGCATACAACAGGGCCTCAGGGTTCATCCATCCCTGAGGTGACAGTGCTGACGTTGCCACTTCCTGCAGGAGAGGTGACTGCCCTTAGTATTCTACCAAATCTTTGGCTGGTTTCTTCTTTTTCCCCAGGACTGTATCAAAAATTCTTCAACAGTTGACTCCTGCTGGCTGTTCTATCTCCCTCTCTCCCCTCCCCAGCCTGCTGGACTATAAGCTCCGTGAGAGTAGGGACCATGTCCAGTTTGCCTATGCTGTGCCCAACACATAACCAGCCTTTAGTAAATGCTTGTTGAATACATGAATCAGCTAAGCCAACCTGCATGTACCCGCATCTCCTGGCCTTTGCTTATAATTCCTTGCTTACTTCCCCTGCCGAATGCATCCTTTCCTTCCTCACATAGTGTCTATAGTTAGGGCCTGCTTCAAAGCTTGTCTCCTCCGGGCCTTTCCTGGCAGGCTTACCTCCCTCTGCTCAAACCAGCCTCATCTCTTTGTGAGCTTTTTTTTTTTTTTTGAGGAAGATTAGCCCTGAGCTAGCATCCATGCCCATCCTTCTCTATTTAGTGTGGAACGCCTGCCACAGCATGGCTTCACAGGCAGTGCGTAGGCCTGCATCCAGGATCTGAACCAGCAAACCCCAGGCCATCGAAGTTGAACATGCACACTTAACCACTGCGCCACCGGGCTGGCCCCTTATCTCTTTGTGTTTTGATTTTTGCCAGCCATTCACCAGGTGAACCAGGAGTCACAACCCGTCTACAGTATTTTTTTTCTTTTGGAAGGCTGAGCCAAGGGAGAGTGTTTTGCTTGGTTGTATTGCTCTAGTCTCAAAGTGGAGGTCAGGAGGTAGCCTGTGTGATCTGTGTCTACCATACTTTCTCTTTCTAGGGCTGAGTTCCCTCTTCTGTAAATGAAGGGATTGCCCTACAATAATTCTGTGGTTTTATCCAAGTGCCAAGTTTTATGATTCTGGGCTTTGATGGTTATTTCCAGTCTTTTCATATGACCTTTCATTTTGATAAGTCTCACCTCCTGAAAAGATTTCATGAACCTGGATTCCTGCCTTCCATTTTAAGACTATGCAGTTGGAAAACACAAATGGTCTTCATTTAATTAAAGTTGATTTTCAGGGATAATTCCTGAGTTTGCTAATTACTCTTTCTTGTTCTGTGTCACGATGGAATTTATGATGGGCAGACATACTTCTGGAATGACTTGGTAAGAGCTGGTGGTGCCTCCTTCTCCTATCCATTTCTATTTTTTTTCAAAGAAGTTCTGGCTTCTGCTGCCTGCGGATCTGGCCCTGTTGCTGATGCTACTATTATTGTCAAGGAAGTTAACACCTTTGAGATCCCTGAAGCTCTGGTGAGTCCCATTTGCAGCCCTCTTTTATGTTTCCCTTCCCCCATCACCCACAGCTCCAATTACACCAAGCCTAATGTTCCTCTCCATGGAAGGGCCTGCCTCTCACCTCCTCACAGAAATTTCAGTTAATTTCAGTTCCTATATGTTCCATTTCTGGAAGTTCTATTTGATTCTTCTTCATATCTGTGAGATTTTTTTTTTAGAGTTTATTATTCCCTGCAAGTATGTTCAAATTTTTAATTTATATAATAAGTAAACTTGTTTTATAATCTGTTTCTGATCACTTCAATACTGAAAGCAGGTGCAGGTTTGTTTCTGCTATCTGTTGTTTCTCTTGATTTTTACTCCTGCTGCATTCCCGCTGCTAGCCACAATCTTAAGGGATAAAAATGCTTTAAAGGACACACAGAAACAAAACTCCCCAATCGTTCTTAAACTCAGCGATTCACAATCATCATGATACGGGATATGTGTTGGAAATATATGTATAAGCCCAGGATGGTCTGTCAAGATCTGTTGGAGTTCAGTCTACTGAACTTTTGCTCTCATCTTTTTGTAGAGCTGACTTCCTCTGACCTTTCTTCCTCATCCTTAGCTATAACTCACCCACTGCCCTCAGGCTTACATGGTAATTGTCTGTAATGTTTGCAAAGGTTGTCACATCCATTACCACTGTGATTCTCCCTATAGTCCTTTGAGATAGGCAGATCTGGATGTGTTTATCCCCATTTTGCAGACGAGAAAACAGTTTCAGTGAGGTCAAACAACTTGCCCAAAGTCAGAAGGGTAAAGAATGGGGAGGCAGATAACAGACCCTGGTGTTCTCTGGTAGCATCTCTTCATTGGTAGAAAATGAACCCACCAATGCCCACGATTATGGGCAGCTGACTTCCCAAACCACTATATTTCCTGCTAAGGGACATTTCCTTCCAGCAATTAGGTTGAAAAACATGACATTATGGGCATGAGCCACACCTTTCCTGGTCACCTGAACTGGCTGGAGGATGACAGCTCTTCTAGCCAGACCCTCAGCTATCTTCCACTGAGGACAGGGTTCCCCCACCCAGGCAACCCAGGAGCTCCTGTGGTTTCCCTTGGGTCTCCTAGAGAGAGAGGAGGAGCAATCATCCAGCAGAGATGGAAGGAAGGAGGAGGGACACACCTCATTAGCAGGATCTGGGGAACTGGGCCTGTTGGGCTCAGACCTACTGGGGCTGAAAGCCCCTGGAGAAATGTTACACCTACTTGCAGAAATCTTTACAGCAGGAAGAGAGGGAGACAGACCACTGAGTCTTAGAAAATGAGGTCCTCGAAAATGGCAGCAATAGTCTGAAAGCGGACATTTTTGAACGGCTGGAACTCTCCTCTGGGGTGTGAGAGGTAGGGAACAGTAAATACCATTTTCAAAGCTTTCCTGGCCTCTTTGTCAAGTGATGATTGCCGGAATGTGAGGACTGAGAGAGAATATGGGTAGCATTGTTTTCAGTGAGGAAATCTGCTAGGAACATAAGAGAGAGACTCCTTTTAGAGCTGCGTGGATCCTCGAAGTCCAAGAAAGGGTATGTGACACCAAAGTCAGACGGACCTGGTTCACATCCCAGCTGTCCAGTGACTGGCTGGATGACTGGGGCAAATTATTTAAATTCTTTGAACTTCAGTGTCGTCATCAACAACAGAGGGAAAAGAACAATAACACCCATGTTATAGGATGGTTTAGAAAGAGTGAAATGGCCTAAAGCCTCTTAAGTGCATGGCACCCAGCTAGCTGTGCTCCCCTTCCTTCTACAGATGCAGTTACTAAGGTCCAGAGAGGTGACTTGCCCAAGGTCATCCAGGAAGGGCTGTCTGGTGGGTGGTCATTATGGTTAAGCACTTACTTGGAGGGTGTTTTGTTTTTTATTAATTTCTCAAGGATTCAGTTTTCTTATCTGTAGAATGGGAATAACACATATTCGAAATACTTTATCTAAAACCCTTGGAGCCAGGTATTCAAATCTTAGAAAGTTTAGTGTGAATACCAGCCTCCAGCAGGGTCTGGGGCAATACTCAGTGATCAAACATATTAGCATTTCTGCAGCAAAACGTGAGAGTATGTACATTCAGTAGGAGGAATAAGGACTGCACATAGCTTCATGTTGGTTCAAGTTAGACTTTGCTAACCTGCTAACCTTAGATTTTGCTAAGAAGAATTTTGGTTTTTAGAGCTCCAAAATTTCAGATTATGGGCCTGTGACACCTATTTCAGATAGTTCGGGGATTCTACAAGATGACCCAGATCAAGTGGCTGGCATAGGTGGGAGCTCTATATTGACATCAACTATTATTAACAGCTAGTCCAGCACTCACCCACAGCACTCCAAGCTGATAAGTCATGGAGACTATCCAGGCAGGATGCAACAGTCTCAGAGACCCTCAAGAAGACGGTCTACCCAAGCACTCAGCCTGAGTGCATGGTGCCCTACCTGGAGGAATGAGGGAGAGATGAGAGGGGGCAATGCTCTGTGGAAACCTCCCAATCCATCAGGTTGAACCATGAGCCCCTTAGCGGCTCCCCTAAAGCACCATTGGGTGGAAGCCCTGGTACTGGGGCCTCTGGAAACCGTACTGAAGGTTATTTCAACTGGGGAATAAAGGGATGATACTCAGAGACTGAGCTTCAAGAGCCAGGCAGGTAATGTAAAGAAACAAAGGGGCCTGGGTGTGGTCTATGGCAAATGGGACAATACCTGCCCATCCCAAAGGGAAGATGCCACCCACTTAGAGCCATTGATTGCCATGTGGGAATTTAAGCCTTGTGCTGCCTGACCTTTTGATTTTTCAAGAGAAGTCAAAATCTGAAATATGTGAAATGTCCTGAGTTCTACCTATTGGCAACTAATATTTTTAAACATTGTACAAAGTCAACAAAATACAGCCGTGAACCACTGATCTAAATAATCATAGTGAGTGTAATTTAATTGAGAGCTTACTAGGTGCTAGGCAGTGCCCTGCAAGTGCAGCATGCCTTATATTTAATCCTACAGCAGGCCTATGGAGGAGAAACTATCAATGGCATTTTACAGAGCAGGAAAATTGAGGCTTAGATGGCAATGTTAGATAAAAATGGTTAATGTCCTACAAGTCAATTAAACTAAAGCCTTTGGGGCTCTAATTTCTATAAACAAAATCATTTGCATCCTTACCAGAAAACAACTTATCAATCTTCTGCAAGTTAGTATCCAAAGTTAGAGTCTGGATCTTCACCTGTAGTTGTCTTCGTCATCTCGGGACACCATTACAAAATGTAATAGACTGGGGGGCTTAAACAACAGGATTTATTTTCTCACAGTTCTGAAGACTGCAAACCCAAGACTGATTCAGTTTCTGGTGAGGAGTCTCCTCCTGGCTTGTAGATGGTAGTCTTCTCGCTATGTCTTCAGTGGCCTTTCCTTGGTGTGTGCATGTGGGAGGTGGGGGGTGGAGAGAAAGCTCTTTGGTGTCTCTTCTTATAAGGACACTAATATCGGATCAGGGCCCCACTCTCATTTAACCGTAATCACGTTCTTGGAGACTCCATCTCAAAAGACTACTACAATGGGAGTCATGGCTTCAAAATATTAACTTTGGGGAGACACATTTAGTCTAGAATAGATAATAAACAGTAAGTGAAACAAAAAGATAATGCACTAGAGCTTCAGATAATCCTCAAGTCAGTTTGTGAGACAATTCTCTAGCATGACACTAAAACGAGAGCACATCATAACTTCTTTGTTTTATTTCCAAATTTTGGATAATTTTTCTTAGCAAGAACTTTGAAAGCAAATTTTGCTGAGCCGTCACCTGCTAACTCTGGAAAGCTGTTTTGTTTCTATGAAAATAAAGTCAGCACTGAAAATTGCCAAAGAAACACAAGGAAAACTTTATCCACTGATTCTCTTTTTAAAATATTCTTTGCATCCATCACCAAATGTTTCTGCCGTTGTAACACTTCCTGAAGACAGGTTGGAATTTTCATGATTTGAGCTTCTCTTGCATTGGTTACATTTTGAACTGGTGTTTTCTCTCAGGGTCACCGTAATCCTCTTGCTAAGATTTATGTAGTCCTCTAATTTTATTCAACAGACTCCACATTTATTAAGCACATATCACTGTGCCAGGCATTGTACTTGGGCTTTTTGAATACGCTATTTCATTTAATCCTCCCACTAGCTCTGTGAACTAGATGCTCTTGATCCCATTTTAGAGATGTGAAAACTGATCCTCACAGCTTGTACATAGAAATGCCAGAAATCAGATCCCAGCTTTCTTACTCCAAGTCTGATGCACTTTCTATTGCTTAGCAGTTTAGGCGCTACAGTGTTTCCTGGGAAGACTGCAACAGTGATATTTGTTAATTAAATAAATATTTATTGAGCTTTGACCATCGTATTGCTAGACACTAGAGACAAAACAATGAATATGACAACAGAGGCCCTGTCCTCACAGAGCTTACAGTTGAAGAGGTAGCTTTTTTAATCCATTTTGTGTCACACCTCTTTCTTTCAGTTTCAGATAGTCACATTTTATGAACTTATCCCAAGATCTCAGGCAAGTACTCCTTCATCCCTGAAACCTGAGACACGGGCAATTTTGCCAAGGAAGAAGAAGCTCAGGGCTATGGCCAGAGGCCCCTACACACCTGAGGATGCAGTTTCCCGGTGGCACTGGTGTCAAATGCCTCTAGCACTGAACTAAGCCAGGATCATCAAACCACGAGAAAGAGACCTCCAGGAGTGTTTCTTTCTCAAACAAGGACTGTCTTCCTGGGACGGTCCACCCCACTGGAATTCTTTCTGCCTCATTGAAGGTCTCATTGGCAAATACTCTTCCTCAGATTTCCAAAAGAATGGCTTTTTCAAGATGCAGTCCAAGAAAAATAGGATTCCCTTCTATAATCAATTATTTTTCTTGCTTCATTTCTCCAGCTCTACTACTTAAGATGACAAAGAGAAGAGCAGCCACATCCATATAAATTCCACAGATGAATGAAAACCTCAGAGGATTGGCTCTCCCTCTTTCTAAACAAGGAACAAACACCCAGCGATATTGTAAAGCCAAAAGTCAAGACTTGGCTATTATTTCCAATCAGGAGACTATTTCCAGATTCACTAATTGAACTCCTACATGGTGAGAATGCAACAAATGTTTGATAGATGGATGGAAAGATGGATGAGTAATGGACAGAACCAATGCTTAGGGTGGTTCTTGACTCAGTTTCCCTCTGCTATGGGGGCTAAGTGGGGAGATTTTCTGGTCCAGCCAAACATAGCTTGGGCAGTTTGGGGAACTTGGGTTTAAAATGAAGGAAGTATCTAGAGGTCTGTTAGTCCCCTCCAAAGACAGAAGAAAATTGAGCTTGTTGGGGCGGGTCACGTCACTGCGCTGAGCACACATGAGTGTGCCCTGACTCATACGCATGAGTTCAGTGCCCTTTGAGCTATTTTTATTCTCTATTTTGTATCCATGGCATTATTTCCCCAACCCTGAATAACCGAGCTCACTTGATTATATTTAGTATACATCTTCTCCGGAGGTTTTATTGCCATATTATTGTTCTCATTGGCCTGTTTATGCTATAGAATGAAAACATTACATTCTGAAAAGGACAGTGTGTTTTTTGCACGAGGAAAAGAAAGAGTCGTAATTGGTTTTGATTGTTAAACATTAAGAATAGGCCCTGTCATCTCTATTTAAGCTCAGTGAAATGAGAAAACGATGTCCCAGCTCTGAATGAATAATCCATATTGCCTAAGCAGAGTAATTATAAAGGGATAAGTGGAGAAAAGGGGAAGGAAAGATAAAAGCCATGACGCAGCACGACCCAGGAGCAGGAGCCCCGCTCCTCGCCGTGCTGCTAACCAGCTCTGTGTCCTTGAGCAAGTCAGTTAACCCCTCCGCCCCTCGTTTCTTCATCCACATAATAAGGGGTGAATCCTGAGGATTTCTTCCTACTTCAACCCTTGCTTTTTCTGCCAGAATCTTGCTGTTTACTCGCATTATGGGTTTTTCACAGGGAAACTTTAATAAGATCATTTTTCAGGGAGAAACGAGATTTACTTCGCCCCTGTCTTTGACTCAATCCTACTTTCCTTTCAGCCCCAAGCCATCTTTTCCATTTCAGCTTCTTCAGTGTTGTTTTTCTTAGTGTGCTTGATTTTGTCTTCCCTTTCCCTTGGCACGTTCTGCTGGGCATTCCGGCTGCGTGCTGCAAGGTCAGTCTCAGGGAAACTGGGTTGCAAGAGTCGCGAGCCCTCGTGCTGAGTCAGAACAGATACACAATACATCTGCAGAAAAAGCGCTGGAGGTATTTGCCTCTGAGCTAACCATCATTAGCCAAGGTTTCCCAGGAGCACTTTCTAATATTTGAGTTTTTAAAATGGAAGCTTTGTGCGAATGCTTTTGACCCAGCCATTCCCCTCTAGGAAGACACTTGCGCAGGAGCACGAGGCTGTCAGCTCTGCAGCATTGCTTGGGAGGCTCATGCTGGAAATAGCCTCCGTGCTCTGCAGTGGAAGATGAGACACAGGACCTGCAGGCGACAGGCAGTCCGTTTGGGCTCCATGATACGTGAAAACTCACATATTCTGAAGCATGTTTCCAGGACATGGAGCAAGGTGGACACCTTGTTCAAAGGTCCCTTTAAGGGACCTGAACACTATACCAACCTTCTTGGAATGGGGCAGAAACCTGAGCTTCCTTTTCAGATATTAATAGGGAAAGGCCATGATGCCCTACGCCCCTTCCTAAATCAGTGTTTATGCCTATAAACTTCTCCTCGAGGTGAAAGAGCTGACGCTTAGTCTCTTCCTGATCGTAAATGCAGTCTTCTGTCCAGATTCACTGACATTTACTGAGCTCCAGCTCCAGCGGTGCTGGATGCTGGGGCTAAAGAGATTACCAGCTTCCTGGCCTTGAAAGGCACACAGAGACCCAGACAATCATAGTGCAATGTGGTGTGTGCTGTGAAACAGATAATCTCATGGGGCTGTGGGAATGCGGGCTTTGGGGGGGAGGGGCTGGACACTTAATCCCGCCTGGCAGGGACAGCAGGGGGGC
The DNA here is from genome assembly GCF_041296265.1 of Equus caballus. NCBI lineage: Eukaryota > Metazoa > Chordata > Mammalia > Perissodactyla > Equidae > Equus > Equus caballus. The sequence continues at coordinate 36,585,792 of NC_091684.1, forward strand.
GGGCAGTGAGGGAAGGTTTCCCAGAGGAGACGACCCAGAGCTCAGGCTGATTCGAGAGCCCGGTCTTTCTGGGGTCCCTCAGACTTCACCCTACACCATATATGTCTGCATAAGACTCTTATCTCTGTCCAAGACTTCCTCTTTCCCCCTCTTCTCTTCTAACTCAGCAGGCATCCAGCCTGTTCCACTTGGTTCCTTCCTACTTCCCATTCTGATACTCCAAAGGTAGTGTGGCCGGGTGTTCAGTGTTAATTGTGAGGCTTGAGCCTCAGTTTCCACATCCATGAAATGGTATTAATCGTAGTGTCTGTCTTAGAGAGTTATTAGCAATGAAAGCTAGCATAGATGATTTATTATGGACCAAACACCAGCTAAGCGCTTTTATACCTATTTTCACTTCATGTAATTCTCCCGATAACCCAGTGAAGTAGTTAGGGTGGTGTCCCCATTTTACATACCTGGGAAACAACCAGAGTGCTCCAGTAACTTGCAAAGGCTACCAGCTGGTCTGGTTCTCGTCCCAATATTTTGTTTCAAGGATTAGGTGAGATAGTGAGTAGAAATGCTGAGCAGAGTGCTGGTACACAGCAAGCACTCAGTAAATGCTAGTTGTTCTTCTTGTAGGGTTTAAGCTCCCTTTAACGCAAAGACTGGACTGTTTTGGTTTTGCTTTATCTGTCGCACGCTGAAAGAACTATGCCTGACACAGAGTAGGTGCTCAAAACATATGTGTTGAATTAATTATCCAAGAGTCGTTGGTCCTGTTTTTCCTTCTGCTCCAGACCAGTTCCTTCTCTGTCAGTACCTGCTAGGGCGGGGGTCCCTGACATCTGAGGGCAAGCCTGAGAATCAGTGAGAAAATCACCAACGTGGTTTGGCCTCTGTGGCTTCTCCAACTGCCTTAAGTTTAGTTTTGGCCAGGATGTCCAAGAAGCTCCTCAGCAACAGTACCCAAGAGAAATGGTGACCACAAAGGTGTGCAGGCAGAAAGCCTGTGGTTGCGAGGGTGAGTTCTGGAATTATGCTGCCTGCAGTCAAATCCTGGCTCTGCCACTTTCTAGCTCAGGCGAGTTTCTTAACTTCTCCAAGGCTCGGTTTCCTCATGCTGAACACTCAGATAGTAGTAGGTACTGCCCATCTTGCTCAAAGGATCGAATGGGACAGCACGACTTAGGTGTTCTGGGTCTGGTGCCAAGAATGGCAGCGGCGGCCCGGGAAAAGCACAGATCCAGAGGACCAAGAGGAAGCCTCTTGTGTCTGTAGGTTTACATTTGCAGGTTTGCAGGTAAAGGAAAAGTGCTTTTATTATCCTGAGTAGATATTATTAGTAATTCTTTCTGCTAGTAGAAATTATTGTAGCCAGCAGTATGCTGGTAAATGTTTAACAAGCTCTCCAAAAAAAAAAAAGAAGGAAAAGAATGCTTTGATTGGGAGCATTTGCTAATTTCTGTGGCGTAAGTACTCCCACCATGGCTGATTTTAAGCTACTGAAATGGATGCCATTGGGTGGGGAACTCGGAAAGAGATGCTGGCAACCGGCTTTGAACCGGTTCCAGTGATTGTGGGCGTCATTTCATCCAAAGATACTCACTTTAAAAAGTGTTGATGGGGCCGGCCCTGTGGCCTTGTGGTTAAGTTTGGCGTGCTCTGGTTCAGCGCCCAGGTTCGGTTCCTGAGCATGGGCCTACACCACTTGTCGGCAGCTCTGCTAAGGTGGCGACCCACATACAAAATGAAGGAAGACGGGCACAGATGTTAGCTCAGGGCTAATCTTCCTCAGCAAAAAAAAAGTATTGATTACATCTTTCAGTTCTGCTTGACTTATTCTTTGCCGCTATATGAAGAATGAGATAGATTGTACACAAGAGGCAGTGCTGCAGACTCATCCAGCCTGCTGGAGTCACATCTTAACTCAATCATTTACTGGCTCTGGGACCTTGAATTTAAATAAGTTATTTACCATCTCTCTCCTTCGGTTTCTTCATTTGTTAACTGGGACTAACACAGAACTGACCTCATATACGTACATGGACATTGCATGAAGTGCTAGCCTAGTGCCCGGCACATACGTGTAGTACGTGTTAGTTATTATTACTAGCATTGAGCTAGCACAGGAGATTCTTGCTGCCAACACAATAATTAATAGCTTACATTTGTCTAGCATCTTAGCATTCATAAAACACTTTTTCACACATTATCTTGACTTTCCTAATAGCCCCGTGTTGAGAATGCCTTGCCCCACAGTTGAAAAATATGAGGGCCAGCGTCTTATTGGAGATGTTGTGGCTGTTAGATGGAACTCTTGTCTTTCAACACTTGGTCCTAGCTGCAGAGTTGCATCCTAATCAGGCACATTGGAGAGCATGAGCTTATACCACAAAATTGAGTCTGTTCAGGAAACTCCTTTAAAATCTTCAAAGTTCTCAAACATGAATCAAGGAACACGTAATTTGCTATGTAACAAGGCAGAAAGCAAATCAAGGCATCTAAAATTGTGTTCCAGAGACCCCAAGTGGCATTACGCTCGCCTCGATAAATCAGGTCATCGCTATGATCCAGGCAGGACTAGGTCCTAACACGTGGATGGACTCAGCGCACAGGCTTGCCCTTCAGGTCTTCTCGCCGGTGCTGAAGGGGCTCCTGAGACCCATGTGTCCTTCCTGGTTCTCCCCCGTGTTCTGCTGAGGTGAGGCTGCCTAAGAAGCTCCAGGACGGTTGAGACACTATTATACACAAAGTCAAGAAAACAGGTTGCTGAGAAACAAAGCCCCTGAAATGCATTTCATGTTTTCTATCTAAACATCTGTTCCTTGCTGTTCTTTCTTTTTTTAATTGTGGTAAAATAAACAGAGCATAAAATTCACCACTTTAACCATGTTAGAGTGTACAATTCTGTGGCATTTATTGCATTCACGATGTTGTGCAACCTTTGCTGCTATCTAATTCTGGAACATTTTTATCACCCCTAAGAGAAAGTCTGTAACCATTAGTAGTCACTTCCCATTCCCCCGACCTCCCAGCCTCTGGCAACCACTAATCTGCCTTTTTGTCTCTATGGATTTGCCTACTCTGGCCATAAAGTATATTTGGAATCATATAATGCGTGGTCTTTGGTGATTGGCTTCTTTAAGTGAGCATCGTTTTCAAGGTTCATCTATGTTGTAGCACGTAGGTTCACCTGTGCAAGAGCTAGGTTAACAGGGTCAACTGGCTGCCCATCCCTTTTCATGACTGAGTAATATTCCGTTGTATGTATATACCACATTTTGCTTATCCAGTCATTGGTTTGTGGATATTTGGGTTATTTCCACATTTTGGCTGTTGTGAACAGTGCTGCTATGAATATTCATGTGCAAGCTTTTGTTTGATCATTTGTCTCCAATTCTTTTGGGTATGTGCCCAGGAGTTGAATTGCTGGTGCATATGGTAGTTCTGTTTAATTTATTGGGGATGTTTTCTTTTGATCAAAGACAAATCTAGGGAAGAGTTATCTTGGAAGGAGGAGTGTGAGCTTTGGGACCAGAGAGACCTGACTGAATCTCAGCTCTTTGACAAGCAGACAGGTGATCCTGTTAACCTAGCTCTTACACAGGTGATGGAAGAGCAATACCTCAACCACAGCAGCGTTACTAGTAAGCAATTGTGTGATTTCGTGTGTGATACTTTACTACGTCCCAGACTCAGAAAAAGAAGAAGAACTTGTCTCTGGTTTCTTATGAGGCTGAGGCTTTACCTATCATGTCCCAGGCTCAAAGCAGAAGTGGTGCAAACGAGGTCATGTTGAGTTAATAGTTGACTCTTGCTAGCTCCCAGCCCCATCTGCTCACCAAATTAGGCCTCATCTGACACCTCCCTTATCCCTCAGACTTATTTTCCAGAAATCCGAGGGGAGTCTGGTCTCCATGGACACAGCAGTGAGTCTGCTTATGGTCTTTTGCCTCTGCAAGGCACTGCGCCCTGTCCCCACCACGGGGTGGCCCTCCACAGGGACTCTGTTGGTCCTTGGGCCTGTACTGCCCTGCATTCTAGGCAAGATGGAAGGAGTGTGGGGGACACTAGCCCTCTCCTTGCTCAGAGTGACATTTTGTCCCTTGGGCTCTGAACCAACAGTGCTTGGGCACAGTCTGAAAAAGTCTCTTATAAGCACAGCTCCGTCCCTCTGCAGAGGGCCAGTATCTGCTACAGGAGGACAGAAACAGTGGTCACTTCTTGCATTCTTCCTCCCTCTCCAGGCACTCCTGAGAGGAAACAACAGTAACAACAAAACCCTCCCCTCCTCCCTCAGCCAGGAAGCAAACTGCTGTGCATATCAACTCATGCAAACAGGCCTTGGGGGGAGGGGCCCCCCAAACCCCCTTCTGGCTGTGTCTCAGCCCCAGCTCAGCCTGGACAACAGCTTTCATCAACATTCTCTCACTCAATCCACAATCTTGTGAATTCACTAGTACTATCCTATTTAATAGATTGTTAAAAAGTATTGCAGTAGGAGATGGTCAGTATTAAACCAGAACGGGCCAAGCCCATCCAGCCAGCAGCGAACTTAGTGAATCCCCATCTGTCATCCTCAGGCAGGGATTTGGCTATCTTAAGGCACATGACTGGAATGCCTGGACACCTGCATACAGACTTCCCTCTGCTGTTTCCTTTTTCTCGCTAATTGTTCAGGAACATCCCTGCTGATCCCCTATCTTTGCTGGCTGTGGTCTTTTATGGCCCCTGATAGGACCCCAGACCACCCTCTGGTATGTAAAAGTTTTAGACAACTTAGAGTCTGTGAAAACAGATGCCAATCTTGGCTCCCAAAAGGCTAGGATGGTAGGAAAAGTTAGGGTCTGGCTTAGTTGTGTTGTTTACCCTGGATGGCAGGAAGAAATGAGGTTCTGGAAAACATGGACGTAAAAAGCCTGCCAGCCTGCCATCCGTTACGGATGGAGGAGGGGATTTTGAGATTTAGATAAACCTGGGCCAAAATGCTTGTCTGGTTTTATCCCTCTTTTTTTTTTTTTTTTAAAATTAAGATTATGATAGTTAACAACCTTATGAAAATACAGTTGTACATTATTATTAGTCATGTTATAGGTACACCACTTCACCCTTTGTGCCCTCCCCCCATCCCCCCTTTCCCCTGGTAACCACCGATCGGTTTTAGCCCTCTTTTTAAAGGAACCTCAGGAGTCACAGGAAGCCACGACCTCTGAGGAATGGATATTGGTGTCTAACCACAGGTGGGGAAACTGAGGCTCAGAGAGGCTAACCAATCTACCCACATTCACACAGCTGGGCCAAGCCAAGAAAAGATCACCCCAAACCCAAAAGTTAGAAGCTGGAGCCCTCAGTTCAGGCCAAGATTGTTAAAGAACATTTCCTCAAGCTCCGAAGCTATGCTCTCATCACTGCCCCAGATGGCTGTAATTTTCTAGGGCCTGGAAGAGAATTCCAGGGGGTCTTAGACTTGTACGGGAAATAATTCCATCTTCCTCTCTAACTGGAATTTAGCATTTCCTTCAATTATCAACATGGGCAGTAAACGACAAGAATGCTGGCAGAAGCTGGGACTTGTCGCCAACGGAAATCACAGATATTTTCATATCCTATTGTAGCTTCTGCCCCATCTCAAAACATCGTCTACACTCGCCACTGTTTCAAAATTAAGGCAGTTATTAGGGCTGCTCCTAGGTCTTATTTACTTCATTAGTAAAAGGGCTAATATATTTCTACATCACAATTTGTTTGTAAAATACCTATTGATAACTGCATATCAATACAATTGTTTTCCTTTGTAACCACATTATATATAATTTATATATATGCACATTTATATACATCATACATTTTATACACACATATATGTAATTCCATGCATTTTAAAACGTTTGGCACATTATTTACAACAGCCAAAACCCAAGCGCCCATTGATGGATGAATGGATTAACAAAATGTGGTATATATACACTACAATAGATTACTGTTCAGCCTTTAAAAGGAAGGAAATCTAGTCGTATGCTACAACATGGATGAACCTTGAGGACATTATGGTAAGTGCAATAAGCCAGTCACAAAAGGACAAACAGTATACGATTCCACTTATCTGAGTTACCTAGAGAAGTCACACTCACAGAGACAGAAAGTAGAATGGTGGTGGCCAGTGGCCCAATGGGGAGTTATTGTTTAATGGGCACAGAGTTTCAGTTTTGCAAGGTGAAGAGTTTTGTGGATGGTGACAGCAGCACAACAATGTGAATGTGCTTAATGCCACTGTACTATACACTTAAAAATGGTTAAGATGGTAAATTTCATATGTATTTACTATCATTAAAATTTTTTTTTAAATACCATTATTTGGCAAAGGAATCCACAGACTTCACCAGACTGCCAAAGGAGTCTGTGGCACAAAAAAGGTTAAGAACACCAGTCTTATACAAATAACGAAGATTACACATTTAATGACACAAGAGGGTCTGCAGCCCATCTCCCATCCTCTACCCACAAGTTCCATGCTTCCCTGCTGCTTATAAGATGGAAGGAATCCACGGGCCAGAGGACCTATTTCTATCACTTAGTAACTGGGCGACCTTGGACAAGTCACGTAACCTCTTTGAGATTCCATCCTTTCAAAATGGAAATGTATCACTCCTGTCTCTCCTCCCTCTTGAGGCTGTTGGGAAGATCAGGGAGGTGGTGGCATGTGTGACTGTCCTCACTGTCCGCCTTGTCCTCGCCCTTCCTCACTGACCCCTGTCCCCTGCATGAAGTGCTGCCCCCTCCCTCAGCCTGCAGAAGCCTCCTGCATCTTGCCCCTCCACAAAGCCTTCTTCCACTCTGGCTGAAGCAATGGCTCCAAATCCACCTTGAGTTAATGGGTGATCTTTCAAAGGTAAGTATACTCCCCACCTTAACCAGCAATTAAGAACAGGGACTTCGGACTCAGACGGCGTCTAGGCGTGAACCTCGACTTTGGCACTGACCAGTAGCTGTATGTCCTGGATGGAGAGCTAGCTACTTAACCTCCCTGAGCCTCAGTTTCTTCATCTGTCAAATAGGCTGGCAATGGTCACTTTATTACAATTGTGATGATAACTCAGTGAGACAATAAACATAAAATGCCTGATACATAGTGCATACTAAATAGCTGGTAGTTACATTTTACTCTTATTATAGTTATTACTGTTGGACAATAAATACCTTCAGGACTAGATGGAAATGTGTGTCCCCCACCAAACCTTAGACATAGTAATAATTTACCAGGCTGGCAGGCTCATAATAAATATCGGCTACATGGATGAGGACAGAGAGATAGAGTTCACGAATTATTTGTCCAAGGTTATCATTCTTGGACCTCACACCACCGTGTGAGGTGAGCTAAGCTTGTATCAGGGATCTCCTCCCTTGGAGGCAGAGCCTAGATTCTGAGTGGCCTGCTCTGTCCGTCTGGACTCAACCTCTCTGAGTGTACACCTGGGGAAGTGATTTACTTTTCTAATCCTTGACGTGACATCTGGAAAATAAGAACCAAACTCAAATGCCTTTGCTGCCCCCACCCCACCCCTCTCACAGGCAGAACTTCTGCCTTTCTGACCTGGTCTAATCAGGACCCATCAGGATCTCTCTTCCCCATCCGGTCAGGGTCGGGGTTCCCTCCCCAGGGTGCCCAGGCCAGGTTGCACTCTCCTCTGGCTGGCGCCAGGGCTGGCACACCCAAAGCTGATTAAGGACCTGCCCAGCTGGGCGGGGTCAGAAATGCCTGCTCTTTAATCTCTCAGGAACACCCCCACCTCCATCCACCCAGCAGCCAGCAGCACATCTGGGAGGTAATTATCAGCCACCATAATTGTGCTAACCTGGATCTGCCTGCCAGGGTCACTCAGGGAGAGGGGGAGGTCCTCAGGAAGCCAGCCACAAAATGAGTCAGCAGGTCAGCGAGGGCGGGGGCATATCCTCACCTTAGTCATTCTTGGACCCATCACTCTCTTTTGTTCATGCATGCATCCTTCGTACATTCACTCAGCCACCATTTGGCCATTTTTCCATCATGCATTTATACCCCATGTTAAGGGAGCTTGCAAAGATGATGATGATGATAGTGGTGGTAGTAAAGATAGCAGTAATTAGCTAATATTAGTTAAGTCACTTACACTGTACCAGGCCCTGGGCTAAGCATCTTATTAGTTCTTGTTATTTATTTTCAAAACTCTAAGAGGTCAGTCTTATATTATCATTATTCTTGTTACCCCAAGAGAAATGAGGGATGGAACACAGCTAATGAGTGGCAGAACCCTGGGGAGTTTATCTCCAAAGCCCAATTCTTAACCTCTCCGCTGTACTGCCTCCTAAATGGGCATAAAATGCTGCCACAGTGAGTACTTCAGAGTGAGACAAATCATTAAAGCAACAAGAACAAGAAAGCATAAAGCCCTCCCTCCACCTCACACGTTCTAGCCCTGTCTGTGCAATCTTGGACAGGTCACAGAATTCCCAGCCTCAGTTTTGCCCCTTGTAACTGAGATAATGCTGCCCACTCTGCAGGGTTCTTTTTAGGAATAAATGCGATAAAGGCGCAAAACACAACACAAAATAGGTATCTAATAAATGACAGCCACCTCTCTCAGTCCTAAGATGGAAGCTTTTGGCTTTGGCAATCTTGGGAAACAACTTTGTTTCAGAGTGAACGTCACAGAGGTCTATCTGATGGAACACCCATACCATCAACAGAAAGCCGGAGGCAGAAGGAGGGAGAAGAGCAGCAGTCTATGCCGGCCTTGGTCCAGCGGTCCTTTTCAGCCACTACAGAACCGGACAGAAGGGAGATTGGACCCAATGGAAGGCAAATTCCTGGCCTCCTGACACCCTATTTGGAACTTCCAGTGATTCGTATCCACATGCATAGAGCGGAGGATGAGAAGGTGAAGTAGTGACAGACGTGTGTCCTCTTGGCCCGGCGATGGGAGTGGAGGTAGAGGGGAGGGAACGGGCTCTGGGAAAGCCCATTCCTGGGAGCAAAGCCAAGTCTCAGTTTGTAGTCTCAATGGAATTTGTGCAGCCTCACGATTCCTTCAAACAAACAGCCCGGCTCTTCATACGGGTATCTGTGCTGTGCCCGTTGAGCTGCAAGCCCACCCACGCAAGTCCAGGGCTCTCCATTACCCCACCATGCCCAGTGGCCTCCTTCACGCCAATGACATCTACTCCCTATGAGTGGGTAGTTTGACCTGTGATCTCTCTTTTTCTCTCTCCTCTTTTCTTCACGACTCTATAAAGAATTACAATTGACTTCAAGAGGTCAAATCATTCTCGGTGGATGGCCTCAGCCAAGAACACTCTGGCAACAGCCTGCCACAGATCATTTTTGGAGCCAACTTTAGCACATGGTGCGGCATGCCACGGAGGAGACCTGGTAGGGAGACAGTTGGGTTGGGTTCCAGAATATAAATGTGGTTGAGTAGCTCCTTGACTGAAGGTCTTCTGAGGGACAGGCTGGGAATAATTGACCTTCATGCCAATTTCCTCTCAAAACGTGGCCTTGAGCCACCTGCAACCACATCACCAGGAGTGTTGTTTAACACTGACACACTGAATCAAATTCTCTGGGGGTGGGACCCCGTAATGTTCATTATTAAAGCAGCCCTACCCCACGCTTCTGATGAACTCTAATGTTTGAGAATCACTGCTTCAGACCTTAACCAATTCAACCTAGAATTGGCTTCCATTGGCAGCTTAGTAAACGGAATGTCCACTTTTCCAAGATGGGTCATTTTGCATTCTTAAGGTGCGCATACCTCCCACACTGCAGCTTGTTCCTCCATCATCACAATCACTTACCATTTCATTTCCCGGCTATCTTCTCATATCTAACTTGATGAGCCCATAAGCCTCAAACCAAACTCAGTATTTTAAGAGTAAGACCTAGAAATAAGAATTCCAAGGAGAGAAAAAGAAAGGAAAAAAACCCACTCTGTAATCATAGTTTCTTGCAAGGGGGAATATAAAAATGGATATAAAAGGGCCCTTTCATCTCGACTTTCTATAAATGTTTAAAATAGGGTTGGTGATAATTAATGTTTCTATAAGTATATGCTTAAGAAGTCGTTACAATCGGCCTTTGTCTGCTAGGAGTTGGCAGCCTGGACCCACTGCATTTCAGAGAGAATGTTCGAGGGTCATTTCACATTGCCTCACTCCTGGCAATTCGAGAGCCGCTATAATTCTGCCAAAGAACATAGAGGGTTTCCCAGTCAAGTTCCATCCTGATTTTGATTATTGTTTATCTCCAGTCCTGTCTGAATAGTCGTAGTAAAACAGAGGAAGTTTTACTCCTGAATCCGAGGTCAGCTTGTAATGAACCATGGTTTCAATTGCATGAACAGCTGCTTCTTTTATAAGCAAGGAGGGTTCACTTACAGTTCAGGGTAACACAGAAATAATTTAAAGAACAAGGACGCTTCTATTCATTTCTTTATTTTTTTTAATGTTTTTGAAACATTTTGACATTTGAGTGGCTGTAGAATGTGGATTATTGACTAGACTCAACAGAGGGAAAAAAAAAGCCAATAAAGTTAAAAAACAAAAAGAAATACAATATTTCATGACCCACCCCCCCCACCCTCATCATTATATAAAAATTTAATTTGTATAGAGAGATTTCAAATAATTGACCACATGTTTTTTGAGAAGGTACACTGGGTGTTTTAAAATTTTTTACACCAAATGTCTTCAAAAAGGTCCAAAAAATAAAGCACACTCCCCACCCCCAAAACACTACAATGTGAATCAAAAATTGGTTCTTAGTTTAAAAATAAGTTAAAAGAGTATATTTATCTCCCCAGTTATACATAAAATGGAACACTTTAGGTTTGCACTTTTATGTTGCAAATATGTCTGGCATTTAGCCAATAATAGTATGAGACATACTATTATGTTCTGGATCTGCAGGGACCTTGCAGGTCACACAGCCCAGCCTCCCATCTGCAGAAGGAATTGCTACCACCACGTCCCTGAGAGCCAGTCACACAGCCTAGTGACTAAATAAGCACGTCTAGCGTCAGGGAGCGGCATCTTCCAGTGTGGTCCAGTTCTCTTCATCATTGTTTATCTCTCCAAGTTGGCATTCTCTCTCAAAGTCAAAAATGCGTGTACCCTTGAACTCCGAAATTCCACTTCTAGCAATTCCTCCAACTGCTCCACTTGCCCATATGCAAAATGGCATTATGTGCAAAGTTCTGCACTGCAGCTCTATTTGGAAACAACCTAAAAAGAAGACCAGTTAAACAAAATATTGGGATACTCTAACAGTAAGAGCCAGCACATATGTGTATATTCAATGAATGTTACTATGTGCCAGGCTCCATTCTAAGTGTTGTGAATGTATAAATTTATTTGACCCTCACAGAATATATCTCGCCACTAGAGCATCTTCAGCTCCATAGAGGATACCCATGGGCTCTTCCTCTACCCCCTTCTTGTAGGGTGCCCTCTCCCCTTCCCCCCCAAGTATTACCTTCCTGAATTTCATGTCTATTATTTTCTTGCTAATTTTTTTTTTGCAGGGAAAGATTCACCCTAAGCTAACGTCTGTTGCCAATCTTCTTCCTTTCTCCTCCCTTTTCCCCCCAGAGCTCCAGTACATAACTGTGTATAGTTGTGAATTCTTCTAGTTCTTCTATGTGAGCCACCACCACAGCATGGCCACTGACAGGCAAGTGGTGTGGTTCTGCACCTGGGAACCGAACCCGGGCCACCTAAGTGGAACGCACCAAACCCTAACCGCTAGGCCATCAGGGCTGGCTCTTCTTGCTACTTTTTATAACAACTTTATTAAGATATAATTCACACACCATACAATTCAGCTGTTTAAAGTATGCAATTTGATGTTTTTTGCTGTATTCATTGAATTGTGCAACCATCACCACAATCAATTTTAGAACATTTTCATTATCCCAAAGGAAGCTATGTACCTTTTTGCAGTCATTCCCCATCCCCGCAAATACCTCCCACCCCAGCCCTTAGGCAACCAGCAATCTACTTTCTGTCTCTACGGATTTACTTATTTTGGAATTTCCTATAAATGGAATCATTGTGACTGGCTCCTTTCACTTACACAATATTTTCAAAGTTCATCCATGTAGCTGCATGTATCATACTTTGGTTCTTTCTATTACCAAATAATATTCCACTGTATGGACATACGATGTTTTATTTATCCATTTATCAATTGAAGACAGTTGGGTGATTTCCCTCTTTTGGCTATTATGAATAATGCTGTTTCTTACTATCTTTTAAAATAATTTTATTATATAGATATACCTTAAAGGAGTATATTGCTTCATCTGACTTGACTTTGAGTTTATAAAAACTGTATCATTCTATGTGTAGTCTTCCACAGCTTACTTTTTTTTATAACAACATTAAGTTTTTTTCCATATTGTTGCACATATCTGTAGTTTTTCATTTTCGTCACTATATACTACTCCATTGTAGGAAAATACTATAATTTATTTATCTGTTCTCCTGTTGGCAGATGTTTGGTCATTTCCAGTTTGAGGCTCTTACAGTCTTTCCCAGAACATTCTTGTATGCATCTCCTGGTGCATGTGTGCAAGAATTTCTCTGGGGTATATCCTACATGGTAGATAGCTAGGTCACGGGATATGCAAATGGTCACTTTTTCCAAGTGATTATACCACCAGCAGTGTGTAAGGGTTTCTGCTGACCCACATCCTCACTTGGTATTAACACCTCTTGAATTTTGTACCCTGTGATTATAATGTCTTTTCAAAAAATAAAGCAATTAAAAAAAAATACTCTTTCATTCAGAAGTGGGTGTGCTTTTCTGGAATATAGCCACTGACTCTCGCTCTATTCTTGGAGCTATACAGAGCAAACCTAAATCTTAAGTGCCAACCCTGCAAACATTTAAAGACAATTGTCTTATTTGTCGAATCCTGTCTTCTCTAATGTACCCAGATAAGTCAAGATGAGGAAAGAAGAAGTTAGGATTGGATGGACCCTTCCTTGATTAGATGTGGAGCAGAATTTTCTGGTTCCTCAAGACAGGTTCCTCTGTCTAAAAAGGAGTTCTGTGGGCAATAAATTTGGGACTTCCGGGCTAACTGAAGCAGGGGCGTTGTCTTGGTGGCAGGACTCCTCAGAACCTTCAACACACTAGTTCACATTATGAATTTCGAGAGAGGTTGTAGAATTTAATGCAGCACCTTTTGAGAAGCACTAGGCTAAGCTGGCTCTAGAATAAGCGTGGACTTGGAGTTTGGGTCCCCTGACCTATTTTCATTTACTTTTGTCTCTTTTAAGCACCCAATATGCTTGTGGCTTCCTCTTCCCCATCCCTGACCTTACCACCAAAAATACGTCTCATAAGAGAAAATTTTATATCAGTCATTTAGAACTCTAGTGTGAATTTTTATTCAAGTCTTGTCTGTCCCAGGGGTTTTAGCCCTCAACCCCAGAATAGAAGCTTTGAGCCTAGATTAAAGAGAATTCCAGAAAGGAGAGGTAACTTCAAAGGAGGTATTGAAAGCATTTCCCTTTTCTCCTAATTTCTGCTCATTGCTGTGGTCAGGAAATGCAGTTCTGACTGGCAAAGGCCAAGTGAAACAGTGCATGGTAATGTGTTTTGTCAATGGTCATGGACAAATATTCTGATGATAAGGATTACAGTTCATTTAATAGTAGCTAACATTTTGGGGCCAGCCCAGTGTTGTAGTGGTTAGGTTTACACTGTCGGCTTCAGCAGCCCAGAGTTCATGGGTTCAGATCCCAGATGCGGACATACACACTGCTCATCAAGCCATGCTGTGGTGGCAACCCACATGCAAAATAGAAGAAGATTGGCACAGATGTTAGTTCAGGTCCAAACTTCCTCACCAAAAAAAGAAAGAAAGAAAGAAAGACAAAAATAATAGGTAACATTTCCACTTTACAGATAACATGATATTTAACTCTCCTAACAACCCTGAGAATAGATATCATATGCATGTTACAGATGAGGAAACTAAGGCTTACCCAAATCATGCAGCTCCAGATGTTTCTGTCTGGCCCTAAAGTCTGCACTCTCAACTCCTTGCTCACCTACCTTCACGGTTTGCTCAGGCCTTGTCAACCACCAGTTTTACAAAGCCTGCTGTCATGTAAGCCCACCTGACGGAAAGCACAGTAGCCTCCTACTTGACCATCCTGTTTTTTTCTGGAACATTAAGTATTCCATCTCCTTATAAGCCCACTTAGTCTCCAGGATGTAATTCTCAGCTAACTTCTCTCTGACAAGAACGCTCTGAGCTTAATTTTGGCCTCTTATACTTTTCTATGGCCCCAGCCATCCTGTTTAGATGAATTAAACCAAAATCTCACTATCTGTACTCAGCTCCCACTCTTGACCCCATTCTAAGCAGAAATCTGCCACAAGCCTTCCCTGACCCATGTTCTACCACAGGCTCAGCCTGAACATTACCCACGCGGAGCACCGTGCTGCTAACTGCCACCAAGGCTTCACCCCGGCCCAAGCTTACCCCAAACCCAGACACTTGGGATTATATAGAGATTCAAGAGCAGTCAAGGATGCCAGGGAATCCAGTCAGGCATGTCTCCCCTCCCCATTTTGCTTTTATTTATGTTCACAGAACCAACGGGTTAAAAAAAAAACGCTGAGTTTCTGGATCCAGTTCCGGCTTTTTGAAGGATACCCTCATCCCCTGATTCTGCTCACGACACAATGCCCACAGGGTTCAGGAGCAACCACAGGTATCCCCAAAGATCCTGACCTGAGAATAAATACCTCCACAATACTAAACCAGTTTCAGAGTGCCGGTCCTCGAACACTACCTTCTGGAGGAATCTGCCTCATTGACAGGTGCTGCGGTCCTCATCCGTCATTTCTTTACCATCTGACTCTGACCACAGGTAATTGGGCCAGAAGTGACATTTGACCTACTGGGGAGACCATCCATAAACCGTCCAGCAACCTCTATCTTATATGATCTGGCTTTAAAAAATGAGCCAGACCAGTCTGGTTCCTCTCTTGAGAATTCAAACTAAAAGCCTGCCAAGGAAATTGTCAGATGGCGGCGGGAGCGGCACTACCATTGAAAATCCAAACCGAACTGAGACGAGGGTGGCCATTACGGCCCATGTGCAAGGTGAGATTTTCAGGAGAGGAGAAATTGAAACCACAAGGAAACGCAAGGAGAGGTGGGAGAGAGAGTAGATGTGCTGAGAAAAGCTGAGAAGCCATCAGAGAGGGAGAAGAGAGAGAGACCCTCCAAGAGGCGAGCGCCTGTTCCCGATGACTCTGGGCTTCCCATCCGTCGGTGCGATCTGGCTGTGTCGTGCTCTGGTCCACAGATTTTGTTCTGTTTTCCTTTTGGGTTCTCATAACTAAGGCCCTTTTTCTTGAGCACGCTCAAATGGGTCTCTGTTCTTTGAAACCAAAAGGATTCTGAGTAAAAACCCCCAAACTGTGGGGACAAGTGCCTATTGCCCCATCAGAGTTTGGTCCAAAGTGAACACTACTAATCCTTTTAAAATCCTGGAAGCCCCATTAAGAGAAGTAAAATTTCTAGGAAACTGAAGACTTGAACAGGTGAAGCTTTTTTATTTGTTTTAGTTTTTAAAAGCAACGCAGACAGGCAAATATATACAATAGTTTTGTCTAGTGTCTTATAATTCCATAGTCTTGTTTAAGAACAAGAAAATGTATTATACGTAGCATCGTTTTCACATAACATTTTCATGTTTGATGGTTAACATTTAAAGGCAAACTTATTTAGACAATAACTACAAATTGCCAATTGGTTTCACGTTTAATATTTTATCCACTAAATTATGATTTCAAAGAGGGAAGGGCTTTTAGAATTTTAGTATGTTTCTCCCCTGCTGCATCCCTAGTACTCAGCACATAAATATAGGATTAACAAATTTTAAATATCTATTTTTAAATGGAGTCACAAGCTAATAATTTTAAAAGATTCTCCAAATGAGTTTTTTCCCTTAATTTTTAGTTTACCCAAATCAGGCAAAACCTAATAGCAAAAAAATCATCCCTATTATCACAAAGAGCTAAACTTTGTCTTTTAAGGACAAGGAGACACTAAAGCATTTAATTTGGGAGAAAAGATCTGAGGAAGAAACCAAGAAGGAAAAAATCCCTCAATTTATTAGGCATATTTTAGCCATAGAGAACGAGGCATAAATTTTCTGAGTTAGCTCTCCCAGCAATTTCTACTTCACCCAAGGCTAGATGTTTATTATCTTCACATATGCCTAAAAATGGCAGAGGAGGTTTCTTGAGAGTTCTCTCATCTCTGACTCCAGACTTCCAGCTTTCACACATAGAGTACTTTGGTATATTTCTAGACCTAGACAGTTTCCTTCCCACATGGCAGAGACAAAGCTCCCAGAAGCCAGGGGAGACAGGGGCTGGCCCAGGCTGAGAGCCCGCCAACCTGGCACAGGCAGGCTGTGCCTGGAAGGCGCCCAGACCACATTCCTAATCCAAATGCCCGGCGTCTGCGACACTTGAAAGTACCTTTCCAACTTTAAGACCGAAGCTGTGGCTCGATTATTTAATCCACTCCAACGCAGTAAGTATTACTTACTTTGCAGACCTTGAATCAGACAGAAGAGATTTACCATCATATGACTAGATTGACTGAGGGAAAGTTTCTTCCTGTTTCCTAAGTGTGTCTTTATTTTTATTCTCTATTTTTAAGTACAGATACACCTAAAGTGGAAAGTTCCTTAAAGCTTGGCCGTCCTGAAGTTTCAATCCCCATTTCCAAATTAGACCTACCTGGGTTTTTCTCTAAAAAATGGATTCCGGGGCACCCTTCAGATTGATTGAGTCAGAAACTTGGGGGGGGTATGGCCCAGCAATCTGTGGTTTAACAAGCCCTGCAGGTGATTGTGATGAATAGCTGGGCTTAGGATACACTGCCATGAACCTCATCTTAGAATTCTGGAATATTCCTGTGGGAATGCAGCGCCCCGTGTAATGGAGATCTGATTTATGGAGACTCATTTTAGAGGAGGCATCTGGGGTTTCATCAGAAATATCCACTCCAGGGCAGGGGCTGTGGCTCAGTCACTCAGGGCGGGTTTCTTCACCCTGCCAGGTCCCAGGGGGATGAGAGGAGTCAACCAGAGGCAACAGGTGGTGGGGAACTGATCTCCTAGAAGGTTGAAATCCTTTTCCTTTTTCCGTTCCCAGAAAGTGTGGCTGTCAGAGGCTATCAACACTGATCAAGCCTCGAACACGGCCTCAACTGGATCAGGTGGATTGTGATGAGCAAGGCTTCATGCATTTGTTTCCAGCCAAAAGCTTGCTTTTCAAACACAGACTTTTTATTTTGAAATTCTCAAGCCTACAGAAAAGTTCAATACAACGGTGCAAAGCACATCTATAGACTCTTTATCTAGAAAATGCAGTTAACTTTTTATCATATCTGTGCCGGGTTGTTTCCTTTCTTCCTCCATTCTCTTCATATAAATACTTTTTTTCCCCTCCCAAGTCATTTGGGAGTAAGTTGCAGACAGCATAACAGTTCATAGTTAAGTACTTCTGCATTTATTTCCAAAGAACAGGAGCACCATGCTACATAAACACAACATAACCATCACACTCAAGAAATTTCATAGCAACACAGTACTATTACCTAATATAGGATCCATATTCGAATTTCCCAATTTTTCCCCAGCATACCCTTTATAACTTTTAAAAAATATTGATGATCCAATCTAGGACCACACACTGCATTTAGTTGTCATAACAGCTTTTTAAAATTTTTTTCCTGTCTTCCATGATAGAGACATTTTTTAAGCCTATAGGCAAGTTATTTTGGAGAATGTTCCTTAAATTGGGGTTTGTCTGATTGCTTCTTCGTGATTAGGTTTAGCCAAACGTTTTGGTAGGAATATTACAGACGTGACCTTGTGTCTGTCTCAGTGCCTCACATCAGAAGGCACATGTGGTTGGTTTGTCTCATTTTAGGTGATGTTGAGTTTGACCACTGGGCACAAAATTACCTTGTTCTTCTAATGAATGGACATGTGTAGGGTGATATTTTGAGGCTGTGTGAATATCCTATGCCCTGATGGTTTGACCCAGTGGTTGAGCAGCCATTGAGGAGATTTTACTCGCGTTAGTTATTGAAGGATGGTTGGAAAATGATGATTTCCTAATTTTGTCACTCCTTTTATATTTATTTGGTGGCATTATTCTATAAAGAAAAACTTTCAGATCTCACCCCACACTTTATTATTATTATTATTATTATTATTATTATTATTATTATTATTATTTTGGTATCTCGAATGGATTCATTGATCTTTTTCTATTTGACATATTATTATTTATGACTTTCACTATTCTTTTTGATGCTCCAATTGACCCAAATTTAACCAGTGTGGCTCCTTTACAATGGCTCCAATGTCTTTTTGACCTCTCCTCAGGTTTTGAACACTTCCTTACTTTGAGTACTTTCTGGCATAACAAGACATTCCAGACCCACTTTTTTCTTTCCCCTCCTTAGCCGTAGACTTAGCCATTTCTCCAGGGGCTCTGGTTCCATTTAGACTTCATTACCACTGGAGTGTCATCGCTTCTAGGCCTTTGGAGTGAACAGAACTAGGAAATACACACCTAGTTTTCAAGTGTGCATTTATACTGATACTTCCACTTCCAACCCAACACCGGAAGTTCTTCCTCTCGTTTCCCCATTCCATATCCTTCTCTCCCTCCTCCCACAGTAAGCTCCTAGTTCCCTCACATACCAATCTACTTACTCATTTACTACAATATGCTCAAAATAGTTTAGGAATTACCTCACCACAGTCACTACTGACCACAAACCGCCTAAGCAAAGCGGAGACTTTTGTAGTTCAGTCTGCCTTGGCCTCCATCCCACGAAGGGTGTGCAGTCAGAGGACTGTGTTCACAAGCTCCTCAGATGTTCTGTGTTTTCCTCTGCATGGTTATACTATCAACTTGATCTACAGTTGGGTTCAGCTAAGCTTTTCATAAATATTGAGACCAGGCTCAAGGTTATAGTCACAGACAGAGCCTGGAGGGCAAAGACCCATGTTGGTAATTCCAGGTAAACTCCTGCTTCCAGTCGCTGAGGAGGCAGTAGGGTCCACATCCTGCTAGGACAACGAACCAGGCCTTTCGGCCTCCTCCACGTGCTATGAAACTATCAGAAAACAAACACACATAGCAGCAGAGTTAATGCCAAGTCAAGATCCCCAGCTCAGACCTTGCAGAGCCAAGGTTTGTCTCATTGTTTTAATGCTTCCTTGATCTGGGAAAGGAGAGCTATGTTTGGAGAAGACAAGAGACAGAGAAACAAAGGAGGACAAGGATGAGACGGAAAGAGAGAGAGGGAGAAAAAGCCAGAGGAGAGAGAAGGAAAAAACAGAGATGGAGAGAATGGCATCCACATAGACCTGGGGCTGTGCAGTGTTTTGCAAAGCCCAACTGCATCAGTCTTGGATAAGCCTTCCCCGAATTCTCCTCTTTCCAGAGAGGATGAATTTGAATTGGAGAATTGGTCCTCCCGTCTGGGCTAATTAGACAGTTGGGAGAACCCCAGCAAGCTCTGGTGCTCCACAATTGCGGCTATCTGCTAAGCCTCCGGTCCCGCCGCGGCCAGGCTGAACTGAGCAGCAGCTGCGGGCGCCAGGGCAGATGCCTGTGTTATCAGGGTGCCACAGGGTGGTGCTGGCGTCCTTGCAAGACTTCCTCCCTAGTTGTCTGGGTGTGAGCTCAAAATAGGGATTTTCGCTTTCATGGGCCATGCTATGGGCAGGGAAGAAGGAGACGAGCTGAATCCATCCTTTCTGGTGACACTTTATGCGGTTATGGCCTAAAGGAAACCAGAAAATTCCACATCTGCCTTGGGAGTGAGCATTCTGGGTGAGGAGGGATAAGGAGAAAGAGGAACTGAGGGTTTGCTGTTGCTGCGGATGTGCTTTCCTCCACCGACCTTGACCTTGGCACTGCTCTCCCCCGGCAACCTGCTAACGGAGGGCGGGTACCAGCATGTGGTGGGCTGTAGCCCTGAGGAAGAGATCTCTTTACTGCCCCTCCACCCCACAGGCTCTCTGGAAAGCAGTTAATACATACTCCCCCTGAAGTAAAAACCCGGATGTAGTTTCAAGTGCGATCCCTCCAAGAGAAAGGTGAGTTTCAGCCACAGATCCCTGGGCAGTGGAGGTTAGAGCAATCGTGGTGGAATTTCAGGCAGCCCTTTCCAAGCAGAGTTGATATTCAGGGGCAGGGGCTCCTCACGACTCCCTTCAGATCATGACACTGACCACTTAGAAGTCTGGCTCTGAATGGAATAACAAGATTTGGGGATGCTTGAAGGATTCTGTTTCCACCTAATTAATTTATTGCTTTGAGTTACCATAAAATTTGAGGGCCTGAGTAAATTCAGGGGGCACCATAAAATTTACTTCAGCGACAACTGGGCCAAAATCTCTTGCAATTCTGCCTAAGATGTTCCATCCAATCACAGTGTCAGATCAAAGCTACCGTAGGGCCCAGGTGAAGTATGATATCACACCTCCTGCCTCCAGCCCACACTTGCTTTTTGATAGAGGGAAATGTTGGCATCATTCTTTTACGGAGACAGGGAAGGGAAGGTAGCTGAACATGCATGTGGAGCCAAAGACTCAAAGGAGGATGGAAAAGTGGCTTCCATTATCTTCTAACTTTCCCTGGTTTCCTTAACCACGGCCAGGAGGCCCAGAGAGCCACAGGTCCCAGAGAAGGGCGAAGGGAAGGAAGGATCCAGAGGTACCATCTCTGGGAAAATATGAAACTGAGAGACTAGCTGACACGTTTACCAATGGGAAAAATTGTAGTGAGAAACACTTTGGGTGTATTAGAGGATGTGGGAAGACTTAGTCAAAGGTTCAAAGAAACCTAAACAAAGAAAAATGTGGGCAGCAATTAGCCTCAGGAAACTAAAAAAGTTACACAAGAAATAAATGTCATCGTAGTACACCACTTGGCTCAGCATTAAACAAGATTAACTGTGTTGGCATTTTTTTTTTTTTTCAAGTTTTAAGCTTGCTAGCATTACTTGAATTTTTAAACTGCACTCAATTACTATTTTGATAAAAAGTTCATTTGAAAAATTTTGGTGACTTTGGGATCTTCTTAAATCTGCTAGAATAAGTAGAATGGACCTGAATTCAGTATGGCATTTGGCAAGAAGTTAGACGGTGGTGTCCAATGGCTTTGTTCTCCCACCTCTTTTCTCTAAGAGGTTCAAGTTCAGAGGGAAGTCAGGGGCTTAGAATGTGACATCAGATCACATCCCCTTGGGGCAGAGGGAGCATCCAAAAGTCACCCACAGCTCAGGGCACCCTGAGGGCACCAGGCATCCTTGTGAGCCTGACATTTTCCTGGCAGGGCAGCCCTGGGCTGAGAGGCAGTGGACGGGGTTCCATCCTGGCTCTGCCACCAACAGGTTGACAGTGTGGAGTGAACTCAAATAGTTCATTCCACATGCCCTACTCTGCACCCTGGGCTTCAGTTTGCTCAGCTCTACAACTGATGGGGCAGGAAAAGGGCAAAAGATAATTATCTATTTATTGTTTCATTCAATCAGGAAAGTTTATTGAGCACCTCCCACATCCCCGCCGGTCACAGGAGTTAAGCCATGACCCACACTCACAAAGGTTCTGCCCTCATGTGGTTCACAGTCTAGTAGGAGAGATAGACAAGAAAGCAGGGAGCAGGTAAACACATCACTCACATTGTTGAGATAAAATGATGGAGGGCAGGGAGTGAGTGCTTATTAGATAGGATGGTCTGGGAAGGCCTCTCTGAGGAGGTGACTTTTGAGCTGAGGTTTGAGTGATAAGAAAAAGCAATTTGGGTTTTATCCAAAGCGCCATGAGGAGAGGAGATTTAGAGGCACATGGAAGGGTTTTATGTGGGAACAGTGTGATAATGGGCTGATTTTTGGGTTTAAAAGCATCCCCTGACTGCTCTGGGAGGGGAATGGGGGTGAAGTAGGGGAGATCCCAAGAAGGCTGCTCCTGCGCTCCAGGTAAATATGGGGGTGGCTGGAAAGGAGTGAATAGGTTTTTAATGTAATCGGAGATCCTAGGGTATTTCTGCAGTTCCTTCCAGCTGGAGTGAGTCTATGACCACCTCCAGTTGGACTCAAGAAGGGTTTTGCCATCTTGCCTTGGAAGCATCAGGGCCATCAAGCCATAAGCAGTGATAATGGCAGCTTCTAAGGACACTGCAGGCCCAGACAGAGCGTTTGTTCACTTTTTTAACAAGCACCCTTTTCTCCAGGCAAATGCAGATCTACACCAGGGCTGGAAGTGTGGCCAGTGAGGATGATCTGAATTTGAGCCCTGCTCCCCCTGGGCTGGATGCCTTTTTGCAGTGGACTGCCTGCCAGATGGTATGTGGCTACTCTGTCCTCTAGGTAAGAAAGGCCCTACCTTAAAAGCTGCAACAACAGAGACTTCCCAGACTCAGAGAGTGGCAGTGCTAGGAGAAGGGAAGGGAGGGTGGCAGTGGTTAGAGATGCCCCTGAAAATCCTGGGAGCTATCTATGCTCTCTAACCAAAAAGTACCCCTACACACATGCACACACAGACACACGATGAAACACACACCCAGACACACACACACACACACACACACAATTTAGCCTCCTTCCTGGGAGTGGCAGGCCCTCCATTACTGTCACTCCCAGCCTGAGTCCTCGATGGAATCCAATAGTCTCATTTCACGAATGGGGAAACTGAGGCCTGCAAGAGGAATCACCGCTTGCCTAAGGCCACGGCTGTGGAGCAGCGGAACCACGCTAAGACCCAGGATGTTCCGCCTTCCCTGGGTTCCAGGGACCCGGCCCGGCAGCCTCAGGTGCACCGGCTGGGCCCGCGTTCACCGCGATTCCGGGCTTCCAGGGAGCAGCCGGGCCGCCCAGCCCATCCGGGTGTCCTGGAGCCTCCCCCGGTCAGAGCGTTACCCGGGAGAGAGGAATTCGGTCTGCGTTGGGACAGACTGCTCAAATATCTCGGGGAGGAGAATTTTGTCTTTTGCGGGAGAGGAATTAGGAGCCCTTTGAAGAAGGGATTTCCTTCCCTGAAAATTAAGGCTTGGGACAGGCTGGGAGACGTCCGTTGGCGGCGCGCCTGCCCGCGTTTCCCACCCCGCGCACCCACCGAGCCTCGCCCCGCCCTGCCGCCTCGGCCCTCTCCTCCCGCTGCGCTCCAGGACCTGAAAGGCCGGGGAGCCCCGGGATCTCGTGGACAGCCCAGACAGGCCCGGAGAGGGAACCCAGGAATCAATGGCAGCAAACGGAAGCAAAAGAGTGAGACTGGGAGGGAAGGGAAGGAGAGAGAAGGAAGGAAGGAGGGAGGAATCTGGGGAGGAGACAGAAAGAGGAAAGGAGGGAATGAAAATGGGAGAGCAAGGACGACCTCACTTTCATTAACTCTAAGACATTGTCTAGGGTCTAGACTCCCCTCCTCTCCCTCCGTATTTCTGGTCTGTCTCTGATTGGCCCCATCTATGTTCATTCATTCATTTGTTCATTCCAGTTCATCAATATTATTGAACACTAGTCCTGTGCCGGTGCCAGGACGCAGACATGAGCCAGGCAGGCCAAGAGCTCTTGTGGCACTCAGACACACAGACAGAGGTCAAATAAACAAAATACAAATACAAAATAAAAAAAAAAGCAAGACAAATGCTAAGACAGAAAAGAATGACCACTCTCTGAGCTCATAATGGGGGAAACTGGCATCATATTTTTGGGGTAGGGGCCTTGAGGGTGAGATAGGGTTCCTTCAATCCCAGTTTTTGTTTTGAAAATTTCAAACTTATAGAAAAGATTCCAAAGAATACCTTATAACCTTTATCTAGATTCACCAATTGTTAATATTTTGTCACATTTGATCTCTGCATACATCCCTAAACACTTTGGCATGTATAGCCTAACTACATAACCACAATGTCTTCTTACATCCAATATGTTTAAGATTAATAGTATCAATGAGCTGTTATGAGCTGAATTATTCCCCCCTCAAATTTGTATGTTGAAGTGCTCGCTCTCAGGACCTCAGAATGTGACTGTATGTGGACACTGGACCAAATTTAAAAAGAGGTAATTACGGTAAAATGAAGTCGCATGGGTGGGCCCTAGTCCAATACAACTGGTGTTCTCACAAGAATAAGAGACTAGGACACAGATGTGTGCATACAGAGGAAAGACCACAGGAGGACACAGCAAGGAGGCAGCCATCTCTAAGCCAAGGAGAGAGGCCTCAGAAGAAGCCAAACCTGCTGACACCTTGATCCTGGACCTCCAGCCTCCAGAACTGTGAGAAAATAAATTCCTGATGTTTAAGCTGCCCAGTCTGTGGTGTTTTATCATGGCAGCCCTAGTTGACTAACACACAGGTCATAATCAAGTTCTCTAATTGTCCCAATAATATTCTTTATAGTTATTTTTTTTTAATCCAGGAACCACTCAAGGATCACATGTTGCACTTGGTTGTCAATCTAGTCTACGACAGTCTAGAGCATCTCCGTAAATCTAGAACAATCTTCCCCCAATTTTTCTTTATTGTCTGTCCTGCAGCTGACATCTTTGAAGAATCCAGGCCAAAGATCTCATATGGTTTGATTGTTAGAATCCGGTTTGCTGTTTTTGCCTGGAGTACTGCATAGGTGATGCTGTGCGGATGAGGCAGTTACTGGAAACACGCAGTGGGCGCTCTGGGCGTAAATGATGACAGCCACCGTTTACAGAGCACTTAGTCTGCAGCAGGCACGGCTCTGAGCATCTTGGGCGCTCTACATTCACAGAGGGTGGTGTGAGAGCATGGAGGGGGCAACGTGCAGGGCTCCGGGAGGAAGAGGAACTTAAGAATGAACAGGTAAATTGAGGCCGGAATGTAGAGATGACGAATGCCAAGTTAAGGCACCTGGTTTTATACTTAGGCCTTGGGACCCCTTGCAGGTGTCTAGGGGGCATGTAGGGTCAGGGACATACTTGTGCCCAGAAAGCCCAGAGAGTATGGGTGTTCTGCCCAAATCACAGAGGGAGTGGCGGGGCTAGAACTGGAACCCAGGACTCCTGACTCCCAGGATCTGTCTACACACTGTTGAGACTTTAGCACAAATGCTTACTGGAGGGTTAGGGCACCTGCTTGGCAATTGCTGAGATAAAGCTAAGGAGGTTGGTGGAGGTTGGGAGCATGTGAGTCTCCAGAGCCTGGCTCCTGACTGAGATGCAGTCTATGAAGTTCCGAGTATACAATAAGTGCCAAATAACCATTTGTCCCTTTCCTTCCTTTTGTTCTTTTGCAAACTGCTTTCACATTGCCTGGTTCATTTTGCCCAAATAACAACCCTATACAGTGACTGAGAAGATGGTCTCATTTGGCAGATTTGAAAACCTGAGGCCCAGAGAGGTTCAGAAGCAAATAGTTCATGAAGGAGTTCATGCTGGGGTCAGGATGGCATTGTAGATCTCCCCAGGCCCTCCAAGGCACCCTGTGTCTCTTGACATTTCAAATTCCATGACGTTCCCTTATCTCTCTCCAATTTGTTGTATGAAAATGGAGTTGAGCAAAAAAGTGAAGCAAATGGGGGCCAGGCTCCAGGTTTGTAAAAGGATTTTTTTTTAAAGACAGCAATTCCTTTTGCTTTTCAAACCCATTTGTTGCACGGCAGCTGCTGTGCCAGTGAGTTCCTGGGTGTGGACGGTGAGCCTGGCTGGGCACAGCCTGGGAGGGTAGGGACAGCCAGGGTTTAGTGTGTCATGTGGTGGTCACCAGTAGGTTCTAGACTCATGATTCCCTGGAAGCCCCTTCCGGGGAGCCAGCACCAGGGTGACAATGATCTAAACTATAGCCGGCAGCCCGAGGGAGGACAAATGATCCCCTGGCTGTTGGCCCTAAGGGAGAACCAGAAGCCTCTGCTGGGTCCCGTGATTCACTCTGGGGCCAGGCCCTGTTGGGAGGTCCTGAGCCCTGTGTGAGAGCCTGCAGGCAGCCAGGCTGCCCAGGCCTGTGCCACAGGAGAGGCTGGTGATGGAGACAACCAAGCTGTGCCCAATGCCTTGGGGCCGGCCCAAGCCACACATGGCTCTGACCATGACTGAGACCCTGCAGACCTGGCTTAGCATCTCCAGGATCTGCAATGGGCCTGCAGGAGAACAAACAGCAGGGACATAGGCCATCAGGCTCAAATTGCCTATCTGGTCAGTTACCCTGTCTCCATCAAAAGCAAGCCACTCAGCTCTTTCCCACATTCCCTGTCTTTTCGGAGAGGAGACGCCGCAGCATATCATCATCAACAAGGACTTATTGAGGGGGACAAAGTGCCAGCCACTGTGAGTCACAGAGCCCAACAAGACCTTATCTCTGACGTGAAGAAGCTTCCATAATGAAGTTGCTGAAGAAGAGGTCGGTTACCACGGTGCTTTGGAGGGTTAGTTTGTGGGGAGAAAAGACAAGTGACAAATAATCCCAAAATCGTGCCTGGGACAAAGCAAGAGCTCTGTAATGTGAAATGAAATACAGAGAAGAAAGGGAAGGACGGAGGGAGGGAGGGAGATGCTCAATAATAATCTTACTGCAATGCTCTGATGCCAACAGGAAATGCTCTGATTTCTGATATAAAAAGGCCACAGAATGCCATACCCTAGGGGCCAACACGACCTTCAGGCTCACAGCCACACCCACAACTATCCATAACCACATCCACCAGGGCAGATATTTGACCTTACACTATAGATTCAATACCTCCCAATTCCCCATAGGTCTACAAAGGCTCATTTAAAATCACCTCTCCTCTCCTCTCTACTCCCCGCTCACGCAGGCACCTCCACCTTCACAGCCCACCGCCACGACCACACCACACTCAGCTCACACTCTCAGACACATGACCACACCCCCAAGGTTACAGCCATGCACACAGCCCAATGTACAAGCAAAGTCAACCAGGCAAGGGCCCTCAGACCAAACACAACACTGCCAGCACTCTCTGTACCCACGTTCACAGCCACCCCCTCTTCCCACCTGGAATCACACCGATGGTCTCTGCTTTGGTCAAATTCACACCCAGGGCAGTGGCCAGGGCTGGACAGAGGCCATATCCCTGTCTCCAGCTCCTGTGTGTTAGGGTGTCAGCATGTCACACAGAGCTAGGGTCTACATGACAGGAGTCCCTGCCTTCCAATAAAGATGTTTTTGCCCCCCAAAAAAGTGGGGGGATGGGAAAGGAGGAAAGAAGGTGAGGCAAGGAAAGAAGCAGATACTCAGCTCAAAGCAACTGGGGGCCTCTCTGCCCTGAGCCTGCTTCCTCCATCGCCCCTGTGGAGGAGGACAGCATCCCTTACCGGGGCAGGCATCTCGATCCTGCAAGGAGCCCTAGGTATCCAGGTTCCAGAATGAGGTGGATGCCTGGAAAAAAAACCCAAATGGCCCCTCGGAGTAATCTCCAGGGAGACCTCCTGGTTCCATTGTGCTTCTCAGAGACGGGCAAAAATCACAGCAAATCCCATTTCACATTGGAAACACCTCACGATGTTGTTGTCATGTGGTTATAACCACGTACTTTCAATCCATTACCTCATTATATGCCACTTGGCTTATTTGTAATGTCCCAGCTTCTGGGCAACCTTGGCCAGGAGAAAAGAGGTCTGGGTCCTGTTCTCGGGAAGTCCATTTAAACTCCTCATGTGTCGGATCCCTCACCTCGAAAATGAGAGAATGCTCCAGGTAATGCCCGAGGCCGCGTCCAGCTCTGACATTTTATGCTTCTACACACCTAGGGCAGCGCTGTCCGATAGAAATGTAATGCAAGCTACACACATAATTTTGAATTTTCTAGTCACCACATTTTAAAAAGTCAATAAAGTCAGTAAAAATAGTTTTAATCATCTTTTATTTAACTCAATATATCCAAAATATTAGCATCTCATCAAGTAATCAATGTTTAAAAAATTATAACGATTTGTTTTATATTCTTTTCTTATGCTAGGTCTTCAAAATGTGGTATGTACTTTACAGTTATAATGCATTTCCATCCGGATTCTAAATTTTCATTGGAAATATTTAATCTGTTTTTAGATTTCATAAAAATGTACAGTTGTAAAAGTAAAAAGTATGATCCACATACCTAAGCTGTTCCAAACATATTTTAAAAACTTTTCCAATAACTGGATCAAGCATCTGTTTTTAAATTAAAATTAAATAAAATGTAAGGTTTTGGTCTTCAGGGGCGCTAGCCGCATTTCGAGTGTTCATAGCAGACTGCACTGGTGGCTACCGTACTGGAAGGTGAGGATGGGAGCACAGGAGTGGTGAGGGGACCCAACGGAGGGATATCCTGCCCTCTGCTCACACTCCACCAAGGGCACTGGACAAACTGCTCGCCGAGAGTGAGATGGAGAGTGGAAAGATATCACAACCAATGTCATCCCGTCAACACCTGCTCCACCACCTCGCCGTGTGCGTGCTAAGGAGCCGGAGAAGGGACTGACCCACTTCGCCCATGGAAAGAGTCTCTAGCTCCTTTCCATGGAGCTGCTGCCAACGTTTCCGCAGGCGGAGTCCACATTTCCACCTCAGACGCAAAGGCATGGACAGACGTCTGAGCTTCCTTTCCTTACTCAAAGGAATGCCCGCTGGGCAGCCAGCCCGGGCTGCAGCCCAGACTCTACGTGTCACGTCGGGGACTTGGGCTTTATTAGTCAGATGCAGGGTGGTGGGGGTGGGAGGGGGTTAGAAGGGACAAGATATCAGGGGCCAGCAGGTGAAGCATTAACATCAGAAAGCAAGGTCAAGAGGACACAGCCACTTCAGGCTCTGCACTGCAACATGGATACAGGGAGAGTCTCCGGATTTCAGAAATACCCCCTGGAACCTTTGAAAGATACCTCCAGGATGATCCTTTTATGCTTCCTAGCGCAGTGGAGAAAAGTTAAAACTAGCAGAGGCTTCACACACAGTGTTAATACCTTCATGGAAAAGCTAAAATCAACTAAGTTAAGAAACTTGCTCAAGGTCATGCAGCTACAAAGCTAAAATTTAAACTCAAGTCTGTTTGACTCCAAAGCCTGCACTCTTTCTACTAATAATACTTAATAATAATAGGCGATGTTGATTGAAGGGTGTGATGAGCCTGGTACCATGCTGGATGCTTTGTAAAAGTGAACTCATTGATACTCACATTTCTATGAAACATGATCCCGTGCCCATTGTACAAATAAAGAAAGCTGCATCTCAGAGAGGTTACATAACTTGCCAAAGGTCTTCAAACTTGTAAGTGATAGAGCAGAGATGTGAACCTGACTTCTAAACTCATGCTCTTAGCCATGACAGAATGCCTCTTCATAAATGACAATGCTGACAGTAGCAGACAGTGCTGATATCCTGCCCCATGTCCACCCCTGAGCTCGCTACGGCTGGAATGGTTTCAGCCCGCTGACAGCATCCCACCTCCAGTACCTGCATCTCTGTTTCTCTGCCTGAAGGCTTCCTCTGGCACCTGGGGAGCCTTGGGGGCTTTTCAGCTTCTGGGGTGTATTGGTTTCCTAGGACTTTCCTAATGTACCACAAACTGGCTGGCCTACAACCACAAAAATTTATCCTCTCATAGTTCTGGAGGCAGTAAAGTCCAAAAGCACGATGTCAGCAGAAGATGCTCTCTCTGAAGGCTCTAGGGGAGGCTCCTTCCTTGCCTCTTCCCAGCTTCTGGTGGTTACCAGCCATCCTTGACGTTCCTTGGTTTGTGGCAGCCTAACTCCAATCTCTGACTCAGTATTCACTTGGCCACCTTCCCTCTATCTTTGTGTCTCTATCTTTGTGTCTCTTCTCCTCTTCTTATAAGGACACCAATCATGTTGGATTAAGGGCCCATCTTACTGCAGTGTGACCTCATCTTAACTAATTACATCTGCAATAACCTTATTTCTAAATAGGTTCACATTCTGAAGTTCCAAGAGAATCATGAGTTTTGGGGGGACGCTTAAACCCAGTTCAGGGCACAACCCTCAACCAATGCAAGAGGGGAGTGTGTAGGCAAATGCTTCAGCCACCCCACCCTCTGGTGGCACAATTCCAAGATGTGCTCTACATGGTTTCCCAGAGCTCCCCCAGTCAGATTGAGCCTCAGTTTCCCACAACAAGAACCTGTTCATTATTGTACCCATTACTGGCTTTTCTAATTTCTCTGTTTCACTTTCCTCACTTCTTCATTTGGGCCTCCTGGTGTCACCTCTTAAAGAAATTATCTGTCTCCAGGTTTGTTCTATGGGCAATCCAAGCAAATGTCATATTTTAGGTTAAATGTGAAAAGGAAGTGAACTTCAGGTCCTAAGTCTGTTCAGTATGCTCTGCCTCATCTCAGGCAGCCAGGAGACTTTCGAGGGTTGTATTGTGGCAGCTTTCTATTCCATGTTGATTTAAGCAGACTGCTGGGGGCCCACAAATGCTTTGTAAAGGACTCTCTGTGGGGGAGGGCTGGCACTAGGAGAGATGGGATATATGTCAAAAGATGATCCTAGGCCTTTGGCATCATTTAAAATAATTTTGCCAACAGTTGTGTAACCAATGCTGAGGATTTTATCAGTCATTCCCTAGAAATGGTATCAACATCAAGCAATGTTTTATAAAGCAAGGAAATCCAATGTACTAGCAACAAAGGGAAAGTCTAGGAGAGGAGGAATATAGAATGCTAATAATGTAAATTAGGAATTTTCCAAGACTGTTCTGGATTGCATCCACCAACTCTGGTTTTCTTCACAAGGGGCTCATCCATTGCCTAGCTTAACATTTCTCAAAATTCATCCCACAAGACGCTCCTGAGAAAAAAATATCTATGGCCCAATCAAGTTGATGAATGCTGACTACTATTTACTTTTCTTGAAGATGCACAGTCCATATTAATATAATAAAAGTTCTAAAATCTTGCGGTTGAAAATAAAATCCAGGTTTTTTTTTTTTTTTAAGATTTTATTTTTCCTTTTTCTCCCAAAGCCCCCCAGTACATAACTGTGTATTTTCAGCTGTGGGTCCTTCTAGTTGTGGCATGTGGGATGCCGCCTCAGCATGGCCTCGTGAGCGGTGCCATGTCTGCGACCAGGATTCGAACTGGTGAAACCCTGGGCAGCTGCAGTGAAGTGCGTGAACTTAACCGCTCAGCCATGGGGCCGGCCCCTAAAATCCAGTTTAATATTGCTTCCCAAACTTATTTTGCCGTGGAACCCTTTCATCATGTAATACCTATTTAATATCCCAAAGAACTGGTACTCCACAAAACCAACTTTGAGAAACCCAATCTATTTAACCAATATGTACAAAAATGTCTGCTCTAGCCCACAGGACTCCTATCGCAGATTGTTCTAGGTCATAACTGTCCTTTTTTGTCCATACCTCACCCCCCCCCCCACCTCAATCTCTAAACTTCCTGCCTCTTTTTTGTTTCTTTCTGCATTTTGGTTTAGGTCACGTGGATTCTTGGCCACGGGCTAAGTCTCCCATCACGTGCTTGGCATTAAGTCCTCCTGCCTGAGTCCCCCTTGGTCAAGCTGGGTGTCTGAGTGGCCCCTTCATCCCTACCTCTTCCAGGTTCTGAACAGGGCAGGGGGCCTCCAGGAGATGGACATCTACACAGGAAGGACTCCACTGCCAATGAACATCATGAACATCCGTGAGCAGTCAGCGTGATTCAGATCCTCCCACCTGGCTGGGGACACTGAAACCTCTTTCCAAACACGGGGTCTGTCACGGTTTGAATTATCCCCCCAAAATTCATATGTTGAAGTGCTAACCCTCAGTCCCTCCGAATATGACCTTATTTGAAAACAGGGTCATTGCAGATGTACGGAGTTAAGAAGAGGTCACATTGGAATAGGGTAGGCCCTTCATCCCAGATGACTGATGTCCTTATTAAAGGAGAAGTTTAGGAGATAGGCCTGCACACGGGAAGAACGCCACGTGAAGATTGGAGTTATACTGCCATAAGCAAATACCTACCACAAGCCGGGAGAGATACTTGGAACAGGTCTTTCCTTAGCACCTGCAGAAGGAACACGGCCTGCTGATCCCTTGATTTCAAACTTCTAGCCTCCATAATGTCAGACAATGAATTTCTGTTGTTTAAGCCACTCCGTTTGTAGCACTTTGTTATGATAGTCCCAGGAAACCAAAACATGGAGGCAAAGATTCTGTCTGTTCTCCCATTCTGTAATCACCAGCAGTGTGTTCCTGACCCAACTCCCTCTGGTTGGGAGGAGGTAAAAGACAGCCCTGGTGGCTATGTGGACAGACTCAGGACCCCTCTTCTGGCTGGGGTGTTTATGTCCTCCTCCTGAGGTCCACTGTGTCTCTGACCTCCGAATCATCACATCCCAAGCGCTCACGATTAGAGTGAGTGGTACTCCCAGTTTCCCTCTAGTCCTCGGGGTTCACTACAGACCCTGAGAAAGGGGCTCTGAAAGTGGGGGCGATGCTGCCTGGCTGAGAAACCATTGAGAGGATGTGCTGAAGTCCTGCCTCAAGGACATGGGATCCTGGCCCCCTCAGAGACGCAGTCAAAGCTACAGGCCTTTCCTCACCATTTAATCAGACTGGGTCCTCTGCGGTTTGGGTCGTTACCATAAAGATGAGCAGGATACAGCTGCCTGTATCCAAAACTGACAAAGCTGCTGTGTTTGGAGCCATGAGATAGCCCACAGTTTCTCCATCTCGGCACTATTGACATTTGGGCAGCATAACTCTTTGTTGAGGGGCTGTCCTGTGCATTGCAGGATGTTCAGCAGCATCCCTGGCCTCTACCCACTAGGTGCCAGTAAACGTCAGATGCCCCACCCCGAGTTGGGGTGACCGACAATGTCTCCAGATATCTTGATCCATTCAGGCTGCTATAATACAATACTACAGACTAGGTAGCTTATAAACAACAGAAACTTATTTCTCACAGTTCTGGAGGCTGGGAAGTTCAAGATCAAGGCATCAGCATGGTGAGAGCCCTCTTACTGGTTCATAGCCAGCTTTACAGCTGGCACGTCTCTCTGTGCCCTCATGTGGTGGAAGGGTTAGCAAGCTCTCTGGGGCCTCTTTTATAAGGGCACTGATCCCATTCATAATGCCCACCCTCATGACCCAGGCACCTCCCAAAGGTCCCACCTCCTAATACCATCACATTGGGTATTAGGATTTCAACATATAAATTTTGGGGGAACACAAACATTCAAACCGTAACACCAGACATTGCCAAATGTCCCCAGGGAGCCAATCACCACAATTGAGACCCACTGAGATAGACCAACTCAATATTCTATCATCTGAGGTCCTTGCAATTTGAGATTGTTTTCCTTTATTATTTCAATGATTTTAGGAGTTTGGGGGGGTTTTTTGTTTGTTTTTTGCTGAGGAGGACTCACCTTGAGCTACCATCTGTGCAATCTTCCTTTAGTTTTTAGTATGTGGGCCTCCAGCACAGCATGGCCACTAACAGAGCAGTGTAGGTCCATGTCTGGGAACCTAACCCTGCTTGCTGAAGGAGAGTGAGCTCAACTTAACCACTGGGCAACCAGGGCTGCCCCAATAATTTTAGGTTTTAAAAACCTATTACTATTGCCTGATCTTAGTTATATAAGAAATATCCATAAAGAAAAAAAGGACTAGAAGAAAATGTTAATCATAGTTGTCTCTGAATCCTGGGTGGTAGATTTACAAGTGGATTGTCTTTCTCTCTACTTTTCTGGATTTTTCTTGTATTTGCTATATTGAGCATGTAAGTGTTTATAATTGAAAAATATCTATTTGATTGGTGACTTGGGCATTTTCATGTTAAATACTATGGTACGACCCTATTGCACACACAATAAAAAATCTAATTAAGCATAACCAGAGAAAGGTTCTAAAGGAGAAAGAGCACAGTTTTCAA
Organism: Equus caballus; assembly: GCF_041296265.1. Lineage (NCBI taxonomy): Eukaryota > Metazoa > Chordata > Mammalia > Perissodactyla > Equidae > Equus > Equus caballus. The sequence goes on from NC_091684.1 coordinate 36,619,735, forward strand.
TCCTGGCACTTCCACTTGCTTATGTAGGGGACTGGAATTGGCCACCCCAAGATATATCTCTTTGGCATGAGGATTATTTTGGGCTGGTTACTTTTAAAAACTGCAGACAGGAAAGAAACCCTGAAAAGTAGAATTTACTTACCCTTTGTTAAGAGACATTTACATTGTAAAGGAAATCTCCATCTGTAAATGTGTCTCCCTCTCTGTACCAGGAAGGAGGGATGACCTTATCTCTAGAAACTCTTAATGCAGAAGGCAAGGACTTAAATCTGCATAACAACCTGACCCTTGTTTACTGTACTTGTCTGGTAATCTCCCGTAACTGACTCCCCTCACCCCCAACATCCTCCTTTGTCTTTAGCTGAAGATGATATTTAAGGTGGTGGCTTTGGCCATTTTGGCCAGTTGCTCAGGTTTGTCTGAGCCTCTCCCATGCATACATGTTATAAAGCTTTGTTTAATTTTCTCCTGTTATTCTGTCTCATGTGAATTTAATTCGTTCTCCAGCCAGAAGAACCCACAGGGGGTAGAGGAAATGTCTTCCTCCCCGACACTTACTAGCCATGGGGATGCTGTTAATATCTGCCTTGCTAGGCTGAGCCAAGGCTGAATGTGGGAGTATTTGTAAAGCATCTAGAGAATAGTAGGGGTTTAATAAATGGCGGCTCACACAATTATTAGGCTCCCTTTCAGCTCAAAGTTCTGGGCCCCTCTTTATCCTCTTCCTGTGCTAGCATGGAATCCTTTCCATAGAAGGAGTCACCAGCATACCTTTGCAAGGCTTCGTAGGGCCTCCCTTGGCAAGTGAGCCTTTCTTCCCAACCTTTCCAGACTCAGGGACTCTTAGGAGGAGAATAATGGCAGTCATCATTTGCCATTATTATTGTGCTAGGCACTGTGCCCCACATTTTTTGCATGTGGTTTCTCTTCTTCACAACTACCCTACAAGACAGGAATAAAGATCCCTTTGCAGAGATGGAGAACCAAGCTCAAAGAGGTTATGCAACTTCTCCAAGGCTACACAGCTGGTAAGCAGCAAGAATCAGCACCAAGCAGTTCAACTCCCTCAGTTTACAAGTGATAAAACTGAAGCTCAGAGAATGAACGGACTTGGTGCCCAAGATTACCCACAATGCTGTGAACAAGAGCCAGACTCTTAGTGACAGTGTAATGTCCACAGCACACACATGGGTGGCTCTTATGGAAGGAGGAGGAGGAGGGAGAGGATGCTAACATTTCACTCAGCAATTACTGAAGTCAAGAGACAAGGATAGGGGCCAGCCCCATGGCAAAGTGGTTAAGTTCGTGCACTCCGCTTTGGCGGCCCAGGGTTTTGCTGGTTGGGATCCTGGTTGCGGACATGGCACCGCTCATCAAGCCATGCTGAGTCAGCATCCCACATGCCACAACTAGAAGGACCCACAACTAAGAATATACAACTATGTACCCGGGGGCTTTGGGGAGAAAAAAGGAAAAAAATAAAAATCTTTAAAAGAGGCAAAGATAACATCGTGTTTTGGAGAGTAAGATCTGGAGGCAGACAGTCTGAATTCAAATGCTGGCTCTATTTCTTACCAGCTGTATTATCTTAAGCAAGTTAGTTAAACTCTCTGGGCTTCCATTTCCTCAACTCTTAAGAGGGAAAATAAGAATATATTTAAGAATAAATATGTTAATCCACATGCACCCTTTGAACATACCTAAGTGTTTATTACACTCAATTATCATTAGGTGTTATCAAACTTTGCACAGTGAGCTACTAAGAAATTAGGCAGTGACAAAATTTTTTGTTTTATTCCTTACCAAAAAGGTTTCTTCCCATTATTTAAAGTAAATCACTATTATTGTGAAAAATTTGGAAAAGATAGAAAAGTATAAGGGGAAAATAACAATCACTCAGAATGGTGACATTAAAAACAACATCAAAACTTTTTACTTTGGGAAATTTCAAACATACACAACAATAAAAGGGACAGTATTGTGAACCTTTATGTCCTGTCACCCAGTTTCCTTAAATACCAACTTCTAGCTAATATTATTTTATTTATAGTCTCATCTAATTCTCTCCTCTCCCACCTTCAATCTCTTGGAGCAAATTCCAGACACTATACAACTTCATCTTTAAATATTTCAGAATGTATCTCAGAAATATATGGATTCTCTCTACATATCTTATTTTAAAGTTCTAATACCAATATCACACCTTAAAAAACTAATAATAAATGTTTAATATCATCATATTACCAGTCAGTGTCCAAATTTCCCCCAGTCGTCACGTAAATTTTACAGTTTGTTTGAAGCAGGATCCAAATTGCATCCATATGTTGGATTGGTTAATGTTTCTTTAATTTCATTTAATCTATAGATTCTCCCACCATCTCGTATTCCCCCTCGCAATTTATTTGTTTAGGAAATTGAATCATTTGTCCTGTAGAGTCTCTATAGTTGGAATTTCGCTGATTGCATCCCTGTGGTATTACTTCACATGTTCCTCTGGACTGTGTGTTTCTCATAAATTAATAGTTCTGGAGGCTTGGTCAGATTCTGGTTTGATTTTGTGCCAAGAATGCATTATGGATGGTGCAGTGAACTCCCACTGGACGACTCCCATGTAATGTCTCTTGATCTTTCCTTTTGAGAAGTGAGCAGCCTTTAATTATCATAGGCCAGATCCACAAATTTTGTTAGAGGTTACAAAATAGCGATATTCTAAATGTATCAGTGGTTTTCATTTTTTAGCTGTAATATTTCTATAAAGAGAAACTTATCTTCTTCATGATATGCAGTCCACATAAGAAAAGAAAAATAAATACTTGATTCTTTCCCTTTAATGGCCAGCTTTCAAAATAAACATCTCTAGCATCCTCCAAAGATGACAAGCAAGTTTTATTGTTATTGTTGTTGTTTTGTTTTAGTATCATTACCAGTTGGTATCCATATTATCAACTCGTGGAAGTGAACATATTTTACATGTCTCAATCCACTGCAGTTATTATTCTTATTAGGACTCAAATTACCTGAAGTTTTTCTTATTTTTCTTTGCTGTTAAGTAGCATTGAGATTATCTGACCTTTAAAGGTTTGGTAGAGTTCCTGTGTAAAACCATTTGGGCCAAGTGCTTTTTTGTTGGAGTCCTTTAATTACTTTATTCTATGAATTGCTCTGTTAAGACTTTCTGTCCTACTTGGATCAGTTTGAGTAAGTTGTGTTTTTCGAGAAAACTATCCGTTTTGTCTTGATCTTTAAATATTTTTGCATAGAGTTGAAAGAAGTCTCATGTTTTTATTTTAGATTTCCTCTGCTTTGATGGTTTTCCCCACCAACCTACTGCTACTGTTTAGCATGTCCTACTTTCTATCATTTATTTTCTTAATTAATTTAGCTGGTGGTTTGCATATTTTATTGATTGTTTCAGCTCTGGGTTTATTTATTCTACTCATTTTCTATTTTCTAATTCATTGATTTCTGTTTTTGTCTTTATTGATTCTTTTCTTCTCAATTCTTTTGGCTTACTTCATTGTTCTTTTCTAGCTTTCTGAGTGGGGTTCATGATTCATTTATTTTAATTTTTATTGATATATGTATTTAATTCTAAACTTTTTCCTCTATTAACTGCTTTAGCTGAATAGCACAACCTTGATTATTTGTGTTTCCATTATCAGTATTTTGAAGAAATTCTGTAATTGCGTGTTGTACTTCCACCTCTGACCAACAGCTGCATATTAACATGCTTTTGTTTTTTAAATTTTCGGATGGAGTGGTCTTTTTTGTGTTTTTTTGTTAATAATTATTAGTTTTATTGTATTGTGATCAGAGAGCATTCTTTGGAACTTATTGAGGTTTTTTTTTGTGGCTCAAGCTATGGTCACTTGAGAAGAAGGTGTTTTCTGTAGTTTTGGGTCCATATTTCTACATAGATCAATAAGAGCTCTCTTACTGGTTATATGTTTCAGTCTCCTATATCCTTGCTGTCCACTTGATCTGTCTTGGGTGAAAGAGATGTATTAAAATCACCTGTTATTAGTGGATCCTGGTCTCTTTCTCCTGCCTTTCCTATTCTTAGGTACATAAATCTTAATAACGGATACCTCTTCATCGTGAATTGTTACCTCTAGCATCTTAGAGTCTCTTGCTTTGTCTCCTTTAATGCTTTTTGGTTCACATCTCATCTTGGCAGATTCCAAGCAACTCTGCATTTAAGTTTTAATTTGCATTTGTCTTAATATTTTTCTCTATCCTTTTATTTGTAACCTTTGAGAATTTCTTGTTTTAGGTATGTCTCTTGTGTAGACCAGGATGTTGGGATTTTGCTTTGCTAGCCAAATTGAAAATCTTTTTTTAAATAGGTAAATTAAGCCTACTTACATTGATTGATATGATTGATATGTTTGACTTCAACTCTGTCACCTTATTTCATCTTGTGAATAACTTTTCATATAATTTTTTTTATCCCTGTAACTTTCCTTCTAGCTCTGTAATCCCTGCACTGGGCAAAGTTCCACATGATTCACTTTTGTTTCCACCATCCTTCATGCTGTTTTTGATGCTACTTTGTAGTTCACACCGATCATATATCCATCTTGTGATCCTAAAGCTTGGAAATCTCCTCAGCCTGTTAAAACACTTAGAGTCAAAGCATTAGTTTTCTGCCGTGTGTTCCATCACGAATGAAGGGGTTGTTTAGAGAGACTCACCCCGGCTTGCTTGACATAGGAATGAACCCGAGTTTGGAAATTAAAAGACAAAGGGTGTTAGGAGAGGAGAGAAACGTTTCTGGGAGCGTTTCCCCTTGCTTAATGAATTACTCGGAGATTTGTGGCTGCCCAGCCCGTCCGGGTAAGTCTTTCAGCATGTGGACCCAGAAGTGTCATGGACTTGCTCCACTGTCTCCTCGCTGCCCTTTCTGTGAACTGTGACACTTCCTGTCACCAGTTTATTTTCACTTCTCTCCTGGCAGCTGTCCACTGTAGCCGGCATGCATTTGAAATCATTTGCTACTTACTTGAGAATTCACGCTAGGAGAAAGGGAAGAAAATAACCGCTCCTGGGGACACCACATCGTCATGAATTTGAAAGAAAAGTCAACATTGAAGAAAGCTCATTTCCACCTTTTTTTTTTTTCTTTTGCCACCCAAATGACTGTGGATTAAGGACCCAGAGAACGCCAAATAAACTTTAGGAGAAGGGAAAGAAAAGTTCAAGTCGGTTGCGAGGGTGCCTTCATGAGGCTGCAATCTCTGTGCTAGCCCTGCTCAGGCCGCGCAGCTCCACAGTCCATCGCTCTCCCTCCCACGCTGCTCTTGCTTCAGCGCCCATTCACCCTCCGTGAGCAGGAGCTGCACACGCTCAGGATTTTCTCGGGATTTTCTGGAGAGCTTTAGTTTGGTCTTGGGATGTGTGGGTTTTGTTGCTGGTAAACTAGGAACATAGGAAGTTGAAGTTGGGCGGGAACCTCAGAAGAAGGCACTACGTTCAGTGCTTACAGCAGGAACGTTGGTTCAAACAGTCTTGGGTTCCAATCACAGCTCTAATATTATCTGTGTGACCTCCTGAGTGTCAGTTTCCCCATCTAGATAACTGGGAATATAATATCATACGAGGTTTTTGTAAGTCTTAAATGAATTCCTATAAGTCAGTGGTCCTCGTAGTGTAGTCCCCAGATCAGCAGCATCAGCATTCCCCAGGAACTTATTAGAAATGCAGATTCTCAGGCCTCAGCCCAGGCTCACTGAATCGGAAACTCTGGGGGTGCGCTCAGCAATGAGTGTCCTGAAAAGCCCTCCGGGTGATGCTTGTGCCCGCTCAAGTTTGAGAACCACCGGTGTAAGTAAAGCATCTAGCACAGAGTCGGCAACATAGTGAGTCCCGGATGATGGGAGCTCCGAGCGCTGCTGTGCTTTAGAGCTCAGGTCAGCCCTGCTTTTACAGCTGGATCCACAGAGCCTCAAGGAGGTGGCATTTGCTCCAGTTCACAGTGAACTGGTGGCACACCTGTGGTGGAACCCAGATCTCTCGCTCCCAGAAAGGTGCCCTTTCCTATCTGTTCTTTCTTTCTCTCCCTCTTGAAAAAATTTATAATAATAAACTAGTGTGTCTTTCTTACGGTTAATTTGGGAAATAGAGATAACAGTTAAAACTAAAGCTAAAACTTACCTACAACCCTAAACTTCCCCCTTCCAAGAGACAGCATAGTTGACTTTCGTATGCTTTCTTCTATTTGTTCTAATGTACATAGATGTAGGTAAACAATGTAATATTTACATAATATGTATTGTTATACATATAATATGTATAATGTGTGTGTATATATAGATATATACATATATCAAAATTAGAATCACATCAAACAAATACATTTAAAAGTCAAATAGTACTACAAGGTTTATAATAAAAAACAGCTCCATTTCTCGCTACTCCCAATTCTTATTCCTGGGGGAACTATTTTTTATCTTTTCATCTATTTATTATATTTTACTCCATTTGTGTAAATATTATGCTTATGGTACTCTTTCTTAATTTTCTCAGTTTTAGAGATCATCTACTGGTGTTCTGCTACAGAGAATGAGGACATACCACCCCCCCCCCCCCGACTCCCCAACACATACACACACACACACATACTTTCCCTTCTGGCATAATCCCATTATTGTTGTTTCCATTTTTTTCCATTAAATCAGCATTAATTGTATCACTATGTAAATTCTGTGCACATTTAAACTGCGAAGAATACACTGATTACATTGCATTTCTTATATAACTTTGTCTTTTCTGTAGTTAATAAACCAGATGTTTATAATTTTTGTTTTTTTTTCTCAGTCTCCTCTTCTATAGCATCCTTGCTCTTGCTTCAGTCTGGACCACATCTTCCCGTCTCGGGAGTTCTTGTTGCCTCCCTCCTGTTGGATTCCTGGTTGTCTTTTCTCCTTTCTTGTGACTCATTTTGCTGAAGCTCTTCCTCTAGCAGTGTTTTGTGTTGGGAACACCTTGAAAGCAATCATTAGCTCAATCTGTGTTTTTCTGCTTAAAGGTTCTAGAACTTCCCTTCAAGCTGGTAGGAATGGGCCATCTTCAGTGATACGATGGGATATAATAGGAGCACATCCAGGCCAAGCATTCCATCATGAACACCCAGGCTAAAGACATATTGAGATTTCCTCTTATCATCACAAAGAGTAAGCCACTCTGATGCCTCAGGTTGGTCCCAGAGCTAATAGAGCCCCTCACACCATTTACTGCTAAACCAACTTCAAAACAAGCTCACCAAACCTAAGACATTTTAAAGAGACAAGACAATTCTGTAGCAATGGGCTGGCTCATGTCACAGTGCTGTCCTTTCACAGACATTGGTGAAACTTTCACTAATTGGTAGGTGCGGGGCCAGAAGGGAATGCTGCTGTCTCTGCCTCGATAACGGGCAATTGCTGTCATAGTCTAGAAAGGCCAGAGTGTGGATGCATCACAATTTTGATTTGTTTAGGCACAGGGGGAGCACCAAATCTGCTTTGACTTCTTATCCTGATGGCTGACTCCCCATTCCTCTCACCTGAAGAATCTGTTCTTTGTGGAGAAAGAGAAGGTTTTAAGAATGGGAGTGGACATCCATGGTTTTTATCTGCCCATTAGCATCTCTTCCCTGCCTCTGTCTTCTGGGAAATGCACACGCTCCCTTTAAAGAACTTCTATCTCCTACCTCATGTGGTCATGATGGGGCTGCCCACCTAGAATGCTGCCTCCCCGCTAGAGATGGGCAGTCACACCACCTGCTTGGCCATGGTGAATGGCCCAAGGATGAGCATGTGACCCGCTAAGGGTGAATTACAGCCTTTCCTGGGTTTTTACATTTGGCACCTAAGAAAAGGCAGTTCTTTCCTTCCCTCTAAATTGGGCTGATGTAAGTTTGTAGCTGTCTGCAGCTACACCTTTCTCTCTAACAAATGGAAGAGCATCTGCAATAGCAGAGAATGACATGAACACAGAGAAATAAGCAGAGCCCAAGGATGGAGGAGCCCTCACAACTTCTTTGAGTCCCTGGATTCAGTTGCATCAGAGGCAACTCTACCCTGGCGTTCCGTGATGTGCTTACAAGAGACAATGAAGAGTCATTTTTGCTTAAGTGAGTCGGAGCCGAACTTCTGTCGCTTTCAACCAAATGAGTCCTGACAAATATATACCAGAAATAGAGGTTCCAGAGCAATGATCCAACTTCTGTCCCCTGCCATGTTATACATACCAGTCATATCCGTCGGGGCTGGTGAGGCAGGCACACTGGGGATCTAGGGGCATGAAAGATTGAGGTGCTTGAAGGAAGGGTAATGAGGCTGGATACGTGGAAACTGATGGTCAGCTCCAGAAAGATTCCATTGGGAAGTGAGGACGACTCTTTAAGGCTTTGCCCATATACTGGATGGGGAGGTGCTGATCCGGAAGAGAAGGGGAGGCAGATCGCAGAAATAGAATGTGGATGTAGAAGGAAAGGACATTAGTCAGAGGCAGAGTAAAGGGCCCAGCTTTCTTTGGACCTGGACCTGAGCCTCAGTGGCATGGTGAGCGTGTACAAAATACAAAGTTATAACCCTATAGACTTTGTTCATTGACCTACCCGAGGATTTCATGGAAATGCATACATTATCTCAGAAAAAAATGCATGCGTCGCGGTGGGAACTGAAGAAGGCACAAGTTTGAGATGGTGCATCACCAAGATGGTAGTGTCTCCACCAGCCTTGCTCTATACGACTTGTGGAGCAGAGGCCCCCTCCCCCTAGCAATGAATATTTGATGTAAACTCTGATAAATAAATAAATCTTTATTGTATTAAAAAGAACTCGTGGACATATTTTGAAGTGCTTCCTTATTTTGCAGTGACCCCTTTAACTGCTTGCCATCTACCCACTGTGAGGAGCCCCTAGAAGCCATCAAAATCCTGCCCTAGAAATTTGGAATTGGGATAGAAAGAGAGTTACTGTCTCTGGCTGTCTGGAACCATTGTACGTGAGTTTTCGCCCGGTGGGTAACTTTGCATCTGCCCCACAGACCAAATATCAGAGAGAGCTGATGTGCAAGAGAGAAGCAGGGATGAGACCCAAGGAGCAAGAACTCCCTAGGTTTATAAGGTTCCCACTTCCCAACTCCACCTCTCCTTGAAGCTTGACTCGTTCCTGCTCTTTAATTTAATAAGATATCCTTGAACCTCAATAATAAGTTATTTGCCTTTGCTTTTAAATGGTCAAGTGTATTTCTGTTACTTGCCTCCAAAAGAGCATGAATGAAGACATCATGAAACATAAAACAGTCCCAGGTGAAGAACCTCTGCACTGGGGAACAGGGAAGGCACAGACTTGGTGGTAACTGGGTTTGTCGCCACTCACCCAGGTGGAAGATACGGGATAATCAGATGGGAAAACAAATCCCTGCAGAATGGAGGAGAGGGAAACTTTGCACCAGCATTGCATGGATGAATGGGCTCTTGGGATAACACTAGGAGGGACCAGACGCCTCAGGAGCACTCAAGGTGCTTGTGACAAGGCCATGTGGGAATGTGGGATATGACTACGATTTGGGAGGTACCTTGGATCTCCTTATAGACAAAAATGAGGAATTTTCAGTTGTTGCAGTCCCTGTGATCCAGCTGACTGCGAAATCCATAGAATAACTGTTAGTTTCTCTTTCTTGTGAGCTTATTGATTCTTCCTTAAACAGCAAATCAGCTTTGCATAACGTAATGGAGACGAGCTCCTTCCTGGTTTAGTTCAAGCTAGGAGCTGCTGTCACTGAAACAATAGTCCAACAACCAAAGATAATTATAAAATCTTCATCCCTCTGCTCCCCTATTAACACCCTCAGATACTATAGACACTGTTTAAACAACTCTTTGCTTTTGGCCACTTGTCTGTCCAGGTCACCTGAAGACGAGCTCTCACCCTTGTTGGATGACCCTAATGCCCCCTGCCTTCCAAATCAGAAGTGGATGTAGTGCTCCATCTTCCTGCCTTGGCTTCCATCAACCATCAGCACTGGGTCCTCCACCAACCCCCTCCTCCATCCCTGTCGTGATCTAATTTTCAAGCCCAGCCCATCTTAGTCTTAGCTTTCCTGACATTCCACAAGTTCTCAATCTGAGAAGGCAATTATTTAATTCATTCATCTATTAGTCTAAATTATTTGTTACATAATAAATCACCCCAAAAGTTAATGGCTTAAAACAACAATAACCTTTTATTATCTTTTATGGTTTCCATAGATCAGATATTTGGGAGTGGCTCAGTTGGGCAGTTCTGGCTTGGGATCTCTCATGAGGTTGCAGTCAGATATTGGCTGGGGCTGCATCATATGAAGGCTTGCCTGGGGCTGGAGAATACAACTCCTAGGTGGCTAAATCATGGGGTTGGCAAGTCGTCACTGGTTATTGGCTGAAGGCCTTAGTTCCTCTCTACGTGGACCTCTCCACAGGGCTGTTTGAGTGTCCTTGTGACACAGAAGCTGGCTTCCGCCAGAGTGAGCATTTCAAAGGTAAGAGAGGGCCAAGTGGAAGCTGTATCCTTTTTATAACAGTCTCAGAAGCCACACAGCATGATTTCTGCCACATTCTATTTGCTAGAAGTAAATTGCCAATGGTTCACATTCAAGGGGAGGGGAATTAAACTCTACCTTTCGAAGAAAGGTGTGTCAAAGAATTTGCAGATGTATTTTAAAATCACCACAGCAACCAAATATCTGTTTCCTTGGAAATAAGGTTATTTCTTCCCTTTATTCAATATTTGAATACCTACAAGCAGGGAGGGCTAATAAGATTCAAATCCTGTGCTAATTCCCACTTCTTGCTAGTGGCTCCCAAGGGCACTGTATTGCAAAGGATTCTGAGGGCATATCCAGTTTCAGCAGGAAAGAGTGCCATAGTTGATTAGTGATGTCTGCCATCATCATCAGAGTAGGGAGTGCTGGCACATGAGTTAAGTATTGTTATTTCTGTGGCAGGTGTTTAACCTTGTGATAGGGACAAATGTGAATAAGATGTAAGACCAGCTCTCTAACTGTTTACAACCTATTTATTGAAGACTGTGATGGACAGAGTGAGCTTCCCACTAAATTCCATTTATCCCTTCTTTCACAGTGATAGAACTGTAGCTAGACACGTGGCTGCCAGTAGATACATTTCCCAGCCTCTTTTGAAATTGGGTATGACTTTCCGTGTGACTAAGTTTTCTCCAAAGTAGGTAGAAATGATATATGCCACTTCTGGTCTTATGCCTTAACACTAGGCCATACCTAGGAGATAGTGGAAAAAAAATATGGAAAGAAGCAAGGTCCCTGAATGACCTTGTGGAGCATATAGCCACCAGCTAACCTGAAACTTACCTCCTGGACGTCTACATGAAAGAGAGGGAAATGTTTTTTGTTCTTTAAGCAACTGGTCTCGGGTACCATTTCTTATAGCAACTGATATCACAAACACAAATGAGATTCATAATAAACACTACAAAATCTTCACATAGTACAAGACAAACACACAAAAGACATCATAAACCCATGTAAGGACTCATTTGAGTCATAGTGAATATTGGTGGTACACATTCAACAGCAACAGGGCATAATTGGAAATAGTAAGGACTCCCAGAATTGTTATGAGGATTAAATGAAATAATACGTCTGAAGAGCTTTACACAGTACACAAAATAATGTAAGTGCTCAATAAGCGTCAGCTATTTTGTTCTTATAGACTCTCTTATAAGCACTGCTCTCTCATTTTGGTAAAATGTATATATGCTGAGAATTGGACGGTTTTTTGTACTTAAGTACAATTCTGGTCCGTTATTTCACTTGTTTTCATAGTCGGGTCTATTTCTTGCCCATTAATCCATTACCTGATATGCAGCCAGGATGACATCTGAGGCAAGAAAGCTAATGCACAGCACAGATGTTGCCTTGGTCTCTGAGGAGTTAATTGTAGTCGTGAAATTGAAAAACTAAAACCATGAAAGGAATTTAAAGCATTAGAAGTAAAATCAGTAATTTTAGGTCGGGGCCAAGCAGTCTAAGTATTGGACGTATATTAACATTCATGAGTAGAGCTGCTGTATAAGCAGTAATTTTTTGATGAAAAGATGCACTTAGTAGAGAAACACACACACTGCACAAATACCTGATGGCAGAGAACGTGCCCTCTCTGCTTCCCAAAGATCCCTCAGGAAGAAGAGTGCAATGCAGTCATCAGGAATTATATGTTGGTCCAGCCTCAGTATCAGGAAGAAAGACACCTTTACCGTTGTTGCTTCTTCGTGTTCTTTGGCGGCCAGGGACTCTGACAGTCACCGGGCTAATGTGTGAGAGGGAGTTCGGAGGTCACAGCTGTGGGAAATGAGATAAAATATTTGATCACTTTCTGCTCTCACTGAGCTTACAATCTTATGGTGAAGTTGGATGCTCACATAGGAAAAAGAAGAAGGTGCAAACTATAAACCCGCAGCTAACGAATGGTTAAATCACGCAGCCTAGGCTGAATGCTCCAGGAGGCAGAGAAAGGAGCGCTCCTTGTGAACTGAGTTAGACCCATAAAATGTTAGATCTGGAAAGGACGAGCGACTTGGTATTGGTTTTCTTTTTGTGGTTGGTAATTGCTTATTAGTCCAATTCCTGCTCATGTTGCATAACGACATCGATTCCAGGGCCAGGTAGTGAAGAAAACTCACCAGGAATTGTTTTCTGTCTCGACAACAAGAGGGAGGTTTTTGTTTGGGGGAGCTTTTTTGTCTTGTTTTTTGGAGTGGGGGGTGGTAAGAAGGGGAAGATTGGGAATAAAAGAAAGAAGAGAGGATATTTGTGCCCCTCCTTCCGATGCCAACTCTGAGAATGCTCCCAACCCACCCCACACCTCTCCTTTGGCCTGGGGTTAATTCTATTCTAGTTTCTATGAAGAGGGTTCAAATAAGCATATTTAAAGTGTCGTACAGCCTTCCAATATATTTGTTTTCACTTGTATATAAACTATCACAGGATTTCTCACTGGGATTTGAAGCTTTCAGAGCTCCTTTCCATTCCAAAGATGGCTTTGTCTTTTGAGAGTGTGAGAAATATCCCTTCAGCTATATTTGAGATGTGAGAGAGTCAAGTTAGGGTAAAAAAAATTTTTTTTTAGCTTAAAAAAATTCTCAGACATTTTTTGCTAAGCCATAAATCAACAGCGGTTGAATTAAAACAGATCAAGCTTGGCTTGGATTTAGACCTCCATGAGGTCTCTGGCTAAGCTTGAAGGGAAAAAAAAATAAGTGAAAACTTTCTACAAAACCCACTCCTGTGCATGTCCAGTTGGAAGAGAGCAATCCTATTAAATGAGAGTCGGCTCTTCTTATCACTCATACATTTGTATCTACATAGCATTTCTTTGCATTGGCCCCAAACCTGGTGCTTGCACAAGCACCAAGACAGATGGGGAAGAAAATGGAACTTATTTGGAGAATCCAGAGCCCACCTTTCAGATAGCGGGCTTGCCCTGGGAATTGGTACCTAACCCTTAATGTCAACTTCAATGAGAACACAAATATTGCTTCCTTGGTCTCTTGCTTCCAAGCAGCAGCTTACAGAGAGAGACACGATGGTCCACTCCCCCAGACAGAATGTCTGGGCTGGACACTGGAAGGAGGCTCTAGAGGGTACTGACCATCTCTTTCTCCTCAGTGGGTCAAATCTGACGGAAGCATCTTTGTTTTCAAAGAGAAAAACTAAGCAGAAAGTCATCATGAATGATTTTCAGAGGCAGCATCTGCATAGAACCATGGCATCAACTGTTTTGATCACAAATTTTTAGGGCATCACTCTGAGTAGCAACACAGAAGTTTCCAGAGCCATTGGATTTTTGAGGATAACCTATTACTTCTTAGGTACTACAAGCGTTTGAATCTGTGGGTCCACAGCTTTGGAACTTGTATTACCTATGTAATGTAAACATTTTATAATTGTATGTGATTTTTTTGGTCTTCTTTCTTTCTATTATTTCTGATTCTATTATTCATGTTTAATCTGGGGGGACATATACCAAAAGGAGCTGTACTCTACCCCCATCTCAGGTTATAACCACCAAGTGATCTGCCTTGCTTTCTTTTTGGCAAATGTAATGAACAAAACAGTTATTTCATGGACAATTTAAGTCCTGGAAAGCTAAAACCCAGAGAGATACTTCACCAATGTTTATATAGGATAGACAAATATCCGTTAGTTCTAAAAAACCTCTAGTTAATTCACTTAAACACAACTATAACCACATCACATAAAGAAAATTACAAAGTCTGAAGTACCAAAAAGGTGTTCTTGGTCTCTGATCTTGACTATAAACCTGCTGCTTTGGCTCTTTTAAGCAAAGTTTCAAAGGAGAAGGTCTTTACAAAGCGTGTTAACACTATTTAGCCAATAAGATGCTAACATCACTTACCCTATTTAGTCTATAGGATAGCTAAAAGTCACAACGTCTTGAACGTGCAGGCTAATTCTTTTTTGGTTCTCAGAACGTCAGGTCTCTACTAACTTCTTTCTTTCTGAAAGTTTCAAATCAGTCTTTCCTGGAAGATCCTGTATCTTTTTCTGCATCTGCTCTAACTTTTGTAGTAGAAGCCTACAATGTTGCTTTATTTCCATAGTTTCCAATTTTCTTCCTCTACGTGTGTAAATGCATACTACATTATCATTTGGGCGGGGGGAGGAAGCAACCAGACATGGACTCCTACTTTGCATACATTAAATGTATGCATTCACCAGTTCACACTTAACATGTTTTTTTCCATAGAGAGCGTGTTATGAATGACAAATACAGTCTAAATAGCTCTTAGAAGTATTGTTTTTATGATCAAGCTGAATGATAACATTAGTTGCCCTCCATCCAATTATTACTTTGTGTTACACCTGGAATTCTAAATTTTAACTGAAAAATCTGGACACAGAGATGGCATCTTTCCCAGTGCAACCCCAGAAACCAGACGAGAACCTCCACATCTAATGCCCCAGTAGCACAAAGAATTTTCTGCCCACTCCTGTTTTGAGATCAGAGACAAAAGAGGAAGCTTTATAGAATCATGAATAGGAGATAAAGTTGATTTCCAGCTCTGCTACACATTACCTGTGGGGGCTTTAGAAAATTATGAAAGCTCTCTGAACTTCTGTTTTCTCTTGTCTAAATGGCAATAATACTTCCCTCTGCCCTAAAATGGAGATGACACCTACTCACTGGGCTGTTAGGAGAATTGAATGAGAGAATGTATAGAAAGTCCTTAACGCATAATAAGTGCCTGATGAATAACAGCAACCATGTTCATTCCCCTGGTCCCCTCCCATGTAGTCTTGATGGTGGGAGAGGACTCTATTCTCATCTAAATTCCTCTAGTCCCTAAACAATGAGTCAGGTGCCCACCCAAGACCACCTGTACTGTCTTTGTAACGAAACCTTTCCCTGAACAACTGCGAGTCAAACATGGACAGATTTCTTCAGATTAAAGTTAGCAAACAAAAAACACTAGCTGTGTTTATGAAGATGGTTTGGCGAGCCACAGCGCCCATTCCTGTTGTCAATCAGTTCCAGCCACAAGCCAAACTGGCAGTAAAGGTGGGACCCTCCGCCAGTCTGGGGGGTGAGGGGAGAAACGGGGAGAGCTGCTGGCCAAACCTGTTTGGTTTTCTTAAAATGAAAGAAAAATGGTGAGATTGGCACATTTGATGATAGCTGAAAAATAAAGAGTTAGGACATCTTAACCACCCATTTAAATATAGATTCCAGTGCTGGGTCTATTTTAAAAATGGTTTCAAGATATTCTGTAGGCCAGTGTTTTCCAAACTGCAGAGGACAACCCATTAATACAGTATAAAATTAATTTAGTGGGTTCCTATCAGAATTTTTTTGCAAAGAAATTGAATAGAAAATAACAGAATGTATCAAAGGTAATGATGAGTGTCGGTTCATGAAACTGGGTTGAGATGTAAATGTATGTCTTATTGCGGGCTGCCGTCAAAAAAATTGAAAGCTGCTGATATAGACAGACTCTTTTTTTTTTTTTTTGTGGAAGATTAGCCCTGAGCTAACGTCTGCCGCCAACCCTCCTCTTTTTGCTGAGGAAGACTGGCCCTGAGCTGTCATCCGTGCCCATCTTCCTCTACTTTATACGTGGGATGCCTGAAATAGCATGGCTTGCCAAGTGGTGCCATGTCTGCACCCGGGATCTGAACCGTGGAACCCCGGGCCACTGAAGCAGAATGTGAGCACTTAACCGCTGTGCCACTGGGCCAGCCCCTAGACAGACTCTTAAAAAGGACTGTTTTCTTGTTAAAATATTATCTACATTCAAGAAGGACAGTTTTATCCTGAAAGTTTTTCACAGAAGCAAAAGTAGTGCCCGTGCATTGAAAAAAATATATGTATGGCTAGCAAGAATTTGAGTTGTAGTCCAGAAAAAACTGTAAACTTCCTGTTAGATTCTGCGAGGCTTTGGGGTTCTGTTGTCCAGGAGAGACTATCAAGTCAAACAAAATTGAGATTTACAAAAAAAGTCAAGCAGATGTGGTTATATAAATACTAGTCCAAATGGAAAGGATTATTTGGAATTTTGTTGAAAAATAGGAGGTGAAATGATCCTCATGAATAAGAATGATGGGTTGGGGGCAAATGAGACCTTTTCCAATAGTGTCTGGTACATAGTAAGTGCCCAATAAATATTTTCGAATGAATGAAAATGATAATATTACAGGAATAACCAGCCATGACTTTCAGAAAGTATTTGTGGGACGGAAAAAAAAGCCTTGGGAGTTTTGACATTTAAGCCAGAGTATGGAAAACAATGCTCTGAGTAATTCCATAGACTGGGTATGAGAGTGAGTATCTGTGCTGGTTAGTCTCTGAATTCCACCCACCACAGCCACTCCCTGTTCTGCCCTGTTCTGTGTCCTGGGAGGCTGATCCCTAGGGACTGCATCATAGCCTTCTTTGACCTCTTCCTTAGCCATCTGGCTTCTTGTTGGGTCTGGCCAATGGAGATTAGCAGGCAAGAGGAGACAGAGGTCAGGGTATTCTTCCCTGTTCCTATTCCACTCCTGGTAGAGATGGCATCTCTCCACAACTGTGGCTACCACCAGTTCCCTATTCTAAGGCTCCAGCTCTCCAGTAACACTCATTCCTCTTCTCGCCCCTTCAGGCCCAGAGGTGGTAATGGATCCCTGCTGTTGCTGGTCTCTACATGCCTCAGTTTCCTTTGTGGGTTACCTCAACCCTGGTTATCCTTGTATAAATGGTCATTTCTCAAAAGTCTCCCAATTTGGACCATGTAGGGTTAATTCTGTTTCCTGCCTGGACTTTGAGAGGTCCTGTATGTAAAGCATATACAAATTAGCTTTTTTTTTCCATTGAAGAATGGCATCTAACATGTAAGTCAACAACTTTTCAAAGCACCATTTTGTCTATCTTTAACAAATGAAAAGGCATTTTAAGCTCTCGAGAAGTCTTGGAGTCAGTGTAAAGAGTGTGTACTCTTGTAGAGAGCTGTGAGCATTTCAGTGGTGAGACTTCTGGTTGTTTGGTTTCTGGATAAAGAGAAATGTCCTCCAATGTGACATGGTTAGGCCGCACCTCGGGCTGGTTGTCTAGGAAAGCACTCCAATAGAAATATTCAGACATTTGAGGTAAGAGAAAGGAGGAGTTTGGTGGTAACTAAGGAAAAGTGAGAATGGGTTTGGCTTCCTTTCCCCTGAGTTTCAGCAAGGAATGGAGAATGAAAGGAGAATCTTCAAGAATAGTGTAGTGGGCAAAGGCAGGGCTAGAAGTTCCTGGAAGATATCGAACATGATCCATGCTGCGGATTCGACAAAGTCCAACATGGCTGTAGTGGCACTTAGATTTCAGCCCTCTCTCTTCTTTTGTTCCTCTCCCCTTGTTGGTATTGGCCACTCAACCATCTCAACCTTTTCTTCTCAGCCACTGGATGAACCCAGTCACTCATCTTCCTCCAGCAATATCTTTCCTTTCACTATTATTTGGCTTGTAGACTTGAGTATTTTCTAGGGTTTTATTTCCAACTCATCATGTCTAAGGTGATGGGGTGGTTGGTACAATCAAAGGCTGGGTATAGACCGAAAAACAGACAGGGGTTAGTGAGAGTAGAAAGCCAGTCTGTTCCCAAGTGCAGGAGGACCTGCCAGGGCAATGCGCCCTCTTACTTGGCAGTGAGCCCCCAAGTAACACATCACATCTCTCTTGTTCATTGCTGAGTCTCCAGTGCAAAGCACAGTTCAGGGCACGCAATAGACGCTCAATAAATATTCTTGTAATGCATGATAGTGTTAAAAATCAACCAATAGCTTGTCCAAAACATCTTCAGGCTGAGCAATGAACCTAAAGGCCAGGGGGGCAGATTCTAATCAAAAGCATATTCCCCTGAAGTTAAACGACACTGTGAATCCAACATAATACACTTACATCCTAACTTGAAACACTTCACCAAAAACTAGAACCTCCACCGGGGAAGTTCCTGGGACCTACAGGGGCTCGTGTGTCCCCTCCTGCCCCTCTCCCCAGATGAAAGAGAGCCCATCTGGCACACACTGTAAACCAGATGTGCTGCAGGAACCAGCATAAAGGTCTCCCTGTGCTCACAATTCCTGTCTAGGAAGTCAGAGAACTTTTGGGAAATGCAGAGAAATGGCCAAATTAGTTTGCCATGGAATGTATAAACCCAACTGACCCCATGATTGGATTTCACCCTCTGACCACAAGAGTGCCAAGCAAGGGAAATGACTGAAGTTTTCCTCATCCAGGGCCCGTGAAGACAAACTGATTGACTTTAAACTTGCAGGTTTCAATTTGCCCTCTACCCAGATTGCCCCTGGGGATGGGTGGACCAGCCCTTCCCCCCGAAAACTGGTTTAACTTTTTTCTTTCTGGTTTCTTTGAAGATAGTATTATCTGATGGAATTTTTTAAAAAGTAATGCACACTATTTTTCTAATTATAAAAGAAGTACATATTTGTTGTAGAAGTCCCTTATTTACATCTAGAAGTCCCAAGAAAATATAAAAAATAACATTGAAAAATGAACTGAAATCCCTCCACCCAAAGATAATTGACGTTTTGGTATATTTTTTACTGGATTTCTTATATGACTACGTGTGGGTGTAGACGTGTGTTTTTAAAAATCAGAACCAATATTTTTCTAGCATAATTTACCCTGTTGTAAATGAACATTTGGGAACATAAACTTTCTCTTACACCTCTGTCTAAATTTCCCCAGGCTTGATGTCTAAAAGAGGAATTAGTGGATCAAAGATACAAATATTTTTGAAGTTCCTGACGCACATTGTCCAGTTTCCCTCCAGAAAGGTTGTACCAATTTTTGCCTTATTAGTTGGTTTGATTTTATTTTTGAAGGAAGAGTGTTCTTTGAGTGGAGATTCTAGGCCAGGGTGAGGCCATTGAGTGATAGAGTCCATCTGTGACATTGATGGTGTCCCACATGTCCTTTTCTCCTCTATAGGTGAATGGATGAGTTAGATCAGCTCAAGAATGCTTTCCACCCAAATATGCCATGACTCCAAGAGTCAAAGACTGCTCTCAGGATCCTCAGCCTCCAGCCCCTTTCATGTATTTGGGTACCAAAGGTTTTTGGGGGCACTATTAACATGTATTTTATTATAAGCACCAATATTTATACAGAAGCAAATAAATACCTGTTGAGGGAAAGGACCTGGGGTCTGGTCTGGCAATAGTAAAATATCTGACCTGAAGAAGGCCAACAGGACTTCACACACCCCATGGAATATCATCGTAAGGGAGTCTGAGTGTGTCCAGTTTGGGCGATGAATCTCTATTTCCCAATGCGGTAGACATTTAAGGGCTTTGGGGCTACCCTAGTGTCTGATTCCCTTTCTACATTTGGAGAATTCCCTGCCAAATGAGGCTTGGAACAGTGTATTCCCTTCCCCGAAAAGCCACATACTTATTTTCCCAGCCTCTCCTGCATTAGAACAGGGGCATGTGATCCAAACTGTAGTAAGCAGATGTCCACCCAAGACTCAGAATTGAGAGCTGGTGAACATGAAGCAAGATAAGGAGAGAGGGGCGCAGCGGTTAAGTGTGCACATTCCACTTCTCAGCGGCCCAGGGTTCGCCAGTTCGGATCCCAGGTGCGGACATGGCACCGCTTGGCAAGCCATGCTGTGGTAGGCATCCCACATATAAAGTAGAGGAAGATGGGCATGGACGTTAGCTCAGGACTAATCTTGCCCCCCCCCCACCCCCCGCAAAAAAAAAAAATAAGGAGAGAACTCTTTCTGCTGCAGCAGCAGTGGCAGCAACATCCAGTTTCCAAATGGCTGTAGTAGCAGCAGCAGCCCCCGGGACCCCAGGCCAGTGGTATGGTAGACAGTTCTGCAGTGTGGATTTGGCTGTAGGCCTTAGAGCATTTGTCTAAGCCTGTTCCTGTCCTGTTTTCTAAGACTGTCTTCTAACCCCCCCACCCCGTGATTCTCTGGGCTCCCTGATACCCTTTCCATAAATTCTTTTTCTGCTTAAATTAATCTGCTGCCTGCAACCAAGAAACCTGACTGATATATTAAACAGCCTCTTTAGACTCAGTGTGCTCATCTATGAAATGGGACTTTGGTGCCACCTCAAAGCACTGAGATGAGGACTAAGGAAAAAGTACATGAAAATACCTAACCCCACACGATGGCACATAGTAGAAGGTCAATATGTGGTGGCCTGTCACCCTTGTTTTCAGTTTCGAGAATCTCAGGTTACCTCGCCCATAGAGATCAGGATGTGTTGGGGAGAAGAAAAATCAAGTGTTTTACTCACAGCTGAAACATCGCTATCGTCATCTTGTCTAGAGCAGTCATTTACTGAGCGCTCTACTGTATTCCTAGCATGATGCTGGGCCACTTACATACCCCGCCTCTAATCCTCACAACAGTGCAAGGTGCACATCCCTCCCATTTTACGGATGAAGAACCTGACACCACAATGGTTGACAAGTTCCCAAGGAATTTAAGCCTCACGGAGCAGAAACTGTAGGAATTTTGCAAAAGTTGAGAAAATTTTTGGAAAGACTGAAGAACTTGAAATACAGCTATATTTAGACATCCATACATAGCTAGTTCAATCAGTTAGACCAGATCAAAACTATTAAATGGTTTGATGGAGGTTTCAGAGTTGAAACTGACCGAGAGTCCCACGAGGTCAGTCAAAGGGGCTGAATAGCAGTGCCTCTATTTAGACCTGAAAGTCTCAATGGGCGCAGGACGGGCTTTATCAGAATCATTTTGAAGCTTCTTTCAAACTGCACATACCTGCCCTCCTCACCACCCCAAAGAAAAGGGATTGAGTGGCACCTGCTGCTACAAGCAGATCTTAGCCACCCTGCAATTTTGGGAAACAAAGAGAATTTTCTTTTTCATGAAGACTCCTAGTCTAGCTTTACTGTCTCTAGGCACTAGGAGAAAAAAATTTCCAAAGGTCAAAAATAAAAATACTAGTTTCATACAATGCAGCTGGAGTGACATCTCAATGACAGGAAAATGTGAACTATGTGAGAGGGAGCGTCAGACATGCACACAGACAAGCTCTCCTCGAGGTGGGAACTCCGGGGCTCCAGGCGTCTGGCAGGGGAACCCACCTGGCAAGGCCTTGTGCTCCTCGCTTTTCTTAAAAGCCAGGCTATACTTTGGTCTCTGAAATGAAAAATTACACCAAAAGAGATGCCTGATTTTTGTTAACTATCCTTAAAGGGAGTCTTTCACTAATTCTGGGGAAGATATTTTGCTTGAGTATTTTCCCACCTTGGTAAATGTGATCCAAAGGGGTTGGATGGAAGGGGTTTTGCCCTGGGCAAACGGTTGAGCACAAAAACCCAGCAGACTCCAGGAACAATTTAAAGAAGACAGAAGAGATTTCCTTGAATCGATGTGGTAGAGCCAAAATAAATGGCTACTCTGGTTCTCTTAAGAAAACATTATTGCATTTTTTTCACAAAAGAGATCTCTGATGCAATGGACCAGAGAGCACTCTAGGAGACCGGGTCAGGATTCAAAGAGACCGGGCCATGTCCTTGAGCCTCTGAAGCCGGTAGCTCAGCCGCCATGTGGCCAGAGCAGGGGAAGGGGCGGAAGTGGCTTTGGACAGCAGCCGCGCCACCCTTCACAGCATGTGAACAGATCTGGGTTTTGACAGATTAAAGATGGCTCCTGCAGATAGAGCAGGAGTGGGTGGTGTCAGGGCATTTACCCAAAGCTCTCTGTCAACAGTGGCAAAGCAAAAACGCACATGGACAATCCTGGATCAGCAGCGAAGCTTTTGGAAGGAAATCTTAGCGAAAAGCCAGAGCAAGAGACGGGAGCAATAAATCAGTCCGGGAGAAAGTCTGAGTTGAAGGATGCTGCTGCCTGGTCCATCGCTCCCCGGCCAGCGGAAGCACACGTGGGTCCCAGCCGGCGTTGACACTAGCATCCTGCCAGCTTATTCTGGCTCTGAGAAAATGAGAACATCTTGGCTAAAGATGTTGGGGGCAGTGAGTGATTTTCAGTAAAATAACTTTTCCCCAATGGTGAACTGAAGGCCTGGGGCTCTTACATCAAGCAAAGGAGTTGAAGCATGGTGGCCCAGGGCTGAGGTTTACGGAATGCGTTGGTCCAAAAAGCTGATGGAAAAGAGAAAAGCAAGACAAAAGAAACAGTCCCCATCTTTCAGACATGTTTCCTTGGGTACCACACTGATGATTTTTTTAAAAAAATTAATAGTGAAATGCCAGCAAAAATTCCCCAGTCACTATAGTAGAGTAGTTCAAAGCCTAGGATTTAGGTTGAGACCTCTGAGCCTCAGTTTCCTCATTCACATAATGGGTGAGGAATCCGCATAATTCCTGCCTCACAATATAAGGATTAGACAAAGCACAAGAGCTGAGTGTGGCAGCTGAGATCGTTCATAACCACTTCAGAAAAGTGGTTTTCCAGGAAGCGTGGCAGTTCATGGGAAAGATGCTCCATTCTTTGAAATTCCTAAGTCTACAGTCAAGGAAAAGCAGAGAACAATTAACTTATCAATTACGTGTTAGTAAAAATACATCCACCAGAAAGAAAGAAAGAAAGGAAGGAAGGAAGGAAGGAAGAAAGGGAGGGAGGGATAAGGAAGGAAGGGGGAAAAGAATCTACTTTGGACTCCTCAGCCTCCGCCTCTTCCAGTCTGCCCCTCACTCTGAGGTCAGAGTGACCGTTATAACTCCAGATGCCTCTGACCAGGTTTTTCCCTTGTCCAGAATTTGCACTGGTTCCCCACACTCTGAGGAAGAGGTCCAACCTTCCTCAAACAAGGGCCTATAAAATATGGAGCCCTCAGCCCACTCAAGTCAGAACAATTCCCTCCAGGGGTTCTCATACAGGTGGCACTGAACCCCACACACACCCAAACACCCCCACTCCCCAGGCCTTTGGCAATGTTTGGAAAGCTTTGGTTGTCACTATGGGGTGCTAGGTAGAGAGAGGATGTAAAGTGCGTGCTATGTAAGTGGGCAGCGGGCAGTCTCCTATAACAGTCCTGGCCAAATGCCACTAGCAGCCTGCTAAATAAAACTCTGAGCTCCTGCGTCTTTGTTCCTGCAGTGTCCCCTGTCTAAAATGCTCTTCCCTTCATTCCATTCCACCTGACTTTCTCATCCTCAAAGGCCTAGTTTGAAACTGACCTCCTCTAGGAAGCCTTCCTGGACCCCTGTACTCCCCCCAACGGCATCACAAACGGTTCTTTCCTAAATCCTCCTCTGAACTGGCCCTCCATCTGTGTCCAGTGATCCCAGTTCTAGCCAGGCCAGTGGTCTGTGGGGTCGCTCACAGCCATCTCCACCCGGGAGAGCAGACTACCAGCCAGAGTATTTCCTCCTGGTGACCCCCACTCCTGGGGTCTGCTTTGAGTTCCCCTGGCCCCCAGCACATCATCCATGGCACCTGTCAGCGTGCAGCCTGAGCCAGCCATTCCCTCACCGGGGATCCCTCATCATGAACATAAGAGGCCCTCAGAGGAGAGCGCCAGCACCCAGCCTTGTCACCCCACGGCCTCTGACCCTCTCACCCATTCTTAAACACCAGTTCTCCCAAACAAAATGCATTTGCTACAAAGGAATTGCACCCCAGGGTCTGAATGGTCTCAGGCCACTGTTTGCACTGGCCTCTCTGCAAACATGGATCTGATGCTGGCCTAGTTGCTCCCACCCAACCCCAGGACCCCCACACACACCCCGGCACCTACCGATGCCACGGCCTGGAGATCTGTGCCTGACCAGGGACACCTATTCACACTGGATTAGCTGGCACATCTGCCTCCCCTATCCCAAGGGCTGAAAAAGGTCCTCCTCGTCTTTGCATCTTCAAGGCCTAGCCCAGTGCCCCGCACCTAGTGAGGCTCCATTCCTACTGAATGACGGAGGAACAATGACCTCTAGCTCTCTTCCTCGTCCATGAGAACATGTAAACAGAGTCTTGAGGGCAGGTGTCCGTCTTCTCCAGGAATTGCTTGGGAGTCTTGCAAGATAACCATGAAATCATCTTGCTGCCAGTCAGCATGCTCGGACTTTGTTGAGAGCTGTGCTCCTGAGACGTCCACTCTTCTCTGTACTTTTTTTTCTGTGAAATCGAGTTATTTTTTCTGGGTCATTAAAAGTTGTTTGATTTGGTTAATACCTTATTTATTTAATAATAGATTCCACCCTGGAAGCCAAGTTCAGGAACTAGGAGGCAGGGTTGCTATTTCTTTGATAGAGATCTCCTTGGCTCCAGTAATCTTGGTTCAGACATGCTCTAGGAAACAGGCTCAAATCGAAAATTTAGATTCCTCAGGGAGGTGCTGTAGTGGTAGAGACACACATACAAATAACTATATGCTTCAGCAGAAGGCTGTCAGTACTAAAGAGAGGGACAGGCACCCTGCTAGAAGAGAAGTGCTAAATAATACCTGGTAAAGGAGTAGAAACTAGCAATCAATTTGAAAACAGAGGCAGCAGAGACACAAGTTATTCATATAATGATCATCTTTGTGCTTGCTTAAGAGGCAGCCCAAACTGTAATTAAGACATTTGATTATTGTCTGACATTAATTAGTTGCCAGATTCATATCCTTCAATCCACTCTGCACACTGCTATGAGGTTAATATTCTGAAAATATACTTCTGTCTCCCTCCCCCACACCTAATTTTCAATAGCTTCCTATAATCTACAGATCAAGGTGCTTAGCCTGGCAGCTCCCCTAGCCCTGCAACGTGGGCCATGCCCTCCTCCCCATTTCCTACCTCTCCCCTGCACCAACGTTCCACTCCAGGCAGAGTGGTCCACTGACTGTCCCCCAAACGTAATGGAGAGGCCTGGTCACCTTCATGAATTTGATCATGCTGTTCTCATTATCTAGGATGGCTTCCCCTTTCTCTCAGCTCCTCCAAATCATGCCTTTTCATTTTCTATTTCCACTATACATTGACTCAGTTGCTCAGTTTCCCAAAGCCAAATCCTCCCAACTGACACAGCTTCTTTTTTCAGCCAGGTTGAGAGCTTGGCAGCCTTGGCAGTCCAATCAGGTCTGCTGTGGAGGACGGATCACAGGGTCCAAACGTGGCCACCTGGAGCCACTGCCTTCAGCGCCACCATGGCAGGCTGATGAGAAGGGAGAAGTTGAAACGTGCATAGCAGATCGAGCTCGTTTTTTACCCTTGCTTTACTCATCACCGACAGTCTCACAAATTATCTTGGACTCAATGAGTTCATTTAAAAAGAGCTTTATTCTTTTTTACACAGTCCTGCTGGACAGGAGTCCTAACTCAAAACCTCGCCCAGTTGTTGCTGCAGGAAGGATGCTGGAACCTACCTGGCCAAGGATGTCACCCCAGGACAGCCTGGGGCTTCTCAGATCCATCCCAGAGCATGGAAGTGCAGACCCCAGCAGTCCTCCTGGTGACCTGTGGCCATCCACAAAGGCAGCCATTTCTGTCCCCATCATCCAAGGACTCAAGTGAAGTCCCTCTCTCCTTGAAGCCTGACATCAGGGGAATTGGCTCCCAGACCATCCCTGCCACTTTCTGGCTGGGTGCGCTTAGTTTAGTCATTTAACCTCTGGGCCTCAGTTTCCTCAATCATAACCTACATACGGATTGTAGCACAGAACTTGCAGGACTGTTTAAGGATCAGAAATAATGCTATAAAAATATTGATACAGAGAAGATGACAAGTCACTGTTAGTTATAGTGACCTCTGGACAGCTATTGGGGGGTCCTAAAGACTAATGCGGAGTGAGATCCATATAGGCAGGTAAGCCACTGGGACAGCAGAGATCCACGGTGAGCAGAGAGCTGGATTCCTTTTGCATCTGAAATGCCGTCTCCTCATCGCCTCCACTGCCACCACACAAACACACCCTAAATTCAGCCCTTCCCAAGCCTATGCAGATCTTCTCAGACTGGCCCCCTCGGAAGTCTTGTTTCTTTCCTATTTTCCCCTACATCTCCCTTTTATTCTGGAGTCACTGTCATGCGTGCTTTTGTCCCCTGAGAACCCATATCCCCTTCTCACTGTTCTACAGACACGACCAGAGCACAGCCCCTATTCCCCGCTTTCATCTCCTAGCGTCTCCTCACAGAAGTCTCTTTCTCTCCCCACCCGACCTCTGTCTGACCGGTCCCCGTCATTCCGCTGAAGTGCATTCTCCATAAATGCTTTCTGAATGAACAAAAACTCCTGTCGTTATTCACTATCTTACAAGCCCTTTAAAAGAATGCCACCAACTCCCCTCCCGTCCTGGCCTCATCAGGAAACACGCAGCCCCACTCTGGAAGGCAGGTCAACCAGAAGCCGGCTGGAAAATCTAGGCAGCCCAGCTCATCCAGCCACAAAGGCAGTGACCCTTGTTTCTCCTTGCAGCCTCACAACCCCGGGAAGACAGACCACCTTTAACTAGGTCAACCAAATTCACTGTCTTCGCTCCACTCTCTCCCCTTTATTATCGTAGTTCTCGGTTGGAGGCACAAAATTTATTGTGATGATTTATGTCTAGAAAAAAACCCCAAAAAGTTTCACTGATTCTTGACTGAACTGGACAAGACCTTCCTGTGTGGAAAAGCACACCAGTGGGGACAATAGGATAGCCCTGGATTGTCTCCACAGGGGGATTTTTCTAAAAAGTGTCTTTAGCTGGCTAGAGCTAAAAGCCCAGCAATTTTGAGATAAAAGCCAGGAAAAAGGGAGATTGCTTTTAAAAAGCCAGTCCCATTTAACTCACGAGGAGCCATCCGTCACAGGACTTGACCTCCTCACCCCTTCCTTCCTCTCTGCTTCCACAAATGACCAAGCATAGCTTTCCTCTCATGACCCCGCAGACCAAGCCCTTGGTAAATAAAGGGGAATAAACAGCGGCCGTACAAAAACACACCTTGCTCAGACCAACCCCCGGCCCCCAACTGTCTGCCTCAAGTTGTCCTTCACGTTGACACGCTGCACCCTGAAAACCAACGAGCAACACATTTTCTCTTAAGAAATGAACTAAATGTTGATGTGACATGAAATCACGTTCTGTGGTATTGAGGACTCGCTGGGAACGAGCCGAAAGACATCCTAACCCAAGGGAGTTTGTTATCTTGTTTGCTTTCCCCCTGAATGCAAAGCTGCCCAAACAGGAGGCTTACAAAATGAGGGGTTCTTGACCTTAATGTGTGTGTGTGTTTATTAATAGACGAGTGAAAGCACAGCATTATTCTCATTCCTGCGGAACTTTCGCTCCACCTACACTTGTGTAACCAGGTCAAATCAAGCCTGAGTTATATGAGAACACGGATTTTAACTTTAACAAATACATAAAGTCGTGACCCTTTTGTTTTGCTATGCTGCCTGTTCCAGACAGGCAGAAAAGCCACCACTAAAACCAAGAGGGATACAAGACTTCACAATTTATTAAGAAGATTAGCTGGCTCTAGTTTGCCCACTAATGGTTAGTCACCAATGTGCGTTCCCTCGGCAGGCTTGGAGGTCAGGTAATTCAAGGACCAGTTTGGTTTAATTTTGTTTCCCTTGCTTTTTGATGTGTTACTGTGTGCTGTAAATTAAGGGCTATTTGACGTACCCCCGTTCCTAAGCAGAGTATATACAACGCGACAAGCCCACCTTAAATATTGTATGTTTTTTCACTTTCCACTATATTTGTAGAGCTGCCTGCTGTGAAATTACAAAGTTCATGGTTCAGCTGAACTTTTGAACTCCAGTGAGGATTTGACACAGCAAAACAATCTAAATGAACCCAACACGAAGTTTTCATAGTCGAAACTGCTTTTCAGCCTATTGTCTGGGGTAATTGGGTAGGAAAGTTCTTTATTGATGTTGTAAAAACTACCAGTTTAATAACAGGCAGAGGGAGTGGAGAGGAGATGAGTGGATGTACCTTGGAGCGTCTAAAATCACGCTTCTTTGCGAGTTCACTGAACTCTACCTGACCCCGTGAGGAAGGTCTCCCCAGGATAAGCCACCAACTCCAGGGTTTGTGACTGAATGGCTGCAGCCTGCCAGCGCAATACCTCAGAGCAGAATGACTTCTCAAATGCTGCACACAATGATAATAATATTCATTTAAAAAATGGTGGCTGCTACGGTGTGTCTAATGGCGACCAACTGCCGGATCCTTTACATACATTTTTTTCATGCAGTCTTCACCAGAACTCAGTGGGGCTGCTATTAGCATCTCTATTTTATAGAGGAGGAAACCGGGACAAGAGAGATCAAGGAATTTGCCCAAGATCACACAGTTAGCATTTGGCCCCTGTGCCTGAGTTTTCTCATCGGCAAAACAAAAAAGTTGGACAAAGTGATCCCATATTTGAGGGTTTAACGTGCTGGCTTATGCATCTGGGGCACTTGGAGAGAGAAAGTTCCATGTAGAACACAGAAGAGCTTGCATTCACAGTATCTCATTTAACCCTAACACGACCTCTGAGGCAGGTAGGATTATCCCCACTTTACTGAAGAAATTGAGTTTACGTGGGTCAATTGACTTGCCCAAGGTCACACAGCCAGAGAGAGCACAGCCGGAAAATCCCGACTTAAAGCTTATTCTCCTTCCACCGCTTGACTGCAAAGTGGATGTGATATCATCCAGGTTTCCTTGCTTTCACAGCCCAGATTTTGAGTGAGTTTGAAAGTAAGGGTTGACAGGCCAGGGGTGGGAAGGAAAGTTTGTTTTGCTTGACTAACATCAGATTGATTCCTGCAGAGTTTTTGTTTTAAAACCAAAAGGGTCACCTGCTGAATTGGGGAGCAAACGTGTCCAGAAGCTCTCCTGCAGTGTTGCGCTGACTCCTGTTATCACTTCGTGCCCACCCCGACTCTATGGGGGGACTGCTCCTGAGAAAACTGCAGAGAAAGAAAGTCTGCTGGACACCAACAATTGAGATACACTCCATAAAATGCTTAGTCTAGATCTTTAGTAAATGCTTAACAAAATTACCTATTATTATACTTTTATTATTCCTTCTTTGAAAACATGGATATGGGTGCCTCACCCCAGCCAAGTCCTGCAGTCTTTCTCTCTTATATTTTACACATGCCTCTTGTGAACAATATATACTTAGATTTTGTTTTTTAATTTGACAATTTTGTCTTTTAACTGAATACTTTATCCATTCATATTTAATGTAATTACTGATTTATCTGGGTTTAAAGCTACCATTTTATAATTTGCTTTCTAAGTTGTCCTACCTGTTCTATGTTCCTTTTGCCTCCTTTTGTGCCTTCTTTTGGATTAATCAAATATTGTTTTATTACTCCACTCATCCCACCATTTGCTTGGAAATATATATACTTAGACTATTTTTTAGGGGCTACCCTAGAGATTATAACATGCATCTTTGATTCATGAAGTTTTAGTGTTATTTTACCCCTTTGACCCTTTTCCCCTTCCCTATTAACCCCTCCCATACAATATTATGCCATGATATGTATTTTAAATTTTTCATATTTTGTTGTTGTTTTTGAGGAAAATTAGCCCTGAGCTAACATCCACTGCTAATGCTCCTCTTTTTGCTGAGGAAGACTGTCCTTGAACTAGCAACCATGCCCATCTTCCTCTACTTTATATGTGGGACGCCTACCACAGCATGGCTTGACAAGCAGCATGTAAGTCTGTGCCTGGGATCCGAACTGGCAAACCCCGGGCCACCGAAGTAGAGAATGCAAACTTAACCACTGTGCCACTGGGCTGGCCCCTAAATTTCTGTATATTTTGAACCACCCTAGATATTAAAATGGTTACACAGTCAGTATTAATTTAGATTTACCAAACATTTGCCTTTTTTGTTGCTCTTATGTCTTCCTGCATCTCTGAGCTTCCATCTGGAATTATTTTTTTTTCTGCCTGAATAACATCCTTTTAGATTTCCTTTTCTACAGTCTACTGATGACACATTTTCTTAACTGTTGTTTGTCGTTCTTAAAGGATATGTTCCAGGATTTAGAACAGTAGGTTGGCAGTTTTTTCTTTCAGCACATCAAAGATATCGTTTCAATGTTTTCTGGCTTCCATTGCTTCATTGAGAAGTCATTCATCATATCTTTTGAGAAGTTAGATGTCAGTCTAACTGTTGCTCCTTTGTGGGTAAGCCATATTCTTTCTCTGGCTATTTTTAAGATTTAGCTTGTCTTTGGTTTTAGGCAGGTGTACTGTGATGTATCCAGGTGTGTGTTTCTTTACATTTAACCTGTTGGGTTTGAATCTGTGGCCTAGTGAGTTTACTGGTTTAGGAACATTCTCAGTCTTTATCTCTTCAAATATTACTTTTGCCACATTTTCTCTCATCTCTGCTTGTGGATTCCAAATACAAGCATGTTAGGTCTTCCCACCCCTTATGTCTCTTGCCCTCTTTTCTGTATTTTCTATTCTTCTTGTCTTTCTATGCTTCATTCTAGATCTTTTCCATTGATATATCTTCCATTTCACTAATTCTATTTCAACCATGTCTAATCTTCTACAAAGCCTATCACTGGATTCTTAATTTGGGTTATTGTATTTTCAGTTCTAGATTTTTCACTTGATTCTTTTCCAAATCTCCTATCCTTTCTCATAGTTTCTAGATTCTGCCAAAATCTCAATCTTGTCCTTTATTCCTTTGAATAGTAGCCATAGTCAAAGTCTGTGTTTGAGAATTCCAGTATCTAGAGCCCATATAAGTCTGTTCTATTATCTGTTGTTTCTCTTGGTTTCATTCATGTTTTCTTATCTCCGTGTGTGCTTGGTTATTTTTTATTGTGTGCCATGTGATGTGTTTGAAAAATTATCTGTAGAATTATTTTGAGACCTGGGGTATTATTGTCCTCTAAGGAGGATTTATATTTGCTTGTTACAGGTACACAGGAACACTAGCAATCCAGACTTACTTTAATCCAATTTCAAGGACTGAGACCATGAAAAGCTGAGCTGCAAAAGCCCAAAGTTCATTCTTTCTCCTAAGGTGCAGCCTTTCAAGATTTCAACACAAAGGGGCAGTGGTGGGAGGGATCAGCCAACCATTTTTATAGGTCTCAAATTCCAACTTTTGTTTCCTTAGCCTCAAGAGACCATTAAAAGCGCTGATCAGACTCTCAACCACCTCGTCCGGGTTTCACAAACACCTTAAGTGGCAGGATCATCTCTCTGGATTTCCTTCTTCTCTTGGATCTTGGACCAGTTGGTCTTCACTATCTCTTTGTCTCTTTGATGCCTTCAAAAAGATTTTTTAAAATATATTTGTTTAGCTTTTCTAGGTATCCTCAACAAGAGGGTTGGTCTGAATTACCTCGCTTACAATTATCGATGTTGGACGTTTTCAAAGTTTTAAAAAATGTCTTTGACTTTAAGATTCTTCTCTTTCTAGATTTCTTTTTGCATTAAAATGCTTTTTCTTAATGAAGTGATGATTAGAGGGGTGAAAGTTTTGTTTTTGTGTGGTCTGTTTTTAATATCTTATTTGACAAAAAGATAATGTCAATCTAATATCAGACCCCAAAATTATTTTGAAGTTTTAATGATTCATAAAATGATTTATAAGTCCAGGAACCATTGCATTATTATAACAAACCTATAGAGTGGGTACTATCATTATTCCCACTTTATAGATGAGGAGGCTGGTTTACAGAAATTCTATAATATAACTTGCTTAAGATGGTATAGTTGCTAAGGACTGGGTCAGATTGCAAATCCAGGCTTAATCTTTCTCTGGAGGAAATTCTGAGTTATTATGAGGAATAACTTTTTAATTTTTAATTTTCTACTATGATTAAATATACATAACATAAAATTTACCATTTTACATGTACAGTTCTGTGCCATTAAGTACATTCACATTGTTGTACACCCATTGCCACCATTCATCTCCAGAACTTTTTCCTCTTCTCCAATTAAAACCCTGTACCCATCAAACACAACTTCCCCATTCTCATCTCTGTCCAGTCCCTGGCAGCCACCATTCTACCTTCTGTCACTATAAATTTGACTAGTCTACATACCTTATAGAAATGGAATCGCACACTATTTGTCATTTTGTGACTGGCTTACTTTTCTTAGTCTGATGTCTTCAAGGTTCATCCACATTGCAGCATGTGTCAGAACTTCATTCCTTTTTAAAGTTGAATAGCATTCCACTGTATGTATATACCACATTTTGTTCATCCATTCCTCAGTTGATGGACACTTGGGTTGCTTCCACCTTAACTTTTTTATTTCCAATTTGTTTTATTTGCAAATTTTGTTATGTTCACTCATCCATTCATTTATTCATTCACTCAACAAATATTTGTGAGTTCTTATTGTAAGCTCAGGAGTTTACAGCTGTGACAAAATAAAGTTCTTCCTCATACAGTGCTGGTGGAAATGCAAACTGGTGCAGCCACTATAGAAAACAATATGGATATTTCTCAAAAAATTAAAAATAGAAATACTATATGATCCAGCTATCCCATTACTGGGTATTTATCCAAAGAACATGAAATCAACAATTCAAAAAGATATATGCACCCCTGTATTCACTGCAGCATTGTTCACAATAGCCATGATGTGGAAGTAACCTAAGTGCTCACCAGTGGATGAATGGATAAAGAAGATGTGGTGTATATACACAATGGAATACTACTCAGCCATGAAAAAGACAATATTCTGCCATTTATGACAATATGGATGGACCATGAGGGTATTATTCTGAGCAAAATAAGTCAGACAGAGAAAGACAAATACCATATGATTTCACTCATATGTGGAAGATAAATAAACACTAGGATAGGAATAGGTTAGCGGTTACCAGAGGAGAAGAGTGTAGGAGGGCAAAAGGGGTAAAGGGGCACATATGTATGGTGACGGATAAAAAGTGGACTATTGGTGGTGAACACAATGCAATCTATACAGAAACTGAAATATAATGATGTACACCTGAAATTTACACAATGTTGTAAACCAATATGACCCCAATAAAAAAGAAATTGTTAGTTTTGTTAGGTGTGATAATAGCATTGTGATTATATTGAAAATATCTTTTTCTTGTAGAAATGCACACTGAAGTATTTACAGGTAAAGTGATAACATGACAGGGATTCATTTAAAATACTTCAGAAAAAAATGTGGCAAGATAGAAGACACTAGACTGACAAATGTTGATCATTACTGAAATAGATGATGGACACATTACACTTTTCTAATTCTGTATATATTTGCGTTCCAAAAAGTAAAAGTTATTTTAAAAAGCAAAAAAACAAAAAACAGAATAAAATAAAACAAACAAGTTCCTTGCTCTCACACAACTTCTATACTGGTGGGAAAAGCAGACGGTAGACAAGCAATGTATAAACTACCAAAAAGATAGTCAGTATGATAAGTGATATACACAGAATTAAGATAGGGTGATACGATAGAAGCAAATGAGAGGCTATTTTATACACAGTGCTCAGGAAGACATCTCTGAGAAGGTAATACATAAGCTAAAATTTGAATGTAACAAAGGAACCAACATGTGAAGAGCATTCAAGGCAGAGAGACAGCAAGTATATAGGCCCTAAAGAGGAAACAAGTTTGTGTCTACAATAAAAAACAAAGGCCTGTGCTTAGGTCCCAGCGGATGAGAGGAAGAATGGTGAGGAATGAAGTATGAATGTTAGACAATGTTTTTTAAGTCAGGATAGGAAGTTTTGATTTTTTTCTTAGTAGGATGGAGTAGTAGATGTGCAGGTGCCCTGCCCATATCTTCTCATTCACATCTAAACACCAAAAGCTGCTTGCTGCAAACAGCTGTGATTGTCTGCCTGAGGACTACAGGCAGGGCAAGCCAAAAGTTCTGGGTATCAACGCCTCTGGAAGCAGCTTTCTGGCAGGGCATTGGTAGATAAGTGCCACCACCATTGCTGGATAAGTACAGTAGTTGCTGGATAAATACCCCACCATATACCTTGGTTAGGCTAAATGAGACATCGCCTCACTGTCTCTCAGGGTTCCTCAGCAGAACTGAGCTCCAGTTGTAGCTCATTTTTTAAAAAGACATGCTTTATTGGCTTCTACGTCTCATGTCTACTCCCTTACAGGTATTTCCTAGAATCATCTCCCAAATAAACAATTTACCCTAAAAATCCTTATCTCAGAATCTGCTTCTGAGGGAACTAAAGCCAAGAAAGATGGGAAGCCACTGAAGGAAATCCAATGTGTATTTTTAAAGAATCTCTCAGGGATTTCTGGCTTCCAGTAAGGATGGAGTAGTTTGTATTGGACTAACCTTCCTATCAATAATTACAAACCCTGGAAAAAACAAAAATAACAACAGTTTGAAGGCACTAGAGAGCAACCAAAAGCCAGCAGAAACAAGATGGGATAGATTCTTAAAAAAGGGAACTAAAGTGGATGAAATCTACTTTTATATAGATTTCAGTCTGCATGGTGCAGGACAGACGGAGCTCCAGCAGAAAGTGTCAGGTTTTATCAGGCTCAGGAGTCAGAATTTGGAATTCAGTGTTGTCACAGCAGCTGAAAATTGAAGGGAGAAATCCCAGAAACAGTGAGTCACAGAGGGGGAGCCTCAAATTTTCCATATAAATTGTTCTCAAATCCTTGATCAACCCCTGAGCTGTACGGGCATGGGAAAGACTACAGGAGCCCAGTGGAAAGCAACAACTGGGAGACTAAAGAAACTAAGCAGCTATCCAGTGCTGGAAATCCAGAGTTTGGAGTTCAACTCCCAGCAAAGTACAGGGAGTTGGTAAACACTTGGAGCCTTCCGCTGAAATCCAGAAAGACCACACCTTGGGAGTAAGGATTACATCCCAGTACCAAAAGCTAAGCCCTAGAACCAAAGGCAAAGTCCAAATAAATCCGCTGTAACAAAGGATAAGCTAAGCCTTCACAGGACCAAGGTGATCTGCCTCCTAGAACTAAATTCAATACTGTTTGCAAAAAGAAAACAAGCCCCATAATATCTGTGATGTATCGTTTTTCAAGCAAAAATTACTAGATATGTGAAAAAGCAGGAAAATGTGATTAAGACATGAAGATGAAAAAAAAGCAGTCAATAGAAACAGATTCAGGGGTGACCAAATGTTAGAATTAGCAGACAACAACTTTAAAATAACTTGACAGGGGCCGGCCCCGTAGCTGAGTGGTTGAGTTTGCACGCTCCACTTCGGCAGCCCAGGGTTTCACCAGGTCGGATCCTGGGCACAGACATGGCACCACTCATCAGGCCATGTTGAGGCAGCGTCCCACATGCCACAACTAGAAGGACCCACAACTAACAATACACAACTATGTACTTGGGGGCTTTGGGGAGAAAAAAGGAAAAATAAAATCTTAAAAAAAATAAGTAAATAGATCTTGGGGCCTTGAGGCAGCTATAAGGAGGGAGGCCATAGGCGGCTTGAATCCTTTCAGTCACCAACTTGACGCCAAGATGAAACTCCTTGTGCTGGCTGTTCTGCTTACAGTGGGCGCTGGTGAGAGCGGCATCAGCCCGCGGGCAGTGTGGCAGTTCCGCAGCATGATCCAGTGCACGATCCCCAACAGCAAACCCTATTTGGAATACAATGACTACGGCTGTTACTGTGGCCTGGGTGGATCTGGCACTTCTGTGGATGAACTGGATGCGTGCTGCCAGGTACACGACAATTGCTACACTAAGGCCAAGGAACTGAGCAGCTGTAGATTCCTCGTGGACAACCCCTACACTGAAAGCTACAAATTCTCATGCTCTGGCACTGAGGTCACCTGCAGCGACAAAAACAACGCCTGTGAGGCCTTTATCTGTAACTGTGACCGAAGTGCTGCCATCTGCTTTTCAAAGGCCCCATACAACCTGGAGAACAAGAACCTGGACAGCAAGAGGTGTAAACCCTAAGCATCACCCCTGGAAACAGTCATCCCTACCTGCCTCATGGCCTTCACCCCACCCTTCACCCTCCAATAAAGCATCTTGTTGAAAGGCAAAAAAAAAAAAAAATAATAATAATAATAATAATAATAATAAGTAAATAAAATAAAATAGCTTGACAGATATGTTACAGTATTTATTGGAAGTGAATATAATGGGTGAAGAAAAGAGCAATTTCAGGAAAGATGTAGAAACTCTAAAAAAGAATCAAAAGGAATTCCTAGAACTGAAAGATACAATACTTGAAAAAAAAATTCATCAAAGAATCAAAGTAAATTTGGCAATACAGAAAAGAGGATTTGTGAACTTGATGACAGGTTAATGGAAATTACACAAACTGAATAACAGGGAGAAAAAGATTGGAAAAAAAATAGAGACTTGATGACCCCTGGGAAAATATCAACTGGCCTAACATACATGTAACTGAAATCCAAAAAAATGAGGAAAAAAACTGAATAGAAAAAAATATTTGAAGAAATATTGGCCCAAATTTTTCCTTATTTGATCAACCCACAGACCCAAGACACTAAGGGAACCCCAGGCAGAATAAAGGCAAGGAAAACCACATCTAAGGACATCAAAGTAAAACTGCTGAAAACCAAAAATAATGATAATATCTGAAAAGCAGTCAGAGAAAAAAGATATATTACATACAACAGGACATCCATACAAATGACAGCAGACTGCTTATAGGAAACAATGGATTTCAGAAAACAATGAAATACAATTTTAAAGTGCTGGAGGTAAAAAAAAAAAAAAAAACAACTGTCATTCTAAAGTTCTATAGCTAGAGAAAATACTCTTCAAAAATTACAGTAACATCAAGATATTTCCAGATAAAGGAAGCTGAGAGAACTCATCACCAGCAGAACTGCACTATTAGAAATGCTAAAGGAATTCTTTGGGATGATGGGAAATGGCACAAAATGGAAATGTGGATCTACACGACAGACAGACTGTAAGGCACTGGAAATGACAAATATATCGGTAAATATAAAAGACTGTTAGTTTCCTTTTCTTAAATACCTTAAAAGACAATTGACTATTTAAAGCAAAAATAATAACAATTTATTGTATAGTTTACAGCTTATGTAGAAGAAAAATAGATGAAAATAATTGCACAAGGATGGGAGAGGGTAAATAAAATCAAGTTGTGTTGCAAGTTTCTTACATTATATGCAAAGTGGTGGGATATTAATTAATTAAACATTCATTAATATCAATCTATAATAACAGTTAATTTAAGGTAGATTGTGATTAAGATGAAGATGTATAATTTAGTCCCTAGAACAACCATCAAAGAAATAAAATAAAAAGATATAGCTAAAAATTCAATATTAAAGTAGAATGGAATACTAAAAAAAAATTTTAGTTAACCCAAAAGAAGGCAGAAAATTAGGAAGAGAGAAAAAAAATGGAGGGGACAAATAGAAAACAAATAGCAAGATTAAAGACTTAAACATGATCATATCAATAATTGCATTAACTATAAATGGACTAAACACTCCAGTTAAAAGTCAGAGATTGTCAGATCCAACTTTGTGCTCTTTACAGAGACACACATTAAATATAAAGACACAGACAGGTGGAAAGAAGGAGGAAAAAAGGATACAAACACTGAGTGTGTTCATAGCAGATAAAATATACTTTAAGACAAAGGGAATTACCAGAGATAAAGAGGGACATTTCACAATGATTAAGGAAGAGAATATAACAATCCTAACTGTATGTGCACCTTGTAATGGGGCTTTAAAATACACAAAGCAAAAATTGATAGAATTAAAGGGAGAAATAGATAAACCCTCAATTATGGTTACAGACTGTAACACTCCTCTCTCTGTGATGGATAGCACAAGACAAAATGTCAACAAGGTTATAGATTTAAACAACATTATTAAACAACTTGGCTTAATTAACATTTATCAAACACAGAACAACTGCCGAACACACATTCTTTTCAAGTGCACATGGAACATTCACCATGATAGACCAAAAGCTATGACCCAAACTTCAAATCAACAATAAATATTCTTTTTCCTAAAAAGCCTACTGCCACCCTGCCCTACTGCTTCTCCCAGTTGTCCTGCAATTGGCACCTCCTTTCTCCATCCCTCTTTTGTCTCCCTTTCTGTTCCTTTATAATGATAATCAAGTTGGTTATCAGGTTTGTTCCCTTGACTTTGCTGACTCATGCTCTCAGAATCTCATCTTCTCCCTGGAGAGGATTTTTGAGGTATTTTCTTAAACAAAGACAGTTTCCTACCTGAGGGGAATTTTTGTTCCCTGCCGTTATTTGATTTTTCACTCAGTTCTCAACTAAACTGAATTTATAGGCAGCTTGTTCCATGTCAAGAGTCCTGGCCATAAGCTGGGTCTTTGGAGGACTTCATGGTGATCTGAGGTCCTCTTACTCTCTCTCCCACCTGTGGGTATCCACCGTGGCTGAGCTGGGAAGACACACTCAGTAGACACACCAGAGTATGTTCAGCTCATAATTTGCTTTCCCACATTGCTGCTTTGAAATTGCCTTATTTCAGGCAGGGGTGAATTTCCCAGTGGCGGTCATCCATGCTGTGATGATGTGCTTCCCCAGAAGAGGGATGTGGCTGATTCCCAGGAACCAGCAGTAGCGGACAAGCTTGGCTCCTAGAACAGACAGTGTGGCTCCTCATAGGCGGAGTAGGAAGGGAAGAGGCCAAGCCACAAAAGGAGCAGCCTCAGCAGACACTGGGCACACAAAAACCAGAGGCCAGTCCTCCCACAGCCGTACCATGTGGAGGCCTCCTCACTTGGGGTAGCCCATGTGGGGAGCAGAGCCACCAGTAGTATCTTCTACAGACAAGATGTAGCATGTGACCCACCCACTCTAGGAAACCCAAATTGGCAAAAGGAACAGCTTTTCCTAAATGAACAATATACCAATCCTCTAAAGACAAGAGACTTTAATATGTCTTCCTCCCTTGGGAAAGCCGAAGTTTTTTAATGCAGGCTAAGAATAATAGCAATTCCTGTACTATTTTTAGGCATTTTACTAAATATTTGTACATATATGTTTCCAATTCTCACAATAATCCTGTGTTATTACATCAGGTATCATTAACCTCATTTTACAGATTAGGAGATTGAAGACTAGAGAAATTAAGAAACTTATCTAAAGGATGCAGCTAGGACATGGTGGAGAAAGGGTTAAAAACAAAGATTATTTGTTCTAATGCCCACATCAGGCTGCTTTTTCAATAATTCCGTTAGAAACAACAAAGAGATTCTATTGAATGCCCACATCTGTAATCCTAAAGGAAACTAACTTCTGGACACTTGTGGAACCTCCCAGCTTCACAGATACTCTTGCCTTTGTTCTCATCCCTTCTAGTTCCCTGTTGTCTCTCGGCCAGATGGCTTCTGGCCACAGCCTTGTCCTTCTGGCCCTCTGCTTGTCCAGTTTAATACTTCCCGCTAAAAAACATGAGATCTGATTTTTTTCTAGGCTCCAACTTCTGACACCTTGCTAAGGTCTTCCCTTTCATTTCTGATTTCTGATCAAGAGACCATGCCTAGACCCACTGTGATTTGTAGGACTGTGACAATTGACAGCGATAATGCCCAATGAAAAATTTAGCCCTTCCTACTTCTAGAACACACAAAGGAAATGATCTTACGAAGGCCACCCATTAGAAGCCCACTACTGGTAGAGTTCCTTCTTTTTTTCTAATAGATTTTTTTCTTTAGAGCAGTTTTAGGTTCACAGGAAAATTGAGGAGAAGGTATGGAGATTTCCCATAAACTCCCTGCCCCAACGCATCCTAAGCCTTCTCAACTACCAACATCCCCCAGTAGCGTGGCATATTCATTACAACTGATGAACCTACATTGACACATCATTATCCCCAAAGTCCATAGTTTACATTAGGGTTCTCAAGTTAGCGTTTCAAAAAAAAAGTCTTATTACGTCATCTTCTTACTTAAAAACCTCTGTTGGGTCTCCACATATCTTAGTGTACAGATCATCAGGATCAAGCCATCTTCTCCAGCCTCATCTCCACGTTCCCATCACATTGAATTTCCCACCTTTCTTCGAATAAGCAAGGTCTTTCATATCTCCATGCATTTGCACTTGTTTCTTCTACCAAGAAAACCCTTTTCCAGTGCCTAGAGAATTTGAGGCCTGGCCAATCTTTCCTCAGAGCTCAGTAGCTTTTTGCATATATCCCCATAATAGTGGTTCAGCATAATCCAATTCAACAAATCCTTCATGAGCCCCCAAGTGCTGGGTAAAGAACCAGGCTTTGAGGCCATGAAGATGAGGTAGCCAGTGTCTCTGTTCTCAAGAAGCTCCCAGCCCAATGAAGGTAGTAACACCAATGCTATCATCACAAACACATCCATCAGAAAAGCAAAATACAATTTACAGAAAAGTTAAATACTCAAAGAGGAGAAAGTTCAACCCAATCTGGGGAAGTCAGGGAAACCATCACAGAGGTGGATGACATGAGCACAACTGGATGAGTATGAATCTGTGGATGGATGGGGTAAGGAGAGAACTGGTAGAGAGAATATTCCACAAGAGTATTCTTACATAAAGTCAACAAGGTAAACGTGCAAGTATTTCCTATCATTTCTTGAGGAGAAATGAGAGTGGGGCTATTTCATCTACAGAATCCATTACAGAATTCTGTACCAGATATACACCTAGAATAAATA
Source organism: Equus caballus (assembly GCF_041296265.1). Taxonomy (NCBI): domain Eukaryota; kingdom Metazoa; phylum Chordata; class Mammalia; order Perissodactyla; family Equidae; genus Equus; species Equus caballus. The sequence continues at coordinate 36,660,827 of NC_091684.1, forward strand.
GAATCAAAACTTAACTGTGTAAAATGTAAGATGGGGCACAATATTTCTTTATCAAAAGAGATTATCGCAATCTGCTCTCATGGGATCATATATAAGAACTAACATTTGGACCAAAGGAATTATGAGTGAATTCTACAAATCAGAATACAGCATTGAAGCAGACAAAAAGATCAGAATTCAGTAAGCCACCCGGGGTGGTTGTTGATGTGGCACTCCACAAGCAACATGGATCATTTGAAAAATAATCTATTAATAAGATAAGAATGTACCTGTTGCCAAAAAAAAAAAAAAAAAAAGAAACTATACAAACAGTGGGTAGTTTTCATCACATCATGAAGAAAGATGAAAATGAGAAATTTGGGGTTTTGTGTCTTGCTTCCAACTGACTTTTGCCCATGCTTTGCTACTTCTCTTGCTGTCCCAGCTATGCAGTTGAGGATTCATCACCAAGCACAGAGAATAATCAGAGCCAGAACTAGCCTCACAGTGTGTCCTGATGGAGATGCTAGGGGCATGTGCTTAAACAAGTAAATTAAAATGATTTCTCAACAGTGGTGGCTCCAGGATTTCAGCATATGAGTGATTTGGTGACAATAATCTAGTTGGAAGGGTGAATTGGGGGCTTTTCTAAAGAGCACTATTTGTACGTAGATTGTTTATTGGGAGTAGTAGTTTTGTGAGGGTTAACAGAGCTCATGGGGAAATGAAAGCCCCAATCCATCCCGTGCCACACGAGCCATCTCAGGTACCACTACTGTTTATCAATCACCAATCATCTTTTCAAAGGAATGGTCTGTGCCACTGCTCCTCCTTCTCCCATCTCTCCTTCAAGCCAGTTTTACTTCCTCCACTGAGGTCATTTTCTCAAAGATCAGCAATAACCTCTATTAAACAAACAAACCAAAATGGCATTTTCATTTTTGTTCTCTTCAACCTCTCTACAGAATTTATATTCTGACCATGGAATTTATAATCTTCCTGAAACTCTCCCCACAGTGCCAACCTTGGCTTCCATGGTAACAGATATGTAGTTCTTTTTTTCTGTCCTTTCCCAATTCTTACTCTCCATTCTCTACCCCATCCCCAACAGACACGAGAATTTTTGAAAGTTAAAGCTTGGCCTCCTGTTATTATTTCACTTCAGTACCTAGTTTGGGATTCACCTCTGTTGAAGGCTTTTATGGTCACCTTCATGCAGAGGACACTGAAAACCTTCACAGTTTTGAAGAGTCAAAAGAACTTTCTTGCTATTTCTTGTCATATTGCATTGTCTAGGATTTCTAGTCTAATGCTGGCAGTAAAATGATATGGGCATCTTTGACTATTTCTAACTATAGTGGGAAGACTTCTAATGCTTTATCATTTAGCATTATTAGTATAGATTTCTAGTAAATACCCTTTATCAGTTTGAGGAAGTTAGCTTCTATTCCTATTTTACTGAAAGTTTGATGTTTCTTTGTTTGCTTGCTTTGGAGCTGTTTTGCTTTTTTTGTGGTAAAGTAGACATAACTTAAAATTTACCATTAGTAACATTAAGTACATTTACAGTGTTATGCAACCATCACCACCATTTAGTTCCAGAACATTTTCATCACCCCAAAAGGAAATCCATGGCCAGTAAGCAGTTGTTCCCCTTTTCTTCCTTGGAAACCATTAATCTGCTTTATGTCTCTATGGAATTGCATATTCTGAATATTTAATATAAATAGAATCATATAATATTCATTTAAATACATATGAAAATAAAATATTCCTTTCCATACATATGAGTCATAAAATATGGCCTTTTGAGTCTGGTTTCTTTCACATAGCATAATGTTAAGGTTCGCCCACATTGTAGCATGTATCAGTGCTTTATTTCTTCATTCAAATAGTGTTTTGTTTATCCATTTGTCAGTTGATGGACATTTGAGTTGTTTCCATCTTTTAGCTATTGTGAATAGTACTGCTATAAACATTTGTGTATGTATAAGTTCTTGTTTCAACACCTCTTTTCAGTTCTTTCGGGTATACACCCAGGAATGAAATTATTGTGTCATGCAGTAATTCTACGTTTGTTTACTAAGGAACTGCCAAACTGTTTTCCACAGTGTTTGTACCATTTTACAGTCCACCAGCAATGTAGGAGAGTTCCAACTTCTCCACATCCTTGCTGACACTTGTTATTTTCCTTTTTTTATTATTATAACTGTGCTAGTGGGTGTGAAATGGTCTCTCATTGTGCTTTTGATTTGCATTTCCCTAATCCCTAATGATGTTGAGCTTGTTTTCACATATCTGTCACTCATTTGTATATCTTCTTTGGGGTAATACCTACTCAAATCATTTGCCCATTTTTTAATTGAATTGTTTGCCTTTTTGTTATTCAGTTGTACAAGTTATTTATATGTTCTGAATACTAGGCCATTGTCAGATATATGATTTGCAAATATTTTCTCCCATCCTATGGGTTGTCCTCTCACTTTTTTGATGGTGTCCTTTGATGTATAAAAGTTTTTAACTTTAACGAAGTCCAATTTATCTAGCTTTTCTTTTATTGCTTATGCTTTTGGTATCATATCTAAGAAATCACTGCCAAATCCAAAGTCATGAAGACTTTCTCCTGTTTTCTTCTAAGAGTTTTATTATTTTTCCTCTTATATTTAGGTCTTTTATCCATTTTAAGTTAATTTTTGTATATGGAGTGAGATAAAGGTTAACTTTCTTCTTTTCCTTGTGGATGTCCAATTGCCCCAGCACCATTTGTTGAAGAGACTATTTTTCCCCCATTGAATGACCTTGGCACCATTGTCAAAAACAAATTGATCATGGATGTTGGATATATTTCCAGACTCTCAATTCTACTCCACTGATCTATATTTTTATCCTTGTACTAGGACTACACTGTTTTTATTACTATAGCTTTAATATTGGGAAATAAGTTTTGAAATTGGGAAGTATAAGCCCTCCAATTTTGTTCTTCTTTTTCAAACTTGTTTTGACTATTCGAAGTCCTTTGCAATTTCATATGAATTTTAGGATCAGCTTCCCCATTTCTGCAAAAAAGGAACATTGGAATTTTGATACTGATTGCATTGAATCTGTAGATTTCTTTGGGTGGTATTGCCATCTTAACAATATTAAGCCGTCTGATACACGAACACAGGATGTCTTTCCAATTATTTAGGTCCTCTTTAATCTCTTTCAGCAATGTTTTATAGTTTTCACTGTACAAGTCTTGCATCTCTTTGGCTAAACTAATTCCTGATGCAGGGTCGGTGAGCCAAGGAGTCAAAAGAAAGATTTCTTGGACTCTCAAGATCTGGCGGTAGTGCTCTTTTATTTAGAGAATAGTGTGGAATAGCATGGGGACAGGGCCCATGGGCAGTCAGGCTGCTGCGTGGGGACAGGGCCCACGGGCAGGAGGAGCTGCTGCTGCTGCCCCCGCTACTGCTGCCAACATGGGTGGAGAGTAAAGCTAAATTTAAGGCATAGGTATGTGAGCCATCTCTTTACAAGACAAAGGAAAGAACATGGAAAAAAGTTAAAATGGTATCAGTTCAGGTGGGGTCTGGCCATTGGGTGGTCCCACAACTTTTAGATAAGAATCAAATCGGATTAATTAAAGGCCAGAAGCCACCACCCTAAATCAGTTACATGAGGTTGCCAGACAGCAACCAACTTAAGTTCTTGCCTTTGGCATTGATTAAGAGTTTCTAGAGACAAGGTCATCTCCCTTCTTCCTGGCACAGAGAGGGAGGCATCCCCACAGATGGGGGTTTCCCCCAAAAATGCAAATGTCTCCCAACAAAGGGCAAGCAAACTCTGCTCCTCGGAGCCTGCCTCTCATCTGCAGTTTTAAAAGTAGCCAGCCTAAAAATCCTCATCAATTCCTACATATTTTGTTCTTATTTGTTTGTTTGTTTTTAAATACAAGAAAAAAATATAGGGGCTGGCCCGGTGGTGCAGCGGTTAAGTGCGCACATTCTGCTTCTCGGCGGCCCGGGGTTTGCCAGTTCAGATCCCGGGTGTGGACATGGCACCGCTTGGCAAAGGCCATGCTGTGGCAGGCGTCCCACGTATAAAGTAGAGGAAGATGGGCATGGATGTTAGCTCAGGGCCAGTCTTCCTCAGCAAAAAGAGGAGGATTGGCAGTAGTTAGCTCAGGGCTAATCTTCCTCAAAACAACAAACAAAAAAAAAGAAAAAATGTAAATTTTACTAAATGCTTTTCTCAGTCTGTGATCTATGATTTTTCCTTTAATTTGTTAATATAGTGAACTACCTGGATACATTTCCTAAAATTGAACCATCCTTGTAACCCTGGCATAAACCTTACTTGATCATGAACCACTATGCTTTTCTAACACTGCTGGATGGAGGAGGGAAAGGATAAAAAAGTAAAGATCAAAAAAATGAGAATCAAAGTTACAAGCTCAATGACTGATTGGATGTAAAGACTGAAGAATAACCAAGAATGGTGCCTATATTCCTGGTTTGAATAACCGTGTTGACAATAGTGCCATTCACTCAGATGAGTGGGAATGTATTTGAGAAGAAGATCAATTGTGCTGAGGACACATTGTGTTTGGATGTCTTTGGGACATCCAAATGTGTTCAAAGGGTAGGTGCCAGGGAGTTTAGAATATTGACATGAGATTGTTTAAAATAATGGGCCCTGAACTCTCAATTGGAAAAGGAAGTGAAAATAAGAGTGGGGTATACCAGATACTGTTAGTGGTTTACTCAGTATCCATTATCCCCTTCTTCCTAATAAAATGCTGATTTCATTGGAGAGACCAAGCTTTAAACACAATCGAAACACCAACTTTATTTCTCAGTCTGCCTTGCAGCTAGGGGTGGTCTGTCATTTGACACAGTCTGGCCAAAGAGACAAAAGCAGCATTATTGAGTGGGGCTTCCAGGAAAGCTCTTTTGAAAAGAGCTGATGTGTAGGGTCTAAGCCCCTCTTCCAGAAAAGCACAATTGAAATAAAACTGGTTTGCATAGTGACTCATTTGGGGTGATGGAGTCTGCTCCGGTGGCCAGCACATCTGAAAGGGATTTGGGAGAAAGAGCCTATTTCCTACTTAATTCTTGGTTAGAGAATCTAATAAATGGGATGACTAAGCACCATTGGAATCCAAAGTTCTGAAGAAACGCTCTTATTTGCCAGATCCATCCATGCCTATTCAATGTGCTCAACTCTGAATAGGAGACTCCTCCCTCACTATGGGGTAGGGGGCAATATCGGGTGATAATTCAGAGCATGGGTTTTACGGATGCAGGTGGACCTGGATTTAGGTCTCAGCTCTGCAAGCTCTATGGCATTACTTAGCCTCTCTGAACCTCAATTTCCCCACCAGTAAAATGGTGATCATGACAGCTCTCACCTTGTAAGATTGTCGGGGTGTAAAGAATGAAATGCAATGATATGTGTAAAGTATATGGCACGGTACTCAAATATTAGCTGTTGTTATACTTTACTATTATTATTACCTATATGTCAGTTTATGTTAAAGTAGCTATTGCATTTTAAAAAAACAATGATGTACTCAGGAAAGTCCTTCATTTGGGTTAACTGAGTGGACAGTATCATTGGTCAATACTCAAGGACGTGATTGTGGCACCTAACGACTGTAGAGCCTCAGGGCAAAGTAGTTCGAAGCTTTGGGTATAACTGTCTACCTTGAATGTAGAACTGGCCTCTGCTGAGCGGTGGGGAAGTCTAGACCAAGTGAGAGGACCAAGAGTGGGGTCACACTCCAAGGAAGGGAAAGGGAGGGGTGAACCTCAACGGAGACAAGGTGACCAGACAGGGACAAAATGGCCTTCTCCACTGTCTGTGTGCCCAAGACACTGACCCAACTGCTGATCCACAGCAACAGACAGGGGCAGAGCCCTGGCCTCCCTCAAAGACAGATACATCCTCCATCCTTAGGCGACGAAGTAGTTTTTGGTGGAAACAGGCTTTTCCTGAGGTGACTAGAAAGTCGGCACAAGAAACTTTAGGGTTCTAAAAGGAAATGGGCTTCTTCCTTCAGGACTCCAAGGCATGGGCAACCTGAGAAGAAGCACAGCATGACCTGAAGCTTACACAGGGCATCTGGGCTTGGGAAGATTAGCTCTCTCCAGAGGCCAGGGGTGTCACAGAAGACTTGACTGGGAATGGGGCTAATCGTGACAGGCTAGGGGGTAGGGATGACCAGGCCACATAAGAAGGGGAAATGCCTGAACACGGGGCTTTCCCTGGTGTAGCAGAGGATGTCAGCGTTCTGTCCAGACCTGTTCGGATGCCAACACCATCTCCGGCACACTGGCTCCCAGTGGACTTTCATTCCCAGGAGCACCTGTGCTTCTTTGATGGAGGGCTCCCCTCGGGCAGTTAGAATTGCTTTCCCCCGGTGCCTTGGAGAGCCAGGAGTGCCCAGGAATTTATGTCTCCTTGGAGGCAGCCCTTAACGAATGACAATTACTCCTGAACAGGACAATCCAGGAGTGACCTACATATCTCAGAGTGCCCCTGTGGTTTCGATCCAAAGTGAACCTCTGTGGGACTCTGCTTGAGAGACCACCCTTGGTTGGCTTCCTCCTCTCCCTGCCCTATTCCTAACTCCCTCTGGTTTTTCCTGGGAACACTTGTGAACAAATCACTTGACAAGGCTCTTCCATATCTCAGCGTTTGTGTGAGAGGAACAGTATGCCTCACAGCAGTGGTGCCCACCACTATGCTGCTCACAGGTGCACGGTAAATATTTAGAAAGAGAGAGACAGACAGAGGGACATTCTGTCATGACCTGACCCACTTTTGTCCATAGACAAGAACCCAGGTCTGGCCAGGACAGCATATGGTCAGAAGAGAAGGCTTACTCCAGAAAAACCATTGTAACCTGGGGGCAGATAAAGCTAATACTTTGTCCTGTGGGTAGAATTTCCTCTTTGTTTCCTGTTGCAAATGCCTCCATAAACCACAATAGGTTGAGTATAAAGTGTCTTTGACTCAGACCTAAAGTTCAACGTCAGGTTAAAAAACAGGGAAAGGGAGGTGAGAGAACATGCCCAGAAAGCAGGTCCGAGAGAGGCGGTGGCCACAGAACGTCACCATCCACCTTCCCCGGAGCCAGGAGAGGTGGTGCCGAGACCAGTGCCCCAAGGTTGGCAAATGTCCTGCCTCCTTCCAATCTCTTCTTTATGTTTCTGCCAGTCACCTTTCTGGAATAGAGTTAGGGAAGACATTGCAGAGAAGGCATTTGTGCTAAATCATTGTGGTAGGCAAAATAATGCCCCTCGTCCCCCCGCAAAGATGTCCATGTGCTAAGACCCAGAAACTGTGCCCGTGGTATCTTACATGGCAAAAGGGATTTGCAGATGTGACTTAATGAATGATCTTGAGATGGGAGATTATCCTGAATTATCTGGGTGGGTCCAATGTAATCACAAGGGTCCTTTTAAGAGAGGGAAGTGAGTCAGAAAGAGAGATGTGATGACAGAAGCAGAAGTCAGATTGAAGTGGCCATGAGCCAAAGAATGCAGGCAACCTCTAGAAGGAACACAGCTCTGCTGACACCTTTATTTTAGCCCCATAAGACCTATCTGAGACTTCTGACCTCCAGAACTGTAAGCTAATACATTTGCGCTGTTTTAAGCCACTAAGTCTGTGCTAATTTATTACAGCAGCATTAAGAAACTAAGGCAGTCATAAAGGATGAAGACAAGTTTTCCAGAAAAAAAAAGTGGGGAAACAAGACATTTTTGAGAAAAATACAAAGGCCATGATAGGTGTGGCAAAACATGGTGGGTTGAGGAAAGAGTAAACTCCTCCACGTGCCAGAAAACCTGGTGGGGGACACTGTGTTGCCTATCCAGCATCCATCCCTGCTAATTCCTTCTTAACAAAATCACAGTTTTGCTCAGGCCCCTCCTCTTATCCCACGAAGCCATGTGCCTCAGGGGAAGCTGGCACCACTCCCCACTTAGCAGCAGGAGGGGACTGGTTGGCCTGAGAGTGATACCAGCCCCTCACCAGTGGCTGACTGGAGAGTGTGTATGAGCCCTGTTCTAGCCAGTGAGAGATGAAGGGAAGTCTGCTGCAGAGGGGGCTCTGAGGAATGTTTCCTTCTCTCTTCCCCTGTACATTGCAAAGTCTGGCTCAATGCCTGGAATCCCTCCAGCCAGCCAGCTTGCTACCCAGCCTGAGGATGACGTCAACATACAAAGAACCGAACAGGGAGGTGGAAAGAACCTGGCTGTTTACCGATAGCACTGAGTCCTCGAAACAACCTGCAGTCAGCCCTGTGAGTACATTTCCTGTTTTGTGAGAGAAGGCATTTTCCCATTGTTTGAGTTGCAGTTTCTGTTACTTGCAGCCAAAAGCACCCTAACTGATACAGCTGATTAAAAAGGTTGCAGCCAGATTACAAAAAGCCTTGAAGGCCACAATAAGGGATGAGAAATGCAGCCACCTAACATTAAGGAATCAGACATTCTTAACAGGGGAGTGGACATCTAACTGGTGTTTGGGATAAAGGACTATTGGTGCACAGAAGACAGGCTGGGACTGTGGAGAGACTGGATTGGAGAGGAATAGAGAGCGACCACAACAGTCTAGAGGCGGGATCACAGGGTCTGAACAAAAGCAAACAGGGTGACTCGGGCTGGGGAGACAGGGGAGCGACCAGGCTCAGGTACCATCAGAGAGCTTGGAACCTAAGTGCATGTGGAGGACGAGAAGTTGGAGTTGACTACATGAGTTTTAAAAATATACTCATTACTGTAATCCCAAGAATTAAGTATCTTAAATGCCTTGTGATGTCTACACGTCTATTAAAGGGAAGCGTCAAATCTCCTTCCCCTCCGCCTTCAGCGAGGCTGGAGCCTGTATTTAGAGCAGGTCAAAAGAAATAGCGATTGAAGTCAACACAGATGTTAAGAGTAAGATTATCACCCAGAAAAGCTGCAGGGTCCATAACCTGCCCCCAGAGAGAGGAGCCAACGTGTTCTCCCTTTTTCTTCTTTCGTCTTTTGGACATGTATGAAAACGTGTCCCAGCTTAAACATCTGGAAGTGTACCAGGGCGTTTTCTCTACTTTTCATTCTCCTGTTTTCCATCAAGGGACGACCCAAGCAGTGTACTTGGCAATGACTTTAGCACTTCTGCAGTAGCCACGCCAGTGTCATTTTTCAATTTAAAAAACCTTCATTTCAGATTTTTGCCCCAGGTCAGAGATTCCTTTCTCAGGTAAAAATGTCATTATAGCCTTGGAGATGGGACTAAGAAAACGAGAGCCAGAGCTCACGTATTCCAAATGGCACCTGACTTCTGGCTCGCCGTTGGTAAGAAAATACCACAAGCTGTGGAGAAATGATGAATAGTCCTAAATCTGTAAAGTGAAGAGTGATCAACACCACCACGATTTGAAGGATGAAGATTATCTGTGGAGAATCTGCACGTTTAACATCATAATAGACGTACGGTGAAAGATTTCTGCTTGGGAAGCAGCTGAGGGTCTGCCTTCTCCTTCAGCTTGACTCCCATTCAGCCTCTATATTTATATACGTTAACATATTACGGTTTGAGATTTTCAGGTTATATTTCACAGATGACATTTTTAATCTGCCTCAAAAATGTAAACACACCAAGGGTGTTCTGCAGACACACAGCCTGGAGCAACTGTCAAATGGAAAATTCAGTGGAAAGTTTAGCCCGTCTCCAGTTTAACTAAGTTGAGGAATGCTGCAAAAACAGGTGTTGTCTGACACAAGTAATAATTATCTTTCATCTTGATGGATGTTAGTTTAATCTGTTCCTTACATGGTAGCTTGGTCTCAGCTGACTGGATTTAGTGCCAAAAAAGCAGATGAGAGGGTGAGTGTGGCTGGTATTTGACACTATTTACAAGACAAGGCTTTTGGGGGGGGGGGGGCAGTGAGTTTGATTGATTTCCATAAGGGGATTTCATCATTTCTCGTGTTTGCCCAATAAATATTTAAATCTAGATGGATGTCATGGTACTCTGTTAATGTAGTAACATTTTCATTAATGGATTTTTAAAAGAGTTTCATTCAGAAGATGAGTCAATTGAATGACTTTAACAGAAAAGAGAAAATGCTATATTAGAACATTTTCCTAAGACACAAGAAAACCCTCTATATTAATGTTCCGGGATAAATTACTCAGCTAGAGGAACTGCGAGGGTAGCTGGGGGAAGAAAGAAGAAATGCCTTCCAAATGCTGGTCGTAAGCAGGCTTATTCAAAATCTCTCAAACGGGAGGGCTTATAACTTGAAATATTCCTCATGTGTCTCGCAGTCCCAGAGAGGCCTGTCTGTGCTGCGGATGAAGTGGCATTGTCACTATATGACGCTTTCTTTCCAATCTCTGGCTGCTTCTTTTTTTTTGAGCAATGACAGGCAATTCAAGAAGATGCTGATCTTGATCGTCTTTTGGATGCAGTCTCTTCAGAAGAAGAAATGGTCTATCACCCTCACATGGCAGGAATACATACTATAGATCATCTTCAGAACAAGGCCCGTGAAACTGACCATATTCAATCATATTCAATTCATCGAAGAGTTAGGTTTCCCCTGTGAAAGTCACTAGAGTGTAGTGGGTAAGGCTGGGACCCTGGATTGCCTGGATCTTGGCTTCTTCACCCACCAGCTGGGTGGCCTTGAGCAAGGTACATACCTTCTCTAAGTCTCAGTTTCCTTATCTGCAAAATGGGGATGATAACATTGCCAACTTCATAGGACTTCATATTAATTTCAGCAAATATTACACGACCCCTTGGGGGATAATAAGATAAATAAGAGACACACGTGGATGTGCACGCATGCTCTCTCAAAGAACTCACAACACAAACAGGGTACATGAATTATTGCAGAACGAATGGGATAATGATCAAGGACAATGGGTAAATAAAGAATTCTGGGAGCAAGGATTGGTTTCTCCCAACATGAGCTCAGCCTTGAAGAGCCAGTCGGAGCTCAGCAGGAGGGGGACTGCGGCAGGTGGAGGGAGAGGAGCGGCTGTGACTGAGAGGCGAAGAGAGGACTCTCCCCGCTGGTAGGATGACATGAAGGAAACCAGGCAAGGTTTGTCCTCACATACACCCCTGCACCAAATGCAAAGCACAGGGCACACTCAGGGCTTTTTAGAAATACTGTTTCTAAACAGAATAGACTGTTTCAACAAGCCAGAAGCAAAGCCATCAGTTTGATGGAGACGAATCAACCACGAGCTTTGTATAAACCAGTGTCTCTAGGCCCAGCCCCAGGATCAGAGGTCAAGGGGACCAAAGAGCTGGTGAGAGAGCTGCAGAGCAGAGCCTGTGGGCACATGACTCAGATGTCCCCTGTTTTAACCGTCCAGTGGGCATAACGGCTCACATGTGCAGCCATATTCCAAGCTGCCCAGGCTTTCCCCAGGATTTCACTCCCAGCTAGTCACTCCAGGCTCACACCTGGGAGCCTGCTCCCCAACAGTAATGGCGGCCGGGCACCGTTCTAGGCTCTCCACAGTCTAGGAGGGAGGCACTATTATTATGCCCTTTATGGAGAGGCGGGACGTGTTACACAAGTCGAGCTGTGTAAAGTGTAGGCCAGCAGCCTCCCGCTCAGGCCTGCAGGGCCTCCCTGCCCTACGATTGCTTTGGCTCCTATTGTCCTGACTCCCACAGGGTGCTGCCCGGGCTGCCACTGTGCGCTTCTGACCACCTACTTCCCGGGATCCTCTCCTGTTCCCTGAGGTTCCCACAGCAGAGGTGTTGGGCTCCAAGTGGCCTTAGCACCCAGCCCTTTTTTCAGAGCACCCTTTGGGGAGAAGCTGGAAGAGGGAGTGTGCATGGGAATAGAACCAATGCATCCCTGGAGACCCCCAATTCCTCTGAGCCCCACTGCTTAAGCTGACGGTCTCTGAGAAATCCCTTCACTCCAGGTGACTTTCTCTCCAGGGTCTCCATGGTCCTCCCTCAAGCCTGACCCCATTTGGAGGCCCCCTCCCCAGGCTATGGGACAGAACTTAGCATGTCTAAACCTGAATCGTGAGCCATGTTCAAGTCTCCCCTCCAGGTCCCAATAGATAAGGTGAGCTTGGGCCTCCAGTTCAGTGTTCCTAAATGGTCTCTGAAAGAAAAGAAGTTTCCATGACATTCTGTGATAAGAGACACTTGTGGGGGCCGGCCCAGTGGTGCAGCGATTAAGTTTGCATGTTCCGCTTAGGAAGATGGACACAGATGTTAGGTCAGGACTAATCTTTCTCAGCAAAAAAGAGGAAGATTGGCAGCAGATGTTATCTCAGGGCTGATCTTCCTCAAAAATAAATAAATAAATAAATAAAAGAAACACTTGTGCCCAGAGCATACAGAAGCCATCCAGAGATGGTTTTCTCCACCCCATCCCAACCATCCTATTCCACATAGAAATAGCTGCAGGCCTAGCATTCTGAGGTCTCTCCGGAGGCCTAGGTCTGTGCTGATGTCTATGTCTGTGCTGATGTCTCTGACAGGAGACCAAGAAAGTGCTGCCTCCCTCCAGAGCACAGCGTCCACCTCCCTCCCTCACCCGCGCACACCCAGGAGGCAGCTTTTGCTCTAGAGCTAGGGCAGGATGGCCCAGTATGGTCAGGAATTATTACTACATAAGGACGAAATCAACTATGTTTGTTGATAAGCGCATGATAATATTAAAACTTTAGTGTTCCAAAGTTGGGAACATTTCCCACCAGTCTGACCCATTAATTCTCCCAATAACAATAATAAGTTGGTACTATTATTCTATTCATTTTTCAGTCAGAAAATTAGGGCTTAGAGAGGGAAAATTACTCACTCAAAGTTGCACAACCAACGAGTGGCAGAGTCAGAATTTAAACAGCTGCAGTCGAACTCAGAGCTGAGTTCTTGTCTGCGTGCTCTAGACGCTCCCTAACAGACAGGAGCGGGAATGGCATGAGTTTGTTTGTAAATTCAGGGGCATGAATCCTAGTGTAGAGCTACATTTTTCATTGGTGTTTCCCTGGGAAAGGCCTTCCTATCCGCTCACCCCACATGAGTGATAATGCGTGCTTTTCCTCCTACAGTGCACCCTCCAATGTCGGTGCCCTCTGGTGATCTCCCAGCACCCCTCTCAGGCCTCCTTCCTTCTGGACCACTCGGTGCCATGGGGCCAGCAGTTCTCCTCATCCTTGGCTTATGAAACAGTAAAGAGCTCCTAATTCCTTTTCTCATTTCTGTTATTTAATAAATTCATGTTCTGGCTATTGTTTCGGTCCCATTTGCTGCTTCCTTTTCCTCTTCCACCCCTAACTGGGTGGATATCCTTTGTGTGTTCCATTCCCAAGTTCAGTCCTGAGACATCTATTCTTCCCTAAGCCAGAGGTTTCAAGCCATAAAGCCAATAGCTGGCAAAGCCTGAATAAGGGCACCAGGCAGTCTAACTGCAAAGCTCACAACAAAGGCATTTCTCCTCCGGATATGCCCCAGAAAGATGGTTCTGCTCTCCCTAAAGGGGCCTGAAGGAGCAATGGTCCCATAGCAGTCTGCTCACCTGCTCTGTGGGAAGTGGGCAGTCAGCAGGACTAGGAGTAGTGCAGGGCTGCGTTTCAGGAACCCTCGGCCCAGGTCAGCAGCCAACCTACGGACCCACAATCTAGACACGGAAGTTCAAGGAGCTTCAGAGGCCTCACCCATGTCAGCACAGGCAAAGCCACAGAACCAGAGTGTGTTGGCCCACAGCTGTAGTAAAGTGATAGTTTTGGAAAATCAAAGGCTCAAGAAGGGATGACGTGATCAGACTTGGTGAAGTGTTGTCCAAAGTTGAACAGTAGGAGTGTATCCCACCCCACTGTGGCCACAGCGCGCCTGCCATGAGGCCTATGAATGCTTCTCCAACCACCCCCCTCCCAAACCCTCGACGAGGCCACCACGTCAGTGATGGTGCCTGAAGGGAGACTCTAAGGTCTTTCCCTGGATTCCCTTGTTTCCTATCTAATCTCTCTTCTCATCTCCACCAGCATCTCCACCCTGGTCCTCCCACAGGGTCTTGGTTCCATTTGGAGGAGTAGAGCGATCCTTTAGGTCCTCCAGACCCCTACGGGGTACCAGATCTTTCACGTTCTCCACAGTAAACATCTGTAATACAGACAAATGTTTATCTCGGTAGTAGTGGCCGTAACTCTGATGCACTGTCCTCCTCACAAAGTCTCCTTTTCCACACTGGAAAGAGTGGGAAGGGAAAGGAAAGAAGGAAATGAAGGGGAAAACATCCCAACCTGACACTCAATCATCACCCTAATAACAACTTAAGTGACAAATGTCTCAATCCTTCCAGAAAATATACCCAATATAGGGCCTGACACATAAACATTCAACGAATGTGGTGAATTTAGTTAAAATTTACACATTAAATTTATGTCTTTAAAGCTCTCAGAACCTAAGGAGTAGCAAGGAAGCAAGCACTCTGAATGCCCATCGATGCTTCTACACGAGGAACCTATATGGTACATGAACCACATGGTGATAAGTCCAGCATAAGGGCCCAGAAATAAAGGTAGTAGATTTTCAAGAAAACAGCAAAGCTCGTCAGTAATCCACAGACCTAATGGGCCTCTCCTTCATGATCTCTTCTAGCGCACCATGAAAGCTGGATTCCTGTGGATTTATTTCCAACACCAAACTCAGGTAAGTCAGATGCTGGTAGCTCTCCTTCCAGAAACTCTTCCAGCTTGGTTATAAGCCAAAGACAAACCTATGGTAAGACACAGGAACAGACCCAAACCCAAAGAGTCCAGGGTGGGAAAAGAAGAGGAATACACACTGAACCCAGTGAAGCTAGACTAGAAGAACAGCAAGAATCTCAATGTGTGTGTGTATTCACACATGCATATGCAAACACGTATGCACACACTCTGCACATGTACCACACACACACACACATACATATACACATACACACTTTTTTTGAAGAGCAGAGAATGAGTGGATCCCAGCATTCTGCAAGTTCACTTTGACAACCGTAAGAAATTGAGAGACAGAAATGAAATTTGACCACCAGTGATTGCAGTGAAGTTTTTACAACTCCACATTTACTTGACTTAAACACATATTTTTGAATGCTTACTACATTCCCATGCTAGGACTGCAGATACAAAGATAAAAGTAACATTATCCCTGCCCTTGAAAATCCTACAACCTGGAAAACCATCACTTTCATTGGTCTGACTTCCATTTGAAGTCTTTTGCCCATCTGAAAAGTGATCAGCCCTGGAACAAGAAATTTGGGATCGTGGTCAGTCCTCATTACTGAACAACCAGCCATGGAAAATTAAACAAAGCAAGAATTAAAAGATAATAGTAATTGTTCATTGAACACTCACTGGGCTAGGTGCTTTACCATGCATTATCCCCTCAGCACACAACAGCACTGTGAATGAGTCACCACTATTACTCAGCTTTACGGATGAGGGCACAGGGAGTGAGGGAGGCTGAAGAACTTGCCCAAGGTCATGCAACTGGTAAATGGTAGAGCTGGGATTTGGACCTAGATCCATCTGACCCTAGAGCAGCAAATTCTTAACTTCTCAGCTGCATTACCCCCCAGGTGTCATAGTGGTTACTGAGGGCACCTCACAAATGATGTCTTATTTGACTCTAGGACAGGAGCCCCAAGAACAGAATGAAGAAATGCACAGTGAAGGAAGTATCTGAATGTCAGAAAGGATTGTGGTACCAGCCAATTGATTAAGAAAGAGTCTAGAAGCCCTCCTAGATTAGGTGGGTGAGGTGGGTAGATGGTAGATGGAAGAGCTTGGCTAGAGAAGAAAATGACATTTCAAGTAAGTGGGCATATATGGCTGGAGTCCAGAAAGTGAGAGCTTGGGTCAGAAAGGAGAAGTGGGGCAGACTGAGCCAACGAATCCTTCTTGTAGACTGTGTGGAGCCTCTGAAGGATCATGAGCAGGGAAATAGCATAAAGGAAGCTGAGGAGACAACTGAATTGGGGGATGGAGGAGTGGACAATGACAGAGTGGATGGAAGAGGCCAATGCCAGAGTCAGAGAACTCTCTGAGTTTATAATCTGGGATGGAGTGAGAAGACCTGAACAACCCCCACAGACACTTTCTTCCACATTGGAGCTGCTGCCCTGAAAATGGCATGAATAGAAGGAACAGATGGAGGCTGACTGGATGAGGAGGAAAGGCAAAGAGGAGAGAGAACTGACTCTAAGTTTGTCTGGGCATCTTGAAGAACGGTGTTGTCATTAAAAGTTGTCCTTTCGGAAAACAAGGTTTGCTGGTTGGGGTTTGTGTGTGTTTGTGGGGGATGGAGTGACAGAAGCAGAGATGAGTTTTAAGTCTGGATACTTTAAGTTTAATAAGATAAAACCACCGTTTGTAGATATTTCACATAAACCAGAAGGCTGGAAGAGATTTCAAGGCTGGAATCTAAATCTGGGTGTCATCCACTTCAAGAGAATCAAATTGTTCTCTGCGCCTAGAAAGACAGAACCTGCAGCTTTTCTAATTGTGTCCTTTTTTCAAAGTGGGGTGGACTTCGAGGGGTAGAGGTAGTTGGAACACTAGCAGTCATTGACTGTCCATTTAACACGTTTTGAATTTGGCACTTTACATACATTATCTTGTTTTATTCTCCTCACCGCAACCCTGTGAGGAAGGGATTGTTTCCCCATTTTACAAGGCTCAGAGAGATTGATTAGATTGTACAGGGTCACACAGCTCATACATAGCAGAGCTAGGATTAGAAGTCAAATGAGATTCTAAAATACAGAGTTGCTTATTGTCGCAGTCACGGTGCTAGGTCAATGGCATTAACTCACCAGTTTACTCAAAGGTCAAGGTCAGAATGGTCCTCTGAACCTTTAGCCACCAAGCACAGACCCACTCTCAGACCCTGGAATGTGGTTGCCAGTTTTCTAGCTTGTAAGGCTGGGCCATACGTATCCCAAAAACTTCTACAAAATTCTTCTGTCACAGGTATTTGGCCCTGGTAAGATGCCCGTGGTCCATTCAACCCCACAGACCTGATTACAACAATGCTAGTGGAAATGGCTACCTTTGATAGTAATATTAAGGATCTTTTTTAAATCCTAAGGAAGTTGAATAAAAGTATCATTCAAAAGGCAATTTAAGTTGAAAAACCCACTTATGAAATCAAGTGTTCCCAACTGCCCGTGAACCATTGTCCAAGAAGACTCTCAGAGCAGCAAAGCAGCTCCGAAGCCGTTCCCTGAGATGTGTGTAAAGAATTCCCCTTTTTTATATACGTACACGGTATGTAAGAACTGAGAGCCTTTTATGTTAACTAAAAATGCCAAGTTTGATTCTACAACACGTACTTCACTCAAAGACAATCATTCTGCAAAACAGAGCCGCCAATAATTGGACCCTTCCACAGCCTGGCACTCTTCTTTCCCTTTGGGAAGGAGCCGGCTCCTAGAAATGCAGACAGCTTGTCCCCAGACACACGGAGTCGTCACTAGCCTCTAATAAATGCTTGTCTTGCCAGGAAGACGGGCAAGCCAGGGCAAGCCCGTGGTTTGCAGCCTCTGTGTCCGATTCACTCTCCTCAATAAGCAAACTTTCTTCCTACCCTCAGAGTGGGGCAGAGATAGGCTGAGCCATTTCATGGGCTCAGACCCAGCAGAGGTCCATCCGGGATGCCACCCTCCATGCATGGGGCATAAGAAGTTCTCATTACAAGAGAACTTTTCACCCCAGCCCACCCATATTTCCCATAGCCCATGGGTGTCCAAACTCCACATTCACAAACCCCATCCCAGCCAGCCAACTCCCCACCGTGCATCAGCTGTTCAGTTCATGTTCTGTTCATGGCTGTTTCAAATGGACCTGTCCAGGAATCCAGCTTCCATGGTGGGAACTGGAAGGGAGCTTAAAACCTAACTTTGAAGTCATGAAAAATTACCCTTGACAGTTTTTGAGTGAGCAGAGTTATCTTTGGGAGCAGAGTTGGATCCATTTGTTTATCAAACGATAAGCTATGGCTCTTGCCTGGGCGTCGAGATGTTTGTTTTCTTTGTTGTTCTTGTTGTTTATTTTGTTGGCTTCTACACTCAAATAGGATTTGGTTTTTGCAAAAGCAGGTCCCCCAACTTCAAGATGTTTTAAGATTTTTATGATTTCATTGCAAAGGGCCGCTTTTGATGAATGACTCTGGCCCCCTAGTGGCTGGGTAATCTACATGATACCCAGCCTCCATTTGAGGAAGGAGAGCTGAAGACAAAACTTGGCAAGTTTCTTCTCTAAGAAGGAAGAGTGATGAGCTCACAGGAATGACTGTCCATCTTCGCCAGTGTAAGCCAGGCTGTAGAAACATCTATCCCAGCTAAATAGATCCACACAGACTTCTTGGCATTATGTATTAAGGACAGTTTTTCTTGTTACTTAGAATATTGTGGAAATCCATTTTCTGACTCTTTTTCACACACATTCTTAAAGGCAAGGACAGTGTCTGTTAAGTGTTTAGCACTCGGTAGCAGTAACTCCCATCTACAGAAGAGGAAACTGAGGCTCAGAGCTGGTCTAACAGCTAGTATGTGGCAGTGTCAGGACTCAAATACACGCCAGTGGTCAGTTCTCACCGATTTCTTTCCCTTCCTGGGTCATGGTCCCAACAGAAAAGGCTCTGAGCTCAGCCAATCCTACTCACGTCCCATGAGCCCTAGAACGACTTTTCCCATTTCATCATTCTCCTCTCCACCAGTCACAAACCCTCTCACCTACATGTGGAAGCATGTAGCTCAGTGTTGGGGTGGGAAGCAGGGGGAGGGGAAGAGAGATAAGCATGAGCAGCTGAGGGTCTGTTTCTATATACAGGCAAATATGTGTGTATATTACCCATTTACTGAGTACCTACTAGCTAAAGGGCATCCTAGCACCCAGCAGAGAGAAGGTATTCAATTAATGTTCAATGAACAAAAGTCTGAATGGATTCACAAGAAAATTTTAAAAAATAGTAATGAGTTTCTGCATTTATATCTTTGAGAGAAGTCCCAGGCATTGCTAACCAGTAACCCTGGACAAATGCTCTCTCTCTAGCCATCAATCCACTCATCTGCAAATGAGAAGCTTGTCTAAGGGAGATTTTTGGTCGTTCCTACCCAAGCATGATGGGAATCTATAATGCTGCTTTGTGAATTTCTTATCAACAGGAGGGGCTGCCCCGTGTCTGCCAGATAGCTCTGCCACTCCTTAACAGTCCTGGGTACTCAGTAAATACATGTTGAATGAGTCCTATGTAAGCTGTCTAGATTGCAGAGTTAGCCAAAACAGTCAAGTTTCCTAGAAAGTGAGTTTCCATTAAGTGATTCCATTTTTCTCCTGGTTTCCATTGTCAGAAATTGATTTTGCTTGAGCTAGCAAGAAATAACAGCTGCAAGATATAATAAAAGCACACTCAGAATTCAAAATCAAAGGAAAAGCACACAGATTTCCATTTCAGCAATATACTGGCCTAGGTATCCTGAAACTCTTTGGCTACAAAGAAAGGTTAAAATTCTGGACAAAATATAGAAAGTCCTCTTTAAACGAAACAGATAAGCTTCCAAGAAAACAGGAGCACTTCACCTCTTTGAGGCCAAGATTGAAGCAAGTCGCCAGAGCTAAGTGACTACTGCCAACACTGCCTTCCGGGGCATCTATGGATCTTCAGGCATCTCATACAGGGTGAAGAGCCAGACCACACTGCATAAAGCTAGGACCTACGCAGGCTACACCCTGAGAAAAAGGTGAACAAGAAGAAAAGCCGGGCAGCAGACAGACCAAAGAAAATGGTCTGCTTCAGCCCTGGCTCTGGGTGGAGCGAACAATAACAAAAATAATAAAATTTCCCTGAGATTTTGTAACCGCAGATTTGGCTATACACAGAGGTTTGGGGCCACAAATTATAACACCTACCCAGCCCAAAAGAAGGGCAAGGAAAATTTTATTTAAAATAAAGAGTTTCAGCAAATGGGTTCACAATCAAAAATTACATAAAACAAAAGGAAACAAGCTGCCAAAAGTGAAGTCAGCAGAAACAGCCAATAATAGACGCTGATTCATAAAGACTTCAGACATCAGAATTGCTGGACAAAATAGGAGTGTTTAATACATTCTTAAGAAATGATAGAATAAAAAACAAAATAAAAACAGACCTGAAAATGAACCAACTATAACTTCTAGAAATTAAAAGATAAAAATTTAAATTTAAATTTAAAATTCACTTCCAGGAGGAAAAATCCTTATAAACCACAGGGGAGAAAAAAATCACAACTAAAGAAACCAAATAGATCTGAAGAAATTAAACGGAAGGCAACACAGAAAGAAGACCAAAAAATATGAAAGAGAGGGTACATAAGCAAGAGGATAGTAAGAAGGTCCCATAGACATCTAATTGATATTCCAGAAGGTGTAAGAGAACGCTGAGAATTTTCCCAAATTGGTATGATTCCAATCCTTTATTCAGGAATCCCAATGAATGTGAAGCAGGACAAATTCTAGACAAAGAAAAGATGTTAAAAGTAGCCAGAAAGCAAAGACAAATCCTTCAAAGGAATGAAAATTAAACTGACAGAAGACTTCTCAACAACGATGACAGAAGTCAGTAGACAGTTGAATAAAGTCTTCAAAGTGCTGAGAGAAAATAACTTTCAACCTAAAATTATGTACTTAGAGAAACTATCTTTTAAGACTAAAAGTAAAGATATTTTAGATAAACAAAAATTGAGAACATTTACCAACAGACCCTCACCAAAAGTGCTTCTTAAAGATATACCTCGAAAAGGAAAACAATCTCCGAAGAATATCTGAGCTGTAAGAAGGGGGAGGAAGCATATGGTACACATGTGAGTAACTAAATAATTCTGACTGTATAATCACCACTAATAATGTCAACAAGAAGGACCACTTTTTTTTTTTAAGATTTTTTTTTTTCCTTTTTCTCCCCAAAGCCCCCTGGTACATAGTTGCATATTCTTCTTTGTGGGTCCTTCTAGTTGTGGCATGTGGGAAGCCACCTCAGATGGTTTAATGAGCAGTGCCATGTCTGCGCCCAGGATTCGAACCAACGAAACACTGGGCTGCCTGCAGCGGAGCACACGAACTTAACCACTTGGCCACGGGGCCAGCCCCAGGACCACTTTTTAAAAAACACAGCAATGCTCCACTCTAAAATTTCTCTGACTAATACTCATTCTTACAAGAAACCAAAGTGGGGGCTGGCCTATGGCTGAGTGGTTAAGTTCACGTGCCACTTTGGCAGCCCAGGGTTTCGCCATTTTGGATCCTGGATGCGGACATGGCACCAATTCATCAAGCCATGCTGAGGCGGTGTCCCACATAGCACAGCCAGAAGGACCTACAATTATGTACTGGGAGGCTTTGGGGAGAAGAAGAAAAAAAAAAGAAGAAGAAGATTGGTAACAGATGTTAGCTCAGGTACCATTCTTTAAAAAAAAAAGAAACCAAAGTGAAAACACAGCTTTAACAAATATTTTTACCCATCTCTACTTCTTTCCTCAAGCCTCCCTGTCTTTGCTGTCTCCATTAACTGACCACCACCATACCTTTGGGTATGTAAAGTTAAAAGCTAAATTGACCCAATCGTACCTAAACATGGAAGGAGTCATCATCATCAAATGCCATAAAAAGATCAGCCAGAAATCTTTTTGGTGACCTTGTAAGAGCACTTCCAGTGGATTGCTGAGGCTGGAAGGGAGGCTGCAGTAAGAAGCGAGGGAGAGGTAAGTAATGAGCGGGACGTGAGATGTGGGGTCAGTTCACCAGGAGCCAAGGACAAGGGCCACAAGGACAGGCACCGAGGTCTAAGGGGACCTTGTGTGTCTGCAAAGAGCTGGTCTAAGCCAGCACTCTAAATCTGGAGGTAAACCCCCAGAGTAAACGGGATTTACTTAGAAATTCAAACTTCAGGAATACATGAACTGTTTGTAATTCCAAAGAATTAATATCCTTTTAAGATTTATTCTTTCAAAGTTTGTTTTAAATTTATATTTACTGTGTGCTGAACCTATACCAGTCATAGAGCACTTTACACAGATTATTGTTTAATCCTCAAATAAATCTTCTGAGGGGATTACTATTTTTATTCTCACAAGGAAACCAGAGCTTGGAGAAGTTAAGTAATTTGCCCAAGGTCACGGGGCTAGCAGAAGAGCAAGTCAGGACTTGAACTCAAGTTAGTCTGACTTCAAAGCTCATGCCCTCAATCACTACACTTTTTGGCCTTCCTTAGCTCTATTCTAGGACCGTATTTACATTTTTTTTTAAGGGTAGACCATCACATGATAGTAAAGCAACTGTGTGTATGTATATATTTAATTTATATCACACGTATATTTTACATAATATGTTAATAACGTAAATTATTTCTATTATATTACACGTGTATATGTTATTTGATTTATATTATTTAATTTAATACAAGGCAATGACTTAAGGACTTTCGTTCACTCTGTGACCCACAGTCTGGGCACCACTATTTGAGAACACGATATGTCTTACTCGTCTTTGTCTTCCTTGAATTTAGCGCACAGCAGGCACTCAGTGAACACTCACTGAACGAAGGTCTATGACTTTCTCAATAGCCTGTAAAAACTTGCATGCTTTTGGATGAAGATTGTTTAGATGTTTAGAGATGTTTAATAGGTATTAGAGTATGTCAGTAATGAAAGGAATGAAAAAAAAAAACTCACCAAAACATGGTCCAAAAGCACTGGTGGAGTCAGGAGAAATGGATCTCACTTCCAGGAGAAATGGATTCTCCTTCCAGTTCTGTTGTTAGCTACGTAGCTGTTTCACTTCTCTGCAGTGGTATAAAGGCAGGGGTGTAAATATTTAGCAACGTAAAACACGGCCCTAATTTGTATCGCTTACCAATTTCCATGGTGTAAATACTCCCACCAGGGCTGACTGCTAGGTAACATGACATCCCTCTGCCATTGACATCGCTTTGAACACAGAGCTGGTAAGAAGCACGCAGTAGCTCATCGTTTTCTAGTATTTCCACCATACACATACCGCAGACACAAATAACCTCAAGGGTTCCAAGAATAGTAAAATATTTAGGAAGTGATGAGTTTTGAGTATTTATGACCGTTGTTTACTTAATTAATATATAATTAATTTAATTTAATTTAGTTAGGTTTATATAATTTTATTTTTAATAATGGCTGTGTTTAGCAACCAGATTATAGAATTTCTGAAAAATTAACAGTCCACCCTCACAAGCCGGCTCCAGCACAAGACTGCCACTCTAGATCTCATTTTTCTCATCAATAAAATTTTAGGAATTATCCTAAGGAAACAACCAAGGATTTGTGCAAAGATGAAACTACAAGAGTATGTATCACATTGTTATTTATAAAATCAATAAACTGTAGACAAGTTGAGCCTCTAACAATAGATTAGTTAATAGTAATAACAGTAACGTTCATTGAACACTTACAGTGTGCCTGGCACTGAGAACTTGGCACAACAGTCACTCTCTCGCTTGCCTCCAGTTAACCAACTCACCTACTGACCGCTGATCATCCTGCTAGAAAACATCCTACCCACAGCGTGCTGACCACCCAGTCCAGTTGACCTGTCTCCAGTAGACTCCTGCCTCCTGTTCCCAGGAGTGAGTGCTATGCTCTTCAAAAGTAGGATGTGCTTGTCCCCATGCCAGCTTATGCCCATTGTACTTGTTATAATGTGCGTGCTTTAATGAACTGTCACATACAGCAAAGAAGTAAGAGTGATAAGAGAGAGTTACTGCTTCTTTGAATCTCATTTCAATGCGTTGGAAAGATTCCTCGAGAGAAAAAAAGCTTTAAAATTAGGTACGATAAAAACAACTACAAAAAATAGGGGGAAATCATAAATATTAGAGACTGTGTACTCAGGGTGCACACTTATACCGAAAAATTGTTTGTTGTTTAATTGAAATGCAGATGTAACTGAGTGTCCTGTGTTTCATTGGCCACTCTCTGAGCGATCCCTCTACACACTAAGCATCCCCGACACCAGCCTTACTCATGGGAAGGTGGTTTATCCTTACAGTAACCTTGGTGTCCCAGCAGAAAGACAAGTATTCTCTTCATCTAGGACGAGGGTTGGGCCTCTTCTAGCCTGCAATGACGGCTTCCCTCAAGGTGGCCTAAGCAGCTGGCTCAGCAGGAGCCAGAGGTCCCCATGAAGTCCATGACACTCTTAAGTGCTTGGGGGCAGTGAAAGGCAAGATGCAGCCCAGAGGACAACCCTCACTTACTTGACACTTTTGCTTATCAGTAGCCTTGGGCTTAACCAGAGCTGGGAAGCCACCAGGAATTTCCCACGGAACCCTCCTGCGCTCTCCTGGGCCACTTCTCCTTACTGAGCACTTCATCTCATACATCAAATCCCTTTGAAATCCCCACTCCTAGATTAAACGACCTGTCTTCAACTGCAAATGAAGTCACGTATATATCCTTCAAATGAGTCCAAATCTCAGTCAGACAGGAAAAGGCCTTACGCAGTCAATTCTGCCCCCGAATAGAAGGCAGGCCATTGTCTAAAGGCGCTAAAGCATTGCACAGAACACATGCGTGTGAACTCTCCCCTTGTCTTAGGGACCATCTATTTGGAGGACGCATTTTGACACCCCCATGAAAGGTGGGGTTGCTGCTGCACTGAGGAAATTGCCTACGATTAGGAGAAAACGAAAAAGGAGGGGAATGCCTCTTTGGAGCACCTCGTGCAGTAAAAGCTGTCATGAAAATGACCCCAATTTTGCCTCTTCTCACAGAGGAATTTAACATCCCTACCTTTTGAAGGGGTATCCTTGGTGCTAGTTTTGGTTGTAGTGGATTTCAGAAAAATCTGTAGGTTTCAGCAGAGGTGGCATGAAGCCCCAAATCTGAGAACCACATCTTGAAATTTGGTGGAGTTTAACAATGATGTTATTTGTAAGTGGAAAAATTGGAAAGGATCTGAATGTCTGAATAGTTAAGTAGGATTGCTTAAATAAATGAGTTGCCTCATGGATGAAATTCTCTGTTGCTATTAAACACGACATTGAAGACTAGCTAAGGATGTGAAAGACATTAATATATAATTAGGTGAAAAGCTGCAGAACATGCACAATAATAATTCACCAAAATGTGGATAGTTGTAATCTCTGAGGGGTAGAATTACCAATTGTTTTCTTCTTTTTGCTAATACTCATTTATATTTTTTTAAACAATGAACATGAATCACGTTTGTAAAAAAGTTATTCTATGCATATTAAAAATTTTTAAACACTCCAAAACCTAGAATTGAGCTTTTAATTCAGGTAAAAGCCAAGGAACCAAAAATCTATTTAAAATCAAACCACACAGGGAAACTCGGCAGAGGTTCGAATCATTCTCTACATAACAGAAATAATATTTTTGAAACTTATAGATTTCTAGACTCTCCATGAAGCAATGAGGGTGTGTGTGAGCTACAAAGATCACAATGATAACACAATGAATAGTTAACATCTCTGGAATTTTCCATTACTCTGTGCCAGGCATCAGGCTAAGCACGGAATCATCTCATTTCATCTTTTAACAACCGTATGAAGTAGATATTATCATTATTCCCAGTTTCAGGTGAGAAAATGGAAGCTTAGAGATTTAAAGTGACTTCCCAAAGGACCCATCACCACTAGCAAACAGACAACCCTGACCCCTGACCCTGCATATATGCATATATGACTTTTCTAAGTGCCACACCTTCTGGACGTCTCCAACAAATAATGTCTTTCTGCCATATTAGGACAGAGTCCTGGCTTAACTGCCACAATTAAGGTCTTTTTTCTATTTTAATTAACAGAAAAGGAAAACTTGAAAAGCACAAAGAATCTGTGTACTTCGTTCAGTAGGTAGAGGGGAGAGAAGCTGACCCAGGCGTAGAGTCATGGGCGCCAGAACCAACGCCAGCAAGCATCCACAAAAGCTTGAGTCAGGCAACCCGCTGGTTATTTGCAGACTAGCCCGTTGGCTAACTGACTTAACCAGATTGCTTTTTTTAATGTTAGAATTTGTTGCTTGACTTAAGTTCCCCCCTTCTACTCCGTGCTCCCACTGGGCACCCTGCCCCCGACTCAGGAAGAAGAAAATCAAGATACACATATAATCAATCCAGTCTGCACAGCGGGGCGGGTGTTTCTCTGACTGACGACAACGTTATGATGTTCCCTTTTGTTGTTGTTTTTTCTCCCTGAACTGATACTCCAACTTGTTGAATAAAGTCAAGCCTCTTTGGACATCTTGTCCTTGAAAAATATGGCAACAGAGAAACAGGCTGGCCCACTCCTCCTGGGGTCTGCGAGCTCCCTCCCCGATTACCTAGACAAAAATAACGCAGTCTTGACCTCTAAAGCTAAAGATGTTTACTACCAAGGCTGCACTGCTGGTGAGATTTTAACTCGTGAAACGATCCCAGTCTGTATCTCACTAGCAACGTGGGAGTGGGGTCTATCTAGAAAGGGCAGAAACAAGCCAGAGGTCCCAGGAAGCTGGCGTCCTCCCCACGCAGACCTCCTTCGTGTCAATCAGGAAAAGGGTGTGTTTCAGGAGTCCAGCTTAAAGGGAGGAAGAAAACCCGAGGCTTCATTCCATAATTCCTATTCGCTGCTAAAGCCATGAGGCCAGGATGTGCGTTTAAAGCCTCTTTAATTCAAAGACTTGTTATCTTTACTTGACCTTATTTCCTGTCATTGGCGAGAATCAAGCTGCTTCTATTCCCCCTAATAGCCATATAGTATAACCCTTGCTGGGAACAACCGCTGTGTGTACCTTCTTTGTGGCAGGCAGCAATCTTGGCAAGTAATATGTCTGTTTTGAAAAGACTCATTTACAGCCTGCTGTTTGACCTAAGGGATCCAGGAGCCCGCCCTTTTCTGGCCCCATGCACTGTATTTCCTTCCTGGGTTTTTCACAGGTTTAATGCGGCACAGGTGGTGCTGTGTTTCCAAACCAGGTGTCTGAGGCTAAGGACATTCGCTAAAATATTTGGCTCGTATTTTTCTTTTTGGCTTGGAATTTAGCACTGTGAACTGGGAGGCTTAGGGATGGCTCAAGTTGATTTTTGATTACATTTTTGACTGTCCTTTACACAGTTTTTCCTGCCTGCAGTGTAACACTCCCCAGAGATGCTATAACATCCCTGCAGTTTACTTACCAACGCTTTTCAATGTCGCGTTGATGCCACACACACACACTGATCACTCGCCAGTTGATTGGATTTGGGGCTAGGGCTGTGACTGCCTGGTCAGGTCACAAAAGGGCTGGCCACAGAGGAGAAACACCTGGGCAGGTGTGTGGCTGGAGAGAGAGCAGATCATTACACTGGTCACTTAGTTCAGCGATCCTCCGACACATACGGCCAAAGAGCATCCAAAGTCCAAACTTTAACAATGGTTAGTGCGAGGCCAAGCCAGGGACTACACAAGTCTCTACAGGCATGCCAATAACAGAATTAATAGAAATAACGCGCTCCTTGACCATTGACCATGTTCCAGTGCTGCACTTGATAAACAATGTCTTGTTTCTCCTCACAGTAAACTTCAAGGTAGGTGCCGTTGTTAGTCTCTTTTTAGCAATAAGGAAACAGACTCACAAAAGTTATGTAATTTGCCCAAAGTCACACAGCTAGTTAGTGGTAGAGCTGGGATCAAACCCACCTGATTCTAGACCCACAAACTTTAACCACTGACTATACAGTATCATTCTACAGTATATATGTCTGTGCCCCTAAACGATTTAATGCAGGATATCTGAACACATCAGAGATGGAAAGCTGTTGCAGATGGTCACTGACATGACACTACAAACGACACCTCACTTGGCCTATTTCATCAGAGGTCCTATTTTTCAGGAGTATCTCCCCTACTAGACGCTACATCTATTGTCCCATTGTAACCATTAAAGGTGCAGCCTTCGACTCTCTGAAGCATTCCAGTCTGGATGATAAGTTATACGGTCACTTTAAATACGGTGTTCATCTTTTGAGGATATTCTCCATTCTTATGGTAGCAGCATGTGAATGTTTCTTGAGGAATCCTTCTGCTTCATATGGTTTAAGTGGCCCAAGATGGCCAAATATCATTCTGAATTACCCCAGCCATGGCAATTGGTTGAGCTGAGCATGTGGCCCACACCTGGCCAAAGAAGGTGGATACACAGGACTTTTGTAGAAACTATCAAGGAAGACCCTCTCTTTCCAGGGAGGTTGCTGGTCAGGTAGGACGTAAGCCTAGAGTTGTTGGCGGCCACAATATGAAGAACACCTGCCAGAGAAGGAAGCAGTGCGGACCATAGAAGAACTGAGAAGTGGAGAGAACCAGCATCCTGACGGTACTAGCTGAACCCCAGGCCTGAAGCCAGAGACATGCAGGCACTTCCTAGTCAAATGTGCCAATAATTTCCCTGTTCTGCACAAGTTAGTTTGACTTGGGTTCTGTCACTTGCAATTGAAGGAAGGCTGACTAAAAAGGAGTGGCTGGATTAGAGCATTTCAGCTCTGGCACTTCATACTTCCATTGATAAATTAAATTCACACACACGCACATACACACATACACAGAATAACATACATAGAGCTCCAAACCCATTGAGATACTGAGGCATTACTCACCCAGGTCTTTCATGGTTTGGTAATGCTTAGAACGTCGAACATTACCTAATCCAATGGTTTTCTGACCACTCCATGGAGACCTGAGTTCTAAGGATGTGTCTCAGTGGCTGTCCTAGGGGATGGGGGGGCAGGCATGAAAGGAAGGGATAGAGAGTGAGATGGGGCCAGGCTCAATGCCATCCTCTCCCTCACCCAGAACAGCTCCACCGTTACCACAGCAGGAGAGTTCAGGTAGGGGAGAAAAAGGATTCCATTGCTCTACGAAGATTGGAAAAGCTCTTATTTGAGCAAAACCTATCAAACCTTTAAAGGTGAAGACACCAGAATCCAGACATAGTACACCTCCCCACAACCCCACCGCCACCCTCCCACTCCACCCCCTGCTACACGGTCACACATCCTTGATATGACAGGGAAGACCTGAACCCTGTCTGGTTCTCTTTGACGTCACAATGACTTCTTAAGTATAATAAAAAACATTTTACTTCACAGTGTCTTGAAGACCAAATAGAGTTATATTTACATCATAAGTAATACGTACTTATATATTATATAAATATAATATAAATAGAATTTCCTCTCTGTTTGCTTGCTTGATGTCTGTGTCCCTGGCTAGGCCCCAAGCCTCATTTGGGAG
Organism: Equus caballus; assembly: GCF_041296265.1. Lineage (NCBI taxonomy): Eukaryota > Metazoa > Chordata > Mammalia > Perissodactyla > Equidae > Equus > Equus caballus. The sequence continues at coordinate 36,690,093 of NC_091684.1, forward strand.
GAAACTAGGTGGATGGGAACCCAGAACCTGAAACACAGTAGGAGCTCAACAAAAATTTGTTAAAAAAAACAAAAGTAAATAACCAATTTACAGATGCTAAACAGCAGTATGGGGATGAAACAATCAAAATGTAGATTGCAAAAAATTCTACAGGATAAACAACAGTTTCCTCAACAAATAAATCTCAAGGAAAAAGAAAACAATGGAGAAAGAATCTACAAGAGCGAGCTGAGGAATATGTAAACCAGATGTGACGTGCAGATCCGATTCAAACCAACCAAAGGTGAAATTTCTGAGATAATCATGAAAATTTCAAAGACTGTATGAATGTTGGTTAATATTCTTGTTGTTTTCTTTTAGGTGTAATAATGATACTGTGGTTGTGTTTGCATGAGTCCCTATCTTGCAGAAATATACACTGAAATATTTATAGCTGAGATTATACGATGTCAGGAACTTTGTGCAAATAAAATTTGGATGTCAGGGCGGTGGTTGGGTAGAGGTGAAAGAAGGTTGGCCTCAATTTGATCATTGTTGAAGCTGGGGAAAGCCCATCTAGAAGTTCTTGGCAGTATTTTCCTGTTTTTGTATGTTTGAGATTTTCTATAATAAACATCCAAAAGGAAGGAAAAGAGGGAGAGACAGAAAAGGGAGGAAGGGCCTAGTCTTCGCAGTCAAACTTGGATTCTAATCTTGGCTCTTCCACTTACCAGCTGTGAGGCTTAAGGTTTTTTGTCATCAGTTTCCAACTGTGATGGGACTAAAAGTAGCACCTGTCTCCTAGCATCAAATGAAATCGTATATGTAAAGTGTCTAATAAAGAGCGTATATTAAATGGTAACAGTCATTAAGACCAAATGGAAAACATGCTGCCCTCGTTATCCAAGTATAATTGCTGTTTTTAAAAAAATTTACATTTTAACGACAATAATAACTAAAATTACAGAGTACTTACTACGTACCTCGCCCTGTTCTAGATGATTTACATGTAAAAACTCATTTAATCCTCATACTTAAAGTGAATCCTCTTTAAACAATTATTTAAAATTAAATATTTTTAAAATTTTATGTAAATTTTTAAAAGGAAAAATACTTTAAAATTATGTAAATAGTGACATAATAAATAGTGACAAAAACTATTGGAAATTTACCTTCAAAAATGATGGTGATAAGCACAATGAAGTCTATACAGAAAGTGATAAATAATAATGTACACCAGAATTATACAGTGTTATAAACCATATGATCTCAATAAAATAATTGAAAAAATAAATAAATAAAAATGAAACTAAGTAAAAATGAGTTTAGTTTTTCTTAGATTAAACCATGTTTGGAAAATAATAGTAAATGTGTTCTAATTCTTAGAACAAACAACAAATGAATGTTCTAGGGTTTTTTGGTGCAGTTTTTCTGATGACATTACATGATAGCCCAACAGTAATATCCTTCACATTTTATTTTGTAGCACAATCATAAAAATAGTAATTCTCACAAAAATATTAGAGGACTTCATTCGTTTTCTGAAGGCTTTCTTAATATCTCATATTCAAATCATTCTCTTTCAAAGCATCCTGTCAATTTTCATGCCTTCAGTTGTTAAGCGAGCTAATTCTACCAGATGCACGTTTGTCAACAGCTTTGTCTGAAACCATAGGAATTCTCCAACCTCACCCTTCAGAGTGCTTCGTGAAATACTGCATTGCAAGTTTTTTTCAATGTGTTGTTAGCTTGGATAGATGCTGATGTTAGGTTGGGCAGAGGAGTAGAGAGGTATTCAAAGGGAGTATTAATTTTAAAATCGTTAGTTATCAGAGAATTCTGCTTCCCTCTGCAACCTGCCAATTCTTGGGTCTAGAATACTGGATCTCAGATGACCTCCTATACTGTGAAAGTTTCATGTAAATCGTTTATAGCCCAGTACTCTTGAAAAGCATTATTAGAATTGACATTTGAGGATTTCAGACCAAAATGTTTTTGGCCTAATTATCTAGACAATTTCCCCAAACCTCTATTTCTCTTTGATTGTATGGATGTAGATCGAACGACTTCCTCTGAATCTCATTCAGATGGACAAAACTGGAAAGAGTATCAGAGTCACCAAAGGCAAGACTAAGAAGTTAAAGATGTACCCTGGCCTTTTATCGCTCAGTGTTTTAATTCAGACTCCTGCCGCTTAACCAGAGAATTCCTTTCAATTGAATTCAAGCAAAAAAATATTTCAGCTCTAACACACAAAGTAAAATGGGGAATAACATCATAGGGGGTGAAATATTGCTGTGTTTTAGCCTTACTGCCAAATCTAAACATAATTTCGGTGGATTATTTTAAATAATGTCACAATTAAAAAACCTGAGCAGTATTTGACAGATTAGGGGAAAACGTATATATATATAACATGAGGGATTTTACTTCCTGAACCACATAAAACCTTGCAGAGATAAACAGTTTACAGCCAACTGAGTTTGTATCCGTAAATATGAAAATCTGCCTATACCAGCATTGACCAAACTTGCCTGAGCACATCGAAATCACATTTGGAGCATGTTAAAAATAGGCTGCCAGGTTCCTCTCATGGAGATTCTAATCAGTAAGTCTAGGAGTAGAGCCCGGGAATTGATATATTTTAACCAGCATCCTGGGAATCCTTATGTTCACATAAGTTTAAAAACACTGACTCAGTCAAGTTTGGACTTTGAGAGTGAGGATGGTTCAGCAATGAGCACAATGCCTCCAGCTGATCTCTGGAGTCCACAGGGAAAGTAAATTGAAACGAGCTTTGGCAGCAGGCACATGTTGGGTTGAATCTTGGCTCTAAGCCCTTGGACAAGCTCTTGAACATTTCTAAGCTTCTTTTTCCTTGTGTGTACAATGGTTATAACATCGACCACAAGACTGTTATAGAACTAGATAAGTAAATGAGAGAACTCAGCACAGTAGATGATTTATAGGAAGTGTGGAGTAACCGTTAATTTCCTTCACCTTTTCTATTGCTGACAAATGGGCCCAATGAAGAACACTATAGGGCAATACAAGCTATGAGTGTTGACATTCTTGTATCACTCAGATGCATGCTGCCATTATCGGTCTCTCCCAGCCCCCAAACTGTTGCTTCCCATTCTTCCCCCACCCCGCAGTCACACAAGACTTCCATGCGAGAAAATTAAACACAACCAAGCTGTATTGTGCCAGTGCTGCCACCTGGTGACAGGTATGAAGAATTGATCCTCCCCTCTTCTTTCCCCTCAAGCGCCTCATGCCCACAATGCACTCTCCCTTTTTTTCTGTCACCGTTTCCCTTTCTATTACCAGCAATAGGCATTGTCTTTCACATGAAATCTCTAACTCTTTTCCTTCGTTCGCTCAGAAACCTCTGAAAACACTTTTTCTTACTTACCCCGCCACGTTCTCCATCTGTGTTCCATCTGGAAACCAAACCAACCTTCATACCCTATGCCAATGAGCAGAAGGGATGCCCTAGGGGTGCTCCTATCTGTAGCACAGAACAGAAAAGCCATCTGTTCAAAAATGAAATTGGAAGAAAAAGCGTTGCTGTCAACCTGGGAAGTCCTTGAGGGCGCCCAGGCGTTCGCTCCAGAAACATGTGCCTTTTTCTCAACCGTTCGCAAAAATTCTCTCAATTACTAGTATTCATGATCAGTCACAAGTGATTTTTTAAAAATCTTTTTATTGCTGCCCTTGGAGGAAAGAAAGCCAGGCAAAGGGGTGAGAGCTGGTGCTGGAATCGTTAAGGACCACGTACGTGAAGGCAGCAGTCTTGCTCACTCCAAACTGCTTCTTGGCACCCTATTCAGACGTGCTCTCCAGAGTGGAGAGGACCTGCACTCGTGGCCTCTTGCTGAAACCTACGTTGGGTTTCTTCCCTCTTTTGTCTTTCTCTCCTTCCTCTCCTCCCTGTTCCTTGCTTTTCCTACTCCCCATCTTAGCACCATCAGACCTGGGTTCAAATTCTGGCAGTACCACTCACCAGGTGTGTGATGTGGGGTATGCCATCCCTCTGAGGTTCTGTGTTCCTAGCTTTAAAATAGGAGTAATGACAGTCCCAACACCATAAGATCACTATGAGGATTAAATGCATGAACAAATTCAGAAGACAGTGAGCGTGAGCATGTGCCGTTCTTGGCACTGTGGCTGGCACAGAGTAAGTACTCAATAAACGCTGGCCCTTGCTTTTTCAGTTCCTTTGTCTTTCTCCTGTGCCAGCACGGGCTTGCCAGCAAACCCGGGGAATACTTGCTGGCTCTTCATTCTCACTGCTGCGGGAAGACGTGCTCAAGCAGCAGAGGAGGGGGAACACGGCTTCAGGGGTCTAGGAGCCGCTGGACTTTCCTCGAGGGAGATCCGCTTCTCTTTCCCCTCTTCATGTCTCGATAAATCCTCCAGGCAGGGAAATAGCAGAAGAGTTTAACCTTTGAACACACTTTTATTTTTACCTAAAGTAAAGGTATACTTTTAAATGTCTTTCTTCTGTTTATAAACGAGACCTGATTATTGAGGATAATTTGGGAAAACACAGAAGGGTTCAAAGAAGATGAAAATCACCTGAACTCCCCACAGATTTTTCACGAATAGCATTTATCTCCCCAGAGATAACCAATAACATTTGCAATCTTTTCCAAATGCATGTATCTCTATGCTTGTTAAAAATAGACTCCTACCATTTTTTAATGTTTTTGTTATATTTTTACGTCTTGCTTTTGTCACTTAACTTATACAGTGAACATTTCCCATAAATATTCATAAAAAATGACTGCACCATAATCAATTATACCATTATTTATATATTATTCATTGTTTCCAAATTTTATACAATTTAAATTACCCTGAAGTCAACATTGTTATCAGAAATCTTTTGGCCTCAATTCTGAGTATTTCCCCAGGGTTAATTTCTGGAGGGAGAGTGCTGGGGTCTGAAAGGAATGTCCTTCTTAAGACTCTTGGTAGATATTGCAAACTTTTTGCAGAAAGCTTGTTCCACTTTACAATCCCATCAGCAATGTCTGAAGGACCTAAAGTCCACTTTTAGTCTCAGGGTCCTAGAGAAACAGCCCCTTTGGTGTCTGAGCAGAGGTTGAGGGCTACTTACAGGAGCGTTGGAGAGGGATCGACGCTGCTTCCTGCTGCGTGCATTTTCCAAGAGAAGCTCAGATGTATTAAAGAGGCGTCATGCTTCAAACACCTCCTATGGCTTGACACTACCCTCAATTCCTCCACCATCTTTTTAGTGAAAGCCCAAGGGCACCAGCACTAAAAGAAGCCTGCGTGCACAACGCTCGGACACCCACTATCACCACCCCAATGTCAGCTGACTCAGCCCCTCATGTGTTGCCTTCGTAACGCTAATCACAAATGTCACTTTTGTTCCCTTGTTTCTCATCTGTCTCCCCTATGATATTTCAGGCTCTGCAAGGGACCATCTCATCTTATTCATCACTGTAAGCCCAGACCCTGGCCCCCTGCCCGCCCAGAGCAGGTGCTCAATAAACATTGTTGAATGACTTAATGATTTGTCTTTGTCTTTCAAAGAACTTCCTATACCACACCTGCCCCCCACGTTTACAAGACTTGTTTTGAGGTCCATAAACATGTAAATTTTTAATAGTGACTTACAATATAGCCAGTTACTATATCACCAAGCAGGATGGAGTTCTTGACTGGCATTGTCTATTTTGTCAACAAAATCCAGTTATTCACAAGCTGCCTGGTTTAGAAAGTCACTTGGAGGAGTGTCTCCAGCATGAAGTGATAGCTTTACTGCTGTTCCACCAGACTGTGTCACCAGACTGGAGTTCAGGGCCAGATTAGAACTCTCATATTGGCCTAGGAGTCACCTCTGGGATTCCACTTCTAATAGGATATTTTAGCTTGTCCAATTTGGACCAGCTGAGCTGTTCACAACCCCATGAGGCTAGTGCAAGCTGTTGAGAGAATTGGTTTATTGTCATTTAAAGTTTGAAGTGCCCAAATTAAATCTATCTTCACAGTGTACAGAGAGTGTAGGAACCAAAGTACCTGGCTTGAATCCCAGCCCTCTCACTTACCAGTTGGTATGACTCTGGGTAAGTTACTGAAACTTACTGTGCCTCAGTTTCCTCATCTGTAAAACAAAGACACTAATGGCATCTTCCTCGTGTTGTGTTCCGGAGGCTTAATGAGCTAATACATGTAAAGCACTTAGAATAGTGCCTCGCACACAGCAAGAACCAATGAATGTTCGCTATCATTATTATTAGTGTTGTCCCACAGCCATCAGCCCTTCCTGATGGCATCACCTCCAACTCCTCCTTCCTCAGCCTTACAGATTCTTCCTTCTCACTTCTCAGATGTCAGTCATTCAACAATAAAGACCTATCAAGCACCAGCCACTGTGCTAAGGGCTAAGGACACAAGTTTGATTCTCTTGGCATCTAGTACAGGAAACAGACCGTTACAGCTCTGCATGATAAGAGCTAGGGTGCAGGTAGGTGTGCGCTGCCGTGGGGGGCAGCTGACCAGACTTGGTGAGCCAGAAAAGTGCTCTTGAACAAAAAGGCCCAGAAGATGAACAGAAATGAGACAGCTGAGGGGGCACAAGACACAAAAGGTGAAGAAGAGAATTGCAGGAAGAAGGAAGAGATCACAGAAAGGCTTGGAAACAAGAGAGAAAGCAAGACCAATTCAGGGCAGTAAAAAGAGCTTCTTATGACTGGAGAAGTTGGGGAAGGTGGGAGAGGGACAAGGAGTTCTGTGAGATGATGATGTTGAACCTAGTAAGGCCAGATCATCTTAAGGAGCTTGAGGGCAACAGGAAATACTTGAAAGATTTTGAGCAAGGTAGTGATGTGATCATATTCCCATTTTAAAAGCTCACTCTGGCTTCTGCATGCCGACCGGATTGCAAGGGGTTAAGAATGGAGCCACGGAGACCAGCTAGAAGGCTCCAGATCCAGGTAGGATGGTGGCCTGATCCAGGATGTCAGTGGGAATTGGGGATGGAAAGGAATGGATGGATTTGTCAGATATTTAGGAGGAACAGTGAGCCAGACGTGGACATGGACTGGAGAGAGGGGCAGGGGAGCCATTACCCTCCCCCAGGCCCTGACCTCGGGCACCTGGACCCTACCGTGCCTCTAAGCCTGTCTTCCCATTTGCAGCCTCCACTGCTCCCCCATGCCCTCCACTTGGCAGCCAGATTCTGCTTCTCCAAATACCATCCTAAACTGGTCCCCTCTGATCCCCCAAACCTAACAGGATTCTTAATCATTGGCTTGGTCACCTCTACTCATCTGGGGACGTCGTAGCTCAACCTTCATTTCTCATTCAAACGGCTGACCTGCCCACTGTCCCCCTGCCTGGACATGTCTTCCCATGCATAAGTCTTTCTCATCCTTCAGGTCTCTGCTTCAACATCATCTCCTCCAAGAGGATCCCCTGAGGACCGCCCAGTTCTCTTTCTCCCAGCGCTGACAATTGGCATGCATTTACTGGTTCCTTGTCCACCCACTTCTCCCTCACACACACACTTTAAATGTCAGTCCCTGAGGACAAGGACCCTGATGCCTTATTTTCCATCATCTCCTAGACATCTAGCACCTTACCTGGCACAGGCTGGTGCTCAATAAATATTTGTGGAATGAAGAATGAGTGAAGGAAACACATTTTGTCCCCAACCATCAGTCAGAGGAGTTCCCTTCATAATCCAACTCCTGTGTACCTCTCAAGCTTCATCTCCAACCTCATCCCTATACTCACATACCGCCACGCACTCATGTGTGTGCATGCACACACACACCACACACATGTGCACACACACTTTAGGCTCAACAGTGCCAACCAGATCATAGTTCCCCAGGTATCAAACTTCGACACATGTGGTTTCCCTTACAGTCTTCCTATCAGCCCAGTCAACTCCTATTGATCCTTCAAAGCCTGGCTCTTATGCTATCACTTTCCGGAAGCCTTTCCCCACCAACCTACCCCAACTAAGTTACTCTGCCCTTTCCTCTGCTCCCTCTGTGCTGTGAGATCGTTGTCCCTGTGTGTCATCATTGCACTGTATTCGAGTTCTCTGCATGTCCCTCCTACTAGACTTGACTGAGGGCAAGCCCTACGTTTCAACTCTGGATCCCCAGAGCCCAGAGTTCTGACATAATAATGCACTGGTTACACGAGTTACCTCTCCCTCTCCTTCCTGGAAGACCCACCCAACCTCCCAAGGCCTTCACACCAACAGCCCTTCTGCTTTTAGACCTGGCGCCGACTGTCAATTTGGTCAGCCTCATCCTTGACCTTTGACAAGGGCCTGCAGCAAATCACAATTCCTCCCTCCCCTGCATCCCCAACATTTTCATACAAGTAAAAGTAAATATAAAACACGAACATCTCAAAACAGGAAACCAGTAACCATGGCTTCCTCTGGGGAGTGAGGAGAGGGAGCCTGGGTCTGAGGAGGGAAACAGACTTCTTTTCACTAAATGCCCTTTGCTGAGTTTTTACTAGCGGAATGTATTAGTTTTTCAGTTACATTGTGATAATAAAGTAGTTACTCAAGGGCAGAAAGCCTTAAGAAGGCCCTATAGGTCAGGGCCCTCAGGGAGCACGTGACAGGGACCCAGATGCGGAAGAGCTGCTGGGGTACTTTTCAGAACCATCTCCTTCCCCATCCTCCCCGCTCTTCTGCATCCTCCATCACCGGATGGAAAAGCAGAGACATCCTCACGCTCTGACACCAGCAAAAAATAGAACCAGAAAGAACTGGGAGCATCCACTGAATCTACCTGACCCAAGGGTTACAGATATTGTGCTACACGGCAGGAGAGAAAGCTTGCACTCCCATAACTAATGTGTACTGGGGCCTAGCTATTCCAGCAGCTGTGTGGCCAGGGCTCTGTCAGTGGAGACGGCCTCATGTACCTTTATGGGCCTTACAGAGCTGCAGATGTGTAAACAGCTACCCACATGCAATGCAATCAACTCATAATAAAAATGTGCACCAGGCACAAATATGAGTGGAGAAGAGATTAAGGACTTTCTTTCCTGACCGCAGCTTCATTGGCTTGTGTCTCTGGGACACTAGTGTCTCCCTGTCCCCACCTGTGCACGCTGAGGACCTAAAGCCAGGCAGCCCCCATTCCTGGCCACCTGAAGGCCCGGAACACACAGTCATTTCTTTCCTCAGGGCAGTGAGTCTAGGGACCACTTGGTGCTCTGTGCCACCTCGTCTCCAAGGAGAAAGCGGCTTCTTTGTCCACAGTGTTGGAGAAAGGAGCTCCCTCCATGGGCTGGAAGATAGGTTGCCTTGTTCTCTCCCCTCCCCTTTACAAACCTCCTTGCTGAGAGGTCCCGTGCTGAGCCTACCTTTGGTGGTTAGTCTCTTCATAATTATGCACAAGGCGAGGAAAGGCAACAACTGTAACTCGACACTTAGCAATTCAACTTGGCCACCCTGATAACTGCCAGTGCGGATATAAAACATCCCACAACAATGCCAGCCCCGCGGACCGAGGGTGATTTACTCTGGACCACATGAAGTTCAGCAGCCGGGAAAGAGGGCGGAGCCTGAAATAGTCTTTCACGCTTGTGTCGTAAATTCAGATCATGGTTTCAAAGGTGATGCCAAAGTGTTGGTAACCCAAAGTCAAGGGGCCTAGGTTTTTGTTTTCCAGGGCAAAGGGACATCATCAATGATGAGAGAGTTGTGTGGAGGTGACCCAGGGATGGGTTCCCGGCCACCACTCCCCTCGCAGTGTCCCTTTGGCCTGGAGCAGGGGGCATAAAAGGTGTCAGTGGCCCTGGTGCACAGTAAATCACAGGGTGTGAACCAGTTGGGCCGGGTGACGGCCTTAGAGGCCCTTTCTCCCGGAGGCCAAGCCCAGCAGGCCCCACACTCGGTGACCTCATTGATTGGTCACAAGGAATGTGAGACCAAGTGGCCTGCTCAGTCACCAGAAGGAACCTCTTCCAGGGTTAGGAAGAGGTGACGCAGGAGAAGAGTCCTCAATTTCCTGAAAGAAAATGGTCTCGACTGTCCCTTTGGATGGGAACTGTACTTCCCAGGGCTCTCAGGAAAACACCACAGCTGATAGCAACAACTTAATAATCTCCAACATTTGTTAAGCTCAGGCTTTACGCCAGGAATAGTGCTTCTGAAAAAAATAATGGTTTCAGAATCAAAGAGACCAATAGGAAAAAGAAGCAGATATCCTGCAGTTGAAGCAAGTGTTAAAGTCAGCCATCAACGAGAGTTCCCATCTATTAAGGGGACGCTTTGCCCCAATATTTACACTGAGAGGTGAAGATGAGTAGAACTGCTGTTTTACAGGAAACCAGAGTCAACAAACTCACCCACAGCCTCACAACTAGCTGCACCCAGGTGTGCGCATGCTCCTTTATATTACATTGCCACATTTAACTTATATTTAAAAATTTAGAGTTGGAGACGGTGCATTTACACTTAGTGATCAGGTCATTTTAAGCACAAAAACAACTGTTTTAACTATTTTTATGCATTTTTTGAAAAGAAATGTCTTTCACTTTATTTAATAGAATGTAGTAGAGAAATAAGTTGGCACAACCTCCATGTTAAGCCGGGATATTTATTAAGTGGAGACAGTTATGAACCAGCTGGTGATCCAAGGAGGCCCAGTGGCTCAGGAGACCTGGGATCCACTCCCACCTTATCATTCACCTGCTGTGTGACCTTAGCAAACTGCCTTCCCCTTTCTGAGCCCTAAATTCATCTTCCAAGATGAAGAGGCTTATTTCTCAGGTTCCCTCCACCCGGCTCTGAAGTTAGAGTTTTAGTTGGTGCACTGGGAGGGGAGCCTACCTCTTGAACACCCCAGCACAAGAGAGCTAAGTTACTCAGGGCCCTTCATACTTCACCTTGCCTCACTGTGCTTGTTGAGCTAGATTTGCATGCTATGGGAGTGGAAGACGAGCCCTAAGTTTTATGTAGCAGAAGCTCCTGCCACTGACATGGCCTTAATGGCCCAGGCCAGGGATGGCAAACAGGTGTTATTTTGTTTGTCTTATATCAGTCAGGGTCCAGTCAGGGGACAGAAACCACACCAGTCATCTTAATAGACAGCGTTTATACAAAGAATTGTTAACTAGGTAACCACAAGAGTAAAAAGAGAACTCTAGGGTATTATGAAGGTAGCAACTGCAGGAAGCAGCTGCCACCCCTACAGCCAGGGCCCAAAGGGAATTGTGAAACCATAGAAGCTCCAAGGAGGGGCCCACAGAGACAAGACTCAGCCCCCTGAGGAAGGGGCTGGCAGGCTGGTGCTGGTGTCTCTAAGCAGGCACAGGAGGCTGGGTTTACAAGTGCTGGGAAAACTACAAAACTAAATTCAGCTTCTGCTACAGGAAGAAACGTCCGTGCTGGAGTGAAGGAGCATTTCCTGGGTGATGACTTGCAGAGGACCCCAATCAGCCAGGAAGGAGCAGGTTCCTTCCTCTCCTCCAGCCTGGCTACTTCCCTCTAGCTCCCCCTGGTGGGCAGAGTCCCAGCCCCAGCATCACAAAGCAGGTACAGAAGGGTGAGGTGGGAGGTGAGAGGCATCTATCTGGGCTGATGACCTGGCTCAGCCTCCTTCTGTCAGTTTGGTAATAGTTCCTGGAGTGCAGTACTGAGGCTCATGAGGCCTAGTCAGGCTCAGCGGGAAAAAATCTTGTGATAAATTGGTGATTCAGCCATAAGCCTAGAAAGGAGAAATGGTGGCGTGAATGCCACATACTTGTCCTTTCCTTGGGGACTAAATTACCTGCACAGTGAACATGAGAAGTGAGGGCTGCTTCTCAATCTCCAAGAGCATGGACAGAAGCAAAGTGAGCCGCAGTGTCAAGATCATGACCCACAGAACCCTTCCCTTCCCCCTGCTAGCCAGCAATCACTGACTTAATGTTCACAATTAGACTGTTGTGTCCAGAATCTGACAGTAAACTTTAGCCCCCTCGCCCAGTGATTTCCAGGGAAGTGTTCACTAGAGCAATGAGAAGGATGGTTTAAAAGGATGCCCCTGACTACTGCCCTACTCCCAGCCAAGGATGTTCTTCTCATGGGACCATGGAAGGGCAAGAGTGGGGAATGGGGGCAGAATCTCGAACAGCAGCACAGGCCAAGCACCACCACAGCGCCTCAGCTTAGAGAATAGAGTCCATTGGAAGGCTGGCAAGGCTTTGGGGTCAGGTAGCCCTGGGTTCAAATCCCAGGTCAGCCACTTTCTTGGGGTTTAGATTAAGTAGCAGATACTACCTCTGTCCATAAATCAGGTGGGCAAGAAAAATAAATTAGTATGTTTTTTAAAGCACAACTTCATTTCTATTTTGCTGATAAGGGATGATAATACTAGTCTTTTCCAGGGGGTTACCAGGAGAGTTTCACGATGCTCCAGAGCCGGCTCGCACCAGCTCACCAGAGCAGATTGCGCACAGCTCTTCCCGACTCTGCATTCAGTGACCTCGCGTTGGTACCTAGAAATCAGCCGTGGTGGGGCTAGTTACACCACAGCATCAGCAAGTGCTACAAATCAGAGCTTCTATCTTTTTTTTTGAGAGCCAGCTCGCCAGACGCCACTGTTCCCTTCCCTCCCCAGGGCCTGCATGGAGGTTGGGACAGGAAGAGGGTTGAGGGCAAATTCAGTAATGGAGGCAGGCCCATCAGTCTTGAGTCATTGCTCCACTCAGATCCCTTCAGGATAATCCTTGTTCTTGTCTGCAAGGTATCTGCAGAACGCCTCTCCCTTCCCCGTTCTGTGCCACCTTTGGAGCAGGGACGCTCTGTGAGGCTGTCCTTTATCCCTCACTTGAGACTCACCAGGAAGCCCTCCGTTGCAGTACTGGTTGGGGAAAAGGACTCTCCATTCTCCTTACCTCCTGCCTCCAGCCCCGAGGAGCACTGGGTTTTCTTTTCAGTGTGAATAAAATCCTCCCCTCCACAAATACTATTCTTAAAGTTTTTAAGCTTTTGGAAACAAAAAACCAGGAAACTCTGTCTCAACTCTACCTAGAGCTCAGGAGCACAGGGACAGACTTTCTGTCCAAATGGGAGAAAAAGGAGGGCGGAAATACTAGAAAAGGAAAAAAAAGGTTAATATGGCAAAGAATTCCGGCCACAAGCACATTCCAGAATTCTGAGCATTTGGGGTTTTTTATCAATAGAACGAGCCAATAGCTCTCTCACTTCCCTGTTGAGGTTTGAAGGACAAATAATGTCAGTAAATGGCCTATACAGTGCATAGCACATAGTAGGTCTTCAGTAAAGACTGGCTTCTTTCACCTTCATTGAGGCTACGCCCACCAAGATGAGACTCAGTGGGGAGAGAAAGGCAGCCATGGGTGCCTCATCCTTCCATGCCATGCACAGTCAGAAGGGTTGTGATCCATTGGGCTGGGTCACATGACCCATCCTCCTGGCTCTGAGAAGCAGAGACTGGTACATTAATAAGGAGTGAAAACCCTACATGCTCAATTAACGTGAAATGTCCTCTTAGGTTAAGCAAAAAGACGAATGGAATATTTAACAAGTGAATAAAACCAGTAATGCTCCCTCAAAGCATGGAATCTTGGCAGCCCCTCTCTTCTTGGATGGTTTCCCTCCAGTTCCCCTCCAGGCCTCCCTTCTTACCTGTTATTCTGACTCCACATGTTCAGCCTGGTCAGTTTCATCCATAACCACAGCTGCCAGGCACCTCCCTGCCACCACCCATTGACCAATCCCAATTCTATTCTTTTCTGCCCTGGACACCAGGTATTTGCAGCTGTCTCTGGGACATCTCCAACTTCCCACAGACACCCCACACTCTACACGTCCCATCTTGAACTCTTCATCTTCCCCCTTCTCTTGACAATGACCATGGTCTGCTTTCTCTATCCTAGGGAGTTACTTCCACCTCTAGTCATCCCAGACACCTCCTTCACTCTCGCTCCTCACATCCAGTTGAGCACGTCCTGTGGCTCAGCTCCCTGGTAGTGCCTGCCTCCGCAGCCCTTCTCTCCAGACCCTTTGGAACAGCCATTGTTTCTCACAGGGACAACCAAATTCACCCACAAACTCTTTTCTCTGCCCTCATGCCTTGCCCCCTCCAGGCCAGCCTCCATTGCCTGAAACAAATCTGCATGTATTAGAGCTCTCTGTTGAGAGGCTCCCTCTTACCCATGCACTGGAGTTGAACTTTGGCAGGACACACATGGTGCTCCATGAGCTAGAGATAATGCCCTAAACTTCAGCCTCATCTATTCACTCTCCCCACGCTGCCTGCTGCCTGCTCCAGCCACACTGAACTACATGTGCTTCCTAGTTCCTTCTGGCACCATTTTTCTTTTTGCACCTACTAAGTTATACCTATGTTCACAACTCTATTTCTAGCACCTCCTCTGTGAAGCCTTCCTGGATTTCCAACCTCTTTGATCAGATTTGATAAATCTCTCCTTGAGGCCATTTCTGCCTCCTTTTGAGGGTTCCCTCTTTCTTTGCCTCCCTGTGATACAATTCTTCCTTTGCACATCCATCTTTTCCTCTGTACTGGGCTCATTGAGAGAAGGCAATATGTCTTAATCATGTTTATTCGGTGAAATAAGAGGCCTCTTGTAAATGGGGGTGGGTAAATAGAATTATATTTTGTAAGGTTATCGCATTTGTGAAACAGGACATCAGAAGTAGGAAGTGTCGGTATGAAGTGTGATATATGAAGCCTAAAGTGGTAAAACTGACTCTAAACAGACGTCAGTCAGTTAAAGATGCATACAGTAAGCCCTAGAGAAACGATTTAAAAAATTTTTAAATGTAGAACTAAGAAACAAATAGAGCAAATAAAATGCGATATCAAAGAATATTTGATCAACCCAAAAGAAATCAGACAAGGAGCAATAAAGAAAAAAAAGCTGAATAAATAAATGGAAAACAAGTAGCAAGCCAACATATTAAAACACAGGATATCAGTCATTACTTTAAATGTAGAAACCCCAATCAAAATGCGGAGATTGTCTGACTAGATGAAAGTAAGATTCAGGGGCCGGACCCATGGCCAAGTGGTTAAGTTTGCGAACTCCACTTTGGCGGCCCAGGGTTTCACCAGTTTGGATCCTGGGCACAGACCTAGCACCACTCATCAAGCCATGCTGAGGTGGTGTCCCACATGCCACAATTAGAATGCACAACTGTGTACTGGAAGGCTTTGGGGAAAAGAAAAAAAAAAAAGAGGAAGATTGCCAACAGATGTTAGCTCAGGGCCAATCTTTTAAAAAAAAGAAAGAAAAGAGGGGCAGGCCCAGTGGCGCAGTGGTTAAGTTTGCACGTTCTGCTTCTTGGCGGCCCAGGGTTAGTCAGTTCGGATCCCGGGTGCGGACATGGCACTGCTTGGCACGCCATGCTGTGGTAGGTGTCCCACATATAAAGTAGAGGAAGATGGGCACGGATGTTAGCTCAGGGCCAGGCTTCCTCAGCAAAAAAAAGAGGAGGACTGGCAGTAGTTAGCTCAGGGCTAATCTTCCTCAAAAAAAAAAAAAAAGAAAAGTAAGACTCAAGTACATGCTGTCTACAAGAGATAAATGTTTATTATGAAGACACAAATACATGGAAAACTAAAAAGATGTTTAAAGATATACCATGCAAACAGTATAAGAAGTCTGGAGAGACTATGTCAATACCACACAAAGTACATTTCAAGACAAAGAGTACTACAAGAGAGATGTTTCATAATGATAAAAAGGGCCATTCTTCAAGAAGGCACAACAAACCTAAATGAGTATGCACCTAATGATAGTTTCAAAAATCATGAAGCAAAACTAAGAGAAATGAAGGGGGAAATAGACAAACCCATAATCATAGTTAGATATTTTAACACCCTCTCTCAAAATTTGATAGAACAAATAGGCAAAAAAGTCATTAAGGACACAGAAGATAGGAGCTACATCATCAACCACTTGAGAAGCAATTTAAAAACATTTTGGAAGTTTTTATAAAGTTAAATATACGCCTTCCCTTTGATCCAGCAATTCCACTCCTAGGTATTTACTCAAGGTCAATGAAAATGTATGACCACAAAAAGAATTGCTCACAAATATTTATAGCTGCTTTATTCAGCCTCAAACTGGAAACAACCCCAAAGTACATCAAATTGTAGTATATCAATGAACTAGCATTTACTCAGCAATAAAGAGGGACAAACTGCAAAGCGCACATCAACATGGATGAATCTTAAAAAACACTATGCTGAGTAAAAGTAGTCAAATCCAAGAGTACATACTGCATGACTCCATTTATATGAAGTTCTAGAACAAGCAAAACTAATCTGCAGTGGCAGAAAACCTATTAGTGGCTGACTGGAGGATGGGTTGATTTCAACAGACAGGAGGAAACCTTTTTTTTTTTCTTTTTTAAAGATTGGCACCTGGGCTAACAACTGTTGCCAATCTTTCTTCCCCCCCCCCCCCCCAAAGATTGGCACCTGGGCTAACAACTGCTGCCAATCTTTTTTTTTTTTTCTGCTTTTATCTCCCCAAACCCCCCCTGTACTCAGTTGTATATCTTAGTTGCACGTCCTTCTAGTTGTGGGATGTGGGACGCCGCCTCAACGTGGCCTGACAAGCAGTGCCCTGTCCATGCCCAGGATCCGAACCCTGGGCCACCGCAGCAGAGCACGCGTACTTAACCACTCGGCCACGGAGCCGGCCCCAGGAAACTTTTGAAGGTGATGGAAATGTTTTATTTCTTGATGGTGACGGTGATTACACAAATGTATACATAAAATGTATAGATAAAGCTAATTGACCTATACACTTTAAAATGTATGCAATTTAAGGTATGTAAGTCATACCTCAAACAGGTTGACTATTAAAAAAAAGTCTGAGAATGTAAAATTGTCCAGCCCCTGTGGAAAACAGTTTGGCAGTTCCCCAAAAAGCTAAATATAGAGTGACCATACGACCCAGTAATCCCACTCCTAGGTGTATACCCAAAAGAATTGGAAACAGATATTAAAACAAGCACATACAGAGGCATGTTCATAACCGTGCTATTCACAAGAGCCAAAAAGTGGAAACAGCCCAGATGTCCATCAACAGATGAATGGATAAACAAAATATCTACAGGAATACACAAATATCTGACAACAAACAAGATGTAATTTAAAATGTTTGGCATCCAATAAAAAATTGCCAGATATGTAAAGAAGCTGAAAAATATGATCCGAGAGAAAAATGACGAGTCCAAACCAACTCAGAACTGATGCAGATGTCAGAATTAGCAAAGATAGACATTAAAACAGTTATTATAACTATAGTCCATGTGTTCAAAAAGATAAGTAGAGACAAAGAAGTTACCCAAAAAAGTGAGGAGGGGACCAAAATTGAACTTCTACAGATGCACACTACAGCATCTGAGATGAAAAAATGTCCTGAATGGGATTGACAGTAGATGAAACTTCACAGAAGAAAATAGTGAATTTGAATAAATAACAATAGAAACTATCCAAAATGAAATAAAGAAAGAAAAGAGAATTTTAAAAATGAGAAAGGCATCAGTCAGTCATGAAACCACTTCAAGCAGTCCCCAAAGGAGGGGAAAGAGAGAAAAGAAAGGAAAATATATTTGAAGAAATAATGGCTGAGATTTTTTTTTTAATTTAATGAAAAGTGTAAACCCACAAATACAAGAAGCTCAACAAACTCCAAGCACAAGAAATTTGGAGAAAACTACTTCAAGGTACATCATAATCAAATTGCTGACTATCAGTGATAAAGAGAAAGTCTTAAAAGCATTATGAGAAAAAATGTCACGTTAAGTACAGAAGAACAGAAGTAAGGATAACCATAGATTTCTTGTCAGAAATAGTGAAGTGACAAGACAGTGAACCAATACCTTGGAGAACCAAAAGCAAAAAGCTACTAATCTAAAATTCTCTACTTGGTGGAAATGTCTATCAAAAATAAAGACTTTATCAGACATACAAAAGCTGAAAGAATTAATCACAGCAGACACACACTGCGTGAAAAGTTAAAGGAAGTCCATCAGGCAGAAGGTAAATGACACCAGATAGAACTATGTATCTACAGAAAGGAACAAAGAACACCAAAAATGTTAACTACGTTGGCAAATACATAAGATTTGTTCTTATTATGTGAATATATATTTTAAATAATTGATAGTTTCTGCAAAAAAAACCAACATATTGAGAGGTTCGTAACTTATGTTTATATATCAACAATGGTACAAAGGCATAGAGGAAAGAATCGGAAGTAGAGGTATATTGTTTTAAGGTTCTTGTGCTATACATGAATGCAGTGGTAAAATATCACTTGAAGATAGACTGTAGTAAGTTAAAGATAACAAAACAAAGCATTAGAGCTAATAAGCGAACTAAAGAAATGAAAAGGACTAAGAAAAAACACTCAATCCAAAAGAAGGCAGAAAAAGTAAAAAAAGGCGGGGAAAACCAGGTGGTACAAAAAGAAATAAATAGCAAGATGGTAGATTTACATCCAACTATATCAATAATCACATTAAACGTAAATGGTGTAAAAATATCCAGATTAAAAGGCATAGATAGCTAGATTGAATAAAAAAGCAAAGTCCAACTATATGCTGCCTAGAAGAAATCCACTTCCAATGTAAGGAACCAATAAGGTTAGAAGTATAAGGATGGAAAAATATGTACCATGCTAACACTAATCAATAGAAAGCTGGAGTGGCTGTCTTAATATCAAAGTAGAAAAGTAGATTTCAGAGTAAAAAATTTTACCAGACATAAAGAAGCTTATTTCATAATTATAAAAGAGTCAATACATCAAGAAGACATAATTAATCTCAAATGTTTCTTCATTTATTAACACAGCTTCAAAATACATGAAGCAAAAACTGGTAGAATTAAAAGGAAAAATAGGCAAATTCACAATTATTGTTGAAGATTTTAATATTCCCTTTTTACTAATTGCTAGAACAAGTCAGAAAGTCAGTAAGGATATAGATGAATTGAACAACACTATCAACCAACTTGATCTAATTCATATTTATAGAACATTCCACCCAAAAATAGAAAAATACACATTTTCTTCAAGTACACATGGAACATTTAGTAAGATAGAATATATACTGAGCCATAAAACAACTATCAATAAGTTTGGAAGGATTCAAGTCAAATAAATTATGTTCTCTGATGACAACAGAATTAAGTTTTATAATCAGTAACAGAAATGTATCTGAAAAATCCCCAAGTATTTGAAACTAAATCATACACCCCTATATAACCTATGGATCAAAGAAGAAATCAAAAGGGAAGTCAGAAAGTATTTTGAGGTAAATAAAACTGAAAAAACAACATATCAAATTTTGTGAGGAAATAGTTAAAACAGTATTAGAGGGAAATTTACATCACTAAAACACCTACATAGAAAATGGAAAATTCTCAAATTAATGACCTCATTTTCCTCTTTTAGAATCAAGAAAAAGAAGAGTAAATGAAATCCAGAGTAGAAAGAAAATAAATATCAGATCAGAAATCAATAAAAAAGCAGAAAATTGAGAAAATAAATCAAAGCAAAAACTAGTTCTTTGAGAAAATCAATAAAATCGATAAACCTCTACCCAGGTTGATCAGAAATTTTTTTAAAAAAAGACACAAATTGCCATTATCATAAATAAGACAGTTAACATCACTCCCAATTCTAAAGATTTTTAAAGGACAATAAGGAATTATTATGAACAACTTTATGGCAAGAAATTTGAAAACTTACATGACCACATTCCTTGAAAGACAAAAACTACCAAAGCTCACTCAAAAAGGAATATAACCTGAGTACATCTATAACTATGAAAGGAATTGAATTGATGGTTTAAAACCCTTCCCGCAAATAAATTTCCGGACCCAGATGGCTTCCCAGGTGAATCCCGTCAAACTTTAAAGGATGAAATAATACCACTTCAACACAAACACTCCCAGAAAAGTGACAAGGAAGGAATACTGCCCAACTGATTCTGTGTCAAGATTACCTTGGTACCAAAACTATACAAAGACATTATAAGAAAATAAGACTACAAACCAACATTCTTCAAGAAAATACACACAAACATTCTTAACAGGGGCCGGCCCAGTGGCGCAGTGGTTAAGTTCACATGTTACAGTTCAGTGGCCCAGAGTTCGGATCCCGGGTGCAGACACGGCACCACTTGGCAAGCCATGCCATGGCAGGCGTACCACATAGAAAGTAGAGGAAGATGGGCACAGATGTTAGCTCAGGGCCAGTCTTCCTCAGCAAAAACAGGAGGACTGGCAGCAGATGTTAGCTCAGGGCTAATTTTCCTCAAAAAAAAAAAAAATTCTTGACAAACTTTCATCAACTCAAATCTAAAAATATATTAAAAGGTCAAGACCAAGTAAGTATTATCCCAGGAATGCAAAGTTAGTTTAACATCAATGTAATTCACCATAGTAACAGACTAAAAAAGATAAATCATATGAATATCTCAATAGATACAGAAAAGTCATTTGATAAAAACCAACATTCATTCTTGATTTTAAAAAAATAATACTTACTCTCAGCAAACGAGGAATAGAAAGGTACTTCCTCAATTTGATAAAGGGCATTTATATAAAATCTTCAATAGTGAAACACTCAATGCTTTCCTGCTAAGATAATTCTTTCCTACTAAGATAATTCTAATCAACATTGTACTGGAGGTTTAACAAGCCCAGAAAAAGAAACAAAAGGTATCTTGATTGGAAGGGAGGAAGTAAAACCATCTTTATTCACAGATGGCATAATCATCTATGTTGCAGGATACAAGATCAATATATAAAAAATGGATTTTATTGCTATATGCTTGCGATGAATGACTAGAAATTGAAATTAAAACAATACTATTTACAATAGCACCAAAAACATGAAATACTTAGGGATAAACCTGACAAAAGATATGCAAGACCCATATGCTGAAAATTACAAAATATTCCTAAGAGAAACTAAAATGAAGGGATATGCCACGTTCTTTGACAGGAATACTATCTAAGATGTCTTAAGACATCTTAAGATCTCACTTCTCCTCAGATTGATCACAATCCCGATCAAATTCCCAGCAGGCTTTCTTAGAAATTGAAAGCTAATTGTAAAAGGCATATAGAAATGCAAATGACCTAAAAAAACCAAAGCAACTTTAGAAATAAAAACAATGTTGGAGGAATACACTACCTGATTTCAAGACTTCCTATAAAACTACACCTATTGAGACAGTGTGGTATTGCTGGAAAAGTAGAGAAAGGGATCAATGGAGCAGAATAGAGTCCAGAAATAAACACCACATATATGGATAACAGATTTTTTACGAAGGTGCAAAGGCAATTCAGTGGAGAAAATATAGTCTTTTCAAAACTTGTTCTGGAGCAATTGCATATCCGTATGCAAAAAAAAAAAAGAAATTTGATCCATACCTCACACCACACACAGACATTAATTAAATGTAGAACCTAAAACTGTAAAATTTTAAAAGACAACATAGGGGAACACCTTGCAACTTTGGGTTAAGCACAGATATGACGCCAAAAGCATGATCCATCACAGAAAAAACTTGTAAACTGGATGTCAGCAAAATTAAAAACTTCTCTTTGAAAGACACTGTTAAGAGAACGAAAAGACAAGCCACATAATGGGAGAAAATATTTGCCCATCACATAAGTGATTTGTATCCAGAATATATAAAGAACTTTCAAAGCTCAACAAAAAAGAAAACAAACAACTCCTCCCCTTGCCAAAAAAAACAGGTAAAAGATTCAAACAGGCATTCACTAAAGAAGATATATAAACGGAAAAGATGTAAAGATACTCAATATCATTCATCATTAGGGAAAAGCAAATTAAAACCACAAAGAGAGACCACTGCACATCTATTAGAATGTCTAAAATCAAAAAGAGTGACCATACCAAGTACTGGGGAGCATGTGGAGCAAGTGAAACTCTCACAGACTGCTGGTGGCAATGCAGAATGGTACCCCACTTTGTAAAACAGTTTGGAAGTTTTTAAAGAAGTTAAACATATGCCCACTATGTGACCTAGCCATTCCACTCCCAGGTTTTTACCCAAGATAAATGAAAGCATATGTCCATATAAACACTTGTACATGAATCTTCATGGCACCTTTATTTGTAATGGTCCAAAAGTGGAATCTAAATGTCCATCAATGGGTGAATAGGTAAACAAATAATGGTATATCCATACAGTGGAGTAAAACTCCACAATAAAAAGGAACAAGTTATTATACACATAATAACATAAATGATCTCAAAGTAGTCGTAATGAGTGAAAGAAGCCAACTAAAAAAGAGTATACTCTATGATTCCAGTTATAGAAAATTCTAGAAAATGCAAACTACTCTACAATAACAGACTGGTGACTTCTTGGGGTCTAGAGGAGCAGGGAGGAGAGAGAGACAGCAAAGGGGTACAAGGAAACTTTTGTGGGTGATAGATATGTTCCCTCTCTTGGTTGTGGTCATGGTTTCATGAGTGCACACAAATGTCAAAATTGATGAAAGTGTATACTTCACATACTTTATTGTATGTGAATTATTCTTCAATAAAGCTGTCAGAATAATAAGTATGTAGACGATAAATTTTTCAAATTTGCCCAGAATCAGCATTTCTTTCAGAACTTCTCGCAGCAGCTGTTTTCCTGGTCATTTCCCCTCCCTGTCGAATAGAGACTGGGGTAGGGGCCCCGAGAGTGGCCGTGGTCGGCAAGATACCAGTGCCTTTCTGGTTCCTCCCCCACAGCCTGCCAGCAGATTCACTGGAAAGCAAGAGCAGCCCCAGCCCCTCCCTTTGCCTGCCCTTTTCCGTGTGTGGCTCCAACAGCTCTCCCCAGCTTATCAGTTGTCCCCAAACAACAGCTGCAGTGTCTGTAGTGGGGACCCCCTTCTCTTGCTCCAGGCTCTTCTCTCACCTTCCTAGGCTGAGGACAGCACCTTCAGGGCCCTCACTGATCCTCGAAGCCCCATCCCAGCCCCCTCTGTCAGTCACTTCTGGGGAAGTCCCCCGCTGTCCCTCCAAGGAGATTGAAACAGTTTAGATCTGCTTAAAGCTTCTGTTTGCATTAAGGAGTTTGTCACACATGCTAATGAACAGCCAGGCTGACAGAGCTGACGCAAGGGCAGAAGGGGTGGGGATGGCCTCTAATGAATTCTTCCGGCTGCTGGGCTGATAAGATGCAGGCAAACAGACGACTGGGGCCTCTCCTGTCTCCTGGACTTCGGTTGGATCTCCTCCCTGAGCGCTAAGCACCCAGGCCTGTGTGCTTCTGGGGCCCTCCTAGGCTGGGGCAGGCAGGGAAGGCTACGTGGGCACTGCAAGGTGGTCAGTGGGTGGGTCTGGAGGGCAGGTAGGGCCCGACTCCTGCTCATCGTCCCTGCAGTGCTCAACCTTATGTGCTCCCAAGGAACTTATCTGAGGGCCAATTTGAGACAACTCTCTTCTCCCTCCTTTGTCCTTAGTGACCTTTTGCCTTTTTATAAGAATAGTTCTCATATATTGTACAGCATTCTGAAAATAAAGAGAACACAGAAGAAAACTAAACCACATGTGCTCCCATCACCCAGAGATAACTATTTGCATCCTACTTTCATCTCTTCCTTACCTGTTTAATGTATATGTTTTTAAAAGCAAAAGTGGGGTCACAATAATAACAGTAATGTTTATTGAGCAAGTGCTTTCTATGTACTAGGCTACGCTAAGCACTTCACATGGATTATTTATTTCATTTAATTTTCACAGTAACTCTGAGTGATGGTGTAATTATTAGCTCATGTATGAAATAATTTGGGCTTAAAGAAGTGAAGTAGCTTGTCCAATGTCATCCAGCGATGAAATGGTGAGGATGAGACTCCTGTCCAGGACACCAGATTCCGGAACCAGCTCGCTCCATCTTAGTGCTTTGAAATTGACTAAATATCCTGTAAATATCTTTCCGAGTCCTTAGCTGTCGTTGTCATTTTTAATGACTACATAGTAATCTATTGTTCAGATGTACCATAATTTCCTCAACTCCCATCAGTGGACATTAGGTTGTTTTCAATGCTTTCTATAATACATTCTCCAGCGAGCATTCTTACAGCTAAACATTTGCTCAAAAACTAAAATTAAAATCCTTGGGTCAAAGCATATGTATAATTTTAAGGCTTTTGATACATGTTGCCAGGAGCACCCTCCAAAAATCATGGACCAAATTATACTTTTTACATCTTCATCCACACCAGACTACGAAGCATTCTCCATCCAAGTGATTAGAGGCAGCTCCAATTCTGCCACATGAGTAATAAAATTTAGACTAATTAGGGGCTCGGGGCAGCTCAACCTTTTCCAGTGGAAATCCCATCCCCCCACAGCAAAAGAGCCAGAGCCAGACATGGGGCAGAAAGGAGTCTGGGGCAGAGAGCACGAGGCCAGCTTCCGCTTGACTGAATCCGCTCCGTCATTCCAAATTTCTCAGAAATGCCTTGTTTCAACTATTGTCACTGAGCAGTCACTGTCAATGACCAAGACAGAGAACAGCGTGTGGAATGCCCCCGAGTTCCTTGGCTGCCGAGTCCAGCTGGCAGCAGCTTGGAGCAGGGAGAGGACAGAGAGCTGGGAGTCAGAACTCATGGGTTCTCATCCCAGCCCTGGCATTGCTTGTGAGCATGAGCAAGGTGGGCTAAGCCTCATTTCCTTCCCCTGCTGATGCTGGGGATGGAACAACGGCCTGAAGCTCCCCCCTGCTCCAATCCCCTGTGTCCTAGAAGAGGACATTATGGAATACCAACCAACAGTTATTGTGCTCCTACTAGATACCAGGCACTAACAAAGCACTCGGCTTACATTATCCCGTTCAATCCCCCCAAATCTCTGTTATCTACTTTGTAGTACTGCTTTTGCCATTGTTTGATGGATGAGAAAACCAAGGCACAGGAAGCTCAAGTGATCTGCCCACGGTTGGACTGGGGGCAAAAGGCAGAGCCAGAATTTGAACCCAGGACAATCTGACTCACTTCTGGAAGACCTGCACGTCCCACACTGGGCTATGGGCACTCTTCCATGATCAGAGAACCAGCTCCTGAAGAGCAGAGCCATGTCTGTACTGTTCCTCACTCTGCCCCCAGCTCCAGCTCAATGCCACAGTAGGCAGTAAAGACTGGTGACTGTATTAGTTGTCTATTCTGTACAACAAATTACCAAAAACTTAGTGACCCGAAACAGCACCCGTGTGCTACCTCACAGTTGTGTAGGTCAGAAGTCCAGGCACAGTGTCATTGGGGTCTCTGCTCAGCATCTCACAAGGCTGAAATCAAGGTGACAGCTGGACTGTGTGTTCCTCTGAAGCTTGGGCTCCTCGTCCGGGATCACTCAGATTCTTGACAGAATTCAGATCCTTGCTGTAGTATGACTGAGATTCTCATTTTCTTACTCTCAACCAGACACCCTTAAAGGCTCTTAAAGGCTATCCTCAAGGCCTTGCCACATGGCCCCCTCCATTTGCCCTCCCACACTCTCACCTTTCAAATCTCTTCCTTCAAGAAGGGGCTGGTCCCTTTTAAGGACTCATCTGAATGGTCCAGACACACCCAGGATAATGTCCCTTTTGATTAACTCAAAGGCAACTGCTTAGGGACCTTGATGATATACGCAAAATCTCTTCTGTCATATAATGCGACCTAATCACAAGTATGAGAGCCCATCATAGTCACAAATCCCTCTCACATTCAAGGGGAGGGGACTATATAAGAAGTGTACACCAGGGGTGGGAATCTTGGGGGCCGTCTTAGAATTCTGTCGACAACAGCGACTGTGTGAATGAGAGAATAAATGATGGATGAAAGAATGCAAATATGAATAGATGCATAAATGAATGAAGTGCTCACCTGTGCAGATGGAAGGGAGGAGAATGCCTAAATGTGTACTAACTTTGGAATATACCCTAGACATCTGTCTGACCAGTCCCAGGCTCACTTCACTCTTCAAGGAGCAGCGACCATAAAAGCCACCCTTTCTTCTCAGTGTAACAGAGAGTAAGCTCACATAGACGTCCAATGTGTGATCTGTTCTCTGAAGCTTAAAGCGAAGATAAGCAATAATAATCCAGGCAGCAATGAAGATGGAAAGGCCATACTGTCTTTACAGGATGACAAACTTTCATTCTAAACTCCATTTCCCCCTTCACTTCCCTTCTCCCACCTCGTGGGTGTTTACACCGTCCCCTCTGAGGAATGTCCTTGCCCAGAGCCCCACTCTGCTGCTTGGAGAATCTGACCTGGGAAAGCCACACACATTCACCCCAGCCATTAAAGGCACCATCCAGGGATCTGCCACCACGCTGTCCCACGGAGCTGGTCCATGAGGAAAGGCATGTACCTCAGCCCTATTTACGCTGGTTCTACTCTTTCTAGCCCCTAAAGTCACCCTAATCCCTGACCACATTACTCCTGAGTATCACATGGGCCTGGAGAGTTGGACAGGAGCTGAGCCACCATCAAGAATATGCCCGGGGCGCGAGGCTAAGACAATCTCCACAGTCGGTTGCCTTTCAGCCTGAATCGATGAACCCTTAGTCCTCCACGGGGCTGGTGGTGGCCATTTCAGGTCCCCCTGTGTATAACTCAGGACATTCTCCTTATCTGGGGGAGGAAGGGGTGGCCATCCCGGCCTGCAGCTGGTGAAAACTCCACCTCACTCAACCTGAGCACTTTTCAAACTTCCCCCTTGCACTCTTTCTGAGCTGCCTTTTGGCTGAAATGTGTACTCATTCATTCAGCAATGTTTTTTGATGACCTCTTTGTTCTAAGTGCCAGGGGCACAGGGATGTAAAAAAAAACCCTTGTCCTCAAGGATCTTATATTCAGTGAGGAAGATAGACTGTAAACAAGGCAAATAGGTAAATTATATGACTTATTAGATGATAAAGTGCTCTGGAAGAAAACAAAGTCGCGAAAGAGGAGAGGGAAGACCAAGGAGGGAAGGAAGCAATTTTCAATAGGGTAGGCGAGAAGGCCTCCCTGAGAAGCTGACATGGGAGCCAAGCTAGGACTTAAAGGGGACAAAGGAGCGGGGCAGCTGGATATTTGAGCAGTTGAAAGTGCAGAAGCCCTCAGGCAGGAGTGGGGCTGGCGTGTTTGCAAACCAGTACGGGGCGAGATGCAGATGGAGCAAGGGGAAAGAAACAGGAGATGGGGACAGAGAGGCGAGGCGGGCAGGGGCTTTGGATCACGGGGCCTCCTCAGCCATGGTCACACCTTTCTTTGGTTTTTCCTCGGCGTGAAATGGGGAGCCCTTGCAGGGTTTTGAGGAAAGGAGTGCCATGACTTGCTTGCATATTTAAGGGATCTTCTGGCTGCTGCATGGAGAAGGAACTTGGGGGGGTGGTTCTGGGGGGGCTGCCTCACTGGGCCAGAAACATCAGGTCAGGCCCAAGGGGACTCGGATGATGAAAGATTAGCCCTTAAACATTTCATGAGCGAGTGAATTGAATGTCTGGGTCTAAGGCCAGCTGAGGGTCTGTGAAAAGCATAAGGCAGGAAGGAGACCAGGGTACATGGTTACCAGGGCCTCAGGAAGCTGGGATTGTGGCTACCAGATCAGCCAGGGAGAAGGAAGAAGCAGGTAGATTGGTAATCTGGTTGGCCAACCGGACAATAGAGCCCCCTTCAGGAGCCTGTCCTGCGGGCACACTGCCTCTGCCCTCTCCCCAAGCCCCTGTCTTTTTCTTCTCACCAAATACTTATTGAGCTCCTACCATGTGGCGACCACCTCACACACACAGCAGTAAACAGGACAATCAAGAGCCTGCTGCTTACTGGGGAAAATGATCAAGCAATCATAGAAATAAGAAATTAAATAATTATGGGTTGTAGCAAGTGCTGTGAAGGATACAGTGTTGATATAGAATAACTGGGAAGGTCTCCTAAGGATAATTCAGGTGAACCTGAGCAAAGACCCAGCCACCCAAAGAGTGGGAGGAGAAGAGTATTCCAGGCAGAGGAGACAGCATGTGCAAAGGCCCTGGGGAAGGGAAATCCACAGTGGGTCTAAGAACCAAAGGGAAAACTCCATGGGTTGGAAAGTTAAGCAGGGGCCTTGGGACTTCCTGCGCAGGTGGTCCAGGACTGTGAAGGGCTGTGCAGGAGGAAGAGGACTGCAGCTGCCAGGCGGCTGGGGCGGCAGCTGCAGGCAGATCCTGAGCTCCAGGGACGCTCACTTCCTGGAGAGATCACAGGAAAAAGCTGTCAGCACCAGCGGTTCCTGGACTCACTCAGGACTTCAAAGGGCACCAATGACCAGGGTTAAATGGTCCAAGCATTTTAACAGGTTACTACCTGAAAATGTGATAAAAAATAAAAACCCTGGGCCACTGAAGTGGAGCACGCGAACTTAACTACTCAGCCACGGGGCCAGCCCCTGCTATACATTTTTTAAAAATCATATAATACATCAGTTCTATTACAGCTGTTGTGAAAAACATATAATTGAATTTATGATATTCCACCAAGGGAAATATCCCATTTCTCCCAAAAATAATAGAAAAAAGTGTTTGAACTCTCCTTGATACTACAAACAGGCAGACAGCATTTGCAAACAAGAAAAATCAAATCCTCTCTTAACCAGCAGCGTATTTCTGATTCACCTCCTCTCATCTCTTCTCTAGAAATCCTGGAAGCCCTACTCCTATCACCCCCACAGGGGACACCGGACCCCAGCTGGACCAATGAGACTCTCACCCGGGAATTTGGATTTCAACTGAGACAAAGCTTATCAGTCTCAGCCAGTGGATGGAAGGAGGGGAGAAGGAGCGATCTACTGAGCAGCTCCTGAGGAGCCGTGTCCCGCCACATGCTTGGGGCCGTGAGAAAGCTGACAATCCCACAAACACGTATCAGCTCTCTCTGCGGCTACATCAGGGGAGCAAGGATAATCTGACAGTACACGTGGGCCCCGTCTTCCAGGAGTCCCATGCAGCTGAGGAGACCGATGAGCTAACAAACCCTTAGTGCCACCTTGGACGGGCTGTGCCAATAAGCCTGGGAGGACTTAGATAAGCACTTTTCCCTTGGGCCTCAGTTTCCCCATCTTGAAAACAATCGATGTGCCTTTCCAGCTCTACAGCCTGTGGCTCCTGAAGACAAAAGGAGTCTGATTGGAAGTCGGGAGGCAAATTTAAATTTTCTGCCTGTTATGGACTGAATGTGTGTGTTCCCGTCCCCCGCCCCAATCCGTATGTTGAAGCCCTAAACCCCAATGTGACTGTCTGTGCAGACAGGGCCTGTGAGCAGGTGGTAAAGGTTAAATGAGAGCATAAGGGTAGGGCCCAAATCCTATAGGTTTGGCATCCTTATAAGAAGAGGAAGAGACACCAGGAATTGAATCTGTCGGCACCTTGATCTTGGGCTTCCCAGCCTCCAGGACTATGAGAAAATAAAGTTCTGTTGTTGTCACCCACTCCGTGGTATTTTAAGGCAGGCCAAGTTGACTAAGGCATCACCTCTTCCTCAAAATTAGGCAGAGGGGTCTCATATGAGGATGGTTGCCCAGCATCACCTCTGGAAAGCCCCCTCAGCACACACAGCCCGCTTCCAAGGACAGCAGCCACCAGCTTCCCAAGAGGCATGGGAAGAAATGTTCTTCAGCAAGCCTCAAAACCCATCCTGCCCTCAGCACTCGGCCACCCCAGCACCAGGATCCGGGAGCTGACAAGGCATGCCAGTCCCTCTGGGCGTCCATCCAGCCTCCTCTGGGGCGTTCCCACTGCTTTCTCGGTGGGCAAAGGAAGCCCCGTTGACAGGTGGGCAGACGTGGATTCCGGAGGCACAGTCCGGGACCGACTGGCCAAGGAGAGCTGAGCCCTCGCCTGCCTTGTCACCCCAGCTTTCCTGCTGGGAAGTGTGGAAAAGCGCCAGACAGGCCCCCATGGAGTGTTGGGGATTAGCTGACCCCAGGCCCTCCTCCAACCAGGCTGCAATCACCCCGAATTTACACACAGGCTCCCCTCCCCTCACTTCCTTCGTCTCTGTGGACCCATTGCCTCCCCTGAAGCTCACACCCACTGTGTTTTCATTCTCACAAGAAGTCCACCACGTCCGTTAAGATGGAAGACAGAGATAACAAAGCACATCTTGGCCTTGTGTATTCGTTTTGATAATGAAAGCTTAATTCCTTGAAATCCAATTTTCGTCTTTTTTTTAAACGTCTAAGCTCCCTTTTGAGTGCTCTGTCTCTCAGTCCTAAATTATGCTCTGTGCCTTTTGGAATTACCTCCTGAAGAGCCTTAAAAAACCAAAGCCATGAAAAGCCTCTCTCCCTCTCCCCTTGGCTTTGGGGATCTGGCTCCCTGACTCTCTCCCTCCTCTACGGCCAGTCCGTCTCTGGTGCACTCCCTCCTCCCAACTCCTCAGCATCCTCTCCCTTTCCACAAGCCGTACCCAGCTGACATCACTCTCTCCCTCCATAGCTGTCTCCACAAGCCAAGCTCCTCCTGAGAAGCAGACCTGGTCCCTGCCTGGGGACACCTGCACCTGGTGTCCCATGGGTCTCCACTCCACAGACCCAACCATCCCTTCTCAAATCAGCATCCACTCCTGCTTCCCATCCCTCTCAAGGACCTCACCTGTGCCTGGTCACCATGGCTCTCAAGCTTGGGCTCCTCCTGCCCGTCACTCCGTGATGGAGAGCGTCACCAAGCCCCAGGACATCTACCTCCCACACATCTTCAGCTTCAGTCCTCTCCTTGACACACTCTATCATGACCTCACATCCTCCCCTCAGAACCTTTCCAATAACCTCACAACTAATTACCAGCTGGAGAACTTGGGACAAGCCACTTTACTGCCTTGAGCTTCAGTTATTCTCTCTGCAAAATGGGTACAATGACGCTCACTGCGAAGGGCAGTGGTGAGGATGAATTGTGGTAACATGAATAAA
This sequence comes from Equus caballus, assembly GCF_041296265.1. Classification (NCBI taxonomy): domain Eukaryota; kingdom Metazoa; phylum Chordata; class Mammalia; order Perissodactyla; family Equidae; genus Equus; species Equus caballus. The sequence goes on from NC_091684.1 coordinate 36,721,020, forward strand.
TATGTCACCTAGCACAGTGCTCAGCGTGGGCCAAACAAATGTCAATTCATCTCCCCTGCCCCCACTTCTTCAGCCCTGTTCTCCAGCATGTGGTTTGTCCTCTAGAAACAAATCTGGCTTCTAGAGTCATGGTTTGCCAAATATGCCCTTCAATTTTCTCCTTCCAATCGTCCAGCTGCAAGAGTATTGAGTGTCTTTTTTTTCCATCTTAAACTAAGTTGATATTGTATAAAATTATCGGGTTATTTTGATTTATTTAAAATATTCAGATCAGGAGGATACCTGAATTTTTAAAAATAATTACGATTTTTTAAAGCTTGTCTCAGGAAGTTTTTATAAAACAAAGTAGAAAGAACTCATTCCCGTTAGGCATTATCCTTCCTTCCCACTCTGCTTTTGGAAGGATTTGCAATTCAAATTGAGGATAAACTGTATTTTCACTTAGAAAAACACATTCCCTCTAGCAATAAAATCCTCCTTTGAATAAATCCCCGCAAAAGAGCCATATCTTTATATGTGCAGCGATTTAACAAGAAAATGCTATCGATCTCTCTCCCTTTTTTGTTCTTTCCCATCTCGTTAATGATGGAAATTGAGAACTGCATAGTCATACACACACACACCTCCTTTGTCTCTTCAGACTTCTTCCCAATAAATCCCCACCAATGACAGAGTTCAGATTTAATTTAAATTATTTTAGCTGACATCAGCTTAGGGTGAGATCCTCTGTGTCAAAATGAAATGGAAAATTGAAATAAAACCCGCAACTTCAGCTGAATTATCCTGACAATTGCCCAAATTTCTATATCCCCCAACAGAACTGATTTCAGATCAATATGGAAGAAAAAGCACATTGGCATGTTGATAAGTAAAAGGCACAGATGACTCTGGAGGGTCAAGTTGAGTGTGGGGGCTCTGGGGACAGACCCCCTGGGCTGGAACCCTGACTGAGCCTCTTTCCAGCTGAGGGACCCTGGAGGGGTTGCTGATCCCTCTGAGTTTCTGTTGTCTCATCTGGGGTGGTTGTGACGATTAAATTAACTCATGAAAAGCAATTAGGACAGTGCTGTCATATACTAAGAGCTCAGTGACAACAGGAATCCTTATGCCAGATAAATTCAGTGCCAGTTCCAAGGACTATAAACCTGAAGGCAGCATAATGTAATGACCAGAACCTTTTACTCAGCCAGTCTGGGTTCAAATCCCGACTCCACTTCTTACTAGCTGTGTGACTCTGGGCAAGTTAAGTAACCATTCTCTGCCTCAGTGGTTCCATTTGTAAAAGGGGCATTAAAAACGGTTCCCACATCATGGAAATGTTGTGAGAATGAAATGAGATGACGTAAAACACTTAGCACATGTAGTAAATGCTCAGTGAATTTTGGCTGTTATTTTCCCTTGCACGCTACAAAAATAAGGTTAATTAACTCAGGACTGCTTCCCCAACCACACGGAGGTTTTCAAAAAGGTAGAGCTGTAAAATTTTCCACTTTAGTTGATTAGGGGCCAAGTTGTTTACAATACATCTCCTATTTGGGGGACATCCCCAGATAGGTGGGTGGCAAGGTCCCTTAGACAAAAGGAGGTCAGACATTCCCTCTTCCCACAATCGGCAGCCACTGCTGGGCTCAGCCAGTCAGATGCTCACAAATGGCAACTGGGACATCGTTTCTGAAAGCAGAGAGAGGAAAGGATGGAGGTGGCAAGGGTGGCACCTCCACTTTTTCCCTCTTCTAAAATTTGTAATTACAAAATCAACACATGTTCTTTACAACCAGAAGGAGTATCCCTAAATATATTCAGAAATTTCTTTGCACATATCCTCCTCAATTCTCCTTGCCAAGAATCTAAGTCCCTCTGCAACTTGTTCTTCCTACTGAACAGCATGTCATAGCCATCCCTCCAGGTCAATGGATGTCTATGGCACTCACTGTATTATGGCTCCATAGTTTTCCGTAACATAAATACACTGCTATTTTTTCTAACACTCCTCGTTGGACAGGCACTTTTTTGGATATCCATTACAATTTTAAATGCATATTCTCATTGACCCAGCGACCTGACTTTCAGGAATCAATCCTACAGAAATAAAGCACTAGTTTGTACATAAGGCTGCACATACAAGCATACGGACTGCACGTTGGTTGCAGTATCAGAAACTGGAAATAACCTAAATGCCCAGCAGTGTTCCCTGATCTGTGTTTATGGCATTTTGTTTGGGGGCGGGTGGCGGGGGGTGGGGGCGCAGAAATTTCAAATGTGAGAAGCGTTTTATGAAAACCACTACTCAAACTCAGGTGAGAGCTGGGACGTTTAGGTTCCTTCCAACAATGAAATTTTAGATGCCTTTCATTTTCAGGAGTTGGGTGAGGCAGGAAAGAAAAATAAGATGTGTACGTCAAGGTCAGATTACCACAGCAGAAGTGGGTCATTGTTAGGTCTATTTTACCCACGTGGGTAGCAAATCTGAATCCTCAGGGGTCCCAAGTTCAGGTTTTGCTCCTATGCAGAGAGTCTCAAACCACAGTGTGCCTAAGATTCACCTAGGACTCCTGTTAAACTGCAGATTGATTCAACGGGTCTGGGTGGGCCTGAGCTGTTGCATCTCTACAAGCTACCAGGTGATGCAGCTGCTGCTGGTCCATGGACCACACTTTGAGTTGGGAGAATCTAATCAATTCACATCTGCTATCTGAACTGAATTTTCCTCATTTGTCAAATAATGTGCTTGATTAGGATGACCACCATCTGAGTTTTCCCAGGACTCTCTCCGTTTTTGCACTGAGTTCTGAGACCCGGGAAACCAGGCCAGTTGGCTTAGATCAGGGTCAGATAACTCAGAAGTCTGCAAAATAATACGTATGGATGAAGTGGGCTGGTTGGAGACTCTGGCAAACAGAAGAGCTGAAACGCCCACTCTCTCAGGCTCCACTCAAGAGTCTCCAACTTGCAACCTTGGCCCAGAGGACCCCTTAGACTCCGTCCATCAGTTGAGAAATTCTGTAATAGACTTTTTCTGATGGCAGCTGTTAAGTGTCCATAGGTGATGGGTCACAACGAAAATGTTAGAAATCAAGAACTGCCCAGAAAAGAGACAAAAAATGCTTTAAAGAGAAGGCAGGAAAAGAGTCGACTCACCCACTCAAAAACTGAGCCTCCAAGATGGCCACCAATGATTCTCACCTCCTGGTGTTCACATCCTCATGTGGCTCTCTCCTACAATAGATAGGGCTAACCTGTATAATCAATAGGATATGGTGGAAATGATGGAGTGTGACTTCTAAGGCCAGGTGATAAAAGATATTGAGGTTTCTGTCTTACTGCTTTTTTTTTTATCACTTGCTCTGGGGGAAGGCAGTTGCCATGTTGTGAGAACACCCAAAGAGTCTTACGGAGAGATTCATATAGCAAGGTACTGAGGCCTCCTGCCAACAGCCAAAGGAGGGAGCCATCTTGGAAGTGTGTCCTCCAGCTTCAGTTGAGCCTTCAGATGACACAGCCCCAGCCACCATCTTAACTGCAACCTTATGAGAGACTCTGCTATGGAACAACTCAGCTAAGCCATCTCGATCAAGCCCTCTGAAAACTCCCCAATGATCAAAGACCCAAGAAGTTGCAAACTGGCAGCCGCCAGGGCCCCAAACAAGTTTTCTTTTGCCTGCACAATTTTTTTAAAAATGTGAATTAGTTATCAACATCTAAAAACAGAATATTCCCATGAAAATCTGGTTTTCCAGTACCTTCTGAAAAATTGGAAGCGCTTCATTCCCACAGGTGAAGGATCGGCTGGGGCTGAGCAGGACCTGCCCCTCGAGAAAGGATGGTACGCCCTGCATCAGCACACCCCCGTCTCAGCTGTCTCTCTCCCTGGCACACGTCCCTTGTTAACATTACCTACTGGCCTCCTGAGTCTGTGATCCTTGCCTTAGAGATCAGAAACTTTTTCACGGGTGGTCCTCCAAGTGTGGTCCCAGGACCAGCAGCGTCAGCATCATCTGGGAAGTTGCTAGAAATGCAAATTCTTGGGTCGGAGCCAGAAGCTCTGGGATGGAGCCCAGTCATCTGTATTTCAACAGGCCCTCCAGGGGATTCTGATGCGTGCTAAAGTTTGGGGACCACTGTTGCCCACAGATACAGTTTCTTGCCTTTGAGAACTGTACTAGTTTCCCAGAGCTGCCGTAAAAAAGTACCACGAGCTGGGCAGCCTAGAACAATGGAACTTGATTGTCTCACGGTTCTGGGGGCTGGCGGTCTGAAATCGGTTCCCCCTGAGACCTGTAGGGGAACCCTTCCTTGACTCTTCCCAGGTCCTGGCGGTTTGCTGGCAACCTTCAGCATTGCTTGGCTTGTGGATACATGACCTCAGGCTCCGTCTTCACACAGTGTTTTCCACGTGAGCCTACACATCATCTTCCCTCTGTGCGTGTCTGCCTCTGTGTCCAAATGCCCTCTTTTCACAAGGATTCCAGTCACATTGGATTAGGGCCTACCCTAGGACCTCATTTTAACCTGATGACTTCTGTAAAGACCCTATTCCCAAATAAGGCCACATTCTGATGTACTGAGGGTTAGGACTTCAATATATTTGGGGAGGGCGGTGGAACACAATGTAACATAATGGAAACCATTTTCTGCTGTTCAGCAGTAGGGGCTCAAAACGTCTGAGGGTCCAGCTCTACCAATGGGCAGACCCAGCCCCCAGCCCCACCAGAGACGCCAGCAGTCTGTACCTTCTGCCAGGCTTCCTGTCAAAACCCTTAGTGGCCACATAACTCCAAGTGCACGGCCCGTCTGAGAGCCCAGGCGCTCTTGAGGCACAGGGAGGAGCAAGAACCTGGAAGCAGTTTGGTTTCAAATTATCCACTCACCTGCCCCTTTTTCCTGACACGTCTATAAATAAACAACATTGTTTTTTTTAATTGAGGGCTAGTCTTACAATGTATTGGACACTGGACTGCCAGTCCTAATTCTCTGTTGTAACCTTAAATTTCTTTGAGCCTCCGATTTCTCAGCTATAAACTGAGAGCCTCGGATGATGTGTCCCGCTCTAAAAATCAGTGACTAATTGACATTAAAGGAACTGGACTTTCCGTTTCAGAATACCAAGTCCCCTCCTCCATCATTAAGTAAATCACTGTTACCTTGGACGGTATGACCGTACTTAATGAACCAATCAATGCGTTTTGTCAAATATCTATTATAAGCAAAGCACGTGGTCCTCTTTTCACAATGTATTTGAGTGAAGTGAACCCATTAGTGGCTTCAGATAAAAATCTTGAAGCATCTCTGGGGAGAAGTGAGTGAGTCGATTTCCAACCCCTCGATGGACCGGGGAGAGGTTTGGCAGTGGTGAGAAGTTGCACAGTGTGGGTAGGCTTCTGTGCAGCGGATACACGGTTAGGACTGTTGCAACATGATAACTCTCACCCAGAAAACCCACCATGTAATCCAGGGCTAAGTTTCCATCCTGGCCTAGGGTTCTAACTCAAGTGGACTCTACTTCAAACGAAGGAAAGCTTGTTTGGCCAAATACGCATGGAGCATCGGTTTCAGGAATGTGACATGCTGTTAAACCACAGCCGTGTAAGCTTGCGGCTGCTGAGATTTTCCAAGGATGAAAGTTTCACTTTTCAAAGATAAACAATGGTACTGTGAAGCTGGAGAGACATAAGGTGAACGGCGTCAATTGGCTCCAAGAAGCCTTCTCTCCCAGAGAACACCTACTATGTGTGCGTGTGTTCTGGGGAGGGCAGGGAGGTGTGTGAGAAAGGGCTAAATTTACAAGATTTGAATGATGAGACACCTTCTAGTAGCTTTCCTGCCTTCTAGTAGCTTTTCAGGAGGCAGAGAGAAAGGACAGTTGGGCAGAGTTCAAGGTCAATGCATGCCATCGTGGAGGCCAGGGGACACTAGAGAAAGTGGCAGGGTCTTACCCCAGAAGCCAAGTCAAGTGGACTGTCAGCATGGCACAGCTGGGAGAGGCCTAGGGGGTGCTGGAGCCCACACAGGAACTGGAGCTGGCAGCACCAGGTCACAGGGCAGGAGAGAGGTTCCCAGCAATCCACAGGGGACTCATTTATCTCTGGGAGGTCACATGTCAGGCCTCCTGGGCTCCCACTTCCACGTCTGTCTCGGAGATTTGGCAGAATGATCACCAAGGACTGCTGAATGCTTCTGGAAGAGGCTGTGGGGATGTCCTGTCTCCCTGGATCAGAGATAATCTGCATCTCAGAGTAAAGCAGGTATCTGAGGAGCTGAATTAAGACAGCATCAAATCGCAGAGAATAACGACTCCTTAATTTTGCAAGGGAACTTGGGGGTCATTTAACCCAACTTCCATCTCCATGTCAGAACCCTTACAGCAGCTTAGTTATCCAGCTCCCGTTTGGATGCCTCCATTGACGGGGAGCTTGCTCTCTCACAAGGTAGACTGTGTCATCACCAGAGGGCTCTAGTTGTCTCAACTGTTTCCCTTATATGGGGCTAATATCTCCTTCCTTTTCACTTACCCTCCTAAAAGCGTGCTCTGTCCTTCAGAACAGGTCTGAACCTGCATTTTCTGCAATGGCCCTTTAGCTATGTGAAGGCGGGGCCACCACGACCTCTTCAAACATCCCTGTTTCCTCGAGCACTGCTACAGTGCTCTTGTCAGCTGGCTCCTGGACCTGGTTAAGGTCATTTGAACACTGACTAGTATGCTCATGCCCTTCAAAAAACATGCTCCTTCCGTACCCCAAAACTGACAGCCATCTTCCAGGGACTGGGAGAGCAACCTAGGTCAGATCGTGGGCAGTATGTGGCCAGTGCTGGAAACGCAAGCCAGCTGACCTCTAGGGCCACAGCGGGATGTTGGCTACTTTAGGAACTGAATGATGATCCAGATCAACCCAGCCTAGGGTGACCCTTCCAGAGGGGCCAGGCAGCCAGCCGTGACGAGGCCTGAGGTTGAGTACTTGCTACGCCCTGGGTGGTCCAGAGCCTCCCATTGTCTGGGGTAAAAGCAGACCCCGGGTCAGAGCCTGTGGACACTGGATTTCACCAACACTGGTGGGGAAAACCCCTGAGCCCTGAGCTTGGCATAGAAGGGAGAAGCCCGCCCCCTTGTGGACCTCTGGGGGGTGGCATGGTGCGAAAAGCACCCTGAAACGTGGGAGAGGAGGAGCTTGGGGGAGCAGCCACTTCCTGCCACTGCTCCCATTTCACCAGTTGCCTCTGGTGGCCTGCAAGAGAATTGATCAGGATTGTCACAGGGCAGGGGAGTGGTGGCAGGGGATATAAAGGGAAGTTAGGAGGTAGAGAACCCTGGATCTAGTTGTCTGGCAGTGAAAATTTGGAGAGAAATCAGGCAGGTGTTATTAGCTGATAAAAAAAAAGAGAGAGAGAGAAAAGGAAAAAACAGCAGCAGGGCCCTTCCCTGGTTCTGCCACTCCCTGGGTGGCCCCAGGCAAATCACAGGCCATCTCTGGGCCTCTCAGGGCTGAGCTGGGTGAAGGCTACAATCCCTCTGAATGCTCACGCATTCTAGACCCAGCTGGAAGCTCTTGCACGCCAGTCCTGACAATAGTCTGTCCCCGGTGGCACCCCACCCCTGACTGAAGAGAAGATGGGATGGGAGGTGGCCAGGGCCAAGGGCATGTGTGGAAGGGGAAGCAGAGGACACCAACTTGGCCAGCGTGGCAGGTCCACCCAAGGCCCTGGAGAGCACAGCGCCCTTCTATCACTGTGCCGTGCCCCTAGAAGCCCCAGAGAGTCATTTCTCCCAGCGGGCTCCCCTCCTTCCTCAACTCCAGCCGAGTCTAAAACTAGAACAGTGGCCTCCCGAAACACTTCTCCACTGGGTGATGCATGGACAGACCCAGAGATGCCCAAGCAAAAACATCTTGCCCAGGTAGTCGTGACCCAGGCCCATTGAACAGCAGCCAGCAGACATGATTCTGCCTCAGCTTCTGAACTGCCTTCACTCAGCACTAAGTGCGTTATCAGAGCTTGCGTCTTTAACGAAAGTATTTTTCAAGGTAAATTCTGCGCTACTCTGTAATCAATGAGTATAATTGGGCTAAATATAGCCCCAGGAAATGCAAGCCAGAAGCACTGCTCTCCAGATAAAAAATAAAGGTGTATCTTAAAAATTGAATTGTTTGCTAAAATGGTTCAAATTTCTTTCTGCCCTATGCTCACAGAGACACGAGGTCACGGAGTCGCCAAAGACAGTGTTTTGAAACGCTAACTGTCCTCTGGCAAAATGAAGAGTATTGAAACCCTTAAGAAATGGCCTTGTATAAATTATCTGAAATGATGTCCCCAGGCTAATGTGCTCCTAGCAGGAATGATCCGGGGAGAAAGTTATGGGTGGAGGGGTCATCTTTGCATACCACAGTACACTAAAGCTTTGACTAAAACTAAATAAGCCTGTGAGTTCTCGTTTTTTAAAAAAGGCATTATAAGGTTATTATAAGGCATTATATGTTATTACGTAAACACCCCTTAAAAATCAAAGGATTCCAACAATACGTATAATCCAAGTTCCCCCTAAAAAACTAAAGTCAGGTAGAACATGCAACTCTAATTGTAGACAGAACCCTTTTCAGACACCTATTTAGGCCACCTAGTTGCTGCAGCAGTGCCAAATTCTAAAATTGTAATGAAAATTTTAAAGTCCAAAACCTACAAGCCATGAGGTTCAGTAAGCAGATTGTGCCATTTCAAAACTGAAAATGTGCTTGCATAAGCACATCACCGGGGCTAACCTTTCTGGATTGAGAGTCTGGCCTTCAGTTCAGAACATGGCTATGCCAGGGTCAGAAATGTGACAAAACCGCGTTCTCCCGGAGGTTAGCCAAGGTTCACAGGGTCATGACTGGGCCATTTTATCAGTCATGTCAGGCTCACACCCTATTGCCTGGCATAGATAAAAACTTTATCTGTCAGTTTGCTAAATCTACTCCTCCCGCCTTATTTTCAATAAAGAAAACCTGGACTAGCTTATCTAAACCAGAGACTGGCCTTTTCCAACACTGTTTTCATCTGCAACTTCTGAGTAAAGGAAACCGACGAGGGGCTTTTGGTCTCATTCTAGTCAATAATTGTTCATAATCAGAGAGAGTGGCTTTGAATTACCTAATGCTTTAACTTCAGAAAACAGTTCTGGCACTATGTAACAACATGAATTTATTATGTTTATTAAACATAATAAGTGTAGGACTAAAGGTGTTATATTAGAATACGATAGTTCTCAAAGTGTCACCTTTTCAAATTCATCTTTCTCTAAAGTAAAGCAAACAAAACCAAAAAGATCTAAAATTAACTTGGATAGATTTTTTCCAAATAGGGAATCTAAATCACCATAGAAAAATTTACAAAGTTACCTTTGGAGTAACTCACACACACATACACATATAATGCATATTTTCTAATAAGTGTTAAGAGAAAAAACAGCTCAAGTTTTGTCCTCACAGGAAATAGATATGCACTGATGACAAAACCATGCATGTAGACATTTAGAAATCTGGTTAAATATACAAATACAAAACCGATGAGTTTTCCCCCACAGGAATCTTAAATGCAAGAGAAGCACCTTCAAATTTTACTTTATTTGGCAACTGTCCAAATTCATTATTTTAATATTTAAAGATTGTGGTCCTGTAGCAGACACATAAATATTATAATATACATTTTTGCAATTAAATATAATAAAATCAACACGACACTATGTAAAAACTCATGTGTACACTTCAAATAAGTCTGAGGTCTGGGCACTCCCGCCCATCAGATTTCTCCCTGGAAACGCGTGAACCTGGCTGGGAGATCGTCCACAGGGTACACGGTGGGACTCGTTTTCATGGTAGGAGGTCCATTTAGAAGCCGCCAGTCACAATGCCTGGCTAGCTCCACTGTAAATATTTTGAGAAGAATTTTTGCGAACTCTTTCCCTACACAGCTCCTAAGGCCTCCTCCAAATGGAATGAAGCTGAACCTGGAAGCATCCTCCGGGTGAGGCAGCATAAATCGGTCAGGATTAAACTCCTCCTTGTTGGTGAAGACATCTGCCACATCGTGAGTATCACAGATACTGTAGATAACATTCCAGCCCTTGGGAATCTGGTACCCCTGCGAAAGATTGTGAAGTCCCGAGGGCTGACAGACTGGAATGTAACTTTTGACAACAAAAAGCTATCACCGATATCCCTGAAGGAGTTATGAGTTGAAAGAAAGTGGGGGGTGGGGGGGGTTGTGGAAAGAGACAGACAGACAGACATTCAGGTTGTGAAACGTGTGCACATGGGGCAGGACAATATCATCAAAGCATAAGAAATTTAAGCCAACGCACAGGGAAGCGAGAGGAGATTCAAAACCACAACAGAAGGGGAGGGGAGAATTTTAACTTACATTTAATTCAAAAGTCTTCAGGGCAACTCGAAACCCTCCTGGAACTGGGGGATTCAGTCGAAGGGTCTCTTTAATAACACACCCAGTGTATTTAAGCTGTTCCAAAATTTCCATGTCCAACTTGTTGTCTTGATTGCTCTTGCAAAGTAAACCCTATCAAAACAGTCACACAGAGGTGAACGGTCATTTTGTGCTCCAATAAAATCAGCCCAGCAGACATAAACAGGGCTTAAGTGGCGGCTAAACCCAAAGGCCCCGTGATGGGAGAGTGTGAGGGGGGAACAGGGAGTAGCTAGTGACCATTTGCCTCCACCCCTTGGCGCAAATCCACTGTCTATTTACAATTCTAAGTGAATGCTGCTCACCCCTTAGAACCCCCAATCTCCTCCTTCCCATCACCACCACCACCTAAGAGTCCCCATTCATGCCCTCCAATGCACAAATCCAAGAGAGTGGAACCTATCTGAAAATCTCCATGGTTCATCAAAAACTGGAGAAGGGGTAGGAGTACAAGGTCAAACCCTGTGGAGTGGGATGACAGCTCAAGATTCCCTCCTTTTTATTCACCAGGCTAATTCTTTTTCTCCACTGGCACACCCACCCCTTGGTTCTACACTTTCAAACTATTCAGCAAAGGCAGCACACTTACTCATTTGGAAGTTAGCCAGGGAGCAGATGAGTTTCTTAAGCTACCAAGAAACCTTCAGAGCCCTCCTACCTTACTCTTCAGTTCTTCTCGAACTTTCTGGAGAACATGCGGGTAGAGCCCCAGGTAAGTGATCAGAGAAGTGGCTGCACTGGCTGTGGTTTCGTGTCCTCCGAAAAGGAGTTCAGTTGAAGATTGCTTTAGTGCCTGAGAGTGGAATAAGAGGATGATTTTACAAATCTGCATGCAGTTTTCCAGGGTGGTTACTCAGAACCGAACTGAGAGTTCTGGAGGGAAGACGAGAAGGGCTAAAAGTTTGCTGACAGAAAGTCAAGGAAAGCAACATTTTTAAACAAAATGCAAGGTCTCTTGAGTTCAGCTAGAGCAGGAAGGCCAGTAAGATCCCTCTCTACCAGGAATTCTTTGAGTTAAAGCCTTGGTTGTACTTAAATCGCCCAAGATTCTTTATTTACATTGTGCAAATTCCACCTTTCCCTTTAAAACCTAGAAGGGCCGGGGACTCTCCCTGCTCCGCCGCAGCCTCTTCCACAGCTCTCCGGATCTGGTATTTCAACTTCGGGGTCCCATCGCTGGGGTCTGGGCGAGCTACCCACTCTGGGAAGCTGCGCCCGAGAAGGGCGCTTTGGGGACCCCAGGAACCGCGCTTGCAAAGCCAGGGGATACAAACTCCACAGTGCCTCTCCTGAAGCTGCCACTCACCTGCATGTCCAGCCTCTCTCCCCTCTCCCACGAGTGCTCGATCAAAAGCTGCAGGGCATCTTTGCAGCCCTCGCCCGCCTCCGCCGCCCGCAGCCGGCAGATCTTGGCGCGAATGTTCTCCTCGATGCGCGCGTGGATGAGGTTCCGCGCCTTCATGCCCTGAGCGCAGAGAGCGCAAGGCGGTAAGCAGACGCCGGGTACTGGTGCCCCGGTCACCTAGCTCCGCACCCTGCATGCCGCCCTTACCCGGTACAGCCCACTAAAGGGCACGTCGATGGGCAACGAGAAAAGATTGCGGGTCATTTCCTCGAAGGCCTCCACCAGTTGCTGCTCCGCGTCCCCGCCGTTCGCCAGCCGGGGCTCGCAGCCCAGCAAGATGCGCATGGCGATGCGGAACATGAGGCGCTTCACCTGGGGGTAGACCAGGAGGCCGCGCTCGCCGCAGCTCAGCCACTGCTCCAGGCTGTTGCCCACTTCCTCGGCGATCACCGGCACGTAGCACTGGAGCGCCTCTCGGCTGAAGGCCCGCATAATCACCTGAGCCCCGAGGAGGGGATAGGGTTAAAACCGGGTCCCATCCGTCCCTCTTCCTTCCAGGGTCCAGGCACCCTCAATCCCACCAGACCCAAGGCACTTCCAGGCTAGGAAAGCTAAACTGGGCTTGAGAGGGTCCTAGCCGACGCCTCATGCAGCTAGAACTCGCCCAGCATCTATCTGCCTGAACCCCTCCAGCAAATGGAGTCCCCCTCCCTGTCCAGGCGCCTGCACCCCCGCCCTCACCTTCTTGCGCTGCTTGTGCGAGGAGTCGTGCAGGTTAGAAAGGCAGCCGGAGCCCAGGATGGTGCGCACCGACGCAGGCCAGTGGACCGACACCAGCCGGTGCTCCCCGAGCAAGATGCGCCGCACGTTGTCGGCGCCCATCACCCGCACTGTGGGCCGCCCGAACAAATGTGTCTTGTAGATGAAGCCGTATTTCCTGCGCTTCATCTGCAGGAATTTCCTTCGCTGCGAGAGGAAAGCGGAGGAGAGAGGCGGGCGTGAGGGGGCGCCGGGGAGCGCTGCGACTCCAGCTAGCTCCGATCCTAGCCGTAGTCACCTCCCTCCCCACCTCCCTCCCGGGGGTGCCTACCCTGGCTTCAGTGGAAGCCCGGAGCCGAGCCGGGCTCGGGAGAATAGTCTTGTCCCGCCCCAAGCTCCCTTACCTGTAGCACCATCTGTAACGTTTCCCCAAAGAAGGGGAAGCCCATAGTTCCGGGGGGCAAAGGGAGGGCGCAGCTGCGGTCGCGGCTGCTCACGCAGTACAGGTCCCAGAGCTTGATCGCGGCCAGGAAGAGCAGCAGCGGTAGCACGAAGGTGCAGAGCGCGCTGGCCAGCAGTGCCAGGAGCCCCATGGCGCGCCACCTGCCGCCGCCGCCAGCGCTTCGAACCCCGCCGAGCGCCCGCTTTATAGGCGGCCCAGGTTGCTGCCCACGTTAACTTGGTCAGACAAATTAGTTCACCCAAAGTTCATCTTTAATTGCGGATTGGGCCCCTGGCTCCTCCCCCCGCGAGGCGCTGCCCAAAATCTTTAACCGTTTGTTCCGCGCCGAGGCAGAGGCGGCGCGGTGGCGGCTTCCCTCGGAGCGCGCCTCCTGGGGTGCGGGGCTTGGAGCAGCCTGCCTCCCCCCTACAAGGTGTGCGGAGCTCCGAGGTGGCGCCAGGGGCCGAGCCCGGCTCCAGGGAGCGCGAACTCCAAGCTCTGGGCTTCCTGGCGGTCTCTTTGGAATCCCTTCCGCCGGGTCCGACGGGCGGTCCCAGCCCAGAGCTGCGTTCGCTGACTTTCCATTTACAGGCGCCGCATGGGCTCCCTTCCACCTGCTGGGGAAGCAGAGGGAAGTGTGTTCAGGGATCGTCCAGCTGCTTCGTCCCACAGGTCGGGAAATAGATCCAGGACGCAGAGCAAAGCGTAGGCTTCCCGACTTTTTCGAAGAGCCCGCAGAAAAGCGTAGGGCCAGGACCCAAGGGACAGCCGCGGGGAGTTAAGCATGATCTGCGGGCTCCCAGCTCTCCAACCCCCTCAAGGAGGCCAGCACTCATGAAGTCTTGGAAGCACCTACTTAAGGGTGCAAGAGGGCCTCCAGGTCCCTCAGGACTCCGGTGCAACCCTGCACAAGTCTGACGCCCCAGTAGGGGACCGCAGGGGCAATTCATCCGCGGCTCGGCAACCAGGGCTCTGCGATCAGGCCACAGCCGGCGGGATTCCAAGGGCCCTGGGGCTTGCAGCCTCAGCTAGGCAGAGGGGAAGAGGGTCCTTAGCCCCGGCAGGATAAGGAGACAGAGAGAGAGGAAGGAAAGCCTGGGAATGTGGGCTCCAAGTCCCAGCACCATCTCTGCTTGTATGACCTGGGTCAAGGCATCATACATCCTTGCGCCTGCTTCCACCGCTTAATATGGAGGCGATCATTCACCACCTGTGTACACCTCGGGGTAGTTGTGAGTTTCCAAAAGGGGCTTCTGGTTGCAAATACTCTTCCCAGTTCCAGGCACGCTAGGCTACGTTACCAGGGTGACCTGGACTCGGGGCACTGGAGCCTCCCTCCGCTCTCTCAGCTCCCACCCAGGTGAAAGGGATGCTCCATCCTAAATCCAGGCCTCTGCCGGCCGCTAATGGGAGTGTTGAGGGAATCCATACTGGGAAGCGGGACTTCTGGCCTTTGCCCAACGACATCAGCTGCTACTGCAGCCAATGCCTGGAGCTCAAATACCGCGGGAAGCGCACCCGAGCCACGCCGCCTCGAACCAGTCAGGGCTCCCTGGGTTGGAGTGCGGAACGCACCAAAGGCGCCGAAAACGAAAACAGAATGATGGACGTTTGTTTAAAACTGAACACGGGCTCTCGCAGGAGCTCGCCGCACACCTTGGAAAGCGTCCCTTGGAGATAGAAAACTCTTTGATCTTGAGAGTTAATTACGTGGCTCTCCTGCAGTGGTCCCCAAAGCCCCCAGGATCGGGAAATGTCTGCAGAGTCGTAGGGATCGCACAGGCCGGGCAACGTTCCTAGCCCAGGTCGCCACAGGGCGTGTTTCGGAAAGCCAGCGTTTCCCATAACCCTACTTGGCGTCTCAGAGGCTCCAGGGAAGGGTCTCTCCCACTGTCATTTCTTCTAAGGATCTGGCGACTGTGAACGGTGCCAGCCAACACCTGGACACCAGCAGGAACCGGGAGGAGACGCGCTGGAGGTAATTCTCAGAAATCTCGGGCCCGCCCCTTTCTGGACAGTGCCTGGGGCCGGTGAGCAAAGCTGCTGAGCGGGGGCGTGACCTGGGGCCCGTTCCCAGTCCTCGGGCCTGACCCGCCTGTGACCCCTGCAGGCCGGACCGTGACATCCGAGTGAACTCTGCAGGGCCACCTCGCCAAGTTCAGCGCGCGCTGGGTCACAAGATGAGCGGGGCCTGCCTGCGCTTTGGAAATTGCCACAGGGGGGAAAATGTTTTAGCCTATCTGCCCATCTAGCCCCGCAGGGGCGTCCGGCAGGAAAGGATTAACTGGGAGAGGGAAGATCATTAAAGAATATCTTGAAGGGGGGAGGGGTCAATAAATTACCAGCCCAATAAGAACTTTGACCTGAAAACCTTGCCAAGCTTTTTTGGGTAGTGGTGGGTGGGGCGGGGGGGGGGGGGGGGGGTTGGTTCATTGGAAAACAAAATGTTTCCGAGATGTTTACAAAACAGCCTCACTTTTCCTAAGAATTGAGGGGGAGGGAGTAGTTTTTTTCTGGGGGAGGGGAGTGAGGACGCAGAGGCAAACTGGAGTCATGTGAGCTAGGCACCTCTCCTCCCAGTTCTCCCTTCAACCCCTCCTTCCCATCTCTTGAGCCCTCATTCCCCTCCCAGGGTTCTATACCTGCTGTTCCTCTGCTTGGGGCACCCCTCTGCCAGGTCCTCACTGGCTGGTTCCTTCCGAAGTCAACTGTCACCTCCTCAGGGAGGTCTCCCCACCCGCCCACCCTGCTGAGTTCAGCCCTCAGGCACTCTGTACTACAGGCCTGTTTTATTTTCTCTACAGCACTTATCACCATCGGACTGTGTTCTTGCTCCTTTGTCTGCTGGTTTATTCATTGTCTACCTCCTTCCTGAGCATATCGAGTCCAGGAGGGCAAGAACCACGTCTGCTCCTTCCTCAGAGAATCTGGAGCTACTAAAACAGGAGCTCAGATAGTCCATGAAATTACTGAAAATGATGGATGGATGGGAAATTAGAGTATAGCTGGAGCTGCCCCTCCTCCTGGGGCTCATAGTTGGTCCAGATCCCACAGCAGGTAAACCAGGTCTCCCGGAACCAGCTATACCGTTGGGACTTCTGCAAGCCCCCTCCCCATATTTCTCTTCTCTCCCCAAATCAGAATCAATCCCAAGCCGCCTCATCCTGGTGGAGCTTCTCAGGCGGGGCTGTTGTCTCTGCAGCCTCAGGAGCGCCCTGAGGGCAGGTCCCAGCTCTGCCACTTCTGCCTGCTCTGGTGTCTCTGGGGGCCATGGCCTGGCGGGCGCCAGGCCTGCGGTCAGCAGCCGGTGATGAATTGCCTTAGATGAGGGTTATGGCGGTGTCAGCCTAGTTAGGAAGGGCCCGCAGTGCTCTTGAGCTCCTGACCCTGCCTGTGCCTGCCACTTCCCCCTTTCCTTCTGGCCCCGGGATCCACCTTAAGCATAAGGTCAGGAGGGCACCAGCTTCCTTCTGGTTCACTAAGGGGTCAGCTTGGGCCTGGGCGGCAACTTCCCTGGCTCACCCGTCATGTCCAGCTGCCCCCGCATGTCTGAAGATGGGTGGCAGGTTGAAGTGGTCTTTTGGGAATGATGACAGTGGAGACTCTTGGCTTTGATTTAAACACTGGTGGGAATCTCTGTGTTGGAAAGGTCCAGAGACAGTCCTTAAGGCCAACCTAGGGGTCACTATGAAAGGACGAAAGGGCTGAGTCCTAGGTGGTGGCCATAGTCCGAGAGGCTGGAGCAGGAGGGTAAGTGATGGGGCGGAGAACACTGCAGCCCAGGAGCCCATTGCTGGCTCCTCAGGTGAGTTTCCCCTCAGTTTCTCCTCTAATAGAGGAGACTGAAGAGGTAAACTGGAGCGTCTCTGCAACCAGCTATCACAAAGATAACTCAGGAAGGAAGTTTCAGCAGCCTGGACCTCCAGCTGCCCCAGTGCCCAGCCACTCTCTGGGTATACTTGGATGGGTCCTTGGGGGGGAGTCTTTCTCAGGTCTCCCCCACACTCCACCCCATGACTTCCTGCCAGGGAGCAGCTGCCCAGCTAAGCCTTAGTCTCCTGGCTCAACTGCTGCCGGGAAACTTTATTTCTTGGCCTTCTTGTTTGGGGTACAAATATCTCAAACCTCTCTGATTATGTCTCAACCTCCCATGGAAATAAGCCAGCCTTAGAGACATCTCGGTGTGCCTATTCTCCCCTGTATAAATGGGAAGATTAAACGCGTTCCTGAAGTATGAATTTTTCTTTTAAGAAGTCTCCAGCAGAATCCGGTGATGTTGAGCCATCTAGAGCCCTGGAAGCGCCCACAGTTTCAGCCAAGACCGGCAGAGTGGCCACAGCGCACCAAGCGGACGCCAGCAGCCTGAGGGCCTTCCGCTGGGCACCTTCTCAGTGTGTCTTCCTATGGCCCAGAGCCAGGCCAGGGATGCGCTCCGGGCGTCCCTGTTTCCTCGCACGGGTTGCAGGCCGAGTGCGCTGAGTCTCTGGCACGGTCCATGAGGCGCAGTCCTCCCCGGAGCCCCACGTCCCATGCATCCTGCCGAGTTTGGCGCGGGAAGGCGAGGCCCCTTAGCTCCTAGTGGCGATCTGTTCCCTCCATTCCTGCTTCGAGATCCTGGGAAGGGCTTAAGAGGCTTGGCCCGTGACCTTCCTTCCCCAGGGCGCGGAGCGGGCAGGAGGCATCTTTTCACCGGCCCGGCGGAGCTTCTCTGGCCATGGCAGTGGCTCGTGCTCCCCCTCCCTCGGAGTCTGGCACAGAGCCTCATTCGGTGACCGTTTGTTGAACGAGTGAGAGAGCGCCGGATCTGGCACAGGGGAAGCGCAGATGGGCGGCGCTGCGAACGCGCCGCTGCCACTGGCCAAGTCCTGTCCCGCCGCGCAGCCGGTCAGAGGCATAGCCCATCTTGCGCTGCCGAAGGTACGAGCGGGTGGAAAAACAGCCGCAGCCCGTCCACCGGGTGCACGATGGGCACGGTCTGCATGGCGGGGAAGGCAGGCGTGGCCAGTTCCCAGCGCGCCGTGCGCACCAGCTCCACGGCGAGCAGTTGGAGCACTGCCTGCGCCAGCTCCCGGCCGAGGCAGCTGCGCGCACCGCCTCCGAACGGGATGTAATGGAAGCGGCCGGAGGCGCCCCTCGCATCCTCGCCCGCCGCACCAAAGCGCTCCGGGTCGAAGCCCTCAGGCGGGCTGCGGTACACCGCGGCCGTCTCGTGCGTGTCTCGGATGCTATACATCACGCTCCAGCCCTTGGGGATCTGGTAGCCCTGCGGGGAGGTGAGGAGACCCGCCTGACTGCTAGGCACCTGGAAACGGGGCCTGAGCCGACCCCTCCACCCCGGATGCATCCACTAGGCTTCCGAAAACCGGCAGGAACGCGCGTCTAACCGGGAAGCTGGGAGGCGGCTCTGAGTTCCTATCTCAGCTCCTTCTCTGGTGAGCTGTGTGTCTTTGGGCTAGATAACCTCTCTGAGCCTCACTTTCTTAACTGAGAACAAAAATGCCCATTTCGTTGTCGTGAGGATAGAATAACGGATCTGGTCTATATATTAGTGGTCAGTAAATTTGATCTATTGTCATTTATGTTTTGATGTTTTGTATTTGTCTTTCTTTTTCCTTGTGACATTAGATCAAGAGACCTAAATTCTAGTCCTGCACCTACCAGCTGCCTGGGCAGGTACAACGCAAAAGACAGGGACCCCCATTCCTCTATGGTCAGCTCATTATGAAGCTCTTCTTGGCACTGAAGTGCAGACTGCCTCTCTGTCCTCTCCATCCATCAGCTGTACCATCATTTCAGGTCTGGTAGCCCCCGTTTAAGAAGGGGCACCTGAGAATTAAACTGGGGCATCCTTAAGTCGTTGGAACGCGGCTTTCATGTTCCCTCTGCCTACCTCTATTTCAACTATTCTTCTTCTTGATGTGTCTCCCAACCCCCTATCAGCTGCTTCCCTCGCCTGGACAGGCTCCAGAGGCTCTTAACAGGTGGACAGGTCTTAGAACCACAGAGGAGCTCTCTCCCCTCTAGACGCTGGTCTTCCCATTTGTAAACCGCAGGATGGCTAAGACGCCTGCCCTCTGCTCACCATGGCAGACCTGTGCTCCTCTCCCTCTGTTTCCCTAAGGGCTTGTAGGGCACCCCAGTGCCTGCAGAATGGAGTCTGAATTCCAAGATGCAGCATCCAAGACATTTCTAAACCCCTCACTAATCTACTCACTTTTGTCCCCTCTCTGTGGTGTGTTGTCCCCATCCTAACCCTTCACTCCTGCAGCTGAGATGCCAGCCCCTAAAATGTTTTGGTGTCATTCGGCACTCTTCCTCATGCCACAGTTTAGGATGAAGCTGTTGGCCCTGGTCCCCTTTCTCTCCATGAGGAGCTCCCCCAGGGCAGAATCCCAGTCCCTACCATGCCCCGGAACCCTGGTTTGCAGTGCGCCACCACGTTTCCTGTTTAAAGTAAGGGTCAGCGAAGGAGGTACCCCTCTCTGCCTGGAGTCTCCCAGCGACTGAGCTGGAGGCAGAGGGGGCTGCAGCAACAGCCATTCAGGCAAACACCCTCAGTCTGGCAATGCTGGGGCTCCACTCTCCGGTGCCATCACTGTGCCACACAGCCCTGACCCCATCTGGAGTGTCAGAGCTGGAAGGGACCAAGACAGCTTCCATCCAGAGAGTAAACTGGCCCAGCGGGAGGCGGCAAGTGCCCAAGGTCTCACAGAGATGAGGCCAGGCCTAAGCCTTGACCTTCTTGCCCAGCCTGATCTGACCCCCAAGAGATTCTAACCCGCGTTTTCATTGTCCCGTTTCCCTGGAATCCGGCTTTAGCGAGGTCCCTAGAAAGCTAACAACGATCGATCGGTTCCTTGATCTTGTGAGGGAGCCAGAAGGGTGGGGTATGGGACAGTGGGGGGCTCTCTTGTACCCCACCGAGACTCACTGGCTAAGAAGAGGGTACTGCACGAAGAAAAGTATGGTTTTACTCTAAAACTCGGCTCTATTCGAGTTGACCGACCCGCACTGCTGCCAAAAGCTGGAGCGCGCGGGGCCCCTAACCTGGTCGGCTCCCCAGGCTTTGCGCCCCTCCCGTGGATCCGGGAAAGGAAACAGGGCTCAGCCCATTTTGCAGTCGGGAAAGCGGAGGCTCTGAGAGGGGAAGAAGAGACCTCGGCGTCCTAATCCCCGGGCCTCCGCGCGAACCGGGGCACCGGGGAGGCGGCGGGCGGCGGGGTAGGCGCGGCGCACTTACGTCGAGCTCAAAGGTGCGCAGCGCGGTGCGGTAGCCCCCGGACACGGGCGGCAGGAGGCGCAGCACCTCTTTGACCACGCAGTCGACGTAGCGCAGACGGCCCAGCGCCGCGAGGCTGAGGTCGGGCTGGCAGCCGCAGTCGGGCCGGGGCCCCGCGCCGCCCCCCGCCGCCCCCGGCGCACAGCCACACGCGCGCCCCAGCCCCTGCGCCGCCAGCTCCTGCCGGATCCTGGCGATGGCCGCCGGGTGCTGCAGCAGCAGCAGGACGAGGGACGTGCTGGCGCTGGCCGTGGTGAAGAAGGCGGCGAAGAGGAGCTCCACGGCCGACTCCTGCAAGACAGCCCGGGCGGCGCTGAGTCTCCGGCGGCGGGGCCTTGGCATCGTGGCCCCACGGCCGAGGCGCGAAGGGCCCATGGTCACCATGGCGCGTAGGCCAGAGAGCCAGCCGGGACGTGCTGCTGTGGCGGCTCCGCGCGCGGCCCAAGCCTGCCCCTTGGGAAAGCCACTTATAGCAACGGGCAAACCCGGCGTCTCTCCACTTTCCTCGGGAGGGGTCCCAGAGATAGTGCTAGGAACGGATTCTGTGTGCTCTGAGTGCTTTACGTGTAATAACGCATCTGAGTCTCACCCCAACCCTGTGAGGCAGTTACTGCGCTCATTTGCCAGGGCTGGAAACCGAGGCTCCGACAGGTGCGCAGGGTCCCTAGAGCTGGTAATCCCAGCGGTCGGACTTGGGAGGCCCGGGGGCTCTTCAGCTGCTGGTGCTGTCTGCCACCTGAGCCGGGCATCCTGACGAGGACTCAGGAGGAGCTGAGGAAGGCACCTGCGGCGGCAGCCCCAACCTGGCCCCACAGCAGCCATCAGGGCTTCCTTCGCCCGCTAGTGGAGTCTCGGTCCCCGTGAGTGACTCAGCTTCTTCCCTGCCTGCGCAGCCCAGGGAGGACAGGGGAGCGGCCTGGTGGCTTCACCCTCCAGGCCCCAGCCCTCACTGCTTGCCTCTGCCCTCCCAGCTCCCAGTGTCTTCCTTCCTGGCAGCACCCACAGTTTGGGTTTATACAGATTTGTGTGGTCACAGAATCCGTGTGCACCCCTCCCCTCCCGCACCTCGAAGGCAGGGGTTGTGTTTTGCTCACCTTACATCCCCAGTCCCAGGACGGAGCCTGACACCAAATAAGTACATAATATTTGTGGACTAAATGATGTGATCCCAGGCGAACTGCCTGCTCTGGACATGATGGGGAACTAAGACAGAGCCCTTGGAGCCCCAACAGCCCCTGATGCCCAGAGCAGAGCTGAAGACTGCTGGCCAGTGGGTCTCTTCCTGAGAACCTGGAGGGCGTTGTCACCCCCTCCCCGGCCCTGTCAAAGCAAAGGGACCGTCCACCCCTTTCCACACCGCTCCCCTTCACAGCCCAGAGCTGCTCCTATCCACGGGCTCCCCCAGGACTCATGAGCCCACCATTCATCTACTTCTAACCCCTTTGACTCTTCCTGACTTCACAGCCACCCAGGAGTCAGGACAGAAATTCTTAGCCCCATTCTCAGAGAAGACACTAAGGCCAAGCCCCACGCTTCATGGCTGGCGGAAAGTGGGAAATGGAGGGCCAGAGAAAGGAGGGGAGCTGCTTTCAGGAGGGCTGAGGTGTCCCATCTCTAAATTTCCCCTGCCCCACGCCCTCTCCACTCCCTTTTGGGTTCTCCAGCAGGTCCTGGGGGCCATTCTGAAGCTTCCCTGCTCACTCTGCTGCGTGTGCTCTGTGCGTACATGGGGAGGAGTTCCGATTCTGTGGGAGACCCTGCAGTGGCAAAACGGACAGGCAGAGGTGCCGACGACATGGGTTATGGGAAGAGAGGAAGAGGGGAGGACACGGAGTTTGACCCTGAGTCCAGTGAAGAGGGCTTCCTAGGCAGGGGGACAGCAGAGGCAAAGGCCAAGAGTGACAGAGAAGGGGGAGGAGGGAGCAGAGCTGTTTGTGGCCAGAACCTGGAAGGACGGGCCTAGGATGCCCGCCTTCAGCACTCCTACTGAGAGGGATGGCGACTGGCCTAAGGCCACAGGCTAGCAGGTGCGACTGAGCCATGACTGAAACCCAGGCTCCTCTTTCCCCTCCTCCTGAGGAGTGCCAGTGGCTCAAAGTGGGGCCACACAGGACGCAGCACGAGTGTAGACACCTGCTAGGAAGGCAAAGGAGGGAGAAGGAGCATCCTCCCCCCACCGACCTTCAGCTCCTGCACTGAGAGCTCCCGGCCCAGCTCCCTAGTGCTGTGGATAATCACTTCCAGGGCGTCGCCTGGCTCTGCAGCCCTGTCTTCATGAAGCTTCTCTGCAATGGCCTCCTCCAGGTGCCGATGCAGCTGGTCCCGCGCCCGGATGCCCTAGATGCACGGGGAGAGAGGAGAGGTGGGGCAGGAGGGCTGAGGGGGCCAGGCCTGGGCACCTACCCCAGAATCTTCCAGGGCTGCTCTGGTTCTGCCAAGATCCTGGCATTAACCTTTCCCAGCTTGGCTCCACCCCTGGCACGCAGTAGGGGCTCAATAAATGGTCAGGAATGTGTCCACCATTCCTACACATCATTCTTTCTTATCACAAGCCCCCTTTCGGGCAAGGCAAACAGTTACTGTTGTCCTGAGGGGAGGATGCTGAGGCTCAGAGGGGGTCAAGACATTGCCGGGAGCCACCCAGCTGTCAGGGCCCATGCCTGGCACAGAGCCCAGTCAGGGTGGAGTCAGCCCATTGCCCTTTCCCTGCACGAGGCTCAGGCAGGGGCAGTGGGCAACAGTGCATAGAGGAAGGGACACTTTGATGCACCCAGAAAAGCTCTGGCTTAAGAGGACACTGTTGGATGTTCTAGGCATCGGCCTCTGTAAGGGGGTAGGCAAGAGCGTGGGGTGCTGCTCCAGAGTTCAGGGAGCAGGCACAGCAAAAGCATCTGAGCACATGGGTTTTGTAGTCAGAGGAGATGGGGTTCAAATCCTGCCTCTGCCCCTACTAGCTGTGTGATCTTGGGTAAGTCATTTAACCTCTCTGAGCTTCAGTTTCTTCAGCATTGAGAATACTGTAATAACTTTACAGGCTGAGAGGATTAAATCAGAAAATGTATGCAAGGCGATCAGCCCATAGCATGCCCCTTTAGACATAACTATTATTTTTATTCAGGGGACTGGAACCCAGCGCACTGGCACAGTGAGAAGCCCCAGAGCAGGGAGATAGGAAAGGCGGATGAAGCCTCCTAGTCGCTCTCTGGGCCAGCCCGTCGCTCTGCAGTCTGAAGACGCCGCGGTTCTCCGATCCGGAAACCAGCAGGCCCCAGGCCGCTGGCGGGGCTCTGGCACCCACCCCTCTCCAACACGGGCTGGCGCCGGGCTGGGCCTGGGGCATGTCTGTGGCCCCAGAGCTCCCATCCCTTCTGCAGCCATCCGGGCTTCCAAAGAGGCGATGGAGGCCCGGCCAGGAGGCGCCGCTCTGGGGAGGGGCTGGGCTGACTGGCCGGCCGCCTGCCACGGAGACCCAAAGTCGGGAAGCCGGCAGCTACTGCGGCCGCAGCACGTCCCGTCAGGAGCAGCCCAGAGAGGGTGTGTGACCCGCCCCAGATCACACAGCGAGTCAGGACAGAAGCTAGCCCGGCGCCCACGCCGTACCACGCCGCCTCCCCACCCTGGGTAGTGCCTTGGTCCCGCAGCATGTTTGACGCGTGAGGCGCGCCGAGGGAGCCTAGTCCTCGTCTGGGAGGCCCGCCCACGCTGGGGAGCCCCCATGGGGAAGGTCTGGGCCTGGGGCGGTAGTACCTTGCGCAAGCCGCTGAAAGGCACGTCCAGGGGCAGCGAGAAGAGGTTCTCCACGAACTGCTCGAAGGTCTGGGCCAGCTGCGCGCACTGCGCCTCGTCCAGCCGTAGCCCCAGCAGGATGCGCGCGGCCATGCGAAAGGTGAGGGCTTTCGCGGCCTCGTAGACGGCGACCGGCCCGCGGGCCGCGCACCAGGAGCGCACCTCGCGCCGCAGCGCACCCTGCAGGCGGGGCACGTAGCGCTCCAGCGCCGCGCGGCTAAACACTCGCGCCAGGACCTGCGGGGAGCGCGCGGGGTCAGCTCTGGCCGCGGTCCGGCCTCCTCTGCCTGGCGATTCCAGAGGAACCGGAGGGCCAATTTCGGTCCCTTCCTTCACTTCTAGGCGGCCTGGACCTAAACGTGTTGGTTTTGGCTCGAGCCATTCCCTTTACTTCTCTGATGTACACACTCCTTCCTATCCATCCAGGCTCCAGCTGCCACCTCCGCCAGGAAGTTGTACCTGACACCTCTCCAAGTTTGAGTTTCTGGCGCTTCTGGTATCAGAGTCACAGAAGATCGAAGATGAAAGGGCCTTTCAGTCCCAGCCCTGGCCTTATAAACCGAAGCCGGAGAACGCCAGGGACTGTTCCAAGGCCACCTACTCATTAGCCAGGGGTCCGGGCCAGGACCACTGTGTACCCCTAACACCTAGCCCCGGCCTGGCCCGCAGCAGAAGCCTGAGAACCGCGGGTCCCACGGCCGCTTCTTTGGTTTTGGCTCACCTTGCGCCGCTGCCGGTGCGGCTCGCCGACCGCGCCAAGCAGTGTGTGAGAGCCCAGGAGGATGTGCGCGCTCTGCGGCCACTGGCTGCGCACGAGGCGGTGCTCGCCCAGCAGGATCGTGCGCACGTTCTCGGCGCCGCTCACGCGGATCACCGGCCTGCCCAGCAGGTGCGTCTTGAACACTGTCCCGTAGCGCTCCCGGCGGGAGCTGTGGAAGCGCGAGCCCTGCGGGCGAGCGGGGCGGAGCAGAGGGCTGGGGCCGCTGGACGTCCCAAGTGCCGCTAGATAACAACTCCCTGCTCCAGCTGGCGCGTTACTCTTGAGTCTCAAATGGGCCTCGCGACTACCCTATGGGATTATAGATGCTCCTGTTCCCATTGGGGAGATGAGGAAACCGAGGATTTGAATGGGGACGGAGCGCCCAAGGACTGATCGCTGAGACGCGCCCCGAGTCCTGATTCTATGCTAGTAGGACTAGGGTGACGTGCTCCTCAGACCCCTTCCTAGAACCCCTCTGTTCACCCCCGCGTTGTGTCGGGACATGTTTAAGTTACACTGGGGAGAACTACAGTGACATACAGTCCGTTCCAGGCAGCTGCTGGGCAAAGGCCAGGGGATGCTCCAGGAAGAGACTGGCTAGTAACCCTGGGAGCACTGAGAGCGAGA
The DNA here is from genome assembly GCF_041296265.1 of Equus caballus. Classification (NCBI taxonomy): domain Eukaryota; kingdom Metazoa; phylum Chordata; class Mammalia; order Perissodactyla; family Equidae; genus Equus; species Equus caballus. The sequence goes on from NC_091684.1 coordinate 36,746,464, forward strand.
AGAGGTCAGTGGGAGCCAGGGAAGAAGGGGCCACATTGGGGCGCGGGGACGGACGGACTGCTCACCTGAACTAACCAGTGCAGCGTTTCACCGAAGAAGGGCCAGCCCATGGAGCCCTTGGGCAGGGGCAGGGCGGAGGCCCGGTCCCGGCTCAGCGTCCAGCGGAGGGTCCAGAGGTGCTGGGCCAGGCTGAGCAGCAGGCCGGCGCACAGGAGAGCGGTGCCCGCCGCCCCCAGGACCGACAGGCAGCTCAGTCCCCAGGGCAACATGGCGAGGCTGCGGGGGGGTCAGGTCCCTCGGAGCGCAGGAGGCGCGAGATTTGGGGCGCCGGCAGCGGGCAGAGTCACCTGTTCTGGGCAGGAAAGGCCTGGGGCTTGGAGGCCAAAACCGAGATTTATAACCTCGGACAAGGACTTCGCTCTAAAAGCAGATTGGCGGTGGAAGGCGGCAGTGACCACGCACCCTTAGGGAACGTGCCTTCCTCTAGGCCGGCGCACTCAGGACTTTCCCCGGAGTCCGACGGCTTCCAGGCCAAAATGCCAGTCCCTTGCGGGGGGTCCTGGCAACCTCAGGACCGCTCACACCGGGCATCCGCGGGCACCTCCCACCTCCTCCCCGGGTCAGCACTCCTTTGATAGAAACAGCGAGGGAGGGCAAAGAGAGGAGCAACTCACCGGTGTTGCCAACCAGGGCTCCGATCACCGGGGCTGTAGACCCCCGCCCCACCTCTCTCTCTCCTGCAGTCTTTTAACCCTTCTCGGCCCACTCTGGACACATTTATAGAGATATTGGCTCCCTCCCTACGGACGGATCCCGACTCGCACAACGTGACGCGCCTATGCATATTTAAAGCGCTCCACGCAGAGTCATGATTGGAGGCGGTGGGCAGCGGCGCGCTCCCCGCGGGGCGAAGAGCTGGGAGTGGCAGCCGCTGCGCCCGGGGGCCGCGCCCCGCGCAGATCCTCGGGCGGGGCCTGCGGTTTCGCGCCAGAACTTCCCGGCCCTAGCCGCAGCTTGGCGGGTGGGCGAACTGAGCGCATGGAGCTACCGCGGGCTCTGGGATTCCCACCCGCGAGCTTCTGGGGGCCCTTGCCCCTCGCGGCACTCCGAGGTTAAAGCGCTGGGGTTTCTCCCCTTCGCTCTGTTTCTCTTTCGGGGAAATTGCCGTCTTCGATGCCTGCCTTGGCATCGCAGGCGCCTACAAGGGATGGCAAGGGTCGAGTTTCTCCGACATCCCACACTCCTCCCCAATCTCTGATTTACCACTTCAGAAATCCTTCAAAACATGGTAGTCTCATTCCTGGCCGGAGCTTCAGAGACACCTTAAGCCCAGGAGGAGCAGATATCCCCGGGTGCCTTTCAGGTTGAAGGGCCGAATCCACCGATCCTTCCCCTCCGGAGGCCCCTTGCCCCTCCGCCCCAGTCAGTCTACATGGTTGCTTCTCGGGCTTTATGTGTCCCGTCCGAGGGCTCCAAATGCCACAGGACTCGCGCGTCCCTGTCCCTACAGCGCAACTCCAGGGGTGGGGATGAGTGCAGGGTGCTCGTATTATTGAGAAGAGTAGAGTGAACTCCTCAAGACCCTCACAGGAGGACCTACAGTGGTTTCTGCTCCAAGCAGGGCAAAGGCGGCGTCTCTCTGAATCCGGGGCCGCCTCAGCCAAAGCCGGGGAGACATCTCGAGCGCCCTGGAGCGCTGGGTAAGGACGCGAGGGACCTTCCAGTCTTCAGAGAGCTAGCTGTTCACGCTCCCTCTCCTAACTTCCAGATTTTACTGTGCCTGAAGAATTAGTTTCCATGTAATATTTTTAAAAATGTGAAATACTTTAGGATAAGAGATGGTCAAGAGAATAAATGCTTATTTTCTTTGTTTTGGTGACATTCCCACTCGGATAACTAGGGAATAGCGCATTTCTGAAGGAAGCAGTTGTTTTAAATCAGGAGGCTCTGAACAGATGTAATAGCAACGCGTTTTCAACAACTTGCTCAACCTTTTTAATATCTCATCACAAAATCAAGAAATGTACATATAATTCTTTACACATTTTACAAAGTCTAAGTTTCTTACAGGCATAAATCTTGAAAATGCAAAAGGAGTATTCAGCATAAGCACAATGAAGACAAAGTAAGGATCAGATTGAAATTACTGGACCACAGTAATTTACACAAGGGAAAATGTACATTTGTTTTAGGTTTTCCCCAGTTCATCTGGTTTGTCTTGTTTCCACAGTGAGGATGCGGTACTGAGATCTTCCACTTGAAGGAAGTAACTGGACCCCCGTGGTAGCTTCTGTGGGTAGGAACATCTCTCCCCGAGCACAAGCTGCACCTGAAGTGGTGAGCCCCACTTAGTCCTGTCCTCTCTTTAACTTGAACCAAACCAAACCAAACCAAACCAAATAAATCCTAGAATGTGGTCAGCTACAAACAATACAGTTAGAAATATCAACCCTGCGGAATGGAAATGACAGTGCATCTTTAGAGAATCCAAACACCTTTTCTTCATCTTCAGAATGATTGAATTAAACTGCCAGAGTAGAAGAAATAATTCATATTCTCACTGAGTTAAATCAAGTTTGATTTCAGGGACCTTTAAAGATTTGTCTATTTCCCCCTCAGAATCAGCAGAATTAGAAAATTTAGTCTACTTAAATCATATTTAGGTGAAAATAAATTTAAAAGCTGGAAAATGATAGTGAAATACTCCTATATCAAACATGATTGCATTCTAAAACCAGATACTGATGAAAACACAGAAAAATCACTCGAGTCTGAAGAGAAAAAACATACTCAATGTAGAGGTATAAGTTTTTCTAATGTATTTAGAATCAGTTTCACATACAATTTTTGACCCGATTTACGTATTACAGTTTTGCCTTTTTTCTCTAAAAGTGAAAAAAATTAATGTCACATTTTCCATATATAAAATAGTATATTCAATTATTTAAAAACCCATACAAATGATATTTATTATTGTTTTTTGTTTAAGCTCTCATCAGTGTCTTTTCTCTACTGTATTTTTGAATTCTGCAAACAAATTACTGTATGACCAGTGCCTGTCAGAGATCAGTGTTGTCATGGATTTCGTGTCACCGAGTGCAAGTGACAGGAAGTCTATGTGTGCTGGGACATACCATTCACCAAACTTCTCAGCTGCTTCACGACTGTCTCTATCAACTTCTGTTTGTCTCGATCGTTCTTCCTGAACTGAGCAAATATATTGTTCTTTTTGCTAGTGTCTTTCATCCTAGGAATACATGTGAATGGAGAAGCTTAGTCAAAGGAAATTAAAAGCTATGCTGTCACAAGTAAAATATCTTGGCATGCTCTGAATTATCTCACACTAATCCTATGATTGAAAAATATACTTCAAAGAAAATAGGTACTAATAAAATTACAGAGATAGCAACCACACAAAAAATTTGCAGTTTATTTCGCATTCTATATGAAGTGGTGTTTTTGCATTAGTATGTAAATCTAAAGTATGTTAAATTTTCTAATATCATACTATTTTCCAACATCATTCCATAAAGTATGCTAAAATACATACCCTCTATGGATTCTGCAAATCACATTCATAGCGAGACAAGGTGAAAGGAAAATAACATTAGAAAATTTAAAGCACCAACATTTTTGCCTCAGTGGTGTTTCATGGCATTGGAAAATAAACTTACATTTACTTTAAACAGTTCTTTTTGTCCTCTCAAATCAAATACACCACAGATATTTTGAAATGTGGGAAAATAACATACATTTTTAATTAAAAAATTGAAAATTTTAATAGTGATACTTAAAATGAAACATGATTGAGTGAAAAGAAAATCTGCCACATAAGAGGGGAAAGTAACACCTAAACTTGTGTTATTTTTAATTGGACAAGATGCACCTGTAAATGTCATGTTACTTCAGTTTTTATTATATTATTTTTACAAATTACATATTTCTCTACTTGCAAAGAATCCAAGTCCATAATGGGAGGATTTAGATGGCACTGGTAGCAAACATTCCAATTCATAGCGACCTTTTACAAGATACCTTCCTTCCCGTTATTATAGTATTTTAAAAAAATAGTTCTGATTCTCACTTATCTCCAATAAGCGTTATTTCTAACGCCAATTAAGCCCGCTATTGAGGATATAATAGGAAAACTGTTTTGTTACTGTCAACATAAACAGCAATCTGCTATAAAACTATACTAACATTGAAAGGCAAGAAAGAAAGAGGCTTGTGCTTTGGCCATTAAAATGGACTGAGTTAAGTTCTTTCTAGACACTTCTCTTTTGATGAAGATTTCTAGTTCTTCAATCATCACTGAATCACAAAATGCTAAAATGTTACTCAAAAAAGTTTTCAGAAGATACTCACTTCTCCAAAAGAGTAAGGGCTGTGTTTGGATTCACCCGAAGGTACTTAGAAGCTGGCTGTCCATAATCAGCTAGATAAGTAGACCAATCCCAAACCATAAACAGGTCAAGGAGCTGAGGAAGATGGGGAAAAATGTTAAACCAACTTTTGACTACTTGCCCACAGCTAATACATCAAGCATATGCCATTCTTGATCCATTTTAATATGACCTGCTTCTTAGATGGAACAGAATAAGGAAATTCATTTTTTAAAACCTCATTAACTATACTTTATAACCAATATAGAATACACTATCTTTTTACTTTTGAAATTACTAAAATTGTCAGGGGTTGCTTTTCCAATAAAGTACTCAACTGCATTTTCAAATAATTGTAAAATAATGAAAACACTGTTAACATATTAACACGGCACTGATGGATAGAGACTTAATCTTTACACTTATTCAGTTCCTACTCAAACTTAATTAATAAGCATTGGTGATACTAATTGAAGAATTTTCAAGAACTTAAATTTAAGGTTTTTTTTTCTTAGAGGTTAAGTATGTTTACCTTTGACAGAAGCCGTTTGCACCTAGACTTTTCCCAAAGTCATCTAAAACAAAAGCTCAGATAATCTCAATTAAGTGCATTCAACAGCCCCTGCTGGATTCTCCCTGGTGATGGATCCTCGATAGTTTTATGAAATGAGGGCTTCAGGACTCAGCCTGTTAACTCTAGGCGATCATTTTGTATAAACAAACACAACAAAAAAGAAACCCTCTTATTTTCCGTAGCGTTTTAAAATTGACTATTTGCTTTATAATCTCCAGTTAGAAGTGTTGTCAAATATGGAAGTAATCTTTTAAAAGCAATGCCATGCCTAAACCAAAGCACCAAACTCCTTATCCAACTTTAAAACCCTAATCCCCTTTAAGCCATTTAAACCCAACTTCCTATCCCCATCTGAATTGTTTCAGAAAGCTAAATGCTTTACTTGCTACCTTCCTTCAGTTTTTATATTATTCTTTCTTTCTGTTTTAGTTCACTTTGTAAGTAAGGAGTGTATTGGGTTTGCTTTCAAATGAAGGAAGCATTTGTATTTACTCACAGGATGTGTGAGCCAACCCACTGAGTCTGAGACGGATAAACTTCTGGGGTGATTAAAACCTAAAGAAAGGTTACAAGAAACTAGCTCTTCCTTAGCAAGGTACTGGACTCGTTTGACTCATTTCCCATCCAATATATAGCTATTAATAGAGACTTCCTTGTAAAAGGAGGCAAATTCTATAATGAAAATATTAATTACCAAATTAATAAAGTCACTCTATTTTCTTTCAGACAACATTCTAGGCCATACCAAAACTTAAAACAGTAGTACAGAAACTACACTGAGACGATATTAAAAGAATATACTGTCTGAAAAAGAAAGGGAATTTAAAGTTCTGCATAATTTTTGACTGTTGCATGGAAACAAGTACTTTTCCCCTTCTTTCACAAGGAGGAAAAGTTACTGTCATGCACTCTGATGGTGAAAGTGTAAATTGGTATAACTTCTCTGGAATGTGATCTTGTGATATGTGTTTAAGAACCTTATAAAAATGGCCCTTGACTCAGTAATCCTTCTTCTAGGAATCTAACTTCCGGAAACAATAACAAAGGTAGACAAAAATTTATGAACAAAGATATTAATCTCAAAAATGTTATTTGTGTTATCAAAAAACTGAAGGAAAAAACACAGCTGAAAACAGCCTAAATCTCAATATTAAGAGAATGGTTAAGTAGTGAAGTATATCTGTCTACAAGACGAATATCACGTGCTTATTAAAATTGATGTTTACACAGGATTTCAAACAGGTTGGGAAGATGCTTATGATAAATGTTGCTACTAAAATTAGATAAAAACCCATCAAGAAAGACTGGAAGAAAACTTGAGAAAAATGTTAAGAATGGTTGTTATTTGTGGGGTGGGATCATGGGTAACTCTTATTGTCTTATTTTCAATAATATTCCACAATAGACATGTATTAACTCTAGAGTTGGCAATAAGGTTTACATATTTATATATTAAAATAAGTTTCAATAATGAATACTTTTCACGCAATTGTTAACAAAAGCCTCATTTTGAAAGATTCCCCTTTCAGGTAAGTGTGTGTACTTGCACAAGCACGTGTGGGCATGCGCACAGTCAGCAGAAAGTAACCACTTAATACACTGGCTGTAATCTCCTTCCTTTCCAAAGGCATTAGCAACGTGACCTTTGGGATTTGGAAGAGGAAGAGGCCTTAAAATAAATCTCTTTTTCTCTTGGACTGACTTACCCCCAAGTGGGAAAGGAGGAGCCCACTTAATGAATTTAAAACCTACACCAACTCCAACTGTGAATACAGAACTGGTTCTTCTACAGCACAAAAACAGACTTTCCTTGATAAAGAAATATCATGCTTACAATTTTCACATATGGTGAGACCCTCATATATGCAAATCTCTTATCACTACAAATGATAGGAATCAGAAAATTTAACCTACCTACTCACATGTACACAAATCTAAGGTACATGTTTTCGAATTTACACTGATATTTTATAGAAATACATACTGTGCATAGTTAATTTGTCGATCTCTATGGGAATCTGCATAAATTTGCACATTCATGGTTAAGGAATGCACTGCCGATGTAGATAAAAGGCCACGGATCTAGATCCTCACTTATTCATTCCACAAATATTGACTGCCTACCTATAACGCACTAGCTCCTGGGCTGGGCACCAGACACAGTACTGACGAGACAAAATCCCTGTCCTCAAGGAGTTTACATTTTAAGTGGGGAAAGTGGGGAGGCAGACAGTTAACAAGGAAACAAGTAACATTTTGATGTGAAGAAATTATAAAGAAAAAATACTATTCACACAAAATCCTAGTAATTTAAAGATTGGCATCTGAGCTAACATCTGTTGCCAATCTTCTTTTTTCTTTCTTCTTCTCCCCAAAGCCCCCCAGTACATAGTTGTACATTCTAATTGTGAGTGCCTCTGGTTGTGGCATGTGGGGCGCCGCCTCAGCATGGCTTGGTGAGTGGTGCCATGTCTGCGCCCAGGATCCAAACTGGAGAAACCCTGGGCTGCCGAAGCACAGCGTGTGAACTTAACCCTCAGACATGGGGCCGGCCTCCCAGTAATGTGAACCAAAATAATACATGAGGAAGCTACTCTCAATTTAAGATTAAGATAGAAACTACTGACTTAAGAAGGAGCTAGTGACTGCTTGCTCATTAGTCTCAGACTATGAATCCAGAGGCTGTAGACTTGAGCACCATTTCAGAGCCTATGCCCCAAAGGACACACGGATGTGGGTGGAGAAGAAAGATGGGGCCAGCAAGCATGCTGTTCTCATATTCTGATTTCTCATTTCCGTGTGTGTAAAGGTTTTCAAATGCATAATACTGTATTTAATAAGTAAATAGAAACAAACTTCACAGAGCTAGGCAGGCAAACACATAAAGTGTGTCCAGCAAAGTGTAACAACTCAGTAGATATTCAAGAAATAACCGGCTGATGATGCCAGACCATTATTCCAAGTTTCCTCAGGAGCTTCCTTCTTAGGCTACATGAGTACAAAACATGAGCACCCGACAGACCACTTCGGCTTATGATGACAGCTCTCTGAAAAAGGCCAATGTTGGCCTGCAGGCAAACTAGGGCAAGCGAATGCAGTCAACTGACTTCCCTCCACCTCTCCCAGGCTTTCACTGGGGCACTGGTAAAGAGGATAGATTCCCTCATGAAAAAGCATTGGGTCTACTGTTAATTGAGTTAAATGATCTTCCTAGAGAAAGAAGCACTAATATTTCTGAATGGTCTACCAATGTCCCTCATCCATAACAATTATAAGGTCCTCCCTCACTTTTTAAAGTACAGTTCTTTTGAAGTGAAGATATAACAAAAAACTAGGATGTTATTCCTGGGTCCTACCTAACACAACGCCAGGCCAGATTAATGGACTGAGCTCACTTCTCTAGGCTGCTATCCATGCCTGTTTTGACCAAGCAGCACAATCCCTGGTCTTTGGGATGGTTTAAAAAGAACATGACTGCTCTGGAGGCAGAGTGTGACAGGAAGGGATGAGGAAACTGGAGTGCTCCAGGTACAACCACTGACACCTTCACTCCACACAAAGTGTCAGTGCCTTGAGGTCTGCCTCTCACATTTGGTCAAATTTCACAGGAGACACTATGTCCTTCATGTTAAAACCTAAAATATGGAAAACCTCACTTCTCTATCTCAAGTTTTGCTTTCTTCAGGTGGCAGTACACAAAAAAATGCATTTGTTATTAATCACACAAAATCTCTCTCAGTCTTGTAAATAAACAGTAAGACATGGTCTCAACAGGAGAATTTATTAGTTAACACATATACCTGAAATGCAAAGATGCAGATCAAACATGAACAAAAACAAAAATCTCCCCTAGATTATCCAAAAGCAATTTTACAATTACTTATTAAAGGATAAAGTCAGGCATATTATAATGAAAATTGGTATTAAGTTCTATAAATGGTTTCTTCCAATAGTCAAGTAAAGTAATTCCACCTTAAATCCTTTTGGGAAGTAAGCAAAGTATGGATCATATAAAAATGAATAGCAAAATAATGTGCCTCAGTTCTATCTCATCATGATTTATAAGATTACCTAAAATTAGTATCCTAACTATTTTTTTCACCAAGGATTCAAAAATACCCTTCATAACTAATCTGATAACATAGAGTGGATTTATGCCAATATTTATAAGTGAGTTATAAGTTTCACTTCCTCAGTGTTCCCCATGTGTGTCCAGCAACAAAAAGATTCAGCTTAAGGAAAGAAATCATTCCATGGGTGGTCCCATTTATATGCTCAAAATAGTTGAATTACTTCAGAATCACTGAAGAACTCGCTTGTGTCATCGAATTTAGCTTGCTGACAGTTTCCCATCCTAAGTCTCACTCAGGATCTACACCCAAGAAACTCGGGGTCTCAGACCTGTTGAGATCACTTTGTGCAAATGACACAATGAATCTAGGCTGACTTAAAACCATTCTGTGGAACTCTTGAAGTGACTTTTTGCCTTTGTAAAAGTGAACCCAGAGTGCCAGGTCATTTCTTCCTCGAATCTGGTTTAGCTTTCTTTGTTTTGGGTCTTTTGGGTTTGGCTTTTGAAGCACCTCAGGGGCAGTGACCCAAGACAGAAGATAAATAAAGTTAAGCCAACCTCAAGAGAAAAGCAATTGGGGATACCAGGTTTGCTTTTGCTTTTGTAAATGTGAACAGTGACCTGGGGGCTCAGGGTCAACCTCAGTCCCCCAAGTTCCCTTTTCCAAATACCAAATCCACCTGGGACCTCAGAGTTGCTTTGCAGATTCCAAAAGTAAACCAGGAGATCATTTTTCCTTCGCCTCCAAAAAACAAAGCCAAGGCAAGGGTTCCCAGTACTTCAAAGATTTAAACAACAAAAATCCTAAACCATAATACAGCTTTAAGGAAGAAATATGAGTAATTACTGGGGGTTCAAGAAAAATGGGTCTGACTAAATTAGCCACAATGGGGGAAAATATAAGTCTTTTTTTCTAAATAGATGTTGAAATCAAATGATGAGCTCCATATGATTTTTAAAGCTCTTGGTTTTACCCCCTTTCCAGCTATCTGAAAACACTACATTTGGAAAACTCCATATGGCAGCACAGAAGAGAATTTTAAGTAGCAGCTAGAAAGAGCTTGGGCAAAAACTAAAATAATAGGATTGTGCCTCCATCCGCCTCACTTTTGCCCTCAGGTGTTAATTGCCCTCATGCTGCCTTGTGCTCTCCTGATGCACCGACTCCCAACCCACACCTGCCCTCAGCCAGCCTTCCCACTCCCACCTACGCAGGACCAGGAAAGAGCTCTGAGTACATTGTGCTGCAGAGGTTGTTTAAAGGCACTGGTCCCTTCAAGGCACTTCCCTCAGGTGAACTGCATACAGCAGGAGTAGACTGTAGACTGTTCTTAAAGGTTTGTTTTTCTTGAGGAAGATTAGCCCTGAGCTAACATCTGCTGCCAATTTTCCTCTTTTTGCTAAAGAAGATTGGCCCCGAGCTAACATCTGTGCCCATCTTCCTCTACTTTACATGTGGGACACCTCCCACAGCATGGCTTGCCAAGCGATGCATAGGTCTGTACCTGGGATCTGAACCAGCGAACCCCGGGCCACCAAAGCAGAATGCACAAACTTAACTGCTGTGCCACTGGGCTGGCCCTGTTCTTAAAGTATTTTTGATGGTAAGCTATGCAGTAGTCCTAGATAAGTACTAGGTGGGTTTGGAATTTGGAAAAAGAGGGAAAAAGTGGAATTTACATAATCAGATTTATACACATCCGTATTTACTTTATCTTTCATATTTTTGGTCACTACGATGGCTTGAAGGGCATACAGATACACACATATGTATGATTTTATGTGGTTTATTTCTTCATTAAAGTTAATTTTATCAAGTAATGCATGGTTAATAATCAAATGGGGCAGTTCATGAAAACCAACAGTCTACTGCCTATCCTTCCCATTCTCAGAAGCAAACACATTTAACTCCTGTTTTTAATTATGGTGATTACCTCAATGTCTCTAAATATGCTTATTTTTCTAATTTTCGATTTATCATCTTATGGCTATCACATAGGAGGGTTTACCTTACTTATACTGCCTTCCTATTTTTGGTAGCTATCACAATTTATCCCTATTTTTGCTTTTATAACTTTAATATAATTAAAATTCTGTTTCTTGTTATATCACCTTAAAAATTTTTTAAAATAGTTTTGAGATACATTTCACATACAATTCATCCATTTAAAGTGTGCAAATCAATGGTTTTGAGTATATTCACAGAGTTGTACAAATATCTCAATCAATTTTAGAACATTTTTATCATCTAAAAGAATCCCCGTACCCATCAGCAGTCACTCTCCAAATAGAAGTCACAAAATATGTGGTCTTTTGTGACTGGCTGCTTTCACTTAGCATGATTTCAAGGTTCATCCATAGTGCAGCACATATCAGTACTTCATTCCTTTTTGATGCCAAATAATATTCCATTGTATGAAATACACCCCATTTGTTTATTCATCAGTTAATGGATAATTGGGTTATTTCCATTTTTTGGCTATCATACTGCTATGAATAGTCATGTGGACGTATTTTTTATTTCTCTTAGGTGTATAGCTGGGAGTAGAATTTGTTACATAACTTTTAAGAGGAGTTTTTGACTCTCCATTTAGTAATATAAGAATATTGGCAGGGCTGGCCCTGTGGTGTAGTGGTTAAGGTGGGCATATTCCACTTTGGCAGCCCACGTTCATAAGTTTGGATGCTGGGTGCAGACATATACCACTCATTAGCTATGAGGTGGTGGTGACCCACATATAAAGTGTAGGAAGATTGGCACAGATGTTAGCTCAGGGCTAATCTTCAGCAAGCAATAAAAGAGGAAGATTTACAACAGATGACAGCTCAGGGCTAATCTTCTTCAGCAAAAAAAAATAATAATATTAGCACCTTAAATAGTTGAGTTTTAAAATAATTCTTTTGGCAATTGGGGTTTAAAATATTTATATTATGTATTTAAGTCCAAATAACAATAGATATTTAACTAAAGCTTCCTAAAAGTTCTTTATGAATGCAGAAAGATATTAGTAATTAGCAAGTTTTTTTATCCTCTATTTCTGAAAAACAAAAAACCCTATAATTATCCAAAACAGGAAAGAACATTTGTGATAGTTTCCTCAAACAGATTTACCTTAAAAAGTTGAGTACGATTTTGGCTTTTATAATACCTTTACATACACACGTGGCTTGTTTTCCTTTAGTCACGAGAGTATCTAGTTCAGCTTCCTGATACTGTAAGGCGGGTCACACACTGAGTGGTAGGCACTTATCTAATTACCCAAACCAGAAATCTGGATTCAGTCTGCTTTGACTCCTCTCTTACACAACTCCCGCAGCTAACTTATTGCCAAAGTGTGTCAATTTAATCTCCTCAATATTTTTGGAATCCACTTGCTTCCTACTTTCCATCCATACTACTACTACTACTGTCCTAGTGTAGATATCATAATCTCTACCCTGGAGCCTTTGGTCTTGCTATCCCCTCCGCCTCTGCCTTTTAATCCCCTAGATACACCAACCTCCACACTGCTGCCACATCCAGCTAAAATACAAATGTGATCACACCATTCACTTGCTTAAAACTGTCAAAGTCTTCCCAACTCCTACAAGATAAAAGTTCAAGTTCCTTAACATGACATGCAAAACTATCTTGCACCTGATCCAGTCAACCTTTTGGCTTCCTCTCCTGCCTTGTCATTTAAGCTCCTAAACGAGGAACTCCTAAGTTGCCTCATAAACCATGATGACCCCCAGGACACTGCTCATTGTCTTCTCCTCTGTGTGGAGTCCCCTTCCTCTCCTTCTTCACCCAGAACTCTTACTTATTCCACAAAATTTAAGTCTCAATTTACCTCTCTCTGGTTAGCTGTTCCTCTTTCGCATCCTCGCGGCACCCTCCACATATCTCTACCACAGTATTTTCCACAGTATATTGATATGATGGGTTAACGTGTCTATCCACTAAAGAATCAAATATCAATAATTCCTTTTGTAGTTTGGGTGATTCATGGCTATCTCAGCCCTGTCTTTTTCCAATATCCCAATAGTTCAAGTGCCTTTACTTCCTCCTAATAATGTACTTTGTAAGTGTCTCAAACCTGGTGACTTGTTTTGCTTATATTTCTATCTCCACATTCGGCCCAGTACCTGGTATATATTACACACCAAGCTAATGTATGTTGAGATGAACTGAATGTGTTTCTTTTGACACAGAATTTTATAAGTTTACACTGAACCCACATCTTATATACTAATAAGATGGCCATGTTATCATTTACTTTACATGCAAACTATTAATAATTAAGACATCTCTGAATTTTTAGTAACGCCTTATAATTACTCTGAAAGCCAGACTAGTCTATTTATTGACTGATTTAATTTGTGTATAGAATGCACTAAAATGTTTCACAGCCAAAGTTCTGCTACTGAGATTACCTTTTGTAAACTGGTGATGCCACCATCAAACATGTTAAATAAACATTCCTAGGTCATACATTTAATTTTCTGTCCAGATTCATTACATCACCTGCCACACTTATATAACAGGTAGTTATGTAATGACTTCACCAATGAAGCTCAGACTTCCAATACTAAGGAAATCAAACTTTGAAACTCATGATGAGAGGTGTTCTCTAGACTTTCAGTTCTCTCTGATGAGTCATTTTGCTTCATCGAAGCTATGAAGAAATAAGATCTGCTTGTACAAATTGACTTTGGAGGAACTTAAACAACAAAAGAAGACAATATGGATTAGCCAATGAAAAATTGTATGCCTATGTGTTTGTACTCCATGATATATTAGTTGCCTGAATGAAGGAAGCTAGATGAGACTGAGGTTTCTTCATTTATAATGCAATTGTTAAGAAGACAAAAAGGGGAGGGGATAACCACTTTTTAAAAATTTGTAAGAATCTAAGTAAGTATTCCTCTCCCCTCCTCCTCAAAGCTGTAATTTAAAATACGGCAAATGAAAACTTGGAGAATCTAATAGCTGGATTAATTTAGTAGTCAATAAAATTAGTCATATGTTTTACTCTAAAATTTTAGTAGGCAATATATAATATTTATAATTTGCCATTAGTTATAAACACTGACTCTTGGCTTTTGAAAAAACAAAGCTAAACTAAAATTAAAACTAAATATTTCAGCCCCGAGAGGCATCTTATCATTCTTTTCTTTAAAATGGAACTCAGGCCATTGAGATACACGAAACAAACCAAGACCATTAAATTCTAACTGCCTTAGGAGGAAAAGGGGATAGTTTCTATGGTAATACCTTAGCAGACAGTGACAAAAAAAGAGACCTCAGAACCTCTAGTTCTTGTAAGAAATCTCTAGTGGAGTGGGGAACCGAATTTCAGATGCATATCTCATTTGTCTGGCTTTCTAGAGATAAGGTCTCAGTTTTATGTCTTAGAATATAAATACAGACTCTTCACCATTTGCCTTGGATTCCCAAAGGAATGCAGAGTTAGCTAGATCACCATACTTAGCCGATGAAATAAAGAAAACAAGGATCTTTGTGATTTCTATTAAAGACAAAGAATATTACAATATCTTGGTATTTGTACTTAAGAGGGCTGACATCCTTACTCATTTCTTTCTTACAAATCTTATAATAGATTTTATCATCTTTACTCAAACAACTTAAAAAGATACGTATTTAGTTTACTTTTCTAGAATCTAAAAGGCAATTCTCTTATGCTAGACACTTTATTAACCCCTAATTATCCAGTTACTTCCAGACCTGATTGTATATGTAATTACCTTTTGTCAGGTATAATAATTTGCTCAATAAACATGTCAGAACACTTGCTTCTTAGTCTGTTTCAACAGATAAATTTGTTTTTTCCACAGCCTCAAGGCATAGTTAAATATGAAAAAAAGGGGCAGTTATCAAACTACACTGAAGCTGATTCACTAAGGTAGGAGTACACAGCATGTAGACATGGCTTACTTTGGGGCCTGAGGCTTGCCTGACTACTTAGTTAGTAAAAGATTTCTGGGACAGGGTACCAGTGACAACATTGTGACATTCTGACTAATGTAGGTTTCCAGATGAACTTCAAAATGGGCAACAGACAAACTTTAAGATGCAGCTTAGTTAAGAAACAGTTACTGGTAATGAGCTACTGGCATCACACTTTCACTACAGGTTAAAGCAATATACTACAAAAAGAGAAAGTAAATAAAAACAGCAGAGGAAGGACTTATTTTCTTGGGAAGATAAATGCAGCCAGTGGAATTAAAGGGATTGTGGTCTGAGTTCTACAATGCTTGCATGATGAGAATCTGCACTATCAGGGTGCAAAAAGAAATCCCTACCTGACCTCTGGATAACCTAAACAGGAAATTAGGACATTTCTAAGCAAAACAGGCTGTGTCATCCTGTTAAGATAATTGTTTCCATTGACACTTTGCATAAACATCTTGCATTAGGCCACCAGAAAAAACTCAAGCCATAGCGTCTCTTCTTTGTAACACATAAGAGAGCGGCTGGCTCAGTGCCCTCAACACAGTTGAGGAGGTAAAGTTTGTTGATAATTATGCCAAAGAAGGGGAGAGGGATAACAAACAGGTAAGAAAGTTGGAAGCATTTTTTGAGTATTTACAGATTAGTTGAAAATAAATTAAATACTTTTTAAAAGGAATTTGATTCTTAGTAAGAATCTGGGGTAATTGAGAGAGTATTCAATGATTTTAAGGAAATACTCAACAAACACCACAACTTACATTTTTTTCCAGAATAATTTTTAAATATCTAATATTTGGTTACAGTGCTTCAGAACGTTAGAAATTGGCACCATTTGGTTGGGAAACATCAAGGTCCTCTAATATCTTACCTAAAAAATATTTTACGGATATTATTTGCTTATTTGATTATATTTTACTTAGATAAAAAGTGCTGTTTCAGGCCAGCTCCATGGCCGACTGGTTAAAGTTCACGCACTCTGCTTCAGGGCCCAGGGTTTCGCTGGCTGGGATCCTGGACGCAGACATGGCACTGCTCATCAAGCCATCCTGAGGTGGCGTCCCATATGCAACAACTAGAAGGACCTACAACTAGAATATACAACTATGTACTGGGGGGCTTTGGGGAGAAAAAAGAGGAAGATTGCCAACAGATGCTAGTTCAGGGCCAATCTTTAAAAAAAAAATGCTGTTTCTTATGACACCAATAGTGTATTTATGTTTATGCCCTATTCAATTCCCTCCCAACTCAGTTTTTTAAAAAAATCAAGCTACTTTCATTTTGAATTAATCACTTAAGGAAGCTGTAAACTCTAGGTCTCAACTTCCTCTTCTGTAAAATGAAGGGATCAAGTTTGCATGTGACAAGCACTCGGACACTAGCAATGAAAAGATGACGATGACTCAGTCTTTGGATTCAAGGAGTTCATAAACGTAATTGAAGAGATATTCATACAAACATAATTATGAACTAACATGCTAACGATACCAACAGAGTTATGCATAGGTTATGATTATTAAGGTATTCAGTCTTGATTTGGGGGGGGTGAGAAGTACACCCGAGAAACGGTTGTGCTTATGGGGAGTGTCACGCACTTTAGCATTGCTAAACTGAAATATAAGTAAGGGAGTAGGACAAGATAGCCTGGAGAAGGGGAGGGGGCTGGACCAAAAAGGAACATGTATGCCTTGTTTAGGAACATCGGGAAAGTTTTACTCCAAGGAGCTCACCTGGTCAGATTCATCACTTAGATAGATAGGTACCTCCAACAGCTCTGTGAAGAATGGATTTGAGGAGAAAAAAACTAAAGGCAGGAAACATAATTAGGAGACTGTGGAGATAACCTTGAAATACACTGGGACAGACAAGGAGGTAGTTGGGACAGAGAGAAGAGGATGGATAGGTAGTTAGGATGGTAAGAACAGGATGAGTTTGAGAAATATTTAGAAGGGAAAATCCCTAAGACATGATGATTGACTGGACGTGGGAAATGGCAGAGTGGTGCCATCAACCAAAAGAGAGAACATGAAAGAAGATCTGATTTGAGAGTGAGGGAAGAAAATATGTTGATAGCTTTAGCCACATACGATATGGGGGACACATCCCAGTGGAAATGTCTACCTAGCAACTGGATATGTATGTAAGACATACAGCATTTGTGCCAGAGATATGATGAGAGTGGATAAGTTCATCCAGATAAAGTGTATAGACAGCAGTGGTCTAAGGACAAAAAGCTCAGGGAAATGAGCAGTTAGGGGGGTTGGAAAAGGAAGCCACAAAAGAGACAGAAAAAGAACAATAAGAGAGTACAGCCTTTGAGGAAGAGAGAATTCTAAGGAGGCCGTCATCAACATTATCAAATGCAGCAGAAGGGCTAAAAATGTCTACTGGCCTTCCCTGGTGACCTACGTGAATACTGTTTGAGCAGTGTGGCAAAGCAGAGAGTAGTGGACTGAGGAATGAATGAGAGCTGCAGAAATAAGGATATGATCAATTACAAATCATTCTTTTAAGGAATCTGGATGCAAAGGAGAAAGAAAAGAGATTGGAAATAGGTAGACTGAGACTAGAGAAGATATGGCAAATATAGTATAGGCAGTCTAGGGAATTTTGTTTTATATAGCAAAAAGATCTTAGGGAATATGGTGGTTCTGGTTATAATTCTCATGAGTATGTGAAACAGTGCATTATTGCTGTTTTTCTGACAAAGCATTTAAACTTCTCATAAACTATCCTCTCAACTCAAAGATATCTACAATAGGAAAAAAAGAGAAACATTTCCATTCAATAAAAGAAAACAATTATTAGAGAAAAATATTTCTTATAAATGAGTAATAGGAAGTTTGGCAAAAATGTGAATTAATGTTGAGAGAAAGGATAAAGTTTCCTGTTGAATAGAGCCAATACTGATTTTATATCTAATAAGAAGTTTAACGGATGTATAATATTTACAAAGCCCAGATATCACTATCCTTTATTGCTGACAGACTAGTTGAAAAATTTTAACCTATTCCTTTCAGTGAAAAAAACAGCAAGGGATATTGATGATTAAAAACATTTAAATTTGGGACTGCCTCTCTTTACATTATGCACTGGCTTATAATTCCCAGTCTATGGGGACAGACGTATGCCTTGTGTAAACACATTGAAGATTTACCTCAAAATTAATCACAGTATGATAATGCTTCTATTATCAATAAGGAATATTCCATATTTGCCCAAATATACACTTACATGAATAATTTTTTCCCATAAATTTGTTAATTTTGTTTACTGTCATATTGCTAAGTTAAGCACTTCTCTTAAAAATAATTCTGATTGCTATACTTTTCTTGAGTGTTATTTTGGCAGTATCCAGTAATTCCATTTCTAAAGGCCTTTAGAAATACTTGCACAAGTGTTCAATATATAAGGATATTATTAACTGCAACATTATTTATAGGTAGAAAAACTGGAGACTCTATAATGTCCAACAAAAGAGGACTTGTTCAATAAATTATGGTACATTTACACTATAGAACATTATGAAGAAATGTAAAAGAATGAAGCATCCATATTTACCAATATAAAATCATGTGGTATTGCATGAAAAACATAATTATAGCACAAATGATCCATTTCTTCCCCCAAAGCAAGGCACTCTACATGTGTACACACAAGAGAGTGCATGTGTACATGTTTAAATGTACATTATGAAAGGTCTGCAAGAAAACACAGTGATAACTCTGAGAGATGGAAGAGGAGGAAAAAAATGAGAGCTTTCTCTTTAAACACTTCTACATGTTTGATTTTTTTCTTGTTGTTTTAAACAGTGAGCATGCAATATCAATTTCCTGATTTTGATAATTGTAGACAGCTGAATAGTTACCATGGGTGAGAGCTGAGTGAAGTGTACATGGGACCTCTCTGAACTATAGTTTGCAACTTCTTATGAGTCTATAATTATTTAAAAATGAAAATTTAAAAAAAAGTCAGCATGTATTATTTTTGTAATTATTATGGTGTTTGTTTGCTTATTTCTTTTTGTAGTTTTCAAAAAACCACTTTAGAGGGTAATTTTCCAAACTACAAAACAGCTCTAATTTTTAATCTTAAAATAATCACAAAAATCTATGAGTTCAAAATTTATATAATTGAAGGTATGAACACAAATCAAATTTGTAGTTAAGCATATAAACTGTAAACTTCCAGAATTATGACAGTGGAACAAAAAAGGACAAAAAGGCAAAAGTCATTTAGGTTCAGACTAATCCTTTATAATCTAAGCTCTCCCAAAGGGCAGCATACTTTTCTAATATCTGGACCTTAAGGTAAACTTTGTGAGATGTCTGGTCTTGTTATTTTCAGGAGTAAACCCAAATACATCTTCCTTTAATTCTTTGGCACTTCAAATGAATTTAGGATTGTCTAAGGAAAAAATGCTTGCTGGAGGAGCTGTGTGAACAAGCTTGTTGTCCTGCTACCATATCTAGTCAAGCATTCGGATACTACAACTTTGGCAAATCCCATTAATACTTTAAGAAGTCAAAGACTTTAAAACTTCTAAAGAAAGTTCCTGTGAAGTAGTCACTGGGGCAAGTTTAAGCAAGTAGAGTGTGTATACAATATAGTAACAAATATAATGCAAACAAAAGAAGATTTGCTTAATTATAGTGGAAATAATTGTTATTTAAAAGTGCCTTCTTCCTCATCATAAAAGAATAAACTGGACTAGTGGTAAAAGAATTGTATGTTATGATGCCTTAAGATTAGAAACAGAAGACAGAAATTTCAAAGTAAAGTCTTGGCAGACGCCCAGTCTCTCCGGGAAGAATTATGGCCAAACAATTCCTTCATAACTTCCAAGTCTTGTTCATGTCCCTTTAGGTAGGATCCAAAGTTGTTCATTTTGAGTCAAACACAAGCGTGCGTTTATCAAGGTTCTCCTATCTTTCTATGGTGAAGTACATCCGAACTTCTTTCCTAAACTCTATAACCATTTGGGGATATGGCAAGAGGGATTATCAGACTATGTAGAAAAGGGTGGAAGTAAGTAGGTGAGGGGAGTAATGAGAACAAGGAGATGGGCACCCAGGGTAGTTCCTTTATCAAGCAATACTCTTGGGAGGAACTGTACTCCTCGTACTTTACCATGATGCAGACCTGGCACACCAGCCTTGCCGTCACTCTGATGAAGCAGCATAAGTACAGAGAGATGGTAACTGCTGGCTCAGTCAATTAATGCCTTCTGTGCAATGCAAGTGTCACATAAGTCACCAATTTTAGCAATGAAGACTAAAGCATGCCATGAAAATCTCTCTTAGAAGTAAACTGTACAACACTTTTCCTCACAGATTTCATTAAACCATTAAAATATATAGTTGAAATAGTTCAGGAAACAGTTTCCAAAAGTCATACAGTAGTTATGAAGAGAAGCACGACTCCACCCTGTTTCCTACTACACAGTAGGGTCCTTGTCAACACACCATTCAGATACTTCAGTGGCTTTCTTTTTACACTCCTTAATTTCTATCCTTCAGCCAAGATATCTTTCCGAATCTAACAGTCTTTCTCTTCAACTTTATCTTCACTGATACCAACTAACTCATCTCTCAAATTGTCTAGCTCTTATTTTATCACCTACTGTTCAATTATGTTTCCTCAGTGGCTGGCTACAGTAGGCACTCAAACATTTGTTGAATAAACAAATGAGTAAATGAAGAAACAAATGAAAATCCATATATACATAATGCTTATTGCTGCAGATAGTTTTAGGATTCCCCTAACAAATGTTTAATTTATTTACACACTGCCTTGTTCCAAAGGGGTTTTAAGGCAACTTACAAAAATATATACAAGATAAATACAACCTAGTAACCAAGAAAAGCCAGGGCCAAGAGAAAGTGAAGATAGGAGAGATGAGGTTAGTATACAAAATGCATGTGATGCTATTCTATACAGCTGAGTTTTCTAGCTCCAAAATAAAGAAAATATAATTAGTTAGATAACTCACAGTGTTCTTTTTCTTTTTCCGCTTTTTTTCCTCCCCAAATCCCCCCAGTACATAGTTGTATATTTTAGTTGTGGGTAGTATTCTTGAGATAAAAACAAACTAGTTGCTCAGGATAAACTCAACTATTTCTAATATTGAAAACAGAAACTTCTGAGTCCACATGAAGAAGCCACTGTGAAATACAGTGAACCACACCATCAGTAATTAATAGTAATCAGTCATCTGTAGCCTAGACTACCAAAATAATTGTCTGTTCTTCCTGAATCTAATTTTGTCCCTTTTTAATCTATTCTTAGAGCAGCTAGAATAATCATTTAAAAATGTAATATGGGAGCTGACCCCGTGGTGTAGTGGTTAAGTTCCATGTGCTCTACTTTCGCAGCCTAGGTTCGGCTCCCAGGCACAGACTTACACACCACTTGACAGCCATGCTATGGTGGTGACCTACATGCAAAATAGAGGAAGACTGGCACAGATGCTAGCTCAGCGCTGATCCTCCTCAGCAAGAGAAATAAAAAAAGTAATTCAGAGCATAATACTAACCTGCTTAAAACCCTTGAAAGGTTTTCCCATCATACTTAATATCCCAAACTCCTTAACAAGGCTCTTAAGGCCCTACACAATTTGGCTCTGATAATCTTCCCCATTTCATTTGCACCTCTTTTCCCTTGCTCACTACATCACAGCCATACACATCCTTTCCCTTCCTTGACAGCACCCTAGGACTTTGCACTTGGTCTTTCCTCTGCCAGGAATGTTACTTCACCCTATCTCCCAATTCCATTCGGGTATCTACTTGAATGTCACCTCCTTAAAGAGGTTTTTCCCGATACCCAATCTGAAGTGGTCCACTCACCCCCCGTCACTAACACATTAATCTGTTTTCCTTTTTCTCACAAGATCTAAATCTATTTGAAATTCTATCTAAAGCTAATTTGAAATAATCACTGTTGTGGATTTCTCCCCAACAAAATGAGATTATGAGGACAGGGATCTTGTCTACCTTGTTCACCACCACATCCCCAGCACTTCAAACAGTGCCGAGAGCAGGTGCTCAAATATTTGACTAAATGAAGAAATACCTGAAACGGACAGTTGTTGGTGATCTAGCTTAATCTGGACAGCTTTCAGTTTTGCTAGAGCAGCCGTGGGTAGGTAGCTGTTGTTAGGTCATATATGCTGCCTTTGAGGATGTGCTGAAAACACTGGACCCTCTTCTCAGAAAAATGCACATACCAACAAAATTTTGCATGAACCTCCTAAAACCAACCCATAGGTCCCAGGTAAGAATCCCTGATCTAAGGGCATGCAAGGGCCTTAATGCAATGCAATTTATGTTATAACCAATTCCTGTCCATGGAGTTGAAGGCTGAAGGAAAAACAAAATCAATAAAAAGCTGCAAATCATTTCTAACGGATTTCTCTACAAAGTGATAGAATATAAGAGTAGTCAAATGAGTAATAGCCACGGCTAATGGCTGCTTAGTCCCCTCAAGTAGCATCCTATTTTGAGAAGCCCAGATTTAGAATTTATCATGAAAGAAAATGGCATATATGTTGATGACACACAGAGTAAGAAAACAGATCCACGAAGGGAGGAGTAGTTTTACGGGTTGTCTCTTTAAAAGAACGACATAGACTATACACTGGTTCCAACTAAATGAGCTCATACTGGATCAGGATGTGGATAGAACAAGTTCCAGGAATTGATAAAGTTTAAAAAAAAAAAAACTAGAAAAGATTGGCTTAATGTTCAGAGTGGTCCAGGAACTCTTCTGGAGGCAAAGAATCTTCCCTTGGTACCATTAATAAAAAGATGAAAGTGTAGGCTCACAAAATGACTTTAAAAAATGTATTCCTTAAATTGTGTCAGATCAAAGAAGTGACAGCAGGAAAAAGAATATATTTAGGGGGCTGGCCCCATGGCCGAGTGGTTAAGTTCGCGCGCTCCACTGCAGGCGGCCCAGTGTTTCGTTGGTTCAAATCCTGGGCGCGGACATGGCACTGCTCATCAAACCACGCTGAGGCAGCGTCCCACATGCCACAACCAGAAGGACCCACAATGAAGAATATACAACTATGTACTGGGGGGGCTTTGGGGAGAAAAAGGAAAAAAATAAAATCTTTAAAAAAAAAAAAAAAAGAATATATTTAGGTGTAAAACTCCTCCTTTGCTGGGAAGGACTTGGTGTCAGGTAAAAGAGACCAACTGAACAAAGCAGCTTTTGTTCCTCTACCCTTTCTCTTTTTGCATCTGTAGGTGCTTACAGCTAAGTTGATGTGTAAAGTAAACCACCTGGGCAAAAATTTCTGTAAGTTCTAAAGGACTTAGAACTTTTTTCATCACATTTTTAGTACCACTAAACAGTAATACTATTTTCTTTGTGGAAGTTATGGCTTTGTTTTAAGGTTCTTACTTTGGCAAGTATTAGATTTTCTGTCTTAAGGAAAGGTGCAATTATCTTGAAAAAAGTCACTTCAATTGTATTTCCTTTTTAATACTAGGAGAGGTTCTTTACAACAAACAGAAAATATGGAACTTACCTTGATCATTTTATCAAAACATCTCTCCTTCAAATTTTTCCCATCTCATTTATGTGTATTAGTAAGGGGGAAAAAAGCAGCAGATATATTCTTTATTTCTCTCCAAGCACGCATACTGTGGCTCAATAACAATAGCCTTGATAATTCACTGAGGAATCTGACAACTGTTAGGATGTGAGCTCCACGTGAGCTGGTATTTTAATTTCCCACTTAAATCTTTTCATTCTTCACAAGCAATCCTGTGTTATTGTTTCATGCTTCTTAAAAACAAGTTATTCTGTATGATTGACTGGCTGGTTTACTGCATCTAAGCAACACTAATCCTCCAGTAATTATCATACTTCATAAAATCATCTGAATGTTTTAAAAAAAAGAAAGTTCAACAAATTATTTTTGAAAACTTACTACTATTTTTCACCATTATTGCATTACTCACCCCTTAAAATTTAAGTTTCATCTATCTACTGAAAGGCTTATCTATATGCCATCATAGCCCTCTGTTTTAACCTGAACATCGTTCTAGGAATCCATAGATTAATATAATGCAATACTGGTCCAGGTAATTCAGTGTTTTCAAACTGTGCGCCACACAACACTGCTTTGCAGGACAGTAAGAGATTTTCATTTGTGGAAAAAAGCATTCAGTCCTCAAAAAGGTTTAGGGAGGCAAAAAGAGATAGGCCTTTAGGACTTCTCAAAGCCTTTAATGTACTAATGAAATTGTGAATTTACAAGAGAGGGACATAACATGCAGGATTTCCTAAAATTATTTGACCAAAATTTACTTTCTTCATGACTCACTGTTTCAAACAACAGTAGTTTAGGAAATGAGCTTTAAGTTCTGCTTTAAATTCAAAGATTGCTATCACTTAATTAAGGTGTATGCTGCCTTTGTCTAAATTCCTATAATACTCCTGTCCAAAATATTTCTTTATCCATAACAGAATAAGCAGTTGGCTTTGGAGAAATGACAACATTTCTTAGAAGTATATTACTATCTTAGTATCCCTAATGATGACCAAGATAAATCAAGAAATGTTTATGTTTGTTACACTTTTACATGAAAAGGCAGAGAAATGTGTCATGCATTTTTAGAAATACTCTCGTCAAAATTAATTGAAATAGGAAAAAAATTTACTGCTTTTAAAGAATGTTTGTTTATTTGGAATATTAACTTGTGTAAAATATCTCAATTCCTAATAAGGTGTTTCTGTATACCAAAAAATGCTTTGGAGTACAGCTAAAAAATCTGCATTCACTTATTCAACATTTATTGATTGTTTACCATGTGCCAGAAATAGTGCTAAGCAATGGATGTACAGCAGTGAACAAAAAAAGGGCATGATTCTTGTCCTCATGGGCTTGTAGTTTAGCTTTTTTCTTTTATATTGGCCTATATTGTTATGGATACCTATCCAGAATTACTTTATTTTTAAAAATACCTTTGATGTGGTGACAGTATAGTTTGGCTGGTATTAAAAAACCTCAACCCTGCAACTAATTTGCTATTGAGGGATGGAATGAACCATAAAATACAAGCATACAGTTAACTGGAAACATTTTCCTTGCATATTAGAAGCACATATCATTTATGTCTTACAGTCTTGTGTCTTACAATTATTTTACATTAAAACACTATGAGATCCAATTCTTTTCAGTCAATGGTACTGGGTCAGTTAGATAACCATATGCAAGAAAATTAATCTTTAACCTTACACCCTACACCATACACAAAAATCAATTCTAGATGGATTGTAAACCTAAATGTGAATGACAAAACAATAAAACTTTTAGAAGAAAACACAGGAAAATATCTTCATAATTTCAGGGGTAGGCAAAGACTTCTTAAACAGAACATTAAAAAGAACTAACCATAAAGGGAAAAAATGATAAATTGGATTTCATTAAAATTACGAACTTCATCAAAAGACATCACTAAGAGTGAAAAGACAAGCCACAGGGCAGAAGATACTTGCAATATATATATTTGACAAAGGACTCACATTCAGAATATACAAAGAACTTCTACAAATCAGTAAGAAGGAGACAATCCCAGACAAAAAAATGGCAGAAAACCGGAACAAGTTATTCACACAAGAGGATATTTAAATGAGTAATAAACATATGAAAAAGAGTTCAATTTTATAAGTCATCAAGGAAATGCAGATTAAAAATCACAATGTGAAACTACCGTCTATCCACTTGGATGACTAAAAAGGAAGAGAGAGATAATATCAAGCGATGACAAGGATGTAGAGCAACAAGAATTCTTCTACACCGCTGGCTGAAATATAAACTAGGACTCTTGCTTTGGAAAACTGCTTGCCAGGATCTATTAAAACTGGGTATATACATACCCCCTGACTTAGCAGTTCCATTCCTAGGTAAATATCGCAACAGAAATGTGTGCATATGTTCACCAAAAGACATGCAAAAGAATGTCATGTTAGCACAATTTGTAGCAGTAAAAACGGAGTCAATTCATACATCCATCAATAGTAGACTGTATAAATTATGGTAAGTTTGTATAATGTCACACTACACAGCAGAGGGAATGAATGAACCAGAACTACATGTAACAACATGCATAAATTTCACAAACATAATATTGAGCAAAAGAAGGCAGAACCAGAAAGTTAATACTGCGTGATTTCATGTATACAAGGTTCAACAACCAGGCTAAATTTATCTGTGGTGTTAGAAGTCATGATAGTCATCATCCTTCGGGAGGGAGAGGGTAATGACTGAAAAGAAGTGAGGTGAGGGGTGGGCATCTCTTTAGAGGTACTTACTGGTCAAGTTCTCTTTCTTGATCTTGTTACAGAGATATATTCTCTTTGTGAAAAATCAGCAATAGTATACTTATGATTTGCCCGAATCTATGTTATACTTTAATAAAACATTTATTTGAAAAGTGCCATGAGATCCAAATATATTTTGCACAAGTCAAATTCTCTCAAATTCTCTACACATGGTTCAGAGGAATGACCATTCCTCTTTTTCCTAGTTTGCCCAAAACAAAATACTTAAAAACAGGATCTAATCCAGGATGGGGAAAGGAAAATTATAAAATAATTTTTAGGGCATAGGATTGTAATAGGAAGAAGAAAATGGTAGACCTGACTCATAATCTAAGCTAGTAAGAACCACATATTTGATTTTCTCTACAAAGGTATACCTCTCTAAGGCTTTCGATGAAATATTCCCAGATTTCTAACAGGCTCTTTATATGACAACATATCTGATCCCTCACTAGCCTTCTCCTGCGTGCTCTTCAGTTTGTGAATGTGCATACCATAATGCAGTACTTGAGGCAGTCTTAACAGCTCAAAAGCACAGTGGTCTCACCCAAATATCACACTTTCAATTAATGCAGTCTAAGAATTCCTGGCACACTGTTGGTTCATTTGGAAGTTAACTAAAACCACCAGACCTTTTTCACATTATAAATCAGATTTCCTACATCCTATATTTTTAAAAATTTAACTTTAAAAAAAGTTAAGCACAGCACTTAATAGTTTCCTTGCTAAATTTAACTTTGTTGACTTTGGCTTATCATTCAACCCTACTGTTGGCGCTGTAATTGTGTCTTAGAAAACAAAGATCGTCTTAGGTAACTCTCCTAGCTTTCTGTATTCTATACAGATGATTCGCATTTCTTCTACATATTTATCCAAGTCATTATTTTAAAAATACGTTGATCTCAAACTGTCAAAGACAGACATCTAGAGGGTGCTGCCAGAGTCTTGACTTAAAGCAGCATTTCCCAAAGTATGTTTCATGTAACATAATCCCAAATAGGAAGGTGTTCTATGATGAGTTTGGGAAATGCTGGGTTACTGCAGAATTTCTCAGTCCTTGGAATTCTAATGCACGTAGTAAGTCTCTAAGAAGGAATTAGTGTATAAAGTGTTTCCCAAAGTTAGCTGACTTGGAACCTTTTATTTTTTCTCTTAAATCTTTTCTCATCTTGAGAAATCACTGTTACTGGAAAGACACTTTGGGAAACACTGCTCTAGGGTGTTATACATTAGCGAACATTCTTTGGGTAAGAGATTGTTTTATTAGTTTCAAACCTACCTAACTGCATGATCATCCAACCTACCTAAACTTCTCCATATTGTCTAAAAGATAATCAAGATATTGTCAAATGCAGCAATGCTATTGACAATGTTACCAGTCTAACTTATCACAAAGTGAAATAAGATCAAGTAAAGAGGATTTAGTATTAGGTGATTTAGATTCAGTGAGCCATGGATGCTCAATCTACTATGAGAACTATGCTCAATAAGAAGCTAATGAAGGTGAGAGAGACATTTTTAAAGTTTCCTATTAAATTGGCTACATTTTAAAAGTTTTGGTGATTAAAAATTAATCTTTAGTTACATGGAAAATTCAGTTACATGGGACACTTCATTTTCCAGTGATATTTAGTAAACTATTTCTATGTATTAAGAATGAGTTATAAAAAAATTATCACTGAATACTGTATATTATATAGAGTATTATAATAAGAAGTTTAAAATTTTTAAGGTTTTCATACATTGTCAAAAAGAATTTTACACATTCATCTGAAATCCATTTGAAAGATTATATTTAACAAAATGGATGGTCTCTGCAAAAGAAAACAGACACACATAAGTATATTAAAGTCTTTCATTTTGTGACTTAATTTCAGAACTGGGGTTAGGAGAATAACAGGCTTTATTTGTAAGAAAGTTTACACATACAAATAATGTTCAAACAACACATTTAAAATTGACTGAGGCAGTACATTCACATAACGCAGCACCACGACTGCTCCACACTGTCTATCGGGGCAGGAGGCCTTCAGATGTTGTTGAGATAACTGGCTTCCATTAGCAAGCATGTGATTGGCAGGATGATAGAGTCTTTTCACTCACAGGTCAGTTATTTCCTTTTCTTTAGAAGGGGGCAATTCTGATGATCCATCTTTTAGCTACAGTCTCTCATTTAGTCCCAATTCTCTTGCCTTCAGCTTTGATATGGTTCTTACTTTCCTCTTGTATCAGCTCATACTTGTCATCAACTCCTCTATTCAGAACAGCAAATATCAGGAGTTTGACCTCAGGGCAAAGTCCGGGTGGGCAGGTAAAACGTGACCACTGGACCTACTTCCTAATCTTTCATACCCAGCAATTCATGAAGCAGTATCAAATTCAAACTAAAAAACAGAAGCATGACCCCTTATAAGTACTATGAAAAGGGCTCTTTTGCCTTTCTAAGTATACTTGAAAAGAACTGTCAGCCACCCTATTAAGAGAGAAACGGATCACAGACTAGGAAAAAAAGAAAAAGTGCAGAAACCCACTGAAATATAAATAAAAGTGTTAGCACCCTCTTTATGTTTGGTGATATACTACTTCATATAAAAGTGTTAAAATAATATGCTATGAAATATCTTTACGAAGTCAGGAACACAAAAATACTATTGAAACTTTTAGGCATCCGTATTTAAATAATCACTGATATCTGACACAAAAAACTTGTATCACCTCATATGAGACTTTAGTTTTCAAGGCTAACTATTTTTGGCCACTTGCGATACTTAGCATTTCACCACTTAACTGTTTGTAAATTAATCTGAAAAACAAATACAGGTGAAAAATAACTATCCTTACCAAGTTATTAAATCAAGGCCTCTGAAAACATAAAATTCAAGTTTAGTCACAGTGGTCCAGCAGCTAAAGACAAGAATTAGTTGCATCTTCTTGCTTTAGAATGTAAAAGTACAAGAATAGAGTATGATTAAATTTTAACATTAATAATCAGGGAAAATGATTTTAAATCCCCTTTAAAATTAGAAAAATTAACACATAAAAAAGTAGCTTATCAAAATTTTCTGTCCACTAGTCACTTCCACTGCATGTTAACTACCATACTTTAAAATTGTTTTATATTAGTCATTTCTACATAAATGTTTTATGTCAACAGTGCTACATGTGTCATAATAGATTCAGAACTCTAAACCTTTCACAATAGATTTTTTTATTCACTTAAGTCTCTTAAAGAAATTACATTGATGAGGAAAAGTCAACGAGGACTTAATGCCTCTAAGTGCACGTATTTGGTGATCCGAACAACGCATATTCTGCATGCACAAAGTCCAGAGAAGTAGCTGGAGATACAGAGTACTCTGTAATAAGCTAAATTTGCCTTAGGATGGAGCTATTGTGATGACAGCTCATTTATGTTCATTTTGCCTTAAGTGCACATATTTGAAAGGTAAATTCAACCAAAAAGACTGGAGATGTTTATCAATAAGCATCCCTTAGTAACAATTCCCTAGTAAGCCAAATGCTGTAAAAAGGCTTTCTTTGCTGTCAAATGATGATTGTCTTTGAAGGAAGAAAGTACCTGGGATCAGAGCTATTGTTATTTTTTTGGAGAGGAAGATTTGGCCCTGAGCTAACATCTATTTCCAATCTTCCTTCTTTGGCTTGAGAGGAAGACTGTCCCTGAGCTAACACCCTGCTGATCTCCCTCTATTTTGTATGTGGGATGCCTCCACAGCATGGCCTGATGAGTGATGTACAGGTCCATGCCCTGGATACGAACCTGTAAACCCTGGGCTGCTGAAGCAGAGCACTCAAACTTAACCACTACGCCACTGGGCTGGCCCAGGAATCAGAGTTTTAATCTGCATTGAACTGACCACCCAGCTGGACAAACCAAGGAACAGAATCTTTACCGAGAGCTTTGTAAATTATGTGGTCCTATTCACAATTCTATAATGAGATAACAAACTAGTTAATACCATACAAATTCATACAAAACTGAGAAAATATCACTTACTAAATTTCAAATTTTCTGTGAACAGATTATTCATACATGAGAGCTATCCTCAAATCACATACACTTTGAACTGGAGAACATATATATGTCCTTGCAACAGGGAAACTTACCCCAGTAAGTGGCCATAACCTAATTGAGTAATGAATATACAACCAAACCTATTTCCAACTTGCTAAAGGACTCAGTTTTCTGTATCAGATCATCTTGTTCAGGGCAACAGGACTGCAACAGAGAGAACTCCTTCCAAAGAAAACAGATCTACCTTTAACAGAAAGAACATCTTCTGGTAAACTGGAATGGAAAAATATCTTCTGGTAAAGTAGAACAAAACTTCTTCATTTCTATTATCTTCCCTAACTTAGTAAGGCTAATCATCTATAGATCTAGGTCATTCATAATAGTGTTCCTTGTTTGGCATGATACACGAGTATCGTTTGCAAACAGAAATAAATATGAATATATTTTATATGTTCAGTGCTTTACAGACATACTTGGGAGACAGGAATGGCTTTTTTGTTTTTTAAAGATTTTATTTTTCTTTTTTCTCCCCAAAACCCCCGGTACACAGTTGTATATATTGTTAGTTGTGGGTCTTTCTAGTTGTGACATGTGGGATGCTGCCTCAGCGTGGCTTGATGAGTGGTGCCATGTCTGTGCCCAGGATCCGAACCAGTGAAACCCTGGGCCTCTGCAGCGGAGCTCACAAACTTAACCACTCAGCCATGGGGCGGGCCCCAGGAATGGCTTTTTTAGTTTCCTTCTAAACTTGACTTGAAGATACACCACTTATTTCCACATGACTCAATATCTTATTAGTACTGCTAACCAGTTCATGGGTGCTTTGCTTCTCCAAAGGATTTTCAAGTTTCATAAGTATGAAACTATCACTTATATTACTTTTGTGTCTACACAAAAGTTGAACCACCCTCCGCCCCCCCAAATAATCAGTACATAGTAGTTCATAAATACTTATTGAACCCTGGTTTGGAATCAGAGCAAAAACAGCTCAAATCTCAAACATTTACTGACATCAGAGCTCCTTAACTGCTCCATTTGGTCCTGCTCCAAACATCACCGTGACAGAGTCTACTCCTACCAACAGTGGAGTCCTGTCTCCACTCATCTCCATCCCTCAAAGGGGATGGGACCATTAATAGACCAATATTATAGTGGCTTTGTTTAATTCCATCTCCATTTGGTTCTTTTTCCCAAGGGCAGCAGTCACTCCTATTGTCAATTCTAGCACTCCTGAGCCCTCTAACTTGGACCCACCCCTCCTCCACACTCTTGTGCCTCCCAGCTTTATTAAGCTCCTTAATCCTAGGATTAAGAAAGAAAAAGAAAAAGAAAAAGAGGAGGGGGAAAGAGGAAGAAAGGAATAAGAAGAAAAAATATTGGGCAGGTGGAAAAGAGATAATAGGAAGAAAATAAAGAAAATTATAATAGAGATGTTAAAGAGCAGTAAAATGAAGAGAAGAGACTTAAAAATTATTAAATTTGTTACTACACTTAGAGTTATGTGATCAGAAAAGAATGTACATACTTGCATAATTACCTTCTTAAAATTAGTTTTATCCTTTTTTCTGGAGGCATACAGAAAATTTATAAAAATAGCATTCTTTACCACTGACAAAATTTTAAGCAAGGGGTTCCTTTCTGGTTGTAATAATTCACATTTAACTTGGGTCCTGACACTAATGTTATACCACAAATTTTCATTTACAACCATGAAATCATTAAGAAATAACTTAAACTTCAAGTGTCATTAAACCAAAGTATCAAGTTATTATTTAGTTATGTGCTTAGCAGGTAATGACTAAGTTAAATATTCAACAATGAGAATTCTCCATGAAGTTGAGACACTGCATGGATACAGGTTCAGAGAGAAGGATTAAATACATAGTTACAAAAGAAGCACTTTTTTAAAGAAAGGTTGTTTCAAGGCAAACAAGCATTCCTGTAGCATTAAAAAAAAAAGGGCAAGAGGTAGAAGGCAATAAATGAGAAGTACATTATTACATCTTACTTGTCTGAGGTCAATGAATGCTAGCTGCAGGGTATCCCCCTGAAATCCTGGCACAGGCTCAGAGCTGGCAAACACTATTAAAAAAAAAGAATAAAAACAAGATTGAAAAATATACAAGGGTTTAACCACTAAATTAATTTCTAGGCATTACAAATGTATTATAATATTTACAAGTAACCATTTCAAATGAAGACTCTTTATAACCTTCAATTTCCACTACTGAGAATGTTCTCCACACCCATTACCACAAATATTTTAATAATTTTAAACTTCTAATCTGCCATTTAATCACTGTAATCCTTAATTACAATAAATTTAGAATGGTTATCCTCCATAAAGTTCAAGAGTAGTAATATACTTCAATCAAGAAAAGTTTTCTGACTCTTTTTAGCCTTAGGTGAATGATTATAGAAGCATTTTGAAACTACACCAATTCCATGGCTGTCAACATATTTCAAAATATCTGCTTTGCTACAGAATATGCTCTATAAAAAATCCTTCTAGCTAACAGCAGTAATAGGCAGGCACGTAAGAAGTTAGCTTTACAAGCAGACAATAGGTAAAATGTTCTAAGTAGAATAAGGAGCATGATGCAGGAATGTTGTTTGCCTTTTAATAACTATTTTCCATAAAAGAATCTAAAAGATATGACAAGATTGAAAAAAATATTTTGAAAGATTATTTGCAACAATTTTTTTGTACTTTAAAAATTTTAATACAGTCATGTGCTGCATAAGGATGTTTCAGTCAATAATGGATTGCATATATGATGGTGGTCCCATAAAATTAGTACTATATAGCCTAGGTGTGTAGTAGACTATACTATCTAGCTTTGTGTAAGTGCACTCTATGATGTTCGCACAATGACGAAATGCCTAACAATACATTTCTCAGAATGCATCCCTGTCTTTATAGGACGCATGACTGTACTAGTAATGTAGCTTGTTAGTAAATTGAAGACAATCCCAATATCAGTTATTTTGAAAACAAAAGACTTCTGGCTCATAAAAAAGACATCATCATTTTACATGCAAGCCTCCCTGGTAAGAATAAGAATGCCTGCAATCATTCTCTCTCCCCATTAATATCTGCGTTTTCTTAGGGAACATTATACATTTCCCATTTGTGATTTTATCTGAGCCAGTATATTAGAGACCATTTAAATTTTCAGCCTATATAGTTCCTGGGAAAACAAAAATAAATCTTAAGTTCAGTGGACTCTAAGTGCAATAAAGTTTAGAAAGGCTCAAATCAACAATTAAAGACAATAAATATACAAAAGCCTACAGCTTAATTTGTCTGGCATTTTTGGCAAACGAAGAGTTCAAATTAAGTTTTTCTCATCGCTGTTGTTTTAAAGATAATGATAATTTTTGCTTTAAGCATCAAAACATTTTTTTCTTAAGCATTTTTGGACGGAATTTTAAACTGTGTAATAATACCTCCCTTATCTTTTAAGAGTCTCATGCTCTACCGACTGAGCTAGCTGGGTGACATAATCTTTTATTTTTTTGAGTATACTAAATATTATTAAACTTTTCTTAATTCTCTGGATCACCACTAAGAACACTTTTTGTTCTATACAATACAATAAATTCCCAGGGCTGCTATGGTATTAAGAGCTATTTTCTGTACCATTCAATAGCTCGGAGTTCTTGTGTCTGGCTTTCACAACTTTTCTGCTCCTCTCTTGCAGTTTTAACATAAATTCTACTCCCTGCTCTCTCACTCATCTCTTATTACATTATCTTTAATTTTGGGGAGCTGGTAAGTCAGTTAATCAATTACTAGAATTGTGTTTAAAGTAACAGCAAATACAGCCTGAGCAAGGGCCTCTCCCACAAGTAAGGTGAATGGGTTTTATATATGCCTTTGAGTATATGTACCTTTTGAGTATGAGTAATCTTTTGGTTACTCAGAGTTACACCATTTTTTCCCCTTATTTCTTTGTTCTCTACTAGGTGCTATGTAGTCATGGTCATTAGACAGGTGACTGCACTCAACTTTCTCAGGCCCCCTATTTCCAGAAAACTAAGATTTATTGAGCAAATCTAGCCACACTTCTCATTATTTAGTATGGTTTACTCACATCACTGTCTTTTCATACAATAAAAAGTGGCATTCTTCTAGACTGTGGCAACCTCATCACCTTCTACCATATCCTAGATAACTGAGTTGCCTTTCTCTAGTACCATCAGCTCTTAACTGAAAAATAATAAGCACAATTGTAATAGCTATTAAAAGTTTTTTCTTTTTAATTTAAAAAATACTTTTCTTAAGCCCCTCCAGCATACTGTTGGCTTTTTTGGCCATGGTCTCAGGTTATTGTTTCTAAGTAACAGTTAACGGTGAATCCCTAGTGGTCTCCAACCAAAGCTGTAAATATTAGCTCAGCTTCCACCATCACCACATACACATACACACACACACATAAATAAAGACTTCCTATAATGCAGAGAGACTACTTTATATATCAAGCATAAAAATCAGCTCAATTTTAATTATATTGTGATTAATAGCTACTTAATCTCCCAGAATTTTTCTCCACTGAAAATAATGTCATTTTTCTTCTCCCTCAGTTCCTGTTTAAGATGCTATAGTTTAAGCCTCACTGCTTGGAATTAAACCAAAGAGCTTAGTGTCTAAATTATAATAGTATTATAAATTTATATAGCACTTTATAGTTTACAAAGCACTTTCTCACACACCATCTGCTTTGATCATCACAATAACTTATCTTAGTAAACAGGGCATGCAGACGATGGATCATAAAACTTTGTAGCTAGAAGAGAAACCCCCTTTGAAATACCTCCAACAGTCCTCTGAAGGCTCAGTTTAAAACTCACTCAGTTCTTCCTTTTATAGGATAGAAAAATTAAAAGTGAAGTGACTTCCCCAGGATCACATAGCTAATTCAGATCTCCTGACACTGAATCCATTGATCCAGAATCTGATTAAGTATTCAGCCTCTCATCTTTTATTCCATCTCTCACAAGAACCTAACCAATATGGAAATGAAACGCATTAGTTCAGAGCTTTCAGGGCTTTTTACCAAATTTTTTTTAGGGATAGGAGGCTTCACATTTTTTTCCTTTACTTCTTTAAAACTCAAATGCAGTCAATCCTGTCGTCTCTACCTTAGTTCAAGCTACCATTTCTCGCTTGAATTACTGAAACACCCTCCGGTCTCCCTGTTTCTTGTGTGTCACCTGTGCATCCACTTCTCCGAGTGCGATTTATGTAAGATGTAAGTGTGATTTGTGCTACTTCATAGTTTAACATATTTCCGGTTCCCCTTCACCTTCACAACAAAGCAGAACAAATAAAGTCCTTTATAATCTGGCCTATGTCTCTCTCTCTCGTCTCATCTCTTACCACTTTCCTAGAGACAACTTAAACTCTTCCCATACCAAACCACCCACACTTCCTTGCATATGCCACAGTCCCTTTCCACAGTACCTTTGATCTGTCTGCCTGGAGCATCTTTCCTCTTACTTTCCATGGGATAACTCTTACTTATCCTTCCACTCAATCATCACCTTTTGTGGAAGACTTCCATTACCCTTCGGGCTGGGTTAGGTGCCTCCTCTGTGCTCTCACTGCAACTTCCTGTGCACAGCCTAACTATACCATCCTTTTGCTATCTCATAATTGTTTATCTGACTGGGTCTTCCCACCAGACCATACACCCTCTCAGGGAAGGCAATATACTTCCATGTGTACATCCCTATCACCTAGCATAACGCCTGATACATAATGAGTAGTCATGAAAGTTTCTTAAATGAATGAGGAAAACTGAACAAACGAATAAATAAATTCTAAGGGGATGCCATCCAGTCCCGGTAATTGATTATCTAGCTTGTTGATTAGATCAGAACGATGCTGTCCAGCAGAACTTTCTGCAATAGTGGAAATGTTCTATATCTGCACTGAACTAAATCTTTAATTTTATTTAATTTAAATTTAATAGCCACATATGGCTGTTGGGCAGTATAAATCCCATAACATTCTGTGAATATTTAGTGAATTTATTTCAAAATAATTGAGGGTGGGTGAGAATATCCCTAATGTTTTCTTCAACTAAAACTAAATTGTGAGTTCTTCCACAAAACAAGAAACTCGTAGGAAGTAGAGAGAATTTCTTTTAACTTTATATATCCCATGCCTTTCCTGTATACAGGAAACATTCAATAAATGTGCTGAATGAGTGAATAGTAATACAAATAATTCATTTCTACTAATATTGTCTAATGGTCCCAATAATTCTGGAGGTAGATTTCAGCTTTTGAAGTGTTTAAAGAACTGAGGACTAATTTTTGGAATTCCTTTAAATATTGTCTTCAGATTCCTTCTTGGCTCATCCAAATTTCTCACTTTGTATATGATTTGTCATATTTTGGGGTTTCTTTGTTCTCTTCCTTTCGTCATCTTTTTATTATTTTTATTTAATAACACCTACTTCCCCATTATGATATCTTTGTCACTGAGCCATGCCATAAAGGGCATTTTTGAAAAACACACATTGATCCTGGTCTTCCAATA
Organism: Equus caballus; assembly: GCF_041296265.1. NCBI lineage: Eukaryota > Metazoa > Chordata > Mammalia > Perissodactyla > Equidae > Equus > Equus caballus. The sequence continues at coordinate 36,783,365 of NC_091684.1, forward strand.
AGATTTAAAAATAGTTTTCAAGCTTTCTAAGTTTCTTTTTTTAAAGAAAGCAAGTCAGAACTTTGGATTTTTTTCTATTAATGCCTCCAATTTGACCATTTCCTTTTTAAAAACAAAATTACTTCATGATAAATTCATTACCTCTAATTTTCTACTGGAATATGGAATTTAATAATAATAAATTATTCCAAATTTTAAAGTACTCTAAAGAAAGATTAGAGAAGGAGGTGTCTGATCTTACTGGGAAGGTAAAACTGTGCTATATCAGTAAAATGACCAAAAAAAGCTTTCAAATTGGCAATCTATCAAGTTTTAAGAGAATAAAGAATATCTGTAAGCAAAAACACAAGCTAATTGTATATATAACAAAACTCTCCTGTAAGTAGGAAAATAGGCCCCTCCTGCCCTCAGATCTATACACAAATGTACAGGGTTTGGTATGCCAGGGAAAGAAGATCACTAAGAAGTCAGACTGTAAGTATTTATCCTAGCATGAAAATATAAAACGTTCCCTGAAATTAAATTCCGAGGGAATACGTCCTTGAACAACCTTGTCCTAGGCAGACAGTTGTCTTTACCTTAAGGTAGAGAATATGAATTATTTGGAAAACGTCTACACAGGGTAGGAAGAATTGTCAAGGGGTAAGGGGAAGGGAAAGAAAGAGTGTCCATGGAGTCATAAGAGCAAATAGACCAAAAGACTGACAAACAATTGAAAGGGAAGGTGAGGAGGTTAGGCTAAAGTCTCAAGACTACTTGTGGATGACAAGGCAAGGGCATATAAAATGGAATAATTTTGTACCTAAATAGATGACTGAATACATTTACCAATAGTCGGCATATTAAATAGAATTCTTCTAATTCCTTTTCTTACTAGATCTGAAGATTAAAAGTAGCTAATTAGAACTCAACAAAGTATCCTATGTGGACTAGATGTGTGATTACAAGGAATGACTAAGAGCACCATCTAGTGGTTTTTCTGGTAGTGAAGAAGTCATGCCTGGGAGTCAGGGGTCTTTGAGATAGAATTCTTCGCTCTTAGACTTGTATTCTGTTACATGTGGTTGGCAGCAGTGGGATGCAAGCCTCTAGGACATTTTGATCTTTTCCTCTATATAGCTGCATTTGTAAGGTATTTATACTGGGGCCCAATACATTACAGGTGTTTAACACATATAAAATATAAAACAAAAGCACATACACAGATTTAGAACATCAGCTTCATGCCAAGCTGGGCAAACACTCCTCCAAGTAACAAGAGATTTCTCTTGAACTTATACAAAATCTGTAACAGGATCAAAGGTTCAATGCAGCTTTCTGACAGGCTACATTTGCAATTCCAAATGGATACCTTTCTGATTGCTCCAATCACGTAGTTATAGTAGTATTACGGTTATGGCAAAGTTAACCAAAAGTATCCACTTCATTCATACATAGACCCTACCTAATATTCTCAATCTATGCAACTTTTTTTCTAAATTGGGTCTGCTTCTTACACTTTCTCACAGTACCATATACTTTTCTTTTACAGAATTTAACAACTTACAATCATATTTATTACTGCAGTTATTTACTGATTGCCTCCCCACTGGGCTTAAACCTCAACAGGGATAGAACCTTTTCTGTTTTGTCCATCACTGTGTCCCCTCAATGCCAAGCACATAGTAGACATGAAGAAATTAATTAATGTATGACTCCAAGCCCCACACTCTTCTTTGCCTTAAATTTTAGTGCCTCTGAATCTTGGAACCAGGCTGTATCTTGGATACTTTCAATTCCAAATCTCATATTTTACAGTAAAATTGAGGCCTCTCTATTGCTGAATGGCTTGTCCAAAGCCACTTGCACAAAATACAGGCAGAGCTCAGGACTGGAACCATGGTCTCAACTTCCTGTCCTGTGCTCAGACCACCTTAAGATTGATTTGAAAGTACTTTAAAAAAATGTCCCATATAAGTTCATAGATTCTACATTCCTGAACTCAGACATTTTATCAAGACCTAGTATGGATTAAAAAAGAACAACAGAAAAAGATCCCAAAAAATGACCAAAAGGCAAGGGAAAATCATCCCCTAAGAAAACATTAAAAAACAAACTACGACTGTTTAGCTCAGAACAGATAAAATTAAAGGGTCATTTAAATACAGTCATCATATATGTGAAGAATTTTTATAAATGATCAGTTGTGTTTATATTAAGAAGTTAAATGGTCTGGAGTTAAAATACAGCAGTATTGGTTGGCCTTAACTTTTTGACAACAAAGGTAGAACTCTGGAAGAGACAAACGTAGATTATAGAGACTTCCTAATTTGTTAATTTGTTCATTTATTCAACAAATATGCTATGAGCACAGCATTCTGCAGGGTGCCTACAATTATAAATTCTATGTTGAACTTAATTTAACTATTTATCCTGGATAGTTAAACCTCTTCTCTCTCTTCCCTGCCCCTTCCTCTCTCCTTTTCTCCCTCTTCACACCACCTCACATACCCTCCCCTGCCCCCAACCATGGGATGCATTCTCAGGTCTCTTCCACTGTGTGAATCTCTGATTCTAATCGCCTTAATCATATCAAATTTACTAATTCACTAATTTTATGTATTCCTTCCTCCAAAATGTCTGGAATCCATCCTCTTCTCTCCATTCTCAGTGCCAAGAGTCAAGCTCTTTTTATGCTTCGCATGAAAAGTTCAATAGTCTTTCAACAGGTTTTCCTACTTGCAGTATCTCCCTCATTTCCCAGTTCAATTTCCATATGACACAGAGTTAACTTTCTATAACATACATTTCATCATGTCACGGTCCTGACTAAAACCTTATTAAATAAAGTCCAAACATTCAGGAGTCTAACTTTTTTTCAGCCATATCTGTCAATATTTTCATCTTACATCTTGTAGTATAGCCACACAAGACTGTTTGAAGACTTCCTAAGCATTCTCATCACAGTGCTTTTGCTTATGCCATTCCTTCTGCTCAGAATGCCCTTCCTTGCTTTTGAGGATATCTAACTCCTCCTTTAAGACCCAGCTCAAATTTCACTTCTATTATAGTCAGTCTTCTCAACCCCATGTAGAATTAATTCCTCCCTCTCTACAATATATACTTCTATAAATAATTTATGTTCTATTATAGTTATTTACATGTCTATCTCCTCCCAACCAGTCTGTGAGATCTTTGAAGTCTGATTCATCTCTGATTTCTCAGTGTATAACAGATAATAGGTTCCCATTAAATATTTGAATAAATGAATCTTCCTACAAATCATTTGACTTTACAAGGAAAATATTCAGTTACAGACTGAAATTTTAGCTCAAGCCAGTTTAATTCACCAGTTATGTGTGTCACAAGGAACACCAGGGAAAAAAAGGGCACCGACACATTGTTTGAAAAAACAAGTGAGCACATAGATGGATCACTGCTAATTCTTTCACCACCAGAAAAATAAAACAAGACAAAAGAAAACTAAAAACACATGGCTGAATGATGTGAGGAGCTGAATTATTTCTAACTTTCCATCTCCCCAACCTCAGCAAGATGTGCAATTTGTTTCTACCTACGGACTGACATTCTGAGGCCTACAAATACATGTATAATGTTTTTACAAAGTAATGAGGATGGAAAAGAAACATTCTGCTTTTTGATCAAACCAAATAAAAGCAAAATCTAACTCAGAATAAAGGCTATTCTGGATGCTTGTATTTCACGCTCACTTCCTATTGTTTAAATTCTTCGACTTAAGCCTTTCTTGGGTTTCCCAGGATCTTTGGTGGTTCATGGTATCCAGTTCCTGATCCTTGCTACCTGACTTCCTTAGACTCTGGATCTCTTGCTAGCGCAAAACAGACTAGGAGAATTTTTATGTTAATCCTAAGAACAGTCATAGACTTTTAAGTAATGGTTTCTGAGCCTCTTGAAGAGAAAGTAATTACTATAAGTCAATACAGGTTTACGAAGAATCAGAGTAGTATCGTTTTCTTCTTTGGAAGGGTAATTAGACTGGTAGATAAGGAAAATTCAACGGCCATTATTATTCTTTTTTTTTTTTTAAGATTTTATTTTTTTCCTTTTTCTCCCCAAAGCCCCCCAGTACATAGTTGTGTAGTCTTCGTTGTGGGTCCTTCTAGTTGTGGCATGTGGGACGCTGCCTCAGCATGGTTTGATGAGCAGTGCCATGTCCGCGCCCAGGATTCGAACCAACAAAACACTGGGCCGCCTGCAGCGGAGCGCGCGAACTTAACCACTCGGCCACGGGGACAGCCCCTCAACGGCCATTATTATTCTTATATGCCAGCAAGGCATCAGACACAGTTGCTCATAATATTGAGCAAAACTCTGAGTTAGATTCAATTAGGGAATTAGTAATTGCCTGGAAAATGTCATAAGACACCCAGAAGATTCTGAATAATGGATCTAACTCAATATGAAGAGATAGGTCTATGTAATGTTGTGGTTCTCAAACTTTATTTGTGCATCAGAATCACCTGGAAGCCCTATTCAAAGAGAAATTGCTGGGTTCCATGCCCATGTTCCTAATTCAGCAGGTGGAGCCCAATATTTCACATTTCTAACAAGTTCCCAGGTGATAACTGTTGCTGCTCATCTGGGGACTACATTTTAAGGACGAGTGATGTACTAAATCTCAGGATACAGATAGGTTTCAACATTTTGCTAATAACTTTGTTAAATATGTAAAACGCATGATCACAAATATGCAGATGATATTAAATTTTGATATAAAAAGATCTCACTAGGCTAATTGTGGGACAAATCTTAAAATTTAATAGGGATAATCTTAAAAACCTAAAACAAGAACTAATCATAGAAGTATAGGTTAAGAAAAACAGACCTTAACAATCACAAAAAAAGAGAGAAGGATATGGATTTTAGAACACTACAGCTCCAATTATCTAAGAGTATACTCTGGCAACAAAAAGAGATACTAACAGTTTGGGCTTTAGTATAAAGTACAGAATATGGAACAAGGTATTTGATAGTCCAATTACATATTATACTGGTTCTCCCACACCTCAGTATCTCTGTATTCAGCTTTGGGTGTTAGACATTAAACAGAAGGTAGTCAAACCAGTTTGTTCAAAGAAGAGCTTTGGATCTAAAATCCTATCACATGAGAACAGCAAGGGAACTGTTGATGTCTGGCCTTTGGAAAATCCATATGGATCTAAGAACAGTTTTCATATAATTGGCTTGTGGATGAGGATTTGTTTTCTTCTGTATGATCCTAAGCAGAACTGCCATATACAGCTGTCAGACTGCTTACTCCATATGGGTGCCCAGCTAGGAGAGGAGAGGGGGAGAGGGCTGAAATTCAACTCATATTTCACTTGATAAGCCACATGCCTTGGCGGGAGCTATGTCCAGCTAGAAAAACAGTAACCTTTTTCTAATTATTATAAAGGGGACAACTCTGGAGGCCTCTTCCTTTTAGTGGAGATACCTTTTCTAATCTGCACAAAGGCACAATATGGTTTAGTGGTGACACTAGCCCTAAGGTAGAACTAGGTCTATTAAGAGAAGTTTAGAGAGAGTGATTTCAGCTCAATGTAAAAAGCTGACAGAATGATGTATTGTATTGAAATGCTTTTTCTGAAGAGTGGTTAATCCCCCAAATTGGATGTTCAAGGAATAGCTGGACAACCACCTAGCAGGGTTATCTTAGAGATGATTTCAAAGCAGAAGAGTGTGCGTGTGTGTGTGTGTATTACCAAGTGGGTGGTGAAACTCAATGATCTTTTAGCTTCTAAGACTCTACATCTGAACTACCTGCCCATCTTCTCCATATCCCAGTTGTTTCCTGTGGTATCCAGATCCTTTCTCTTCACAAATTTATTAGGCATTCTAGCCTTCCTCCTACCTAGCCAAATTCCTCTTCCTGTTTTCCTTTCTTCTCCTTTCACTGTCCCACTATGTAGAATAAAACATACTGCATTAATATTGACAATAAACTTTATATTTTAAAAACTGCTTTCTTCCAGATTTAAAAAAACAAAAACACTACTTAGGATGAAAACTTAAAATTCTCTTAACACATTCATTAGAGAAAACTAAGTTTCATCTTTAAGTTATTTATGTATCAATTATTAAAAGTCTTGAGTTGGGGGGTAGATAATTCTTTTGCACCAGAAAGAGGTGGCGTAAACATGAAAAATGTCATGTCAATTTATATTTGTTCAGTGAGTACTGAATGCATGATACTGTATTAAGTAATACATGATAAGTATTAAGGAGCAGAACCAACCAGAGGCATAATCTTAAAGGAAGCTGAGTTATCTTCTGTGGTTTGTCTTTGAGTCCTGGTCTCTCCCTTTCCATATCTATGTTCCAGAACCTTGGCCCCCATCAGGCTAGGGTTTACCCCTCTTGCACTTGACCCCAGACTTCCTTAACTGAGTTACATTTCATACTTATGACTTTTCTTGGTCTCTTCCAGAAGACTGGTCCTTTAAGAAAACATCAGCATTTTAAAAGGAGGCTTTAGTAACTCCACCCAAAGAAGTAAACTAAAGGTAGAAACTGTCCTATGGCAGGACAGAGAGGCAAAGATTTGGGGTTTTATGTGCTTTTCGCTAATTATAGTGAGGCTAGTGCTTCATGAAGAGGTAAGAGAACAGAGAGAAGATCCAGATACCTGAAGCCACCTAACCAAACTGTAATTTCCGTTTCTGAACAAAAAATCTCACTGAGAAGACACAATCAAAAGCCAATAAAGGGTTCAACCACCCAATTATTTTGAATCCACATTAAACATGTAACAATACAAAATGGCCTGAGCAGTATTTATGTAAGATGTTTATATAAGCAATGTCAGAAGGAACAATCTCATAAGACGACTTTTAAAAAAATTTTAAGAAATCAGTTTCAAAGTATTTGTAGAATGGAATAACAATTAATTTGAGCTTAGAAACTTGTAAAAAAGAGTTTTTTGGTAAATATTTTTGTAAATATGAAATAAATATCATTTTGTAAACGATAGTTTTGAGAAAAAAATATAATAAAGAGTTTCTAATCAGAGAAAATTAGAAATGCTTTCCAGGAAAAGAAAATAAATCCTTCTCTTCCCTAGGGAAAAACCATCTTTTTTTGGCTTTGTAGATAAGCATTTCTCTTTTTTTGAAGGAAATGGGCAGGTTTTTAAAAATTTTGGATTTATCTTTGTGTGTAATAAACAAGTAATCCTGATCAAAGAGCCTACAAAATTATTATTTTTAATATGTTTTCCCTAGCAGAATGCCTTAGACACAGCAGGCAGACAAGTATTTGATATTTGTTGGAAAAAAAATCTGTAACTTCTGTGTCAGTTGCAAGCTGCTAACATTTAATTTTTTTATGTCTTTCACACAGAATATATTATTGCAAATTTTGCCTCAGAAAAATATCTTATAATCCTTCTTGTGCCCCTCCGATTTTCAATTTATTAACAGTGGTGCCAGACTGAACCGTCAACCAGGGATTTTCGTCATTTAATCGGTGTACTATTCATTTCAAAGTACTGCTTCAAAATCGCTCCACATACTCATGTCCTGATTTAAAGAGTTATAATGTAAGGGTGATAAAACCCACACCCTGAAGCACATACAACAAGGCTACCATCCAAACAGAACATGCAATTCTGAAGCTGGCTGGCCAATGGCAACCTTAGATTATGGAATCTGCTAACCTCGTGACCCAAAGAGAATAATGTGAAAACAACGACAAAGGTAAAGGCTTGAGAAACTCTTTGGAAAGAGGATCAAAAATTCAGAATATAAAAGCAGCTTTATTTGGAATGCAGGGTCCTAAGATTATCCATCTAGCAAGTATCTAAAAAGTTATTTACAAGGAAAGTAAGAACGACAAACTTAGAATGATTTCATTCATTTATGACAAACATTATGAGAGTCCTGGCAAGAATGACCAGAAGAAGAAATAAAGGGAAGAGTGAGTCATCTTTTTAATTATCCCAGTCTAAATTGCCACTTCAGTGCTTCTCTCTACAGGCCCTTAATGTGAAGCTGAGATATTTTTCTCTTCCTAGAAGGACGTTGCTTCTAAAGCTGCCAGAAGTTTAATGGAATCAAGCCTCTTCCGTCCATTCTGAACTATCCTACTATATACCTTTTTTTTTTCATATAATTTAAACACAGATTCCTAGAAATGCATGAGATTTAACGAATAAGGTACTTACATTCACATTGTATGACATCTAAGTTAAATTGCTGGACGGCTCCCATGCTTATCTGTTTTAACTCACTGTCCAGTAGCATCTGCATTAAGGATGTTGACAGATGTTGGCAGGCTGACATGCAAGCAGTCTGGGCAACTTTCCCCTGTTTAAAACAAATATTCAAACCAAAAAATAAACAATGAATAAAACAAACATAGAAATACATCATAAAGTATCAGAAAAATTATATGCCTGGCATTCTTTTTGTTGCTTTTATTTTTGGTACAATAGTGATTTTCTGCTTCTGTATTCTGAGTGGCTATGCCTTTTAGCATATGAATTAAAATTAATATTCTTGTTCACTTGTCCTTCTCAGGATATAAGTATCATCAAAGCACTAATTGCACACAGGAATATTAAAACATAACTAAAAAACCCATTAATTATTATTTCAGGTCTCTTGAAATGTCTCAAGTATTTTTAAAAATCCACATTAAAATATGACATTTATGACATAACTGTCATATTGACAGAACATTTTATTCATATAATGCTCTTGTAAGCTCCCCTTTATATAATTAACCAAGCAAGAATAAAGGAAGTTAATAAACAGTGTAATTTATTATTATTTAAACTATTATTTAAACTGTACCTAAAATTCAAAATATATATTTTAACTTTTTTTTCCCCCAAGGCCCCAGTATACAGTTCTACATCCTAGATGTAGACCCTTGTAGTTCTTCTTTGTGGGGGACTGCCTCAGCATGGCTTGATGAGTGTGTGCAGGTCCATGTCCAGGATCCCAACCGGCGAACCCAGGCTGCTGAAGCGGAGTGCGTGAACTTAACCACTACGCCACCGGGCCAGCCCTCAAAATACGTTTTGAGTCATAAGTCCTTCTAAACAGAACATTAGTTTGTAGTATAGTTTCAACTGGGGGTAGGAGAGGAGGCTTGTCTACCAATATGATTTCAAAATCACCCACAGATCTACACTTAGTTTTAAAACCATCTGATAATTTAGAAATATGGAGTTAAGTAAACTACAAATATTTGTGGTCTTCTTTCACCACATATATCATTATAAAACATTTTCTACTACAATAAGCTCCTAAAACTCTACATGAATTTTAACTGATAGGCTTAATTAAGGCTGTATTTTCTAAAAAATCATAAAAACGATAATTTAAAATGTTTAGCCTCTAGATTACATAGCTGGATTATAATATGCTATCACTTTTAGCATAAATTGTTTCTTTACACAGGCTTTGTACTTAAACTAGAAGTTTAAGATAAAATATTATAAAGACTCTTTTTAGGTAAAGTTTTCCAGTGTAATACTGCCCCTAGTATGGCTATTTTCACCCACAATTAGGTGATTTGGTGATGGATTGACTCCCATGATACAATTCAAAGATCTATGAATATAATTAGAAATAGTGACTTTTGGAAGTTGTGCCATATTTTGCCTCATTTGCATTAACAAATATTTACCCAATAATATTTAATAATTATGTTTTTTTCCTACTTATCACAAAGGCCAATGAAGTGAAATCATGAAAAATCTCCCAAACACAAATGCTACAATATATTTATTGGTACAAAAATGTTTACATAGAGTTGACCTGTTGGAAAAGTAAGAAAGAACATAACTATATTTTCAAGATGTTTACTACAACAACATTTGTTCATTAAATTACACATTTAAAGTGAGACTAGAAACTAGCAACATTTATGAATGAGTCTTAGACACTGTGCACAGTGAAAAACTGCGTATCTGAAATGGAATGTCAATTTCCCAATCAAAAACTTTAGAGATAAAAGCCGATGCAAACAATATATTTGACAGATACTGATGAACTGCCAAAAAGGAATGTAACAAACAATGCAAACCCAGCATGCTTCCAAATCTAGGAGACATGCAGCTCCGCTCCCCAAGCAGAATAATATCACTATGAATGGGAGGGGGGAAAAAGCAGAAAAAGGAGAAATCAATGGCACATAATTTAATTACAATGTAATAGGCTTGAGAATACTTAATGGAAATGTCATTTTGACCTAATGGAACGAGTGCATTTTAGTTTAACGTACCTCTCCATCAGCTGCATGTCCTATTTATGTTGCCACTATCATGTACTAACTGCAAAAGCAGATTAATAAATTGCCCCCCCAAATACCATTATGTTCATTTCATATGCAAACAAACTGCACGTGATATTATTCTAAGCTAATCTTTAACATTTAACATGGTTTTAGATGGTGCTACAAATGACTATATAGCAATAGTACTGGAGCTGAAATGACGGTAAGAGTACAGAAATACAGGCTATTCCATAAACTTGGTGGAGATACGTAGTGAACACACACACACACACGAATTTAGCTTTTTGTTTAAGTAACACATGTAATAATAAAACCCTAATATTACACCTCTTTTGATTATTCATGTTAACTACAGGCTTATTGTTCTCAAAGATAAAAATTTAAAATACTTGTAAAATATTTTATAAATCTTCAAATGAGATAGATTCTTCCTTTTTACACAGCTCAAAAGTAAATACCAAAGGTTTCAATTCTTTCAATTTTTAAAGTTATATTCTATAAGATTATGCATTATTTTTTAAAATATCTACTTCCTAATAAAAAATGTGCACAAATATTCCTAAATTTCATTACTACTTATTTTTAGATAGAAAATTTTTAATATTCCAGAAATTTGCACACCCAAAAAACATCTTTGGCAATTCATTTCTGATGTCTATAGCCCTTGGTACACTTTGGTATAACCAAAACACCCCTTTCTGAACACGATTATTGCTGTTATTGTTGATACTTTTAATAGCAAATCATTTTCTAGAACAAAAATAACCTAAGTGCTTTTACAATTATCTTTAAAAACAAGCTTTTTCATCTAGTTTTCAATGTTATAACAAAGCCAAAATAAGTGAAGTGACAGAAAATATAGCACATTTAATAAATTTCAAGCACATAGAAATTTCTGCTGCCCTTATCTGAAATATTAATTGCAACTATTTTTAACATTTTCTTTCTCTTTAACAACACAAAGTTCAATAAATAAGTAAAAACACCTGCCAAACTTTTAAAGATAACTACTTTTTTACCCCGTTCTAACATTTTGCTGAAAAACAACTTGCAAAGAGAGAAAAACCCTTAGACAAACTTCTTATATTTCAAAGGAACTTGTAAAAGAGAATCTGCTGACATATTAGATCCTTTTTGCATTACCCAAAAGCTTTTCTTCTAAGAACAATTGTGGTAAGGAGACATTTGGCTCCTAGGAAATTCCCAAAGGGTCAACCATATGCATCCTTCCATGGCACCTTCACAGCGCTGCTTTCTAGATCCATGTCTCAAAAGCAGCTTTCATCATTTACTTATGTGTCAGTCAATATGATTTATGGACTGCATTCAACAAAGTCAAAGCATATAGAATGAGAAATATGACTACAATCTGCTAATTTGTTTTGTATTGAGCCACTTAAGAGTCAAAGACCTGGTGTCAGACTGAGACCAGCAACACAATTAACCAGTCGGTGACAGATTCATCCATCCTCCCTGCCAGGCTGTGCCAATCAAAGACAGCATGAGGCGACATTTGGTGAAATCAGTAAGAAAACTCATTCTCTAAGTAACCTATGTGAGACCTTGATTGACACTTTTTGAATTTAGTTTGTGGAACACAGCCACTCTTTACCCAATAGTCCCTCACTGCAAGCTGTGAAATAAGGCTTTTAACGCCAATCACAGGAACAATAAACCACAAACCACCAACTCTCAGTTTAAAAGGAATCAAGAAAACACATCTGTTTGTACGTCAAGCCAAATTTCCAAAATAATTTACTATTATAGATTACACTAAAGATACTCTGTTTCCTTTGAAACATCATATAATGAGATGGTAACAAAAATGCAACACATTTTATTAGATTATGGCTCACAACTGCTTTGGTTTCAAAGTAATGTTTTGATAGATCTACTCCAATATAATACTAGGAGAAATGTAGAATACTTAAAAACTAATTTGACACATTTAAATTTTCATTTGAAGTTTTCATTTCTGTTTCACCATTCTCTTATTTCAAAGATCTAATAAAAAAAGGTTTGATTTCAACAGTAATTATTTGAAAGCATTTTTCAATGCTGCCTTCATTCTCTCAAGTACATTCAACATAAAAATCTGCTCTTAAAATCACAACCATCCTTTCTGTATTGGTCTACTTTCCTTAACGATCCCATGAGAGATCATTTTCTTTTATTTATATCCCCATAAAAGGTCAACTTTGCACAATAAGCTACTTTTTTATTTAAGTAAAAAGAAATATATAGACTCAGAAATTTTCTGTGCTGTATTTATTATATTTTAAATTGATAACAGATTTTGTTTTAAAAGGTTACATAACTAGTGTCAGGAAAAACTGGAAAACTGAAATAAAATCATGGTCAATTTGAATATTAAATCTAACATTGCTAAGTGAACTTAATTCTGATTCTGTATGGCTTTTTAAACATTAATTTTTAAAAGTTATTTAAATTAAAGCACTAAAACATTACTATATTATTCAAACTCACTGCCTCTCAGTTTGCTACATAAATTTCCGTTATGAGAATGTGAAATAGTCTTTCAGAAGGAAGGCAAAAGAGGAAGGGAAGTATTTTGATGAATTCGTTAGCTCCTAAAGAGCCACAATTTATAGGCTTTTAAAACGCACAGGCCAAAAGAGTGAGGTCTTTCATCAAATGTGGCGTTAACACTAAAATTAGAAGTAAATTCTGTTTGAAGTATGAAAAAAGAAAGTATTTTATTGAAAGTATTTTAATTTAAGAAATCTACTATTTTTCTATTTTCTATTGGAACCACTAAAGTTTTACTATATGAAACTACACCTTGCTCAAATGTAAGGAATGTTATTAAATCAGAAAAAAAATACCTAAAACATTAGTATAAAGCAGGAAAATTTCTCCAAGATGACTTCACAAATGCACAAAGATCCTCTATCTAGTAAGAGAGGTATTAATCTATTTCCTGGCTGAACGCTCACTCAGTGTAACACTGAAATGTGTATCTCACAAGTGTCTCAGGTTCCCAGTAATACAGAATGGATGAGTTATAAAGGCTTAAATATCAAGATGAATTCTTTTAGTGAGTTTTAATAATAACTTTAACACTATCTTGAAGACAGATTTTTGAGATTACGCCAAAAAAAAATTCATAGGTCTGTCAAAATATACTCACTCTAACACCCCCAACATTCTGCAAAATACCTCTTTTAGACTTCTATATTCCTCTCACACTCTCTTTCTGTCCCCATCTAAGTAGGTCTAGCCCCGAAAGAATTGGTTACCACATCAGTTAACCACAATCCCCATAGTCAATTATGAATTCCCATTCTCCTCTCTCACGCTTTTCTCCTCCTAACAATTCCCTATCAGAAGGATACGAGACAGTAACATAAATGCTTGCTCTTGGAACACACACACACACACACACCACACACACACAGATTAAATAGAACACAATTATCTTAAAGTTGGAAAAAAAATTTCCCCAAACTTGGAAAACTTCAGGATATTTGTAATATATGGCATATTTCTATTTCACTCAAAACATCCTTATCCCAACCATAGGGCTCATCAAACTCTGGTGGTCTTTTTCTTTTTTTTTTTTTAAAAATCTTTTGAACATGGTCTTAGATGACACATAATACCCAGATTTTTAGCTTTCTGCAAGTATCATTGTTGCTGTCACAGCACTCTCATGATATCGTCAAACTTATTCTAACTTTAATAGGCAGAAAGAGAATGCAAGGATAAGCAGAGCAGTAAAAGTCTAGCAGAGCTCAAGGTTTTGAAGAAATGCCTCTGCTTCCAAGCCACTGATTATATCAAAAATCTAGAAAAAATGAGGAAAGCTGGCGACCAGCCCAGTGGCACAGTGCTAAGTTTGCACATTCCACTTCGGCAGCCCGGGGTTCACCAATTCGGATCCCGGATGCAGACATATGCACCACTTGTCAGGCCATGCTGTGGTAGGTGTCCCACATAAAACAGAAGAAGATGGACACAGATGTTAGCTCAGGGCCAGTCTTCCTCAGCAAAAAGAGGAAAATTGGCTGCAGATGTTAGCTCAGGGCTAATCTTCCTTAAAAAAAAAAAATGAGGAAAGCTGTGTGCACTTTTGCCTAGAGTAGCAAGAGGAAGCTAGTTTGTATTAGTTTGTGGGAGCTGAGAGGGATTATTGCTAACTCTTAATTTTACTTGATAACAGCAAATTTGGCAATTAGGCATATGTTTAAACAGGGAAGTGATAAAATATGAAGGCCCTATAACTCTTCCCCCTTGGTAAGAAAAGCAAGGGAAGTTAAAGATGAGCTGTAATTTCCCCTGTGGTGACTGAGTACTATGGCCAAGCCACAGAATTAAGACAAAAACACTGAAGCATCCCAGGAATTGTCATTAAAGCAACAGCTCTGTGATAGCAGAGTTATATTCTCATTTCTTTACATCAGCATCCAGCTCAGAATATCAGGGCTATATAATCATTAAAATGTACTATTGCACAACCCCAGTATGACTTAAACTTTGCAAAGAAGTTGCCAGAATCACTAACAGGTTAGACAACATAGGTGGTTTCCACATAATGATTACTAAAATGGACAAATGTCACTCAAGCTGACTGACTCTCTCTTATTAATACATGTAGTTAGGTGGCTGATGTATCATAAACACAGCCATATAAATATACATATATAATCACAGCACAGAGTAGGCCTTTGTCATTCAAAGATTTATATTTAGGTTTCAACCTTTTAAGAATGGCTCTGAGAGTCCAGTAGAGTAGGGCTTCACTTACTGAGGCACACATTTGAATAGCATGCTCTGTGAAATGGGTATGAGAGGGGGAAATCACTCAGAGACTGAATGCAGTCAAAGTCCCGACTTCCCCAACTCAGCGTAGCTTTGCTGTTTTTGGTAACTGACATGGATGAAGTAACTGTCATTAGGGTCTACAGTTTTCAATTATATTTTATAGCATTTTCTGAAAGAAACTACATGACACAGAAGTATTCCTAAACTTGAGAATTCTCGAAGTTTTGGGGTATACTCATCCAGAATGTCAAGGGCTTGCTGACCAGGTCATTTCACTGGCCTAAGTCCTAGATTGTGGGAATGAGGTTGGAGTAGATACTGTTAGAGTCACTTCCACTTGAGGGTGTACCTGGGTTGGGATTTTAAAAGAGTAATAGAAATATATCAAGTGAAGGGAGAACACATATTAAAACAAAACCAAATCCATAACAAAGTTGGAGGGAGTGATCAAAGTTATCTACTTACCATTGTTTTCTAGACACAATCTTGTAAATGACATTCAACAATACTCTGAGAGTGAAGAGTGTCCTTACAGATATCTACAGTAGGCCTTTGCCAACTGCTCCCACCCCTGCTTCCAAAGAATTGACAGAGGCTTTTAATCTCAACACTACCATCTACCACATTGATTTCCATAAAAGGTAGAAAGAGGGGCTGGCCTGGTGGTGCAGTGGTTAAGACTGCACGCTCTGCTTCATTGGCCCAGGGTTTGCAGGTTCAGATCCCAGGGTGCAGACCTACACAGTGTTCATCAAGCCATGCTGTGGCAGCACCCCACATACAAAATAGAGGAAGACTGGCACAGATGTTAGCTCAGGGCCAATCTTCCTCACCAAAAAACAAAAGAGAGAGAGAGAGAGGGAGAGAGAGAAGAAAGATTTAAAACAACATGATAGCTTTCCCAAAATGCCTAAAGTTTCCTAAATGACACAAAAAGAAGTGATTAAAATGTTGCTGCTCATCTTCTGAATTCCTCCCCTGTATGTAATATTCATCTGAACATGCTCCTTTGGTGGAACTTTACTCTGCAAAGTCCAATCTCTTTACTTTTTGTATTATTGCACCTTGCAGAAGTATTTTACAGGTATTTATCAGCATCTTGGCCCACTGCATTTTTTTTTCTTTTAAAGATTTTTATTTTTTATTTTTTCCTTTTTCTCCCCAAAGCCCCCTGGTACATAGTTGTATATTCTTCGTTGTGGGTCGTTCTAGTTGTGGCATGTGGGACGCTGCCTCAGCATGGTTTGATGAGCAGTGCCATGTCCGCGCCCAGGATTCAAACCAACGAAACACTGGACCGCCTGCAGCGGAGTGCACAAACTTAACCACTCGGCCACGGGGCCAGCCCGCACTGCATTTTCTGTTCATCTCTACCTGACCTGCAAACATCCTGTAAATATGAATGCACCAAGGCTGTTCCACTTCTCCCATCAGCTCACCCTTTTCCATTCTTGTTCACTCCATACAGGAAGGAAAATAGAGCCTGTTTAGCATCACCAGATTGTGGATTGCACAGGAAACTTCTGACTCCAACATCTTTTCCTACCATCTCCTTTCTTTCTCTTCAGGGGATCTGACCTCCTTTTTGCTGTCTTCATCTGCTCATAATAAAATGTAATTCCAACTCAAACAATCTCTTCCCCATATATTTCAGTCACTTTTCTTCTTCCTCCATGTCAACATTTGCCCATTTAACTCAGGAGGGTAAAAATTATCTTCTACCTTTTTCTTTCTGTTGTGGAATATAGGCTAAAGGGGAGGATATCATTTGCATTCCTAGTACTTTACTGCTCCTATCTGTAAACACTCAAGGAACTTTCTAAACATGAATTCTCTGTTGCCATCTGGTAGTAAAACTGCCAGATGGTGCGTTTTCATTTGTTTTTAGTACTGAATCTTCCTGTTCAAGATGGTACTTTGCCCATAAATCCTGCACCAATGAACTAGTCTATTTCATCTATAGCTGTTAAAGAGTAAAGTTATAGGATATTTGTAAGTGTGCAATGTATATATGTATACTAATACTGTACATACACATACATTTAGTCTATAGGCTGAAAAGAATACGTTTTAACTATTTCCATTTATAGCTCCCTGATCTGTTACGTAACAGATCAGGTCTCTCCTAATCTACTGGCTTCCTACTAAACCTCTCGTGCTGTTTCCTTCTAAAAGCCCTCTATTATTCCCACTACTTCTTGCAACTACACCCTGATTAAGAGCAATTCAAAACACTGTCTTCTACAACCTTTGACAGCAGGGAAATATTTAAGTATGTTATGCTATATACACACATAAGGCGTACAACTTATGAGGTTAAATTTCTCACCAAGATTAGTCAGCATTTAGCTAACAGAGACATCAACTTAATAAATACCTAGAGGATTAAAGTTATAAAATTCAAGTATGTTCATTTTCAACTAAACAGCAAGATTCTTTTTTTTTTTGGCAGTTAACTTCTAGCAGTGAAAATCACTTACCTGTTTTGTCACATTATGAAAAAATATAAATTCTCTTTATATTTAGATATTTATATTTATATTTATCTATCTTAAGAAAAAACATAAATTCTATTTGTAATAGTGGACTTTGTTTTCAACTTTGTCATTTAAGTTCTCTCTCAAAGTTCTTTAAATTTCTCCAAGGCTTTCATATACTGTCAATGGTTTTTGTTGTTGATTTCTGTGTACTTGGAACTATTATTATAAAAGTATGGAAGTGGATATCAAAACATGTCACAGAGGGGCCAGCCTCGTGGCATAGTGGTTAAGTTTATGTGCTCCACTTCGGCAGCCTAGGGTTCACGGGTTTGGATCCTGAGTGTGGACCTACACACCACTCATCAAGCCATGCTGTGGCAGCATCCCACATACAAAATAGAGGAAGACTGGCACAGATGTTAGCTCAGTGACAATCTTCCTCAAGCAAAAAGAGGCTTAGGGCCAACCTTCCTCACCAAAAAAACCCCAACATGTCATAGAAGTACATCATTTACCACCATACAAAAAACTATCTTATGTAATTAACTTTTCCAAAACACTGGACGTTCAAGTGCAAAACCTTTTTAAACTTCTCATGCAAATTTATCTACAGCCAATCCCAAAATTTACCCCTGTCTTCTTAAATAGAGGACAAGAAACAATTTGAGCTTTTTTGGATAGCAGGGTTAGCATTACTTCTGTATTTTGAGTATGTTTACAGTTCATCTGCAGGAAACCTGTCAGCAAGCTTCATAAGTACTTAGCGGGGCTGACCTGGTAGTGCAACGAAGTGTGCACATTCCACTTTGGCAGCCTGGGGTTCACTGGTTCGGATCCCAGCAAGCCATGCTCTGGTAGGCATCCCACATAAAGTAGAGGAAGATGGGCACAGATATTAGCTCAGGGCCAGTCTTCCTCAGCAAAAAGAGGAGGATTGGCAGCAGATGTTAGCTCAGGGCTAATCTTCCTCAAAAAAAAAAAAGTACTTAGCAATTATATAGTAAATGAATAAAAAGGTCAAGTAAAAGCCTGAGGGTCTGTCTCTTCAATGGGACAAAGTATTTGTCCTTAGTGCTGAGAATCTGCAACAGTTATTTTATAGCTGTGTCTAGAGAGTTGTGGTTTGAATTACTATATTTTTCTTTCATGGAGGTGTCCAAGGAAAGAGTAAATATACAAATATTTCTAATCATTACTGATATCAACTTTACTAAATAACTTTCATATAGACATTTTCCAAATTTCTGTTCACAAATAACAGACCACAAACTTTGTCTTCAAAACTACAAAGTATTTTATATTTGGCAAATAGATTTCTTGACTCATAAATTCTGATTTTTACCGTACACCTTCTATATTCTCTATACATACAAGAAAATCACTTTCATATTTCTTCACTATTTCTCTCATATTAACTTAAAAAATACTTACCAAACACTTAATCTGTGTAAGACATTGTTTAGGTGCACTACAGGAAGATACAATGATTGAGTAGATAGAGTCCCTGACATAAGGAGATTAAATTCTAATAGTGGAAAGAAGGCAAGTCTACAAACAGCTATGTACAAAACAAAATATAAATGGTACTGTAAAAGTGGGACAAAGTATCCACATATGGTTAAGCGGAATTAGCAAAAGCTTTGTGAAAGAGGTAGCATTAAAGATGGCTTTTGGAAGAGATCCCAGGATCTTTACAGGTATAAATAAAGCCATGGTGGAAAACTGAAGATAGATCCAGGACGAAATGAATTTTCTACTTTGGATGCCCATGTTGAGTAATGGTCAGAAACGTATCTGGAAAGAGGCTGAGATCATTTCTTTGTTAGCCTGTAGAATTTTTATTTAATTCAGTAGACAAGGAAGGGACCCTGAAGTTTCCAAATATGGAAATAAGATTAGACTGTGCTTTAGAAAGAACAATCTGGCACTGGTTTGTAGGATGGACTGAAGAAAGGAGAGACTACTGGCAGAGACTAATTAGAAGACAACTACAATAATCAAAATTTGAACTTCAATAATAGGAATAAGAACAGAAAGAAGAGGACATAGTTTAGGAACATTTAAATTTTAAATGTTAGATGAGACCATTTTTAATTTAAGATAAGAAACTTTTTAGTATCTATACATTCAGAAAATATTTGAGTTCTTATTCTGGCTGTGAAGAGCTCACAATTGGAGACGGAAAGATGAACAAATACAGTAAAAAGCAAAATATGATGAAGCCATAAGAAAAGCTAAAAGCTAAGGCAATTCAGGAGAGCAACATTGGGCTTGGAGTGAAAAAAAAAAAAACATTTGCACTGGGTCATGAATCACATTGAGTTATGAACTGAGTTAGAATTCTACATATGGAGTTTAGGATAATGGTTGTAGAGAAAAAGCATTCAGGCAAACCACAAATAGTCTTACAAGCAAGTAATAATAAAAATTAATATTTTTTGAGTGTTTATTACATGCCAGGCACTTTTCTAAACATTTTATGTATATCATCTCATTTAACTCTCACAAAAATCTGTAGGGTATATATTCTTACTGACCTCATTGTACAGATGAGGACAACATCTGCAAAGTGTGCCCTGTCATGCATGGGGCGACCACAGAGAGGTTTCCCAGATCACTGCACTCACTCACCACAGACGCACCATAATGTTGACTTTCACAATCAAATCCCAGAGAATCTTCACTGCTTCACCAAAACAATTAATATTTTCAAACTTAGGTTTCCATAAAACTACAAATATATCAAGAACATTGTCAAAATAATTAGAATTTACTATAAATACCTAAGCAGAAAAAAAGACCTGCAGGCAGTTCATTATTTTCTAATTCATATGCTAGCTTTAGTTTGCATCTGCTTAGCAACACGGCTGCATGATCACTGCTGTTAGTCTGAGAAGGAAGTCAGCCAGGTAACCAAATAAAAAAGGAAAACGTATTAACAGCAGAAGCAATGTTTAAAGTAGCAAAACAAAATACACTATAAAACAAGCAAGCTGGCTCTGTGTGTGTTGCTATAATTTAAAGGCATTAATTTATCACATAAATATGACTACCATTTTATTTTGCAGATTTATGTGTGAGTTCCTACATCCACACTAATCAGATAAATCCTCCTCCAAACTTTCATCTGCCTAATCAAGTTGTTTGGGCAGCATTAAAATACTGAGAACTTTAGCAGTTACCAAATGTCTGCTGAACGGGCAAATTTAGAAAACACCAGCTCTTTGACACAGTTCTTTGCTATAGAACAGCTGTTCTCAAATTTTAAGCAAAAAATGCAGATTTCTAAGCTCCAGAAGTTTTAGTTCATTTAGGTCTAGAGCCAAGCACT
The DNA here is from genome assembly GCF_041296265.1 of Equus caballus. Classification (NCBI taxonomy): domain Eukaryota; kingdom Metazoa; phylum Chordata; class Mammalia; order Perissodactyla; family Equidae; genus Equus; species Equus caballus. The sequence continues at coordinate 36,804,224 of NC_091684.1, forward strand.
GGAATCTGAGTTTTTAACAAGGATCTCTTTCCGCAAGTGATTTTAATACAAAAAGAAATAAAATGTCTATTTCTTCACAAAAAGAAAATTGTACTGAATATGTGATTCTTTTGAAGATGCTTAGAAAGGACAAATCGCCATGTTTCCACATAATTTGCTAATAGAGCTTAAAATAAATTACTCAAAGAAAGATTGCATACTAAATTATCTCACAATTAATTATCTAAATATGTTTTCTCCCCTAAGAAATGAATAACAAGTCAAAGTAAAAACCAAATCATTGGTCTCAATTTAAATACATATAAGCCCCTGCTGAAGTTCTGTACTAAATATATAGTACTGGTTTATTCCTTTAAAATATTAATAATTGAATTATTTCCTTAAAATGAGGATTAATAAAATTACATTAAAATAGTCTTAAAATACTGTTTAGTGTTTCAATTATCTAATTTACTTTTCAAATTCCAGTAATAAACTATATAATATTTAAGCACTAATTTTTTTTTTTTTTTTTAGAAAAAGATATTTACCCAGAAACATGGATTTACTCTTATTATATTAGGTCAATGAAACTCAAAATCTATTTATTAGTGGCAGTCGAACATCTGGTATAGTCCACAATGAAGGTGCCCCTCCATGTGGGAAGCTGTCCTCTTCACAACACACAATGCATAAAGCAGAAACCACAGGGAGAAATGGAGGGAGGAGATACTCAACCAGCCAGGCCGATCGTCCTAATTAGTCCTAGGAAGCACTGGGCCGGCAGCTGCGTAAGCCAGACAATTCATTCTTCTGGAGGACTGGACTAGTCTCTAAATAATCTCTAAGTCCTCTCCAGATTTAACTTCCAATAAATTTTGTTTGGATTAATATAACTATCCCACCAACATAGTTATTTTATTGAACTATTTTTCCAAAATCTTTCAAAGTATATGTAAAGGTATTTTGTGAGATATATAAAGGCCATAAAGTCAAGATGAAATTTAGCTAAAATTTAGTAAGCTAGATCACAAAAGTTAGTCAACAACACTTAACACATGAACACCATGTAAGTCATAGGACCTGTGATGTTTTCACCATAGTTCGCATCCTATCATTTATATATGAGTTACAGTCAATAAATCAGATCAACATTATTCATTACCATTATATATTTAAAAAATTAATATCCTAATAAGAAAAACCAATTTGTAGGCCTATATATATAATATATGGTTATGCCTTCATTATATAAGGAAAGCATTAAAATAGTATTCAAAGTTGCCTATGCCACAACTTAAAAAGACAATCCTTGAATTTTTAATACAATTCTTTCTGGTGTCACATAAAAGGGCAATTAAAGTCTGTGATTGTACTGTCGACTATTAAAGTTCTCCTTCACAGTTTTCAGTCAAGTAAAAGGACACATAAACCCATATACTTAACTCAGAAAAAAGTGTGAACCAAAGAATAAAGAACATAAAAAGGCGGGACTAAAAGACAAAATAAGGTGCCAGAATGAATAAATCTATACTTAGGTAGGAACTTTGCATCTGTATGAAATAATGATACTTAGAAACATCGTATTATATATAGGGACCTTAGAGATGACCTAATCCAATCACTTTACTTCAAAGAGAAGGAAACAGGGTGTTAAAAATCAAAACAGCAGACTAAAGTTAAGTGTTTGCTTCTCGTCCATTCCGAGACACAAGTGAAATACAAAGCACAGAATTGCAAAAACGGAATAAAATGTTTAACAGCAGAGAAAGTAAAGGTGTATAGGAGAATTCACCAGGGGATACTTTCTGGAAGACAAAAAAGCAGATGAAACAGGGAAGGGAAAGCTACTGCCCATTATATGGTACCAGGGAACTACAGTGGAGCTGGGAGCCAGCTGTGCATTAGAGGACCAGAGTTGGCAGCTATGAGAGAGGACAGAAATGAGAAATAGAATGGAAAACAGGGAAAAGAATTTAAGATTTCTGGAACTGTGCCAACAACGCCTTATCTACAGAGTACAGGCAATTTCCATAATGAAAGAACCTTTCAGGGAGAGCTGAGGCTCCTGGTGTGGGTGGAAAGAGAGAGAGAAGCAAAGGAGGGAGAAAGGAAAGGAGGGGGGGAAAAGCCCTCCTCATTCTGGTATGATGTGGTAACAATGGAAAGAGAGGCAGAGAAGGCCATATAATTTGCGAAGCTCAGCGCAAAATGAAAATGTGGGGTCCTTGTTCAAAAATTATTAAGAATTTTAAGACCACAGTGCAGCACCAAACCAGACACAGGACACTTCTAAATCTGAGATCCTGTAGAATGGGACAGGTCGCACATGCATGAAGTTGGACCTGAAGAGAAGAAACCACAATCTCATGGCTAGCTCCATACCTGCTCACTCTAACGTGAAGAACCCTAGGCAAAATGCCCTCCAAATCTAAAAAAACTCCCAGTCAGATTCCTATTCAGCGGGAAAAGTCTATCAAAAAAATATGGTATTTATACAGTAGCAGATTAAACCTGTATCAGCTCTCCAGGCCTTCTTTGTTAAAAGAGAAGGAGCAAAATAAACAAACAAAAAATTCTATTCAAGGGTAACAGAGATAATTCAAGAAACAGGAAATACCTTTTTAAAAAAACCCTCTAGTACTCAGAGAGATTTGAAAGATAATAAATATATCCATTAAAAAAAGAGAGAGAACCATATTCTATGAGAAAGGAACAGAAAAAGAGATGTCATTCCTTAAGAAGATAATTAATAAAATATTCTATGAAAGAAAGGAAAAATAAAATTGAGAAAATCTCCCAAAACATAGAACAAAAAAAGAGAAAGACACAGGAAATGAAGAAAAGGATAAAAGACATAGAGTGACAATCTGGGATCTCTAACATTTAACTAACGAGAGTCTAGGAAAGAGAGAACAGAAAAATGGAGAGAACAAAACTACCTAAAAAATAATAGAAGAGAATTTCCCTGCACTGAATAAAGACACAAATTTTCTGAAAGAAAGGGGCCACTGAGTAAAGAGCTAAGTGAATGAAACAGCTTATATCTCCACACATTCCTGTGACATTTCAGAATATTAAGGATTAAAAAATAGATCCTAAAACCTGGATGCCAGAAGATAACAGAGGAATGCAATGCAAATTATCAGAGAAAAAGTTATTCAACCTAGAATTATATAACCATTGATATATAAACTATCAATCAAACATGAGGACAGAAAAAGATGTTTTAAGATATGCAAGGACTTAAATAGGAGGAAGTTTTTGAGGCAGTTTAGCAAAACTAACCAGTGAAGCAATAAAAATGTGCAGAATCCAGGAAACAGTTTCCAATCCTAGAGAGCAGAGAAGGAAAAGTCCCAGGTTAACAGTTGTGCAGCAATTCTAGCATTTCTGGAGAGCAACTGGTATGAATTAGAGACAAAGGCCTCTAGCTGTCAGAAGACAGATAAAGAACTAATAGAGCAAAGGGCAAGGAAGCTAATACCTTTATCTTACATAGAAGAGAATTAAGATACAGACTAAAGTAGAAGGAACAAATCTTATATAAAAGGAGCTATCTTATATAAAGAAACAATAGACAGAAGAAATAAAACACAATGTAACAACCAATGGAAGAAAAAAGGGGAATGTGAAGCCAGCACCTGAGGGTTACTGTAAATATTCATTAAGAACATGGTTACCCTTCAACTTTGTTCCCAACACAGACACAGAGGAAAAGAATTTAATCTAGTTAATTTGCTATTTTCTTATTTAACCTGAGGGCTGACTCAAGGGTCGCAAGGATTTATGAGGTTTTGCAGAAGAACAAGAATGCCTTTAAGGAAGTGACACCAACAGATAACAAGGCCCCAGCTGCCACTGAAGTCTGGTTGCCCAAGGGCTTATCAGGAGTGAAAGGAACACAGACTTCCCCTTTGTTTCTCTGGAACTCTACCTCCTAAGCCCCTTAATTCTGTAAAAAAAAAAAACCCTCTGCTTTCTTCTCTTGTTAAGTCAGATTTGAGAAAACCTACCCTCCCGCCTGCTGGTTTTGGCCAATTGGAATAAACCTTTCTCCACCTCCAAGCACCTGTCTCAGTGATTGGTTTATTGCACCAACCACAGGCAAAAGTAGTCTCTACTTTTTTATTAAGATAACCAACAGAAGAAATAAAAACATATGGTAAAAATGGTAGCCTGGGAGAGTGGGATTAGGGGTGGGGAAAGGGCAAGGAGAGAGGCTATTTTCCTCTTCTGGACTACTTGACTTATTACCATGTAGACATATCAACTGGAGTAAAAGTAAATTAAAACAAAACTTTTATTTTCAGCTCTATGAAATAAACACTAGCAAATTAATCCAGAGTTTGAATGATGTGTCTTCTTTCACAATGCTGGTTAATTGGATGAATCAAGCCTAGACTCTAAATCTCAAATTTTTCAATATAGTGCTGCATCTTCAGAAAAAAATTCTTAAGGAGATAATTATTTTAAGTTAGATATTATCAATTTCTGTCCAAATCATGTATCTTCATTTATTATTGGATATATATTTGTTTCTCACTTAAAGAAAGCATAATATGCTTTAAATTATTTATAGAAATATAAAATGCATATTAAAAATATTAGTGGCACCAGTATTTAATAGGGAAAGAGACTATGGCCCTAAGCATAAAGAATCCACAAAGCATACTAAGTTACCACATCAATAAAACACTACAGCCCCAAGCTAACAATTAAGCCAAGGGAAAAACTGTTTAAAGGAAACAACCTAAAAAGAAATACCTTAAAAGGGAACTAAGTAGATGGGGAAGCAGACACGGAATTTAAAGATCAAATAATATTTAGGACACGTCTCTGTCTTGAAAGTAGTTTCTACTATAATATTTTTAACTTTATTATTTAACATATACTCATTTATTTCTTGAGTTAATAAAAAGTAAACAATTTTTCCTCAACAACATGATTTTAAAAGCTATGGTATATTTAGTGCTGTGCTGGTAAATGCTTAACAACAATTCTCTGGGAAAAAAGCTTTGATTTGTAAGATTTATTGATGATTTCCATGGTCTAATGACTCCTAGGGCTACCAATGTGATGTCACTGAATGCACAGGTGGGGAGAGATGTGCACAACAGGCTCTCACAATACAGATTCCACAATATGAGTTTGAAGCCATTTTTTTCTCAGTAGGAAGGCATCTCTAATGTTAGAGTAAAAAATGTTGGAAGGAATGATTCTATTATTAAATGTTCTCTTTATGAACAGCTTTTCAGGCATCTATTCTATAAAGTGACATATACTTATAACCAAATAATGATTTTCTAAAAAATACCCAGTCGTATTAACATGAAATTAGAGAACCATATGCCAAAGATTAACTCATTATTCCTAAAAATCAGGTCTATTTACTGCTCGTCACACCACTTCTATTAATACAGAAAATCAAAAGTTACGCATATTTGAAAGCAAAAGGAAAATATATCTTTCTGGGAAGAAAACAGTTTTGATATTTACAATTCAGAGGAAACCAGAGTAGTCTATTTAACACCTCTAGAGCAGTAGCAAACCTAAGCAAAGAAGATTACGTTACAGTTAAAGATAAAACAATAGAGAACTCCTAGAAAGGAAGAAACATGAGCAAACTCATCACTCAAGATCTTCTGTTTACTTCTACTGTAAAAGATGACCATTAGTTAGCATAAACATTTGGATAAATTGGGTACCTTTTACAAATAAACACATGAAGAAATTAAAAACTCGTTATCATTACATATATCCCATAGCGGTTGTAAATCAATAAAATATCTTTATTGAAACAAACACATGATTAGCATTTATGAAGGAAGGAAATGTTAACTGTTCCTTCCAGAATCAGACCAGTGCTGAGTCTTCAGGTGGTACATTCACAGTAAACGTTACTGACTTTCATTTGGTAGTCATGAAGGATAACTAACTATGTTCAAGTTGCTCAATAATTTATTCTAATTATATACATGTAATGGTGAATGTTTAATGCTTTTTAAAATTCTTCTGGTTTTAAATTTTCTAGCTAATATAAAATTTTATTAAAAGAAACAGAAAGGTTGCTTAAGTGTCATAAATGCAGAGAAAAAGATGATTTGTAGTATACAAGCCAAAATGTTAACAGTGGTTCTCCTTTGACAAGATAACAGGTAATTTTTATTTCCTTCTATACTTAGCTATATTTTCTAATTGTAAAAAAAATTATTAGAAACAAAATAGGTCACTTATACATTTGAAATACCAAAAATTGCTGATTCCAAGAATACTAATTTGGGAATAAAAGAATATTTATTTCACATACTCATCAGACTTCACTTGCATTAACTAGCATCTGACCATTAGCCATTATAAGCAACGCACTCAAGTTATAATAATTATTCGAATAAATATGCTTTAGAGTGAATATCTTTCACAATTAATAAAGAAAACTTTTAATAGTTGTATAATGCAAAAGTATAGAACTCAAAGCTAAATAATAGTGAGCTAAAAATGTAGGTATAAATACAACAAGAAAAAAGTTAAAAGACAGTAAAATGAAACTAATACTATAAAGGGCCTTAAAACAATAACAGAGGAAAAAGGAGGAGAAAAGACGAAACTAACATTTATTAATAGTAACTACCTTATGCCAAGCACCCTGCTAGGCAACTTTTTTACACACTATTTTAATTTATCCTACGACAGTCCTATGGGAAAAATGGATTATGCCCATTTTTCAGAAAGTAAGAGGCTCAGTGACATTAAGCAACTTGTCAGGATTCCACAGCCAGTAAATTACTAATCTGAGCTTCTAAATGTAAGTCTTTCCAACTCTAGAATCCATCCTGTAGTCTCCTCACTTCAGCACCATGGCCCTCAAGAACAATAAAAGATAAAAGGGTTTAGCTCTAATTGAGTCATAAAAGTGCAAGTTCCCTTGAGGCAAATACTACATTTAGCAGGGCAGCTTAACATTTTGGGTGATGGGGAAATATCTGTCATTATTACAAATACTGCCTACGTAACTTAATGTTAATTCCTATGGCCAGTAGAGAGCCTGACTTCTCTGCTAGAGCACAGGGAAATGCAGATGATAGGAAATTTAATATGGAAAAAAGGGAGCTCCTTATTTTTCCATCCCCTGCACAGGCTTGCACTGGCTGACTCTTAAGAGAATCAGGTGAAGGAAGTAATATACCAATTCTCTCACTCATCCAACCCTAGAGATAAGAGGTATTTAAAGTTGACATTACTGGTGGTCCTCCAAAACCTACAGCTTTCTCCTGCTACCACAGTGTAGTAGAAAAGTGAAAATGGCAATGCTCTTTCCCTGGGCTCCCTCAAAATCATGATTATCCATCAACTGCTATTGTTCTCATACCCTTTGAGCAGAGAACAAAATTCTATTGGGTGGATTATAACTTTTCTGGAACCAATGGAACTTTTACTGGACAATGTGGTCAGCAACTGTACATGATGACTATCTTTGATTGAGAAAATATTCTTTTGCAGCAATGGTAGGGACTCACGAAAACTATGCAATAAAGCTAAGAGTGAAGCTTTTAAACTAAAAGAGTTCTCTCTTAGGTACTTTTTAGGGTTGTGGGGTGAGAGAGTTACCTATATCCCAGAGAATCTACTTCTGCGTCCAATAATCTACACTACTTGCCAATACTTGCACTGTTTGAAAGAGTGGCCCTTGCTTTCCCAGCTCCCATTGACTAGAACTCAGCACTGTTCCTGAACACTGCCAAAACCAAGGATACAGAACAGGGCCAAAAATAGCCCCACTACATAACTCCTCGTGTCTATAAGTGGGATAGCTAGTTCTGCTTAAGCTGACTGACTTGGGACTGAATGTGATAAATATCTTCTGAAGCTTCTTTGAGGGCTGAAGGAGTCCAGAACTGGCCTCTCTCTCTATTTGGGTCCAAGGGTAACCTGAAACTAAGGACTCCTTTTCAGTTTAAAACATTTAAATAAAAATGGTAGCTTATACAATGTCATATGCTGCTTAGAAAAACAATACATTTAATAACATTGCCTCTGTTATTTTGAAAGAAAACAATCTAGGTGAATATTTTATACAATTTCAAGGTTTCAGAGAATTAAGACACTAAACCATAATATAATCATCAACTCTAACTAAAGTTAACCAAAGTCAATAATTTAATACTTTTGCTTGGGAATTATGCTTTTAGTTCATCCCTTGAATAAGAATATACTGTGGTTAGGACCATTTTCTCTTTCTTAGTTGTGAAATATAATTTTCTTTATTTGGTCATACCCTATATTTATTGCTGAATTTGTTTGTTTGCATTGAATAAAAATTTATTTCCTTTGTAGAAAAACCACGTTAGATGACAAAAAATCCAAAATAGCACATGAAGACTCATCTAAAACTATATAAAATCATCATGATAGATCACCTGAGTGATCTAGTTAGGCCAGGAGTCTGTCACTCCCAATGACACCAGAGTATGTCCTATAAGAAAGCAGGATTTCCCTCCAGGTGTTGGTCTCCAGAGGTGAGGCATTTCCCCTAAACATTTCTAACATATTACCTCTTTTAATCCTACCCAAGTTATGCACAAAATTCCTACCATCATCTTGTGCCAACCCATGAAGCAGATATTGCAAAATAAAAACATAATGTGTGTGTATTTGTGTGCATGTGCATGCATGGACATGTGTTTATCCCTGAGGATTGCTTCTGGCTGGAAGCATGGAGATTTATACTGACAAGGTAAATTCAAATTAATTAAACAATTATTTAATGCATACTATATGAGGAGCACTTTTTAAGAAATTAGTTGATATAAAATTAAATCTATATTCAGGTTCTCTTTTGAACTCAAGGACAGCAGTTAGGAATATAATATCAACCCTAGCTAAGCTTCCAGAAGTTCTCTGGCACAGATTCACTATTAAAATCTCCTTAAGAAATTCTGCTATTCATTTTTTAGTAACACCTTCCTTCAACTATTCTAACTGGCTCCTTCATGGGGAAAGAGTAAAGAGAAGGACACTGTTTTGGTTTTTTTTTAAACAAGGGAGACAACTGGGGGCAGCTGGGAAGGCTCCAATTAAATACATTATATTTTGTGTTCAGCTTTATCTTGAGATAAAAAGGTCAATAAAATTTCTTCCTATTTGTTCAAAAATGACTCCATTCACATTTTAACAGCAGTTCTATTGTTTCTGAATATATCTAATGAGAGCATGTTCATCCCCCCATAATCTCTTTGGTCTTTGCATTCCTCATTTGAAGAATCCAATGTTTCAGCCTATTCACACCCAAATGTCCCTGCCATATCTTTTCTTTCCCTTAATATCTCATCAATAGATAAGATGTATATGACTATATATCAGAATAGAACAATGCCCCTTTTTACTTTTAATCTCTGGCCTAAAAATATTCAATAATTTCTTGGCCTTTTATAACTGGAAAAGCCATCGATTATACTGACTTTTATGAAAACTACTCCTATTAGAGTTTGTTTCTATTCAGGTCTACAGTGTCAATTTCAGAGTTTTGTTCTGGTTTTGGTGGGAAGAGAGTTGTAGTTATTTTGGTTAAAAAGTAAAATAAACGAAAACTTCAAACAACTGGCTAAGTTAAGATTCTTCAAAAATTGATTTATAACAATGGGAAAAAAATTGAAGCTGGGAAGTTGGTTTAAACAAGTAAACCTCAAACCAAAATGGAATTTTAAAAGATACTTTAGTAAGCAAAACTATAATACAATTTTTTGAAATTTTTTATACTTACAGGCAAATGAGTAAACACTTGAAAGATGCTTCTCAAAAAATTAATAAGATCCATTAAGTAACCACTAGCTCTTCCATCTGGCTCAGACATTGTCCAGTCATAATCAGCAAGCTGGACAAATTCATCAATTTTTTGATTAAGTTTGGTATAGATTTCTCCTTCTGCTGCATGTCGTGCATCCTGACAGGGGACAAAATAACAACAAAAAATAAGAAACAAATACAGAAGCAGATAAAACAAATTTTCTAAAAATTCTAAATTTTGTTTTAATTTTTCTTTGGTCTAATATTTTAGCCATTTATTTAAAGTCCAAGAAAACTGTTGGGTTTTTGGCTGGCAGTACTCTATGACTGGACATCACTTTTGTTCTTTCCAACCTCACTATCACCTTTTTTATCTCTACATGGGAGGATAATTTATGAGTTATTAACTCTGAATTGTTCTCACAGCTCTAAGAAAACCCTTAGGAGAAACAGAAGTGGAAAGAGAAATTGTCAAGAACTCAGAAGACCACCCCCATCTACCGACTCACTGAGGGAAATTAAACTGGACTACCACAGAAGAAATGGAACAGTTGCTGCAGTTTTGAGTTGAAGAAGCAAAAAAAAAAGTTAACTTCTCAGAAGAGAAGAAAAGAAATGAAGGAAGTAATGCAACAACAGTGGAGTAAGAATCTCCAAAACTCTCTCCTCCATAAAAGCAACAAGAAAAATTAGCAAAAATTGTCAAAAATCAACTTTTCCAGAACTCCGTAAATTAAGTGAAAACTTACAGCAATCCAGAGGCATTTAGTCATGAAAAACAGTTGAATCTTGGTAAGAAAACAAGCTTTGTGGCATTTTAATGTGCTCTATTTCCATTCTCCCCCCTCCTTCTGCTCCACAGCAACCTTCAAAATCAACATCCCACAACTGTGGTGAAAACTGGAGGCCTATCAGCCATCAAAGGGGGCAGAATGGGGTTGGAGCTCCTTCAAAGCCACATTCCCAGAGAATGATCATTATTTGACCTATCTGCTGGTTCCCTGGATGACCTCATTTGCAGGGACGTATTTATATGACCTAAATTAGGGTTTGTCCAGTGCAAAAAGCCTTTTCCCTGGTTGAAAACAATTAGAGGCAACTGTTTAACATCACAGATGCCTTAGGTGGCAGATAATAGGGCACACAATAGGCTAACCAAAAAGCTTAAAAGGAAAAACTGTGGAATGAGATGTCCATAAATTGCTTTGAAAAGCTTTGACATATTCCTGGAAATCTAGAAGGCTATACACATGTGCAGGGCTGTGTACATCCTCAGGAAGGACCTGAGAAGGCTCTAAGCTCTCGCTTATGACTGACCTTCAAGCTCTGTACAAGCAGGAAATGAAGGTTAAAGCACAGCTGTCACATGCCTGAGTGTTGATAGCCTGCCCCAATACACACACAGAGAGTCTCTCAGCAAAGACGGGGGATTTATTGGTTCCAGGCTTTTAAGGAAATCTGTGTCTAATCATTAGCTGGCCACTAAACTAACTAAGCAGAGACTTTAGTAGCCACACATAACAAAGAACACAGACTTTAGAGAATTAATTCAGAAAAGTTACAAAACAACCAACCAGCCAACCACCAGGAAAAAACAACAAACCTTGGTGAGAGATGAGAATCTGATTTCCAGAGTTGCCAGATTATATTATTTTAAATATCCAGTTTTCAAAAAAATTTACAAGTTGCACAAAGAAATAAGAAAGTAGGACCCATACATAGGGAAAAAAAGCACTCAAGAGAAATTGTCCCCAAGGAAGTCCCGACATTGGACTTACAAGACAAAGACTTTAAATAAGCTATTTAAAATATGTCCAAGGAACTAAAGTAAACCATGTCTAATGAACTAAAGGAAAATATGAGAACAATGCCTCACAAAATAGAAAATATAAAGAGACAGAATTTTTTTTAAAAAAAAAAGAAGAAGCAAATAGAAATTCTGCAGTTGGAAAGTACAATAAATGAAATGAAAAAATCACTACAGGGGATCAACAAAAAAAACTACAGGGATTTGAGCAGGCAGAAGACACAGAAGATCTGATCAACAATATAAACCAACTAGATCTAAGAGACATCTATAGAACACCCAACTCAACAACAGCAATCTATGCATTATTCTCAAGTGATCATGGAATGCTATCCAGAATAGAACATATGTTAGGCCATATAATAAGCCTTAAAAGGACTGAAATCATACAAAGTATGTTCTCTCACCACAATGGAATGAAATCAGAAATTAAGAACAGAAGGACATTTGAAAAATACACAAATATGTAGAAATTAAACAAGAGACTCAAATAAGTAACCAGTGAGTCAAAGAGGAAATCAAGATCGAAATCAGCAAATACTTTGAGATAAGTGAAGAAGAAAGCCCCACAATACCAAAATTTGCAATGAGAGCAGTGCTTAGAGAGAAATTTACAGCTACACATGCCTATATTATAAAAGAGGGAAGATCTCAAACCAATAACCTAAACTTCCACCTTAAGAAACTAAAAAAAGAAGAAATGATAGTTGTGGGTTCTCACTCTCTCAGACAGCAGCACTCTAAAAGAAGGGCATGAGAAATGTTGGGGGACTGAACACTCAGCATTGTGGCCTTTGGAACCAAGGCAAAAGATCTCCACACCTATGCTTTTCTTTTAAAGGATCACATAAACTTGCCACACACCACTGATTAAGAAGAGACCTAAGTATCACTTACCATTATTAGTCATATATTATATCTGAATACAAGTTAACCTAACATATCACTTGTATCATGCCTATGAATAAAATCACTATAAAGACACTGAGATGAGTAAAACAGCTCCCACCCTCAAGGATCTCACAATCCAGGAAGAGATACAATATTACAAAACATGACTAGTGCTATATTAGAGGTTTAACAAAGCATCTTCAGTAAACAAAGGAGGAAACAATTACTACAGTGTTCCCCCCCCAATCCATAGTTTCACCTTCCACTGTTTCAGTTACTCATGGTCAACCACAGTCTGAAAATATTAAATGGAAAATTCCAGAAAAAATTCATAAGTTTTAAATTGCACACCATTCTGAGTGGCATGATGAAATCTCACACCATCCTGCTCAAGATATGAATCATCCTTTTGTCCAGCACACCCACACTGTATAGGCCACCTTCCCGTTAGTCACCTAGTAGCCATCTTGGCTATCAGATCAACTGTCTTGGTATCAGGTTTGGAATAGGGTTCCATACCATTCAAGGTTTTAGGCATTCACTCAGGGTCTTGGAATGTATCCCCCTCGGATAAGAATAAACCACTGTACATTTTTTTGGTAAAAAGCTTTGTAGAGGGATGTCATTTGAGTTGTAACTTTAAAAAATATAATCAGGAACACTTACTTTGGTATTTTAGTTTGTGTGTCTTAAGAAATTTTCAAAAGAAGAACAATGTAAGAAAAAATAAACATGAACAATCAAAATGTATCATTTTCACATTTCAATGATTCTTTGGCTCCCTCTTCAATTTTCACAACGTCAAACTACTCCCTGCCACAATGGGCTGAAGAAAACCAACTACTGGCAAACACCTTTCCATTTGCATGCCTGCCTTCACAGTAGGATTGGAACAGGAATTCCAAGAAATATTTTTCTTCTCTCCACACTCAGAGGTCTAACACAAATTTGACGCAGACAATAAAAACTTTCAACGGTCTCTCTCCTCAACTACAGAACAAAGTAAACACTACTTTAGATAACACCGGAATTTAAGATAAGGTAATGTTATCACTGAAATTTTAATGAAGCATGAAATATGGCAGTAGCAAAATGAATTCTGACTCAAAATAAAGTTCCTTATAGCAACTTGAGCTATTAGTGTCACTCTATTAAAATTTCTAATGCAATGCAAATCTCCACAGAAAAATCTTAAGATTGAGAAGCTTAACAGTATTTATTAATAACACTATATCAACCACTATAAATTTGGCACTCTGAGTAACGTAGGTACAAAACATCCTCTAAACTGTAAGCCCCATTAAGACAGTTTTGTGTCTGTTTTTGTTCACTAATGTATCCCCAGCATAGAACAGTGCTCGCAACAGAGTAGGCAGTAGATTAGTACTTGTTAAAAAAATTAGAAACATCACTCCTGTCTTGAAGTTTATAATCTAGTTGGGACAGAAAAGTACGACAAATACAATAATCACAGAATGAATAAATATTAACAAATAATAATAATTAGTACATATTAGTAATTAGCATATATTAATAATAATTAATATTGACTACATGTACAGTAAAAGTGTAGTGAAAAAGTAGAGATCGTGTTGGGTTTGAAAGAGGGGTTGTCACTTGCTGTCACTTGCTGTTGTAAAGGAATTACTCCCAAAATCTTAGTGGCTTAAAATAACAAGCATTTTCTCACGCTCACAGGTTCTCTGGGTTAGGAATGCACACAGGGAGCAACGGGGATGCCTTTGCTCACTATATTTGGGACCTCCGCTGGGACGACTTGAAGGCTGGGCATGAGACTCAACAGCGGAGATCAGAATAACCTACAGGTTTCTTCCCTCACTTGTGTGGCATCTGGGATGGGCAGCCTCTCCATGCGGCTTGGCTTCCTCATAGCATGGTGGCTACAGAGTACCTGGACGTCTTACACGGCAGTTCAGGCATCCAAACACGTGTTTCATGCTCGGAATAAGCTGGAAACAACAGTGCCTTTTATGTCCCAGCCTCCAAAGTCTCACAGCATTATTTTCACTGTACTCTTCTGGTTAAAGCAGTCACAAGCCTGCCCAGATTCAAGGGGAGGGGACCCAGAGCCCCATTTCTCAATGAGAGAGGTGTCAAAAAATCTGTGGCCATTTTAACAATCCCACAATCCTGCTAATAATAAATAATGGAGAAATGGCCTATAAAGAATAAGTGCCCAGGGAGGAGAGAGCCAAGATGGCGCCGTGAGTAGTCCTCTTTGTCTCTCACCCTTCGAGTCTACAATTATTTGGACACTTATCGCTTGACAAAGGATATCCAGACAGCATCTCAGGACGTCTGAGACACCCACGCGACTATACATCGGAAGGCGGATGGATTTTCCTCCGGGAGGATGTGGAAATAGGTGAAAACTCTCCGACCCCGACGGGCAGCCTAGTACCCGCAAGCGGCTTTCTTCCAACGGGCGACCCCAGAGGATCCACGCACATCTAGGGCAGGAGCGAGAACACAACAGAGGAGCGACGGTGGAAACAGGTGACCAGAACCCTACCTAAACCCCCCGCAATTACTCCTAAACGCAGAGGGAAACTTTGGAGTTGCACACCTGAGCCCACGGGGAGAGTCTCTCCCCGCCATTGGCGGGGAGACCCAGCCTGGTGCTCGGGGCGCCCGGAGGGTCCCAGAGAGAAACACGGAGGGCACGGAGGTCTCCCAGCTGCCGTTGCCCGCCCCATGGGACTAGGGATTGCCGGAGATCTCGGAGAGGACCGGGGCTGGGGGAACTTTCAAAGGCCGGTTCGGCGACCCGGAGGGGAAGCACCGGAGCTCCGCCCGGGCAGCAGACAAAACTCTCTGTCTGCCATTAGCAGAGGGGCCACGCTGAGCATTCACGGCTCCGGGAGAGGCCCGGAGAGAATCCCAGAGGGCGGGGCGACCCCCAGCTGCCGTTGCCCGCCCCGTGGGGCTAGGGATTGCCAGAGATCTCGGAGAGGACCGGGGCGCGGGAACTTTCAAAGGCCAGTTCGGCGACCCGGAGGGGAAGCGCTGGAGCTCCGCCCGGGCAGCAGACAAAACTCTCTGTCTGCCATTAGCAGAGGGGCCACACCCAGCATTCAGGGCTCCCGGAAGAGGCCCGGACAGAAGCCCAGAGGGCGGGGCAACCCCCAGCTGCCGTTGCCCGCCCCGTGGGACTAGGGATTGCCGGAGATCTCGGAGAGGACCGGGGCTGGGGGAACTTTCAAAGGCCGGTTCGGCGACCCGGAGGGGACGTGCCGGAGCTCCGCCCGGGCAGCAGACAAAACTCTCTGTCTGCCGTTAGCAGAGGGGCCACGCTGAGCATTCACGGCTCCGGGAGAGGCCCGGAGAGAATCCCAGAGGGCGGGGCAACCCCCAGCTGCCGTTGCCCGCCCCGTGGGGCTAGGGATTGCCAGAGATCTCGGAGAGGATCGGAGAGGACCGGGGCGGGGGAACTTTCAAAGGCCGGTTCGGCGACCCGGAGGGGAAGCGCCGGAGCTCCGCCAGGCAGCAGACAAAACTCTCTGTCTGCCATTAGCAGAGGGGCCACGCCCAGCATTCAGGGCTCCCGGCAGAGGCCCGGACAGAAGCCCAGAGGGCGGGGCGACCCCCAGCTGCCGTTGCCCGCCCCGTGGGACTAGGGATTGCCGGAGATCTCGGAGAGGACCGGGGCTGGGGGAACTTTCAAAGGCCGGTTCGGCGACCCGGAGGGGAAGCGTTGGAGCTCCGCCCGGGTAGCAGACAAAACTCTCTGTGTGCCGTTAGCAGAGGGGCCACGCTGAGCAGTCACGGCTCCGGGAGAGGCCCGGAGAGAATCCCAGAGGGCGGGGCGACCCCCAGCTGCCGTTGCCCACCCCGTGAGGCTAGGGATTGCCGGAGATCTCGGAGAGGGCTGGGGCTGGAGAGAGTTCCAGAGACCCAGCTTAGTAGCCTAGGGGGAAACCCTACAGGCTCACAGCAGCCTTAGAGAAAGCCTCTGCACAGCACCAGTAGAAGGCACCCAGCCGCCAGCCACAAGGCTGGAAGACCCCAGGGCAAAAGCAGCATAGCTAGGTGTACTAACCACAGACTGTAGAAGATGCCAATAGCTCTCCTGCGACCCATAGAGGACAAGTGAGATTTGGTGGGTGCCGACAGCAACGGAGCGACAAATATAAGTGATCCCACCCCTGGCCGCTGGAAAAGCCCATAACACCGTTGCAGACCCCAAGGAGAGAGCGCATCTAGGTGGGCAACAACAGTAGGCACCTGCAGCCTGAAGCCCCCCTGTGACGGCCCCCACGGCAGAGGAGGGAATCCAAAGGGCCACTGTGGCTACGAAGAGGGGCCCAGGCCCAGTTAGCAACTATGGACAGGGTTCCTGGTTGGTGAAGTATAAACAGCTGCTCCCCCCACCGCAGCAGCTGAAACAAGTGAAAGGAGCAACTAAACTCTATCTCCATGCGGAGGCACAAATCAACATCATCAAGCAATATGAAAAAATACATTAAATCTCCAGAACAGAAAGAAAGTAACAAATACACAGAAAACAATCCCAAAGAAAATGAGATATATAACCTAAATGATGATGACTTCAAAACAGCCATCATTAGGATTCTCAATGAGTTAAGAGAGAATTCTGACCGACAACTCAACGAGTTCAGGAGCTATGTCACAAAAGAGTTTGATACGATAAAGAAGAACCAAACAGAAATATTGGAAATGAAGAACACAATAGAGGAGATTAAGAAAAATCTAGATGCTATGAACAGTAGGGCCGATAATATGGAGGAAAGAATTAGCAATTTGGAAGATGGCAATATAGAATTGTTGCAGGCAGAGGAGGAGAGAGAAGCAAGACTTAAAAGAAATGAAGAAACTCTCCGAGAATTATCAGACACAATTAGGAGATGCAACGTAAGGATTATAGGTATACCAGAGGGAGAAGAGAAGGAGAAAGGGGCAGAAAACCTATTCAAAGAAATAATGGCTGAGAACTTCCCAAATCTGGTGAGGGAGATGGATCTTCAGGTGACAGAAGCCAATAGATCTCCAAACTTTATCAATGCAAGAAGACCAACTCCACGGCATATAGTAGTGAAGCTAGCAAAAGTCAACGACAAGGAGAAAATATTAAGGACAGCCAGGCTAAAGAAACTAACCTACAAAGGAACCCCCATCAGGCTATCAGCAGATTTCTCAGCAGAAACTTTACAGGCTAGAAGAGAGTGGAATGATATATTCAAAAATCTGAAGGACAAAAATCTACAGCCGAGAATTCTCTACCCAGCGAAAATATCCTTCAAATACGATGGAGAAATAAAAACTTTCCCAGATAAACAAAAATTAAGGGAGTTCATTGCCACAAAACCTCCTCTTCAGGAAATCCTCAGGAAAACCCTCATTCCTGAAAAATCCAAAAAAGGAAAGGGGCTACAAAACCAAGAGCAGAGGAGATAAGTAGGACAACAACAGAGAGTAGCAGCTCTACATCAGAACAGATTAAACCATGGGACGAGAAACAAAGGAAACTGAAGAAAACCGGAAAACAAGACACAAAATGGTAGTGGTAGGCCCCCACGTCTCAATAATCACTCTAAATGTAAATGGATTGAACTCCCCAATCAAAAGACACAGAGTGGCAGGATGGATCAAAGAACAAGATCCAACAATATGCTGCCTCCAGGAAACACACCTCAGCCCCAAAGACAAACACAGACTCAGAGTGAAGGGATGGAGAACAATACTCCAAGCTAATAATGAACAAAAGAAAGCAGGTGTCGCTATACTAATATCAGACAAGGTAGATTTCAAAACAAAACAGATAAAGAAAGATAAAGAGGGACAGTATATAATGATAAAAGGGACTCTCCACCAAGAAGACATAACACTTATAAATATATACGCACCCAACACAGGAGCACCAAAATTTGTAAAGCAACTCTTAATAGAACTAAAAGAAGACATCAACAACAATACAATAATAGTAGGGGACCTCAACACACCATTAACACCAATGGACAGAACATCCAGACAGAAAATCAACAAGGAAATAATAGAATTAAATGAAAAATTAGACCAGATGGACTTAATAGATATATATAGAACACTTCATCCAAAAACAGCAGGTTACACATTCTTCTCAAGTGCACATGGAACATTCTCAAGGATTGACCATATTTTGGGAACCAAAGCAAACATCAATAAATACAAGAGAGTTGAAATAATATCAAGCATCTTTTCTGATCATAATGCTATTAAACTAGAAATCAACTACAAGAAAAAAGCAGAGAAAGGTGCAAAAATGTGGAGACTAAACAACACGCTTCTCAACAAACAATGGATCATTGAGGAAATTAAAGAAGAAATCAAATATTATCTGGAGACAAATGAAAATGAGAACACGACATACCAAATCATTTGGGATGCAGCAAAAGCAGTCCTAAGAGGGAAATTCATCGCAATACAGGCTAACCTCACTAAACAAGAAAAAGCTCACGTAAGCAACCTCAAACGACACCTAACAGAACTAGAAAAAGAAGAACAAACAAAGCCCAGAGTCAGTAGAAGGAGGGAAATAATAAAAATAAGAGCAGAAATAAACGATATTGAAACAAAAAAGACAATAGAAAGGATCAATGAAACAAAGAGTTGGTTCTTCGAAAGAATTAACAAAATTGACAAACCCCTAGCCAGACTCACCAAGAAAAGAAGAGAGAAATCGCAAATTAATAAAATCAGGAATGACAGAGGAGAAATCACAACAGATACCAATGAAATACAAGAAATCATAAGAGAATACTATGAAAAACTATATGCCAACAAATTGAACAACCTGGAAGAAATGGACAAATTCCTAGACTCCTACAATCTCCCCAAACTGAATCAGGAAGAAATGGAGAATCTGAATAGACCAATCACAAGTAAGGAAATAGAAACGGTAATCAAAAACCTCCCAAAAACAAGAGTCCAGGACCAGACGGCTTCTCTGGAGAATTCTACCAAACATTCAAAGAAGACTTAGTACCTATTCTCCTCAAACTGTTCCAGAAAATTGAGAAAGATGGAGAACTCCCTAACACATTCTATGAAGCCAACATCACTCTGATCCCCAAACCTGACAAGGACAACACAAAGAAGGAGAACTACAGGCCGATATCACTGATGAACATAGATGCAAAAATCCTCAACAAAATTTTGGCAAACCAATTACAGCAATACATCAAAAAGATTATACACCATGATCAAGTGGGATTTATACCAGGGACACAGGGATGGTTCAACATCCGCAAGTCAATCAACGTGATACACTACATCAACAAAATGAAAAACAAAAACCACATGATCATCTCAATAGATGCAGAGAAAGCATTCGACAAGATCCAACACCCATTTATGATAAAAACCCTCAGTAAAATGGGCATAGAAGGAAAGTACCTCAACATAATAAAGGCCATATATGATAGACCCACAGCCAACATCATACTCAATGGACAAAAGCTGAAAGCCATCCCTCTGAGGACAGGAACAAGACAAGGGTGCCCACTTTCACCACTCCTATTCAACATAGTACTGGAGGTGCTGGCCAGAGCAATTCGGCAGGAAAAAGAAATAAAAGGAATCCAAATAGGTAACGAAGAAGTAAAACTCTCGTTGTTTGCAGACGACATGATCTTATACATAGAAAACCCCAAAGAATCCACAGAAAAACTATTAGAAATAATCAACAACTACAGCAAAGTAGCAGGGTATAAAATTAACGTGCATAAATCAGTAGCATTTCTATACACTAACAATAAACTAACAGAAAAAGAACTCAAGAACTCTATCCCATTCACAATCGCAACGAAAAGAATAAAATACCTTGGGATAAACTTAACCAAGGAAGTGAAGGATCTATACAATGAAAACTACAAGACTTTCTTGAAAGAAATAGGCGATGACATAAAGAGATGGAAAAACATTCCTTGTACATGGATTGGAAGAATAAACATAGTTAAAATGTCCATACTACCTAAAGCAATATACAGATTCAATGCTATCCCAATCAGAATCCCAAGAACATTCTTCACAGAAATTGAACAAACAATCCTAAAATTCATATGGGGGAACAAAAGACGGCGAATTGCTAAAGCAATCCTGAGCAAGAAAAACAAAGCCGGCAGAATCACAATCCCCGATTTCAAAACATACTACAAAGCTACAGTGATCAAAACAGCATGGTACTGGTACAAAAACAGGTCCACAGATCAATGGAACAGAATTGAAAGCCCAGAGATAAAACCACACATCTATGGACAGCTAATCTTCGACAAAGGAGCAGAGGGCCTACAATGGAGAAAAGAAAGTCTCTTCAACAAATGGTGCTGGGAAAACTGGACAGCCACATGCAAAAGATTGAAAATTGACCATTCTTTTTCACCACACACCAAAATAAACTCAAAATGGATCAAAGACCTAAAGATTAGGCCTGAGACAATAAGTCTTTTGGAAGAGAATATAGGCAGTACACTCTTTGACATCAGTTTCAAAAGAATCTTTTCGGACACTGTAACTCCTCAGTTGAGGGAAACAATAGAAAGAATAAACAAATGGGACTTCATCAGACTAAAGAGCTTCTTCAAGGCAAGGGAAAACAGGATTGAAACAAAAAAACAGCTCACTAATTGGGAAAAAATATTTACAAGCCACTTATCCGACAAAGGGTTAATCTCCATAATATACAAAGAACTCACACTGCTTAACAACAAAAAAACAAACAACCCGATCAAAAAATGGGCAGAGGACATGAACAGACATTTCTCAAAAGAAGATATGAATATGGCCAATAGACACATGAAAAGATGTTCATCATCGCTAATCATCAGGGAAATGCAAATCAAAACTACACTAAGATATCACCTTACCCCCGTTAGATTGGCAAAAACATCCAAAACCAAGAACGACAAATGTTGGAGAGGTTGTGGAGAAAGAGGAACCCTCATACACTGTTGGTGGGAATGCAAACTGGTACAGCCACTATGGAAAACAGTATGGAGATTTCTCAAAAAGTTAAAAATAGAAATACCCTATGACCCAGCCATCCCATTACTGGGTATCTATCCTAAGAACCTGATAACAGATATCTCAAGAGTCCGTTGCACCCCTATGTTCATCGCAGCATTATTTACAATAGCCAAGACGTGGAACCAGCCTACATGCCCAGAAACTGATGACTGGATAAAGAAGATGTGGTATATATACACAATGGAATACTACTCAGCCATAAAAAAAGACGAAATTGGCCCATTCACAACAACGTGCATGGACCTCGAGGGCATTATGTTAAGCGAAATAAGTCAGTCAGAGAAAGACGATCTCTATATGACTCCACTCATAGGTGGAAATTAGTATATTGAGAAGGAGATCTGATCGGTGGTTACCAGGGAAAAGGGGGGGTGGGGGGAGGGTACGGAGGGGGAAGTGGTGTACCCACAACATGACTAACAAAAATGTACAACTGAAATCTCACAAGCTTGTAATCTATCATAACATTAATAAAAAAAAAAAAAAAAAAAGAATAAGTGCCCAGGGTTGAGAAAATGGGAAGGGGTTTGATTTCCACTATTTTACTTATCTTTATATCCTGAGCAAATTACTTAACTTTTGTAAATCCTAGTTTTCTCATTTATGAAAACAGAATCATCATCACTATCTCAGAGGGCTGTTTAGAACATTAGATATGCTTCTGTAATTAAAGTATCTAACAGTACCTGGCACCCAGTTAGGTGCTCAAAAAATGTTAGCTTCCTTAAACCTACTAGTGTGGGGTACCTAACAATGCTCAATAAATGTTTATTAAGTGAATTGTATGAGGACAATTAGTATATTAGAATCCCAAGCCATCCAAATTGCCCAAGCTGGCTTAACTTACTGTAGTTATTTGCACGTGAGGGAGAAAAACATTGGGTATTAAACATTCACAGAATGATTTTTTTCAAGATGAAACAGTACTGAAATGGAAAAGGGGGTCATGTTTAATGTGCATTAGTCATAACAGTAATATATATCTCTCTTTAACCTTCCTAACAGCATTAGGGGCAGGTACCCAAGCTGGTAAATGCTTATGGCCTACAGAACTACACCATAACACACCCTACTAATATCACTTATATACCAATTTCTCAAAGCAATATAAAAATGTTTATTTACCACATTGCATTTTGCCCTAGTGTTCATCATCAGACCCCTCTATTTCATGTCTCACCACCTTTACTGAATCTAAGGAAATTAATATGGATTACTACAGAATTGAAGCTGGACTGCAATTCCAGAAGGAAGCTGGATAAGGGAAGCCTAAAGCTCAGAACTGTATAATGATCCCATAATACTCAACCCACTTCCTTTCTATCACCAGGCAAAGACAATTCGGAGTCTGACTGCTCCTATCCTCTATTACATTTCTTATCTGCACTCAGACTGCTCTATATGATTTCTCTTGCTTTTCTGAGCTGCCTCTAGTGTAGGCAGGAAGGGAAAGAGATGCCTAACAAAATTTTAAAAACCAGTATCAAAAGACTCCTCTCTTCCAAACTCACAGTGCTAAAGTACTTGGTGAAATTTTAGATTTGTTAAAAAATGGCTATTCTTTTAAGATCCTAATATAAATTCACCTTTAAAATCAACATTACATTTAATTCTTTTTACTATATAGAATTTTATTAAAATAAAATAAAGATGTTATTTCACATTTTCCTGGATTTTTTTAAAGCACTATGGAACACTTAAAACATTAACCAAAAGTTGCAATGGGGAGAGGGACCAAATATCTAGAAATTTTGAAGTCATGAGTGAAAACAAACACTGTATTTATCTAAGGAGAGAAAAATAATAAAAATGACGATGATAAAATCATTCACATTATAGTCAAATGAAGTCATTATAATTATATGCTTTCTGGATAAAGTGATTCAAAAACCACTAATTTTCTGAAAAAGAATTAAGCAAAAATAAAGGAAAAAACAAAAATTTATTACTTTTTTTGTTACTATAGAGAACTTTGCTAATTAATCTACTTTTCTGAGGTGATACCAAGAACAGGTTCCACTTTTCCTATAAGCCATCCAGGTTAAGAGAGCTTTTCTCAACATGTTAAAGTGAAATTTTGAGGAGAGGGTATTTTATATTTTTTAAAGTTTATTAATGTTTTCCACAGGCTATAATAGCAAACAAAGACTTTTAAGGAAGTCGGTGGCTGTGCTGTGTGAAAGAAAAACTTCAGACAGCAGTTCTAGGCAGGAACAAAGTCAATAATCTAAAGGATTTGGCTAATGACTAAGGAGCCTGCTTATTCTATAATCCACAGTAACATAATCATGAGAAAACAGACGCAGGACGGCCCGAACTGACTCACTACAGTTTATTTTTTTAAAAATAGGAGCAAGGAAAGAAAGATACAAAAATTTTTCATTGTAACTTACCCTGTAATTATACACAAGGATACACTGAATTATTTGGTAAGACATTTTTTTAAAAAGGTTACCGATTGTAATTTAGAGACTGTTAAGAAAATTAGTGTGGCCTTCTGGAGAGTTCTACTACTGCAGTTGAAACCAAAATACTCTCAATCCTATGACCTCAGCAGAAAGTCAGGGACATATCAACTAACCTCTAAATTAAATTTTAAAAGATTCAGCTTATAAACAAAGCTATAATTCCTTTGCTTGTTGAAGAAACAGTGCCCTCTGGAGGCAGAAATGTATCTAGCATATTTGAGAACTATTTCTTATTTCAATAAATAAGCATTAAATGATAGCATACTATCAGTGGTTTGCAAGCACAGGTGTGCAACAGAGGAACTTTTTCTAAACATACACAGGCACAAACTCCACCCTAGACCTCCTGCACCATAAGCATGTGTGCTTCAAATAAAAGTTAAGTAATAATAGCTAAAAATTTTAGTAAACATCTATGATTTACTATCATCCATTCCGCCTTCTTGGAACAGTGCCCAAATATATTATGGAAAATCACTCTGCCCCAATTCACAGCTCTATTTGGTCTGGATGGGACTGAAAGTATACCTAGCTGTAAGGATGGATTCTGATGAGTTTAAGTCAAGTAGTAATTACACCGCTCTTACCCACAGAGTTCCACAGCAGTCAGTGAAGGGATACGCTCTCTCTTCCTTTAGATGATGGGGCACGAGGATATGAAGTTTGGAACTGCGACCTGGCAGCCATTTTACTCCAGAAGGAGAGAGTCTACAGCTGCTGGGCTATCTATGTGCAGTCTGAAGATTAAGCCAAAACTGCACAAAGCAGAGTTGAAAGATGGAAGGAATCTGGGTCTTTGGTGACATCTCCTGAGCAGCTGGCTTCAGCCTCACATGAAAACTGCCCTATTTTTGGACTTCACAGTCATACTGGTTAATAGTTTCCCTTTACTATTTAAGACAGTTTGAGTTGGGTTTTCTGTCAATTGTGTTAATAGACCTGGTTAATGTAAGTACCTTATTTGAAACATTTTACTGAACATTCTAGGAGAAAAAAAGGTTACATTTAATATTACTCACTTGGAGCAAGGGGAACACTTCTATGACATTTTTCTGAGCCTTAAAAATCTAAGCAGGAGATGAAGTTGGAACTGTAAAAACAATGTTATCCTCCCTGGCTAATTGCTTCCTGCTCTAATTCAAGAAATGATGCTCCAATAATCTATGATCCTGATCTGGAAATTTCTAAATGTTGGTAGCATATAGCATCCAACTCATTAGCCAATGTCCCTAATGACACTACAGACAGAGGGGAAAAAAGTAGATAAGACCAAACTTTGAAAACTATAATTAGTTATGATGGGGGAAGGGGTGTGATAGGAGCAGTTAAAAAGAAATATACCAGGGCCAGCCCCGTGGTGAAGTGGTTAAGTTCACACAGTCCACTTCAGTAGTCCTGGGCTCACAAGTTCAGATCCTGGGCATGGACCTGCACACTGCTCATCGAGCCATGCTGTGGCAGTATCCCACATACAAAATAGAGGAAGACGAGCACAGACGTTAGCTGAGCAACAATCTTCCTCAAGCAAAAAGAGGAAAGCTGGCAATGGATCTTAGCTCAGGGCCAATCTTCCTCACCAAAAAGAAAACAGAAATATATCTAAGATAACTCTAGATTTTCCAGGAAAGGAGGAAAGAAAAATGATGGTACCATCATAAAAAATTACATACACAGAGAGAAGAGCCAATTAAAGAAATTACGGGTTTTTAATTTAGATATTTTAGCTGTCAGTGTAACAATCAAGGGAAGTTGTTCTGTTCTATTTGGTAGCTAAAATCAATCAAAAAATTAAAAAATGACTTGCTTGCTGATGCTTCAAATTAATTTAGTGGAATGGCTACTTTTCAACAGGTTTTTTCATTATACCATATTACTGTGATTTTTAAAAAAAAGTCGTAGGTTTTAGGATTTGTATTGTATCTTATACACGTGCAAATCATATTTTACCACTTCATCAGTAACACTCTGGATTAAACAAAGCTCAAGATCTGCTCCACAATGTACTAAGAAGTCAAATGTAAAAAGCCAAGGAAAGCTTATATTAATTAGAAGACCTGAAGTTTTTATAAAGTTCTACAAATCTCATTAAAGGATTTTTCTTTATAAAGAACACAGTCAAGACGGAGTATAAATCAGGGATGCATAATCTCATAGTTCTGAAGCCAGCATGTCACAAACAGTATACTAAATGTTCCCTTAGAGATACAGGTTACTGTAGGAGTCATACTTAACTATAGCAAAACAATTTTCATGGGGCAAATTCAAAGCACTTCTTCGTCTAACTAGAGTTAGATAATGCAAGCTGAAGTACCACACAGAAAGCTAGGGCCTAGATGAGAGAGAAAGAAGCTGAAGACAGAAATGTAAGGAACTTGACACCAACTGCTTTTACAAAGAATTATATTTTTTCCCAGAATAAACATTCAAAACACATGTAAACCATACGATTTTTAAACAAAATATACATACTTATTAATACAGAATGAATAAATATGATTTTATCTTCCTTCTTCTGGGTCTTTGCATTTGAGGTTCAGGATCTCTGAACTTTCTGATCTGGAGCTTTCTAGCTTCTGTGAATGGGTTTATACTAGTTCCTCCCTTTCCTCATCTCTGCCAATTGCAATCCTACCCATGCTCCAAATGGGTGCAAATACCCAAATGCCTTCAGGGTCCAGGCAGGTAACATGAATGAGTATGGCAGGCAGGATGATTACAGAGCATGAGTCTCTTCTAAAGGAATTCAAATGCAAAAAGCTACAAAACCAAATCAAACATGTCTAGAGGATCAAATTTATCTATTTATTAACTATAGTTATTTGTTTGTAGTTACCTGCCCTTTTAGATTAAAAGATTCTAGTAGTTAAGAACCATTCCACATCTTCTCCTCAGCAACTAGCACAGCACAATAGAGATATATTTTTGCTCAATAAACATCATTTAACATATCCTCCAGGCCCAAACTATCAGTTTAGATGAAAACTTTCAAGCAATTATTGCTTTGTTCACAGGAACGTCTTTTGGGACACAATCAAAGCCTTAGATAGGACAAAATATTTCATTTCTTGCTCCTTATCAAAGTAGCCTGTCCTAGAAAAATCTAAATCCATCATAGAGCCATTTGCTAGCTACCCAACTTCTAGCGATACGCAAGAAAGGGCAATATAGGTTCTGAGCTGGAATCAGAGTCTAGAATGACTCAAAATCCAGCTTCTGGATTATCTGGGATTGTTCTAGGTCATCATAAATTGAATAATTTTCTAATTCTCAAATTACCTCCTTTTACTTTTTTAAAAGGTGGGCACTACATTTTTACCTTTCCAGTTTTCAGGGGCTTTTGTACCTTGAAAGTGTTAAAGAATGGCTTGGGGCTTTGTAGTAGCATCTGCCCCTTCTTAGTCCAGGTTGTTTGTCACCAGGTTTGCAAATCATCTGATATAAATAGCTTTTTAAAGTACTCCATTTCCTTCCCTATCCTATTTCTGCTTTCCACCACCTTTATAAGAGGCACTTGCTATAATTATCTGATTACTGATGAGAAATTACAAAAAAGCAGAAAGCCAAGCACTTTAATGTACTAATGGGGTTCAGGTAGTTTATAAATTTTGTTGAACTTCCTCTTTTGCTTATAGAACTGAAAAATACTTCTGTTTTTTGTTAGCTTTTGCGTTTTTGGCAAAGTAGCATCCCCATTATTATTTTTCTATATAATTGACATTTATTCTATTCAATAAATATTTAAGCTTTTGCTTTTTGCTTTTTTCTGATCCACCTTTCAGGATTTTATGTCATTCAATTGTATTAAATCAGCTGCAAACATAAAACTGCTTTATGTAGCCTTCTCTAATGGAGGAAGGTAAGAAGAGGAGAAGCTGGTGGTAATGAGTGACAAAAGAAATCTTACATCTATTGCCTTTAAAAAAGGACAACAAGGGGCCGGCCCCATGGCATAGTGATTAAGTTTGGCACGCTCCACTTCAGCAGCCCGGATTCGTAGGTTTGGATCCTGGGCACGGACCTACACCACTCATCAGCCATGCTGTGGCGGCGACCCACATATAAAGTAGAGGAACACTGGCACAGATGTTAGCTCAGAGCTAATCTTCCTCAAGCAAAAAGAAATAGAAAGACTGGCAACAGATGTTAGCTCAGGGCTAATCTTCCTCAGCAAAAAAAAGACAAGTTGCACAAACAAAACAAATTGTACAAAGGAACACTGTACCAATAATACAAAAGACTAGGGGACTGGCCCCATGGCCAAGTGGTTAAGTTCGCATACTCTGCTTCAGCTGCCCAGGGTTTCGCTGGTTTGAATCCTCAGCAAGGAGGTGGCACTGCTCATCAGGCCACATTGAGGTGGCATCTCACATGCCACAACTAGAAGGACCCACAACTAAAAATACACAATTATGTTCCGGGGGGGATTTTGGGAGGAAAAAAAAACAGCAGGAAAAAAAAAGAAGATTGGCAACAGTTGTCAGCTCAGGTGCCAATCTTAAAATAATAATAATAATAATAATAATAATACAAAAGATTATACACAAAGCATATAGGTAATCAGAAGCTGAAATGCAATTAATCAGTCACAAAGTAATATTCCAAGTGTTCTGGCAAAGCAATAAGAAAGGAAATTTATATATGTAATAAAACAATTATAATTTAAAAGAGAAATTTAAAAACTTACTAATATCTTACTGGTTTTAAATATATGATTATACTAGTTTATGAATTTATATCTTTACTACTAAAAATTAAATAAATTTTATTTTACTTATACAGTAAACACCTCAGTTATTCAGAGGTCACATATGTAGTCAATAACCAGAAATGAAGCAAAAAAGTCTCGGAGCAGCCAAAAGAGAGCACCAATAAATAAGCTGTAGTAAATTCTATAAAGAAATACTATACTGAATTGAAAATAAACAACTATTCCTACATGAAAGAACACAGATGAAATATCACAAATCATGTTGAGTGAAAGAAGTTAGATACACAAAAAGATGCACTCAGTATGATTTCTTATAAATTGAGCTCAAAAACAGATAAAACTAACCAGTGCTGTTAAAATCAGTACATATTGAGAGGGAGGAGAGATAAGGACTGGGAGGAAGGATAAGTGAAGCTTCTTACAATGCCACTAATGCTTTATTTCTTGACCTTGTAATTACATGAGTGAGTTCATTTTTTTTCCAATTTAAACATAATTTATTTTTTAGAACAGTTTTAGCTTCACAGCAAAAATGAGGGAAAGGTATAGAGATATCCCATATACTCCCTCCCCCACATTCATGCAGTCTCTCTCATTCACAAAATGCTCCATCAGAGTGGTACATTTGCTATAATGGATGAACCTATATTGATGCATCATTATCATCCAAAAGTCCATAGTTTGCATTAGGGGTCACTCCTGGTGTTGTACATTCTATGGGTTTGGACAAATGTATAAAGACATGTATCCACCTTATACTATCATACAGAGTAGTTTCATTGCCCTAAAAATCCTCTGTGCTCTGTCTACTCATCCTTCCTATCTCCTCCAACCTGTGGCAACCACTGATCTTTTTACTATCTCCATACTTTTGCCTTTTCCAGGATATCACATAGTTGGAATCACACAATACATAGCCATTTCAGATTGGCTTCTTTCACTTAGTAATACAGCATTTAAAGTTCCTCTATGTCTTTTCACCGCTTGATGGCACATTGGTTTTTAGTGCTGAATAATCTTCCATTGTCTGGATGTATCACAGCTTATTTATCCATTAACCTACTGAAGGACATCTTGATT
This sequence comes from Equus caballus, assembly GCF_041296265.1. Classification (NCBI taxonomy): domain Eukaryota; kingdom Metazoa; phylum Chordata; class Mammalia; order Perissodactyla; family Equidae; genus Equus; species Equus caballus. Next base: position 36,833,982 of record NC_091684.1, read on the forward strand.
GCTTCCAAGTTTTGGCAATTAGGAACACAGCTAGCATAAACATTTGTATGTGAGTTTTTGTGTGGACATAAGTCTTCAACTCATTTGGGTAAATAACAAGGAGTGTAACTGCTAGATTGCATGGTAAGAGTATGGTCAGTTTTATAAGAAATTGTCAAACTGTCTTCCAAAGTGGCTGTACCATTTCACATTCCCACTAGCAAAGGATGAGAGCTCCTGTTGCTCCACATTCTCACCAGCATTTAGTGGTGTTAGTGTTTTGGATTTGGGCCATCCTAATAGGTATGATGTGAAGCATCTTTTCACATGTATATTTGCCATTTGTATATCTTCTTTCGTGTGGTGTCTGTTCAGGTTCTTTTGTTCATTTTCTAACTGAGTTGTTCACTTTCTTACTGCTGGATTTTAAGAGTTCTTTGTGGGTATATTTTGAATAACAGTGCTTTATCTGATATGTCTTTTGCAAATATTTCCTCCCAGTCTGTAGCTTGTCTTCTCATTCTCTTAAGGATGTCTTTCACACAACATAAGTTTCTAATTTTAATAAAGTCCAGTTGATCAGTTATTTCTTTTATGGATTGTGCCTTTAGTGTTGTATCTCAAAAATTAACACCTGCCAACATTTTCTCCAATGTTAACTTCTAGGAGTTTTATAGTTTTGCATTTTACACTTAGGTCCATGATCCGTTTCAAGTTAATTTTTGTGAACGGTATAAGGTCTTTATCTGTATTCATCTCTTTGTATGCAGATGTCCAGTTGTTCTAGCACCACTTGTTGGAAAGACTTTCTTTAGGGCCGGCCTGGTGGCGCAGCAGTTAAGTTCACAGATTCCGCTTCTCAGCAGCCCAGGGTTCGCCGGTTCAGATCCCAGGTGCGGACATGGCACGGCTTGGCACACCATGTGTGGTAGGTGTCCCACATATAGAGTACAGGAAGATGGGCACAGATGTTAGCTCAGGGCCAGGCTTCCTCAGCAAAAAAAGAGGAGGACTGGCAGTAATTAGCTCAGGGCTAATCTTCCTCAAAGAAAAAAGAAAAAGAAAAGACTTTCTTTGCTCCATTGTACTACCTTTGCTCGTTTTCAAAGATCAGTTGAATATATTTATGTGGGTCTATTTCTGGGCTTTCTATTCTGTTCCATCAATCTATGTGTCTATTTTTTGACCAAAACCACACTGCCTTTATAATAAGTCTTAAAGTTGGGTAGCGTTAGTTCTCCTCCTTTGTTCTTCTCCTTCAATATTGTGTTGGCTATTCTGGCACTTTTGTCTCTTCATATAAACTTTAGAGTCAGTTTGTCGATATCCACAAAATAATTTGCTGAGATTTTGATGAGGAAGGCCTTGAATCTAAAGAACAAGTTGGGAAGAACTGACATCTTGACAATATTGGGTCTTCCTATCCATGAATATGAAAAATCTTCCATTTATTTAGTTCTTCAATTTTTTGATCAAAGTTTTGTAGTCTTCCTCATATAGATCACATACATATTTGCTTAGGTTTATACTTAAGGATTTTAATTTTGATGGCACTAATGTAAATGGTATTGTGTTTTTAATTTCAAATTCCACTTTGCTGCAGTTGCTATGGACATAGTGAGAAGGCAGTCATCTGCAAGCCAGGAAGAAAGTCCTCACCAGAACCCAATCATGCTGGCACCCTGATCTTGGATTTCCAGCCTCTATAACTGATAGAGAAATATTAACAGATATTAATAGATAAAATTAATTTCTCTTGTTCAAGCCACTCAATCTGTGGTATTTTGTTATGGAAGCCCAAGCTGACTCATACAGATACTGGTATTGAGAGTGAGGTGCTGCCGTAACAAATACCTAAAAGTGTGGAAGCAGCTCTGGACCTGAATAATGGGTAGAGGCTGGAGGAGTTTTCAGGTGAATGCCAGAAATATGGATGTATTAAGGGCAATTCTGGTGAAATCTCAGACGGAAATGAACAACATGTTGTTGGAACCTGGAGGAAAAGAGATCCTTGTTACAAAGTGGCAAAGAACCTGCCTGAGTTATGTTCATGCTCTAGTGTTTTGTGCCAGATAGAACCTGCGAGCAATGAAATTGGATACTTAGCTGAGGAGATTTCTAGGCAAAGTGTTGAAGGAGCAGCTTAGTTCCTACTGACTGCTTATCGTAAAATGAGAGAAGAGAGAAATGAACTGGATAAGGAATTGTTAAGCAAAAAGGAATCAGAACTTAAAAATTCAGAAAATCCTCAATTTGTCCATGTTGCGAAAAATGAGAAAGTGTGTTGGGATGTAAAAGCTTAGAGTTAATGCTGAAACAAATTAAGACTTTGGGGGCTCTTGGGATGAAATGAGTGTATTTTGAATGTAAGGACACGAATTTTGGGGGCCAGGGCAGAATGTTATGAACTGAATTGTGTCCCTCCAAAAATTCATGTTGAAGCCCTAACTCCCAATGTGATGGTATCTGGAGATGGGGACTTGGGAAGATAATTAGGTTTAGATGAGGTTATAAGGGTAGGAACCCTCATGATGGGATTAGTGACCTTATAAGAAGAGAAAGAGACACCAGAGCTCTCTCCCTTTGCCATATGAGGACACAGTGAGAAAGTAACCATCTGTGAGCCAGGAAGAGAGTCCTCACCAGAACCCTACCATGCTGGTACCCTGATCTCAGACTTCCAGGTTCAAGTACTGTGAGAAAACAAATTTTTGTTGTTGAAGCCACTCAGTATATGGTATCTTTTTATGGCAGCCCAAGCTGATTAACGCACTGGTAAATAGGAAAGCTGTTGACTTTTGTACAGTAACCATGTATCTTGAAACCTTGCTACAGTGGTTAATCAGTTCCAGGAGTTTGGGGTTTTTTTTTATTCTTTTGAATTTTCTACATAGACAATCACGTCATCTGCAAACAAGGATGGTTTTATTTCTCTCTTCCTAATCAGTATATCTTTTATTTCCTTTTCTTGTCTTATTGCATTAGCTATGACTTCCAGTATGATGTTGAAAAGGAATGGTGAGAGGGGACATCCTTGCCTTGTTCTTGATCTTACTGAGAAAGCTTCAAGGTTCTCACCATTAAGTATGATGTTAGCTGTAGGTTTTTTGTAGACATCCTTTATCAAGTTGAGGACGTTCCCCTCTATTCATAGCTTACTGAGAGTTTTCATCAAGAATGGGTGTTGAATTTTGTCAAATGTTTTTTCTGCATCTATTGAAATGATCATGTGATTTTTCTTCTTTAGCTTCTTCTTGTGACGGATTATATTAACTAATTTTTGAATGATGAACCAGCCTTGCATACCTGGGAGAAATCCCACTTAGTCATGATGTAGAATTCCTTTTATAAATTGTTGGATTCAATTTGATAATATTTTGTTGAGGATTTTTGCATCTACGTTCACTACAGATATTGTATAGTTTTATTTTCTTATAATGTCTTTGTCTGGTTTTGGTAATAGGGTAACGCTGCTCTCATAGAATGAATTAGAAGTATTCCTTCTGCTTCTATCTGAAAGATATTGTAGAGAATTGTATAATTTCTTCCTTAACTGTTTGGTAGAATTGACCAGAGAACCCACCTGGGCCTGAAGCTTTCTGTTTTGGAAGGTTATTAATCATTGATTCAATTTCTTTAAGAGATGTAGGCCTATTCAGGTTGTCTGTTTCTTCTTGTGTAAGTTTTGACAGGCTGTGTCTTTCAAGGAATTGGTTTGTTTCATCTTGGTTATCAAATTTGTGTGCACAGAGTTATTAATAATATTCTTTTATTATCCTTTTCTTCCTTGACCCATATGTTATTTAGAAGTCTGTTGTTTAAACTCTGAGTATTTTGGGATTTCCCAGCTATCTTTCTGTTACTGATTTCCTGTTTAATTCCATTGTGGTCTGAGAGCAGCCATTGTATGATTTCTAATCTTTTCAATTTGTTAAGGTGTTTCATGGCCCAGAATGTGGTCTATCTTGATGAATGTTCCATATGAACTTGAGAAGAATGTATATTCTGCTGTCCTTGGATGAAGTAGTCTATAGTTGTCAATTATATCCAGTTGATTGATGGTGTTGTTGAGTTCAGCTATGTCCCTACTGATTTTCTGTCTGCTGGGTCTGTCCATTTCTGATAGAGAGGTGCTGAAGTCTCCAACTATAACAGTGGATTCATCCATTTCTCCTTGAAACTCTATCAGTTTTTGCTTCACATATTTTGACCCTCTGTTGTCAGGCAGATGCACATTAAGGACTGTTAAGTCTTTTTGGAGAATTGACCCCTTTATCATTATGTAATGCCCCTCTTTATCCCTGATAAATTTCTCTGCTCTGAAGTCTGCTCTGTCTGAAATTAATATAGACACTACCACTTTTTTTGATCTTTCTCTGTTTACTTTTAATGTATATGTGTCTTTATATTTAAAGAGGGTTTTGTAAACAACATATAGTTAGGCCTTGTTTTATTGATCCACTCTGACAATCTCTTCCTTTCAATCAGTGTTTTTAGGACACTGATGTGTAAAGTGATTATTCATGTAGCTGGATTAATATCTACCATATTTGTTACTGTTTTCCATTCATTGCACTTGTTCTTTGTTTCTACTTTTGTGTTCCACTTTTTCTGCTTTTTATGATATTAGTTGAGCATTTGTATGATTTCATTTTCTCTCCTTTCTTAGCATATCAATTATAATTTTTTTTAATGATTGCCCTAGAGTTTCCAATATACATGTAGTACAATTATTCCAAGTCCACTTTTAATAACACTATACCACTTTCTAAATAACACTATACCACTTCATGGGTAGTACATCTTATAATAACAAAATAATCCTAATTCCTCCCTCCCAACCCTTGTATTATTGCTGCTATTCATTTCTCTTATACATATACATAAGCATATATATATATAAAAGCATACTTATTTGAATACATTATTGCTATCATTATTTGAACAAACTGTTATTAAATTAAGAATAATAAAAATAAAGTTTTTATTTTACTTTCACTTATACTTTCTCCAACGCTCTTCCTTTCTTTATGTAGCTCCAAGTTTCTGACCTATATCATTTTATCACTGAAGTTCTCTTAACATTTCTTGCAAGGAAAGTCTACTGGCAATAAATTTCCTCAATTTTTGTTTATCTGAGAAAGTTTATTTCTCCTTCACTTCTGAAGGATAATTGCACAGCACATAAAATTCTAGAGGTTGGTGGGTGTTTTCCTCTCAACACCTTATCTCACTCTGTTCTCTTCTTGCTTGCATGGTTTATGAAAAGAAGTCAGATGTAATTCTTATCCTTGTTACTCTAAGTAAAGTGTTCTTTCCTCCAGCTTCCTTCAGGATTTTTTCTTTAATTTTATACAGTTTGAATATGATATGCCTAGGTATAATTATTTTGGCATTTATCCTGCTTGATGTTCTCTAAGCTTTCTGAGATCCATAGTTTGGTGTCTCACATTAATTTGAGTAACTTCTTAGTCATTATGGTATCAAATATTGCTTCTGTTCCTTTCTCTCTTTTTTGTCCTCCTAATAGTCCCATTGCATGTATGTTACACCTTTTGTAGTTGTCCCACAGTTCTTAGACATTCTGTTCAGTTTTTTTTCTGTTTTGGAAGTTTCTACTGACATATCCCCAAGCTCAGTGATTCTTTCCTCAGCTGTGTCTAATTTATAAATTGTACATGTTTACATATACATGATATACTTCAGTAAAAAGACTTTTTAAAAGTCAATGTACCATGTCCTTGCTCCACAGGAAGAGAATTTCAAGCTCCTAATCAAAGACAACTTACCACTGTCACTTTGGCCATAATCCTAAAAAGAATTTGCTACACCGTCATCAACAGATTTTTAAAAAGGCAAATTAGAGAAGAATAAGAAGCAGATTCCTTCTAGGTACTTACAGTTGCAGTCACTGCCAGGACTCAAAAGGAAAGGACTCTTCAGAGTGGCAGGTTGGAAAAGCTCCATGGAGCAAAGTTAAAGAGTTTTGAGGCCAAAGGAAAAGAACTGGGCCATTTCTCTACTACACAGATTAAAAAGGGAAGGGTATTCCCATTTTTTCGCCTCTATCCTGATGAAAATCTTTTCAGTTAGAAGTCTTAATATCAACTTCAAGTAGCTCTCAGAGTGAGTTCAGGCTCATTCAAGAAGCTGAGGTCCTGCTCGAGGGTAGGAACTACTTACTCTACCTTGTTTCTATCACTCACAGATTTAGCAAAATGCAAAGCAAGCTAACAAGATAGTGTATATAATATTTCACAAAATAAGCAAATATAAAATCAAGCACATTGTGTGTACATATGTACTTTTTTGGATGGGAAGCAGATGGAGGTGTGGGTAAAAGGATCCTGTAAGTGCTTATTTCCAGAATCATTAAGCAACTAAATAGGAGTATGTTCATTAGATTCACTGGACTGAAAAGAATTAGGCTAAGAAGTTAACTAAGCAAACCATGCTAATGTCTGTAGGCAAAACTGTACTTTAATCACTTCTGTGAAAGAGGTGACAGACTATTTACCATGAATGGAAATCCCCCCAATCTCCCTCAGTAATTCACTTTAATATCAATTCGACAATTCTCGCTGTTGAATTGCTTTCTCATATCACAATTTAAGACAAATTCCTCTTGAAATAGACCAAAGGCAGAAGTGAACAACACTTGACCTTCATATATTGAGCTTGAAATAGCTCTTGTTCTTATACCATAAAACAGAAAGGGCTTCTGGATTTCTGTATAAAAACAAAACAAAAAACAACAACAAACCAGGATTCTCTACTATTTGTACTGGCTGAACTTGATTACCTGATTTCCAAGAAAATTCAAGGGATATTCTATGGGAATTGTAGTTTCAACTAACTATGTGCAACTTAAGAATCACTGGAATGATGGACCACAGAGCTAACATTTCTAAACATTCCCTCCCAACAGGGAGATTTTGAGAAGTAAAGTTCCAAGATCCTTAATCTAAGAGAATCATGTTCTAGGATCTTTGGTTCTTTGATGTATAACTGATAAGAAAAATTGTGTGAAGATCCCTAGATACACCAGATGTCAAGGCAATTCATGGTTTAATCAGAGTACAGAGAAAGCCTATTAAATTTCATGTTAACAGTTTATGCTTACAACTCTAGTAGTTAGTAAATCCCTTCTTGACAGCATATGAGTAACACATGGATATAAGGAGAGAGCAAAAAAGAAAACGAAGAAAGATTGTCTGAAATCTAATATAAAAGCAAAGAATCAATCTGTCCTTGGATAAACAAATGTCCAAAAACTTGTGGAGTTTCTCCCTATATTATGTTATTTATCACACCATATTATCAAGTGTCTTTCTATAGTTTTTCTCCTATGAGCTTCTTGAGGGGAGGGATACATCTTTATAGTCTCAATACCTGAGTGCTCAAAGCATAGATGATCTACAACAAATGGCATTGTGTGAAGTATCCCCATTAATCCTCTTAATAATTGCATGAGATAGGTAATATATTGCTATTCTAACTTTATAGATAACAAAACCAGGAATTATTAAAACTAAAGAATATGCCTAAAGTTACATAGCAATCTAATTCCAGAGTATATGCCCTTAATTACTGTACTATACTATCTGAATAAATGAATGCCCTTCCATCTCAGTTTTAGTAACTAATTTTATCAATCTGCTCACTGAGATATCATCTGCATTTGTGCCTTGTGTGTCAGGATGACTACATGAGCTCAAGAATCACCAGAGAAGATAAGACTTGGGGGCTAGGCAGATAATTTTAGGAACGAAGGGTCATTTCTGGACTTCACCCTTTCAAAGTCTGGTTGCTATTAACATTAAAGTAGTTATTTCTAAATAAAAGTACACTGAATTTTTTAAATGTAAATGATTATACTATAATTTTAGGAGATAAATTGGGTAATTTATAATATAGCAAGAGTAGTAAGATGAGAATTCTCTTTAAGGGAAAACTTAGAAAGGGTTATAAGGTTAAACTAGCAAGACTATTTTACGGATAAGGGATCAGTAAGTGGTTTACATTGGTTTAACAAAATATTCAATGCAAAGGGATTTATTTTACTAACTATGCCAATGTCTCATCTATAAGACCCTAAATCAATAAAATAATAGTTTATAAAACAAACATGAAATTATTTAATCTTTCATTCTGCTTAAAACAACCATTAATTAATCTTTCAGTATATCCCATGGTATTATACGAACAGACATCTTTCCATTCCGAAAAAAGCAGGACTCCAATAACATGTAATAATGTTAATATTTATTTTTATTCAGATCAGAGTCAATAAAGGATGCAATGCAAATCTTATACTTATCTAATGTGTCCTACATTTTTTATTTCCGAACACACACACACGTTCACCCATTACATATAAAATTAATTACTGAACCGTAAGACATTAATGGAAATTCAGTTAGACCAATTTACAACTACTCTAAGTCTTCCAAACGTGAACAAAATGTAATATAGCTGTACAAAAGTCAATATACTTTTCTCCATTTTAACAAAATGTTTAAACTGCCAAAAAGGAACTGATATTTATCTGGTAATTGTTGACAATGATTACCACTAATTTTCAATTGTTAATATAATGGAATCCTGTATATAATAAAAATTGTCTTTAATTTTTAGGAGTTTGCTTACAGTGATTGAAATAAAAACTTTTGGTCAGATTTTTACGTACCTTAAAAGTAGAAAGTCCATAAAGTCTTGTGGTATGAACAGTTTCTTGAGAAATATTCGTAATGTTAGTTATAAAGTCCTCAAGGTATTTGCAAGCTTGTTCCAGGTGTGTTGTGTTTATGATGATTTGTACTAGCTAGAAAATACAAAATATATCTGGTAACATGCAGGTTACATGTACAGAAAGACATTTGATATTTTAACATAGGATTACTACTTCCAGCAACTGTATTTCTGCATAATTACAGCAATGCAGGATACAACTGATTATCTGATTTCAAATGCCTGCTGTAAATACTGCTTATGAATGCTATCATTTTAAAAAAATAAGCAAGAGTCTAACTGCCAATTAAAATAACTTTTCAAAGTAGTCTTTCAAATTTTATACGTTCGCCAAGTAAAAGAAATGAGCATTTTCACTTTTCATGTAAAGTTATGCACTCGTAAATCTACATATATGTTCTAACATCTTTGATTATCTACTATTCCAATATATACTCTTTTCCCTCATGTCGCATAAATTTACACTGATACTTTTATTTTAAAACAAATCCATTTCATTAATAAATTTAAAATAGAAAGCTAGTTTTACAGGATGATGTTCAGCAATAACTTAATTTATAATAATTGTTTCATATTATGAAACATTTAACTTTAAGTATCTTTTTAACCTACCTCTGTCAAACCTATATGAGGTTTCCTAATAAGGTTCAGTAAACAGCTGCACAAAGTTCTGGTCAGCAGCAGATTTGTAGATTTTCTAAGCATATCATCTATTTCTGTTGAGCTAAAAACAAAGTGTGATAATATTAAGCTTTCCATAAGGTTACAGTTAGTTAGCTTCCTAAATAATTTAACACAATTTACTAAAATAATTTGCTCTGCCTCTTTCCTTTAGATCTTTAAATAAATTACAATCACCCATATTTATTAATTTACAAATATCAATTCAATTTCACAAAAGGGACATTTTCAATAAAGTAGAATGTTCATTTAGGATATAATTTAAATGTATTCAATTAACCAGTAAAACCATGGGGAACTTAGTATAATGAAATCAAACTACTCTTAAATTATGACTCCATTGTGGGTCACTTTCAAAGACACTTCATACACACCTAATTATTTTTAAAATGCAAACTGATGTGTGCTCTTTCTAGGTATAATTAATTACCAGATTTAAGTTTAATATAACCAAGCTATCCATCTCCATTGAGATTTTTAAAAGAGACTCAAAAAATAATTACCTTACACTAGTTTTAATTTGGTGCAAAAAAAAAAAAAGAGAAAAACCCCTACGATGTTTCTTAACATCCTAAAGATTGCTAGGCTAGCACTAAAAAGCTTATTATTTTCTCCTAACCACTAGGCCTTCGATTTAAGTAAATAATGATTTCTTGTTATATAGCTTTATTATCAAAACAGTTAAGCTGTCCTTAGACCAAGCAGTCAGCACTACTGATATTTTAGGCTACATAATTCGTTGAGGGGCTGTCCTGTGCATTGATGGATGTTCAACAGCATCCCTGTCCTCTACCCACTAGAAGCAAGTAGCACCTCTCCCCACAGTTCTGACAACTCAAAATGTATCCAGACATTCCCAAATGTACCATGCGGGGCAAAATTACCCCAGTTGAGAACCGCTGCCTTACCCGTCGGCTAAAATTTTAGACTTTTGCCTTTTTTTCTTAAATATTACTCAAAAATACATGAAGCACAAATATTTACTAGCTTATTATTTGTTTTAAAAAAAGCAAATAGAGCTAGATTTGACAAAATATAGATACTTTTCATTACTACTCTAGTGTTCTCCATTTTAATAGAAGCACTCTTCAATTTCTGCTAATCCTAATTCAGGCAGACCCGAGGAGAATATTTCTCTCTGATCTTTATATCTAAAATCAAGACTTCCCAGGGAATGTGCACTCCACCAGTAGGGCTTCAGGGTTACTTGGCATCAAACTCTCAGACAGAAAACTCTTTCTCATCTACCAATAGTGTCCCCAGAAGAGGCAATGTATCACCCTGATAAAAAAGAAGTGCTCACCAACTCCTTTGGTTTCTTTTCTGACACATTCAAATTAAGCTTAAAGACACCCTGCACAGCTTCCTTCTCAGATGAAAAGTTACCCATGATAGCTAATGTCTTTTGTTTAATTTTCCGAACTTTCTTGAATGCTGAGTCAATGCATACTTTTTCTTCCATAAGTAAAAGCAGAGAAAGAAACCTATCAGCACCTACGTCCTATTTGTGCTGGGAAGATTTACCTGACCATGACAAATATTTCCCCCATGAAGTTTTTATCCTAATTGAACATGTTTTTTTCCTTAACTCCTTGCCCTTTAAGCCTATAACTTGTACTCTCCCTAATTTTTAAAGAACATTTCACAGTAATTAAATCTTAATATACAATAAATCTCCTAAAATATTTTACAGCTTAACCTCTTACGCAAACTGAAAATTTCTTTAAGATTATATTAGGTCCAGATGTTTCTTCTGCAACTAAATAACTGAGACTTTGGAGTCTCTTCATGAAGTCACTTTATTCTCTAGCCCTGCTTTTATTCATATATAAAAAGAAACCCAAACATCTGTACTATAAAAGCTCTGAAGCATCTTCTAGTTCTAAAAATCTAACTCGAAAATACATTTAAACATAACAAAAGAGCTTTAGCCACAGAAAGTGATTTTTCCACAATTCTTTAATGCCAAATAAAAAAACAAAGCAATTCTAATAGGTCAATTTAGGTAACAGATGTAAATTTTTAAAATAAAAATATATGTCAGAAAGCTGATAACCCAGAATAAATTTAGATTTACTTATTTTTTAATTAACTATGCTCTCTGTATTCTGAATTGTGTATTACTCTCATCAACAAAATGAAAATAGTCAATGCATTTAGTAAAGCATAACTTTTTTAAAAACATAAGCATAAAAGCCTTGTTGAATGAATAACTTATGATCATAGACAGTTAATTAGAATGACTGGATACTGAACTAGCAAACGTGACAAATATTTTCATCAAAGATAGAAGGAAAAAACTGACAATCTCTTCTTCTGTAGCACTGGTACACAACATTTATCTTTTAAAATGCTAAGAGTTCATATACAAAAAGAGTCAGATTGAGGTGGCAAGTCTAGTTCTAGTCAGCCATTAGGGAGGCTTTAGGAAAAAATGAGAGGGTCCAATGTTATAGATTCAGGATTGCAGCTTCAAGAATAATTCTCAAACATAAAACTTGAGCCAAGTTGTAGGATGACTGTTAAAGAGAGACTTCTTGTTTCTCCCTTTCATTTGCAAATGTTTACCTCACATAATGGATGAATACATGCATCATTGTTTTCAAAGATGACTAACTATAACCAGAATCTATTTGAGAGTATACAAACAAATTCAAGTCTACCCAAATGTAAGGCAAATTGTTTTCTATCCCTTAACTTCTTCATCTAAGTATTTACAAGTACTCTAATTTCAGGCTCCTAAACACTTCTTGTATGTGTTCCTTCCTCTTCCTCACCACTGATCCTGACTACTTCAATTTTCTTCATCTCTTTCTTGAAACACCGCCTTCACCAATTAACATGACTATTTTTCTTATCCCCCCTCCAACCTATCATCCACATTAAGGCCAGAGTAAACGTTCTAAAATCTAACTCTAGTCATGCCATTCCTCAGTTAAAAACTCTTTCAACAGTTCCCCAATGCTTACAAAAGAAAATACAAACACTCCAAGTTCCAGCAGCACATTTAAAATTGTAGTATCCCCTCGTCTCCCAGGTCATATGTGACCACCATGTGCCAGGTTCTATACTGAGTGCTTTATTATACACATGCATTACCTCATTTCATTCTTACAACCAATCTATGAATTATTTCTCTCATTTTACAGATGAGGAAACTGCAATTTAAACAGAGTAGGTGACTTGCCCAAGATCCTACTATAGCTAGTGAGTGTCAGCATCAAGACTCAAACTAAGGTCTAAGTCTGAAGCTTATGTTCTTAAGGCTGCATTATACTGCCTCGCTCTTAGATCAGAACTTTAGAAACAAAAAACAAGACAGGCATAAATTATTCGTGGCTCTCAGACCATTCAAGCTCCACTACTGAAAACCACCACTGTAATAGTCTCTTATTCCTTTTCAATTAATACTCATTTGTATTCATTGTTTTTCAAGTGCTGGATTATATTGTGTGTGTCATGGTGTGCAGTACAGAGAGTATATTACCTCTAGTGAGTTTTATGATTGAGGTTAAAAGCTAATGTCTTTAAAATACATCTTCAGAGACTGATATAAGAGGCTGGTACAGTATGATGAAGCAGTAGTTCTTAAACTTTAGAGTGCATCAGAATCACCCAGAGAACTTGATCAAAACCAAAGGCCTCACGCTCAGAGTTTCTAATTCAGTAGTCCTGAGGCTGCCCTGCTAACAATTTCCCACATGATGCCAATACTGCTGCTCTGGGGACTACACTTGGAGAATCACTGGCTTGTGAGAAACACGTAGCACAGCAATGCTATGCATTAGATATTTGTCTTCCTTTCTTTCCCTTTCCTCACCAACTCATATTATTCAAGAATAAAAATTAAGACATCTTTTAAAGAATCCCTACTCACAAGGAAAAAGCAGTGTAAGACCTATAATCAGATAACTCTTTACCCTAGCAGAACTCACATTTTTCCCCTATTTATTTATACATCATTTAAATCCAAAATAGTGGTAGCTTACAATGAGAAAGAGATAAAATACAATTTAAAAAAACCTGTCATTGTTCTCACTGTTTCAGCTTGAAAAATAATCGACTGACTGCCTTCATGCCTTTTTATGACTTAAAATTTAGAAGAGTTTCACACTGAGGGATATTTCCTGCTATTCAGTATACAAATTTAGACGAATGGATTTAAGCAAGGGAGACGTTGTGAAAGCCAGCCATTACCACTCTCTTCTCCAGAGTATTTACAATTAGAAATCTATCACGTGACTGTAAGACAGGGTCCGTCTAGGTAGTTGGAACAAGATAATGATTAACGTTCCTCTAACATAAACTGTTTGTTCCTTACATGCCAGACACTTTCACTGATGTGAGAGTCAGAAGAACTGCTCCTTCATCCCAGCTCTCAAACTGAGTAGCTGGGTGGTTCTGGATAAACAATGTAGCCTCTCCGAGCCTCAGTTTCCTTAACAGCAAAATAGGGGTGGTACCACATTTCCTATCTCTATGAATGTAGGGTATTACTTTCATCATACCAGATAAATGGTATTCTCTTGCCTATAAAATGAAGCTGGCTATAGCTACCAACAGTTGCTGTGCTGCTCTCCATTACTGAGTATGATACCAACTTGCTACAGCATTCTCTATTAATTCTATTGGCTTTGTCTGAATCCTTACTTTAGGCCTATTTGAGAAAAAACAAAACTATTAACAATATCAGCTTTTTGATCAGTCAATGACATAGAGAAAGAAGAGATATTGTTTAGCTACTGGTAACCTGAGCAACAGAAAAACTAAAATAAATAAAGATCTAAACATCTAAAGAAAAAAAAAAAGAAATGATATTGCTAAAACAGATTTAACAACAAATGCAAGGTGTAAACCTTATTTGGACCCTGATTCAAACATACCGACTGCAAAAAGACATTTTGGGGACAGTCAAGAAAATATTGATATGGCCTAGGGTATTGATGATATTATAGAACAGCGGTAATTTTGTGAAGTGTGGTTAAATAATGAAATGTCCTTCTTGTTTTTAGAAACACATACTGAAGTACTTAGGGGTAAAATGTCATTATTTCTGAAATTTGCTTTAAAATACTTCAGCAAATAAATAGATTAAAAAAGTATGGCAAAAAGTATATTATTGTTAAATCTAGATGCTAAGAACATAGGAATTCCCTATCATATTATCTCTACTTTTAATGTATATTTGAAGACTTGCATAATAAATAGTAAAAACAATATGTGATATCAGAATTATAGAACTTAACCCCCAATGTCACTAAAATATGTAAGCCTTTCCAATGAGATATAATCCATCCAAGAGTCATGGCCTGAAAATCAAGTGTTAATGTTTCATGAAATTAGCTATGATAAAGATACATTTCTGGGGCTGGCCCCGTGGCCGAGTGGTTAAGTTCGCGCGCTCCGCTGCAAGCGGCCCAGTGTTTCGTTGGTTCGAATCCTGGGCATGGACATGGCACTGCTCATCAAACCACGCTGAGGCAGCGTCCCACAGGCCATAACTAGAAGGACCCACAACGGAGAATATACAACTATGTACCGGGGGGCTTTGGGGAGAAAAAGGAAAAAAATAAAATCTTTAAAAAAAAAAAAAAAAAGACACATTTCTTTTGGTCCTGAGCTAACATCTGTCGCCAATCCTCCTCTTTTTGCTTGAGGAAGATTGTTGCTGAGCTAATATCATGCTAATCTTCCTCTATGTTGGACACCTCCACAGCATGGCTTGATAAGCAGTGTGTAGGTCCACACTCAGGATCCAAACCCTTGAACCCCAGGCCACTGAAGTGGAGTGCACAAACTTAACTATTACGCCACCGGGCTAGCCTCCAAAGATACATTTCTTATTAGTAAACTTACCTCCGGTGTAGTGACTCTGAAAATTTAAGGCTGGCATAAATAAATTCTTTAACTTGAATGTAAATATGAGGCACTGACTGAGACATGGGGAATTTCTTTGGGAAAGACTGCTGTAGAAAGAAAAACAAAGTCAATATTGTTTTTGAAATTTTAGAAAAATATTCTAATCACCTAAAAATGTAAAAATTAAATGGATTTCACATCTGAATCAATAGTAAATACTTGCATCTCAAAGTCCACTATTAGATTTCTACATTATTTTTGAGATTTTAAGAAAACCAAAATATTTCTGAAGAAAATAATGCGGCAATTTACCTGTTTCTTAAATCATATTTTCAGACTTCCAACAAGCAGAGAAAGCAACTATCAATACCTCTGTATATTCTGATGATAAGTACCCTGCAGAAGGTGCTTAGCTCTCTGCTTTTCTGCATCTAAAATACAAGAGTCAGGTTGGCCATGAAAGTTATGGGCCAGCTTCCTGGCTCAGTGTCATCAAATAATTCTAAGATTCCCTTCAACTCACTTTCAGAGAAGACAATGTCAATTCAAGAAGGTATCCCTTTCATTCTCTAACTTCTAGAATACCGTACAGCAGCTTTCTGACCAGTCCACCATGAAACAGTGGCATGCAGCTAGTGGTTTGCAGTGTGCTTCTTGGATAAACTACTTTATCAGCCAACGTCCACTAGCAAATTCTCAATCTCCAAAAGGTAAACTCTCTCCAAGGTTTTTACCAGAAGCCCCTTATTTACACATCATGAAGTCTAATCTAGACATTTATCTTCACATTCATAGCAACCTAGTTACATCAGTGAAAGTACCCTCAACAGTCAGAGATGTTAAATCTCATGGACTTTTCCACCTCTCTTGTTAGCTGATTTAAATGAAGTTATCTGACACAGTCGGCCCCCTCCTGCTTCTTAAATGATTTCTCCTTCCCTGGTATCCATGCCCCACACTGATTTTCCTCTTATTTCTCTACCTTCTCTTTATCTCCTCCCCTAGCCATCCGTTAATTATTGCTATGCCTTAGGGTTCTATCCTACATATCTTCTCTTCTTACTTCACATATTGTCCTTGGATGATCTTGTCTATTCTCATGACTTCAACCACCATGCAAGTGCCAGTATCTCCCAAATCCACAACTCCAGGCCAAATCATTCTCCTGAAGTCCAAATCCATATATCCAACTACCATTTGAACACCTCCATTTGGCTGTATCATCTGACACATACTCAATAGATCCCAAAGTGAAATTATCATCTGGTTCCTTCCAAATCCGCCCCTCTTGTGTTTCCTATTTTAGTGAATGCTACCACTGTCCAAGGCAGAAACTTGGCTATCATACTTGACCCCTCTATCTTCATCAACCCTCACATGCAAATAATCACCAATTCCTGTTGTTCCTTCCTCCTAAACATCTCTTAAATCAAATTCCACAGCCATAACTCCCACTCAGGTCACCAATCTCTCTTTTCAAGATAACTGCAACAACCCCCTAGCTGGTCTCCCAGCCACCAGTTTTACTCTTCTCCAATCCATTCTCCACATTAGCCAGAGATCTTTCTAAAGAACAAATATGATTATGTTTTTACTGCTTAAAACCCTCTAGTGACTTCTCATAGCTCTCAGGATAAAGACTAAACTTGCTAACACTGTTTACAAGGGCTTTTATAGTCTGGCCCCTTCTTCTTCTTCTTCAATTCTTGATCTTCATCTCTTGTGCTTTATCAACCTTTATACTACAGAACTATAACCTCTCTGCATGCTGCTTCCTCTATCTTGAGCAGTACCAACTTCTGAGTGTTATAATTTCCTGTTTATCTATCCTTCACTTGACTATAAGCTCCTGGACAGCAGAAACTGAAAAATTAGCAAATAGCATAGTCTCTACCATATAGCAGGTGAATGATAAAAATCTGAACGAACAAATGTATTCCTAGGTACCTCCAGCAGAAGGAAACTTACAATAGCTGGTAGTGAAAACATCTGTAGAGAGCAGTCTCGCTCTAAAGGTAGGTTCAACTTTTCCAAATTTAGCTACTCAATCAGAAGTACTACAAAAATCAACTAAAGAGTTGCTATTCTGTAAAATCACCTGATAATAATGTAAGTGCTAATTCACCTCCAACTTTATGCTTTGCAGAATAATGAACTGTATACTAACTATTTGAAAGATACTTCAGTTTTAAGAATTTATTTCAATGACATTAAGGATGGAATACGGACATGTTCTTATTTTAGCCAAATGGCTCTAATCAAATTAGCACAGCTATCTGCAAAAAGATTTATATATATATATATATATATATATATATATATATATTCAGTCTTACTCCTTTCTCACTCATTGAAAATAATAGCTCAGGTTATTTGAGAGACAGTTTTACATCTTTTCTAATAGTTTTAATTGAAAATTATACTTAAATTAGGAAAAAATATAAATATATATACACATACAACCAAGAGACTGTTATCAAATAATTTATGTGATTTCTTTTTAAGTTGTAACATTTAAATTTTCCACATGGCTTTTACCTTAAGAATTCTGCTTTTTAATGATAAGTAATATATGGACCAATGAATACAACTCCTAACGAGCTTAATCCTAAGAGGTACTGCTTATGGGAGCACTTGACAAGCAAAGCCAAACTTCCTTTTAACCGTGAACCTATTTAGAATAGTTTCGAGTAATTAAAAGGGACACTAGAAATTATTTAGTTCAACGTCCTCATTTAACAGATGAGGCACAAATGCCCAAATAGGGTTAGTCACTTGCCTATATAACAAGCCATAGGCAGAGCTGGCATGTGAACCCAGACCAAATCCAATGTTTTTTTTTTTTCTTTTGAGGAAGATTAGCCCTGAGCTAACATCTGCTGCCAATCCTTCTCTTTTTGCTGAGGAAGACTGGCCCTGAGCTAACATCCCTGTGCCCATCTTCCTCTACTTTATATGTGGGACGCCTACCACAGCATGGCTTGACAAGCCAAGCCATGTCCACACCCAGGATCCGAATCTGCAAACCCTGGGCCGCTGAAGCAGAACGTGCAAACTTAACCACTGCGCCACCGAGCCGGCCCCTCCAATGTTCTTTATACAGATGCTATAGCCTGAACAAACTTATTACCAGTAACTAAAACAAGACAAAACCAAGCTATGAGATGGAGAATATTCTGGTAATATTTCTTGACAGGGACAACTATGACTGGGATTTCATTACTGTTTTTATTTGTTCCTTCTTCTCCCCAAAGCCCCCCAGGACATAGTTGTATATTCTAGTTGGGGGTCCTTTTAGTTGTGGCATGTGGGATGCCGCCTCAGTATGGCTTGATGAGTGGTGCTAGGTCCACACCCAGGATCCAAACCGGCGAAACCCTGGGCCACCGAAGAGGAGCATGCGAACTTGGCCACTGGGCCAGCCCCTATGACTGGGATTTCAAAAATATAGAATTAGGATAATTATTCTGTTCTTTTGTGTATATTAGAATACAACTATTAGGTATATGCAATGGTAGCATTAGCTATAATCTAAAGGCTATGCATTTAATTACTTGGCCCTATATTTAGTGACTGACAAATAATATGCTCAGTTTATGTATACAAAAATATAACATAAAAATTTACAGTCACAATCCACACAATTCACTCAGAATTCATTCTTGTTCATTGAGAAGGGACAAAAATGTAGAAAAGGACTAACTTATAAAGAGTTGGAACAATAATGAAGAGTAAGGAGAAAAAACAAAAATAAAGAGAATAAAAAAGGTGACAACAGGAAATATAATATCCTTTTCCCAAGAGATCTGCTTCTGCCCAGAGACACTGGATAGGTACAAGTGAGTGTGCCTTTGTGTGTGTGTATGGGCGCACATGTGCAATCATGTATATTCCCAGAATACTCTACATACTGGTCTATTTCCTTTCTCTTTTCTGTCTTTTGTCCAGACAACTTGACTCCCAAAAATACATAATTCCTACTTCAGGAAAAAATCTACAGATGGCTATTGCCTTCATACACCTCTTATATAACTAAGATAAACTTTTTTTAGAAGCATATTTCTAGAAAAAAAGCCACACATAAGAGTGACAGGCATTTGAAAGAAGTTCTCCTCTCTTTTCCCAGAATATTACTCTTATTCCTATAATCCATTCACCAGTTAGCATACCTAATTCGGAATCCACCCAACGTTAGTAACACCTGCCCTGGGAATCCACCTAACATTTGGGACAACTGCTCCTGGTATCCCCAGGAAAGTCCCTTCTTCCCTTCACCAAAACAGTGATAGTAGTAGTAGTAACATAATCTTTAAAGTTAACAAAACATAATTAATTTTCTCAAATAACATAACAAAATATTACCTCAAAAGAAGCCATTTTTATCAGGTTACTATTATGTAGCAAAAAAATCATAAATTTATTTTAAGAAAATTCTTGAATTAAAAATTAGCTTGTACCTTTTCAAGGTCTGGATCTTGAAAGGGAAATTTACTGATGACTATTTTATATTCTTCTTCATTAACAATAGGGATGGGGCTATAATTATCTTCTTCAAAAATGTCCCTGTTAAGAAAGAATTGTAATTTTAGTATTACAAAATGTATCATTAGAGTGCTACAGCATAATACCTAAAAAAAAAAACACCTAATACAAAAGCCTTTTTCATTTGCCAGTTAAAGGTCCAAATAGGAAAACACTGCCTAATCATCCAGAATTCTAAAATTCAATCCCAAATAAGCCTTGTCCCTGAAAGTTCACGTGCAATCTTTTCTTTCCACTTGTTTTACATCTTCTCGGCATTTTAGTTTTAGTTTTCTAGTCTAGAACAATTCTCAAGATGATATAGTCAGAACAAAGTCATTATCTATAACCACCCAAAAACAAAGGCATGAGATGAAGAGTATTCCAGTCATATTTCTTGATAGGGACAATTTCCAGGTTGTATGTCTTCTATCTTCTCTCTTCCCAACTAGATCATAAGCTCCCTGAAAATGAAAAAATGTCTTATATTTGTTTAGTCTCTCATCATGTTGTAACTAGAAAGGGACCTTTTCTAATTAGTAAGGCAGAGACACTTACTACTCACCAAATATCCATGTGCTATCCTACACAGCCCCCTTGCAACCAGACAGCCATATAACTAATTTTGGCCATTGGGCTGTGAATGCAAGTGATACGTGTTGCTTCAAGTCTAAAGCATTAAAGAGCTAACTGTGTGACCCTTCTTCCCATGGTCAAAGGGGAGACCACATGTTGAGAAGGTAGAATCACAAATGCAAACAGCCTAGATCTTGGACTAATAGACCCACTATGGGTGCTTGTGTAAGTGAGAAATAAAATGTCCATGTTCGTCCACTGAGACTTTGGGCATTTTTGTTACTGTAGCATAACCCAACCTGTCCCATTATACCTGCTGTCCAACCATCAGCTTCCTTTTAATCAAAATTCAGTTTGACGAATATTTATTGAGCACCTATGATGTGCTGGGTTCTGGGCTAACTGTGATGAAAACTCCATAACTCATGAAGATAAAAGCAAGATCTTTGTTCTCAAACCTAACAGGACAGATAGATATTCAAACAAGTTATAATGTTTATAATGATGTGTTATACACACAATAAAAGAAGTGAAAGGTTTAGAAATAGGACAAAGAAAGAAGTAATTAAATTTATCAGAGTAGGTAGGGGACATCTCATGGGAAGCTTTACAGAGAAGCTATGGGCTAAAGACACACTTCCAGTGAGATTATAGGAGAATACCATTTCAGAAAGATGGAACATAACATGCAAAAGCATAAGGGGTGAAAAGCGTGAGTGTGGCAGGTGGGAGCAAAACCAAAGGTAGTGCAGAATTACTGGAGTGTAAAGTAGAGAAGGGACAGGTATAAAATCAGGCTGGGCAGGTGGACAAACTAAGGCACTCAGATTTTATCCTGTAGGCAATGGAATACCATTAATAGGTTTTAGGCAGAGGAATGTCATATAGTGAATATCTTCCACTATGTGGAGGATAAACTGGGAAAAGGACAATAATAAACATAGAGAGGACAGTTAGAAAGACTGAAGCATAATCCAAATAAAAGGTGAGGAAAATATCAATTAAAGCTATCCTGGTGGGGGCAGAAAGGAAGTGGCAGAAACACGAGCTTTTAAGAAGTAGAATATACAGGATTTAAAAACTAAAAGAGGATTATGAGGGAAAGTGTAATCCTGAGGAATCTGTGTTTCTAGACATGGCAAATGGACAAATGATGTAGGATCGACTTCATCAGTGACATTTGCTGAGGTCAGGAATACAAGAGAAAGATATGGTTTCAGCAGTGGATGATTGATATCTAATTGATAAATGGGTTTGGGGTCTTGATGAGAGGCTGGAAATAAAGGCACAGGTTTGTAAATCATGGTGGTACACAAGATAGTTAAAATAAGGCTCTGTTTACCTAAAATATCGTGAGAGGCTTCAACTAATTCTATTTCCTTCTAAATAGTGCTTAAAAATAAAGGGTTAAAGGGCAAGGTACAGGGCAAAAAACTACTAGAACACCATAAACTACTCACTTTATACAAATGCCAGGGAATCAGTTAATATGCAAAGAGAGATAATTTAATGAATGGTACATTCATATTCTGAAAATGTTAATGTAGTCTTAAAAGTGATCTGTTTACGGAACCTAATTCTATAAATGTTTACTCAGTTCCTACTCTGTGCAAGGCACTACACTTTGGGCTGGGCAATGAAGAATATAAATAAAAATAAAACACTTGGCAATCACAATATAGTTGAAGAGAACCACACAGAGATAAACTATGACAGTAGTCAGATCATAAATTCTATCATGAAAGTAGCCAAGTTTTAATTATTTAGTACTGATGATAACTTTTACTTTTCCCCCATTTAATAGTTAGGTTGTCAATTCACTAATACTTGTAAAATACAGGTCAGGGATAATAAGAGCTTAAATTCTGCTACTTCTTAAAAATCTAAGCAAAAAGCATGATCTAGAAGAGTATTGCAAGTAGAAGTCAAAATATATTTGTGATTTACGTATTAACAATCGACATGGTATCATGTGTTCTTCTCCATAATTACAATGGAGGATAACATTAATCCTATCTCTATCTGAATGAACCCATTAGCTTCCTAGAGAAAACAACACCTCATGGATTCCCCAATCTTGGGGAGCCATCTCACTACTAGAAGCCTTAAGATAGAGAAAGAGAGAATAGCTGGATCAATATAAATCTATCAACAACTGTAAAAACTTAAACATTTCTGAAGAGGGCAAGTTAATAACAACATCAACTCTATAAGTAAAGATTTCATATATATAAATATATATATAAATAAAAATTTTATAAAGACTATATATAAAGATATATCACATTATATCATAGTATATACATTATAGATTACCACCCCTATCAATAAGCACTACCTCTATTTCTAAAATACTAAATATCAAAAATTGTTGATACTTATACATGACTCATCAAGACTGTCAATAATCCATTTGAGACAACATCCCGACAAAATCACTCCTAAGGAACATTAATACAAAAACCTCAAATAAAAATTTATTTAGTTGATTTTAAGAGAAAGTGTATCACCTTGTGAACCACTTAGGTATTTTAAAAAGATCTCTATCACAGTGTTCAGAAGGTCAGCCATCCACAGTTTTAAAAATTGATGAGGTAAATGCCAAGCACGTGTTAAGTCATTTAACATATTTTCTATTTTAATCTCATCAAATATTATTGCTACATTACTTCTATCATATTTTGGGTGACCTAGATGTAAGATCTCAATATTGACTTTTTGTTTTTGAAAGAATGAAATAAAGGAAGGAAGGAAGGAAGTGGGGAGGGAGAGAAGAAAGGAGGGAGAAAAGGTTTTAGAATTTAAAAAGGAGGGAGCAGATTTCTCTTGTCACGGCAATACAAAATTATACAGATATTAAAATACTTTGTCCATCCCCTGCAGGGAAGCAGTTAAAGCACCTCATTAGGTGCTTTAAGATTTTTAATCTAGTAATGTTTGTAAAAACAGAACTTTCCCGAGATATAATTTAAAAACTATAAATTTCTGTCTCTAATACTAAATACCTTTGAATATTCACAGCCTTAAACCTCAAACATCTACCAGGAAAAAAAACTACAGCGATTAGAACTCAAAGTAGTACAATTAAAAATTGATTATAAGTGGTGCAGCCACTGTGGAAAACAGTATGGTGATTCCTCAAAATATGAAACTTATATTTACTATCTAATCCAACAATTCTACTTCTGGGTATACACCCAAAAGAATTCAAAACAGGGACTCAGATACTCGTATATCAATGTTCATAGCAGCATTATTTCATAGTAGCCAAAAGGTAGAAATAACCCAAACATCCATAGATGGATGAATGGATAAATAAAAAGGGAGTATATATACACAATGAGATATTATTCAGCCTTAAAAAGAAACGAAATTTAGGGGCCAGTCCAGTGGTGCAGCAGTTAAGTTCACACGTTCGCTTTGGCAGCCTGGGGTTCGACAGTTCTGATCCCGGGTGTGGACCTATGCACCGCTTGTCAAGCTATGCTGTGACAGGCATCCCACATATAAACTAGAGGAAGATGGGCACAGATGTTAGCTTAGGGCCAGTCTTCCCCAGCAAAAAGAGGAGGATTGGTAGCAGATGTTAGCCCAGGGCTAATCTTCCTCAAAAAAAAGAAAAGAAAAGAAAAGAAAGAAACGAAATTCGGACACATGCTACAACATGGACGAACCTTGAAGACATTATGCTACATGAAATATCCAGGCAAAAGAACAGACAAATATTGTATGATTCCACTTATATGAAGTACCTAGAGTAGCCCAATTCATAAAGACCAAGTAGAATGGTGATTGCCAGAAGCTGGAAGAAGAAGGGAATAAGGAGTTGTTTTACTGTTACGGAGTTTCAGTTTGGGAAGATAAAAAAGTTCTAGAAAAAGATGGTGGTGATGGTTGCAACAATGTGACTGTACTTAATGCCACTGAACTGTACATTTTAAAACGGTTAAAATGGTAAATTTTTCTCATGTAGTTTACCACAATAAAAAAAATAAGCATTTTTACTGCTAAATGCAAAATCAGTTACTTTAGCATTTGACAAACTTCTTCATTACACTAAGGCACCATGGCTTAGACTAACCTGAAAACTCCAGCCCATTTCTTAAGCAGTGTTTCATTGTATTGATCTCTTATTTCAAATAAAAGGTCAAAAAGTCGGTTCACTGGAAAACCATAACCCTAAAACACACACACAAAAAAAAGCAGATAAGTCAAATAAATAAAGATGTTCATTTAAAAAATGTTGGGAATACTGGAGAATTGTTTGAAAGTGCTCACTGTATCACACTGTATGCCCTTCCAACTTATGAAAAAAGATATCCTTTTGACTTTCTACGAGGTTGCATTAGGTAAGGGAGAGTCTAGGAAGAGCTTTATGAAGCTGGAATAATTTTTACATTTCTTCTCTTTCTTTTCACTCTGGATTATATTGTTAGCCTTAAAAAGTATTAGCAGTCAGAACTGGAGGAAAAGCTCAAAATTAGTGATCTCCATAACTCTGTCCTGGAATGTGATTTCTAAATAGGATCAAGAAGAAAAGGGAATATATTTTGTCTGAAACACGCTGGCTTCCTTTTGCACCTTCAATTTAAGATTGACATTATTGTATAGGGAAAATTTGCATCTTTTCATCAAATGTATACTCTTCAAAACTTTATTCCTCTCCAACTCCAAATTCAATGAAATCTTATCCACATCAGGACCAAACATTTCGCTCACTTCACAGAGTTGTCCTTCTACCCCTTCAAGACTTACCTCTTCATGTATGTCCTTGATCCTATCTCTTCCCATAGGAATCTCTACGTGGATTATCTAAATCACTACTGTGTCTTTAATTTCTACTAACTCCTTTCTCTTGGCTAAACAAACATGCTAAACTTCCTCCCTTTTGAAACCAAGAACAAAAGAAAACAAAAAAGCCATCCCTCAATTTTCTGTGCCCTGTGAGCTGCCTCTCTTCCCTTTGTCACTACTTTCATAGCCAAACCTACTACAATCTAACTTCCACTCCTATTCCTTTTTTGAAACTGCTCTCAACAATGTCAAAGATTATCTCCTAAATATAAAAGTCAGTGATCTCCTACTCTCCCTTACCTTTCTTTCCTGAAACTCTTCTGCTTTGAATTCTCTAACACCACTCTCTCCTTGTTCTCCTTTTATCTATGAACAATCCTTCTAGTTTCCTTTTTTCTTCTATCTCTATGCCATAATATTTTCTTCTAGCTCTCTAGGGCAATCTCAAGTCTACTGACTTCAAAGACTGCTTTCTCTGATTATTCTTAGTCTATATCCTTAGCTAGACCTCTGTAAATTCCAAATATTTAATTCCAACGCCTGTTAGACATCTCCAGTCAGTCTGCCAGGAAGCACATTAAAGTTAATTTATCCCCTCCCTTTCCAACTAACCGAAGTGTTTTTCCTATTTCCTATCTCTGTCAATAGTATTTCTATCATCAATCCAGTTTGTCAGAAAGAAATTTGAAAATCATCTAAATGCCCCCCCATACACAAACACATCAGTCAGCAAATTCTTTTGATTTTACCACCTTTACAAATCTCTTTCAAATCTATCATTCTTTTCTATCATTTACTACCTTTCTTTCTTCCAGATATATTCCCAGTGCCACTGCTTTATTTCATGTTCTTAAATGTCTCTTGCCCAGACCATTGTTAAGAGCTTCCTAAACTGAAATTTCAACCAATTGTCTCTTTCGACTCAATCTATTGCCCAGACTCTCAAAAACATCATTTAAAAGTGCAAATCTAGGGGACAGCCCCATGGCCGAGTGGTTAAGTTCGCGCGCTCCACTTCAGCAGCCCAAGGTTTCACCAGTTCGAATCCTGGGTACGGACATGGCACCGCTCATCAAGCCACACTGAGGCGGCGTCCCACATGCTACAACTAGAAGGACCCACAACTAAAAATATACAACTATGTACCGAGGGGCTTTGGGGAGAAAAAGAAAAAAATAAAATCTTTAAAAGAAACAAAGTGCAAATCTAATCATGCCATTTCTCTGGTTAAAAACTATAGAAGGCTTACTAAAGTCCCACAAAACCTACTACAATCTGGGTCAAATGACCTTATCAGTTTCATTACCATTCTTTGCCCTTCTTTGCTCACACCCATAAACTACTACAGTTTCTGACACCATTAAGCTCCTCAATCAGTCTCATGCTCACCATACCATACCTCTATCTATAATTTACACGTGCTATTTTCTCTGCCATTAATATCCCTTCCTTCATATTTACTTGCTGAACTCATCCTTCAAAAGCCAGCTCACGTTTCAACTTTCTGTATAACCTTTCCCAACTCCTGGAGTCAAAGTTAGTCATTCCATCTTCTTGGGAGCCCAAAGCTCCTGAATATATCACTATATTAGTAGGTCTTATTAGACATACTATTTGTTTATAGCTAAACTGTGCATTTCTTGAAGCCAAGGATTTTTATGTCCGTAGTGTCTTACTGATTTTTATATCTCTATCATTTTATACATCATCAAGTTGCTAGCACATAGTGTGTGCTCAAAAACTATTAGTGAATGAATCAATAAATGTTTATTTTAGATTTGCTTAATAGGTAGTAAACAGAACTATAAATAGGCTAGTGTTACTTTTTTTTACTTTGTTGTTTAGTCAGCTTTGTTCTAAATGATGAAATAGTGACATTTAAAAATAAATTTCCCTAGGGTGGCAAAGTGCCAGTTTTTAAAACTAAGTATTATGCAATATTCTTTAATTAGTTTTTATGAAAAGACCTTCCTCAATTCTTCAATTAATGGGTATAACTTTAAAAGTCAGCATTTATTAATTCTCTATAAGATCTACCTAACACTCAACCTGTCAATTTTCAGTGAAATGAAAATACTGCAGGATTTCTGAATAAATAAGAAGGACTGATTTGACTTCCTCAATCTTATTTCAAAGCAGTAAGATTAGAAAGGTATACTTACAAAGGTTTATGCACCCACCACTGTTACTTTTCTAATGCCTCTATTACCTGCATATTATCTATTGCTCTTCTTTGAGTCTCTGGAGAGTTCCTTGGAACTACACCAAATACTTTAGATTCATTTATACTCAAAGTGCCAGTCCAAGAACAGTTTGCTATGGTTTACAAAGAAATAAGGAGCTTATACCAGAATACAAATCAATGCTGTACCTACATCGAGAAAGTCTTGCTACAAAAAAAAATGCCAATTAAGCTAAACTTTGTACTCTTGATGTTGCTGATTTACATTCTGATGGAAGCTCCTTTTTGTTATGAATCCATAACAAACAATTTACAGACTAGTAAGAGTCTGCAGACCAGCGGACCATACTTTTGAGCAGCAATGCTTTAAGTCATTAAGGATAGCAAAACTCCCTCAAGTTACCCACAGATAGGCCTAAAAACTTAAGGCAGTCTCCAATAAAACTTACCAAAAGTTTTCTTGCAGAGAGATCAGTATTACAGATACATCTGTCACAAAATTTACGAAAACAAAAAACCCTACATTATTCTGGTGTTACAGTATATAAGGCATACAAATTAATAAAGGTATGAAGCAATAAAATAATTTACTAAAGAAACTTGTAGAACCTTCTTCTTAGGTTTGAGAATAAAGTAGACAACTATTATTCTAGGATGGGACACTCGTGATGATGCAAACAGTTTAAATTATTAGTTCCACACTATAAGAAGCTCTAGATCTAAGAGACATTATGAGGGGGAAAAAAGATTCAAAGGTCAAATATATTTGGAAAATGCCGCATAATCATCTTCCTTTTGGAAACATATGGTATAAATTTGCTCTGAGAAAGGCTTTTAGTGGAGAAATCTGTTTTACCTCACTTAGCATTTCCCAAACGTTTTTGACCACAGAACTCTTTTTTAAGTAACATCTATTATCACACTTTGAAAAACGCTAGTCTGTATTTCATGAAATGTCATTCCAACCGTAAAAATCCCATAAATTTAAGCATGAAAATAAAATGCAATGAATTCTTTCTTATCTTTGATCAAGGAAAGAGGAGAGACAAGCTTAAAACTTCGATATTGAAAATCACAAAGACATTGAATTTTGAGATAATTCAGTTTTAAGCTTACTTTTAAAAAGAAAAAAACCAAGACTCAAAGAAGTAAAGTGATTTTCTCAGTCATAGCACACTTGAAATTAAGGAGATGAGTGGATACAGCTTTCAAGCCATATGTTTTCATATTTATTACCACATTTAAAACTCAAAACAATTCTGAAAACTAGTAATAAACCCACTTTCACAAATGGAGATCTAAAGTTTAGAAAACGTGCAGACAGACAATTACCCAACAGCAGAGGTGGGACATAAACTCAGGGTCAGTGTGACTCTCAGAGCCCATGCTTATTGTCTCAAGGTAGATCTTCTAATTCTAGTTCAGGATTCTTTTCAATACACCATGGACTTTTATTTTTTCAACTACAGAAATACTTTATCTTTTCTAACTGAATGACCAATATTTAAAAACATTGTAATATTCCCTGAGGTCTGTCCAAACTTCATGATCAGGAAGGACGTGGTATGAAAAGTGCTGGGTAATCTCAATATATAAGTAAACATTTGGTTACTACTAATTTACTAACATTAATAAGCAATAAAGTAAGTGAGTGTACTCTATATTTTGTCATATCTTTAAAAGTGCTCAAAATAGCCATTAATTGAATGTCAGATTATTACCCACCTGCAAAGTATCTGCAAATATTACAATGAGATTCTTCAGCTCCAGAACAAGATCAGGATCAGTGCAGTAAGACTAGGAAAATGTGGGGGGAGGGATGGAAACACAAACAAACAAAAACCAGAGTCATTTGGTTAAAAACTAAGAAACAAAACCTGAAAACTTTTTCTTTAATCTGCCAGTCTTACAATAAATTTAAAATCTTGGTTATTAGTAAGATCCTTGGTTATTAGTAAGAGGAAGGCTGGCTTCCTCTATTCAGTAAAAAGTCTTATGGAAAAATCATCACATGACATACCTAAAGTATCTGTACTATACGAAAACAAATTTTCCTGAAATTTGCACACACTAAACTTCAGACAAAGTGATGATGCTTATTTTCTAAAAGTCTTTAGATTTTAAGGAATTCATTATTTTAAACTGAAAAAATGATTTATACATAGACCACGTATTTTTACTTTTCAATTATTTACTTATTCTCTTATAAAAAGAGACACAATATATTACTTCTTCCAATAGAAGAATGACAATTTATTTTCTCAGTAATTCATCAAAACAAAATAATTAATTTCACAGAGATAATAAAATTCACTGTCCCCTTAACAGCATTTAATAAGATGCGAAGTATGATATGTTGCATTTAATATACTATGACTTCATATTTGATATCATGGGATTAATAGGAAGCATACTATAATTTTACATATTCAGAGCAGGTCTGAATATAAACCTTGATAAAACATATTGTTTTTTATTAATGTTAGAAAAAGTTGTAGTTCATTGGACAAATAGTGTATCAAGAATCTACATTCCTGATAAAAAAGTAGTGTATTTATAATCTAAATATCACATTAGCTATTAATCCTCCAAAATATTTTCAATCTCTATTCTCAGTAATAAAATTATAAATAACAGATTACAAAATTTTAAGCATGGGAAGATTTCACTAAAGGTTAACTACTAAAAAGGCTGTAAGAAAAAGTGTAAACTGAGCAATTATTAATTTTAATAGTCTTTATAACACTAACATATTTATTATTTTCACAAAAGGAATATTATGCAAATAATTTATTTTACTCTCATTCACAAAAAAACTCTCATTACATAAAAGGTTCATTATTTCAAATGAGTTCAAATTTTGACAATTGCATATTTTTAAGAAATTTGTAATTATATTATTGCAAACAAATTATAAACATTGAAGAGCAAGTTCTATTGAGTTTTGATGGTGGAGTTTATTTTGGAAACAAAGAATTTGGAATGATAATTAAAAACCCTTTCTTCACGGTGCTTTTCAGTGATCTAATGAAGAGGTCAGTTGAGACTAATGAGACCAGCTTAATTCTTCATTTTCTATAATGCTGAACTAAAAGTGTCTTGGGAAGTACCAGTCAGTTGCGAAATCACAGCCCGATATTACCAGACAAACAAAAGCCTTACATTACTACTTCCAAATCTGAGCAATTACAAAAAATGCAGAACGATGGAGGTACAATTTTCTTCCGACATTATGCATTTCAGAAGTTCTTGAAGTAACTGAATTAAAAATCTGGTAATATAAATTGTCTGACTTACTGAATGAGCTCTAAGGACAGCAATTATCTTTGAGAGGGCCATGTTCCAAAGTTCATCAGTGTATGCCCTGGTTACTAATCCCTGGGTCACATGTAAAATGTGATCTTCCACGACAAAGAACCTAAAAACAGTAATTACCAACATAACGTGTTAAAAACAAATTAAAACCCAAATAGAAAATAATTACTTCTGACATTTAACATAATATAAAAACAATACTTATTTCCATATTAGATACATACCCTACAATTTGAGTGAAATATCTTCTATAGCCATCAACTGTTTCATGCTTTAAATGAAAAATAAAAATCAATTTAAACCAATAAATATCAGTAACATTTGGAAAGTAAGTTCCAAGTCACTATAACATTTATTAACAAATATTTATTGAGAGTCTACTATATGCTGCATACAGGTTTTTTTTAAGATTTTATTTTTCCTTTTTCTCCCCAAAGTCCCCCGGTACATTGTTGTGTATTTTTAGTTGTGGGTCCTCCTAGTTGTGGCATGCAGGATGCCGCCTCAGCATGGCCTGATGAGCAGTGCCATGTCCACACCCAGGATCCAAACCAGATACATTTCTAAGGCACCAGGGATAAACTGGTAAATAATAAAACGTCCTTACCCTCATGGAACTTGCATTTGAAAAAAGATGGACAATAAACCAGTTAAAAAGTAAATACGATTTCAGAACCCTCTTCTCAGCAGGCTAATTCAAACCACCATCATCTCTCACTTAGGCTATTACATCCTTTTCTTCTCTAGTCTCCCCAGCTTCCAGGGTTGCTCCCTATAGTCTATTCTCCAGAGATCTGTGAGATGATACTTTCCAAACAGTAATCAGATCATTGTATCTTCTGCTAAAAACCTTCCAATGACTTTTCATCTGATTTATAACAAAGTCAAACTTCTTAAGAATGGTCTACAATTGCCTATTGTTTATAATTTTAACAAAAGGCATACAGGAAAATATTTGATCATTTGAATTTCATTCATAAACGTTTATTACATGAAATACTTCATTACTTCAATTAAGTTCAAATGTTATATTTTGTATATTTAAATATGATCAAAGTTTTCAAATATCTGAGTTTTTTTCAGGTGGGGGGAGGAATGTTATTACTGTTAGTTTAAAAATACTATGATCAGTGAATGTAGTCTACATGACACCAGATGTTTGATACTTCTTGATACTTGCTTTATAACATAGTATAAAGTCACATTTTATATTGTTCCGTGTGTGCTTGAAAAGAATATGTTTCTACAATTGTTGAAACAAGATTCTACGTAGTTCTTTAGATCAAGCCTATTAAGCATGTTTCGTATTTTTAAAGACATTCTATTTGGTTTATAACATACTGAGACCTTCAAAAATCCACTATGCCTATGGATTTTTCTAATTATGCTTTTAGATGTGGCAATTTTGCTTTAAATATTTTGAGTCAATGTTATCAAGTGCTTATAGGTTTAAAATTACCATTTTTTTAATCAACTCCAAGAGATGAATATTTTATTTATCATTCTAGCTTTTTTGTATTATATGAAGGTATATACTCTGTTTCTACTCCAGAAATTACATAATGCATTCTTAAGTAATCAAACTACAATTAATCAATATTTTTACTCATCTTCTGGACAATTCAGAAACTGTAGAATAGTTTCATTTCGTTAACTTCTATCTCATTTTGATATTTATGCTATTTTTGTTGTGTATTTTAATTTTATTTTGTTTTAAGGTCCATAATATTCTATTAATATTATTTTCTATAGGAAACACAGATTTACCCATATATTTAGTTTCTTTGCTATTCATTCCTTTTAGCATCGCATATCTTCCATTTGGCATTGCTTTCCTTTTGTCTAAAGTAGATCCTTTAGAATTTGCTTAGTAAGGGTGTCTCAGTAGCAAGCTATCCTCTTCTTTGTCTGAAAGTGTCTATCTTTGCCCTTGTTTCACTGGATATAGAATCCCAGGTTGACAGTTATTTTCCTTCAGCATTGAAAAGTCAATTCCATTGACTTGTTTAGGTGAAAATAATTTCTTCTCTCTGGGTATTTTTAAGGTCTTCTCTTTATCTTTGTTTTTAAGGTCAAGTTTATTGTGGTATAATTTACATACAGTAAAATTAAACCTTTTTACACATAGAGTCCAATGAGTTTTGACAAAGGTAGACATTTATGTAACCACTGCCAAAACTGAGATATAGAACATTTCCATCTCATAAGAAAGTTCCCTCATGCCCCTTGTAGTGACTCACTCTGTGCAACCCCACTCCTTGGCCATCAATCCCATTCTGTCCCATAGGTTTGCCTTTTCAAAAATGTCATATAACATAAATCATACTATACATAACTTTGTGGTATCTGAATTTTTTCACTTAGAAAAATGCTTTTGAGATTCGTCCATGTCACTGCATTTATCAGTTCTTTTTCTATTGTGACAATTTATTCATTACTTCGTAGACATTTGGGACGTTTCCAGTTTTAGGCATTTATGAATAGAGCTACTGTAAACATTCACATATGAGCCACTGTTTGAAGACAGATTTTCATTTTTCATGAGTAAAAATCTAGGAGAAGGACTGCTGGGTCATAAGGTAAGCATAAGCTTAACATTACAACAAAGTGTCAAATTATTTTCCAAGGTGGCAGTATAATTTTTATACCCACTAGAAGTGTATGAGAGCCCTAGTTGCTCCACATCCTCACCAGCACTTGCTATTATCAACCTTTTTGATTTTAATTATTCTAGTAAGTATGTAGTGGTATCTCATTGTGGTTTTAACTTGCATTTTCCTGATGAAAAATGATATTGACATCTTTTCATGTGCTTACTTGTCATCTGTATATCTTTGGTAAAATGTCTATATGGATCTTTTGTCCATTCGTTTGTCTTTAACTACTTAGTTATACAAGTTCTTTATATATTCTGGATATAAGCCCTTTGTTAGATGTGAGTTTTGCAAATATTTTCTCTCCATCTGTGTCTTGTCTTTTGATTTTCTTAAGAATGCCTTTTGAAGAATAGAAGTTTTTCATTTTGATGTTCAGTTTATCAATTTCTTTCTTTTATGGTTCATGCTTTATGTATCTCACCTAAGAAAATGTTGCCTAACTCAAGGTCACAAAGATTTTAACCTTTGTTTTTTCTAAAAATTTTATAGTTTTAGCTCTTAAATTTAGGTCTATGATCCATTTCTTAAATTGGTGAATGAGGTAAAAGTCAATATTCATTCATATGAATAATTTAATTCTCCTGTGGTCAGAAGACATACTTTGTATGATTTCACATCTTTTATATTTGTTGAAAATTATTTTATAGCCAGAATATGATCTATCTTTGTGAACCTTCCATGTGTACTTCAAAGGCATGTGCATTCTGCTGTTTTGGGTGGAGTATTCAACAAACGTTAATTAGATCAAGTTAGCTGATAATGTTTTTCAGGTCTTCTATTTTCTCTTTATCTTTTGGTGTTCTGCAGTTTCACTGTAAGGCCTCTAAGACTGTATTTCTTTTTATTTAACCTACTTGGGATTCCTTGGGCTTTACTCTGTAGGGTTCCATTTCTCATCTGTCCTGGAAAATTCTCAGCCATTATGTCCTCAAACACTCCTCTGTCCCATTTGCTCTATCCTCTTTCTGAAACTCCAACTAGATATATTAGACCTTCTCTCTGTATTCCCGTCTCTCTTCTATTTTTATGCTTTTGTCTGTGATGCTTTCTAGACAATTTCTTCAGATCAACTAAGAGAATTCATCAACTGTTAAATCTGTTCATAAAATTATAATTTTGGTTAATACATCTTTAATTTCTAGGTATTCTATTTTTCTTCACATATTGTGGTCATTCTCTATAGTTTCTTGTTCCCTATTTATATCAAGCTTGCCTTTTATTTCTTTAAATATATTAAATAGTGTTATTTTATATTCTATGGCTAATAATTCAAATATGGAAAGTCTTTAAGGATTTATTTCTGTTGTCAATATTTCTAATGATTCTCACTTGCTTGATATTACTTTTGACTGTGAACTGCTAATTTTCCTTGAAACTTTAACTCTGGATATTCTTTAACTCTGGTATGAAGGTTCAGAGATCTACACTTGCTTCTACTAGGCACCTGGAGGCAATATCAGCCTGGAACCACTTTAAACAAAATTTTCAACTTGAGGTTTTTTTGACTATCCAAGGAGAATAAATTGGGTACCAAACACATATGAGGAACTGCTGGTTGTAAATTCTTAGAGCTTTTTTTTCTCTGTTCACTCAGCACCAAGATTTGAGATAGGCAATTTCCTTACAGTATTTGGCAGAAGGAGCAGAGAGGTTTTGTTAGATGGTTTTTATCTCTAGGTCATCCTAACAAGGGGGCTACAATTCTTTGGAGCCTCAGCTTTACAAGGGAAACACTCTCTTATCACCTACTTTGAGTTGCTCTGGGCTTAGCCCTCTGTATTCCCATGTACTCAAAATTCAGGCTTTCCCATTCAGCAGATGCCCCCAAGGATAAAAGCTACATCCAGTGCTTCATTAAACCTATCTGGATTTCTGCCTTCATTGAGGTTTCCTGTTTTGTTTGTTTTATAGTCAGATGCACTGAGGTATAGGTTACACACAATAAAATTCATTCTTTTTCATGTACTGTTTCTATGAGTCTTCACAAACACTTCTAGTCATGCAACTATCACCATAATCAACATACAGAACAGTGTTCAATAAATATTTGTAGTTCAATGAATAGTGATGAATGCTCTGAAGAAATTAAAGCAGGGCAAGGGGATCAAAAGTAACAGCATAACCAATTCAAAATCTTCACATACTTACCATATTTGACTGGGGTTGCAATACCAGTCTTGCTTGTTTCTTTCTTTGTTTTCGGTAATAATTTTCAAATGCCTCCTCATCACCCTAAAATAAAATCAGCAGAATAATGAAAAACACATACCCACACATTGCTAAGGAGGTAACTTCTTTACCCCTTAAGGGTCACTGCAAATTTTCTAAAAACTGGAATATAAATGCTGAACAGTATTTCATACTGAATGTCAAGAACAAGTTTTTGGCATTAGAGTTAAAAGATAGCAACCTTGTTTGGCATCAAGACAATCAGGAAGACTAAAGGTAAGTTCAAACAAGTGGACAGTTGCCCATCTTACTGTTTAGGCTTTACAGATTTTTGACTGACTGAAGAAAATATGGCTGTCATGAGGGAAACTAAATAAAGAAATTAGCGGGGCCAGCCCAGTGGCGCAGCAGTTAAGTTTGCACGTTCCGCTTAGGCAGCCCGGGGTTCTCCGGTTTGGATCCTGGATGCAGACATGGCACTGCTTGGCAAGCCATGCTGTGGTAGGCGTCCCACATATAAAAAAGTAGAGGAAGATGGGCATGGATGTTAGCTCAGGGCCAGTCTTCCTCAGCAAAAAGAGGAGGAGTGGCAGCAGATGTTAGCTCAGGGCTAATCTTCCTCAAAAAAAGAAAAAGAAATTAGCTGCCAAGCCTAAACTTCTCAACTTGTACAAGGCCCTATGTGATCCAGCAGCTTCCTCCATCTCCTTCCTCATCTCAGCATAGTCAAGATACCATTTTCTTTTCACTTCCAGGCTTTTGTACAAGCTGTTCCTGAAATATGCTTCCAAGTTCCTTTTCCCTGTATGACTTTTATTCTCCCTTCAGGGTTCACCATGAATGTCCCTTCCTTTAGAAAGCCTTCCTCAACTTTCTGAGGCTTGTTACTATTCATGTTATCCCATATCAACTTGTACATCCATATCATTGCACTTACCATACTGTGCTGTAACTTCCAATTAAGACATTCCCAATAAACAAAAATTGAGAGAATCTGATGCTAACAGACCTTTCCTAAAAGACATACTAAAGGGAGTCCCTCAGGCAGCAATGAAAGGGCACTAGACAGTAACTCTAATTCACGTGAAGAAATAAAGAACACCAATGAAGGTAAATACACAGGTAAATATAAAGACAGCATAAATGTATTTTTATTTGTAACTCCTTACTTCTGACCGAAAAAACAACTGCAGACAGCAATAATTATAAAACCATGTCAATGGCTTCCAACGTATGAAGATGTAATTAGTATGATAACAATAACACAAAGGAGGGGGTTTAATGTGAACTAGATTGTTTTAAGGTAAGATGTTAATTGAATCTCCAGGGCAAACAGTAAGAAAATACTAAAACAAATAAATAAATGACAAAAGAATTGAAGTGGTACACAAGAAAATATCTATTTAATGAAAAGAAGATACTAATGGAGGAACAGAGGAACAAAAGAATAAGACATATTAAAACAAATGGTACATGTAAATCCTACCTTATCAGTAATTACATTATACGTAAATGAACTAATACTCCAATCAAAAGACAGAGATTGGCAAACTGGATTAAAAAAGAAATGAGGGGCTGGCCCAGTGGTGTAGTGGTTAGGTTTGTGCACTCTGCTTCGGCAGCCCCAAGGTTCGTGGGTTTGGATCCCAGGGGTGGACATACACACGTGCTGTGGAGGCATCCCACATGAAAAATAGAGGAAGATTGGCTCAGATGTTAGCTCAGGGCCAATCTTCCTCACCAAAAAAACAAAAAAACCTAGACTATTGGTGGTGAACACAATGCAGTCTATATAGAAACTGAAATATAATAACATACACCTGAAATTTACACAATGTTGTAAGTCAAAATGACCTCAATAAAATAATTTTATAAAATGGGGAATAAACAGATTTACATTTGAAATTAAAATAAAATGTACAGCGTGAATGTAAAAAAATAAGTTAAAGAAAAACTAAGTGCCCTTACACATAGTGGATATTTCACAAATATTTATTGCATGAAGATTTACAGCTCACTGAGCTTATGCTCAGCCTTTAGAAAAGTAGGCCTAAAATGTATACGTCTTTTTAATAATACAAATATACATATACACACACACATAATACACACACATAAAAATATACAAAAGATACTTACCAAAACAGAATAAATATGCAAACATCGGTAAACAGGGGAAAAATCAACAAGATCCTGAACAGTTAAGACCTGAAAAACAAAACCATTTTTTAAAAATTAAGGTCAAGGGGCTGGCCCTGTGGCGGAGTGGTTAAGTTCGTGCGCTCTGCTGCAGGCAGCCCAGTGTTTCGTTGGTTCGAATCCTGGGCGCGGACATGGCACTGCTCATCAAACCACGCTGAGGCAGCGTCCCACATGCCACAACTAGAAAGGACCCACAACGAAGAATATACAACTATGTACTGGGGGGCTTTGGGGAGAAAAAGGAAAAAAAAAATAAAATCTTTAAAAAAAAAAAATTAAGGTCAAACTACTAGTCCATTGTTGGATAATGTAAGTTAAAGAAAGACAAGAAGATTTATGGACTTGATATTACAACATTTATCAACTATAAAAAGCATACAATATAAACACAATGCCCCTTTTATTTTGTTTTGGCATTTGTTCAGTTCATCCTTTATATATTTATCATCATTGTTGACTATTTTAGATTATAAGGTAATAAAAGGGAGAGATTGTATATCTTTAACATGCTTGGTAGATTACCAGAAAATTGCTCTGTGTAACTAGATACATCATTATTGCTTTTGGTAAAGATGATGTATGGATTTATGGTTTAGCTATAGACAAAGTACCTTCTCTGAGACAGCTAAGTCATATGATTTATTATTATTTCATCAAATTGAAGACATCATCACTATTATTTTACGCAACACTAAAAAAGAAAAAAACAACTACCACTTGAAACTATGATATCATCAATTTTAAGATGTATCCTGATTCTGAGATGTTATAACATTTTTTAAAATGCACCTTAGAATTGATGAAACAGAGTGGTACAAAGTTTCTCAAACTTGAGAAATAAACTCTTTTTAAAGGAACACATTTCTATTCTTAGGAATCCCCAGAGTAGACAAATTATTTTTATTATAGTGTTACTTATTATGGAAAATGATAGAAACAGTAATACTAAAACAGATCTGAAAGAACAGGGGAAAAAGACAAGTTTTTCTTAGAGTACGGATTTTGGCTGGGACATTATGGTAATGCTCCCAGCAGTTAAAGATATGCAAAACAGACTAGGGAAAATTGAGTTAAGAAGATTAGATGGTCCATTTTCACCATTCCAAATTTAAGGGAGAAGAGAATACAGAGATTCTCTGAATACTGATTAAGAAAGAACAAAAAAGTAGATTTCAAAGTATTTATTTAATTTCAATGGACTAATCGGGAAACACTAACTCCACATTACAAAGACATTAAACTGTCTAAAGCTGTTCATTTGTCTGTATTCAGGACAATATCAGACATCCATTGGATATGCATACACATATACACCTACATATATACACACACATATACACATATATACATACACATACACACATATACACACATGCACCAATAAATACATATAGTCTCACTCATCCTCAGGCATATAGCAGGTATGTACATAGCGAACACTCAGTTATTTTCCAAACCACAGAAAAGACCATGGACACATATTCATATGGTTCCTTTTAGCAATCAATTAAAAGCTCTTAGTAGGTCCCTAGAAAAAGAATTTAGGAGCCAGCCCAGTGGCATAGCGGTTAAGTTCATGTGCTCCACTTTGGCAGCCCAGAGTGCACTGGTTCAGATCCCAGGGGCAGACCTACACACCACTTATCGAGGCACACTGTAGTGGTATCCCACATATAAAGTAAAGGAAGATGGGCACCGATGTTAGCTCAGGGCCAATCTTCCTCAGCAAAAAGAGGAGGATTGGCAGTGGATGTTAGCACAGGGCTAATCTTCCTCAAAACAAAAAAAAAAGAATGAAAAAGTTTAAAATCTCATTTACAAGGCAAAGCATTTAGAAATAACTAGGCTCCTTATGGTAGTAACTAAATTCAAAAGGAATTCAAAGGAAAAGATAAAAAGTAAGCTTAACAGGGGGCCAGCCCAGTGGCACAGCAGTTAAGTTTGCCGGTTCGGATCCTGGGTGTGGACCTAAGCACCGCTTGTAAAGCCATGCTGTGGCAGGCGTCTCACACATAAAGTAGAGGGAGATGGGCACAGACGTTAGCTCAGGGCAGTCTTCTTCAGCAAAAAAAGAAAAAAAAAAGAGGAGGATTGGTAGCAGATGTTAGCTCAGGGCTACTCTTCCTCAAAAAATAAAAATAAAAAACAAGGTAAGCTTAACAGAAAACTTCATGGAGAGAGCAAAAGAAGCAATAGGACTAGGAATGAATTTGGATATAGAAGATGAAAGAAAATAAATATTTAAGGATAACTTCAAGGTTTCTAAACTTAATAAGCCTTTTTTAAGAAATAAAAAATTTAACTTTAACCATATTGGAATTATTTTGTAGTATCTCAGCACCAATAAAAAAAAAAGTAGGCTATACAGAATTAGTCTAAATGGCAAAGTCAAGCCATTAGGAAATTAAATGTTTTCCACAGATAATTAAAATATGTCATCACTACAAAAAAGGTATCACTATATTTACATTTTACTGCTAATTATGTAGAAAACCTAGGTTCAACTATTTATGCTTACAAATATAATCTACAATATTTCCTGTTATCTGTCAATTATGCAGTCTAATATTTCACATGGCTCTATTGTCCTAATAGCTCATTACAAACTGATGCACATAATTCATTTTGCACATGAGAAGACTGAGTCACACAGACATACAACTCAAAAGAAAAAATTCCCCCAATGAATGAATGAATGAATGAGAGAGAGAGAAAGGAACTGCCATCACCTCCTCTTCATTCTCCTCCTCTTCCTCAAATGTATGTTTCAAGACA
The DNA here is from genome assembly GCF_041296265.1 of Equus caballus. Lineage (NCBI taxonomy): Eukaryota > Metazoa > Chordata > Mammalia > Perissodactyla > Equidae > Equus > Equus caballus. The sequence goes on from NC_091684.1 coordinate 36,874,443, forward strand.
ATTTCACTGCTTTCTTCTGGAATTCTATCATTTATATACATATTCTTCCCAAATTTTACATTATTTTGCTTTATCTGCAGAGTAACACTGAAGGTTTTCTGCTGTTGTGCCTATTTTGGAAAAAGAAAAAATCAGATTATTTCAAAATTCATTATTGTCAAAATTGGTTCAAGAATTTGGTCATATTTTCTTTTAATATCCGTAGGTGTAGGATCTGGAGTGATGTCTCATTTTTAATTTATGCTTTGTGTCCTTTCTCTTCTTTTTTGAACAGTATTGCAGAGATTTATCAATTTTATTAGAAAGACTAAGAACCAACTTTTGGCTTTGTTGATCCTCTCCATTATATTTTGTTTTCTGTTATATTGGTTTCTATTCCTATCTTGACGACTTCCTTCCATTTTTTTTTTTAAATTGTATTTTATTGTGGTAAGCACACTTAAAATTAGATCTATGCTTTTAACACATTTTTAAGTGTACATACATTACATTATTAATATCTATTAATATCAGCATTATATGAACATATTAATACATTGTTAACTACAGGTACAATGTTGGACAGCAGACCTCTAGAGCTTATTCATCTTGCCTAACTGAAACTTTATGCCTGTTGATTAGTAACTCATTTCCCCCTCCCGCCAGCCCCTGGCAACCACTATCCCACTCTTTGACTCTATGAATTTGATTATTTTAGATACCTCATAATTTCCTTTTTACAGGTTGAATAGTATTCCACTGTATGTACATACCACATTTTCTTAATCCATTCATCTGTCAAGGAATGTTTAGGTTGTTTCCATGTCTTGGATATTGTGAATAATGCTGCAATGACCATGGGAGTGCTAATATTGCTTTAAAATTCTGATTTCAATTCTTTTGGATAAATACCTAGAAGTGGATTGCTGAATCATATGATAGTTCTATTTTCAGATTTTTGAGGAACCTCTATACTGTTACACATAGCGGTTATACTATTTTGCATTCCCACCAACAGTATGCAAGTATTCCAATTTCTGCAAGTCCTTGTCAACACTTGTTTTTTTTGACAACAGCCACCCTGAGAGGTGTGAGGTGATATCCCACTGTGATTTTGCTTTGTATTTCCCTGATGGTTAGTGATGCCAAGCATTTTCTCATAAACCCGTTGGCCATTTGAATGTCTTCTCTGGAGAAATGTCTATATAAGTCCTTAGACCATTTTTTAATCAAGTGATCAGTTTTTTTCCTACTGAATTTAAGAGTTCCTTAAGTGTTTTGGAGATTAACTCCTAATCAGACATACAGTTTTGCAAATATTTTCCCCCATTTCATAGGTTGCCTTTTCACTCTGTTGATTATTTCCTTTGCTGTGCAGAAGCTTTTTTAGCTTGATGTAATCCCACTTGGTTTTGATTTTGTCGCCTGTACTTTTCATGTCATATCCTTCTACTTTCTTTGAGTTTAGTTTGCTATTGTTTCTCTAAATTCTTGAGATGGATACTTAGATCATTGATTTCAGTCTCTTTCCTAATTTATAATTGTAAGGCTATAAATTTCCCTTAAATATGACTTCTGTTGCATCCTACAAGTTTTGCTATGTCATATATTCATTATAATTCAATTCAAAATATTTTCTAGTTTCAACGGAGTTTCTTCTTTGACCCATGGGTTATTTAGAATTTTATTTCTTAATTTCCAAACATAAGGGAGTTCTACTTATCCATTTATTACTGATTTCTGGAATAATTCCAATGTGGTCAGAGAACATACTCTGTATTATTTCAATCCTTTGAAATCTCCTGACATTTTCTCTAAGAACCAGAATATAATCAATTTTGGTAAATGTTCTTAAAAAATGGATAGTCTGAAATCATGGGATACAGTGTTACATATGTCAATTAGGGCAGAGCCGTTAATTGTATTATTTAAAAGGACCATAGGGGACAGCCCCGTGGCCAATTGGTTAAAGTTCTGCACACTCCACTTGGGCAGCCTGGATTTGTGGGTTCAGATCCTGGGCATAGACCTACTCCACTGATCAGCCATGCTGTGGAGGGATCCCATGTATAAAACAGAGGAAGACTGGCACAGATGTTAGCCCAGGGCTAATCTTCCTCAAGCAAAAAAAGAGCAAGGTTGGCTATGGATGTTAGCTCAGAGTGAATCTTCCTTACCAAAAAAATAAAAATTAAATTTAAAAATATAGTTTTGTTTTGTCTACTGGCTCTAGTAGTTACTAAGAGGAGTGCATTAAAATCTCCCACTATGATTTTCAAGTTGTCTGTTTCTCCTTTTAATTCTGACAATTTTTGCTATATATATTTTGATTCTATGTTATAAGATGGAAACAAATTTAGAATTGTTTATTTTCCTAATAAATCAAACCTTTTATCACTGTGAAATGTTTCTCTTTCTCTCTCTACTAACACTTTCATCTTAAAGCCTACTTTGATATTAATATACAAACATCTGCCTTCTTTTGGTTAATGTTTGCATGATATATTTTTCCATCCTTTTGCTTTCAATCTTTCTATATGTTTATATGTAAGGTATATGTCCTGTAAGCACTATAATTTAATAGAGTTTTTTAAACTCATATCAATTCCCTTCCCAGTTTAACTTATATGTGGTTGTTGTTTTGCACTGTTAATTCTATACAGGCATACCTAGAAGATATTGCGGGTTTAGTTCCAGACCACTGCAACAAAGCAAATATCACAATAAAGCAAGTCACATGAATTTTTTGGTTTCCCAGTGCATATAAAAGATACGTTTACACTATACTGTCATCTACTAAGTGTATTAAGTGTACAAGACATTATGTATTTAGACATTATGTCTAAAAACACAATGTACATACCTTGATTTAAAAATAGTTTATTGCTTAAAAATGCTAACCATCATCTGAGCCTTCAGTGAGTCATAATCTTTTTGCTAGTGGAGGATTTTGTAAAAAACGCAGTATCTGCAAAGTGCAATAAAGTGAATAGGAATAAAATGAAGTATGTATGAATATATGTAAACTCTGTAGGATGCTTTTGTTTTATACATTGAAAGATATGTAATTTTACCCCAAATAGTTGCCCTTTCTATTTATTTCCTGAATCTCTGGGTTTCTAACTAAGATCATTTTCTTTCTCTCTGAAAACATTAACATTTCCTTTAGTCCAGGTCTGCTGGAAATAAACTCTCTAGGTTTCTGTTTATCTGAAAAAATATCGTAATTTCAACTCCATTTCTGAAAGATATTTTTGCTGGGTATGGAATTCCAGGTTAACAGATAAGGTTTATCAGCACTTCAGATATATTATGTCAGTGTTTTTTGGCTTCCATTGATTCTGCTGAGAATTTAGCTATTGATTGGTTGTTATTATTGCTCTTTTGAGGGTAATAGATTTTTTTCCTCTGGCTGCTTTTAAGATTTTCTTCTTTTCTTTAGTTTTCAGCATTTCACTATTATACGCCTAACTATGGTTTTTTTTATTTCTCCTGCTTAGAATTCACAGACGTTTTTGAATCCATAGCTTCAAGGTCTGTCCATGTTATTTATACCCTATTCTCTCTCTTTTCTCCTCCTGGGACTACGGTTACACATATATTAAACATTTTCACCTTATCTCAAATGTCTTTAAATTCTTTCCTGTACTTTCCATTCTTTTGTCTCTCTGAGCTTCAATTTGGCTATTTTCCTCTGCTGTATCCTCTGGTTCATTAATTCTCTCTTCAGCTGTGCCTAGTCTGTTCTGCCACTTTTACATTGAGTTCTTAATTTGTTAATGTATTCTCAGTTTTAGAATTTCCAGATGGTTTGCTTTATGGTTTCCAAAGATCTACCAAAATTCCCAATCTTGTCTTATAATTCCTTGAATATGCTTATTTTAAAGTCCATGTCTAATAGCTCCATTGCTTAGATTTTTTTTCCCATCCTAGAGTTACCTTTATACCAAAGAGTATACTCCTCTTCCTTTGAATGATTCAAGTCAAACAATGATTCAATTATTTTAATAACTTTTGGTTTGGAGAACGGTCAAAATTTCACAAAAGAATTACCACTAATTCTTTTTTAAGGGGAAAACCAGACACATAAATTTGAAAACACCAGAAAAATTAAAAAGAAATGATACATTCATGAACATACATAAAATACACTGGCCTTAACTCCTTAAATACACTGTAAGGGAAAAATATTTTTAATTTCCTGAAGCCCTGAAATTATGTGGGACCATTTACTTCCTGAATTGGCATGTATGTGTGTTGGTGAGATGGACTGGTTCACTCTTTGGCCAAAATCCCAACTCCTCAAAATGTCCACTAATCTCATGGAAGGAACTATAGTATCAAGCTACAAGCGTATTTTATTTCCACTGAAAATGCCCACAGTTTGTGAAGACTAAGAACAAAGAAGCTGTTACCCCACAATTGACTTAATTATTGACAAAAATAAACATTTATACAGATTAAGAAGTTGAAAACCCTTATATTTTGCTTTATGCATTTTAGTGATACTTCAGTATCAGAACTTTACCATCAGAGATTGAAAAAAAATACGGGCTTAATTCCAGGATTGTAATTTCCTTATATAATGCATATTAGTGGAACATTCCCACTGTTGGATGGGTCAGATTGTAGCCACTCTCTTCTCTTAGCATGTAGGAAGTTTACCCACTGCCTCTTTCAGAATGAATTCTCTCTAAGGGATACATGACTGCTAATCAGACCTCTCCACTCCCAGATAATCCGATCACACAAACTGCAGAAATCTAGCTCTCCCCTCACCTAGACCCTGATGCTGGCTGCCCTCCACAGGCTTGAACTTGAGAAAATCACTATCTCACTTCCTCCATTACAACATCAATCTACCCACTGAAAAAAAAGAAACAGAATTCCCTTTCTCCCTCTGTGCCCAAACAAACTTTGTCAATGATTTTCTGCTTTTAGAGTATAAAATCATTTATTTAGAGTATTGCTTCCAAACTGTGTTATGTACAAAACTAATGTTTCACACAGTCTCAATAGGTATTCCTTGAAAAAGGGGTTCTGTGCTCAAATAAGTTACATAAATATTACATACTGTATCTCCCTTCTAGAGTATTTACAATTCACAAGTAAAGAAACCTGCTTAGCTTTATTTAACCCAGATTTCTAAAACTTACTTGACCATTTAGTCCGTTGTTTTCCCCTAAAGAACATTATTAAAATGTGTGCCAGGGAATATAATATGGAAAATGTTAATTGAGACTATGAATTTTAGGTATTTAACTGCTAATTAGACATTAGACTACTCATAGTGGAGTCATCTCTCACATTCAAATGAGGGAAAAAAACCACTACAAGTGCAAGGCCGTCTTTTACTTTTAAAAGTTCTCCCTAGAATTGCTAAAATTCAGCTTTAAACTCCTTAAAAAAAAAATAACTTTTTGTGCCACTCACATTTGGCACAGTGCTAGATCCTAAGAAGGCAAAAATAAATATGATATAATTCCTATCTTAAAAAATTCACCGTCTAGTTAAAAACTCAAATATGCAATTATAATGTAGTGTGAAAAGCATAACAGAAAAGTACAACAGATATATGCACTGGGGAGGAAGTGACCATCTCTTGCTGGAAGTAGTGAGATGAGGAAGGCAGACTTCACAGAGAAGGTGATGCTTAAGCCAGCTTTTGGCAGAAAAAAACAAGAACTGATTGGACTAAGAAATTTGGAAGAATGGAAGGCATTTTAGATAGAGGAAACAATGTGTGAATTCAAAAATTTATGAGACTTGATACTGCCATAGTACAGGAGGGTGAGGAGGTATCAAGAGATGAGGCTTTTGTTTCATGCCGAGGACTGTGAACTTAAGCCAAGGGTAACTGGGAATCACTACAGAGGAAGTGATATGGTCATACTTGCATTTTAGGACAGTAAGCAAAAGGAGAAAAGACTAGAGATAAGGAGAACAATTAATCTGATATAACAACAGGCCAGATATATAAGAAGAAGATACAGAATCTACAGATATTTAAAAGTAGAATTAATAGTTTCTAAGTGAGACTCAATAACAAATTAAATAGAGTATAAATACCCCTGAAAAGTCTAAAATACTTCCTGGTTTCTGACTTGTGAAAATAGGATATACTACTGAGATAGGAAATATAGGAAAATTAGATTTAGTGAGGAGATGAGTTTACTTTTAAAAATGCTAGGTTTGAGGTGCCAATAGGACATTCAAGTGAATATGTAACAACTAAATCCATAAATAAGACATGAGATCCTGGAATAAAGCACAGGATACAGAGAGTACCCAAGGTAGGGAGCTACTTTGCAAAGTGTGAGGTTTCCACTTTTGCTGCCTGAGGGGATTCCAGGACCAAATTGTGATTTTGCCAAAGTGACCACAGTTTATGAGAGACTCCAGAAGACTTCCAATGCTCAAAAAACACCAGAAACTAAAAGCAAACCAGAAGGGATACCAAAACAGAACAAAATACAACTTTTCTTATCAGATCATAAGGACTTTAGCTCACACCATAAGAAAACTCTGTAACCTCTCAATTCCATGGGAGACACTTTTCTAAAGGAGAAATCATAAAGAAAAAAATCCCTATAGACAGATGATTAGGAAAGGTCTTTCTGTATGAAAGGTCTGTGTTTAAGTTGCAGAGGGAGTGAGCTTGATTCTCCCTACAAGAAAAACATGGTGGTAAACCAGGAAGTGGTGGTCTAGTGGTTAAGATTCAGTGTTCTCACCACAGGGGCCGGGGTTCAATTCCCAGTCAGGGAACCACACCACTGGCCTGTCGGTTGTCATACTGTGGCGACTATGTGTTGCTGTGATGTTGAAAGCTGTACCATCAGTATTTCAAACACCAGCAGGGTCACCCATAGTGGACAGGTTTCAGCAGAGCTTCTAGACTACAACACACTAGGAAGAAGGACCTGGCCACCCACTTCTGAAAGAACTGGCCATGGAAATTCTATGAATAGCAGTGGAACATTGTCTGATAGAGCACCAGAAGGTGAGGGGATGGCAGAAAAAGACCAGGCAGGGTTCAGCTCTGCTGGACACAAGGTCACTAGGAGTCAGAATCGACTCAACAGCACTAACAAAAAACTAGGAAGAGTCTATTCCCTCCTAGCAGGACATTCTCATCAACCTCAAATCCTAGGGCCCGTAATTTGGTGGACTGCTTAAGAAGAGAGCCCTAAACTGGTCTATGAAAAACAGGTCAGAGAAGATAAGTCTAATAATAACACTCTTAATTAAAGCATATAATGGGACATGAACTTTAAACTACTATTCACATCCTCATACTATAAAAACCTTATCAAGGATTGCGTTTTTTATCCCCATGGCATACACAGAATTCCTTGCCAGACATAGGAGAAAAAGTACTGAAAACACCGTGGTCCTGAAGGCAAGAATATAATGTTGGAGAGCGCTCCAATGGAGAAGACCGCTCAACTGAGCAGAGGCAGCCAGTCATGAGAATTTAGGATCCTGAGAAGAAATGGGAGGTGCTACAGGAAGGATCAGTGGCTCCCCTGATTCTCATGTCATAAAAAAATGTACCAATCCTATTAGTATCTTGAAGTGTGAACAGTGGAGGAGAAAAGTGATCATTTCAGAGGAAAACTATGAAATCCCACACGTTAGCTTAACAGTGAGGTAACAACCAATCCTTTGGTTCTACTTAGCTCTCCATTCCTGAGGCTTTCCTAACCTACACAGTTCTCTGGGATAATTATAGTCTCTAGATTCAGAATCTATGGATTCTTTTCCTGATCTTTGGCTTCAAATCTTCTTCTTTCATACTTTCTCAGTCTTTATCTTTTCCAGGCTACTAATCTGGTGTTTCAACTCTATTCCATTGGCCTATACTCCAACCATTTCTGTTCCTAAACTACTCCCTACAACGAACCATTTTCCTATCATCCCAATGGTAAGGAAAATGGCTTCAGGCCTAGCTTCTATAGAAAAGAGAGGTAATAAGTTTGACTTAAGTTCTATTTTGTAGTCTCTGTTTATTTACAGCAAATAAAGATATTTTTGTCAACCAGGCACTTAATTAATCAGAAGAAGAAATACTATAAAAAATAAATTGAAAATCAAATCTGCCTTAGTCCACGTACAGATAAGCAACAGTTAACTGCAAAGTTTTTTTAAAAAGCAACTTTAAAAAAACAGTATTGTACATCACAACTCCTACACTATTGTAAACATTTTTCATTTTATTAAAGTAAATTGATCCTGGTAAAGAATTTTCAAAATCAATATATCCTCAAAATAATCTATTAAACAAATTAACATAGAATATAGTATTGTGAAAAGCTGAAACAACTAACAGAAATATAACAGAGATTATCCGATTTATAAAGTCCTTTAAAAAGCTAAAATAGGGAGAAAGTTCATATACTGAATTTTCATTTTTATTTCTTCTGATGTGACAAGAGTCTGATATACACATATTTCTCTAATTAGAAAAATAAAATAAAAGCTTCTCTAAAATAATCTGTAATACTTGAGAAAAAAACTCACGAGTTAGAAAGCATGTTGAGCTTTGCTTTATGTCTATAACATTGTGATTAGTGGGAGTTTTAACAGTTAACTCTTAGAAATTTTAATTAATTATAATCATTTTAAAACTTTTTATTAATGAAAATTTCAAATATAAACAAGTAAAAAGAATAATATAATGAACTCTCAAGTACTCATCACTTATCTTCAACAAGTAATATTTATACATTCTTATTTCATCTACACCTTTAACTCACTCCACACCCCAGATAGTTTTTACAATTCCCTTTGAGGAAGATTTATATACACTGAAATGTACAGATCTTAACGGTACAATTTTTGACAAGTGGATATACTTTTATCATGGTATTGAACATTTCCATCTCCTCAGAAAGTCCCCTTATGTCCCTTCCCAGGCAATCTCCCCACCAAGAGGCAACCACTGCTCTGATTTTTTTTTCACCTTAAATTAGTTTTGCCTGCTTTAGAACTGCATATAAATGAAATTACACACAGTGTGTGTTTTGTATCCAGATTCTATAGCCCATCATAACGTCTGGACGATTCACATACGTTGTACAATCAGCAGTTCACTCCTTTTATTGCTAAGAAACATTCCATTTTATGAGTATAGTACAATTTGTGTATCCATTGTCCTTTTGATGTCCATTTGGGTTGTTTCCAGTTTTTAGCCAACTGTGAACAAAGCTGCTAAGAATATCATGAAGACGTTTTCCTTTCACATTGGTAAATACCTAGGAGAGGAACCGCTGACTCAAAAAGTAGGTACATTAACTTATAACTGCCAAATCTTTCCCCATTGTTTGTCTTTTTATTATTGCCCTGTAGTCGTTAATTCAAAGATAATACTCTGTTTTAAAAAGGGAGCAACTTAGAACCTTAGCATAAAAGGGCTACTATATGCCTCTGTGGCTGCTACTTTCAGCTAATTCTATACCAAATTGGACTGCTGGCAAAAGTTAATGTAATACCACATGTGGGGAATGATTGCTGACGGATCAGCTGATGAGCTGTTAGACTCATTTTACTTAAGGAATAAACTGCAAACCAAAAGATAATGCTGATGAAATCCTCTCTAACCAAGAATCAGGAAAGACAAGAAAAGGGTAAAAATGAAACAAAAGTAAGCATTTTATATAAGTAAAAAAAGTAAACATTAGAGATATTCTATAACCTGGATTATTAAATAACATTAAATTAAAATTCTCCTTTTTAAATCTCACCTGTTTCATTGCTGTTTCACCTATTTTGTCAGAATGTTTTCGAATGCTTTCCAAAAAGTCTTTGAGATCAGACATGGAGATTTCTTTAATATCCTCACGGAGTTTAGGAAGATTTTCTACCATTAGCTGGCAAAACCGGTATTGACTAACCCGGGGAAAATACACATTCTCTAATTGTTCCATAGTTTTAAGAGCAGAATAATACCTGTGAGAAGTTAAAAAGAAAACTCTATAAAAAGTTCTAATTACATTAATTTTACAAGTCCAAATAATTAATCAGTCCAACATTCCCACCAAAAAGGACATAGTTATAGGTAAAATACGTAAAATTAACATTTACTTCTATTTACCAAGCACAAACTATAAATTATATGAACAAGCTGCAGGCTGAAAATTCATGACTTACACTGACATACGATTTCCCTATTTCACTTCATCTAAATCTATAACGTTACAAGCATTATCATGTCACCACATAATACAATGTATATGTATAATAATTCCAATCTTTAATTAGAATATTTAGCCATTTGATATGTGATTTCACAATATCTCTCCTATTCACAAACCATCACCATCAAAAAAGTATATAGCATGTATTTAACTCAAATTTAAAGTAAAATATATTTTAAGGAACTTTTTAAAAAAATTTACACAATTTAAGGCAATTAGTATAATATAAGTGTCACAAAAACCAAGTAAAACACCACTGATAGAGTGAATTTTTTCAATTCAACAAAATATTTAGTGAATGCCTAGAAGAAGAACTGCTGGTTATTACTTATATGGCAATGGTTACATGGTGGGTATGTAGCAATTAGTAAAGGATAGCC